>NC_072021.1:15931183-17131183 GCF_027791375.1 Indicator indicator | reverse complement strand
TTTAGAGTTACGGAGACCTAAACTGATTATTTCAAATCTTTCAAGATGTAAAAGGCTATGGAATATTGATTTCTATACTTGTTCCACCTAATATCACTGAGATGCCTAGACAGCAGAAGAATTTTTTGTCTGTGGTCATTGTCCACTGCAGTTGGCATCCATTTTACTTTATATCCAATAAATACTAAGATCCATGGAACTGGCTATGTAACTTTGTCCTTGTATCTGTATCACAAAATTAATTTCTGAACATTACAGAGGCTTAGAGTAAGGGGCGGAAAATGGTTCAGGTTCTAAGATGGCACTTCAGGAAATGACTAAGTAAAATGTTGCTACCCTATAAATTTCTACTTTGCTTCTGCCTGATACTTGAAATATGTGAGTATTGTACCATTACAACATTACATCACTTGAAAGCTGTGAGGGTACCTAAAAATTCTGCTCTTGAAATTAAATCTCTTGAACTATCTATTAGGGTTTTCAGATGGTTAGGCAAAACCACAGTATCACTTCTTAGGTGAAATTACAGTATCACTTCTTAAGTAAATGAAAACTATTATGTTAAAATATGTTTTGTTGATTGCTGAAGGAAACAGAGCAGAGAATGTTATCCAAATGTATAAGATACTGTTCTTCATAGGAATTACAGATCTATTAGTATTAGTTTAAAAAATATTGTTGCAAGAATTCATTATCCAGTACTGTCACTCTTCCTTCATTTCATTGGGATAATATTCCATGTGATCTTGTGTAGCCCAGACTCCCTACAGGACAAAGAAAATGATAAAGAAGGAGGTGAAAAACAAGAAATGGGGGGAACAGTTGAAGATGATGAAGAAGACCGAAGATTTTGGGAGGAGCCCACACCATATACTCCAGAATCTAGATTAGAAACTCACAGATATATGGAAGAAAAACGGAGAGCTAAAGACAATGTAAGGTATGTTTTTGGTTTAATATATTCTATAAACTGAAGAAAGGGAAATTTTCAAAGGTACAGGGGAAAGGTAACTGACTGCCTTACATTAAACATTACTAAAAACTAGCAGCTTAAATGTCTGTTGCAAATATGCTTGTAAAATCAAATTGTTTATTTTGTTTGGTTTAATTTATTAAACTATATTTATGATATCCTTTATTTTTGTTTTTCTTCAAAAAGAATTTTCAATCGCATTTTATGGGCTTTAGTAGTTTGACTTTTCTGTCAGCTAACTAATACATTTTGTGTAATATTCTTGCTAAAACCATTTATCTAGAGTGCAGATTGCATTATATAAATGCCCTACAGGCCATGAAACAAAATATTTGCACAAGTGACATTTCAAGGACTTTTCCTATGTGACTTAGAAATTTTTTCCACATACTTTATCAAAGATACTCATCCCAAGTAATAAAATTCTTCTTGTTATCTATGCTATTTGTCATGGTGAATATGAAGATGTCTGGCCCTTGAAAAGCCTTTAAAACTTTCTAATGTTGGCACTGGTTTTGCTGAACATGCAAAAGTAATGCAGACACTAGCAAAAATAATTATTTTATTGCTTCTGGATTATCAGTTTTACAAACATTGTAAGCAAAGTATTTTTTCTTTTTTTTGTTCCCTTTTTCTTTTTCTTTTTTCTTCCCTATGTAACAGCATTTGTGCCAGAGACTTTTAGCTGTTCTTTTTCAGGGCATGTGTTTTAAAAGATTTATCAGGCCTAAGTATTAAAAAAGTCAGTCCTAGAGAAGTCTGCAAGAAATATGGGAATTCGCATAACTTGTGGCTATCATTAATTCAAGGTTTAGCACTTTCCTAGAATATATACTGTGAAACCCAGGTTCCAGATAGAATTTTGGTATGTTTGGGAATGCCTTGGTAAAGAAAAGCAAATGTGTTCGAAATGTTTCCTTAAGTAGCACTATAATAAAGACAGAATAATTCCTTTCTGGATTTTTCATAAGTTCCAAGGCATTTAAAGAAGTCAAAAGTCCTTTCATGATTTAGTTTTGGTGGTGAGATTTTTGTTAGGTAGCACATGAAAGACGAGAACTGAAAAGTGCCCCACACAGCTTCAAATCATCTTTGCTGGTAAAAAGAAGCCTAAATGTAACATAAATGTAAGTTATTCAGTATATAGGGATGTTTGTTTTAGTTTAAGGTTGACATGAACTCATTCACACCAGTGCTAAATTTGAACCCTTCTATGACATGGTAGCACGCATTAAATTTTTCATCTGGGTTTTGTTGTACAGTTGGTAACAAACTGAGTGGCTTTGGCTGTTGCCAAAGGAGTGAATATTTGCAATTTCTTTCAAAGAAAATTCAGACAAGTATAAAATCATTTGCAACTGAAAGGCACACAGGGTCTCCTTTAGCTGCTCATTGCCAGAACAAGACCTATTAGCTCATTTCAGCACAGTATTAAAGATACCTTAAACCCTGATGATTATGACATAACTGAACTTGCCTTAAAATGGTTCACATGACCCGACATATTTAATCTAGAAACAGATTAGTAAGAGCTGAAAGAGGTCAAGATATAATTTCCTGAAGCATTCACTTTGCATCTGTCAAGAGCAGGCGTTCAGGTGTAGAAACTGATAGCCCAAAAATTCCATATTAAAGCTCTGACTTACTCTATAGAATAATATTTAATGCATGGATAGCTGTGAATCTTTCTTAAACAGAAGTTGATTTCATCTAGTCATTCCGGTAGATCCACTTGAATGTTTTTATTCCTTCTTCAAATGCAATGTATTTATAAACCTTTTTTTTTTTCTTTTTTTACCATGGGTGGGTCTAAATGCTTTATTTCCTTCACTAGTGATTTATCTTTAGAGTTCTCCTGCATTTAAAACAAGAAATTGGTTTGGGAACACTAAAAGCAATGTATTACTGTTGACCGGTATGCCAGGCATTTGTTCAGTAAAAGTAATTAAATTGATATGTATAAAAAAATTCTTAAGAATTGCTTGCACATACTAATGACACGTCACGATTACTATAACCATTCATGAATAAGAAGAATGTCCCATTTCATGTGTTTAAGCAATCCACTGATTTCTTAAAATTTACCTGCAAATCTGATATATTACTGTTTGATAATGCATATTGTAATATGCAGAAGGAAGTTATTATCAATGTAAGACATAATGTTACAAAGCATTTGCTCATCTGTAGATGATGCCTTTAATGTGCCACTGGATTTCTGATTTAATCTGATTAGTTCTTGAAATAAATTGTAGCCTTTACATCAAATACCAGATAATTCTTGTCTCTTACCATCATCTTCATTCTTTTTTTTTTTTTTTTGGTATTAAACATGAAATATCAAAATGTGAAATTATCAACCATATTTCTTTCTCTTTTGTTAAGGGAATCAAAAAGGAGAGAGAAGCCTCTCCGGCCACTGGTCACAGCAGAAGGAAAAGTTCTGAATGTGAATGTGCCAAAGTATGTAAAATTGAGAGGTTAAACAGAGTGACTTCTTTACAGATTATTTGTCAAATAATTCAAGATATGTAAAAATATAAAAATGAGAGGGCTGACAAATTCTCTTTGCAGTGTTATATTCCTGGTGGGCAAACTAGCTTCTTAATTCCAATGCTGTAAAAATAATTATTTTTTTAGTAAATAAAGTGTTGAAGGTCGTTTAGTTTAACATTTTGATCTTTAAACAAGAACTTGTTTTTCTCTAAAAGGTGTAACATGTTTTACTCTCTTCTCTTCTATGGTAAGGCTCTCTTTTTTGGAGCATTTTTTCCATTTTGGCTGTTGAAGATAAATATCTATGAATAGCCACTTTAAATGTGGAAAAATATGTTCAAGTAATATTTCTAGACAAAATCATTCTGTCCTTTGATGGCAGATGCAAAATTGGCAGATACTGGGAAAGATACATAATTAACTTCTATGGCACGAGGTCCTGTGGTACTGAATGAGGTCACTAGCAATAGAGGCAGGTGATACAGGGAAGTGTCTTGTATTTTATTGTTGACAAAGGCACCTGGGTATCCAAGTGTTGTGGCATCAGTTTCAAGGGATATCAGCCATTCATTGTCATTGATTTCACTTGAATCAAGACTTCATTTTCTAAAGGGAAACAGGAGACAGAGTGCAAACATTGTTTCCTTAGAAATGGATTCCCAAAGAGCCTCCTACAGGAGACTGTGATCAAAAAGTGGCATACAATGGGCCACTTAACTGTCTGATGTCCTCTGAACAAGTTTTTCCATCTTAACTCTGAGTTGGCTGCAAAATCAAAGCTAAGAACATGCTTATTGTCACCATGAAGCATGCTTTCTAAATCTTGGAAATTCATTAATCCATGCAAATTCAAGAAATTTGAAAGCCTGCGTTACAGGGTCAGTGCATAATTTTCAGTGGCATAGGAAAAATTAAAGGTAGTAGCAGAAGAACTTAAGTTTATTCCACCCATATCATTGGGTGGAATAAATATTATATTGATGTACTTTTTTCATAAAAGCCTGTGGACTCAAAAAAACAACAAAAAATTAGTTTAAGGAAACAATTCTAAATAATTCTTGTGTTAGTAGAATTTGATTATGCCTCTAAAAAGCAGAGACCTTTAGAATAAAGCTCCAGCTATCTTTTCAGAAGAATTACAGTCTGATGGATTTCCCTGTTAGCAGCAGTCCTGTTTGTGTCTCCTACATTTTCAGGATTAGAATTTTGTCTGGATGTGCCCACGTAAGGCCAGATCAGTGAGCAGTTTTTGTCATGGCTTCAACATGAGTATCACGAGCTCTTCAGTGCAATCTGGCAGTGCATTGGAGAGACATAAATAAAGAGATACAATTAGACAGATGGTGTTCTCCAAAGTTTTTATTTCAGTGTGGAAATCTGATGTCCATAGCAATGTCTAAGCTTCTCTGATGTTCTTTTGGAAGGTTAGCAAAAGGAATGGCTGCATGCTGCTGACAGCAGACTATTTCCTCAGTTCTGATCGAGCTTCCTTCTAGAAAATGTTAGTTTTCTTTCCTTCACCTGACATGTTTTAGTGAATTCTCAAAATTTGTGATGCAGTAAGAGAAAAAAACATGAATGTGGAACAAAGCTGGTTTGCATATTTTTCAGTTGTCCATTAAAAACATATCAACTATTTATAAAAATATTCTCTTTTATAGATGGGTTTTATTGCGTTTTGGGGTTTTGTTTTTTTTTTTAATCTACTTAAATACTTGAGAAATGTCTGTATATAAGCAGACAATTGTAAGTTGAGAATACGTCTTCTTACAGTTGTAGTAATAAATGTTGTTTTCCATTTAACTGATAAGATTCTTTCACAGTTTCAAGAACTCAGCCATCAAGATCACAAACAGGCAGCTAATACAACTAATGCTACAGTCTCATACTCAACAAGTATTACAAAGCTTGTAGAATCAAGGATTTTCTGCAAATCATGTTTTATTTTGGAAATGCATAGGCAGATATTGTATACTTCAGGGAAACGAAGTGCTATGAACAAAGATGCAATTTTTGGTTTTTTTTTTTAAACATGTGATAAGGTTAGAACTCAAGTTCCAGGATTTTCATGCTTGCTATGAACTGGTTTTCCTCTGAAGCTGTGAATGGAGCAGGCAGGTTTCACCAGCAGATGTCTCTCTCTCTCTCTTCATGGACAAACTGAATTTAATTTTAGCTGATCTTCAGTAGGATTTTTTTTTCTTTTTCTTGTAGATTGGGTGGGGAGAGCTGAAAATAAATGTTAGAATCACTTTGGTTCAAATGCCAGATTTTTTCTGTTCATGAAGAAAATTGCAATTGTTTCTAAAATGCTCACATGACATTGTCTAAATGGTATTTGTATTCACCTAAAATTACTAGCAGTTGAATTTGAAATACACTATAATGTTTGCTTGTTCACTCCAACTGTACTTATTCTGGAGGTGTTTCTTGTCATTATTATCAGGCTTAATTTCTCTTTGAAAGATGATGAAGAAAACAACCAGATTGTCTTGGATCTTGCTGTTTACAGGTCAGAATTTATTTTTCTTTTTCTCTTAACTTTTGGCATTCTTAAGTTCTAATACACAGTGTTTCTGTTATACTTCTCTCTCTAGTGGGAACTTTTCAAGAGGGAAACAAATAACATAAGAGGTCTCAGTCTGGAAGCCTGTGCCAAAGAAATGAAGCTTATTAAACCAAAGACCCTTCAGACCGTCCTGTTACTCATATATGAGGACTGTGTCTAATAGTCTTTGTTTTAATTTATATTTTGTGCAGTCTGCAGGCAGGTTGCCTCCACACCTGTCCTTTTATACTAATGTGAAATGTTTTCCAATGCAGATTAGGGCGACAGGGAACAATTTTTTGCCCATCTGGCCCTAAAAGTGCGCTGGTACAGTTCATGTTATTCTAGTTAAATTCTTCTCTGCAAGATAGAATAGCATAGCCTTGTCCTACTTTCCTTACTTACTGGAAAGAGCCCATGGCCTGTGCTATTTCCTGAACTGTGCCAGGGCATTGCCTGGAAGAAATTTGGTTGAACCAGGCCAAAATATGATAAGGCAACCTCATGAGTATGTGGTAGTATATACTACTCATCAGTAGAACGGTCTTGACCATGCTTCAGGAATGGGTTGGAAACCCAGAAGCTTATTTACCCATAACAGGAACTTGTTAGAGTAAAGCTTGAACTAGTTTTATAATGCAGAAACACTATTAAGGTCATGTATTTTTCAATTAAAGCTCATTCATTTCCCTCAAAAGAGGACTGTTCTGTGTTACTAAATAATAAGAATTAAATTTATTTGAAACCTCAGAAAACCTGTCCAGGTGCAAGAAGGTGTTGGATATGTTGCAATATTTTGTGCTTACTTGTAAGAAACGCAGACTAGTCTGGAAGATTCAACTGAGAAATAATGTTATAAGAGGAGGAAAATAGGGAATACATGCTTGTGCATTCACCTGAGTGTGTGTATCACATGATGAACATGATGAAGAGCAGATGTTGCAGTGGAGATTTTATGGGTCACAAATTTTGTTTAACAATTCTGAAATGTAGAAATACCGTGTTTTCTGGGAATATGAAGTAGTCCTGTTCATTGTTTTCCCACAAATTGTGTTGAAAAAAAGGAACTTTTATTACATATTCACTACTTAAGCTTTTAGAAAGAAAAGCAGCAGAATACTTAGACAATTTTAAACAGCAAATTTTCATATTAATGTAAAGCACTAAACTAATAGAAGAAAGATCTTTTTATTTTCTACAAAGATTTTGAATTCTTGCAGTTATACAACAGTCATTGTGGTGGACTTGATAGAATTTAGACATTAATTTAGCTGACATTCTGGGAACACATAGGAAGATCACATTTTTCTTCCAAAGACATTAAATATAACTTAGTAACAGAAATTAACTTTGTAGTTTTTAAACTGAGAAATCATCATTAAAGAGCTATTTGGTCTGCATTGCTTATTTACGGGACTGTACTTTAGATTAATTTGCTTATTTATATTTCATTCTGAAGACATTTGGATACTTCTCTGCTTGAAGTTGATGTTCAGCCATCTTACATACGAGTACTGGTGAAGGGAAAGGTTAGTGGGTTTTTACCACATTAATTTCAAACCAAGATTTCCTGCTTACCATAGTTACTCAGGGGACTCTCCATCTGAGTTTTGTGAGTTACCAACTGTATGCACCTATGCAGAACAAATGTTCTTTCATACTTGTGTTATTTTGGAGCACATGGACTGTGGAGGTGCTAACCAGAAAACATGTAAGCCTGAAATGAAGTTTCACTCTCTTTTTCACTCCTTCTCTCTTCATATTCCCCCCACACACTTCACTTAAGAAGGGAGCTTGCTAGTTGCCCTAGGCTAGAATTTAGCAATTTCACAATCTGGAATTTGTAGCTGACAGAAACAAATGGATATATATTATTTTTAAAGGGCATTTAAAATGTTATTCCACTTTCCTTTCTTCTCAGTGGTTTTAATTCTATTATATTTTTTTTTTAATCAGAGTACTTCAACAGCAAACCAAAATCCCTATTTTTGACTATACCAATTGCCTAAATAAAATGTCAGAAATACTTTACATCTAATCTTTCTCATTTAATTGCTAACATAAGTCAAACATAATTTTATAACCTTCTTTGGAAATGTCACTTCAGGAATGACAGCAGTTCAGGAATATACATATGACTATAGTTGTAAGTAAAAGCTGTTTATCATGCTAGTAATTTATTAGGATTAGTAATACTACATATGAAGTGGGAGGATTTAGACCTAGTCTATCCTTAAAATCAAAGCATGTGATAGTGATGTTTCTGCATGTTTTCTGCCTAGGTTAAATAAATAAAAAAAATAAATAAAAATAAATAAATAAATAAATAAACAGATAAAAGGGTATGTTTTGGCATGTTATGTTTCAATCCCTGATTTTGTCATAGCCATTTCAGATTGTGCTCCCTGAGGAAGTGAAGCCAGACAGCAGCTCTGCTAAAAGATCACAAACAACTGGTCATTTAGTTGTCAGCATGCCAAAGGTATGTAAATTAAACTACAAACATACACATAAACTATAAACACATGAAGATACTTAAATGCTGTGAGTACTTTAGGAATGTTTCTTAGTTACAGGTAACTTCTGGCTTGCTATTGTTATTCAGTCTAGCCTTTTTTATCAGGATACACTTACCAAAGACAGAACATTTCAGAAAGACAATTTAATCATAAAGCCCGACTTTAGGATGTAAGTCCCCTTTAAAAAAATACTACGAAAATCAGTATTTCCTTTATTTTCAACAAGGCCAGATTTTTATATATATGAAAAGAGACTGTAAAATGTGCAGTACAAATGTTTAAGAACATTGATTTTGTAAAAAACTGGAAACAAGCAACTTACCTGCCTTTTTTTTCTATTTGTGAAATAATAAAAGCAAATATTTTTTTCAAAAGTTGTGTGGCACACACTACATTTTGGTTCAAAGCCAGGGCTGATATACAACTCTCACATCTCAGGTCATCAGAGGAAGAGTTGCTTAACTCATTTTCACTTTATGCTCTCCCTGGTTGGAAAGGATCCACTGAGCAGCTGTACAGAGTATATATAATCAAAAAGGTTGTGCATCATGGTATTTCAACTGAAAAATTCTGTGCAGTAGCCCCTAGGATGTCAAAAGTCTGCGTCAAAGACATATTTCCCTAATGCTCCTAACTTTGTGCTCTCCTACCTCACCTGTGCTCTGATGTTTGCCTGTATGGTACCATGCTGATCAGGATTCAAGTCAATTGAGAATTCTGCTGGCAAATAAAAGCTGGTTGTCTTAAAGTGGCTTTGGTACTCTCTTCCCTGCCCAGCCCAGTTCTTGCAATATAAATGAGAGCAAACCAATAGGTATCTCCATTTCATCTCTACTGTGTGTCTTCAGTAGATGTAGCTTGTACCTTGTATATATACAAGGTATTTTGATTTGGGGGTGGAAGTTGGAAGAAGGTAAAGTTCTGGAGGTGAGAATGGATTGTATGATGGGGTTCTGGGACCTGTGGGAGAGAGTACTCAACTTCAGCATCTTGCTCTTCTGCCATTATACTTTTCAAAGGTTGGACTGCTTTTAAGACCTCTAGGACTACATCATGTATTTTTTTCTTTCAGAAACAGGGTAACCTTTCTCAAGGATAGTTACAGGAAAAAAATCCTTGCTGCTCTAGCCTTACCTTTCTGGCCTCTAGCAAGTTTCTCTGGTGTGTAGGAGAAGTAGGACAAGGTGTTACATATGAATCTGCCAGGGTATATCAATCATAGCATCTTTTCCTGAAAGAGGAACCTTCAGCTGCTATATGGGGTAATTTCTTTCTCTTTGTGGTCTGATTTAATTCTAAGACTATGCAACTAGATGTAACTAAAACGTTATTTTTCAGCTTTTGGTTTTTTCCACTTGTGGTCCTATATCTTTTATGCTTTTTTCTGTACTCCAATCCCCTACCATCTGTTTTTTCCTGCATGGACAGCCTCTCATTAAATCACAAGCTGTCACTCTAGCATCAAGCATGCAGTTTCACCAGGAAATGGTGAAGAATGCTGAAAATTGTATGCATTTTGTTAACCTCCATGTTTTGTTAATGTTCGAAATTTGTTCATGAGAATTCATAGCTTCCTAAACAAATTACCTTACAAATTTTATTGGTTTTAATGGGATGTACTCTGGGAAGCAAAGTATAATGAAAAAAGAAGAACAAAACTGGAAAGCCAAAAATAATTTTATTTCAGATCATTATGGCTGAGATTATAAACAACATTTGAGAATACTGATTTGAGGTCATCAACTCAATATGAATTTCATTTAGTGAGATAATGGAAAGAAGAGAATTAATGCAATTGTATTTGGCTTGTATCATTGATAAGCCTAACAACTATAAGGCACCTTTATTCATGATAGACAGTTACTATAGAAATAAATTTATTTGCAACTAGATAAATGATCTAGCACATTCCATAGGTATCTGGATTGTTAAAAATGTTATTAACATAAAAATGGTGTCCTATGACATGCTTCTTGCAATAGTGTCCTGAAAAGATCTCTCTCTTCTCAGTAACAGAATAGAACAATAACTGAACTCACTGTTTCCCATTTGCTTTAGTGATTTTTCTAACGCAGTTACTAAAATTTCCACCATTCATCTTCCAACCTGTTCATAGTTCCTTAGCCTTTAAAATGAAAACCCAAACATTCTCCTTGTCTCTTGTGACCTTGACATATTACAGATGTTGGAGATAGTACATTCCATATGAAGTGAAAGAAATAAAATAATTTTTTAAATGGACTATTTACTGCACAGCAGTCACGGCAGAATGGGTGTCTCAGACCGCATCAAAACAAACTGAAACACACAGCAGTTGCTGAAATGATATAGTGACACTTCAAAAGTGTGATGTTTATTCAGTAACCATCATCTGCACTGAGACATTCCATGAGTAAGGAGCTGATAGTGACTACATTGTACATGCTTCATTTTTCTGGGAAAAATATTTGTAATATGAAGCTTTTCAAACTCTGAATCTCTATGGTGTAGCCAAGTCATCTTTGCCAATCATGAAGGAACTGAGAGTTTCTTTAATGGAATTTGACTAAAATTGGCATATTACATCAGTGATTTTTGTAAGATGTCATCAGTTAATTATACCCATAGCATTTTAATTAATGTCTGAGAAAAAGCATCAGATCCCAGTGTTATTAGCAGTTTTTACTGAGGATTTTGAGACATTCTGTGTCATGTTTTAAAACTTACTTTTCTTAGTGAATCAGAGATAAAAATTTGGACTTTCTGATTAATTCTTTATTATATAAACAGTTACTAATAAATTCTGACAGCTTTTTATTGCTTGAGCCTTCAAAAACAGTTAGAAATTTAAAGATCAATGGAGTTAGATTCCCTAACTAATTTTAAAATAGGAGTGATACATATTATGCATGTCAGTGTAAAGGTTATTTGGTAGAATTTCATTATATAGTTTTCACTTATCTAGGTATGGTAAATGCAGTAATATTGTATTGCTGTCAAAAGCATGTGGAGACACAGGTGTAGACCTTATAAATCCTTTCATTTTTCAGAATAGAAGTGTTTCAGTGAAACTGTTAGTCATTGGAATTCCCATGGAGGAAAGCCACTCTAGGAAAAAAATGTGGACTGAAAAGATGATTCATGTTATAAATATTGTTTTCATATATTGCTTCTGTTTTCTTAAATATGTTTTAGATTTAATACATCCCTTTTTAGAATTTACTGACAATACTCTTAAGAGAACTTTTTTTAATTAATGCAAATATTAGCAATGGTTTCATAGAATATCTTTCAGAAAGGTTTATTGTATTAATTTAGTCTGTCTTCCTGTAGACCACAGGCTTTACATTTTATATAGTTATCTTTCTATTGAGCTCAAAACCTTATTTTTCACCACAGCTGAAGCTATGCCAATTCCATTTCCCGGGACAGTTACCCTCAGCTGATCACAGTGTCATAGGTTGAGTTTTAATCTGCTGCTATTCATACCAACCTGCTTCATGCCAGCTTCAAAATCGTAGTGCTGGCTGGAGCAAAGTATTATGGGGCTATAATTATTGATATCTTCAACTGAATCAATATTAACAATTTCATAATAGACTTGAAGTTCAGGTTGTAACATGAGAGGCTTCCTGTTCTGGTTGCTGCTTTTGAGTTCTGGGTGTAGGCTCTTTTCTGCTGGGATAGCAGCTGAATGGGGAGGAATCAGGGAGTATCTCCCTGGCTTGGGTTTTTAGCTCACTGTGCTTTTTCTGCAAATAGGCTAAGGTAAAAGGTAGTTGTGCATTATGTTATCACATTTATATTAAACTCTTATCTCAACTCTTTATCTCAACCTGGATTTTTTTGTGTCTGTATTACTTTCCTTCACTTCTGTGTTGTGGGGAAAAGGCTGTGTTAAACTAGCACATACAGTCAGTTACTGGGTTGGTGAAGCTCATAGACTATTGTTTCACATGGGTTTGTTTCAATAATAAGAATATTTAGAGAATATGCCTTTTTTTTCTTTATTTTTTGTTGAACTGAGGTAGGAGAATATCTTTTGAGCAGAAAAGAATTTATGTCAAATAATATTTGAGTATTGATAACAGATGTTCTAGCAGGCAAATTATGTAACCTTTCCCTGAGTTTCAGGATCACTTCTTGTCAGTGAAGCCTCTTCTGTTGGTTCATTGCAGAATTGGCATATTTCCTCACTGTCTTTAGTGTGCTTTGAAGGCAAAGGATTCTCAATGGGATCTGAGGAATGAATTATTGTCAAAAGAACAGACCACTAAGAGGGCCTCCTGCAAAGAGAGAGAAGGTCCATAGAGCCTTTCCTGTATATATATCCTTTCCCGTATATACAGAATCGGAGAAACAGCCACTTCACAATGAATTTCAGAAGCTCCAGGCACTGTCTTACTTCTTGTAGACTTTAGAAAAGAGACTTTAAATTCACTGGGCTTTTCAAACAGACTATGATCAAATCAATTGCACTAAGAAACACTCAACAAAATTAACTGATCGCCTCCTTACTTTCAAAAACTTAAGGAGCCTATCTCCCATGATATTAAGAAGGGGAAGATACTCTTTTGACATGAGAGGTCCTTTTCTCAATAACTCATCTTCCAAAAATCCAGTGATGGACGTGGGATTCCCCACTTTGGGAAGGAGAATTCAGTTGGACTCTGAACTTGAGATTGTCTTTTAGCAAAGGAGCTGAAAGAGTTTGTAGTCACTTGTCTCTTTTATAAAGTGTGAGAAGTCCAGCCTGCAGCAGATTCTTTAGCAAAAATGTCTAAACTAGCACACAGACACCAGAACTGAAATGCAAGTGGGAGGCACACAATGCACTAATTAGTTAGCGAAGAAGAAAATCAGTAATGTGCATTATTAGCATGGTACTAAACAAGACAGCATATATTTAAATGCAAAGAGATTTAGATATTGAAGTTTTACATATACACACACAGAGTCTCATACATGTGTGCTTGAATATAATTCCATTGAGCTAATTTGGTTAAAATTGCTTTATGCATGTGTTTCACGATGAGGAAATACTGTTAAAATCTAACTGTAAGAATAAATGTCCTGAGAAAAAATATTAGGACTCTTTCAATTTGTCTGCTGTTATGAGATTATTTAAATGCTTTTGAGCATAAATATGAGTGGCTATGAGAATTATTTGTTTCTATTTCTATTTTAGGCTAAAGAAATAATCCTGGCGAAGCAAAAAGTATCAACTTCAATTAAACATTCTGACTGCAATACACTGCAAAAAAATGCAAGAAGGTAATTCATTTTTTCTTCTGCATTAGTTTTAGTGTTTGTCCATGTATTAATCACATGCCAGACTATATGCTTTTTAGGTTATTGTCGCAAGTATGTAAATACTGATTTTTATAGAGTAAAACTGTGTCTGAAAGCTTTATTTCTGCTGATCATTTTTGTTCCATCAGATCATTCAGATTATTAAACTGGTATATTCCTAAATTAAATAATCTGTTGAGAATTGCCTCTGCAGAGCTCCTTGATATGTAACCCAATTCTGAAAACCATTTGAAATGTGATGATTTTGAATGTTTTTCGTTATTTGCTAGCTGGTGTAGAGGTCTAGCTACTGAACACATAAATGGTTCAAAAAAGCAGTTCTGAAAGTTTAAATGTGGTATAAACTCCAGCTCTTGAAACTTTGAAGTTAATGACTGCCAGAAGCAAGCAAACATCAGTGATGCACTGTTTTCTAACTTACTCTGCTAGCCATTGCTTTAGATGCATACTTGGGTTGCTGGACACTTGGCCTAAGTACAAATATTATGATGTATATCTTACTATTTCCTTTTCTTTTTGCTATAGGCTATGGTATCCATACCAGAATAAGATACACTAACAACAAAATTTAAGCCGTTTATCTGTTTATATTTGGAGGTTTGCATTTGTTTCCCTATTTAATTTTGTTGTGGCAAATGTTGATGGAAAAGCCAAGCAGCTAGCAAAAAAATAGCGTTATGGATCATGGGTACTCTTCTTGGTTTCAATATTTAGGATACTGGCAAAATGGCACTGCAAGAGTTCAGTATCATTGATTCTGCTTTTTATTTCTTGGGTTTAACAAAAATGAGTCTTGACTTCTTGAATGATCTACATGATGAGGTGGTAGGGCAACAGAAAGGATTTGTTGAGGGCTGGGTGCACCTTCAGCAAATTTTGCAGATAACACCTGCAAACATAACAGCAGGGACTGTTATGACAGGACAAGGGGTAATGGTCTTAAACTAAAACAGGGTAGATACAGGCTAGGTAAAAAGAAGACATTTTTTATTGGCAATGGTGAAACACTGGCACAGCTTGCCCAGAGAGGTGGTAGATATCCCATGACTGGACACATTCAATGCCAGGTTGGACAGGGCTCTGAGCAACCTGATCTCACTGAAGATGTCATGTTCACTGCAGGGGAGTTGGATTAGATCACCTTTAAACAACCCTTCCAACCCAAACAGTTATGTGATTTTACTTTGCAAAAGGAATGTTTTTTTACCAAAAAGTACAGCTAATGATTTAGATACATTAAATGTGTTTGAGAAGTGTCTTAGCTTGTTTCTAGGACAAAACTAGTTATTCTTCATTAGGTAACTGACATTATCTCTTCTGAATAGATTGTGCCAAATGGTGAAAGGATTGGCAACTTGTGGATTAGTATATATATTTCCTTAGAACTCTCTGTGTACCTTTAGTTTTGTCTGCACAGTAAATGTCTAAACATGAGTAATAATGGGAACATGGAATTAATGGAAGTAGTAACATGAAATGATGCCCTTTCCTGCTAGCTGCTGAACTAAAGATATTCCATGGCATAGCAAAATTTCAAGACTTTGTGTTGGATTTCAAAGCAGTTTAAAGAAATTATGAATAAACTTCAGATTTTGAAGGAGAAATACAAAATTCACTGTTGAAATATTACATGAATATGTATCATAAAAGGAAAGTAGGGAAAGTCTTTCGAATTGCAGTTTTGGTAAAAATAGTAAGCTTTGACCTCCTCAGCTGAAAAGTCACTGACTTGCCAGATGTTAAAAATTTGCTGAAAATATGTCTCTTAGATTACAGAAGAATATTCATTACAGTGATTACACTTGACAGCTACAGATGTCTTGGCTAAATGCTGTCAGACATATAATCTGCTAAAATATAATGTACTTTAAATGTCTTTAACTCTTGTTTGCTAGATTAGATGATGATACTATCTTTACTTCTACCACGTAAGAGAGATTTCTTCTGTGACTGTCTACAAATCTTTATTTCAAATATTCAATGAGACAAGTTTCTATGGGAAGAATTGGACAGATTGATTTATTATACTTAACTGATTGATTTATTATACTTTTAAACTCTTCATTAATGTAGTAGCTGAGTATGGCATTCTTGACTGGCCTCATCTGTGAAATTCAGATGTAGGTAGGAACTGACTTTTCCAAAGTAATACTGGAAATTTTAAGAGTTACGTTTACATAAAGTCAATAATCATTGTCTCACCCTCAGTAGACTATTCTTCCTTTAACATGTTGGAAAATTAAAACAAAATAATTAAACTGGAAACCACCCAGTAAAGAGCAATACATAGGAATATATGAGAGAGACTGTTTACTGTAGGTTTTTATATGGAGAAGTTGAGAGAAAATTGAAGAGGCAAAGGACGGCAGCAGGAATTTCTAGGATACTTCACAAAGCAGGATTAGAAATAAATCAGGAATTTCTGCTCTATATACATCTTTTATAATGAAATAAGGAATGTTTGGTAGAGGTGATTTCTATTTGAGTAGTTTGAGTGCTGCAAATCTGACTGCTACAAGTGTCTTTCCTCTTAGCTAAGTGAGATTGCACTGGTTGCCTAAGCCAGCAGGTGCTGTAGAAAATAGTGTAAAGGTTAGAAATCTGGTTGACAGTCCATGGGAATCAGTTCTTAGTGGCAGAATGTAATGTATGGGGTGTTTTCTGGGGGGGAGGGTGTTTTTTCTGGAGGGTTTGTTTTGCTTATTTCTTCTGGATTCTTAATGGGAAAACAAAAGAAAAATATATGCTGCTAGAATGGCAACCGGCTGAACATGAGCCAGCAGTGTGCCCAGGTGGCACTGAAAGCCAATGGCATCTCGGCTTGTATCAGGAATAGTGTGGCCAGCAGGACTAGGGATGGAGTTCTGCCCCTGTGCTCAGTGCTGGTGAGGCCTCACTCGAGTACTGTGTGCAGTTCTTGGCCCCTCACTTCAAGAAAGATATTGAGGTGCTGGAGCAGGTCTGATGAGGAGAGGCTGAGGGAACTGTGGTTGTTTAGCCTGGAGGAGACTCAGGGGAGACCTTATCACACTCTACAACTACCTGAAGGGAAGTTGTAGTAAGGTAGGGGTCAGGCTCTTCTTCCAGGCAACTTGTGACCAGATGAGAGGGCATGGCCTGAAGGTGTGCCAGAGGAGATTTAGGTTGGATATTAGGAAGCACCTCCTCATGGATAGGGTGATTAGATACTGGAATGGACTGCCCATGGAGGTGGTGGAGTCACTGTCCCTGAAGGTGTTTAAGGGAAGACTGGTTGTGGCACTTAGTGACAGGATCTAGTGGATGTGGTGGTGTTAGGTCATAGGCTGGACTTGATGATCTCAGAGGTCTATTCCAGCCTCAATAATTCTGTGATTCTGTGAACTTGAGGCCAAGAAAAGTTGGATGTCTTTGATCACTATATTGGATTTTAATTCCAACCTTTTTCTAGCAAATGTGTCATCGCAAGACTTATTAACAAAATTCTTTTGTAGTTCACAGTTTCACAGTGGTGAAAAAGCACTAATTTGCTTTCCTTAGAACTTTTTATCTGTAGTTGATTTTCTAAAAAAATTATTTATTAACAAGCAAAGAATGAAAGACTGATTATTTCAAAACCTATTTACAGTTGTCTCACTTGAGATGTAACAGTGTTGCTGAAGATGAGACATACTGCAAAGCTCTGATGTAGTGGATGATCTTCGTTTAACTTGATTCATTTTGGTGGAGAAGATGCAAAGAACAGATTTGTTGGAAAATTTTGTAGATGTAAGGATAAGAATCTTTTTTCTTTTTTTTGGTGGGAGTGAGTTCTAATTTGGACCTTTCAAAGAATGAATCCTTGTGACACGGGAATGCTACCTTTCCAGAGAGACAGTAGCTGAAAATATCTCTGAACCCTACAGTTTGCACACAGACAGACAAACAGAGGTGTGACAAGTTGAAAAGCAGAGAACTTCATGTTATAAAGAGAAATACAGTAGAAAAAAAATAGCAATTTTCTCAAGACTGGAAATGAGAGCTAAAATGAGGTTGGAAATTGAACTGAGATGTAGGCAGACTAAGCCTTAAAGAACTGCGAGAGGATTTATGTGGTCTTTCAAATAACAAATTAACTTCTGTATCTAAACCAAACCTGAGTTGGAGAAAGCGAGTGCATCCAAAGTGTGATCTGCACAAAATATGAATAAAAGTGTGGAAAGATAAAAAATGGCAAATCAGTTAGCAATTCTATTGGCATGGACTGTTTGCCTTCTGTAAGTCCCTGTGAGTGGATCATAAAGCCACATATTAAAAAGCCTTTTACTTAAGTTAATCTTAAAGTATGGATTCATTTACATTCTCATTGAGGTCTGGAGCTAATCAAATCAGAGGGTATCATTTGACTAATGAGAACAAAAGGTGGGGTGCTTCAGAAGTAATTTGAAAATTAATTTGTACACACAGGCATCTGGTAATCCATAACTGTAATAAGGGCAGGAAGACTTCAGAAATGTGCCCTTCTGGAGAAAAGCATTCTCAAGAATACTGTTCAGTTAGCTCTTGTTCACTACAATATAAGTAGTCTTCATATGTAACGAGGACAAAAAAAATGAGGACACAGACATACTTTAAAGTGTCTTTGTAAAATTACAAGATTTTGTAAACACCTTGTTAGAATAAAGCATGTTTTCAGTGTAAGCTTGCCTAATGTTTAAACATTGGAGACTCAGTTTTGACTGACAAATTTAACAGTGTTTTTCATTTTTCTGGGTTAATCAAGGAGTAAAAATAAGATATTATTATAGCCAGGTATAGAAATTGAGTCAATTTACATATTGCAGGTCTTAGAGCATGTTTTTCACTAACAGACAGGGTTAGTTTGAAATTTAGCATCTTTAAGAGATTGTAGGGGGAAAAAAAGGTAAGGCATGGAGCAGTGAAGTTGAAAATGTCACACTGACTGTAATTTTCTCTCTAACTTTTAGAAACTTGGATGCTAATATTATGTGTGGTCTCTGTCTGATAAATCCTACTTGTGAGATATATTTATCTTTTCGAACAGAATGGGCTACATGTCACCAGGCTTTCATTTAGCACATCTTTTAGCAATTGATTTAGTTGTTCTTCTTGACTGTAGTTCAATCATTGAAAAATTAATTTTATGTTACCAGATGTGGTATATTCATATCTTCCCAATGATCCACTGATTCTGGAGACTGCAGTTATAGCTTCCTTTCAGATTTCACCGATGTAGGGAGATTAGGTGTTAGTATTCCAAGTATTTATTTATCCTGATTATTTGCTTAGTATAATTAACATATTTTTCTAAGTCTGTATTTTCAGAAGTTGGGACCAGACTGTTGCAAGCGTCACACAATCAACATCAGTTTTTAACATAAAAAAAGATTTGTCTTTCTCAAAGCTCTCAAATAGGATATAATTCCATATTCTGAAACCACTTTTTTTTCTTATTCAAGAAATTGATTTATTTGTACTTTTTCTAAGATGATAATGACTTTTGTGCTGTTTCATTCACAATGTTAGAAGACTGGAAAAAGTGTGTCTCCAAAGCTGTTGGTTGTGATTCATAACTATCTCTGGAAATCCTGACACCATAAAGGAAACTTTCATTGAAATGTTGAAAATTGTATATTCTGGATCAAATGAATGAGAAATCTTTAGCAATCTAAATTTAATTTAAATTCAGAATATGAAAGAGGGGAATGTAACTGTCAAATTATTAAGGGGATTAAGAACTGTGTGAAGAAAAGTATAAATTATCGAGAAATATCAAATTATCGTATACGTGCTCTGTCACACACCAGAGTGTTCAGCAGGATGCTATAGTTATGTAAAATGGAAGGACTGACCTTCTTTATTGTTGAGTCTTTTAATTTTCTTCTTTTAAAAGTGTCGTTGACACATGTGGAGATGTCAATAGCCTTTGCAGGGGGGCAAAAAAAGCCAGAAAAACTATTTAATACAGTATTATTTATTTATATACAATGCTCTAATCTTCAGACCGTATTTTTTCCTTGAGTAGAGAATGTTCAGCAGCAGGTAGCAGTGCCCAAACTTGCAAATGTCATTGTTTTTTTGGCCTTTTTTTTTTCAAACCAGAAATTCAAATAATTTGCAAACATTGAGATTTTCAGACATGCTGTAGCTCATCTTGCAAGTATTATTCTTTTCATCCATTGTTTGGGGAAGAGCTTCAGCGACAAAATTATTTTATTGTGCTAGGTAGAACTCACAACAAAAAATGTTTAGATGACCTAAACCTCATTCTTCCAAACAATTTCAGGTAGGTGGGTTATGCCTCTTTTTTTTGCATAGATCACATGATGAGAGGAGCAGATTCTCATGAAATGACTTCAGCATAACTGAATCTTGTTGTCAGACAATTACTTGCATCTTGGTAGTGGGAAGAGCACTATGAAGCTTTACTAAACAAGTACTTATTTTCTGGAAAAAAAATCACTTGTGCTTGCCTCTCAGTCTTTCCTACTGTCTGTTGCTAATAGATACTTCTATATAACGTGCTGATTATATATAGAGAATGATCAATGCGTTTAATCCTTGCATAGCTTGTTGATGTGAATTTTACATTGCTCACTGTTTATTCATTTCTGGTGTATTGAAGTTTATTCTGCTACTAAACAATAAGCTATTCAAACTCTGTAGTGCTGATTAGATTTTCATGGCTAGCAATTTGTGCAATTTTAGAGCTGATGAACAAACGTGAAATGCTACTACTAATTAAATACTTCAAGGACTTTTTTTTTTAATGTATGGCACAAAGGCAGGCTGAGGCTAATTCATTTTCACAGTTATGCTTTTTTATTTTTTTCTGAGGTGCTTCAGATTAGTGATTAGATTAAGATTTTGAAAAACATGCTGTCTTTGGGATCTTCCTAACACCTGCTGTGCAGGTCACAACACATTTCATAATTTACACCATAAACAAAAATATCTCTTAACTTTTGGGGATGATAATTTTCTAGAATGTTACCACAAAGTGAATCCACATTTATTTCACTAAACTGCATAGTACAAGAAAAAAAAAATCTAGCTTTATAAATTGAAAAACATTCAGGGTCAAGAAATAAGAGTTTTCTTTTATTTGTCTTTATTACCCACAAAATTCTCCTCTGAGCAGTTTTTGTTTGTGCCACTTCTTGGAGAAGGTTATCCAGATTATTAAAGTAGAGTGCTTCTCTGGTTATTTTCTGCTCAGCAAAATGATCAAATAATTCCTCTATCACAAAAAAAAATCTAGTGGCATAAAGCTGAAAGAGGTGGCTAAGCTGATGACTTGTGTTAGTCATGCTTTCTTCAGCATAGCATAAGAGGAGAGGAGGAAATCACCCATGAATCCTTCAGCATTTCTATTTCACTGGGACAGAAATCCTACACACAGGTGTGGGCTGGGATGTCCTGTCAGATCTCATGGAGACTTGATGGAAAATTACTGGCATAATTTGGAAGCTGCTTGGCAAAACTCTCTGTTTTAACAACTAAAGTTGATGTATTTTCAGTTAAAAATCTTTTAATATATTTTATTTACATATTTTCATGACCTTTGTCATCAAAAATTTGCATTCTTTCATCTAGTGACTGCTACTTGTTTGGTTCCAGTTCTAATGAGCTTTTCTGATCTTCTCAGTAAATGTGGAGTTTTCTCACATCTGTTAAGAGTGATGCACTGTCTTTTATAATGCTGAGCTTGGAACTTTGACTCAAAGTAGCACTCAGTATAATATGAAAATTAGTATGAAGATATAAAATGATGTTGGAATTTTCAGAAATTAGAACATCATTGTGCAATTAAATTTCCATATTGCCATTTTTCATGTAAACAGTTACAAATTGCTTGAAAAAAGGCTGGATTTTTTTTTCATTTAATCATTGAGCTCTTTTATTAGAAAAGAACAGTGGCTTTAAATGCTTCATCACAGAAAACATAAGAATATTTCAAATTTTGATTATTGTGTGATGTAGATACATTGCCTTAATGAATGGCCTGTACACATTTCTAAGTGTAATCTAAAAGAATATCCTTACTAGTAATAGAATATGGAAATTCTGTTATAGCTCTGATCTTTCTTATACTTTCATTTCAATATTTTTAAAAAATATAAAACAAAACATAAAACTTATCTGACAGAAACAAATAAATGCATACAATTACATTTTCTTTATAAATAAAAGCATTTCTGCTTTCCAAAGATGAATCCATGACACAGAAATTAGCAGACAGGTAGTGTGAAGGAACTGTGATAAAAATGAACAGAAACAAAGAAGAACAAAAGACCAATCAGATTTTTTAAAAACTGTCTTATATCAAAAGACAACCATTGGTAGTGTGATACCAGTAATCATCTTAGCCTGCTATAAAGAAAATTGTAGATGTAAAAAATTAAATCATGATGTTTGTAGGCTAAGGATTCTTTTGTACAACACCTTAGAGATTTTTGTAGTACTTTTCTGTGTTTATATTGAGGTCTTACAACAATCGGGTTTCAGATTGTAAAAACTCTTAATCTAGGTTTAATCAGACTCAGTAACAACTCGCACACTCATGTCAACAGATTTATAAACTGGCACCCAAAACAGCTTTGTTATATTTGACACTGAAATTAAGTTTGTTCCTTTGTTTCCTTCTCGTTTCAGGAGCGGACAAGTTGAGAAATTAGAAGTGGATCCTGGTAAATATTCATTCCCTGATGTGATGAAGATAATCCAAGAAAATGAACGACCTGGACAGGGGCCTATTAAGCTACAACCAGGGAAGATTATCGAGACTAAGCATACTTATATTGATTTTGAAAATAATGAAGATGTTCCTCCCTTAATTTAAAACATTCTTAAACAGTGCCCTGATAAGCAGTGTGTGTGCTTGTGTTATCTTCATTCCCCTATGTTTCAAGTATAATACAGCCGAACTTGGAAATGGCATTACATTTCTTAACAATATCTTTGTTATACCTGTTCTTTTCTCTGGTAATTTCTGTTTGTGTATTGCTATACAGAGTTTTTTTTCCTAGACTGTTTACCTAGTAAGTCTCAAGTCAGAATAGGGTTCATATAAGTCAGACTATCATTTTTTCTAAGAATTCACTGTCTAGCTTAGAAGATGACATATTACTGTAGAAAAAGAGAAGTAACAAGTTACAGACCTTGCTGTAACCTGCCATACGTGGTGAATTTTCTAGCATAATGCTCCTGGATTCAGGACCTGGTAGAACAATGCCACTCTTTTGGTAGAGAATGATGATGAACACAGTATCTGAGATGTGGCACCATGGGGAAGCTGGATGAAATCAACCAGACCATTCAGTTTTCCTTTATACAGCTACTCTAAACTGTTCCATCTTTTTCAGAATCCCCTAAAAATATCAAGAGAAATTTTTAGGTTTTGCATAAAATAACTTTTAGCCATTGTGACAGGATTAGCTGCTCCTAGTCTGCCCTCCAGACTGTTTTTAGCAACCAAGGTCTACATTATCTTTTTCTTTCTTTTTTTTTTTTTTTTTTAACCTCAGCTTCTGGACCACTCCATGACTGAAATAGGCTGCATGAAAGAACAAGTGTACATTCAGTTGTATTAGAAAATTATTGGATTTGGCAACACTATTTTCTTTTGTTTTTTATTGCCTGATTTCCTGAGAAAATACATCTCATCATCTTTATCTCAGTTCTGCTTTTGAATGCCATTCCTGTTATTTTCACCCTATTTGACAGAAGAAAATGTCACAGCAATATTCAGCTTCTCTAAATGTAGTGAAAACTGTCATTGAGTAGTAAAAAGGGTTTCTCTTGAGTCACCTGCTGTTGGAAGAGAGAGCTCAGCCACTAGGAGTTCTGACAGTAGCCCCTAAGCTAATGAACATGTTGACAACTCTTTGTGGATACTATCATCCTTTCTTAGGTCATGCAGGAGTCATGGTGGTAGGGTTCTGGGAACCTGGGAGAAAACTGGGGAGAGTGTGAGAAATATTTAGGAGATCTGCTTAGACCTTGAGTACAGAAACTAAAGGTGGATGTTGAGATGACAGTGGAATTTTGCACAGGGAGCGTCACGACAAATTTCTGGGTTGGGTGGCTGTTGAAATGAGAAACAGGTTGGGGACATGTGACAAAAAACTGTAGGAATTCAAGCCTGGTTAGCTCTCTTGCATACAAAAAAAAAATGACTTAAGGATATAATTTAATTAGAAAATAAGTATTCACTACTATAGTAACAATGCACTGGGCAGCAAAAAGAAAACTTGTATATCACAAAGATATAAGTCAAAGTTAAATTTGGGCATCATCTGATCTGTTGTAGTATCATCTTGAATTTTCTTGTGTACTTGATTTTCCAATTCTGAAATAGACAGTTCCATGATGTAAGCCTCTTAACCCTGAAATCTATTTAATCAGCTCTATTCTGGTAAATGGAGCATAAAAACATCAACTTTTTTTGCAGTATACCTTTTTTCACAGGCTTGGGGAGGGCCTTTGGGTCCTAAGGGTTGGTGCTGTTTTGTGTAACGGATACACTTAAGCAGGAAAACAGGCAACAATGTAACTTTTAGCAGTCAGTTGGGCAACTTAGGTGTGATTCCTTTCAAGTCAGCTTCCTTTTTGTTATGTATTTGTGCTGACCTTGTAGTGCATGAAGAGGAAGGACTACACAACGTTTTTGAAGATATAAAAAACCAGGAGAGTTTGGGATCAGATCCAAAAATATGTTTCCTGTAGTTTTATTGATAGCTCTGGGGATTTTCAGATGTTTCTAAGAGGTGAACAAATTGAAGGTCTTCCTGTCCATTGCTGATTTCTGAAAATCTTGTAAGGACAATTCACCTTGCAGACCTTCAGCCAGTTCAGATGAACCTGTCAGGATTTCCAGGTTGTGGAAAACAGCCTGGTCATATGACATGATTTCATTTTTCTTAAGCACAGAGCTATAAAATTTGACCTCTGCTGTCAAACCAAAGGATAACACAATTGGATCTTTCCCCATTCCAGCTCAGTTCTCTTCTTTATCTGTTTTATAGTGTATAATGCCCTGTTTCAGAGGAGAGGGGAAAAAACAAAACAAAACAACCCCAACCAAGGCTGCTATACTGAGCTACAGTTACATCTCATAGGAAAATTAGCAGCAGATCCTAAGATATACTTGCTTCACATGGTACCATAATCTTGGGATCCAGTCTGGAAATGGAGAATATTCTGAGAATCAGCTTCAATGAAGTTTTCAGTGTGTGTATGGGCCACGGAGAATAGAACAGTGTATAAGCACAAGATACTAGTGGCCTACAAGAGCATAAAGATGCATCACAAAGTATCGATTACTGATCACTAATGCAACTTTGAGAAGACAAGAGGACAAAGATTATACAGCCAACTGTGCTGGTTTGAGGCCAGACAGATCCTCTCTTGCCCCGAGAGGGACAAAAGAATGCCACTCACACAAACGCATTGGAGAGTGATGGAAAGTTTAAATGGAAAAGCAATTGGTGAAAATACAAAAACTACAAAGCATAGTGACAAGAACATCCCAAAGCGTACAGAGTCCCTTACACAACACCCAAAGGCCTCCCAACTCTTCCCTTCTCCCACCTGAGGGTCTACCCAAACCCCCAGGGCTCTTTCTTCCCCCACCCCCCCCACTGCTAGGCCAGTCTCAGGCTGGCCAGGTCTGAGACTGCCACGTCCCCCTCTCCTTTCTCCTCCTGGCATTAGGCCTAGACAGGCCTAAGAGGCCTTGAGATACTCCCCCACTGTTACCTGATAGGGAAGCATCTCCCATGGGAGCAGAGAGGGTAGAAAGAGGAGGAGAATGACTCTGCAGATGGATTTATAGGGCACAGGATTTTGGGGTAGAAATACGCCGTTTCCTGTGTGCACCTGATTAGGTTGGACGCTCAGAACACCGGAGGTGTAGCTTATGTGGCAGTAACAGGAGGCACCCAGCCTGAACTGCCACACCAACATAAAAAAAAAAAATCCCTTGTACAGTGAAAATAGAAAGAGTATAACAAAAGGGATACGAGAAAGATAGTCACAGCTCCCACAAGAGAAAGGAAGAGCAATGAAGAAAGGATAGCACCAACATTGTCTGCTCCAGTTAAGGATGTGACAGTTGATCAAAACCACTGTGCATCTGCAGCAGTTTGCTCCTACCTACAGCAGAAAAAAAATGAGCTACTGTTTGATTTGCTACTTGCCTCATTCTGCCGCTGCAGACTCAGCAGCCTTATATACAGAATTATTTGGGTAAGTAGATTAATACTTCAGAGAACACTGTGTGTGTGATGATATTTCACCTCTAAGTAGATGAGTGGATGAATTTAAACAGTGTGCAGTGGACAGATCTGTTAATCATCCAGAAGACAGGAGATGGGTGGTGTTAATGCAAATTCTAGCAGTACTGAGAAGAAAGAGGATCTACAATGGTTCAGGAAGGTTCTTGGATTTGCCACCAAATCTACCCCTTGCTCTAAGGCTGGATAATGGATCTAAGTTTTGTATTTGTAAAGGTATTAGACACACAGAATATGTTTTCCCACTGCATGTTTCAAATGCTGATTCCCAGCATTTGAATGTCCAGATGTATTTCAAATATCTCTGGGGACTGGAGACTTCACAACATCCGTGAGCAACCTGTGCCAGGGCTCAGCTACCCTCAAGTAAAGCCTTTCCTGATGTTCAAAGGGAACCTCCTGTATTTCAGTTTGTGTCCATTGCCTGATCCTCTCACTAGGCACTACTGAGAAGAGCCTGGCTCCATTCTGCTATGCACACATTGAGAAGATCCTTTTGAGCTTTCTCTTCTCCAGGTTGAACAGTCCCAGCTCTCTCATCCTTATATTACAGAAGATATGCTCCAGTCAATTTCATCACTTTTGTGGTCCTTCAGTGGTATCTCTCCACTATGTCCATGTCTCTCTTGTATTAAGAAGGCCAGAAGCAGACACAATACTGAACTTCATGAAACTTTATAAAGTTTATGAATCATACTTTCAGAGGGTAGGTTTTAGTGCTAAGCTTTTGTCTTACCTGACAGACTCTTTCTTTTAAAGTACACCATTATCAATAGAATCTTTTGCATAGAAGAATTCTACAACACAAGATATAAGACACTGACAGAAATTACTGCGTTGGCTAGGATCTCAGCTGAATTGTTATGAAGGCCACAGTCAGAAGTGAGCTTTAGAAGGACTTCTGGAAATTAGATGACAATAGAGAGAAACTGTTTTGCAATGGGATCAGAAGTATTTGCCTGCAGGCTAATGCAGGCATAACATCCATGCACTGAGTAGGACATGTTGAAAAGCAGCTTTTCACACAAAAATGTAGTAATCATACTTGTAAACTTGTTGTAGCAGCTGCCCTCCATCCACCAACCTAATTATATATACACCCCTTGTCATGAGCCCAACCAACCGCTGACTTGGATTGAGAAAGAACTTATTTTCAATAGTGTCTTTTGTTAGAGGGATAGATGGAGAGGAAGGCCAGAGTGCTAGGTCTCTGGGTGCAAAACTCCAGGTAGGTGGGAGATGTGTTGCAGTTACTGGAAATACAACTTTCGGGCTATTACAGCCATAGTGTTGGCAGAAAAAAAATCTCTGAAGTTAGAGCATGAATCATATGAACAGAAGCACTTAAAAGCTCCTCACTAAACATTTATCAGAAACTTTACAGAAAATATGTGCTTAGAAGAGGAGACTGGTGAACATTTGGTTAGAACTATGTGAGCTGCAGCTATGCTTTGACCCTTGTTTTTGTGCTTTCCGTGCTAACCATCTGAAAGTCTACTGGCAGCATAATTATGCCTGTTTTACAGTATACATAAATTAGTGTTGGCTTCTCTGGTTTTACAACCAGGCAGGCAGCCATTTGACTTTTTAATTAAGAATTTCACTGAGATTGATAATAAAGTTCCAGTATGCTTCCAGATTTAAATGAAAGCACATCAGCAGTATAAAAATTTCAAATAGAAAACATCCACAGCAATTTATCAGTCACCTATGAAGTACAGCTGAAGAGAAGTATGACATCAGCTATGAAAGATACCCAAATTGTCTGATTTTCCTGCACAGAATTACATTTTGCAGTGGAAATCCTTTACGGGAATAAAGTCCATTTTCCCCCCCCTCATTTTTGTTTCTGTGAACCTGAGACTTTGTTGGGACTTCTGAACATTTAAAGATGCTGATACCATGCGTAGTTTTCAGAACTTTCTGTGTGCCTATGCTCAGCATCTGGTTTACAGCTTTAGGTAATTAAATTCTTTTAAAAAGTATCACCTTCCCTTATAGCTATAGTAAAACCTCTAGTCATCTCACTAAAATTATTTTTCAATATTCTAAATTTAAAAAAAATAAATTAACTGCTTACAGTTTAGCTCAATCTGTGAATTTGTGCATGAAACTAAGTCACCATCTTAAAACTTTTCCGAATGTGTCTTCAGTACAAGTTTGTAGTACTTTAGATCAATCAAACTTCTTCGGTTTCCTTCCCACAAATCTTGAGCCTCAGCCTGAACACCCTCAGAGTAATAGTGAGGAGTCAAAGGCTGCTGGAGCATGTTAATGTGTACTTTATAGATATGAACATGTAGTCAGATTACTTTGTGCAAAATGTACTGGGATGATTTCTGTGGGGCAAGAGGTAATTTCTCACACTTTGTCAGCTGTGATGGGACACATAATTACATGCCTGTTATCTGTAAAGCAAATTATCCCTTTTATCAGTATTTGACAGTGGATACTTAACAACCTGGTTAATCAAAACCAGATTGTACTGCTAGAATTAATAAGGCATTGGAAGGGTTTAATAACTAATGGAAGCCTTTTTAAAGCTTGTTTCAAAAGGATTATGTAGTTTAATATTTGCTTGTAAGTAGCAGAGAAATGTTTGGCATGGAAGTCCTAGTTATTCAGCTAAATTAATTTTCCTGGGTCATTTTAACCCTATATCTCATCATTGAAAATATTAGATCTATTTCATGTTCTTTCAATAGACAAAAATAGCTCATTCCTTCCCATTGTATTAGTTCAGGATCAGTGTAGAAGATTCAGGGACAACTGACAAAAGTGACCATTTAAACCATTTGGGGATGGACTAGAAGAGATTTTATTATTGAGAATAACCTGGATCTGAATGGCAAGATTAAAGAAAATTACTGCACATATTTAAGAGGCAGAGAAGTCTACCTTTTCTATGAGGCACTGAATTAGTTTTGGCAACTGCTAGCTCTTGAGGTATCAGACCTTAAATTTAACACTGGGCCATTGAATCAGGAAAAAAACCTTTACTTTGGTCAGACAAAGATTTCAAGTTTCCCTTCTTGGTTGAAAAAGTCCTTGTGTGTGTTTTTTTAACCTGGAGATTTTCTCAGTCTGGGAAAAAGGATGCAAACTATTGTTCAGTCTGACCAAGGAATGAAGTGTCTTTGCAGTAAGAAAACCCCAGTACTCACATCCACAGGTCATTTGCTTCAGGACCCAGTACATCATACCCTGCAGTTTCCCAGAAGGGTCTGAG
Source organism: Indicator indicator (assembly GCF_027791375.1). Lineage (NCBI taxonomy): Eukaryota > Metazoa > Chordata > Aves > Piciformes > Indicatoridae > Indicator > Indicator indicator. The sequence continues at coordinate 17,101,851 of NC_072021.1, read as the reverse complement.
CCTTACTGTTTTATCTAGTCTCCACTAGTTTCCAGAGGAGGCCTGGAAGCTTCCCATACATAGCTCACCTTCATTGATATTGAGATTATTGGTGAACTAAGAGTCAAAAGTCAGAAAAGATATCCTCTTACAGGTGAGCACCTGAAGAATCTTACATAAAGTGACATACCTCAGTCACTCAGTCCAAGAGTAACAGAACTGAGGATATGATTCAGAAGCCCATCGCTTGAGGACAGGAAGCATGAATATGCTGATAAAGCTCTTATGCAATTGCCCACAGCAGTAGGTATAAGGAAGGCCAGATAAAACCAAATCAGACAACCATTTAGCCTAAGATGCATTTCAGTACCACTTCATAGGCCAGCACATGCAGGGAATGGCAATATACATACTCACCACTCTGGAAGGTTGCGTGTGGCAGCCCCTCAATGCCTGCTAACCCTCTTTGGGAGACAGGACTGAGACTGTGGTTCTCTTGCACACCCCAGCCTAGCCTAATCCCTACCCCCTCATTCTGGGGGAGGAAAAAAACCCACATTTTTCACACTCTGCTGGGAAGTATCGACCTTGTTCTGTATAAGAAATGTTGACAATAGTGATCTTTCCCTGATACAATCTCAGTCAGCAGCTGTAGGATATCCTGACCTAGGGGCTAACATGCAATTATATTTGATGGAACACTTCTCTGTGAATTTGTGTTGTCATTTTATGCTACCTGTGCTTTCAAACCTCTGTTCTGTATCCTGTGGGTACAAGCTTAATACTTTAATTATGAACCTTGCAAATATTGATCTTTGTTTATTTTAAGACTTTCAACATTTAATTGGGGATTCCTAGTTCCTTTGATTCTTCCTGTCTTGCTCAGAACCTCTTCTACCTCTATTGCATCCTAGAACAACCAGGACAATGCATAAGAAGTGTTTGCCTTGTGGCTTTACACAGCAGTGTGTTATCTCTCACTTCCCTACACATGCTTAATGGTCTCTTATCTTTTAAATATTGCCAAGCAGTGAGCCCACATATTTAACAAACTGTCTACAGGAGCCTCAAATTTTATTTGTAGACAAGAGCTTTCCTCTATGTACTGACACCTCAAGGTGGTTTAGGTGGTTATTTTCCCCTTTTTATTGCTTTCATCCAATCACCCAACCACTTGGGATTTTCAGATATTTTTGTGCTCTTCTCAGGCAGTTGGATATGACTGCTGCCAGTCGTTTTGTCACCTCAACATTTATTTTAGCAAATTCTGTAATCTTCTTACTCATCTCTTTTACTCATCTCTTTTTCTGTACCATTTGAGAAGTTGTTGAGGGGCTCAGCTTTGAGCACAGGTCTCTAGAGGTATCCACGGATAATCCTCCATTGTGAAAACTGACCACTTATTCCTACTCTCTTTACTGACTTTAAGAAACTCTTAATCCTTGAGGTGACCTTCCTTTTTTTATGCTGTAACAGCTTAGTTCTTTTCCTAATCTTTCAGCCTTGTCAAAAGCTTTTTGAAAACTGAGAGACTTATGTCAACTAGAACATCCTTTTCTACATGCTCACAAAAAATACTTCTATTTGAGTTGAAATATCGACAATAAGACTTTCAAGTCACTAGTTGTTTTGTTTCTTTCCATTTTTTTTTTCTAATCTGAGATGCCTTTAGAGGGCAGTGATTTTACACTTTTTCAGTATCTTTAGTCATTTTCTTGGAGGAGTTTAGACTTGAAGATACAGAATCATCAGTTCCTTTTAAAAAACCTGGCTTGTCTATGTGGCAATATACAAACAAGAAGTAGAATACAGTCACATTTCTGAAGACAGAAGCTGGTCACAAAGCAAAATGGTAAGAAATTAAAAAACCACATCTCCTCAAAAGCACAAAAAAAGACACTTCTCATCCAGCTCTTGTCAAATAAGTTAAATCCACAAGAGGTTTTTCTCATGGAGGATGATAGGATGAAAAAAATGTAAAAATAGAGAAGAGTCCTCCCTCCTTCTGGACTTGAGCTCAGGTGGCAGAACATGCTGAGATGCCAAAGGCATTTTTGACCATGTCACTTCCTGACAGTAACTTGCTGGGACCTTTGCATCTGCCATCTTCACTTCCACAGCAACCTGTCGAACATTTTTCAACAATGCCATTTCAATCAGAAGGTCATTTCAGCAGAAAAGTTCTCTAACAGTCAGTAGTGCAAATTTTTACTTTTACCTTTAGAAACTCATTTCAAAATTACTTCTTAACATTTTTTTTTCAAAGCTAATGAACACTTATTCTGCACTAGAGCTGGAAAGAGTCGAATGTTCTCTTGTTCCCTTTAGACTTGAAAGAAATTATTTGCATGTCAATAGCCTTTAGTAGATCCACTTTGTACATCATTTGCATGTCTTTGACTGTTTGACAATTAACAAATTAGTATCTGCATAAGATGTATCTTTCTGGGAAATGGTAAGAGGTTGGTGAGAAGCTTTATCATATTCATCATATTCATGGGCATTTTGAGGAGAAGCAACTACAGTGACTCCACTAAATGTATTACTTGCGCTCTGTCAGGGGATTCAGACCTTGACAATTTACCCTTGGATGTTCAGATAGTGTGAAACAGAAATATGGCAGATCATAACAAATGCAAGAATTTTTTAGACTTTAGTTAAGCAACTCACTGTGAATTCCATGGTAAACAATTTTGGAGTGAAGCAAGTATTTGGAGTCTAAACCTAGCCTTTCAAATGGCAATAGCAAATACGTCAATGAACCTGAGAACACCATTAAGGAGAAAGCGTTGTGGTATGAATACAGGATTTGCAAAGAGATGTTAATTCTTCTTCCACTAAATCCTTATAAACCTGAGTAGGTTTTATTGTTCTCCTTGTTCATTCCAGCATTTCAAGGCAGGAAAGACTCTGTAGTCTAGAAACAACTGCATCTCCACGCACAGGTGTTGAATTCTTGGAAACAAGGTCTAATATGAATTCTTGCAGAACCTATGCATCTAAATCTGCTGATACACTGCTAACTGGTTCTAAGGGTGTTTATGTCAGACCCTCATAGTGTATGGAAAGATAACAGAATTTTCAGAAAGCTTCTCTATAGGATGAGTAGGCTTCTAACCTAGACACTTTGATGAAAATATGTGCCTGACTTTTTATGCAGACTAACCCAAGTATTGTGCAATTGATTTTTTTTTTTTTTTTCGGGTATCTCCACACCATCTCTCCTGTCATATAAAATCTTCTATGAAAATGCCTGGAGATCTCCGTGCTTCACCCTGTGGACAAAGACAAAATATTTTTGAAGGAAACAAATTTTCCAAGATCTTGTTAAAACTACAAAACCATCAGAAATGCATCAGCTTTCTGCATCTCCTTCTGACATTTCCATGATTCACAAGATCATAGAATCATAGAATGATCTGGCTTGGAAGGGACCTCCAAAATCGTCTAGTCCAACCCCCTCTGCAGTAAGCAGGGGCATCCTCAACTAGATCAGGTTTCCTAGAGCCCTGTCAAGCCTCACTTTGAATATCTCCAGGGGTGGGGCCCCAACCACCTCCCCAGGTAACCTGTTCCAGTGTTCCACTACCCTCATGGTAAAGAACTTGTTCCTAACATGCAAAATCTAAATCTGCTCTTCTCTAGTTTGAAGCTATTGCCCCTCATTCTATAACTACAACCCTCTGCAAAGAGTCTCTCTCCATCCTTCTCGTAGGCCCCCTTCAGGTACTGGAAGGCTGCTATTAGGTCTCCCCAGAGCCTCCTTTTTTCCAGGCTGAACACCCCCAGCTCCCTCAGCCTGTCCTTATAGCAGAGGTGCTCCAACCTCCAATCATTTTCATGGCCTTCCTCTGGACCTGCTCCATCAGGTCCATGTCCTTCCTATCCTGAGGTTTCCAGAGCTGGACACAGTACTCCAGGTGAGGTCTCATCAGAGCAGGGTAAATTGGCAGAATCACCTCACTTAATATTTTCATGCAGCCCAGGATGTGTTTGGCCTTCTGGGCTGCAAGCTCACACTGTCTGCTCACATCCACCTTCTCGCTCATCAGCACCCCCAAGTCCTTTTCCACTGGGCTGCTTTCTATCACCTCATCCCCTAGTCTGTATTGATAGCAAGGATTGTTCCTGCCCAGATGCAGAACCCTGCACTTTTGTTGAACCTCATGAGGTTCACCTGGACCCACCTTTCCAGCTTGTCCAGATCCCTCTGGATGACATCCCGTCCCTCTGACAACACCGCTCGGCTTGGTGTCATCTGCAAACTTGCTGATGGTGCACTCGATCCCACTGTCTATATCATTGATAAAAATATGAAACAGTACAGGTCCCAGTATGGACCCCTGAGGGATACCAGGTCTAATGCAGAAATCACTGATTATTATTCTTTCCCATCCCTGATCTTATAACCTTGTGCCAGGAAGAAAGATGAGCCAATACTGAAATGAAACATGGCCTAGTAAAATGTTTACTTCTATTTATTGATTCAGCAAAGGAAAGCTTTTTCATCAACACCATCATGTTTCTCTTTATCCAACCATTGTTTCTTCACATTTAAAAGTGCATTTCTAGGTTAATCTTCACTGTGAGAACTTTGCTGAGACGCAGCCAAGTGAAACGTAAAAGGAGGATCTTGTTAGAGAAGATCCTGACAGCCTGGAGGACAGCTGGAACAATCACAGAAAGGCTCTTTTTAGACATGCAGAGGAGAAGGATGTCCAGAAAGGTTGAAGGTTAAGTAGGGATCTTGTAAGGAGTTGGTTGTATTAGTAACCTCCAGCTGGCTTATGCTTGACTTCATAAGTTGGATACAGTTTTGATCAAGCATTCATGGCTTCTCTCAACACTCCCACCGCAGTATTCATAGTGTCATACTCCAATGATGACAGCTACCTTCTGGTTTGAGGCTTGAATAAGTGTTCATATAGAAAAGGTGAAGAAACTCTGCAGCATTCCAGGCACTTATTTGAAGACTTTGGGCTGGTAGCAATGGAGGGACTCTGACAGCAGACGCCTTATCCTGAGCTCTTCAGGCAGTGGAAGTCAGCTGGTGGCTGACACCAGAAGATTGAAGGCAAGTGATCCACAGCATGTGGTACTCAGCCATTCTTAGCACCCTTTGCCTTTGATAAGAAGGGAGGATTTGCATGGCTTTTTTGCTGGAATTAGCAAAACCAAATTTGCTAATAGAAATACAAACCTTTGTATTTCATAGGAAACAACCTTTTGCTTGTTAAAGGCATGCCACATCAGGTCTTTGTACATATATCTAATTACTATGGGATTTGAAGTTGTCTGTGGGAGGAGTCAGAGGGTAGGGGAGGCACCACATTCTGCTTGTTTGTCACTTTTTCTTAATCAAAACCATGTCATTTATGTTAAGTGCCTTTTTAGCTAGAGCCTGACTTTCTGACATGCAAAAACACATCCCTTTGAAACTAAGCTGTCCAGATTATGTAAGACACAAGATACATTTCTTCCAGCCTTGCAATGGATTAGTCTTTGTTACCAGCTCAGTGAACACTGACATCGTTTTTGTTTGATAGCTCTGCATATTTAGTTGCTGAGCAAACTGAGATCCTTTTTCTTTTTTCCCTCTGGGTGCATTGCCAAGGTGCAGTCAAGCAGAAAAGCATTTCAGTCAAGTATTTTATGGAAGAATTTGAATTTGGTTATGTCTTTCATGTATTCAGCCTTTGTTAGTTTAAAATCCTAAGTACTCTTTAAATTGGACTTCTGCAAGCACTCCATTTTAACTGGGGACCTATATATTTCAAGTGTTTCTTCCTACCTCAGCCAGTTTTTACTTACATGAAAAGTACTCTCAACAATCAACTCTGCACAGGGTGCAGTACATCATGCAGAACTGCCATGCACAGTGCAATCTATGCAGGGTTGCTTCACCAGGTAATAATAGGACTAGGGGGAATAGAAAAAAAATAGAAATGGGTAGATTCAGATTGGATATTAGGAAGAAGTTTTTCACCATGAGGGTGGTGAGACACTGGAGCAGGTTGCCCAGGGAGATGGTAGAAGCTCCATCCCTGAGGTTTTTAAGGCAGGGCTGGATGTGGCTGTGAGCAACCTGATCTAGTGTGATGTGTCCCTGCCTATGGCAGGGGAGTTGGAACTACATGATCCTTGAGGTCTCTTCCAACCCTAACAATTCTATGATTGTTTGTCTGAGTATCTTCTATCAATGGACTCTCTAATATTTGCATTACTATAACTCACAGTCTTAAGTAAAAGTTCGCTGCCATCGAGCAGCAATTGCAAGTCCCACTGACAGCTGCATTTGCACAGGAGCCACAGGAAAAGTGCACAGAGGAGCCAGATTGCAAGCGTGGAGAAGGGCACTTCAAAACACCAGCCACCTTCAAGAACACATGCCCACACAGCTGAAGATCATCCAGACAACTGAGAGGTGATGAATGTGTGCTGTGGAAAGCCCATAAAAAAGACCCAAGCATGCTTGCAGAAATTATTCATAGAGCTGCTGTAGTCAGAGGGGCCATTACACATAAAAGACAGGCACTTTGCCAGCAGGACAGGAGAACGTACCAGCATATCACTGGGAACATAACATTCCAGCAGCTTCCATCTACGGATCTGTGGGTTCAGTCAGATAACAATTTATTCTCAGAGTCTTTAGAAGTAAGGCTAATTTACTTCTCTCCTGTCCCCACGCTCATTCTAGTGGAAGGTGGGGCTGAACATCACCATGACTGTGAGATTTTGCTTCCTTTGTATCGGACTCATATGATGGTGGGAAGTAAACCAGCAAAAATCAGCAAGCCTGAAGAAGCTCAGAAGCACTGTAGTCATGGCTGATACCATACAAAGCACCCAGAGTTTTTTGGTGATGTAAAAGGCAGAGGTGGCATTTCACCTGCTGTGATCCTCCAGCTCACAGCAAATATTGTGCTAGTTCCAGATGTCTGGTTAGCACCAAATTGCTGAGTAAATAAAGAGACACAAAATATAAAGAGAAATAAATGGGGTATCAAGCACTACTGAGACAAGAAATGCCAAAAGACAGAGTTGTTCTCAGAAAATCAGCTCTTCTCTAGTGCACCCACCTGGCAGTCCTTATTCAGTCTTCCTTGTCTTTATATAGAAAGATGAAGAATGAATATATGTATAATTAAAAGACAAAGCTGAATTAGCACTGAACCAACACAACTAGGAATTCCTGATATTTTATGTGCTTAAAATATCTTCTTTGTGTTAATCTTATTTTTATTTTCAATGTATTTGATTCTGAAAAATAATTTAAACTCCAGAAATGCCTTGAAAGAAGTCACAGACAGTTGTATGCTCCTGTTTAATATTCAGAAGAAAGAGAAAAGAAGCTGTTAAAACTATCCATGGTCTGTGCCAGAGCTCCAAATGTCTTCCCTGAAAACTAATTACATCTTGGCATATGGAATCCTGGCAAAAACGTTGCAATAAAAATAGAGGACAAGAAAAGAACCAATTCTCTCCATTTACAAAATAATTCATAGAGCAAAACTCTTTGGTCTCCTGCTGCTTGCAAGCTGTTAATATAGAGCAGAGAGGAATGTTTCCTAATTTAGTATGGACTTTCTTCTAAGAACTGCCAATTCTTCAGATGCTGGAGGAGAGCTAGAGTAGCAATGCTGTCCAGAATATCAGATATAATTGTTTTTGTCAGACTCTGTGCCTGTCAGTAGAGACACGGATAAGCAATCGAATTAAAACAAGCCTCTTCTATTTGGAGACTTGAACTCTAATGTGGAAATCCAGGATCCGATGAGGAAAATGGGAGTTTGCTGTCAGCTTCAGTGAATTGGCCTTTATTTTAGAGATCATTGATGGGCAAGAAGGACATCTGAAGTAGAGGTTTAAAACTAACTATTAATTAAGTCCCACTGACCTTAATATGGAATACTGTTTTGGAAATGCAACTGTCACACACTTTAAGGAGATGCATCTCACCTACCTTTTGATTTCTACTGTGGAGATGTCTGTCTCTCGCCTAGTCACTCTTCACACTTTTACAGTCACAAATAGAAAAAAGCAGCTTAAAAGTGTGAGTAATCTCCTTTTGCTGTTTATGACAAAGTGCCCATTACTCCAAATTAGCTTGAAAAGGACTCTCGGGCTACATCTGTACTATTAAGTTTGTGATGCTGATTCTCCCTGGAGATTCTCTCTCCATTCTTTCAGGTTGTGGAAATTTTTCCCGGTGCATTTTCAGCCTGGGGCAAATTAATATGTCCGCATGTAGTCCCCAGACACAGCTGAAGAGGTAAAACAAGCCATTTCCCATGGGCACTATGGATGCAGCTATTCTGCTTCACAGGGGAAAGAACTTGTTTATACAGAAGTGGGCAGCTGCCCTTTGTGCCAGAGGGCAGGGGTGTAGACACAACCTAAGAGATTTGGTCCAGTTTACAGCTTAGCTTTAGAGATGCCTGCATTCAGCCACAGGAATGGCTTTTGTACACCTGATATAGCTGAAATTGGGGTTTTTTTTTTCTTCCTCATATAAAAATTATTCTACAACAAAAAATTTCTGTTATAGCAATGGCAAACAATATAATGTTGTAAAGAGAGATTAACAAAAAAGTATTGTTGGCAGCAGCAGGACTGAATTTCCTTCAAATTTTGATGCAATATTTGTCCTCACTGCACCTGGCCTGGCAGGAATCTCGAAACTCTGGAAAACAAGTTCAACATGTTTCAGCTACTGTGCAACCCTTAGTCTGTGTTTCTCTGGAACCCAGTTGCGTGCTCAATGCATGTCTGTATGAGAACTTCCAGTGTAGATTTTAGTATCTCTGGCTTTTATACAACAGCAATATAATTAATGTTTTGACATTCATAGAGAAGGAAAGAGAGTTCAAGATAAATAGATACTGACCTTTCACATGGTGACAGCACATTCCTGAACATTTCTCAGACTTCATATACTTTGTGCTCAAGTATTTTTCTTCCAAGATTTATTTAGAAGAATACTGATCCTAAACCCCTTTAGTCTTTGGGTATGTGTTTATGAAATTCAGTTTGACATAGAATAGGAATATATTTGTTTACCTGAGGCCATCAAGAAAGATTCAGTCATGCCAATTCCAGATCAATTCAGAAGAGTGTGTTTTTTCTAGAGTCTGAGTAGATAAGCTATATACAGGATAAGAAGAATATTTTGACTGTCCAAACTACAATTTTATAGGAGATGTTTTCAGGGTCAAGCAAGAGATGATAATCCCAGCACTACTGAAATAATAAAAAAAAAAAAAAAAAGGAAAGAAAAAGGCAAGCCTTCAAATTGCTAGGATTATTTAAGAATTTTAACTAGATCACATGTTAATATTTTTTACCTATGTCACTTTTCTCCAGAAGTCAGTCCAGAATCACAGAATGTTAGAGTTTGGAAGGGACCTCCAGAGATCATTGAGATCAACCCCTCTGCCAAAGCAGGATCACTTAGGTAGGACAGGCCACACAAGAACGCACCCAGGTGGGTTTTGAAAGCCTCCAGAGAAGGAGACTCCACAACCTCTCTGGACAGCCTGTTCCAGTGCTCTGTGACCCTCACAGGAAAGAAGTGTCTCCTCATATAGAGGTGGAACATCTCATGTTCTAGCTTGTATCCATTGTTTCTTGTCCTATCTCTGAGCACAACTGAAAAGAGAACATCACCTTCATCCTGACACCTACCCCTCAGATATTTATAGACATTGATAGGATTTCCCCTTCAGCCTTCTTTAAACTATTTTTTAAATATATAAAGAAAGTATATAATGCAAGTATGTTACTTTTAACTTTAAAGGACAACAAAAAGTACATTTCAGTGTATGATTGTTGACTATGCTCTTGGTGGGTGGACAAAGCTCTCTTAATCCTTGCTACCTTTGCTAGTTTAGGTTTCAATCTGTTATGCAGATTTATTGCGTGAGGTTCTGGATTGATTCAGAGTAAAATGAAGAGGCAGAGCCATACCTGTTATGCTTGAAATTAAGGAAATGTGTACTTTATTTTGACATCTTATCACTAATGAGGATGGCATGATATCTAGAACACTGCCCTAGGGAAAAGACCAAGAAACTAGTCCCTTGTACTGATTACATACACACAATTCTTCAATTTTACTGCAGTTTTGTTAAGATCATATAGTTTCTACAGCTTCACCTTGTATTTCACTGCCAAGGACAACTATAGCAAATAATCAAAACATTCTCATCTATGCTAATGTTTTCTTTTTATTTGCTTTTCACTCAGCAAGCAGGGTTGCACTAATCTTCCTCAGCAACAGGAACACTTTAGCCTATTAATAGAATGAGACATTCAATGTTCAGCTATCAAATTATGTTAAGCATATTTCTTATTCCAGAATTAAACAGCAATAAAAAGGAATAGAGGGTAAAACTTAATTTAAAAAAAAAACAAGTCAGATTAGCACTAACACAATGACTGAAAATCATGAGATTTGTGAACATTTAATAAATACCTAGTGGTTTCTTCCATGTTTGCAAATGATAGGTAATAGGGCACCAATCAAAGACAGAGAATGAAATGCATGCCCTGGATTCACAAGTCAGTGAATTGGGTCTTAATGAGAGCTGCCTACAGTCATCCAGGGAATAGTGGCCAGTGATGCTTCTTTAAGAGCCAGCAGCACAGGCTGAGTGTGGTTTGGGCTCTGAAAATCACACACTGCAGTGACAGCCCTGAACCCAGCCGCACATGGGCAACCCACAGGCACTGCGGAAAGACTCTCTAACAGTTTGTATACAGCTCCTCAAAGAGCTGACAGACAACCAGAGGCCCTTTAATCCAGCAAAGAAAAGTGCATCGAGACCTAGTGACTGTAAACTGAGACTCCACTGCCAGGAATGGAAAAATGAAACCAGTGTTTAACAAAGAGGGCAACTAACCATCACAACTTCATGATAAATCAGATAAAGTCTTTATCATTTCAGGTCCTTAAATCATGGCTGAATGCCTTACACTGCAAAAATTCTAAATCAACTCTAAGTTATTGTGTGTGATGTGTATTGTGATATGCTATTAACAACAGAATGATTAACCCCTTCCCTATCTACACATTGAGGTACTTGCTTAATTTTTGGAGGGAGATGACTTAAGGCTCCCTATAATCTGGATGTCATCCTTTGCCTTGCTATTCTACTTCCTACCAATGATTCCTTTTGAAAGCCATCATGAATTTTACTGCCTGGCAGGACAGACAAGCTCCACTACTCTTCTGCAGTTTGTTTGTCCTTCCATGGGCAGAGCAGGAGAGGAAATCAATTCCATTTACACAGGGAGAGTTTGGTCTGTGGATGGAGGTCGGGTCAGACAATGTTATGATTCTCTAAAAGCCATCGAGTCCTCCTATCAGATTCATCTGGGGTTATTTAATCTAAGAACCAAGATAGATCTGGTGTAAAAAAAGAAATGGGAGTAGTACTGAGTGGTGTGATCACATATCCAGGGCTATGTGCCGCTTGTGAGTTAAAACTTAGACCATCAGAAACTTGCTGGCAGTGAAGTTCAAAGGCATCTCATCTTGTTGAGAGCAAAATTAGGGTTGTTGTGCATGGTGTTCGGAAATAGCACAGTATGTAAATGCAATTAAACCAGCATCACTGATGACTCTTAGAGACTATGCCAGCAGAATAAGCCTCAGCTGGCTTTAAGGCCCCTCTTCCACTTCCCCCATGGAGCAGCTACTCCTTAGGGAAATGAGATGTGAACACCCATAAAGACTGTAGTCTTTTGCCCTTCATGGCTGATGTGGTTTTTAGGTTGTTTTTCAGTCTGGCCCTTCCTCTGCCCACCCACATGACATTAGATGATCCTAGTATCTGGCTCCCAGCACTGCTGCAGGATTCCACAGAGCCACTTGAATTAGAGCACTGAGGGTACATAGAGACTGCTTCCCTTCCTCAAGGTCAGAACAGCTTGTACCCTAATTTTTCCCAGATTTGCTTAATATGTCTTTAAAAGCAGCATCCATGCCACGTTGTTTCCTTGATGTAGGTTGTTTGTTCTGCCCTAAGTGAGCAGAAAGCATTGCTTACCCCTTCCAGAGCAACCTTGCCTGAAAACCATGAGACATTTTCCCACTGCTACCCAGTTGATGCTTTCTCTGAGTCATAGAATCAGAGAATCATAGAATCAGAGAATGTTAGGGGTTGGAAGGGACATCCAGAGATCCTTTAGTCCAACCTCCCTGCCAAAGGAGGGTCACCACCCTTCTTTGGACATCTTGGTCTAGCTATTTGTCTTTCAAAAAACTTGTGTTGGATCTAAACCTGATTTGAATTTGGGTTTGAGATATTATTTTTACTAAAGGCTGTGCAAATATTTGTATAAGGCAATCTCACCTCAGCAGCTAAATTCAGCTATGTGTACCTCTGATTTTCTTCTTCCTAGTAGTAGGCCATCTGTTGAAATGGTACCAGGAGGATGAGCAAAGGGTATGTTATGATAAAGAAGATGAAAAAAAAAAAAGGAATGGAGTGGTTTCTTGTCATTGTTATCATTCAGTCACTGTGTGGGAAACAGATTTCCAAAACCACAGGATTAAGGAGGATTCTCTAGACATCCCAACTACTTGACAGTCAGTACTGAGAAGGGAAGCATGACAGCCTTGCCAAAGATAAAGATCCAGGTTGAAAAGAACTGTCCTGCTTTGAACAAGTCTTTTTAATACAGAGAATGAATATCAGAAAAAGAACGTCAAATAGGATGGTTCACTTTTGTTGCACCCAGTTGGGGAAAAGCACTGATAGCAGTTTCAAGTGCTGAAGAGATTGCAAAGAAACCACAGAACAGATCCTAGTAATGACAGCTGATGGACATACAATAGGCACAAAGGACCTTTTACTGGTTGAAACCTTCTTAGAAGTTAACAATAAGAGCAGGAAATAACAAAATCAGACTCAATGCAAGTGCATATATGCAGGGAGAAAGAAATCAGGTGAAACACTGAATAAGAGAAAGACAATGAGAAAGCAGTAATAGGAGGTATAAGAGAAAATAACCAGTGAATTAAATATGAGCCTGCAAATCAGTAGGGAAACTGCACTCTTTTAAAGAAATCATCATGATTTTGCACTGGATCTAGGTTTCTCCCACTCCAGACTGCACAGGAAGCAGTTGTCAAAGAGCAGTTCTGGGCTTGTATTTGCAAACTTTGCTTTGTATAACATGCTTCTCCTTCCATTCACTCATTTCTGGGCTCATAAGCCTATTTCCTTTATCAAATATAAATAAGCATCCCTCTGTTCAAAGCTAACAATATATTGGTTTCACTTTAGTTTCAGGATTCTTTAGGCATTTTTATTCTGATCTGTTCAAGTAAGACAAAAGGCATTTTTGAATGTTCTGCTAGTATGCAAGTTAGATGCTTTTGAAGCCTACATAAGTCACGTTTAGAAACTTTAGCTGAACTTTGAAGGACTTTGATGTTCACAAACCATTTTCAAAACACTCTTAGAAAGTTTCTGGTAGAAAGTTTCTGGCAGGAAGTTTCTGGTCTTTGGTGCCAGCCCTCATGGAATTTCTGTGGGTGTTTGTGCAGTTCTGGATTGATCTTGATCTATTTTGTCTTTGCAACATGCAACACACAGAGGATGGATAACATTGCTTTTTCTTGCTCATTGGTTATGCTGTTGTATTAATTTCTGTCCATCCACTTTTTCCCCTTATTGATGAATCATGTTAAAGGCAGCAAATGTTGCCAGACTAGCCCCAAAGGCTGCAGCTCTTAGTTTTTCGCTCAGAAAGAGCACAGGCAGCAGTGGTGCAGCTTGTCTCTGCTTTTCTGCTAATATACCTTGTGCTCCAGTGCCTGGAACTTGCAGGGAGCAAAAGGCATTGAATTTCTGCCTTCCCTGTATTTATGTTTCTAATGAAAGCAGTTTGTAGACACATTCATTCTGGGATAGATTCTTCTTCTTTTTTTTTTTTCTTTTTTGAGAAATGGGACTGAGAGCACAGCTCATTTAATCTGGAATCTCATCACTGAAGACAATCATACTTGTGATTGAACCTCCAGGCTTTTTGCAGCCTTCCTCTGGAAGGATTTACTGGGAAGAAGGGGAAGATGTGTGTCAGCATATTAATGCAAGAGCCTGTCCATAACTCCTTGTTTAGAAAGGGGTCATGTGTAACCAGAAGGTACTGAGACAGGCAAGCATGCACTGCAGAGTTAACCCCTATATATACACTGTCTGTAGCACATACCATACAGCTCAAGGGCTTTTGTCGAGGTCTTTCAGTCACAAAGTGGCCACAGTAGATGGTTTCTATTCCCACACCATTGTCCTGCATCAGCCACACTGTTGAGAGGGTACTGGGGGACAGCCTAAATCTCCCAAACCCCATAGTAGGTAAATGCTTACTTGGATCTTTCTTTTGGCCCATGATCATTAATTTTGCCTTGCTTCCTCACTGTGGTACTGATGTTAAGTCTCCATCTCAGCTGCACATTGGGAACAACGTGTCTATATTGCTTGCAAAGGGCTTTAGGTTTATGCAGTAAAGGCTCTTCTATCAGAGTAGGGAAATCTGTTGCTGTGAATATGAAAAGCAGGTAATTCCATTTACTACAAAAAATATAAAGAAGAAAAATTCCATTGAACTATTCCTCAACTCATTTTTCTTCCATCTCAAAACTGCAAGAAATTCTGCTGGAAAATGCACTTACTGGAAATGTACATGAAAAATAAATTACTGCTTAGCATGCATGTGACTGGAGTGGAGGAGCACTGACTGTCCTTCACTGGAAATCTGAAGATGGTGTTGTACCCAAAATGGCACTGCAGGCTTCTCTGAACAGCCTCTGCCAACAGTATCTGAAAGCAGTTCATCTGGAAAAATACTGAATACATACATCTGTGATAACCTAACCAGCCACTGAGTGTCATCTTTGCTCCACAAACCCAGCTGAAAGGTTCTCATATGACAGAAAGGAGAAAGAACTCTTGACTCTTCAGGAGAGCTCCAATATGTTAGCAGCCAGACACAATCCTCATTGTAAATCAGAGACCTTTAATTAGCTCACCTGCTTTAATAACATGGGGCTCAGCTTCTCTGATGTTCAGTTTCTCCCTGATATAAAGTAGGTATTTGAACTTAGAGATCACAGCCTGCTTCTGGAGAAGGGAAAGACTAAAATTCTTTTTGCTGTTGATTTCACTGATAACACCCATATTAAAACAGGGATAGATTGACTTGGTGATTCATAAGGCTGAGCTAGTGGGCATCAAAGCAATGCTTTTATATCTTCACGTCCATACTTAGTAGATGGATATCACAAGGCAAGAAATTCTTCTGTTTCCTTCCTCATTAATTAATAGCAGTATATAGTTCTGCTGATTTTGTATGTTTCTTTTGTATTGCAACAGATAGCCTGACCGTTATACTTTCCACTGAACACTGGCTAAGGTTTTCTGTTTATTAGGATAAAATGCTACATTTTTCTGTTTATTAGGATTAAACGCTACATCATTTGAACCAAGACTAGAAAGTCAGTGACCATAACTCTCATAATGAGCTTAGTCTCCTTCTCAACTCTTGCTCAATGGGCTTTTGAGGGGCTCCAGGTCTGTTTCCCGCCAAGTCAGCTAATGCTTCCAAGACTTCAGGAACCTGCAACACATTTCATGGCTTACCAGGAGACAAGCTGTGCCAGTTCAAATTATTCTCAAATGGCTTGAGACTCTGGGCAACCTCCAGCATATCTCTCCTGGACAACTTTTGTTACAGTTCCTCATAGGCAAGGCCATGCACAAAGCCATTTACAGCTATTCTGAGATGTTCAAAGTAATTTTCATCTACCTTTAGTCTGCTGACTGAAAACATTATTGCCATTGCTTAGCTGCAGGACTTCCACCACCTAGGTTCTCACTTCCTGATCATCTCCTTTTTGTCTCAGGGATGACCTTAAACTGCACCTCTTCTTGTATCAAGAGGTACAGCTGAGCACCACTGCAGTAATCAGAATATATTTATTGGTTTCTTGCTACTATATATAAGCTATTAGGAAGTTTGAATCCCCGCTGGGGCTAATTGGGAAATCATTAGACTGAAGTAAAAGAAAATTAAATTCTAGAGGACAATGTACTTCCTAAACTGTACCATAAAGATGCAGAAAAATATAGATATTCATGCAGAGGAGGGCCTTGGATGCCAGAGGAAATTCTCCCCCAAGAAACTTCTGATGGAAGGAGAAGCAGAAGCATGACAATGTCTGTGCTGTGAAATTGTGTCTGCAATTTCAATTCGATCTGTGTGTCTTCTGTGCTCATTTAAAAAGTGTTACTGTGTGGAGACAGCAAATGAACAGTATCTGGTTTCCTCCAGCAATTTATCCTTGGCTAATTAAAACTGTAAACTCAGAACACTCTCTTGCTGTTCTGCAGGAGGACAAATCTGGCTCAAATCTGAACAGTGATATGTGAAGATATCTGAGTTATGGAGTTTTCATTTCAGCCAACAGGCAACAGACTCTGGCACAACATCCCAGTGCCAGATATATTGGTCCAGCATCATAGACAGAGCTCTGACCTTAAACTTGAAGGTTAGCTTTAATTTGTAGCTCAGCTATTGACACATTGTCTCTCTTGTCTTGACTACCACCTCAGTAAAACTGATGAAAAGTCATGTTTCAGAACTCAGTAAGGTTATTATGTGTGCTAAAGATTTGACTATGTCAGATGTGTAGTGCAAGTAACTCTTAACAACACCTCTTCACCTTAAAAGATGAGCTATATTGATGAAACAGAGCAACAAGGGAAAGATGAAGAGACAGCACCCCAGAAAACTAATATTCTTCAATAAATCATTAATAGAGTGGGAAAGATTGTGCTTTAGTGAAACTTAGACCTCATTAAAGCCAGGGAGATCTCAAATGCCCTTTCAAGGCAGAATAAAGTCTGTAAGAGGAAACAGGCAAAAGAAGGTTGTTGCCATCTGAGGAGAAAGGCCTCATCTTAGGGCTTGGGAAACAAAAGTGTTTGTCTGCTGTGGTGTTCACCAGCAGATGCAGAGGTTTTACCTTGCTTCTTCTGCACTGGGCACTGGTTTGTAAAAACTGTGCCAAATGGATCTATGTGGCTATTATTATCCTTCCACATTCTTGGTCAGCGTAGCCAAGTAGTGAAACTTATGCTGAGATAAAGTCATTTCCTTGGTCCATCCATAGGCCTTGCTACAATGATTTAGTGATACAGAGGCATTAGAAAGTAGCTCACATGCCAGGATTTTTTGCAATTGTCTCATGGTGTTTGTCTTTTTGCTTTATAACCATGCATCTGTTATTGTACAAACTGTAATGTACCTCCTTCTCTTTTCTCCTTCTCTCCATATTTTCACATTTTCCTTGTGCAGCTTGATTATTATTAATTTTTTTTAATCAGTAGTAATTATTGAAGGTTTGTATTAATCACATTTGTGTCAGTCTTCACTCAGAAACCTAAAATGAATGAATCCCTTTTTTTTTTTTATGCAGGGAAAGCAGTTGCTTTGCTAAAAATCTTCAACAGAAGAGATTTCCCCTAGAGAGAGTATAGGACATACTAGACAATGTACTAGCCATGAAGGGTATGTTAACCTGCCCTCTGCTTTCCATTTCTCTTCAAAGATCATGTCCCAAGTCCAAGCATTCAGTTCAGATAAGACAGAATCATAAAATCATTTAGGTTGGAAATGACCTTAAGAACATTTAGTCCAACCATTAAAGATCATCTGCAAGAGCTGAATAAAGGGAGCTTGAATAAAGGGAGTGAAGGACATAGAGAATGTTGT
The DNA here is from genome assembly GCF_027791375.1 of Indicator indicator. Taxonomy (NCBI): domain Eukaryota; kingdom Metazoa; phylum Chordata; class Aves; order Piciformes; family Indicatoridae; genus Indicator; species Indicator indicator. Next base: position 17,084,088 of record NC_072021.1, on the reverse strand, counting down.
ATACATGCACAAGTAAAGAGTGAAGCTGAAGTGAAGAAGGTTGAGGCAAGTCATAATGAGAAGAAAGCAGTGTCAGAACAGAGCTTTTCAAGGAAACAAACATCTCCACTTTGGATGCTCTGGGAAGTGCTCCTATCAGATAAGCCTCCCCAGGCCTGTACAGCAAGGATTTAAGGTCTATCTTACCTGGAATAAGGAAGCATGTGACAGTCCCCTGAAATGGAGCTGAAGAAATATCCTGTTAATAAACCTGTAATTTTCTTATCCATCTGCCTGGATATGAGAATCCAATGTGCTGCCATGACCTCTGCTTTTATTCAAGGTCTCCGGCTATCTGTCACTTCTTATTTTCTGCATTCCTCCTAAACCTGGACACAACACTCAGTGCTGTAGGAGGACAAAAAGCCAAAAAGATGCAGCATCCAGGCCTACTTCCACTTTCTAGGTATAATTTCCTCTCACATGAAACAATTCTTGGTAGTATTCATCACATTTTGGCCTCTTGTAAAGGTTTGGGAGCTGATGAAACATCATTAGGTCATTTTTCAAGGCAAAACCTAGAGTCATGTCACTGATCCAACAACTACAAGGTAGAACAACTCAGTGTGGAGTGTGCCTTTACATCCAAGCTGCTTCTCCTGGAGCATTTTTTTCATTATCTCTGAATACTTAGTTACAAAGATGTAAGGAATAAGGACAAAAATCCTGTCTTCTTGGTAAGCCTTAAAATTGGTGCAGTGCTTACAGTGCTGATATTAATAAAGGGTTGCAACAGTTCAGCTATTAATAAATTTTATCTGGCAGACATTAGCAGAATATGATGAATTCTGGGTAGAGTATGTTATGCTAATCAGCATAAATATAGGAAAGACCTTTTCCCTTCTGAATATAAGAATACTTAGTATGAATGCTGTAGTTAACATATGCACATGGGAATTTAAGATTATATGTATCACTGGCACCATCATCTTATTAGCTATGAACATATGTTTTGTACAAGGAGAGGCTCCTGTTGTTAAAGCAAGGGCAAAATTCTGGCTGACGAGATGAGAAGAAGCAAGAGATGGAGCAATTTGAACACAGTTCAGTGAGACAACCTTGAAAACCTCTTAGATTAAAACCAGCCTGTTTTGATTCAGGGCCTTTGGGGGAAAAAAAGCCAATAACCAACTCCCTCCTCTCCATCACATTTACAAACCATCAAAAGATAATTTCCCACAAATATTCCAAGTATTCAGTTTTATGGAAGTGTGATACGTTTAGGGCTAATGTACTATTGTAAATAAAAGTTTTCCAGAGTATTCCAGAATACCAGTGGGCTGCATGGTCCTGAGAGCTTGGACAGGACATTACAAAATATTTTTGTCCCATCCTATTCCCCTGCAAATGTCTATATAATCTGAAGCTGCAGCTTCTTTTTTCTCTTTGCTCTTTCCTCTCCTGTGCTTTGCTCTTGCTTTCTCACATCTTCCCCTCTCCTGCCTAACTTTGTTTGGGCTATGCTGTGTGGGAGGTAAGAACTGGTGCGGTGGGGACAGAGAGAGAATATTTGTTAGCTGCACAACAGCCTTCAGGTTTTGTCCAGAGGAGTCTGGGCTTTTGTGAGGTTATAGATATCTGTATATGTTTATTACCTTTTATACTTAGTTTACTTTTGTGTTTTGTCTACTTTTGTATTTTGTCTACCTTTGTAAATATTATTTTCATTTAACTTCCACATTCTGTGCAAGTGTTATTATTTTACTCCTTTGGGGTAAATCCCACATTCTGTCTGGTGCAAAACCAGCACAAGAAATTAACTGCTTCCCTATATCATTCCCAAGAATATAAAAACTCCATAAGAATAAATGGTTGTATTGTTGACTGTTTAGGTTTTTTTTTTCATTTAAATATTGTCTTTAAATAAGAAATGGAGACACTTCCAAAGCTTTAATAATCAATAGACCAAATTAAATGACACTGTATGATGTATTTCTTTTAGAAAGTTGACCAGGATGGTGTCACTGGGGGAGTAGGATAATGAAGCACAATCCTAATTACAAGACAAAACCAAACCAAAATGCTAATGTTCCTCAAATCACATGTAGTGCACAAACAAGTAGATGTTTTTTAAATGGAGGTCTTTATATCTTTTCCCTTTCTTTTAGTGTCCCTTTAAGCCAAGTTCTTTGCTGTTAGAGTATTTCACATAGCGAAGAGCTTGTCTCATGTTTATGCATGTCACAGGTTTAAAGTGATTTAACCACCTGGACCAAAAGTAGGAAATTAATGAGCAGTGGGAGTTTTGAATTTGAAGGTATGAGGGGCATAAGGTTAGGGCACGGGTATCTAACAAAAATCCACGCTGTGCACTGCTAACATTTGTTCCTGTTGACACTGAACCAAGTTTACTGTAGATCTGAGTGAAACTTTTGTCAGGCATCTGACAGAAAAGTCTATTGGGAATGGTGGAATTATTAGGTGGCCTTTGGGTCAGGCCTAATGAAGAGATTTTTCCAGTCACATGAGGCTGAATTGTAATTTCACTGTGAATGCTTATGAGCAATTTCATGTGTGAGAGTAACACAAGGAAGTAGAAACAAACAGACAGCAGAAGTTCCTTTCATTTTTCATTCAGAACCTGCCAGAAAAGTACTTTCTTCATCTCGAGGCTAGAAAATAGCATCAGATGCCATTATTTGAAGGACTCAGTGTGATCTAAGTTCACAGAAGTCAAAACAAAGTTCCCCTTTGACTTCCTAGAGTTTTATGTTAGGTTTTTTCATTTGTTTGTTTGTTTTTCAGAATGAATTTTTCTGTGTGACCTGTATTGTGGTGCTGCATCATAAAAAATTAAGATGATACACAAAATCTTCTATTATTCAGTATTACTCTGAAGATGCATCAAATGGATTATGTTTTCCAAACACAGGATGGTCTGTCTGCTGTTACTTCTGTTGCACTAAATTCTCTGTGGGATACGTTACATGACTCAGAATCAGTTTGAAATAACACAGTCTCACTTGGTTGCTGGTAATCATATTGGAAATGCATTTTGCACCATGTTATGCACAGAATGTATTGTCTTATTCAGATCCAACTTTTCAGTCTCTGTTTTCTTTCAAGTATATAAAACACAGAGGTGGGTCAAGAAAAGTTCAGGTTTTGGTGAGACAGAATTTGTGATTATGGTTCTAGCCTGTGTGACTGTTTACAGCAAAAGGAGTATATATAAGTGTATACAGCTACGCTGTAAACCTGACTATCCTTATTTATCCTTTCTTTTCCAGATAAAAGGATGAAGGAAAGGGGAGGTAGAACTTAACCCAGTCATTCAGACATAAAGTGCTAGAAATTTTTTTCATCATTAATTCTTAGATATCTTTATTTATAAAATGCCTTAACCTATAACTATCCTTGATCCACTCAATACAGACATTTACATCTGATACAATATAGGTAGGATAAAAGCAAAAATAATCTCCATAGTGTTGTGTGGATTTAAATGTTTGCCTGATAGCAGAAGTACAATACCAGTAATACTCAAAGGCTTTGGCTAGTAGGACAGATGACTCAGAGAACAAGAATTACTCCTTCTGTCCCAGTAACAACTTATGGAAGGTGTTTATTTAGGAACATAGAAAATAAATGAAGAAGGCCTTGGAAGTACAGCTGCTCCAATCATTATCTATATAATTTTGATTATTATGTGTCAGGATCCAAGCACAAGACCTGCAGTTCATGGATGAAATTCTCTTAAGCTTCAGGGTGGACTCCTGCAGTCCTAAAATTAAGAGATTTTGAGTTCTTTGAATTTAATTGCTCAGAAGCACATGAGGGGTTTGCATTTTATGGAGTTGTTCTGAGTATTGTACTTATTTTTCCTTTGCACGTGTTCTCTGTCAACCAGATAAAGTTAAGATTTCCTCTGTCTCCTTCGTACACTGTAAACATTGGTTAAGTGAAGAGCTGGAAGTATTTAATTATTGCGATAATATGAGGCCATTATATCCCATTGATTGTAGGTAGCTGGCTCTAGGGAATGCACTGCCTAAGAAGCTGAAGTGCTTTCCAGATACTAATTATTGCCACATCATGCCCATTTGAAGGTAGGGAAATTAAGGCATGGATCAGTAATCACTGGAGCTTTCAAACATAACAAATTCCAGTCAACACGCTGAAATCCATGTTGAAAATTTCCAACGAATTGCAGTGTTTTGCTCTCTCCAAGCTTGCCTCGGAATCTGTTGAGGAAATACAGGGGTATGCAAAAGATTTGAATGAGGCCTTTTGGTTTGGCTGAGTCACCCTTGCCCCACGTTTTCAACCAGTTCTGTTAGTGCAGAACTTCTGCTGGTTAACACAGCTTGTGCCTAGGTGATTTAAAGGCAAACATTGGAAACTGTGGGCCAAGTGGCTTGCTCCCTGCTGCTCTGCGAGCGGTTGCCATGAGATCTGGGAATTCCAAGTTCAGCATCCTAGATCTCCTTCCCTTCCATCTTTCAGTACCAGCAAGTCACAACTCTGACCCAGAACAGCTATGCTGCAGATGGAATTGCCAAAAGGCAGCTGAGGTAGTGAGGAGGAGCATGGGCTTCTCTCCAATGTGCACAAATATGTCAGGTCTTGCTAATGCATTTAAATTAATGCTCTTGTAGCTTTGTGCTGACAACAAAAATATCTTGTGATGCATGCACTTTTGCTTTTAGTGAACAGTGATGCCTCCAAAGAATGAGGTCTTGACAGTCTAAAAGAATTAAGTTTCTTTTCAAGCAGAAAGGTCAGCTACAGGCAAAGAAGCTTTAAACTGCTCTGTCACTTTCCTCCATGATGTATTGCTGGGAGTTCTTTCTCTAAGGCTAGATACACCTAGATTTTTCTTTTTAATGGCAGATTGATTGGGCCAAGGTATGAGCAAATCAGGTGTAATTTGGACTGAAAGCAGCTAGGGATCTGTCAAAGTGAATCCTTATCTGCAACTCTTCCCTTTGGCTTTTTTTCCTGTAGTAAATTTCCCTTTGTTCATTAACTGTCCTCTGTGTTGAACTCTGCTACATTGACAAGTGCCACCAGGACTCAAAGTAATAAGAAAATGTCCAGGGAGACTTTTAAACACATTTACATCTCTTAGGTTTGTAGGATTCAAAGCCTGCTGACCTGGAGGCTGTAGTATGTTCCTCTGCAAGCAATAGCAAAGTATTGGGATGGGCTCTGGTCCATGCACTGTCCAAAGATTCTACTCTTAAGGAGTTTGGCTTTGACCAAATTTCTACTTTTATTACCATTGGTTTGAAACTCTAAAAAAGAATCTTTAAATGGTAAAACACACACTTCTTAAAATGTGAATCTTAAAATGAAATTGACTCTAAGTTTCTGCAAAATAAGTAAAACTCCCTCCAAAGAATTTCATCCTTGTCATCATTTTTCCCTTAGCATGTCTTGAGTTTGACCCAAAAAAGTTTGGGTCAAAAGTTTGGCCCTGTCATGAACTTGAGACTAAATTAATTCATTTCACAATGGTTTTGTTCTTATAGCTTGCTAGAAAAGCCTACTAAAGTCTTCATGTTTATAATGAACTTGCATCAAAAATGATCTTCTGCCTAACACAGAGGATCAAGCTGGAATTAAGTTTGAGTGCTGCAGTCTCCTACAAAGCAATCTCCAGCCACAGTCAAAGCCCAAGCATCTGCTGCTGTGAAAATAAGATGGGACAGATAGATGAAGAGACAATCATGCAAGGAATATTTTATTTTTCATTAAAAAGCCAGAGAATAAAACCAATGTTTAGCTTGAAAGTCCAGGATCTTATGGCATCCTCTTTAATTGATAAAACTTCCCGGTGCTGAGTGAGATTTCAGCCTGTCCATTGATTCAGACACAGGAATGTGTGGCTGTGCTACAGAATCTCAGTTAAAAAATCATCAAATCTTCCCAATTTACAGGGTCCACAGAGCAGCAAACAGACATTTGACTGACTGGTAACAGTTTGTTCAGTCCCTGCCATTCAGTGATGCTGCCCTGGCCAGCCATGTGTGTCCTCAGTGTCGACTTCAAGGAGAAAGGAGTGCTCTGGTTTAAACCTCCCTGAAGTCCTGAGCATGAGGAACTACTCAGACATCGAAACTTTGAATTATTGTTTGCTTGACCTTTCAGCAAATTCTTATCAAACTATTCCATGTTATTGTTTTTGTTAAACTGAAGAAGAACCAACTTTCACACTATTTTTAGTGGACATAAAGTGACTTTGTCTTTCCCAAGACTTGTTTCCAAGAAAGTACAACAATAAACAGAGCTTAACTTATATATTGATAAAAAAATCTAGTTTATCTTTTCTAATCAGTTCATACAATTCAAAAGAAAACTCCATGTCTTTAACTTACTGATGGAGAGTGTCTGTGTTCCTGGCAAAGTTTTCAGGTGTCAGACCACTGATGTGTTATCTGGGATGTGTCCACTCCTCAGCAAGCCCCTAACTAAATTAGTGATAAAATAAATGACAGTAATTTTGGGCACTGAAAGGAACCATCTGGTGGAGATGAGGCTAACAGATGTGCTTTCACTGCCAGTACCTCAATCCACATACTAAAGAACACCTCCTTGTTCACCTGCTTATTAATAATGTAGCATTTCTGATTTTGCAGTGCTGAGGGATCCCATGCATCATGCTGGCTCCTGCATAATGCCAGACATTGCAGTCTCATAGCATTAAAGCCTTAATGCTCCAGTGAACTCTGCACTGGCCTTGGAAGAGAATGTAGCACAGGACCAAGACCTGAGGAACTGAGACAAAGAACTGCTCCCTGAACGAGACACAGGGTAGTATTGATCAGAGTCACACAGGGAATAAGTAATAGTAAGAAGAAAAGCAAGATCTTTGAAGTACTACACTTATGTATTAATTGCCAAATCAACTCTCCTCCTGAATAGATGAAAGTAAATCTTATTCTGTCCTGCTATGTCTTCTAGGCACACTCTGATCACAATTTCTTTGGATTTTCCATTACAAAATCAAGCTAAGCAATAATATAATTTAAGAAGCACATTCACATTGCCACTGGACAGATATACTGGACTCCCCTAGACCCATATTTGCAATGTTACAGCAAGTGTGACTTGCTGGGTAGGCAGAAGGTTGCTCCAAAGCAGAGCCTTCGAACATTGTTCTCATGGTACTTCCTAACCAGTCCTTTTTAAGAACAGCAATAATAATGTCAGTAGAGACAAGATAATCTGACAGTGCAGTGCCCCACATCATTCAAGGTGGTAGGTGTGGACATTTGCTGTGCAGAGAAGGGGATTCAATATTCAGTTTGGCAGATTCCCACTGCATCTTTTCATCTCTGATAAGCATTATGCTACGCCTGGGAGCTGTAACAAGGGTTTGCACACCATAGTTTCTTGCCTGAAGTTGACTTTGATGCAGGTTGATCAACATTTATCTTTGTGCAAAAAAAGGTACAGTTTTCTGTACTCAATGATATGTTTCTCTTGATGAAAACTAGCACACATAAGGTACAAATTATGAATCAGAAAGGCAACATTTGAAAGCAACAGAAGCCATAGATTTGGGAGCATCATTCAAAGGGCACATCTGTATCAGGGCAGGTCTGTTCAGCTGCAAACCAAGCATTGGCAGCTCACTGTTGTTTTCAGCATGTAGAGACTTCATGGGCTGGAGAGCTGTGCCTACCTGTCTATCCCTGAGAGAAGCCCTAAGAAATTTGGGTATGTGTAGTGTGAACTTGAAGGCTTTTGCTGGTCCTTCAGAGCTGTGGTGTTCAGAAAGTCCTCAAGGAGATGCTTGTCAGAGACTGTTTCTGATGAGAGAGGGAAGCCTACAATGGATTTCTGTCATGTTGGAATTTAATGAGAAAGGAAAGGGAGATTTGAAATAGGCTACTACCTATACATTTATGAAGACAAAGGCCATCCTAACACAGAGGCATTTATTCCTGTGCTTGAAGAAGGTAATAAGTGACATCCGTGGAAGACTGGAGTGAAATCTTGGGGCTACAGTGGGCAGAGGACTGAAACCTTATCTATAGGATCATTGCTACCCCACAGGCTCCTTGAAATTAAAATGTATGTCAGATACTTCAATCAATCCTTTGTGTGGCTACATGTTCAAAAGTTAGAAATGAGGGAATATTTAATTGCAGAGTCTCCAGCCTTGAAGATATTAAAAAGCTATCTGGATATGTTCCTGGACAACTGGATTTAGGTGGTCCTGCTGGAGCAGGGAAATTGTACCAGATGACCTCCAGAGGTCCTTTCCAACCTGTCAGTCTGTAAGCCTATGATTCTGTGAATATCTGAAGATGTTTTCCCATCCATTATAATGAGCTCCAACTAGCTCAGTTACTAGGAGTTAGTAGGAGCCTACTGGAACAGGACCATTGAGTGTTGTGAAACAGAATGTATCATGATGGCTTAACAGCCAACATTACCATTCCAGTTTGTGTGATGCTTTGTACAACCAGTTATGTTCCTACCCAGAGCTGGTGGTGAAGTTGTACCAATATTCATTCATCCTCATAATTTACCAACAGTGATGGAGCCCATGTCTTGAAAAACACATTTCTGGCACCCAAGACACTCAAAGCAAACTCTTCTCTTTTCTTACTCCACTAGAAGGGACTTGACTGAGGAATTTGAAATGGATCAGTTTATAGCAACTATGAAGTGATATTCAAAGGTTTCTCCTATATGCACCCACTCTTCCTCTCTCCTTTCTGCTCCAATCATACTGTGTGTCCATTCTTATTCTGCTTAAAATTAGAAGTACAGAAGAAATATTTCCAGAAAATATCCAAAAGGGATACTAGTTTGCTAAGCAAGGCTGCTTCCTTGTTTAAAAGTGGACAGGAAGGAAGGAAGGAAGGAAACTAGTGGGTAGATGTCCTGCATGACACATGGTTGTAAATATGACTTTTTCAGGTCTGAAGGCAAAGAGGGATTCTGGTGGGAGACCTTGATAAGAGCAGTCTCAGGCTGCACCTCCTAGTAACTCTAGAGTGACTTCATTTTTTTAATTGAATCCATGGCATTATCCAAATTCCACTACTCACCTTCAGTTCATTATTCTAATGTAAAGAGAAATTAATAGAAATTACTAGAAGAATTTTAACATGGAGGGACTATGTTCTATTAGGCAGAATATGGGAGCTTAAAAATGATCTGAAAAGAAATTTAAAAATTGTTTCAGTCAGTAATGATTCCACTACATATTCCTCACAGCTGCCTGCTTTGCTGGCTGTAGCGATGAGAGTTCAAATGTCAAGATTTTTGCTTGATCTTGTGATGTCCCAACACCTGGGAGTGAAGCTCTCACCTTATTTCATTCACTTACAGTCAGGGTGGAAAGTGAGAAATTCCAAGCAGCTCAGAAAAAGTCATGAAACACAAGACTAGATGAGATAAAGCAAAAGACCCATGAAGACCTATCTTTATTTACTTGCTTTCTGTCCTGGAAGAATCCCATTATTTTTTACAGGCATCCCTTTGACCTTTAATGTTATAGTGCTGCCCTGTCTTGTGTGCTAAAGGGTGTCATGCCTGGAAATGAATTATTATAAGGCAGATCCAACAACCTGAAGAGAATAAGCATGCTCTGGCCAGTTGGTGAAGGAATAAAAAAGCTTAGGATGTATTGTTTCTAGAAAGTCAAAGACTAAGATAGAGTTCAGCAGAGCTAGAAGGCCAATGTTTGAGGCTTCTGAACCTTGCTTGCTGAAATCCCTCCTCTTGTCTCAAGGGCAAGGACTGTACAAAATTATAGGACAAGATTATGGCTGCATGCACATATGCTTTCTGTACTGTGGTATGGATTTAGTAAGGTGAGCATGAGTGAATTATGGATGCTTTTCTGATTGGTTTGCAACGATCTTTTAATGGCATTGAGGTGGTGTGAAGCTACAGTGTATTGATTTTCTTTTGTCCATACAGTAATTTGTAATAGTGGAAATTTATTTTCTCCTTTATGTTTTCTCTGAAGCTAGCAGGCAGTGAGACTGGCAGTTGGTCTCCCATTCTTATGGATGACACAGGTGATTACATCTGTGCTCAGATGATCACTGAGTGCCAGGGGGCTCAGTGATTAGGGAAAACAGACTTGGCATGGGTGACTTCTGTGGACTCATTTTTCCCCCTGACAGACAGCAATATCGGTTGCTAGGTCAAAGCTCCTGCAGTTGCAATCCAGGGAACATTTGACCTGCCTGCTTTCAGACCAGAGGACCCACCCTGGTAAGTCTTTCCGTCAAGCAAGCACTGCTTCCATGCAAGCATTTTACCATTGGTGTTTTCTTTTGGCTTTGCTTTGTTTTTCTTTTAATGAATTTTCCCCACTTCGGGACCAGCAGTGCTATCCAATTATTCTGACCCTGAACAGGAGCTAATACATGGTCTGGTTTCCAGATGCACCTTGTAACCGCAGAGAAGATGAAAACTGCTTGAGGCAGCAGCTATTTTTCATCAGGCTCATTAGCAGTCTAGGGGAGGAAGGTTTGGCTGTCATAACTATCTTTCATTTTTCTGCACAGCTTTGAGATTTTTGTGGACACCCCCACCACTCTTCCATCAGCAGATTTAAGGAGCAGACACTGATTTCAGTCTTCCCAGCAAGACTCTTGTGTGCCTTTATGCCAGGCCTGGTTCATGCAAAGATCTGGAAGCCAGAAGGTGACATACAGATCACTTTGACCATCTGCAGATCACAGACCATAACTTCAAGTTAAACTAGACCATAGTTCTCTAATAAATGAAGACAAAGCCTGCAATTCTGACTGAAGACCAAGTCTGAGAGTGTTTCATGCTTGACCAGGCTGTTCCACTAAATGACTGTTAGCCTTCATTTTATGTTAGGTTAGCAGGCATGAGCAACAGCCACAGCTTAGAGTCCCTCAATACCAAGTCCTAAAGAAAAAAGAGCTTGATGTGTAGCTGTAAGGAAGAAGGAATAGATGGATGCACAAACAGAAGAGAGGAAATGCTTGAGTATATCTATGCTGCTAAACACTGCAGTTGAATAACAGCTGTGACAGCACAGTTCTGTGTCTGGGACAGCAGTCCCCTACATCAGCCCCTGTGGGGCTCCAGGTCTCTGTTATGGATAAACTGCTGCTACTGTCTGAATTAGCTAGGGTATCAGTGCTGCACTCTGCACTTACACTGTCTCATTTGGCGTTCATCTGTAGGTGCTTCCAGGCCCACATATTTTTTGGCATCTCAGTAGCAAGTTTTAACAAAATGATTGAAAAAGATCATGTGATAGATGTGTGTGTATGAATGGAGTCCTCCTCAAGGCCTTATGCCTTGTAGAAGAGAGCATGAAAGTATTTAAGTATTTTGTATCAAAGGTTGAGAGGAGGATGATGTTAGAGACTAGCTAAAAATGGGATTAGATCTTGTCACCTTAAATGAGAAACAAGAAGCCTTGGAGCTGTGCAAAATGTTTGCTTGATTAGATAGAGAAGCCAGCAAAAGGACAGAAAGAAAAGGGCATCAAAATTCAACATTGCTTGTGTGCTTGCACTGAAACTGATATCCCAGCTACTTTTATGGTTATCTATCTTTGCCCTCCATGCACTGGGTTTTGTTATATATAAGACTTCCAGGTCAAGAGGTCCTGAAGCTTCAAATCTTTCATCCCAGGAAATGAACCCTGTGGTTCTGCTCTTTAGCACCTTTCTCAAAGCATGTCCTACTGAAGTATGATGTGACATTTTAATGACAGTTTCATTCACACTAGACATGGTGATGCTTTCTGATACGAATTCCTAGATAGCCCCCATGATCATTTCTTCAAGTATTAAATCTCTGTTTCTCTATCACTAAAGCTCATAAGCAGCTGCTTGTACATTTTGCTCCTGAAGTCTTTTGCAAAGTAACCTTTTTTTCTCTTTACAGTTTTCTTTCTCATAAACATAATCCAGACGTTACAGCTGAATGTTCATGTGACTCTACTAAAACACAGGCTATAAAACACAGGCTGTGCCTGTTTGGGGTTTACCAAGCACTCTCGTGCTTTGTCATTTGCAAGAATCCAGCTCGTCTACAGATAAACCAAGATATAGCCATATTATCTTGACCAACATATACAATCCCTTCCTGTTTTCCTCTGATTTTAGACTCTAACCTCTCTGACTGTGCTGGTTTTCTGTCTGACAAGGGACAGAATAACCTACTGGGAGATGCTTATCACCAGTCTCTCTGTGTGCTTCCAGCGGATCCTGTTATATCCTACTGGCTGCAAACTCCATGTCAGCCAAGGAGGTGGATATCAAACCTGTGCACACTGGGTGCTGCCAGCAACAAATCATAAATAATATTAATGGACTGTAATTGTTCATCAAGCCAAATCATAGCCTGGAGTGCTCCATCTGGACAAACTCCCTTTGATATTAAGTGGGAGCTTTGCCAGCAGTGTATAATAGGGTTGGGGTCCTAAGCAGTGGTACCACCACTGAGATACTATAGCATCACTTTTAGGGTCTGATTCAGATCCTCTGAAACTGCTGGGTGTCTCTGCACTGATTTAGAAGACTTTCACTAACTTCTCTTGTGTTACACTGCTTCCCAGTCAGCACAGCTATATCTGAATAATAGAATTCCTAAAGCTAAGAGAAAGGGTTTTAAATATAGAGACAAGATGGAGACTCTTTCCTGTTTGGTCTTGAAAGGTGGTTTGTTCAGGGGTGATTTATGATGGGAAAATGTACCAAACACTTGCCTTTTGGAGTATGCAACTGAAAAAAACCACAACATGTAACTGATAGGTGTTGTGTAAGGGTTATACAAACTGAACAAGCCTGTGTGCCTGCCTATCAATCACCTCTTTCTATTTGACATCAGTACAACCCTTTGCAAGTGAAAATAATTTACTACCCTACCCTCTTACCCCTCCTGAAAATTATTTATCATCCTCGTTTGGGTTTGAACATTTACTGTTGTGGTTTAGAACTGTGATGCACTGGTTAGCTATAAATTTCATACCCTTCCCCCTTCTCCTCCCACCTCTTCTGGGATGAAGGTTAAGGCATAGGGTGTTATCTGAAGCGAGTGCTCTGTTCTCAGTGCCCCATACATGCTTGCTAATGCTTACAGCTCCCCTGTGGTATTTGGAAGTATCATCACTATTGTACTGAGGTAGAACAATAAGCTGGAGAGAGATAAATGGCCTAGTTACCAAAACTTCCTAGCCTCCCACAGCCCTCCTTGGGAATACAGCTATAAATGACACTCAAATGATGCCGAGCTGGGAGCAGGACACCAGCAACCCTGGTGCCATACTTGGGCCAGCCACTTCTTGCTGTTAGTGTCAGGGAGATCTCAGCTAACCTGACCCTGGCTGCTGATGCTATGGCCATGTGGGAGAGATACCACACTGTCTGCTCACACCCAGAGGGACCTGGACAGGCTGGAGAGGTGGGCTCAGGAGAATCTTATGAGGTTCAATAAGGCAACATGTAAGGTTCTGCACTTAGGTCAGAGTAATCCTAGACAGCAGTACAAGCTGGGGGATGATGAAGCTGAGAGCAACCCTTCAGAGAAGAACGTGGGGTTCTGATGGATGAGAAGCTGGACATGAGGAGACAGTGTGCACTTGCAGCCCAGAAGGCAAATTGCATCCTGGGCTGCATCAAAAGTGTGGCCAGCAGAGCCAGAGAGGCGATTCTGCCACTTTGCTCTGGTGAGACCTCACCTGGAGTACTGCATCCAGCTCTGGAGCCCTCAACACAGGAAGGATATGGATCTGATGGATCAGGTCCAGAAGAGGGCCACAAAGATCTTTGTAGAGGGCTGGAGCACCTCTGCAATGAAGACAGGATGAGGTAGCTGGGTTCAGTCTGGAGAAGAGAAGGCTCCAGGGAAACCATATATCTACATTTCAATATCTGAAGGGGACCTATCAGAAGGCTGGGGAAGGACTGTTTAGAAGGGCTTGTAGCAATAAGACAAGGGGCAATGGTTTTAAAGTGGAGCAGCGTAGGTTTATTATGGACAAAAGGAGGAAGATTTTACAATGACAGTGGTAAAATACTGCAACAGGCTGCCCAGAGATGTGATTGAGGCCCTGTCCCTGGAGACATTCACAGTCAGACTTGGTGTGGTCCTGGGCAGCCTGATCTATTTAGAGGTATCCCTGCTCACTGCAGGGGGTTGGACAAGATGACCTTCGAGGGTCCCTTCCAACCCAATGCAACCTGCGTATCTGTGAACCTGTTGTGGACAAATCATTCGGGGTTGCAAAGCTTCGGAAGGCATGTTAATGCTGGAGTTTCCAGAGCTGAGAGCAGAGGTGTTTTTTCCTTCTCTGGCACAGAATTTGCTCAGTTTGGACCTCAGAGGTCAAATATTCTTCTGCCCAGCAATGTAACAATGTGTCATTTTTGAGTGACCTGGAACATCTTCAATAGTAGCCTATAGTCTGGTTTGAAGCAGTATGGCCTCTGCAGCCCTCTGGTGGGTTCAAAAATCACCTCAAGGAGCCCTCTTGGCATCCTTTGTCCTTCCTGGTGTATGAAACAGGAGAAGGACTGCTCAGATGATAAATCTTATGGGGATTGGAGCAGAAACAGCTAGAGCAGGTGGTAAATCTGCTTCTCTTACGAATGTGGAAAGCCCCTCGGGTGCCTTGGCATCTCTCTAGGAGATACCAGGAAAACTCCCCCATCTGGAGGTGGACACCTCTCATGGAATGAACCAGCAATCTGCAAGGCGTTGTCTTTTTTTTTTTAAATAATATTTTATTATTATTGTCTGGCAAGAAAGAGAGGCTTGATTAGACTCCTTGTATCCCCGCAAGGTGTAGCTATGCAAATGCTCAGCCCTGCAGGCAGATTTTTACTCAAGAGCGTCTCTGAAATGAGAGGGAGGTTTTGGGTATGTTGTGGCACGAGTCCCAGAGCACCTACGGTGGAGGGCACACAAAAGCTGTCCCTTCCTGTCTTTCTTGCAGTAAGAAACTGAAAGGAAAAGGGTACACAGATGTCAATCGCATGCTTCAGGATTTAGATCCGAGGGAGAACCGGGGTCCTGGTACAGATGCTACAGCGGGGGAGGTTGGGGGCCGTGTGTGGGGGTGTGTGTAGTTTTTACGTCTGACGGGTCAGGGACAGATCCTCTGGGACTGCAGCTGGGCTTGGGCCCCGGCGCTGCTCCCCCGAGGAACCACTTGGGAAGGGACCACAGCCCGGTCTGAGGCAGAAGCAGGATCTCCTGCAAGAGAACTGTGCAAAAAAGCTGCTCCCTGGCGGGGCTGGGGGCTGCCTGGACGTGCTGCTCCCCCCACTCTCCCCTCCACGGGCGGCGGTTCCGGCTCGGTTCGGCTCGGAGCGAGCAGTATCGGCGGGCAGCGCTTCCAGCCGCCCAACCCGCCGCCTCTGCCAACATCCTTCTTCCCCATCCTCCGCTCCTCCCTGCTCCGGCAGTGAAAGCAAGCCCCAGCCGGGGGCTGGGGATGCCCTCCCCCTCCCCTCCCTCCCTCCCTTCCAGCCTCAACGGGGGAGTGGGGCTGTGATGCTGCAGGGGGATCCCTGGTTGTCGAGCGGGGTCTCCCCTTCCGCTGGCTGCAGGGATCTCCCCACTCGGCGCCGGCGGCCCGAGCGGCGGCTGTTAGGGGCTGTCAACCGGGTGGTGCGGGTGAAGGGCGGCCCCGTGGGGAAGCCGGGGGGGGGGGGGGGGGGGGGGGGGGGGCGGCGCCGGTGCCCCACTCACCGTGGATGACTAGACACCCGGGGCTGGGGGAGCGAGGGGCGGGCGTCCGGCTATTTGCTGGCTGCATACAATGGGCCACTCCCTAACGTGAGGGCTTGGGGGAAGGCAGGAGCTGGGAGGAGGAGGAATAGGAGGCGAGGGGGGGGGGGATGGGGGTTGGGGGAAGGAGGGGGGGGGGTGGGGAGGAAGGGGCTCGGGCATCGGGCTGGTAAATAAACTCCGCGATGATTTCCCTCCCTTGCGCCGGCCCAGGTGCCCTCCGCGCTCCTGCCTTCCCGTTGCCCGCCAGCGAGGATGACCTGACAAGGATGTGACTGCCGCCCCCTCCCCACCTTTTTCTTACCCCCCTCCCTCCACACACACACACACACGCGCACACACACACACACACATATATATATATATGTATAACATGCACATATATATATATAAACAGATAAAGAAATAATTTTCCGGGGGCAGAGGAGGGGAGCTCGGATCATGGCCTTGGGGCTCCCGGGGCTGCCGCCGCCGATCTGCAGCTCGCCTCCGGGGCCCGGCGGCGACGATGGGGCTGAAAGCGCGGCGAGGAGCAGCGGGTGGTAGCGCGGCCGGAGGGGCGGCGGCGGCGGCGGGCGGGCGGCGAGCGGCCGCGGGAGGTGGTGGCGACCCCGAGCAGGGCTCGCTGGCCCTGGGCACCGGCGCCGACCGCGACGGAACTCTGCTGCTGGAGGGCGGCGGGAAGGAGGAGGGCGGCAAGCGGAGCCCGCCGGGGCTGGGGCTGCTGGCGAAGACCCCCCTGAGCCGCCCGGTGAAGCGGAACCACGCCAAGTACCGCCGCATCCAAACTTTGATCTACGACGCCCTGGAGCGACCCCGCGGCTGGGCGCTGCTCTATCACGCCTTCGTGTGAGTAATGCGGGGCGGGAGCGCGGGGCGAGGCTGTCCCGGGGGCGCGTCCCGGGGCGGCGTGGGCTGCCCCGGGGCTGCCCCGAGGAGATGCGCCGGCGGCCACCGTTTTGCTTCATCATTCTCGGCGTAAGGTGCGCCAGGGGGTCGCTCCAGCAGCGAAGCGGGCGGCAAGGGTCTTATGATGGGGATGCTGTTGAGTGCTTTTAGGGATTTCTTTTCTGTCGTCGGGTTTCCCAAAATGAGCAGCTTCTTCTCAGTCTGTGTCTCTCTTACCCGTACACCCACCTTGGAGCGGCTTCCGCGAGCCGGTGTGCCTTAGACCCTAGAAAACGGATGTCGGAAAAGTCAAGCTCTGAGCAGTTTTAAAGCTCCGAGTGCTTAAGGGTGACACTGCCGGCTGCAGATCAGGCTAAAGCTTTGCGTGCGGTTAAATTAGCTGCTATAAAACCCCGAGTGAGCCGACTCTTTCAATAGCTGAAAGTGTCAAGTGAAAAACGTCGGGGTTTTGTCCAGAAAGAGTCACCCTGTGGTGCATGAAACCCGAGCATTGCAGCACTCCCAACCAGAAAGTTAAACTGACCACGCGCAAGCTGAGGTCAAACACAAACTCGTTTTGTGACCCAAAGGTGACAAGTTAACGACCACTGCTTTGCATTCTCAAAATTTCTTTTCCTTTTTCATAAGGAATATAGGAAAAATTAAACGTATTTACAGCATAGAATGGAATTGGCAGAGTCCTATTAAAATACGTGTGGGTTTTAGTGTTGTGAATGTGTTTGAAAACCAAAGGGATTATCCCTGATCATGGTATTGCTGTTTTTCTTTACTGCTGTACAGAGCGCTGTGGCAGAGGATTGAAGCAGTGATTTCTGAAATTGGCTTATTTGCCCAAGACAAAGTGCTGTGGGCTGCATGGGCTGTGAGCCTGGAGCTGGGTTTTGGGAAGTCCTGATCATTGCTATAGCCTTCACACTTGCAAACAAACACCTTGAGTTTAAGAGCTGTGATTTTGCCTTCGGGCAAATTTCTTGTAAATGTTTACTGGGTGTTAGCTCTGAGTGAGGAATAAAAGCAATCACTATGCAAGTGCTGCTGTGTACCACCACTCTTTTCAGCTCCCTTCTTTTCAGTGTTTTCATAAAGTGCATCTTGGGACACAGATTCCTGCTTTACAGCTTTATTTCTGAGAAAATATGGACACTAGATGTGGTGACACTATTTTCAGTTCTTTTGTTCCTTTTTGCCATAAGAGAACTGGTACTAGCAGTCAGGAAGCAACAAATTTTGAGGTGCGCTGTGCTGGGAAAACTCTGGTCCAGAGCTCACTGTTTGATTGTTCTCAGTATTGCTTAATTCTGTTTCTTCTTGGGAAGAGTTATGTCTCAAAGGGGCACCCCATTCATGTGGCCTTGGTCAGCCCACACACCACGTAAGTGAGGCTTTAGCACATGTCAAAGGGTTATAATCAGTTGGCATCTCTCTGTGGCCAGCTGTGGCAGCTGGGTCAAATCCACGCTCAGGCTCATGTCTACATATAAGCAATAGGGTAGTGGATGAGTCTAGAGAGGCTCAGGTGAGCTGTGAGATCACATTGATTTACAGTGGCATAAGAATTTCAAAGTTACATTAATTTTAGATAGCTCCTCTAGGTATGTGGTTAATGTTAAGATCCTTATCCAATATAGATAATGGAATGGGAAAAAAAAAATCCCTGTGTTTGTAAGGTTTGATCTCTCTTGGGACTGGACTCGACACTGTATGTAGCCAACTTCTGTTTAGCGATTACTCAGTGCTACAAAACTGAGATGTGAGTTTGACCTGCTCTCGCAGAGGTCAGTAACAGTCTTGGTAAGATGATCAGAGCCAAATTCAACATTAATTAAAAAAGCCTCAAACAAACAACACTTTTAGGTGTCCTTATCCTTCAAAGATGTGAAATACAAAAGTCCTGGTTTACTAGTCCAGCACAGACATGCCATCCCTTCCCAGGACATCTGCAGGGGGGCTCAGCAATCCAAGGCTCTGCCATTTGGCACACTGTTTCTATCCAGTCTCAGCTCCTTTTTAATTCTGTAGAACTTGTGAGTGCTTACCTTGCTGTAGGATCAAACTCTGGAAAAGAAATCTGCTGAAAGTGATGGAAGTGTTCTGAGATCTTGCTGACAGGTTTCAGACCTTGCCCCTGCAACTAGAGAATGATGACCTGATTGAGAGCAGGAGCATGGGGAAGCAGTATCTAAGTTGACATCCAGAGTCTTTGTTCTCGCTTTCGAATGAATTGTCTTTTAACCTTTTTCCTTATGAAAAGGAGTCTCTCTCACGTTGGAGGTGCTACTGTGACGCTGCACAGCACCATCCCCGCAGTCCCCCAGTGCTGCTTTTCACACTAGAACAGTTCATGCTTTCCCTTGGGTATGGGAGAGATTGCCATCCTTTCCATAAAATCTACAAATTTGACATTGTTTTAATATTCAAGACAAGTCCCATTTATTTTAATGGCATTACACTATGTCTCTGTCTTTTGAGTAACTTTGCAATAAACACCATGCAGCTAAAATTAAGAGCACGAAGGTTGATCTTGAAAACAAAAAATCCTAGAGAATAAACAGCTGAGAGCCAAAAGGGATTGCAGGATGGAAGGATGCGGTCAATTCCTTATAGATTAATCATTCAGATGTGCTTAATGAAGGAATGATATGAAGGACTCCAGTGCTGTGTATAACCCAGAATTTAGGAGGTAGGGAGAGACTTGCAACTTTCAGGACATGCCAAGGGTGTTGTGTGGGGTCAGGAAGAGGTTTGGCAAAGGTATTTGCAAAAGCTTTGGATGCTAGAGCCTTTAAAAGGATGATAGAGATGGAGTCTTGTTAAATCGTGCAATGATGGTTGTGTATGTAGGAGGGGTTGTGATCCTTTGTGTTACAATGTGCACGTAACTAAGGTTTGAAGCAGTGGCTGTTGTAAACTCTCCCTTTAGTTTAGGTGGGATTAGATCCACTGGAATTTTTCAATCTATTGAAATATGGGAATGGGTGAATATGATCAGGCCCTGTCAAGTCCTAGGGACAAAGCTGCAGGGGAGAAAGGGAGGAATTCCTGATTGCAATTTTAGTGTTCAGCTTTCACTGGCAGTGATTTACGGAAAGTGACAAGAGATATTTTCCCTGTGATTCTTCTTCCTTTGTTGTTCTGCACCAGTGAGTTTGTCCAAGCCTATCCTTACAGCAAAGAGAAGGGTGATTTGGTCCTAAAGAAGCTGACTCTGTTTCCTTCACCATTTGAAAACATTTATTCTCTGTCAGCTCTGCTAAACAGGAAATTTACATAAGACTCATGAAGTTGCTCTCTGCTAGGACACCAGAGTTCAGAAGCATGTCAGCAATATGGCAATATCTTAATGGCATATTTGGTAAGAGATTTTCCCATGAAAAATTCAACTTCTGTAAAGCCAAACTCCTGCTGAACATTTTAAGTAAAAATAAATAATAAAAAAAAAAACAGACAAACTGATTTAAGCTTTGAGGTTTGTAATTTTGAAATGTCTCTTGAGGGTTGGAGGTCACGCTGCAGTCTATCCCTGCTCTTTTCTGAGCTAGTCTCCTTGTAGGTATAACTGGTGCTCCCAGGATGTTTTGTATTTCCCTTTCTGTTGAACAGTACAATACATTGCAAGAAACCCCTGTGGTTGTGCTTCATGGGATGTGTGCCTTGGCAACTTGAGACCTGTTTGCCCCCATCAACCATCCAAATGTTTTATCTATGCACAGGAACACAAAGGAATGGAATGAAAAAATGGAAAATACGTAAGACTTTGATTTTCCAGTTAATTTTTAATTGTAAGCACAAAATATTTGTTGGATAATGGACCAAGTCCAGAAAGATAACAAAACACGGATCAAGTTTGCAATTCAAATTGGAGAAAATTTTCAACCTGACCTACAGAAAAGGGAGTCTGAAGGGGAGATAGTTAGGAGATTTCTTGTTTTCAATATCATCCTCTGAGACAACTGCAACCTTTACTTTCATAGAAAAATATGACTAGGAAAAGGCTTGGGATTAGATTTTAATTTTTGGGAAAGTGTTCAATATTGGCTGCATTTGCTGAGATAGATCGCCATGGCGTACCTACCGATGAGAGTGGGAAACCATGGGGAATGCTTTGAAACACTTCCCTATTTGCCATGCAATCTTCTTAATACCTGGAACAAAAAGAGGAGGCAGAGTCATGCGATCCATCAAATTGTCAGTATTTCTGGGAAGCACCGGTGAGCACTTCTTACATGACTGATCGTAGGTGGGTTATTTGAAGAAAAGAGTGTCATGGGACCTGGGGAACAGGTTGAAGGCCTGGGGACCTGCCAGTATTTTCCTCTTTGCCCTTTGGGAGATGATGTGATGATCCACCACCCTATGTCAGCCATCTGGAGTGAGATGGGAATAGGCTCAGGGTAAAGAGAAGGACAAATATGAATCCTTCCTTGGCCTGTTTGGCATGAACTTTCCTCTAAGTGGGTCCTTGGAGGAGCAGAGCAAGTCTGGTCCATTAGTAAGTGTCCTTTGCTTATGTATTCATCAATATGAGTTCTGTTTTAATTATTTATGCTAATTCATCATAATGCATGGATAAATATTCTGCAGTATACTTTGTAAAAAATAATGAAGTCTTAGTCATTGGAGACCTCACCACACACCTCTGCTACTGCATCTTCATTGAGGCTTGTGGAGACCGCCCTGTGTTTGTGTGTGATTTAGCGAGACGTGACTACATGTCAGCCACTGGGATCAGCTGAGATCACAGGCTGTGGTCACCAGCTGCCAAAAGCTGGGGTTTGCTGGTGGGAAAGAGAAAGGACATCAGAGTTTGGGAGAGCCACAGGCTGTGTAATGTAAGTGGTTTACGATCCCCAGCCGTAGCTTTGGAGTTACTTCAGAAGCTCAGAACACTTGTTTAAGTACCCAAACTACCTCTGAAATTACAGACTTGGCTCTTTGATGGGAATAGGTGTGCTTTCACTCACAGCCTCCTATCTTCTTGCTAGGGCTTCAGCATTGACAAGACCTACTCCTGGAGCAGATACCTGTGAGTGGGGTTGATCAGTCTGTGTGCTTGGTGTTGCCATAGCTATGCTGCTAACTTGCTGAGTTTTGGTGCCACTCACAGGAGCCGCAGGCACATGGCTGCCTATAGCACAGGTGTGCACCTCTTTGTCCATATAAATCCCTGGGGATTCAGGTTCCTAAGTGCACTTCTGCAAGTGCAATCCCCCACTCACACAACACGATACATGGGATGGGCATCCAGATCCACTGTGGCTGGCAGTGCATGAGGGAGTGCCTGTCATGAGGGCAAATATTGGTACCACCGGCGACAACAGGCACTCAGCAGCTGGTCTCTCCATACTGCCAGCTCAGCCCAGGAATAAGCCCCAGAGAAAGAAGTCATATCCTCAGATGTAATTTCTGTTGTGTACCAGGTCAGATAATAGAATGCATATTCAAGGACAAAACCTAGATTTGAGTAATTTGGGTCTAATTTAACAGTTGTAAGAAACTTTCCAGACCAAATCAGTCAAGTGAGTGTTAAGATAATTTCTATCTTGTTTAAAAGCATAATAGATTGGTGACTTTGACACAGCCAGGGAGCTTGGTGGTTGGGTACTACCATGATCAGACTTACACAGTATAAATAAATAATGATGTTTATTCTTGTATTTAATAATACTATATTCCCTTCCTGTGTGTGTAAAATTTTACAGAAAGAATGGAGCCACAGAGACTTTGCATCTTCTGTTGCTTCTGGCAAATACTGTATTAAATGGGATGACTTAAATATTAATAGCCTTACAAGGAATATGGCCCACAAAAGCGTTTAAGTATGTTACCTTCCATCAGGATGATAGCTGGGAAACATACCATTTTCTGTGGAGTGAGAGACATGCCCAGGGATATTTAGGTTCATGGTAACCTACTTTGCAAAAAGGCACTTTGGGAAAACTTTCAGGCTGGAAATCTGCAAATTGCCTTCCCCAGTCTTAAGTGAGCAAATTACTTAAGAGCATGTTTAAATTGGAGCATTGAAAGGTCCCACTGATGTCAGGAGGAATCTGTCCAAGGTGATGTTGAGATCTACTGAGATTTGGTGGAAAGTAGAACTAAGTATCTTAATCTTCCTCTGCACAGCCAACTTACTACTTGGGCTTGGTGAGATCCTCTTAAGCTACAGTTTTTCACAGGATCTATCAAAGGCCTTCATCTCTTCCATACTTGAAAAGTCACCTCTGGTTCAGAACAGCACCTTGCCCTCCTTAGAGGTGCTGATTTTTTTCTTATTTGAGTGGTTTTTAATGCGGAGCTGTATATCTCCAACAATGCTAAATCTCAGTTTGGATAGATGCTGAAACTGTAGTATGAGAAGTATCTGTACTCTGACCATTTTCATGCTTTTGACACTGTGAGTATATTGTACACCACAATAATTCAATGTTCCTAGTGGTGTCCACCGCTAGAGTAGAGCCAAAGCCATGCTGAAAGCTTAACTGCTCCAATCCATAGAAGTCCTAGTTCTTACATATTTCATAGGAGCCATTAGATTTGGTTATACCTAGCTTCAGCTGAACTACAAAGATGTTATTCTAAGCCAGAAGATTCTTTACAGAGCATTCCTTACTGACTACAAATATAGAAAATCTAGTTTTCTGTTTTCAGTGGTGATGGAGAAGAAGCAAGTACAGCTGTTGAGGGACTGATAATGAAATCCCCAAAGAGCACAGTGGGGAGCTGCCCACCACGGTCTCAGCAGTGCAGCATCAGCTTTGCTTATCTTTGTTCCCCTCTCCACACACCATTCAGAACATTTATGAGAAGGGATTACACCCTTAGGAGGGAATGTCAAGAGCAGCTGATTGAAATTGCAGGGGAATTAATTTAGGAAGGTAATTACAAGAGCTGGAATTTGCTCTTCTACCTTTGCTAACACTGCTGCTCTTGTGAGACATACTGGAGGAATTTCAATACACACAATTGGCTCTGATCAGATCTCAGACACTGTCTGGGCACAGATCAAGTCTTGCCACAGACCTAGGACCACTCCCAGTAGGAGTCTGCGTGTGGCCCACTGCTTTGGAGGTAAGGGCGATTAGTGCTATGGATGCTGGTCATGTTGCCTGGCCTCATGGACATAGAGCATGATGAGCATCTTTGGGTTACTAGAATAGATAATAATAATTATAAGTGTGACCATACCACTTTGAGGATATTCCCCTAGGATTATGCAAAAAGCCACTTTGCTTTGATAAAGACCCAAGAAACCCTACTCCACTGAAATAATACAGGGTGTGTGCAGTACATTTTATTTTCTGTATCCTTTCCTTTTCCTGTTTATAGGATTTGGTGAAGGCTTTTTCCTTTTCTCCTTATGCTGATCAAACTCCTCTGAGGGTTCAAAACTTGATCCCTGTATTAACAACATTTTTTGTGGTAGTAATCCAGAAGGAAGATCCCACTGATGATTCATTACAAATCCTTTTATGATTTGTTTAAAACATAGAAGAATATATTTCTACGTGCACTGTTGCTGATATCTGGACATTTCTCCTGCTTTTTTCTCACCTGTCGTAGATGTTGTTTCTTTACCTTGTTAGGTTGCAGGTGCAATAACACTGCACAGAGGTGGGATCTGGCAGCTGCATGCTCATGGCAGTTTCTGCTCTCACAACATAGCATTATGACGTACTACATTCTCAAATATGCTACTCTCTTCAGTGCTAAATTTATTAAACCTTGCTTTTCCGCAGGGCTTGAGAGGCTGCCCCTCAACATTCACAATGGAATCCATCCATCTAGTGCTTTGTCTAAGGTAGCTGTCTGGAACTCCTTTTATAGATGTTGAAGAAAAACAGGAAATAGAAATTTCTGGAGTGCAGTAAATCTCATCCTGAAGATGATTCTAAAATAGGTGAGATTAATTACCTCTTGCAATGCTTGCAACTTTCTACTGCCTACAGAGGAGACTTTGAGTAACTAACTTGAGTTTAGTTATTTAAACTGAAAACACCTGAAGGATGGGAAACTTTTTGCCTGTTCTGAGAGGCAGGACTCAAAGCCACATTAAGATAACTAAATTTAGATGTGTTCATGCATGGTTTTGTGTGTGCAATAAGAATTTAAGTTCTCTTTGTAGCCAGTAGAGATCTTGTCAATACAGTCAATAGATTTAATGGGCAATTCATCCTACCAGATGTAGGGGTCTGCTTTACATGGAAATAAATCCCATGATAATATAGTTGATGTCCTCAGTTTTATCATCCTACTTATGCTGCTCTTTTCCAGAGCTTTAAGATCCTCCCCTAGTTGCAAGTCTTGAGTTTACCTTTCCATCTTCCCTTTGTTCTCTGGTTTACTATGGGTTCTGTCTTCCCAAGCCCTCCCATTAATATGCTTTTAATTTTGAATCATAGTTGCAGCTGATCTTGAGGTCATGGTCAAATCCGGATCAACTACCTCTTGTACTGAGCTTCAAAGCTCAAAAGCTGTGATTGACTCAGCTCTCTCTGCACCTCCTTGTGGCCATCTGTGGTTTACCTCGGCACAAGTTACTGTGATGGGAGTTCCATTATCATTCCTGCTGCCTGAATTTTTGTCTATTTGCATTGCTCCTCTCGGTGCACCAGTCAAAATTAGCTTCCCAAATCAAATAACAGAAATTCTGTTTTCTGGAAGATACATTTTAAGTACAAGAAAACATGTTGTGAGTAGCTTGGACATTGTCCTTTTCAAGCCTGTAATAAATGTAGAATGTCAGTTTGAGTGGCATGGGCTGAATGAGGGTGATTGGGAAGGTCATTCATAAGATTAGACTGTTTTTTTTTACATGCTATAGTTTCCTCTGTAAAGTTGGAGACTTTGTAGATATGCAAGCACCATTTGGTGTTTTAGAGGATGTGCTTGCTTTCACATACCAGCTGAATCAGTGAGCTAGCATAGCTGAGCCTACTGCTGAAATCATCACAGAACTGTACAACAGTTCAATGCCTGAAAATGCCCTGACATTGGGAAGCATTTTTGGGTGGTGGTGTATTCCTTTGCCAGCTGCTAGTTTGTGTTTTACTTGTTTTTGTAGAACTGAGCCAGCAACCTCTTCTAGTTATGTCACTGTGAATTTAGAGTAAATGTATTGCAAGTTAGAAGAACAACTGGATTTGGCTGCTGCACCACGGGCTTGTGTTGGACCTACTAGAATTTGTTGTTTGTTTGTTTTTACTGATATTCTGCAAGTGCCAGAGGCCAAGGTCAAGGTCCTACATCTCTGATGAGGTACTTCCCTGCCACAACAAACTTGCCCTCCCCATAAGGTAAGACAGCTTGAAAAATGGGCTAAATAGGAGAGATGGAAATCCCCTGTCAAGACAGTGAGTAAGCATTAATCTGCCCCAGAGCTGCCAGTACTCACAGCATGGTGTTTGTGGCCTCTTTCCTTCAATTGTGAACTCTTGCATAACCATGAAATTTTTCCTTCCCTTGCTGCTCCCTGAAGCACAGAGAGGAGTTTTCCTTTCTCATAAATGTGGTTGTTTAGTTAACAAATACAGTGCAGATAAGCTGGGGATGTTATGCAAGCAAAGCACTGTCTTTCTGCCCATTTTGTTGTGTAGGTCGTGTCTGATGTTGGGGCTGTATAAGGGAGCTGACAATCATAAAACCATTTCATTTGCAAGGTCTTGGAGGTCTCCAGTCCAATCTGGAGAGATGGGTTAACTTCAAAGCAAAATCAGGTTGCTCAGGGCTGTATTGAGATTTGAAACACCTCATTGCACTTCACAGAATGTATCATTTTATGCCTTTCTCACAATGGGCACACATGTAGGTCCGGATGTATGGATAGTCTTCCTCTCTCCCCTCTCCATTCAGTCCTGAATATGCATGGTGTTAAGTGAGATGTAACATCTCAACAGAGATGCTGGTCAGGGTAGTGCACTATGGAGGAAACAATACTTTTATTAACCACAAAGACATTTGCTTGATGCTTGGCTAAGGAGCACCAACATTGTCTATGTTTGGAGTACTGACACTGGAAATACCTGAGGTAATCTTCAGTGTAATCAGTAGAGTTCACTGAAAACAGGAAACCTTTCCAATGTTGTCTTCTTTTTTTTTTTTTTTAACTGGTATTGTAATTTGACATTTCCACCAATTTTTCATCATTCATAAGACTCATTCAATCTCCAGGAGTTTGTTTCTACTCTACAACTCCTCCTTACTTTCTCAGCTCTTTCTCCTGCCCATTCCTCACTCAGTCCTATCTTCTTTTCCTTCCACTGGTGGCATTCTTCACCTCTCTACTGAAGGATAGCACCAATCCAGATGTGCTTTCTGTGTGACCTCTCAGCCCTTTGTACATTATTGTGTAAAATAGTAAAATTCAGCCTGACTTCAATTCCATTGGCCTAAGTGCAGATAGCAGGTTGATAGAACTGACATGACAGTTTGTATCTTACCAAGTTATAGATGTATTTACTTTTTGGTCTTCTTTATACCTTTCTTTTAACTTATTGGACGTTGATACTGAGTTCAGCTATGTCAGTATTAAAATTGTGCCTCTAAATCCCATGGAGTAGGGACTCAATAGGTATTACTTTGTCCATATGATGCAAGGTAGTTAAGGTGCAGGAATTATCTCTGAATCACCTTGTGTTTCATCATCATTAATGTTTATTTTTAGGTTATGCAGCTCCCTGATGTTGAATTCAGCATCCAGTTGTTTGGTACTCCCACAGGACCAGCCTGTGACTTTGGGCATAGCCCAAAGTTAGAGTCCCTACACAAACAGCATCACTGTAGGAGATGCTCTCAGAGTTGTTATGATTCAGACCCACATAATTCTGAGTCACTGTTCCTAATCACTCTTTGCTCTAGGGGTGATACTGGTGTTAGGGAGAGAGTGCATAAAACAAGGGTGATTTATCGATGACCCTGTGTTGGTAACAGATTTGGTGACTCAGTTGTTGTCTCCAGAAAGAGGGAACGTGAAGCGGAGGTGGATACCCATCTCTCTCACCAGAAAGGACACAAACTGAGCTAGGATCCGTCCCTTGAGTTTATTGACTTTCCTGATCTTGATGGTAGGAGGAAGAGGTTTGGGAGTACCCCATACAGGCTAATCCAAGATCTGCATGCTACTTCTTATACAGCCTGAACCACAGCTGCAGCTGCCCACAGTTGTAAGTGATAATAAAAAGTCCTAATTTGCAGCTCCATTTACTGCCAGCATTGATAACCAAGAAAAAGAAAGGATGGGAGCTCCTGGTGTAACGGTAAGCGGATGGTAACTTATTCTAGTGTGTGAGCACACAGGCAGGACTGCATGCTGTGTCTTACTGCCTAGATAATCACATTACCCAGCAAATAGCATAAGAACACAACATTGCTCCCACAGACCGAACCAGGACATAGTCATCTCCAGAGCAATATTTTACTGGAGATCGTAGGAAAGTTCTTCCATTAAAGAGTTTTCTGGGCACAGTAACTCTAAAGAGAACATTATTAGGATGAGTGAAGAAAAGAGGTTTTGGGCAGATGGAAATGTGTCAGGCTTTGTCTTCATTGGTTTTCTCTTATTCTACCATGAGTTAATTTTCAAGAAATTTAAGTAACAATCTGGGTGCTCCATCAATGTTTGTTCCAGGCTGTGAAGACTAGGAGTTTCTGTCATAGTAAAGGACTTTTTAATTGCATAAATGATGATATAGCAATGGTTGGAAGATGATGTAAGATAAACTCAGGATACAGATAAGGGTTGGTAGAGGAGCAGATATCTACTGGAAGATTTTGCACAAGAAATTATCCTTTTTCCACTTGTCATTTTTAAACCAAATGTGGAGAATTTTCCAAATTATAGTTGTAGGCTGTAGCTTAGTTGCAAAATATGGGCTTAAATCAATAATTCTGCATATTCTTGGCTGATGATTAATCAGAACTTTGACTTATAAACAGGAATATGTTGGTCTGGGGATTTTTTTTTTTTTTAATTTAGCAACAGGTAAGCAAACCAGAAATAAATTAACATAGGGAAAAGAGATTCACTGGTTTCTTAACTGGATTGTTAACATCATGATGCAACATGGCACAGGTCATAGCAGTAATAGTAATTAGACTGGGATTCTTAGGACTAAATGTAGATGTCTTCCCTGTAAATGTCTAAGCATGGCCGAGTCATTCCAGTCTCCTCAGTTGTCAGTATAGACCATTGTCATAGGAGTATTGATTATTGTTCAACCCATCCTGAAGTAAGTGGTGGCACTGATAAATCACATCCTGATTACCAGAGATGATGCCGAATAAATAGATATCCCTTGACTGTAATGGGAGGTTCAATACATGGCTTAGATGTACTTACAAACACTAACTTTAAGTGAGGTGAATCTTATACTAATCACATTGTTGAAGGTCTAGCAGGGGTAATAACTTCACCAATTACTCTGGACAAGTGGTTAAAATGGAGCCATCCTTTCTGGCCTTTGCGCTGACTGCTGCAAATATTAATATCTTTTAGTCTTATGTCTGGAACACCTTTCTCATAGCTAAATACATGAACCAAGATCACCAAATTTCTGGAGAGCTGGACTGGGATTCACTCTTGCACATAGATCTCCTTGTGGTGCCTCTTAGGTTCACCTCGTGTTCCTGTGAGACTCTGCTGATGCTCCCCAGGCTCTACTTGCATGCAGAAACGAAAACTCCTCTAGCATAACTTTGAAGGATTGGAGTCAGAAATTGTTGCTGGTCCTTTTGGGCAATACAGTTCCTACATCAATAGCCAAATAATTTCCAGAAGAGTTTTTTTTGTTTTTCTTGCCTGGAAAGGGTCCTAAATCAATGTTATACTATCCAGGACACAAATATCTAGATGTATCTCTGGGTTATTTTAAAAAGTAATTACAACATGGTCATTCTGTCAGAGCTGTCAGCTCTGAAGTAGAATGTAATTTTTAGATGTCCATACAATCTCTTTGCCACTGATCCTGCAAGGGGTACAGATGGACCTATCTGGTTTCTGTCTTGTCTAGAGGGAAAAAATGGTTTCCAGCCCACTTGGGTTAAAAAAAAAAAAAAAAAAAAGAAGTAAGCAATAAAGCAAATGTTTTTCTCAGAATGAGGTAAGAACAGCAATGGTGCAGGGAAGAAGCTGCCAGCTGTGAGTGCAGTTCCTGTGATGATGACAAACCAGCAGCTGAGCTGGAGAAGTAAACAAGGGAGATAAAGCTGCAGTCAGGACAAAGAAGACAAGCGACTACACTGAGAGGTAAAACAGAAGGAGAGGAATTAAGGCTACTCTTGCAGAAGAACATAATTGGAGCTACTTGAAGGTACTGCTTGTACAGAGAAAACAACTTAATTACCCTCCTAATGCTTTGGTGTCTGTTTCAGGCAAGTTGGCTGTTTTCTTCTAATTGTAATGTGTCTTCAGTGTGAAACCTGTTGCTACTGTTGGCCCACATGGGAGACCCCATATGCTGCAGGTGGACTGAGGACAAGCCCAGGACCTGGTCAGCAGTGAGGTGTCTTGACCAGATAGTGATGAAAAATAGCTGTTTGTTGCTTCAGCTGTTCCTGCTCTGCAGGCAGCCAAGGAACTGTGATTTCTGAAGTATATCCATCTTCATTGTACATGTCATGGTTGTCATCTTCACTTGGCAGCACAGAGCTATGAGCTACATACTGGCACCCAAACACCAGGAGAATTAAACTTCATTTGTCATTTCAGTGCAGAGCACAGCCCTCAGAGCTGAAATCCAAGGACAGTGTGTTTTGTGACAATTTGGGCTTGGTCTTGGGACAATGAACCTCCCTTTCTCCTCTACACACACATTGAATGTAACTTCAGCAGGGGCAAAAGAGAAATAGTTTCACCTTCTCTTGAGCTATAAGAAGGTTGAGAATGAGATACAAGGCAGTTGCACTTCTGCTTCAACACTGTTGGAGGGTGTGTCCCTGTTACCTCAAATAACAACCACGCAGGATTGTCTATGAAAACAAGTTTAGAGCTTCAACCCCTTGACCCAGAAGTAAGCTAATTCTGGCATTGCAGTTAGCCATGACTGTGCAGCAGTGCAATGGTTTAGCAAAGGTTAGCAAGCAACTGCCAGTTCATGTTGCTTCTCCCTGATGCTAGAGCCCTGGGCTTCAATGGTGTAGCCCTGGAAAGACAGCATCTGTCACCATTCCTGCATGGTCTCATGCAGAACCAGACCTAAAAACTTGTCTGCTGTAGACATTGCTGGTTGAAATTACTATGTTTGCAGGGGTTTTCTTCACCAAGTGGATTATGATTCTTCAGGGTTTTCCAGAGTTTCTTTGTAACAACAAGCCAAAAATTCTATTTTGCTCCTTTTTTTTTCTTTCCTTTTTTTTTTTTTAATGGAAGCTATGTCTGCCATGACATATGACAGCAATAAACTTAAGAGTTTGCAGCGCTATCAAAGGCATGTAAGTGGGGTGATAATTTCAGCTGTTCCCTCTGTTCTCATGGCCTGACAGTGCCTTTCTTATTAAGTTTATTTCTGTGACTCATAATGATGTGGTTTTATATCATCTACAGGATGTTCTCTGCAGGTTGATAGTTTGTTGGATTTATTTTTAAGATTAGGAAGAAGAAAGTCACTGGCCTTGTTCTGAGTCAGCAAATCTGGCATAAAATCAGGCTTTTAGTTGGAGGCTTATCATTATGTCATGGCACTCTTTTTAAGCCCCTGAACGATTTTTTAGTGTAGATAAGGAAATTATTAGTGTTGTGGAGTCATGTGATAAGCTGAAATGAAGGGGAGGTGAATGTGATGGCAAAGGTTATGTCTGACATGCCTATGAATATGTGTCTAAAATAGCATAGTACCACAGCTCATATTCCTATTTGGATCCTGTAAGTGCCTTTTTACTAACTCAGACATTATTTATAATGTATATATATAGACAATAAATATAGGAGTATATGAATAAATACGAAGTATGTAGAAGTACCTTTGGGGACAAGCAGAAATGAAAGCTTTCTGGGCATTGCATCCTAGTGCCTCACATAGTACCCCAGACTCCTCTCAACAATGTGTCACATCACATTGCTTCCATAAAGTCTCCAATTTTTTCCTGGGTAGCTAATGAGACACAGACTCACCTGACCTCTTCAACAAGATGCAGTCCACTCCGCCCCTTACATGTGGACTTTAATTTATAATTTAATGATTATTTAATTTGTTTACTGTAATAATTAGTAGCCACCAATAATGCTCCAGTATTACCGGCGTTTTGCATACACAGAGCAAGCCATTTACAAGGGCAGACTGGAAGGAGCATAGTGCTGGATTTGCTGATTTTCACAGACTTCTCCTTCCCTGCTCAGGGGACAGAAAGTGAAAAGAAGAGTGTGAAAAAAAGCAAACTAGTAAGTAGGAGAAGTTGGTATCAATGGTGGTGTCACTCCAGTGATAGCAGTGTTTCAACATTCGTATTTGTCCTCTGAAAACTGGGTCTCAGCCCTTCATAGTGTGTTCTTGGAAGACAGTGGGAATTAAAGGTCAGGGATCACTGGAAAGACTGATCCATCTAACTGGCCTTGAAATAATGTGCAAAAGCCACCCCCTGGAGCCAACATCCTCACTGTCAGCGTCTTCAGTTGTGCCACAGATTAAATGACTTTCTGAGGATACCTCTGCTTTATCACTGTTCCTGATGGTGTTTCCAGGTTGTAATCTCCCCAGACACACTTCTTTTATTCACCTCTAGCTGTTCATATAACTGCAGTAGTTGCCTCTCAGACCCCTTTCTGGCTGTGGCAGGTGCAGGAGATATGGTGGCTGATCCAAAGCAGGGGCATATCTCCTCTGAATAGGGCCATGTCCATGGAGCACCATGCTGTGGCTTCCATGCTTGCAACTCTTATCTGCCCACCACGGCCCTCTGTTGCAGCCCAGGGTAGTGCTTCCTTATGAGCTTTTCCTGTTTGACAGGGTGGGTTAGTTTAATGACATTGTTGCCATGGCATGAAGAGCTGAATGGGTGGTTATGTGAACGGTGGGGATTTGCTAGTGCTTTCCGCTGGAAATGATGGAAGCTTCCAATGCAAAGAATAGTTTACCCGGAATTTTTATTTGCTGCTCAAATTTGTTGCTGCTTTTTTGAATGTAATATTTTGTATAAACTGATTTTTTTTTTCTAGCTTTGGTGTTTTCTTGTGCATGATTTTGTTTTTGTTTGGAGTAGGATCTTTTCTTGTTCTTTTAGACAGTGTAAATCTTTTGATATATGAACACCTAAACTGAATGTAAGATAGAATAATTATTAGCAAAAGAGATTGATAATCCAAACTTCCAGACTACCTGGGCAACAGTATTGAGTACAAAATGTAGTTATCAGAAAGAGAGGGAGAGGAGAGCATGTAATGGAGCACATATCTTTCACTGTTGAGAACTGAATGATTGCTATGCAGGTAGAGGCTGGAAACAATTGACTATAATTGGTCTGCTGGGATTTTAATAAAACCTTTACAGCAATTAAAATGCTTTTATTGAAAACAGATTTGGGCATCTTTTCTAAGGAGGTCTTAACTGTAACTGCTGTTTGAAATGTTAATTATGGTTTTGTGAAAGCAAGCAGCGAGCAGTATCGGTGTGGAGTGCTCTGCAGTCATGGCTGGACCCTGCAGCAGAGAGGTCTGCTGCAGTCAGCCCTGTGCTTGAGAGATCACTGCCCTTTGGAACACGTGGATCCTCTGTGGCTTCTTCTTGTCCATGTCCATGCATGTGCTCTTGAAATTCAGGCAGCTCAGGAACAATTTGTAAATGGCCTTCTGCAGACTCCTTGGGCTATTTACCATGTGTAGGGATGCAAGGGATCTGTGGATATGCTGTGTCATGTGAGGGAGGACTATTTATAGCCAGGAAAGCTGAAAAGGTAGGCATTGAAAATAAGCAGATTATATAAAGATCACCCAAATATTCCAGTTTCCACCAGGTTATAAAACAGCCTTTTTACAATGGGAAGGCACAGTCTTTGATATATACCTATATATTGCTGACACTGCCTCTATCTTAGTGGTTTGAGAAATCACAGGGATCCTTCTACAAAAATTAGTTTCAAAGCTGTTGTTGCTAGCACCTTGTTGGTTAGGAGTTAAAAGTTGCAAAGCCATTTCCAAACCTTTTTGTATGTGCTCATGATCAAAAAACCAACCAGCCAACCAAAAAAAACCCTTTAGACCCTTGGTGTCTATCTTATCACCAACAGGCAAACACAATTTAAAAGGAATTTCAATACACTTGTTTATTGAATTTTGAATTACAGACAACTTGCAATCTTTTAAAAACAGGTAAATCTTTTAAAAGACATCTCTTAGTGGTGCTGACTCCCAGTTTCAGTACAGATCCCAAGATATTTACAGTATTTCTTGCTGTCCTAACCACAGGAGCCCTTTTGTGATAATTATAGCATATATGCTAATCTTCTTTATTTATTCCTTTTGCCTTTGGAAGCTTTACACTTCCAAGCAATCACAGAGATGTATGTATAAGCTTTGCAAGGTACAAAACTGGGAAATTAATACTTCCATCTCTCTCATGTGTTTTTGTTTCTTTTGTTTTTAAAAAAAAAAAACAAGCCCCAAAACACAACTGCAACAACAACAACAGAATTACAACAAAAAACAAATTTTGATAAAAAAGAAATCATAATCCTCTTGATTGTCCTGGGGATTCAGTTCCGATTTTGTCTATGGAGCGTTGCTGCTATTGTATCTTCTCATAAGAACGAAAATGTAGAAGTTCTTTGAAACATAACAGGTTCATAATCTAAAAACACAATGTGGGTGAGATTATGAGTGCAGAAGGAGAAATAGCTGATGTAGTTAAGTGGGAAAAGTGACAGTTCTACTCAGTAGCTATTGTATGAAACAATATTTCATTTACTTGTGTGATATTACAGGAGCACCTGGCAAGGGTCCTTGTGAATGAGGACTGCACTGGACTTCACATTGTACAGCTACAACATAAAATTAGGTCCTTCCCTCATGTGTTCAGAAAACTCTGTCTTCATTTGGACATCAGGAGAGACTTAATAGCTCTCAGACTCCCTTGGCAAGCTAATGAAAAAAGTATTGGGATGAAGGAGATCTTAATTTCTTTCTTTGAAAAGAAGCAGCCAGCAATACAAGAATACAGGACAGGAAGGAAATCTTTGCAGGGACTGAGTTCTATCTATCCTCTTCTATCTCTCTGTCTGAGGCAGGAACATAATGTGATCTTTTCCTTAAACGAATAAAGTCTTTGTGAGAGCTAATTAGAGGCTGTCCTTACCGGACTCAGAACAGGACTGCAGTGCAGTGCTGGACTGGCACTAGTTTTGAATGATGAGCTCCAGTGTCAGTAGCAGTTGAGAATGGAGCTCTACAGGGGCCGTGAAGGAGTCTGAGGAGGAAGCAAAAAGGCTGAAATACTCAGCAAATTAACCTGAACTGAGGTCCATACTTCTGTAGCTAAGCAGCGAACAGTATACTGAGAGCCTGGGCACATCTGCACATCACTGCTGGGTACATGGATCCTGCTAGCTTGCTCCCACGGCTGCTATTTGAAGGCTGTTCAAGGCTTTTGCTATTTTAGTGGCTCAAAACCTTTCAATTCCATATCTATATTTATGCACAGCCTGTGTATATTCATTTCTGTCTTTTGCCAGTGCTGGTTTTCAGTTCAAACAGCTCTTCTGCTTCCCCCATTCCTCACTTCCCAGTGTAAGTAAAGGGAGCAGTCATCTTCTATCTTAACAGCTTACTGAAAAGATAACATTTGTGGATCTAAGAGGAAAAGATCCAAAAAACAGCCTTGTGACTTTTTTTTTGGATCTCTTAGCCACCTTGTTGTATAATACTCAAACCCAAAATTAACTCTGACAGACTCTTACTGTCTTGTGATTTATTGACATCACTGTTTCTAAGACCTTAGTTAAGACCAGGCTTCTAATTTTCCTAGGCACTGCATAAGCACACAGAATAAGGACTCTCCCTCCACCTGCCCAGTTTATAACAAGTAGGAGAGACAACGGAAATATGGGACAGGAGAGATCTTGTTAATGCTCCCATTAAAGGTTTCTTGAAAATAGTTAGTTAAATTTAAGCTTGGGTTCTCTTTGTTCTCTTATGATTTATTATGGGAAAAGTAATCTAGTCAGGAAGAGTGCCTAAAAATATACTGATTGCTTTTTTTTTTTTTTTTTTTTTTATTTAATACCTTAGAATATTGAAAATGTCAAA
This sequence comes from Indicator indicator, assembly GCF_027791375.1. Taxonomy (NCBI): domain Eukaryota; kingdom Metazoa; phylum Chordata; class Aves; order Piciformes; family Indicatoridae; genus Indicator; species Indicator indicator. The sequence goes on along the minus strand of NC_072021.1, from coordinate 17,048,219 downwards.
GCTAATCTTTGCTCCTCTGGAGGAGGCTCTGGCATGTGTTGAAGCCCTGCTGCTGGAAACTCCAGAGATCTCCATCCAGCTCTGTTATCTGAGTGCTGGGAAACAGAGCCAGTGGCACTGAAGAGTCCCTCAACGACCAGTGTCTGGCTGATGTCTCATCTGCACCTACAGGAAAGCCTACAGGTTTTGGTTCATCTGCATTACAGAAGTAGGCTACAGCATTTGTTACCTACCAGCCCCTTGAGGGGGTGTCACTGAGTTTACCTCTCTGATAAGCAGTTGTCTATGAACTCTTTCTAAATTTCCATAATTTCCCCTATGAATTACCATAATTTCCCTTATGAATGCCTCCAAACTGTTTGAAGATGGTCCAGGTATAATTCTGCTATGCTGTTTGCTTAATCAATGTCTTTCAATGTCTTCTCTTTTAGACACTTCTGTCCTTGATTTCCACTTTTCTGTATTAGAACAGATCAGTGTTTCCTCCAAGTGATAATCTTAATGGGACAAATTCACTTGTTTTTAATTTAACTTCATATCTGAAGGTTCCAATGCATGGGGTTCTTCGGTGAAGCTAATCCTCAGCTTTAGCAAGGGATCAGCCAAACGGATTACCTTTGTACAGATATTAGATATGTAGTCTTCCTGCACCTTAAACTGCAGAATTAATCCCAGGCATGGGCTAGTGTATGACTGAGGTTCACAGATGATTCATGGCCAGAGTAATCCTTGTTTGCAACTGTGCTGCTCTGTCAGTGGAGATGAAGTGGAGGTATGTTTGTGAAAGGGCTGGGCACTGATTTTACATTCATTTCAGATGGTGGAAATGCATTAATTACAGCCTCCTCCTGGATTTCTTCTCACTCTTGTCACAAGGTAGCTGCAGAGGTGGAGGAAGTGCATAAATTATTTTGGAGGATTGCTGAAGAATCCCATCAAAGATTTAACAAGAGAAATGCGACAGGTGATGAGTGCAATGCACAAAGGGGAAGCATCTGATGCTGCCACACACAGCTTTTGTTTTTAAAGCTGTGCAGAAAAATGATGACAACGGGATCAGATAAAAATGACTGTGATTGACTAGCCCTTTTGTGTTAAGTTTGGGGCAATGATTTGATGGAGAAGGAGGAGGAAGAAACACCAAGTAGCTAATAGGCATGCAGGATATTTTAATTTTTTTTAACAGGTTCTAAAATTTCATTAGAATCCAGTGGGTGATTATTCTGTGTTATTAACAAGCTTCACTAGACATCATGGGGAGTTTAGGAACGTTAAAAAGCCACTGTAGTGATGTAGGGCTTGGAAAAATATTTGAAAAGTAACTTTTTCTCTTCTTTGGAATCTAGTTTTGTTAAACCAGCTTGCAAGTAAGCGGACTTTGGAAGGAAGACTTTGTGAACCCCCTAATTGTTTTACCTTCCTTGAACTCCTCCCATTTTCTCATGTTCCTCTTGACACCAGTAGCTGATGTATTCTGGACTGAGTGGGACCTTAGCTGATCATCTAATCCACCTCTATTTAAACCAGAAACAAAAGCACATCAACATACCTGTGTCATTTGTGAAAGGACCATTTGCCTCCATCTCATTATTTTTCTTGTTGGACAGTTTTTCTCCACGTCTGTTTGAAACTCATTTCTTTTTACCTTTGTCTTTATATACAGTCACTTTTATTTGATACCTCTCTTCTTACGAATCACATATCCTCTGCTCCTTTGTGGTACTGCAGCAAGGGTTCATGTTGTGACCATAATCCATGAATAATTTCTGTCTGAATCATCTTGTCTGGGTTCATGGTTCGTTCTGTAGCTGTGGCAGTTGATGTTTTTTGTACTACTCACTTGTTCTCATTACTTTCTACCTACTGATCTGTGTATCACTGTAGGCTTCTCTGGCAAAGGCAATCTATTAGTGACCATAGTGACAAAAATAAAAGCAATGCTAGACCAAGGACCAGTTCTTGGGAACTTCATCTAAAAAACAACTCCCATTAACATCTTTCTCTTCAGATCTGTAAGCCAATTGTGACCCATTTATTGTACATTAATGCAAGTTTTTAAAGTCAAAATGCTCTGTGGTACTGTCACATGGTTTTAAATATGTTCACTATAATTAATTGATCAATTGTTGTTTAATCCCAAAAAGGGATAGTTTGAAAAAAACACTTGCCATGAGATCATGCTGAAGGGTTTAATTACATGTTTGTGTCAATTGTCATGGGTTTTTTTTTGTGTTATAGTCTAGAATTTGGCTTTATATTATTTATCCATAACCAGCCTCAGCTTGGTTGGTTTCTAATTCCCTAGTTCATTCCTTTCACACTTTTCAATATTTGTATGATGTTGTAGTGCTTCAGTCATTTAAAATTTTCTTTGTTTCCCAAGATTTGTTGAAATTAACTTTATTGAGAGTTCCTCATCCCTTAAAGTCTCTTGGTGCAAGATATATGCCTGTTGTTTTCAAAAAATGTTTAATTTTAGCAAATGCTACCTCACATCCCCTCTTCATCCCAGATGGCAATCTTTCTGTTCCACCCTCAATATAAAATTCCTGCTCAGTTTGATATACAGACAAAAATATCTATCCTTTCAAAATTTGTGCTTTTTCTACTTGCCTAAGAACAGTTTTGCTGTGTGCCTCTACCAATAACTTATGCTGAAAAATATGCTATAAGCATTTCTAATTGTATTTTTTATTTCATTGTTCCCTTCATTTCCCTATTATCAGTCATGTGTTTTGAAAATTATATTAATTGCCATTTCCTTTCCATTTGCTGTCTGACTCTACAGATATATTAAAATTAATGCCTTACTGCCACTTCCATATCCTCTTTCAATATTTAAGAAGATATCTTCCCAGCAGAGAACTTCCATGATGGGTGATTCTGGTTTTTGGAGTCTCAAATAGAATATCTGAGAACACTTCTCACTATAGTCTTTTATAAGGATTTCTTGCTTCACATTTTCATCCCTGCTGATGCTGCTGACAATCTCACCATCAGCCCTTTCAAAAATTCTTACACTACTGGTCACTGGTATGCTCTGTTTGCACACAATAAATGCAAACAGATCATCATCAAAATGAGGTATATTATTATGTTGCACTATGCTAGGTGGAAGATTTCTTCTTTTAAGAAACTGCCTATAATGTTTAGAATACCTGGGGAAGTTTTTCTTACTGACTGCACTCAGTAAATTTGATGGCAAATTCAGGATAGTTTCTACCCTGATACAGTTGGGAAATATCAGAGCACTTGAACCTAGAGGCTTCACCCATGGCCCCAGCAGGGCTCAACAGGCTGAAAGACTTCACTGCAGTTTTCTGAAGATTTTAGGTGCCTATTTCTTATTGCAACATGTATCTCTTTAGTTCTTTCTCGGTGCCTGGAAGTTGATGGCATCAGGAGCACCTGCCAGGAGAGAGAATGATTTGCTCAAAAGAGCAAATCATCACATGTATGAGATACTGGGCTGGATTATACTGTTGAAGCACCAGCCTCTCTGTTGACAACCAAGTCATCCTAGATGGTTTATTCATGCAACCCCTTTGCTTTTGAGGGCTGAAGCTTAGTGAGTTGGCTGATGTCACCCAACCTGTAGGTCATGAAACTAAGGTCACTCGGAAATTCACCCCAGATCTGCTAGTTAAACCTGTGTCTTTTGGTCCAGATTAACACAGTATAACCTGCAGTCTCTCTTCTCTTGTACACCTTTTTCTTTGCCTTGTCTGCAGTACCAGGCTCATACAACTGTAGTTGTATGTGTACTTGAATATGCCACTCTGTCTTACCCTTGGTTCACTGGAGATGGAAAACTAGTTCTGCTCCTGAAACTCCAAATGAATATTTAAACAAACATTTTTTTATTAGATGCTAATTAATATTATGGATAAAGGGTTCCAGGGGATTTCGGAAGGGGCATGATTTTAAATAGGCAAATTATTTCATTTAGAAGCACATTTACTATACGTAATAATGGAGAGCTTTCTTATGATGCTTGCAACTTCAGAGTGCTTTGCAACTATTAATTAATTAACATGCATACTCTTTTGGAGGTAGGAAACCAATTATTAACAGCCCTGTCTTGCACATAGGGAACTGAATGATAAACATTAATGTTATTTAAACAATTTAGCCATTGTACTGCATGCTTAATTTGTCTCTGTGAGTACCACTTCTTCATACATAATGTGGATTAATGCATATGCAAATAAGTAAGTTAAATAGCTGCATTCATACAATGCATGGTGATCAGCATGCATAATTATGTGCCCAGTGCTTTATATCTCTGGACTTCCTTAAAATAACAGTCAATCATCCTTCCTTGTGTTCTCTGAAAGTCATTTGAGATTGATGAAGTACCACGTGACATGAACTGGGAGGGTCTGGGAAGGTGGTCCCTGATGTAGTAGGGTCTAGACTGAATCCTGTAACATAGTGGGGAAAAAGGCTTAGACTGTCTGAAGCTAGTGATGCACACAGCTATATACAGTCTTGCCAAAAAAACCCCAACAAACCCAAACACACTCCCAGCTAACAAAGAGAGATCAGTAAAAACTTTAGCCTTCTTGTATTGGTAGCAAACCAGAGACACATTGGCTCATTTAAAGTGCTGTACCTGAGCTCCTACCACCCACACCTTGTGCTTCTGTTTCTATAGGCAACCTGAGCTAACCCTTATGTTAGCTTGCATTCAGTCCTAACATCCTTGTGGCAGACAAATCTCAGGGTAATTTTAGGGAGCCTTGTGTCTGCCAAACATCTGTCAGGGGACAATGCCTTAAAGATGGACTGGTCAGATGATTCTACACTACAGGAGCAGAGGACCAGACTTGTACCCCACCCAGGAAACCATGCTCCTGAGGGTCATTTGAGGAATTATATTTAATCCTCTAGGAATCCCAGGTGAGGACCAGGGGGAAAGTGTGTGAAGTGTGGACAGGCAACAAATCTAGGTTCAGGTTGCAGCTGCACATCAGCACTGTCAGAACTGGAGAAATGAAATTACTTGCCCACAGTCCATCATTTAGACACTTTTGTGTTATTTAAGGTACATTCCTAATTTTAAATCCAAACTATTGTCCATTTGGGGTCTGAGATGCTGGTGGTGAGAGTCAATTTGTATCACAGGCATGAGCAGATACAGAGCTTCTCTTGTAGTTCAAAGACCTCCCACTGCCAGGAGCAGAAGGCAGCCTTTGTAACTTGTGATGAACTTCCCATCTCTCCATGATGAGAAGAGAAGCTGCACTATGAGATTTAGGGCTCACTGAGCAGAATAGAAAGGACATAAGGAAGGCTGAGGAAAGCACCCTTGGGAGAGGATGAAAGGAGTGTGACAGCTTGGGGGAGGAAAAGCAACTGCTAAGTAAGCAGAAGTGTTACCAGGCTCAGAGACTTGGGGAGCTTAAAAAAGGCAACAGGAGTGAAGCACTTGGGAGTGTGTGAGAGCCTGTGGGGTCTTAACACAAGCGAATCTGTGCACATCCTCTCCAGGCTCCCAGGACTATGGGCTGGTGAGGAATCACCAGCAGAGTCTTGTGATCTCTGCATGCCTGTGTGTGTTCCCATAAGGCTTTCTGTGCTGCAAGGCGGACTGTCCTTACCTCAGCTCCTGATCAATTAACAGTTCACTTCAATTTTTCTGTTTGCTGGTAATCCCACTTCCTTCCTCATGGTCTTCTCTAACTCAGCATTGCCCCTCAACATTTTGGGTTTCCTTCTGCCTTGCCAGCAACATCCTCACTTTCTGTTTATCACACCCCATAGAGTAAACCCTGATCAGACAATTCACAACACTCAATGACACGCGTCTCCTTGCAGCTGTCCTGCTACATGCTGTCCCTCCCCCATATTTTTCTTTCTCTTCTGATATTTTTCAGCCAGTGCTGGTGTATATTGTCCTATCCTCTATGTACCCAGCTCCTGACATGGTTGTTTCTGATCTGAGCTGATGTTTCAGCATTGCCTCCATACTGTATACACATAGCTTTTTAATTTCTTCATGCATTTTAAAGAAAACCTATGTTTAGCTCTTAATTCTGGTGTAGAAGGTGTATTGTTATCGATAACTGGCCTATTAAGTTATGGGTACTGCTGAGTAAATTTCATGCTTATAAAGATGTTTGAGCAGGCAAATTGCAGACTGGTATTTATGTAGTTCCAGGAGAGTAAATAAAGCCTATTCAGTGGCCACCATTATAGCATTATTTTCTCTCCCTCCTTCCCTCACTCCCAATTTGATGCAAAAGCCCAACCTCACGCACAGAGTTGTGCCTCCCAGAGGGTATTAAATTTCTTCATCTGCTACTGAAATGAATGGCACTGGAGATATTTCCTGCCCTCCAAGACTAGGCTTTGAATCTCAAAATATGAGCCTGCAAAGTTATGAGGCTGTTTCTAATATTGATTCCCATTGCTACTGATGATCAGTGCAGGACTGGTACTACCTTTGTCTGTCCAGCCCCTTTTGTGCTGTCTGCTGATGACTGTCATCTGGTTCATAAATTGCTGTATAAACCATTCAGGGAAGCATTTTTGAATGCTGGGCAAAGTTGAGACTAACATTTAACATCTTCTAACATTTAAGCTTGGACTAACTTTTCTGGTTCTACTTTGTCTTGTGACTCATTTGCAAAAAAGTCTTCTACAGAAAATACTTTGAAGTCATTAGATAGCTACATCCCTCTGTAGGTTGTTGTTTTGTGTTGTTTGTTGATACTAGTGCTTGAATGCTAAAAGTGCATGAGTGGATCTCTTAAAAACTTTTAAAGTTAGGTTTGAAATTAAACACAGCCCTGTAATCAATGTCCTCTAGGTCCGGTTCTCCAAAAGACAGATCCAGGCAATAAGTGAACAAGAGGTGGTTCCAAAGAAAATGAAATCTTTCTATCTGTTTAAAAAAACCCTAGCTTTTATTATTTAAGAATTCATCTATCTTGATATTCAAAATAAGATGATACAGGCAGAAATGAAACTTTTAAATGTACTAAAATACATTAAAACAAGATTAGTAATGGCACTCAATAGTGCAATTATGAGACTGACACAGAGATGTGGAGGGTTTGTGGCGGTAATGGGACCCTGGTAGCTGCTGACACTGAGGAATGACCAGGCAAAGCAGCTGCTCAGTTTGCAGTTGCTGAGTACCAAACTGCAGACATACCATTTGCTTGAACAAGTAAACTGAAATTAGGTTGTTGTGTCACGTAAGTTGCTTGTAAAGAGTATTCGGGGCCTGAGGAAAAATGAGAGTCAATCAATCCCACTGGAAAAAGGAAGACAACTGAGAGTGAGCCTACATAAATAGCCAACAAAGCAGTTAAATGGCATCATGAACAGCATCTCTGCTGTAGGTTGCATACCGTTGATTTAATGGCCCTAACTTTTCCCTGCCTAGCACTTCCTTTTATGAGGACTCCCTCTGCCTTTTACCATGTTGCACCAAAAGTACAGCAATGGTACTAACTGACTAAGAACTTTCTGGCTTCCATCTGAGCCCAAATGTTGTTTTCCTGGGCCTTTTTTTTCCTACTTGAGGCTTTTGTTCTGTCTTTCAACAGCTGGTGTATCATCTTCACCAGTAAGTAGAGAAGTGCCTTGCTGCAGCAAAACTAGAATAGTTGTGGGGAGTGAGGCCCTTTTACAACACAGGAACAAGCAAGGTCATGTCAGCACCGGTTGAACTGAAGGACAGGTCTGTGTTTTTAAAGTGTGAGTGGTTAACTGCTTGGTCAGATTAACTGAGGAGGTTCATCCAAATGCTGTCTGCCAGAAGAACTTTTTGCTGAGAGCAGCCCTCGTTCTGTTTTGCTTAACCAAAAATAACTGAATTTGATTCCTGAAAATCTATGTGTTAATTTTTGTGTTACGCCATGAAATCAGGGCAGATGATCCTAATAGTCCCTCAGAAATTTTCCTGCATCGCATCCATTATGATCATTTAGTCTGCCCTCTTGCATTGCATGGAGCAGTGATTTCATTGAGGAGATTTTTCAGCATCAGCCCAGTCCCTTCTGATATCCAGATCGATGCCTCTTAACTCTCTCAGGCTGACACATGGAGACAGTTGGTGCTTGGAACAGAGTAATCCAGATCTCCCCACTCCCACACCCCTGCTGTGGTGCAACACTCATCGTCCCTCATACAAAGCAGAGCTATAGGCAGCAGACTAAATGCACAGATCAGCTCTTCTGGCTTCAGGCCGCACAGGCTTAGAAAAGCCAGGACGAATTTTTTGCAATGAATAATTTAAAGTGAGCCTTTCTGACCTCATTTTCTACATGCATCTCCTAGCAGATAGTTGAAGCTAAAGTCATTTTTCACAGCTCAGTGTAAATCCAAGGGGAGCAGATGGGGGTTTCCCTGACATGTAGCTGTGCAGACACTGTGTGCATGAAAATGGACTGCTTGAGATGAGGCAGGCAGAACCTCACCAAAGAGGGATATAGCTCAGCTAAATTTTTCAAAATCAGCCCCTGAGTTTACTGGTGGGGCTGTGCTCTCCTGTGAACCTAGTCTGGGTTTCAGTGAGCTAGGTGGGAATGTCCTCACCAATGAATTCAACTTGGTTTTTTCATGTTGAATGTTTATTGCTGTCTGATAAACCATTTTTCTTTCTAGGAACTGCTGGCAGTGGCTTTGTGGGACACCATGGAAAAGGTTGAGTAGACTGCTCAGGACTGTATTAACTAGCTGGCACTTATCATTTCCTCCATATTTGCATCACTAGAAGATGCTGAAGAGATCTGGTTGTTATTTCAAGAGGGGAGAGGCTGAAGTGTCACATGCAGAATTGCTGGACATGTTTGAATGTTTGGTTAGAAAGAAAAATGGGTGGAGAACATCTATCTTCCACCATCATATGCTCTTTGTAACCTTGGGAAGTTGCTTCTTTGACTCTGAACTTGGTTGTTTGTGAAATGGGTGCAATGCAGCTGGTCTGTCCAGAATTGTTTGAGGCTTAGTAAGAGCATGGAAGACTGTCATCTGAAATCTTTACATTCAGCCTAGTGTCTTACCAAAAGAAGTGCTGTAGCTGAATTTATGGACTAGATAAAGAAATATTTACCACATCCTTTATCCTTTACCAGTGGGGTCCTATTAGTGATAGAGTAGCTTTCTGTTTTCCTGGGAAGCCCCAGTTATCTTCTTTTAGTTTTCATTACTGTGCATAAGTGTGTAGCCTGCCAAAGAGCAGTATTGATTCCAGCATATTTTGCAGATCAGGACTTTGTTTGTTGTGCAAATAGCAAAACAGCAGCAGTTTTGCAGACAGTAGGAGCAAAATGAGACAATGGCCCGTTTCAGGCATCTGAACTGATTCATTATGCCTGGTATTTGCAATACAGCATAACAAGCTGCCTTGGTCTCAATGCACATTTTCCATATGAGCTTTGTGTGCTGTAGGGACTTCTGGCTGTTAGATGCAGAGGCAGGTCTCACTGGAGCGTGCCCTTGGAAAGGCTGACATGAGCTCTTAAAGATGAATTATTTAGACAGGCTCACAAGCATCTTCTAGCCAATGCTAAAGATACATCTGCTTGTAATGGGCATCCATAAATCTGTGACGAGAGCAGAGGGATTTCCTTATGACACAAGCCAGCCTGTTGCTTGCTGCTGCAATGCTGCACAGTGTGAAGCTGCAGGATCAGTAAGAAAAGGAATGCTCTGCCCCTATTAGTGACTTTCTTTGGATCGCTCTTTCTATAGGCTATATCACAACGTGAGCTTCAGCTAAATCAAAATCTTTACATAGTTAGACCAGGATTTCTCTGAGATTCTGGCTGATCAAGCACAGGACTGCAGTCTGGTGTTGGTACTGTGGTCTAGGCGAAAGGTGTTGGTACTGGGAAATGTCACTTGTGTCACTCCTAAGGCATTTTGCATGTATTTTTAATCTGAAAACAGACTCCAGTGGTATCTGCAGCAGTTTAAGCCCTGCCCTAAGCCAGTGCAGATGACTGCATTATGGATTTTCCACTGACATAGTCACATTGTACAGAGTTTCCTAAGGCCCTAAAGTCTTAGGCAAATCATTTACCATCCCTATCTCCTTTAGCTGTCAGATCAACAAGGTGCTACCTGTCTGCCTTGGATGAGGAATAATGCCACATAATTTTACCTTTAGCTTCCAAATAACATGAGGCTAGAAGGAGAATTTCCTTGAGGTTAGATTCTGTGTAGCTGCTGGATTTCTTATACCTTCCTCTGAACTCTCCTGTGGGAGATGAGATGCCGTAACTACAGAGACCTCAGGGCTGATCTGAACTGACAGTTCCTTCCCTCCTGTTGGTGTGGGAATTAATTAATAGTTCTTGTACTATGTGCAATCATGTAATAGTAAAGCAAAATGTGATGGTTAGATATTTCATCACTGAGCTTGTTTTAACGAGATTTCTTGGTGTAAAAGCTCTTTTTGGTTGTTCAGTGTTGTATCACGCAGTGATATCAAGGCTCTCTAGAGGACTTGTAGCGGTAGTAATATTAGCAATAATAGTAATTTTTAGCTCTTATATAGCTCTCCTTTGCAAGGTTTCCCAGAGTGCTTTTCAAAGGAATTTAATGTGCCACAGAAAACTATTTTCTTCAGGTTCCTCCAAGCTTGTGGGATCAGAGTGAATTTTTCAAGCTCTATACCCTGGCAGACACCACCTCTCAGGACACCAGCTAGTGGAGGTTAATTCTAGAAACTGAACCTGAGCATCTGAATTGCTTGTACAATGGGTTTGGACAGTTTGTGTAGGTAGTTTTGAAAGGGGGAGCAGGTTTATAGATGTCTCACATACAGGACTATGTTTTTATGGAAAAGAGCAGCAGCCTTCCTATGTCTCTGCACACATCTCAGTTTCTGTGCTCTGGTTTTCTTCCTGTGGCATGGGTTCTTCCACAGCTTGAGTCATTAACATCCTGGGTGGGAGGCATTAAGTAGAGAAATAATGACTCTGATGCCTGACTCAGTTTGACATTGAATGTCAGAAAATGTTGTATTTTCATTGGAAAATAATGTATTCTTAATCAAAATTAGTCTTAAATAGGATTAACTGTGAGTCCGTGTCCCTACTGGTACTAGGATAGTGCAAAGCAGGCAGAGTTCATCCCTGGAAGTGCTCCTGGACCAAAATGGCCAGTGTATTTCAGGAATATTTGTGGACTAAAAAAAAAGTATCAGAGGAAGGATCAGGTCTAATCCTCATTCCAGAGACCAGGTACTTTAAAACCAGAGGCCATGAGTGAAAGAACTAATTTCTTGCCATCTGAAAATGGCTCTTTGCTCAAAACTCTGGAAACCTTGAAACCACAATTATGAGTGAGATGGAGAAGTTCCCTGTATCATGTCTAAAGATGCCCCTTCCCAAGGGCTTGGATATCCATCTGTGAGCTACCAAAATGCACCTTATTTTGGTTTAATTTAGGAAGAGAAATCATCTGTCTTCTCTGGGTAGATGATAGTTTTTCATTCATTGTTGCCCAAGAGAAATAGATTGCTGGTGTGGGTTACAGGAAAAGAAGGATCCTATTAAGTGTGAAGAGTGGTAAGCAGGCAAGGGAAGCGGGGACACATGTTCAAGCACAAGAGAAGTGCTTGCACACATTGGTGACACTTATCTCACTTGAACTCTTAGATACCCTCGTGTTTGGCCCAAAGGAATGTTACCTGAGTCTATTACTCTCTGGAGGAAAATCAGGACCTTCCGGACACGAATCATAGTTCAGCAGGACCTTAGACTCTTGGAGAAATATATTACCAAAAAGAAACAGGACTGAATTCCTTGTGCTTGGACTGGAAATTCTTTTAGAGAATTATAAGCTGGGTACATTTTGAGAGGAACATGTGAATTCAGCTTTCAGTCATATGTTCAGTTTTCCCCTTTTGTTCAATACACACATTGCTAGTTTGGATGTTGCATATTAAATACCATGTGCAAGGCTTGTAAATACATCATGAGTCAGCATTACCAGTAGATATGTTGCAGAATTCATGTGGTGCTCTCTGGTTTACTAAGAGCTGTTGCTTCTTCCTCAGGTAGCACATTCTGGTAAGATACATTTTCTGGCTGTTCAGAGGTGGACTAATAGGGTTTTTTTTTTTGCATTCATCAAATGACACAATTTCTTCTGGATAATTTCTGCACTTGCAGTCAGAGTCTGCATCATATTTTGCTTTTGCCATTGGATCTGTAAGCTTTTTACTATGCTTTTTTGGTTTTTATGCAAAAGATGTATCAGCTGCATGGTCTCTGTTGTGGGACTGGCTGAGTCATTCCTGCATTCACAAATAGTCTCAGACCTGCTGTGCATTGATAATATCTGTGTTCATTGATGACCACAGCTGCAGCTCCTCTATGTATCTCCTACAGGTGTTCTCTGTCTTCCCTTTCAGACACTGTACAATATGTCCAAATTTTCCTCTCCCTCTGCGCTTTGGGACGTGACATTTGAAGGTTTTTCCTCTTCAGGGGATAGGACTGTAGTGGTCCCTGTGTGGGACCCATGTCTATCCACATGATTTAGGGAGTGTTGACAGCACTAAGCTGTCACTGGGAGGTGGTGTTGAAGTAGGGGAAGCATGAGGTCTTGCTACATGCCATGTTCCTGTCCTGCTACAAACACTGCTTCTCTTGAAGTATATTCATTTACATGCTGGGAACAGATGGCATGTAAATTGACAAAGCACTTAAGTTTATTCTGTGGTATCTGGGGAATAGAAGAGAGGTCATAACGATGGACTGCAAGGATGTAAAGTGCAGGTGTTGACTGGAGAGGAGGAAGCGGTTGTGTGAGCTCTGTGCTCAGTGTTGGACCTGTATCGAGTTCCGGAGAGTGCTGTAGGACAAAGGTGTTTCATGTTCTGATCATCCTCACAGACCTGAGACATAAAATGAAAATGCAACATGACCTGTTCAGCATGGCAGTGCTCTGAGCTTCCCCTCAGAGCTTCCTTCAGGGCTCAGTTTGAGCAATGCAACTTTTATTTGACATCCATACTGGTGCTCTCTTTGATGTCGCTGCCTCTGCTGCTCTGGATTAAGCTGCTGCTGCCAGTGACAATTTCCAAATTCCCTTGTTAGCCCCTTGTTAGAGATACCTGCTCCTCAACATATTCCCTGGCATACTGCCTCAGGAGCACAGGTCCAGAAGTCTTTCTAGCTTTGCCATTTGTATAGCTACCCTTCACCTTGTTTTATTTTACCCTATAATGTAACTTGAGAGCTTCCATCAAACTGTGTGGCCTGGGTTTGTGGCCACTCCTAAGATCTTCAGTTTTCACGTGCTTTTTAAATTTCCCTTCTAGAGGTGCAATTAATTCCTAAAGAAGGACTACTAAATGAAGACAGTTAATTTCCATGTGTCCTTGCCAATAACCTCATTTGCAAGAAAACAGCTCACATACTGTCATTAATTGTTCTTCTACAACCCATCTGACTTTCTTCTGTTTTCCTGGTCAACAGTTCTAGAGCAAGATTGCTCAGTTCACTGAAGAGCTGTTTTACCATAGACTGCAGTCTAGGTGTTGCGTGTATCCTTGTTACTATATCACAATAAGGGGCAAGTTGCCCTGGTGACAAAAAAATGGGATGGAGGACATGGATGGACCAGAATGAGGCTCTTTCCTGTGGTACTCCATTGTTTGCTTGATAATGAGCATTTCCCACCTGAAAACCAGGCACCCAAGGAAATATTTGGTAATCAGTCCTGGAGGATTTGCCCTTCCAGTTGGAGTGACACTGTTGCAAACCGTGTTACTGAGCTTGAGTGGACTGGGTGTAAATTACGAAGAGAACTGGGCCAGCAGCAGTCCTTGCCCAAAGCATACGAGGCCAGAGGAACTGGCAGTAAATAGGCAGCTCTTTGTTACCTTCCCAACTGCAAGCACAGAGGTTTGTTTTCTCTCATTATTTAAGTAATTCCAGCACACGTTTTGAGAAATGTCTTTCCCTTTCCTCCTAATTTTCATTAGCTTCTCAGAGGGAAATGCAGATTTCCCAATCTGTTTCCACATGACGTATGGAAGGGATAACCTCTGTATCGCTGCTCTGTTCACGCTTGAGGCTGCCTGCTCGTTTCCATTCAGCCACAGATACAATTAATTCTTAGCATCTGGCTATAAATAGTATTATTAGGGAGACTGGGAACCCAGTTAATACAGCCTTGAATATCTGCTAGTTTGCTTGCTGGACCCATTTGTCTTCTGTGTTAGAAGCCTTAAAGCACAGGAAAAGAGGAGCAAAAGAAATTTTAGACATGGTATTGTGTCTTTTAGTATTAATGTGGTGAATATAATATGATAAATGCTGTGGAATTCATGAAATGACTCTTTCCCTTCTCAGTAATATGATGATGATAATTACATGTGCAGAACATAGTAAAATACTTATAGGACTTCCCCCAGTAAATTGCTTTCAAAGTCATTTGCTGGGGATTCTTAATCAATTGGTAGATGACAGGGATAGGATCCTGACTATAGCAGTAGGACAGTATTGAGGAGGCAGCTTAATTAGGTGGACTCAGTACTATGTCCAACCTTAAAAGAGATTGTTGAAAAAAAAATAGAAATGGTTTGGCAAAGTGTAACGAGACATATCTGAGGTTTTCAGAATGTCCTTTTGAGAATGTCCTCAGAAGATGGAAATATTTAATTTAGCCAGGGAAATGTTCTCTTAAAGCTTTAAAATCTTCTCATTCATTTAAAATGAGATTGTGGAAAACAACATAAAGAAGGCATTGCTGAGAATAGATTAGAGTAGCAGAAAAGGCAGGGGGAAAAAAAGATAGTGGGCAGAAACTGAGGAGGGAGTTAGAAAAATTGTGGGATCCCTGTCAGCCATGGGTCATCAGAAAGCCTACAGCTCAGAAGGACATTTCAGTACTCTGAATTTTACTTTCCAGCCCCAGGATTTTTCAGGGCCTATGACAGAACAGAACAAGTGAACAGTGTCCAAATTTTAGCCTTTCTGAAATATCATAAACAAGACTGTTATTCAAATAGTCCTACTGACTCTTCTGAGGAGGCTTTTCAGAATCTGGGTCCAGAGGCTTCCAAGAAGATTCCTGCCACTCAGAATGAAGTCTCAGCACAGTAAAATTTCTCAGGACTATTGTAAGTACTGAAAAGGAACCTCTCAGGCTTTGAGAAGTCAGGTCCCAGTTGCACAGGCATCACAAGACTTCCAAAAGTCAGGAGACAACAAAAACTCTGGTTATTCTTTACCAGTATTTGAGCCCTTAGGCTGCACTGACTTCCTTTTTTCCAGAAGCTGTGACATGAGCAGCACAGTGCAGATTAATCTCAGAACAAGACTCATCCTCATATTTTTTTTGCCATCAGAAATTATGAAATACAGTCAAAGGTGCTAATGTCACGCCTTTGGCATGGGTGAGAAACTCTGTGTGCTGCAGGATCAGGCTCTTCAACTGCAATTTTAAGTCACGGAGATGTTTTTTCCATTTTGGACATGTATTGCATTTACAGCATGACCCTGAATACTCTCATAAGTTTTGTGACACCGATAGACCTAGTGGGGATATTTCTGAAATGAGCAATTTTCATGCACCAGAGGGAATGCTTCGTGGAGCATTTCATATTGAAGGTCATTCTAGGAATCAAATTTGATTTGAGCCTTTCCCAGCTCTAGGTGAAAACAGCAGATTTCTGCAAGCTGTTTGACAGAAGTGGTCCATGCAGGAATAACATGGTTTTACTGTACTATCTGGCTCACTTTCCCTTCACTGTTTGACAGCTTCTCATTAGACTGGAAGCTGAGTCTTTCCTAGGTGACATTTGCTGGGAGAGGAGGTTAATGCATCCTTAATCACAACTGGTTGTCAACAGTAGTATTATGAGAAAAATAAAATAATTTGAAAGTATTAATAGTTTTTTATGTTCAGAGATTGTTAAATCCTCAATCTTCTTCTTTGCCATTTGCTAATTCTTTTTCTAGGCTTGTTAGTTGTTGCTCAGTCAATTAATGAAGTTCATCTACCTAGCCATAAAAGTGAATAATCCTGATACCAGATGATATCAGCATCTGAGTTAAAAAAAGAAAAACCCAACCAAATCCAAAAACTTGTTCACTGATGAGTTCCAGTGTTTTTGTGTATTTGTCTGTAACTGGAGCTCAAAGTTAAAATTGCCCCCCCTGCCCCTTTTTTTTTTTTTTTTAATAGATATATATTTTACAGAGTGTCCAGGAATACTTTGAATAGGAAACATCAAAACAAGAAGTATCTAATTCTTGAATCAAACTGAAAAGGATTGTTGACTCATCACTAAGCCTTTCAGATACTAGTTTGAAAATGATTTTTAGCTGAAATTGACATTCCTGAATTTAAATGAATTTGGATAACTTGAGGAAAGAGCATTTGAGGGAAGAATAAACTGCTACCATAGCAATCTGAAATTGCTTGTGTCAGTGTTCCCAAAACAAAGGCTATGTCTTAAATTTCCTCTTAAGACCTTAAAAACAGGTCACACATAGTCCCACCAGTAGTCGGCTGAGACATCCCAAAATTAACTAAACCACAGCTGAAGTTAAATGAGCCAAGTGATACATCACCACTGTTGTTGGGTTTCAAGGTGTGGTCAAGAGCTCTAAAATCTGATCTCTGGCTGAATAGAAAAAGCCAAATCACAGAAAATAACTGAGACACCTTGGCTATGTTTTTTTTTTTTGTATTTGTTTTTTTTTTTCTTTGACAGGAGGGAAACTTTCCCACTGTGTTGCAGTTCACTGGTGTAGTATTTCCATGTGGCTTGAGAGAGCTTGACAGAGATGTGTAGGGTGGAATGATTGTATTTGTGTTGGACTTTTTACTCACATACACTGTCACATTGATTGCCTGTGTCAACAAATATAATATACAGCGTTAAATATCTCATTTTGACATCCCCAACTGACTGCTGCTGAGAGAGCAGTACTGAATACTGTTTTTGTGAGTAAAAGCCCATGGAAGTTCTGCCCTGGAGGAACAAAGCCCAGATAGCTCCTCACAGGCCAAATATGGCCAACCTCAAGGGCTACGGTTATGCTGCTGTTCTAGGTAGTGTTCACCTGGGTATGAAGTGCAGTACTAGCTATCTGGCCATATAAATGTACTGATAGTGGCCAACAGAACAAGAACATTGAATTTTCAGGAAGCAGGAGCTGCTTTTTGCATGTCAGTTGGGTGAAAGTAATACCCACCTCCTCCCCATCCCTCCATTGCCTACCTTCCTGCTCTGTTCTGCCATGAATGCAACATTGTGCAGATGCAAACAACTGCCTACACACACATCCTGTTCAAGATTTACAGTATAAAGCTTTAATATATGTTAATAAATCAGCAGATTAGATTTTTGTTCCCACCTCTTGTTAATGTTCCCCACTCAGCAGGCTTCTTACCTCATGTCTGGTGCCATGCTAGCTGCTGCTAGCTATTCCTAGTCAGCTTCTGCGTGCCTCAAGGTGAGTAGAACAATCTTGTATCTAACTGGAAATCTATTGGCAAACCCATACCTGCTTTGATTCACAGTACTCTCCATGTTGCCTTTGACTAGCATACTATAAAAGAACAGCATCCTGCAAACCACTAAATGTAAGTTCTATCTAGATTGTTTCCATGCAGAGTAATTCAGAATCACGACCAGATAGTGTCTTCTGTGTCAGCTCTTTTGCAGTCCCCTTTTCTTCTGTTTTTGAGGTGGCTTGAGGGCATGTCTTTCCTGACCCCAGCCCCACTTCCTTGGAAAACTGAGGGGAGAATTGCCTTTGACTGAAATGGCAGCTGGAAGGGATGCTGCAACTGCTAATTAATGAGCTGACTCTTGACTGCCTGAAGAAAAAGTCACAGGTTGTATTTTGGGGTGATTGCATCAGCATGAGTGGCAGCAGCCAGCAGTGTCTGTGCGCATGGAGCTGGGCTGCAGCGAGGCCGGAGCAGAGCGCACGCAGCCCTCTCAGTCTAGGTGCAGAATACTCCTTAAGTCTCTGGTGCTTTGCATCTTCAAATCTCAGCTCTTCTCCTGCCTCTTGAAAGTTGGGTAGTGGGAGAAAGAAGAGACTCAATAAATACAGCAATCTGATTTATGCCCCCCCAACGTGCTTCACTCCTGTATCCCCTGGTGACAGTAAGTAGGCAGCTCCTTTTGTATCAGGTGTAGGTAGGACTGGTACTGATATCTGTCATTAACACTAATCAGACAGTACTGGCAAGATTTTGACCATTGACCCCTGATGAAAACTTGCCACCAGGCCTTTTAAAATTTTCAACAAAACCAACAAAGCTATTTCAAAAAATGAAATCAGGAAATATTTATCCTGCATGATGAAAAAGGATACTATACTGGAATTTATAGCATTTTTATGACTGTAGGTTTAACATTACTTTATGTCTGGAATGATCTATTTGCTGTTCCTGTGGAAGTGTCCCCATGTGGAGGAACAGTGAGGTTTGGAAAATTCTGGTCTTCCACAAGAAACTCACTGAAACTGAGCAGCTGACTTCTTCCCAGATTCTGACAGCTTTTGATTCTGCTCAAGCTGGGGGGTCTCGGCTGGACTACCCTAGAGACAATTTCTTCCCAGGGAGCAGGAGGAGGCTGGCTGACTTTTCTTCCTTGATGCCCCAGGGCAGAGGAGGTCTATGTCTATATGTGGGAGTAAATGGGACAGCACATCTAACTTGCAGAAGTGCTCATTGCTTGGAGCTGCAGACAAAGTCAGTGAGAGCTGTGCTGTGGACTGATAAAACCTCTGGGAATAGAAAAGTGGAATATGGTGTCCTTATTCTATGATGTCAAAAATTAAATTGTTCTTTTGATCCAGTCCTCTGGGCCTCAGTTCCCTCCTTAGCAAAATAAATCTGGGACTGCTCTGATGTCACAGCAGATTTATGAAAAGAAAATGTCTGTGAAGCTTTCAGGGGTTTGTAGCATTTGGTGTAATAAAACTAATAGTCTTATTTTCTAGCAGGGTTTTCAAGTCTGCAGCAAGGTTATACACAGTGCAGATGCAGGGTGCAGCTGTAATATACTATAATATACTCTATTTAGAGGTTTGCCTGGCATGCCCTGTTCTCTCTGTGCATTGAATGAGTTATGAAACCTGTAAAAATAATAGTATGTGTTCATTTGTAATTAAAGGCTTCATCATAATGCATGAACACAGGGGAGGCAAATAAAGGTTTCTGTCTGTGCAATTATTGAATAACTTTCTAAATTACAGCATCTTGCTAAAGCAGCTAGAGGATGAGGCTAATTCGGTGAGTGATGGAGAAGGCCTGTAATACCATTCTGTGCAGAAGCATTCTTACTCCCTACAGCATGATTTTCTTTGCTTTATTAAGACTCAGAGTATTTACTTAATTTTTTATTTTCTGGATTCAAGAAAGGGAATGTAAAATAATTCTCTGTTCAGAGCAGAGACTATTTGCTGCTTTGCATTTGTACCTTGCCCAACACCAGGACCACCATTCTTGATGGCCATTTGGTCCTACACTATCAACACAAGAAACAGAGTTCTGAGCTCTAGATTGCAGTGTGATTGTTTGTTCATGCATAGATATGTTTTAAAGAGCCCTATACTGCAATTTATTCTGCGAGGGTTGGTCCCAGTTAAATGAGAAATATCCATCTTTTTTCTTTTCCTTTTTTTTTTTTTAACATCCTTTTTTTCCGGGTGGGTGTATAAAATTTAATAGT
The DNA here is from genome assembly GCF_027791375.1 of Indicator indicator. Lineage (NCBI taxonomy): Eukaryota > Metazoa > Chordata > Aves > Piciformes > Indicatoridae > Indicator > Indicator indicator. The sequence goes on along the minus strand of NC_072021.1, from coordinate 17,028,544 downwards.
AAGGACTTTCTGAAAATCTCAGAAGCTGAAAATATTTCTTGATATTAAATAAGGACCATTTGAGTTTAATTTCTACCTTTGCAGGAAGATAGAGTATTGGAGAAAAGAAATAGAGGATATATCTTGTCTTTGCACAAATTTAATTTCTCCATATCTTTCAATGAAATTTGATTTTTGCCATCAAGCTGTAAATGTTATGCCTTTGTCTGCTACATTTCATTCTTCTGAGAAGGTTCATACAGTATTTTTAGCCTCACCTGTATTTTCTTATCTTTGGCTTCTGAGATTGGCACTGTTATGTAAGAGCAATACCCGCCTTCCACTCTTCATGCACAGGAACTTCTATAAGGCTGAGGTGTGCCTGAAAGAACAAACTAATTAAAAAGGTGCACCCAAACACAATGGAGGGAGATGGGAACTTAATTCCCTCTAATCCTTTATAATCTCTATCCATACAGAGCACACCATAAAATGAGTTACTGCATTCCTCTACTCTCAGTGGACATTGGAGAAGTCACTCTGTACTCCCAATATGAGAATGAAACACTACTGTTTTTCTAGATCATTTAAGAGCCCTAGGCAAGGTTACATCAGCAAAATAGTTTTGTGTTTGTCTGCAGTGACCTTTCCTGGACTCAAAGAGGAAATCACTGTGATGAAGTCTCTGGTTCAGTGCTCCTCGCTGTTGTAGGAACCCCAGTCCAGTCTACACACAGTACTTTTAGTCTCTGACACCCACCTGTCAAGTTATTTTCCAAAACAGCTGAGACAGGAGCCTGAGAAAACCTTGCTGGGAAAGGGCAGTAATAAGGTCAAGTTCTGGTGCACCATGCAAGTAGCTTGCAATTCTCAGTAAGGGCATGAGAACCACATTCAACAGTACTGGAATTAGGGATCATCTTTCCTCAGCCTTTGTGAGATAGGTAAGATGTTTCATACAGGTGATTGTATTACATTGCTCACTGTTTCTATTTTCAAATCAGAGACAGGAAGAGCAGCGTATGGTGAAGAGGAAAATAACATTTAGATGCCTGGCAATGCCTCTTGGGTTCATTGCAATTTTTCTCAGGGATAAAGACCTCATCCACTGGCACTGTGCAAACAGTGTAAGATACAGAACAGTCTCTGCCCTGTGGATTTCACAAGTTCAACATGACCAATGGGTGAAGAAAGTACCTGGAAGGTAAAGAGAGCATGAGAAGTTGACTGGAGTTTTCTCTGACTGTTTTCCTAGCTTTTAGAGGCAGGCAGTTCAGCAATGGCAATTTAAAGTCTTTTTGTTGACTTTGTTAAGTCTCATTGAATGTTAGGTTTTTCTTAGGTGCAGGATATATCAAAATATTGGCTTAAGTTTGTTCTAAAGTGTTCCTGTGCTTGGCTTAATAAACCATTAGGAAGATAAGAAATGTAATAATAACATTTTTTTTTTTGAGTTCCCAAATCTAATAAGAGAGGAACGCTGCATTGCATGTTATTTATTTATGTTGGGCTTTTGAGCCAAACTAACTCCAACAAATAAGATCAGTTCACAGCAAAGTAGACAGGCCAGCATAGGAGAAGAAGAAACATCCTGCAGAGAAAAAAGCTACGGATGATCTGGGCACAAATCATGTTTATTAGAATTATTAGGGTTATAGACTTTGAGAAAATACAGTATCAAAAGCAAGTTTTCACTCTGTGCAGCTGTGGATGGGGGACTCATTAGAGGGAGCTTGTCTGTAAATCATTCTAATGGGCATGAGGTGTTCTCAGATCAAGCTAGAGATAAGACTCATGTTTTAAAAGGTAATTAATAGTATTCATGTTCCAGCCATGAGATTACATTATAATGACAATTTGGACAGCAGGATCCTTGAATGTCCACATATCCATAATTCTTAGGTTATATGCCTGTCTGAGAATGTTTTATTGGTTGTTTTATTTCTGTGATCAGGATTCGCTGTAGTAGGAGCAGAATATTTTCTCACAGGCTTTGTCACATAGCTACGTTCAATGCCACTATAACCTGATTTGGGATAAAATGCAGAATTACATCAGAGAACATCTGATTTTATAACCTATTATGTTCAATATAATATAAGCTCAGCTTTCTCACTGAGAATTAAAGTCATTGCTGGATGGAAAATTTTTGAATAAAGAACAAATCCATTATTCAGTATGCAGAGTTCTGGACATGGTGTTTTTCTTTAGATGCATTGCTTCTGTGCAATAGAGCCTTTGTTTGAGAAACTCTGGGTTTTTTCATGATAGGTAAATACCTTTTCTGATGTGATATTTTATCACATTCTTTTTAACTCCAGGACCACCTAAATGTTTTAAAGACTTATTGGCCATGAAAGGTAATATCTAGAAGTCAGGAGAAGTTAATTTTTACCAACCTGTAATGCACAGACTACTGGTTTCAACTTTTCCTGTGGAAAATAAATGAAGTGAAGCTAAGCTACCTTCTTAATGTGCAAATGTACATAACTAAATTCACAGTGCTTAAGATTGAAAGATGAAGGCACCCCAAACCTCCTGAACAGAACAAGTTTGAATAGCTCTGCAACTGCTCTCAATGCTGAATCCAATGACCAAAGATGCTAGGAGCACTAGGAGCTCAGAGATGTCTCTGAGCCATCAGTGATGCCTTGGGGTATCCAGCCCAGCTACCAGCAATCTGTCCAGAAGGGTGGGGCTTGCTCAAAGGTCCTCAGATACTTCAGAGCATCTAGATGGCACTAGCAACCTATATTTAAACACCTAAACTGAGCCCAAGGGATATGATTTAGCTTCAAAATCAGATATTTGGATATCTGCAGCATGCTGTAGGTGGTCTATGCTCTCATAGTGCATAGAGACCCTTTTATACCTTTGGATATCTAAAGTATCTCTGTGGGGCTGGCAGATATTGGTGTGGCTGAGCAGAACTGCTTCATAAACTTCAACTGTGCTGGGTTTCCACACACTGCTCCCAGACACCTCCGCTGTAGATGTTTCCATTGAGGCATCTCAATCTGGAGCTGGCAGCCCCCAGGGTGACATCTGTGCTCTCCCACCCCACATGCTCAGCCGGGAACAGATGGGGAAAGTACTCAGGGTGCACTTAGTGCAAGCCAGACCCTGCCTGCCTAAGTGTCAGCTGGATAAAATGACAGTCTCGTCCTCTTGTTTAACAACTCTTCTTGAGAAATCACAAAGGAGGAGAGCCAGGATAGCACAGTGATGGTCTTGCTGTGTTGGAAGGAAGGAATATCACTATTCCCTTTAAGCTGATGACTTGTGACTATTGTGGCTCAGTGACTCTCACCAGCTCTGAATACCCTTTATCACTGCTGCTGCTCTGAATTTGGCAGGCCAGCAGTTCCTAAACTTGATTTATAAAGGAAGAGGTAACAGGAAATCCTTTATATACCTCACATTTCAGCTTGTAGGTAACTAGGATACTATGGCAATTTTTTGACATCTGCTCCCAGCCTACTTTTTGGAATGATGAGTGAGTATATCTACATGATTCTCTGAATTGCACTGAAGGAAGACTGCATGGAGCAATGACCTGTTTGCAGTGATACTTACCTGCATTCCTGAACTGTATCAAGGCTAGTAGTTTCAGGACCACTTTTCATAGATATAAGAAACCCTTTAGGCAAAACATGGAAAGATCTTTAAGTATCACAGAAGCATTTGTCCTAGAAAACAAAGTTGTTTGTTTTGCAAATATTTGCAAGGAGAAAAAAAACACATACACACACAAAAAATCACCTGGACATCTATGTCTGACAGAAAACCTTGAGATGCAATGAAATTCAGCTCTGGATTAGAAGTATTTTCTGTTTCCTCATCTAACAGGTTGGGAAACTGCGGCATGGTCCAACTGCAAGTTTTCCTTGGAGGTCCAAAGCAACACATGCTGACATGAATCTCACACTCTTGTCTTAACCCCAATCTATTCTGTTCAGGAGTCAGGTTGAAGTAGGAGTGTGTTATGATATTCTTCTCTAGTAAACCCTGCAATGCACTGGATGAGTGTGTGCAGTTAATTACCAAATCTCAGTTTAAAATCCATCTAAATCTCCTTAGTGAGAATGCAAGGACACAGCAGATTAGGAATCCTGGTGAAGAAAATCTATTCCTTTACTCAGTGAGTGAAATAAAGTGGGCATCATCTCTTCTCTCCACTAAAATCTTGAATAGGAAGGACCAAAAGCAACCTCAGGACTAATTTTCTAAGTTTTCAACTATGAAATACTGTGGATTTAATATTTTTATAACGTTGTAATCCTCCTGAATATGGGAGGAATAGATTATGACCCTCCTTTACACACTATTTGTGTTTTCTATCAGTCTAACATTAGAGGCTTTAGAGGTTCATCATAAAAGTGCTGACCCAGCCACATGGGGGCTGTGATAAATATTGCATGAAATATCCATACATGCAGAAATCTTTTATGGGATGTTAATCACTGCTAACTTAATGCTGTGGGATTTTTACTATTTGTAAGTACTAAATGATTCATATAAAAACAACTGATTTACCCTGAACCTTGACCCAAACTTGTGGTAGGGTGAGAATGCCGAGATGCAGGAGCAGCAGAACTTCATTTTGAACATGAGCTCTTTCAGGATAGGGAATGGGTGGAGATCAGTTTTACTCCTCTTTCCTGTCCTTTTTTCATTCCCATAAATGTTCTCTGGAGTTTTCAACCTAAAGAAGGGCTCGTGTAACACTTCGAGGTCCAAAGCACAGATGCTCATCCCTTTAAATAATAATGCTGGAGCTCAGACATTCCAGCAGCACTTCTTACTTTCCCTTAGCTTCAAATCTTTACCCTTCTCAGTACTATTTTCAGCCAGTCTTCCTCAAGGCTCTTGGGCATCTCCACTGGCCCCTGATACCCATCTATGGGTAAGTGATTTGAAAACTTGGTGTCATTTATTTATACTCCTCCCCACCCCTTGCAAGATTTCTATTTGAGATAAGAAACTGATCCCTCACATCAGCATTTTAATAGAGAAATAACCTATTTTTACATAAGCCTGTTGTAAATACAGGAAATTAGAACTGAAGTTGAGTCTCCAAAAACAAGGCTTCTTTTTGCTCTTAGTGGCAAGCAGCTTGTGAAATCCAGTTGCAGACCAGAGGCATTTAGGCTGTAAGGATTTTGGTTCTTGCTGACTGGCCTTGTGATTGTGGAGATCACAGACATTTGAACATCCTGTGGACCATGGCTGACCTTCATTTGTTTGTTTCTGTGATTGGCTGACTCTGTTTATGTGTCTCCCATAGTTTAATTTCCTAGGAAATTGTGGAAATTTTCTCCTTCCTTTTGCTAGTGTATTGGTATGGAAAAATGCCTCTTTAATTTTTGATGGGAGATGTTGAAACAGAATTTGGGTGTTGAAAAGGAATTTGCAGCGTTTGGTTTTCAATGGGTCTTTTCTTTTGTCCCAGAACACCCTTACTAGCAAATTATTTGCATAGCTAAACCAGCAGACATTTGTGACCCCTCCAGATTAGGAAACAATCAGGCCAGTGGGATGAATAAAGAGGATGGAATCTCTTATGTCTTTTTTTCTAAAATGTTCAGCAGAATGCACTGATGTTTTCTTATTTCATGTCAGAGAAACAAAATGTAAATATAGCAATCAAACCAGATAATTTAGAGGAAAAATACAGAAATGTTGGAAATGCTGGAAAGCCTTTCTATTCCTTTTCTTATGTCTTTCATTTTCCTGTCAATATCTGCATTTTTTAATTCTCTTAATATGTAACTGCATAGAAAAGCTCATACATTAGTTTGGCTTAAAAGAAAACTAACCTTATAAACATTTTGCTGGAGATTTTAAATGTTAATGAGCCAGAGTCAAGTTCTTGCTGTGGGCAACCCACGCACCTCTGAAAACTGTAAACAGCAAGAAGGAAGGGGAATTAGAGAGGATGGTACAAGGTGGTATAATTATCTGTAAGGGACTGGAATTGCTGAAGGGAAGATGTAGGCAGGTTGTAGGAAAACGACTGTGAGCACTGGTGTGATGAAGCTGTAAAGCAGTCCTCTGGTTTGCTTGGACCAGTGTTGTTGCAATAGACAACAGAAGACCTTGTTAAAAGACAAGAAGCTTGTCTATAAAGAAAAGGTTGTGCAGCATCAAAGTATTCTGTTTATGGAGTGTGTTTACGCATCTAGCCTTCTTTCTTTGGTCCCATCCCTGCCACATGAGAGGTATATATTTGTCAACCTGGAAAAAGGGGAGTGAGGAGCTGGTTACCACTGTTGGAACAGTTAATTTCACCTGCTGCTCTCTGCCATACTTCAACATACCACGAAGAACAAGTTTAGGCATTTGTTTATGCTCCTGAGGTCAAAGCAGAAGTACTGTTGCATGTACAACAACGTCCACTGAATGCTGAATAAATTCAGATCTTGTAAGCAAACCTGAGATTTACTTAATTTATACACCAGAGACTTCAGATACCCATTAGATTAGGAGCTATAATTTAGAGCCAGTTCATGCCAATGCAACTTGATGAGCAACTCTTCTCAAACAAAATTGAAGCTTCCTTGGTCAACACTAGAATGGTTTTTCTAAACATCCTTGTTCCTTGAGAGGTTTTGTTGTCGCAAGGAGAAAAGAAATCAAGAAATGGTATAATTTCATGTATATTTGTTTAATAAAGAAAATATTACTAGAGTAAAACAAGTGGTTGTGCTTATGCAAAGTTATGCAATATTAGAAAGGAAAATTTAAATCTGAAGTCATACTGCGTTGGAATCTAATTGCTGATGTAACTCTAGAAGGAACTAAAGCTGTTTCTGAACTGAAGCTGATTCTGAATCACTGAGAAGTCATTTCCCACTTGAGAAAGTCTATGGGAAGCCAGACTTCCCTGTCTCTCATCAGAACTAACAAAGCCTTTCAGAGTCTTCTCAGGTGATGTGACAATGATAAGAGAGGGGACTTGAAATTCTGCATCCTGCTCTGGTTCTGTCCATAGAACTGATCTCTAATCTTTAATGTCTTAGCTAGAGCTAAAGAACCACAAAAGCTGGGTGAAAATAACCCCAGGCTAAATGTGGGAGCTGTGGAATGATGTCACAGGTGGTGGGCATGTGTGACAGCACCTGATGTTAATGGGGAACAGAAGAGGCCATGGTGGTACACGGTGGTACATCCTATTCTCTTTGGGTTAGCAACGGTTGTGTGTGCAAAATGGAGCCTTTCCTGCAGGAAGCTGGAGAGGCTGGGGAGAGCTTGGCTGGTGGAATGGCTTATAAACCGATCTCTTTGTGCTGTCTCTCTGTGTTTTTCTTTTTAATCAAATGTTTTTGTTCCTGTTGAAATTGGTACAGGCATCCCTTAAAAAGGGCTTCATTGTGAATGATTCTTATTTTCCTGCCGAAAGTCCTTTTTGTGGGAAATGCTGGAAAATCCTTTTATTTGCTGGCAATTCCTACTTGTGGAAGACCAGCTGCTCATTTCTGTGAACAGAGCAGGTCTTGATTCCTCAAGGGAAATGCACTGTACCAGCAAAGTCTGCCCAGATACAAGGGCAAAAGAATAGGAAAGCAATTGGGGAAGAAGACAAAGGTTCAAAGATGAAGATTTTTGACTTCAAGAATGTCTGGCTTTGCTTAGGGAATGATTCATGACCTTGTGACAGCCTGAGCAGCAACACTTCCTCTTGTTAAGGGCCATTTTTGTCCATGCTAGACCCCATTACATCAACCTGTGCTGATTCGTTGGACTTTTGATCTTTCTTCTCTAGGTCAGGAGCTTCTGACTGATATCCAATTCACCCATTTCTCTAGAAGGGGCTCTGAGAAACACACCTGGACTGAGTAACCTCATGGGGTTAATACCATCTGTCAGAAAATCAAGCAATAATGTACAAAACTGTGAGTATTGGAAACTTATAAGCAGAAGTTTTAGATAGAGGCATCATACAGGCACCAGTAAGCCTGTGACATCTAATGAGATGATTTTCTCACCAGGGACTGTTTCATTCCTTTCATCTAGTACCTGTATTCCTGTCTGCTCTTCATTTTCCTCTTCCCTCCCCTCTCTTTAGTCAAAATAACCAGACTTAATTTATTTCCTTTAATGTAGCTATTACTTGTCTTGGGGGAAGCTTGTTTCATCTGTCTAGGTAATGAACCCTCTGTTAAGAGCTAGGGTATTTTCAAGATTTGCTTGCATATGTAATCTGCATTACATTGCCAGGTATATTATAGTACACCAGATTTTCCATCATTGTCAGACTCTCTTTATTTCTTTACTGACAAATAGGCATATATCTAGTTCCCAACAATGATGAGCTTAGCTGCAGGAGCTACAAGAGTGGAAATCAGAGACCAAACATGGGTTTTTTTGGTACCAGCAATCCTATTCTCTCACCTTCTGGCTGATGCTGGTAGAGGGGCTCTAGACTTACACAGGGGAATTTGAAGAATATAGATTTTTGTGAATCTAAAGTGTTCCACAGACAGTGACAGCAGCTACCCTACACTTAACTCAGTGGATGCTGGACTGCTTTGTTTCTTAGAGGAATTAGCTGAATGAATAAATAGCTGCCTGGTCCCATGAAAATATGTCAAATATGCAATTAAAGTGAAAGATTTTCTTTCTGAGGGTGTGGGGAGCTGTTAGATAAAATTATAGGAGGACCAGATGCAAAAAATATTGTTGTTTCACATATTTGAAAATGAGGATAATTAGAAGAAGTGAAACATATAGGGTCTGTCTTCAAAGGGGAATGCATTTGTAATCCCCCATACTAGTATCAGTGGCATTCATGAGAACACAAGGACTAGTCATGGTACGTGGCAGATAGAAGACTAATTACAGAACACACACTTAGATTTCCTTAGGAAAATAATGAGAGTTCATTAAACAGTGGCAGAGAACAGCAAGATCATTGAGGCAATCTTCTTATTATTTATTTCTATTGCAGTTCTGTATGTAGGAATCAAATTAAATGGGAACCCCTATTGTGCTAGGTGCTGTGTAAGCACAAATTAGGTGATTTACTCCTGCAGTTTAAACACTACTCTCCATGGCCTTTTCCTGTGGGGATTAGAGTCCGGTTTTGATGGCATTGAAGCAGGTGGCTTTTTCACTTGAACTTGTGGGAATTAATTTTCCATTAAGTATGTCAAAGGTTTGACAGGCTGAGCACTGGCAGAGAGATCATGTAGAGCTGAGGATGTACATGAAAGGAAGGACACAGAAGTGGAAGCTGCATTGGGTACGCAGAGTAGTAGCAGAGGCATATAAATTGAAGTGTTCATAATCCCTGGGTGAAGAGGTTGGATTATTGCAAGAAGTGCTTATTTCAGAAGAAAAAAGGGAAATCGATAAATTCGAATTTCCTGGAGCTTCCTATGTGTCCCAGGGACTGTGAAATACCCAGCATGGTGTAACCAGTTCCTAATCCTCTCCCATCTGCAGGAATAGGATTTGTTTAGCTTCCTGGAAAAGAAAGGGATTTCAATAAAAATGGGCCATGGACCAACCAAATCCCAGATGCTGGGCAGGAGGTTCACCTAATTTTTCCCCAGCTCTGCCTTAGGAGTACAATGCCAAGTTTCTTCCTGGTCTGCTGAAAGACCTGTGGCAGACTGCCTGGTCAGTAGCTGTTAGGAGTCCCAATGGTTAATGCATGTTCCTAGCTGCAACCCTGTACTGTAATCCTCCTACTGTGACCTATGAAATGAATCAACATTTATAATCTCACCTGTGGGGCCAGAAAAAGCTCCAGAAGTTTCTTTACTATTGAGATATTTGTCAACGAGAAAACTTTTTATTTGTATGAACATAATGTTTTATGTCTTTTGTAATCTTACTGATTCACAATTTATGATGTAGGTAACAGAGTAAGACAGAAGAAAGGAAATCAAGAAACCTTAGGTCATTTTTGTCCCCATGAACATTTACAGCACATGCACTTTGCTAATAAAAGAGTCTTCATCATCAGAAAAGATTCACAATTTCATGATCCTCTTTCAAAGAGTTACCTGAACTGGACACAAAGGAAAAGATTAAGATCAGGATAACCATATCTTGATATTTTCCTAAGATGGCTTCTACAGTCACCTACAAATATGAAATATCTAATGTTTCCTTAGCCTTTTTTATTTTTTTTTGTTTGTTTGCTTTGTATTGGGACTTGTTCATTCATTTGTTTGTGTTCAGATGGCACTGGCTGGTTTTATTCCTTCTATTTTGTTGGAAAAGGCAGCTGGCAGTAGTCTCTGACCTCACAGGCTTTTTACATACCAGGCTTCATTTCCAGGCAAAGAAAAAGTCTTTCCTCAAATGGAGACTATAAGTGTACTTTGGAAGATACAACCCTGTGCTGGTATAAATCATATTTGTTTGGGATATTATAGATTTCCTTTGTCAGTAATCGGAGTATATATGTAATTGTTTCCATGTTAAAAAGTTTTTCTACAATAATCAGTTTCTTTGGTCAGGAACCAGTATTGGCTTTCCAAAAGTCTGGAGTTGTCAGTGTTGCCTGAAGATGCAATATTGTTTGATGGAAATTATTCAATTGCCTAAGCATAGCTGCCTTGTATGAGAAGTCCCAGGTTATCCAAGATATCTACATAAGGTAACAGAACTAGGAAGGAATATGAAGTGGACCTAAACTTTCTAGAATGTGATCTGGACTTTGTCAGATAACCTAGGACATGTCAGAGGACATCTACTGCTTCCTTTTAGCCAAGTGATCCTTCTCTAGACCACTGCAAGTTAATGCTTCTTTATGAAGGTACTCACATAGGAAATTAAGTGCTGGCTTTCAAGTACTTCAGTTTAAGAAAGCTGTTGCCATGATTTTCACTTACACACAAGGATAATTTTTATCCTAATCTATATGAATAAAAAGGGAGCTCCAGCTGTGCTGTAAGCAACTGTTTAATGAATCTACATTTGGTTAGCATTGCTGTCATTTCTCTAGATGTTCTTGTGTGGCTTTATTTGTATGTTCTAATTAGAAGAACTTAGAAGCTCTTGGATGTCTTCTTTATTTATGCAGTTTTTAATTAGAAAATCCAATAGTTAAGAATTGGGGCATACGAAAATACAGCCATTTCATCTCCTGCTGTGATCTTGTTATGTGTCTCAAATTAATTGATATCAAGCCAAGTATGAACTTGGATAAAAATGCCTTTAGGGATTAATCCTGGGTGTATTCTCAGGTCAGACCACTGGTTTAATGTGCATCAGCAGTACAAGACTGCCGAGTCTTGCATTTGTTGTTGTCATGTGGTGCCAGGCATCCTTGTCCTGGAGATGCACATGCACTAAAGATCCTGTGATGCATTTTCCCAAAGAGGAAGTTTTGGTCTGGATGGTCCAGTTCATTTCCAAAGGCCTTGTAACCTTTGGGATGTGGTCTCATTTGTCACGTCCAAGGCCAAATCCTCTGGGGCCAAGGGAACTCTTCCTGGTGAAATGGATGCACACCCATCACCTGGTCTAGCTGGGTTCTACAGATTGCTTCACAGAGGCTATATGCACATAGGATGTCATTTTCTTACTGAAGACCCTGTGCCTCATTTTTGTGGTTGTTGAAATGAGAAGATATTTATAGCTGTGATTTGGACACTTACTTTTCTCTTGCCATGGGTTAGTGAACCTTGCAAACACTTCTCTCAGCTGCTACTGTTTAGCTAGAAAGAACGGAGATGTAGATAAAGTACTTGGCTGGTTGAGTATCCATTTACTACTGGAAAAAGAAAAAGGAGCAAAAGGGCCAGGGGCTCCCACAGGTTCCAAGCCTTTTCAGTTTCTCAGTCTCTTCTTTCACTTGCTGCCTATGAAAAGGAAGCACATTGATATATATCATGAAAGATGGCCTAACATCAAATCAGTTTTGCTACAGAGGGATGAAATGAAATTTTTCATCTTTTCTCTTGTGCTACCTCTGAAAGCAAGGACAAAAGTCCCATCTTTTTTATTTTTTTTTTCATGAAGGCAAGATTTTCATACCTATTCGCCTGACAGTGATTCTGTCTAGCACAAAAAGAAATTATGCCAGAATGCCTTGATACTATGCTATTTATATGTATTTAATGCTAAATGAATAAGAAGCTATCCATGTATGATTATAATGTGTCAGCACTTAAGACCTGATAGAAGTAAATTACACCCTTGCTCACAGACACAATACTGAGGCAAAGGCTTGAACATGCAAAAAAGGTTGGGGTGTCCATTTTCTTATAAGGAGAAGAGGCTCAGAGTATAGTGCATGAAGGTAAGTCTTGCATCAGGATTGCTATTGCTGTGTCTGTTACAGAGCAGTGTAGTTATGCAGAGGAGGACTTGATTGCAAATATTATTTAATGTCAGATCCTTTGCCCTGGTATAGTTCTGCTCAGCATGTTCTTCTGAGCTCTGCATTGGGCCAGATCTTCCTACCATTAAATAAGCAGTAAACCTGCGTATTTACCCCTGCTATCATGCAAATATATGTAAAAATGTCCATGGAAAGAAGTTCATGACCAGGTTCTCAGGTGTATTACACTACCAGTTTGTAACAGCTGAAAATCTGGCCCTAGCGTTGTTGTTTTTTCCTATCTACTAGATTTGATTACAAATCCCTTTCTTAAAGCCTCTGTGAACATGCGTTCTTTAATTCTATTTTAAATTCTCAGTGGAATAAGAATGTGTCTAATTTAGCCCTGCAGATTGTGGCTAGAAGAATGCTCTTTAGTGCTGAAACACTTTATAGAGCATCTTTAAAACACTTATGGAGACACTAATGGAATTTTCCTCCTTTCTACCCAGCATTCCTGTTTCTAAAACTTCAAAAACATACGAGCCAGCATAATGCAGAACATTAATTGTTTAAAATCAGACATCTTTCCTCTCCTTCCTTTCCCCCACATAAAGCAATTTTCTTGTTAAATGTTTCAGAATTTGCAGCTGTGCTACTGTAACAGGATGTTCTTAGCTATGGGAAACACAGGAGTATCTGTATGCTTTCTGACTCAAATTGGTTTTGTTTAATTTAATTTTAGTGTACACTTGACATGAAGAATTCAAGTCATGCAACTATTGAATAAGCATTGGGGAAGATGGATTGAGTTGGGCAAAGTAGTGTGTCATCAAGTGGCACATTTTCTTCACACCTATCTCAACATCAAGGACACAGAAGAAAGGGAACAAATTAGTTTGAACAAATAGGCTTAGAGACTTGTATTCTTCTATCTATTGCGTTGCTCCCCATTTGAATTCTAGGAAACATTTGAACTGAAGATTTACAGGTAAGAAGTAGCAGCAGTAGGGGAGAAGGATGAAAAACTAGGGCAGAAGGAGCTATTGGTGACCTCTCTGTAATGTTATATATTCATTCGAGTTGCATCTGCCCAGATTTCCCTCGAGAAGGTTACAGACCAGAACACTTTCACCAGTCAGGGAAGTCCCACAGCTCATTCTTTTTTTCTGCCACAAAATTTCTATGTGATCTTGGGGTAACTACAAAACGGAACTTGAAGTGAAGTCACAGGAGAGGTGGGAAGTGAATTAGTGCAGTTTGATCAGCACTGTGGTGGGTGGTCATGTTTGGGCTTGTGACTGCCCCCATCACAAACATGTTGGCTTCATCCAACAGCAAGCAGTTACTAGAAACAAAGTGCATGTTTTGTGCACTGTCACCATGGAACAGTCATCTGTGATGCTGTGCTAAACAATAGCTATGAATAATATGACAGTACAGATTATAATATATTGTCAAAATAGTTACCTATTGGCTTTAAAATTAAGATGACAGAAATACAATGAAGTTCATCTGAATTTATTAACAATTCAGCAGCACACTACAGTTCCAGTAAGTGAGGAGGCAGACAACCACATATTTCATTCTTTGGGGGACTGGGGTCTAAATCTTGGTTCAAGGAAGAGCCTGGTTATTTAATATTCCTCTTTAGTACCTAGGGCTGTTATAAATCCTTCCTGTGTTGGTTAGTTAAATGGTATTTTATATTCCTGATACATCGATTAGGAGACTAGCTAGATGAGCACTTTCTTCTGGGAGCAGTTGAGCAGTGAAGGCTGCATGTCCTGCCACTGATCTGCAGAGACTTGGATTTGTGATGGATATTACAGTGAACACAAGAGCCTTCCCTGTGTTCCTCAAAGTCAAAGTTTGTATGCAAAAGCTTCATAAGAGGGAAAATATGATAGGGCAAGAGCATGAGTCTGCACACAGTTTCTGCTTTCAGAGAGTTCAGGAATCCAGTCATGATAGAGTACAGAACTACTGGTTGATGCTGATGTATGACCACTGTCAAGAAACTTATCTCTCAACATCTTTTTCCTCTATGAATTGCACTGATTGCCTTTCTGAATACGGTGAGACTTCTTCTCTGAGATCCCTGATACTTGCAGGGCATACTGTTGTCAGGAGGCCTTTCTGGGGAAGTACATCTGCCAAGATGCATCCAAACAATACCCATCTAAAGGTGTGACTCCAAACAGAGCCTTTCAATGAAGCCTTCAAGAAGCATGTTTTGATGCATGTGAATTGGGATATTACCTTGACTGAATATGTCACAAATGTCCCATCCTTTTTTATATACCTCAAGCTGTATCTCACAAGCCAAATGTACTGATCTGCATGGTTCTTTTAAAGGTATTTCCATCAGGAAAGCCAAAACCAATTGCTCCCTGTCTAAAACTATTAGTTGTTATTCTAAACCCCACAAATATCTCAGTATATCTTGTGTACTAAGCAGATAGCCAGATTTATAAGAAAATCTGATTTTTTTTTTTTGGTCCATAAAAGATGCAGAAGATGATTACAGACTTGTAACTGTGAAAAATCACAGTCCTCACCAAAAATAAACTCTGAGATCTCCAAAGTGGTTCAGGATTTTAGACATATACTATATTCAATGGGCATGTATCTGAGTCTTTGAGATCACTTTGGAAATTTCATCCTCAAAATGTATGCTGCACCTCTTACCTTTCCATGCAGCAGGCTCTCTTTCAGGAGAATCATGTCTCAAGTACTGCATATTGTTGAAAAAGTACTGCATATTGTTGAAATATTTGATGAGTGTGTAAGGATAGGAGGAAACAAATATAAATCATTGCAAAGGAAGAGACCATACTAAAAGTATGATGCTTTTATAGCTGATGATGTGGTCATATACTTTGTGATCTGCTTTGCCTTAGCCTACAGTCCTTGCAGCTCTCTATGTACCTTGAGTCTAAGATAAGGATGGAGCATAAATTATTATACAGCTGAAAGTTCTTCTAGAAGTTCACTTTTAAGATGCAAATCCTTAGGCAAGAAAGCTTTGTTAGGTCCTTGAAATTTTAGTTATCTGCTAAGTCAAAAACTAAGGACAAAACCTGCTTGAGGAGAACATGTACTAGTTGAAAGCTATGTTTTGCCAGTTCAAAATGACTGAAACTTTTTATTTTTTATATTTTTTTTTTTCTCCAATGTCTGGAAGGTAAAGACAGAAAAATGTCATGTACTCATCCAGGAAAACCTTACACTCTGCAAAAGTTGTATTTAACTTCTTATGAAGTTATAACTTCTATCTTTCACAGTCCCTTTGGGCTTGTTATGCCGTCAGATACTTCTTTATACCTCCCAAGACAGTGTCATCATCTCTCAGACAGGGCAGCAGTTTTGTCAAGATAAGATATTATGTTGCTTTGGCAGCACCATTGTGCTCTGAAGAAGTTCCCAAGCATTGTCTTGGGTTCTTCCCACCACACCCTGCTTCAGCAGCAGCTGTGAAATACAATGGATGAATTTGCTGCTATGGACAAAAGTGCTCAGGCATCCAGCTGAGCTTGTCTCATTACTGAGGAAAGTGAGAGGTCCCATTCTCCTGCCTCAGCCTCCCACCTTGCCTTTGACATCCAGACTTCTGCTCTTGCTGATTCCTGTAGCACCCCTCAGATTTTTTGACTCAGGTTCACTTTTCAATGCAGATGTCTTCACTGAGGTCGGGATTCCTCTGTTGCCCCATTGTAATTTTCTGAGTTGGAGAAGTAGTAATTCAAAGTCTGTATTTCAGTATTTTTTTCTCTGTTGGTTTTTGTGTTATTCTCAGGATTGTGCCTGAGACATATGAAAAAGGAGTCAACCTCTGTGCAGTTTTTTTATCATGACCAATTGCTGTACGTGTTTCTTGATAGATATGCCAGATCATCCCTCCAAGGACTTGGCTGTTTGTGTCGGTGTGAGCTGAAATTCCCCCCCCCACCAACAATAACCAGGCTAGCTCAGTCTGGAAGCAAATGAAAAGCTGTATTTACAAGCAGAGTCTAAAATCTACAATGAAATGCAATGAATATGTACAAATATACAAAATTCACAACATTCACAAATATATACAATCAACAGAAAAAGCACAATCGATCTCCCTTTGCTTCCCCCCAAGGGGACCCTCCCAAAGGGGCCTCCCTCTCCCAGGAGCTTCCCCCCCAGACCCCCCTGGACAGAGAAGCAGAGTTAGTTAAGCAGAAAGTTGTTAACTTAGCTGCCAAGGTCAGTACGTGTTATCTTCAGCCAGAAGAGAAGAAGAAACAGCAGCCAGACAGTCCAGCAACTGCCCCCACTGCCGAACGCAGAATGTACAGAATGCCTACTTTGTTTTGGGTAATAGTTCTTAAACATTTCTATCTATCCAATGGAAGTGTTTAGAACAATCGTTATTTTGCTTTCTTACACCCAATAGTGACTTATTTACATTCTTTCACTTTCTCTGTTTTGAACTTTGCAAGGAAAAATTAAAAAGACAGTTTCAAACCATCACACTGTTCCTATTCCTGTAAATGCTGAAAAGTTACCTCAGTGACATAACTTGATTTGCTGAGAAAGCTGGTAAGAATTGAGTCATGTCTATTACTGAGATCATCCATCTTCTTTAATTTTATGAGGCTGTAGCATTTTTGTTGTTAGCCTGTTTCATGCAAGTATACATGCCAAGGATGTTGATGGCATCAACAATTAAACAATTTAACTACCTCTTGACTTTTGTGGAAATAGAAAACAGACTTCTGGGAAGGCATATGAAAGTGAAAGCTGGGGACCTCAGAGGTCTTAGTCTTCAAGAGCTCTCTTCTGCTTGCAAGAAGATTTTGCTATTTTTCTACTAACTAGCAGTGGAAGTTAACCCTCAAGAATACCAGGGAATGATGAAAAGTCTGCTTTCATGAAATAGCACTAGTAGGCATGAAGGTCCATACCCACAATGAGGTAAAACTCCTCCAGGGTGAAGTTTTAATTCCTAACAGTAATGAAATTCAAAAGAAATTGAATTTCACCACCTGAGGCTGAGCTGATCAGTGGAGAGAACTCGAATGGCCACAACAAGGTGCCTATCAGATAAAATTATTTTAATGTCTGGGGTTTGTTCCCACTCTGTCTGTAAGGAGCTTGATTTTCAGAGTTACTAACCCAAGCTTTCACCTGTAGATTTTGGCACCTGCAACCAGTCTGATGCCTAGCCACTATCAGACTTGAGCATTTTGGCATTTGGATCTTACAACTGTCACAGGGATTTTTGTGCTGCTGACAAATATTGACCAGTTATTTAATCAAATCAATCCAGGGGAACTAAACTCCCAGATTTCCAAAGAGTATGTTGGGTTTTTTTTAGTGTGAGCCCCCTGTCTCTCATCCTGGCAATGCCTGCATGTGCCAGGACTTCCACACTAGACACACATTTCACCTCACCTCCCATGCTTCCTCATTTGCTGGCTGGGCACATGGCAGTTGATGGTGTGAGCACACCCTGCACAGACATGGTGTGCACTGGCTGGTCAGCTTGTACTGTGTTCTGCATGCTGAGCTGCTGGGGGCACGCTCGTGCAATCTGATTTCAGCAAATAAATCCCCGCTGCAGCTCTTCCTTGCTGGAGGCACTTATCCAGTTTTCCTTCCTCTTTCTGGGCACTGGCTTTCAGGAAGCTTGTGGGAATTAAGATCTTCTCTTTCATCTTTGAATTTGATGGGATTTGGAAGAGGGTTAAAAAGTGTCGAGAGAAAAAGGTAGAGCAGTGTCAGGCAGACAGATCATAAAATTTTTGGTTTCACATGACATGGGGATGTACTAATGACAACAAAGAGGCTGATTTCACTGCAGAAGATCTAAATATGATTTTAAAAGTAGAAATAAAAATTTAAAAGAATTGTCTAGGCAGTGGTATTTATTTTCATTCTTGTGCATGCAACTTGTTAGACATATTTTGTTTTCCATTTTTTCTTTGCCTCTAGTTCATATTGTCTCAGCACTGCAGCAATTCCATTGCTCCTTTGTTTTAGTGGAAAACAGACACAAAAGTGCAGAGGATGCTTCAACTGGACTTTGCCGTAGAAATGAGTACTACTGCCTCACCAGTCAAAAACTACAGGTCTGACTTGCAAATACTGCTGAAGGAGGATGCAGTGTGAATGGAACTGGTCAAAAACCTGCAGTTATAAAAAAGCATCAATGCAAATCTCCCCACTAATGCCTTGACAACCACAGCTAACACCATTACAAAGCTCCACACTATAGCTTTTCTTCAGTATCTGCCCAGGGCTACATGAGGGAACCGTGTTTCTGCTGTCCTGGGGAAGCTAAAGCTGAATGTCACCTTCTAATTTCTCTTGCCTCTCCTTGATAACTTTCAGTGCAAGCCTAACTCAATTCTGCTTAGTTTGTAAAGCTTGACAAAATCACCACTGAAGGTGCTAAGTTTTTAAGGTGCACTCATTTTTCATTTCAAATTCTGCCTCTCAAGTTGTCTATAGTTCATCATTAAAGCTGCAAATAAAGCTGTAGCTGGTGAGCTGTGCAGAAAAAAAGAGAAGATAAATGAGTTAATATTGAGTTTGTCACAAGGCCATTTGCTGCATGAATTAAAACACAAATTGGCCTATGGGTTTAGGGTTTACCAGTCCTGCTACAAAATATGTTAGTTCAGAAATCTGGTGGTAGTGTGTTTGAAGGTCTATTTTTCTTAAAGCTAGGCAACTTGGCTGTCCTCTCTCTCACTCTGGCACAACGTCAAAAGAACAGAGGAGATCCCTGTGCTGGTATGAATGCTGCTTTAAAAGGGGAGTGTCATACCTGCATTAAATTAATCTCTTCAGGTCAGATGAGCTGTCTGCTTAGCAGCATCTGTCCATAAAGTATTATGTACTTGTGGTCCCATTTCCTGAGATCCAATTTATTTTTATGTTCAATGGTGCTCTCAGATGTCCTTCTCTCCTTTTGATAGTCACAGCTACCATTGCTATTAATTAAAGTAATACCTGACTCCATACTGGAGAGCAAGACTGTATGCCATGAGAAGAGTATATTCCTACCACTCAAAACAATTCTTATCATAAAAAACTGAGGACAACCTAGAGCTGTAGGAGATAGGATTTAACATGGAAAAAGAGGAAGTCGTGCACTAAATGCCACATTAACCTGCATTTTTATTTTAATTTGATGTAGCACATGCATGTTTCCCTTGAGTAAGAGGGCAGCTTACTTATCATGGTCTGGGTTCAAGAGGTTTCTGCTCCATCACATCATCCCTCCCTCTGAAAAACTACGTCTCTGTAGGGCTGCAACTTTCAGCTATGGTCTGTCTTTTCTTGGCAACTAAAAATCCTTTCCTTCCTTTGACAGCTTCTTCAAAATAAATTGTCATCTTTTCACCCATGGAAAACTGAATAATGAGGAAAGGAGCACATGGCTGTGTGTATATTTGGCTAATGCAAACCATAAATGTCATAATACATTCTCATAAATCCCAGTCAGCCAAGTAAGCTCCATCTCAATGCAGGAGACATTTCAGGCTCTGGCCAGCCTGATCTAGTGTGAGGTGTCCCTGCCCATGACAGGGGGGTTGGAACTAGATGATCCTTGTGGTCCCTCCCAACCCTGACTGATTCTATGATTGTGTAGTGAGACATTCTTGCCTCTTCTGCATGTTCCCTGGGCTCCCAATGTCTGCATATTATCCACCAACATTAAAGACTTTTCACCACAGGGCAGCTCTGGTAAAGCATACCCTATGATCCCTGCTGGAAGAGCAGACTGTGGAAGGCAACAAGTAACTTTCCATGAACTACACCACCTCCTTATTTTGCAGGGAATTCATGGCTCTTCATTTAACTTTACCATGCTGCATTTCTTTCATTTTTATTTAAATTTACCTAGCCACCTTGGGCAGCATGCATATAGGAAAATTAAAATGCGTGTAGTGCTGATTAAAATGATATGCAGAACTTCCTCAGTCTCCTGGCTGCCTGTTGAGTTACCAAGTGTGTTATCAGTCATGGTTCATTTATCATCCCTACCCTGTCGTAAATTCAGGGAATATTGCTTTATTTTACAGATTGGAAACTAAAACAGAGTGGGTAAAGCATGGATTATCAAAAGTATATGGGTAAAATAGGATCTAGAGGAAAGTAGGCATTTAAACTGTAAAGAAATTCCTAAATAACTTTGAAGCTCTGGGCCTATGGGATTTCTCAAAGTCATGCAAAGAAGGCTGTAGACGAGCAGAGGAGACAAACACTTTGTAATGATCTCAGATTTCACTACATCCAGTTATGCACAGGCAAAGGTAAGCAGACATTCAAGTGCTAAGTATTCTTTTTTTTTTTCCTGAGTGAGTTTGTGAGGAGCTTTGCTCTTGTCAGCTGCAAATGTGAAGATTAAGCCTGGGGAAAGAGGTGAGAAGTTTCCTATGAAGTAGATAAAAAAAAGGATGCTCTCCTGCCTTGAAAGGCAGGTTTCAGCTGTGGTTTTTACCTCCTGTTTGGGTGTTTCATCTCTGTGTAGAGTTACCTGAATCTGTCAAAGATCTGAAATCTTACTTTCTGTGGTCCTCCTGGAGCCTGCAGAGATGGATTCTTACTGACTATGTTAAACCTACTCCTTCCTTTGCTTCTTTTACTGTGTCACAGTGATTTGCATTCAGCTCATTCCCTACTGAACAAATGCCAAATCAGAGATCGAGAAAAGTTTGTTCCCTTGGTTCCTGATCCTTGGCACTGGGATTTGTTTGCAAGCACTCAAATGTAGAAAGACAGCTGCTAGTGTTCTTGGACCCTCTCATTTTGATCCCAAGACTGTGTAGAGGAAGAAAGGGAGGAGCTCTGTTAGGGCTGTGAATCCTAGTTGTATAATGACTAAGATTATGTGGTTAACCAGAGGACTGCCCTTGCACACACCTGATTCTGCTTCGGCCTTACATCATATCTTCATTTAAGACTGATGGATTGTACCTGGCTCAAAGTGGTATTCTTTCATGGGATACACAACACTTGAGGCTTAAGGTTCATCTGGAAAAAGGTCAACTACTGGTGTCTTCAACTGAAGTCTAATGGGAAATGGTGACAAGATTATGGAGCTGAAGCTACTGGTGAGTTAATCAACTTTCTTAGTCATAATTGTGGTATAGCTGGACTGTACCTGTGGGTTCTCATCTGCTGTACTTCATGCTTTGTTTTCTCAAGCAGTACAGGAACTTGTTGGCTAGTTGTTTGTGAAGATGAGATAATGAGCTGATTTGAGAGACTGGACTTAACTTGAAACCAGATGTTAACTGAGCCTTCACAGTTAAGTGTTGACTGATGGCTACAGAAGCCATCTAGAGAGGAATTTTGGACAGTTACAAAGACCTCTCCCAGCAGCTCCTACTCTACTTAAATGCATATCTTAACAACCTGGTTGGAACGACCAGGCAGGAGATTGCCAGAAGTGGTTAGTTGTGCTTAAATAAGACATTTGTAACTAGAAATTACTCCTGCAGGTGCAGAATTGGTTATATGGGACAGCCTTTTTAAGTGTAGTTACTTGTGAGATATGTAGTGAGGCTGTATCAGTAGGGATAAACTGTGTTTGCTGGAGTGTTCGCATAGGATCACAGGCCAGCTGGAATATAGGAACTAAGCAGAAAAGCCTTAGTCAATCCAGCTGAAGATGTTGGTGCAAGGATATTCACAATAGAGACTCCCATCACCAGTGGCAACAAGAAACTGACCCTGTTTGAGAAATCTAATTCATCACGAGTGCTGTCCCATGCCAAGTTCCCAATAAGTTAGTTCTCTTTTCTGACAAATTCTCTGCCTATGAGTGTCTGTGCAACACTGTGGACAGAAGTGCTACAAAAATGTCAAGTATTCAAAAGATCAATCTATAGGCATAACAAACTGAGCTTACAAAGTTAAATGTATCTAACAGCTCTCTCAGTCCCAGTTCCTCATATTTAAAATGGGGATATTAATATTCTTGAAGACTTATGAAGATAAATCCCTCTTGAAGCACATGAGGACAATCACGAAACACTGAGAAAAAAGTGAATAATGAATTCCAACTATGCAGAGTTTGAATGAGTCATGACAATAATGGTACAGAGTTACCATTAAACAGTGGCATACAGTTTTGAATAGCCACCTTGGCAGTGTACATTATATCTTCTATACAATAAATTAGGTAGGGGCCCAGAGGGAAAAGTAATCTATGATTATGTTGTTAAAGACTATCAGGGCACCCATGGAGAATGAATATAGAATGAAAAGGAATGGAAGGTTAAATGACTGTTCTATTTTTGATATTTTTTTGACTGTGGAATGCTTTGACCTTGAAACTTTCTATTTATCATATACATTTCTGAACAAGTGGTAACAAAAATCAATTAAGGAGGGATAAAAATCTCATTTGCAATATTCCCTTAGAGCTTCTTTATGGGATAGTTTGTGTCCCATGAGACCAGATTTATAAGAAGTGGAACATTTGTTTTTCTTTTCATAAAGCTTTACTGTGACACATGCAATAGCAAACACTGTGCTACACTAGTATGTTTGTGCTTACTCTGCTTGAGATTCCCCATCAGCCCTCACCACTGTTAATAATTCTGTCATCAAAATTGAGATTGCCATGGGAAGCATATAGACCAAGTTAAACAAACAAAGTGAAGGACTAAGGAAAAATAAGCAACTTGCATCATGGAAATCTGTGTCCCTGCAGTGTGCTAACAGCATACCAGCATATAGAAGAATTGCCAAGAAAGGAGTCAGGGAACTTCAGAGTTCCTTAGAGAGGAATCCATGCAAGCAAGCCTCACTAAAATGGAGATTTGTGAATCCAGATTGTTCCTTTCCCTCAGCTCATTTCTAGCTTTTTTCATTCAGTGTGATTCTTCTGAGTCTTGATGTATTTCTCTTTGGACCATTCCATGCTTTTAGAATTATTTTGCCAGCATTTTATCTGAGCTGGTACCTCTGTAATAGCCAAGGGAAAGAAAAAAAAAAAACAAAAAAACCCCCAACCAAACCCAAACAACACAGAAATTGGTGCTCATGTCAAGCTTCGTTTTAAAATCAAGTGGCAATACCCTTGAGCAGGCAAGTCAGCTCATAGTCTGTAGATTGCTCTTACTGTGAGAAAAGTTAAAAACATCCCAGACATATTAGTGAATGTCCTGGCACTGCACATTTTAGAATTAAGAACAAGGTATTTGTAGGTATCGCTGTGTTAGTGATGAGTTACAGCTTGCTTGTGTTTTACAATTAATCCTGAAAGACAGGAAGGAATGTATTATCACTGCTATGTAATTATGCTGTGGCTATCCTTTCATTAAGCTCTGTACAATGGCAGCTGAGCACTTTTTTTCTTTTTTTTTTTTTTTTTTTTGGTCATGTAGTGGGTGCTGTGTAAAACCAGGAGTGAAGCTGCTTTTCAAGTGAAGAACAGGCAACCATAAGGAACATGCATACTTGAAAATTCAGCACAGAAATAGCAGATGTGGAGAACATCTCTGAGAGATGTTTTCAGGCTGTTTCAGACTCTGATTTGTTCTCTGGTTTACCTCAGCAAAGGAAACTACAGAGAAAATGGGGTCAGACATGTTACAAGTGATGTGTCCTGGCACAAGTCACGTAACAGGAGTGAAAGATCGCTGGGTGCTATCTCTGACTCAGCTGCTATGGTTGGAGCCAGCAGCTGGGTGCATTTCATGTGCAGTCATATTGGCTTCCAGAGATGCCTGGCTAGAGGTATACTGATTTTTTTAAGAGTCATCTCATTGGCTTGATAGTGGCAGTTTCCTGAGTGATGTGTGCAAGCTTCATGTTGAAATACCAGCCAATGCATGTAAGTACCTGGCCCTGAGGCAGGTGACATTTTATCTTTTCCACTATCTCCTGAGAATGCCAATCATTATCAACACAATATAAAGTCTTACATGGATCACCTAATTTTAACTGCTTAGCACGTATCTGAATGAGTCCTGAGGATCAGGAGGGCTGTGTGCTAGATGAGAAGAGAAAGATTGAGCAGCTACAGACTTTCAACACTTCTTTGCATGTTGGCTCCTGGTGAGTGCCAGAAAAGGAACAAAGCCTAAAAGACAGGTCTGTTTGACATTCTATTTTCCTGTCATCCTTTATCTAAGCAGGCTGAAGCCTGCCAGTTATAGCCAGAAGTCAGAACAAGCTTCCTAGCTGGGACTGTGCATTTTAATTAGCTGCTGTGCACTTGGTGCTTGAGCACTGACATAAAGCTCTTTTCTTATCTGGATTTACAAAAGAGGGCACTTTACAGGGAGGAACCTCCCTTGTTTTTTTTGTTTTTTTTTTTTTTTTTTTTTTGGTCATTTTCCTTGTCTGAGTGAAGGTGCAGGCTGTGTTTAGGTAGATATTTCTTACAACAGGAACATTCAATTTTGTATATACCAAATCTTAAGATACTATGTACCAGCACTGCTCAGTTGAAGCCATGAATGTTCTGATTTATCTCATCAGCAGATAGGTACTAGCTCAGGAAAAGGGGGAGTGGGGGTGGGGAGAAGCAAAAATAAAAGAACAGTGAAAGTTCAAAATAAAGGACAAGTTCTGACAGTTTGTTGCTTTAATGAACTTCCAAGTTTTAGTCCACAGAATGTTATTCTGGCCCCCTTTATGCTGCTGGACTACTCTAGCTTACAGACAGTTACTAGAAAATCTTTGTCTGAGCGTGGTAAAGCTGCTGGAAAGGCTTGTCTTGTTCAAAGTGAGCCTGACAGTAGAAACAGCATCACTGGATGGTTTCGAAGAAATACAGACCCTTATGAATATTTTCTTCCTGCTGTGCAGGGGAGATGTCTCAGGGCTGTTGCTGGCTTTGTTCTATCACAACATGTTCCATCCTCAGTGCTGTCAGAGCCTTCTTGCAGGGGAGGATTCCAGCTTCAGCAAGTGATTCCCATTTATTTTATTTTTAGCATCAAGATGTCTTTTATTCTGGCTGAAGGACAAAATCCCTTTTCACAGGGGCTGCTTGAACAGCAGAAATGAGTGGCTATTAAAAGAAGGCTTACTGTAAAATAGGAGAATAGCCTAGTTATTTTGCATTTCTAAGTCATTTTTGCATTGATATTTCCTTTCATATGAGGCACACCAATTAAAAACCACTGAGCAGTAAAAAAAGCAATCTGTGCAATAATCTGACAAAGAATCCTGGGCTGTGAAATGAAAGAATTGTTTTGTTGCATTAGTGTGAAGATCCATAGCAAATTCTTACACAGCAGACTTTGTCCTGGACTATTGCTATAAATGTCTTTTAAGTCTCTGAAATGTCTTGTTAATTTTAATGCCTTTTGGGTGCAAATTAACATAGGTGACACGTTAGGTTTCAAGGACAGCTACTCTTCTTGCCTGTCCCCTGAATGCTCCTTCAATGTCCTCCATATTTCTACTTGTGCACAAGACCTGTGTAAGACTCTCCTCTCTGATGCACTAGATCAAATTATTGACAATACAGGAATATTCCTCCAGGGTGGTAGAGGTTGTTGTCTAGAGGACAGAACATTGACTAGGAGTGAGAGTAGCAGAATATTCTCTTTCAATGCCTAAAAGTTCCAGAATGATGCATTGCAATGCCCCTGAGGTTAATGGGAAGGTCAGGACAACCCTCTGTTAAGCTGCTTAGCAAATATTGTCAAAACCAGCCTCAACTGCACTGCAGATTTGGATGCAAGAATGGAAGAGGACAGATGAAGCTTGTAAACAGAGAAGGGACTCATTATGCTAACTTGATTGTAGCTAATTAAAAAGGGATATTAGCTGATTGGATTACAGGGGATGGAGCAGAATGACCCTTTGTTCATGCCTGTTCTTGCAGCAGTAGGATTCTCTGGTCCGTCCAAGAGCGCTTCTGCATTATCATCCTTCTTGTTTCTTCCCTTCTGCTTTCAGGGACAGATGCTCCCACACAGTCTGCTCGCCAGAGCAGCATGCCAAACACCCCAATAGCTGTTGTGTCAGCCCAGCTCACGCTCTTGTGGCTCTGTGGTCAGGCCATGGTAAGAAGATGATGCTGCAGCGTGCTGTTGTGCCCTCTGACTGTGCTCAGTGGGTGTGCAGTCTGTTGGTTTCTCTAGCTGGAGCTGGGATTAGAGAATCAGGAAACTGTATTCAGCACCTGTCAACACCATGCTAAACAGAGCCCTTATTTCTTTCATATTGTTTGACATTCTGAGTTTCCATAAACAGAACCTCTGCAAGTTTCTTGTGCTAACTTTAAGGAATAACTAGACAGACGTGCTGTGTGCCTACCGGATGGAGGACAATGCACACGTTTATTGTCATTCAGGTAACAAAAGTAGATGCATTTGAGAACTAAATCTGACAAAGGCTGAAACAAAGCTTCATATTCCTTTATATAAAAGAAGACTCCATTACATAGTTTCTTTTTAATGCTTGACCTGTGTAAGCACAGCTCTTAGAAATACAGTCTTAGCTGTGTACTAAATTTTTGCCTTTAGTGGGACTGAGTTTGTTATGATTTGTCATGATTGCCTCATGTTTTCAGTTCAGAGCAGAGTGGCAGACATAAAAGATTTGCAGAGCAAGAAGCAATATTAGGAAGCCTGAAGAGAGAGCTGCATATGTGTTGGGTAAGGAGAAAGGAGTGTGAAGTCTTTCTGCAAAGACAGGAGCCAAGTGGATCTATTTCCAGATTTTCTAGCTGCCCATACCCCTCTCATTCTGTTAAGGAGGCAGACATCAAATCATTGTGTTGACACTAGAAGCTGTTTGGTTCAACTTGTTTGAGGATAGGGTGACCACCAGACTGTCAAAGAAGGAGAGAGAAATGTTATAGAGAAAACATATGATACATTTATTGAGGAACCATCTCACAACGCTTCCTGGAGTGAAAACTACAGCTGATTCACTTTGTACAGTCATTTATTGGAAGCTTTACTTTTACCTGATTTGGTGTCACAACGTAAGTGCCGTTCTCACTGGACATGTCTTTAGCTCTGAACTAGTCATTTAGGCTTGTGGTATAACCATGAAGAGGGACCAGTGCTTTTGGAGCACTGTGGTCTCAGGATAGGTATCCAACACAGCTGAACTTGGGAAGGTGCCTTTCTCTATAAGCTCCAATTAATGATATATGAAGACACCTTTGGACACCTGGGTGAAATTCACCTGACAAAATCTTTAGGTATATATGATGTATCTGCTTCTAAGAATTAATCAAGGCTTTCATTCTAGTCAATGCAGGTAAAGTGTACCATTCATCTAATCTCTTCTTGAGGTCATCCCAGCATGTATGAAGACTATTCGTATAATTCATAGATTACATGAATAATTAAAGATGCTTAAGATCAATTGCACTCTACATTCCACTGAATACTCTCATTAGATCTCTGTTGACTCCAAGCAAGACTTTAGGGACTTTCCCAGAGAGTGTCTACAATTTTAGATCTGCCCATGAAGTGCAATGAATCCTATGTCACTAACCAATCAGAAGATCTTTATAAAGCAAACCATAGATCACCATGCAGGGAAAGAGGTTGTGTTATCATTTTTCAATAGGTAGGCAGTATGGTTGTCAGAGTGCATGCAAAAATCAAGACTTGAGGATGAAAAGACATGACTTCATTTTCAGATCATGAATACAATATTCATTGCCTCTTGTTTTTAAAGCTCCTGGTTATCTAAACTGACCTATGCAGTGTACTTTTGCATAGGGGGCTGTAAACATAGAAAAGAGGATCCATTTCAATCACATAGGAAGGAAAACCTTTGCTATAGCAAGAATACAAGTATGGGCTAAGAACTGTTAAGGAAATATCAGTCAGTCTCCAGAGCTGCTGCTAGTATTATCATTAGAAATGCAAGATAGCTAATAACATTACTCCTTTGAATCATGGTAGATTATCTTGATAACAGCATACCCTCTTATCACAAAGTGGGCCAGCCACAGTAGGAGTTAGCTCTGTTCAGCAGTAGATTTTTGACTGCCCTGGGACAGCTGAATAGCAGCAGATTATCTAATCAGAAAATAGGGCACTCTTACTGTGGGGAGTCATATGGCCTACCAACAGCCATTTTGTGTGAAAGGAAATATGGTCATTGATGTCAATCCAAACAGGGATGCAGATGAGGGAGACTATAGACATCCAGATTGAAAATAAGGAGATTTATTTTAAAAGGATTTTGCTTTCTTTCTTGATTTGTTTGGCTTCGAAGAAGATATCCTTAAGCTTTCTGGTTTGTGTGTATTGGTGGCTATTTCAGGTTGAAAATGCCATTTAGTTGCAAAACAAATAAATGGATACTCATTATTGCTTTGGTGCCTGGGAAGTTTTCCTTCTCAGCTACAAGGTCATATTGAGAATTCTTCCAGAAACATCTATCTGTCCCTTCAGTGGGAAAGTGAAGATAGTGATGGGCAAAGAATGTACAAAGCCTTGCTGCTGTTTTCTATTATGCTCAATCTTTCATAGCCAGTAGTGCCAAGAATGCTGCACACTTTGGTTTCTGATAGGTCTTCTCCAAGTTTCCTATTGTTTAGAGCTCTTACAGTCTGTCTAAATGTTAATGCCCTCCAGGTTAATGCCCTCCATTCTGAAATAAAGATAAATGAACATGTAAAAACATTTGGGTAAGAAGTTTTAAATTCAGTAAATGTGTTGATCTTGTGGTTTAAAGTTCATGTGAAGATGAGGACCTTGGGAGGACTATATTAGAAAAATATAATAGTCTGGCATGAGCATAATATTAAGGGATTCAGCTACCTCCACAGGAAAAAATATTCTTCTTTCACTTAGTACTATGTTGCCAAGAAGCTGACACATCTAAATAATATATTTTATTGGTGACTGCTGTAATTGGAAGAAGTTTAGCTAAGAGTGGATTTTGGTGTATGAATGTACACTAGATGACTCTAAGACCTTTCCAGGCTTTTTATGTGTGTGATTCTCCGTGTAGAATGAATTGGTATGTATGTAAGCAATTTGATTTAAGAGTCTCATAAAAGCCCCAGCCTTATAAAGTTCAGTTTCCTGACTGTTCATTAACATAGCAACTTGGATGCACTCTAGAACTGGTTTCCCTGAAGCTGAGAACAAGCTAGAATGGATGTCTAAAGTCCAATGTCTGTTTTCTTCGACTAAGAAGGTCATCAAGTATGTGTCTCAAACAAACAAACAAAAAATCCTACAATTCACTGAAGAGTGGAAAACAAAAATAGATGCCATTCTTTAATAATATTCATCTTGAGATTCTTTGGTTTAAGTTGTTGGGGTTTTTTTGTTTGTTTTATGTTTCTTTTTTCTTTTTGTTGCTGGTATTTTATTTAGTTGGGTTCTTTGGTGATATTTTTTTCTTCAGTTGAAATAGGTAAGATTACTTTGTACATTTCTTTTCTTTTTTTTTTTTTTTTCTAATTCTCCTGACTATACTAACCAACCTGTCTATCTTCTCCTACTTCCCATCCAAACTTTGTGGTTCATTGCTTTTGAGAAAAAGTCCATGAATTTTCTTGGGAATGAAGTTATTGTCAAACCGAACTGCAAGGCCAGGCATTTGACAGCTCTCAGAATTCAGTCTTCAGGATGTTGTGGCCTATGAAGTAGTTCTAGAAACATCTTTTTTTGGTAGTGTGATTAACAAATGCAGAATAGCTACAGCTTTCCCCCTTCCCTGTAGGCATTATCTCACAGAGGGATCAGCTTCTTTAACTTCTTGTGAACTTTGTGCCATGCTTCCAATGACAGAAAAATATTGCCCCCAAATGTCTGTAGCTGTGAATCAGTCATAGCTTCTCTACATGAATGGATTATTGACTAAAAGAGCCTAGAGTTGCTGTATGACTCATTTTGCCATTCTTGTGAATGCTGAGCTTCAGTGTGTCTGTTGACCTACATACTAACCTGGGACGTCACTCTATGAAAGATGTTCAAAGACAGATTTTGCATGGTTTATGTTAACAGATTTCCCTATAGATTTTCATAGTGTGGGTTATTTTATTATTAGAACACATAAGAAGCACTGAAATAATTTTAATTTACTTCTAGTGACCCATTTTGCCCTCCTTTTTTCAGTATTTTTTTTTCCTGTATCTTATTAGTAGTTTCACCCTGGATTCATAGAGCCTGCATTTGAAAATTATTTATTATCAGCTAGGCCAACTTCTGTTATTACTAAAGCTGCAGTGCAGGTAATAGAAGGAGGCATCACCATAGTTGTTTCTGTAGCAAGAATATCAGAGCATTTAGCAGTGAATTTGTACAACAGAGCAAAGTCAATTAGATGTTGTCCATCTTCTGCATTTTTCTAGGTGCCTCTGTCCACAGTCACTGGGTGAAAATTCATCTATTCCCTAGTTTGACCAAAATTACCTTTCTGAGCTATCTTGTACTGTATTTGGACAGAAATCATACAAAAAGTGGCTGTAAATACAGAAGAACCCAGGGATCAGGGTAAAAATAGTATGTAGTGAGTCATTAGGTCTGTCTTTTCTGTGTGATTCAGGCACGTTTCTTGTCTGCCATGCACTGAATTTGACTTTCACAGGGTGAACATGTCTCTAGATGAAGGAGGTGATGATATTCTGCCTCATAGATTACTACCAAAATTTCCTCCCAAATCAGCTACATTCTGATCACAAATATCTGGAGAAGGCAGAAAGGTTACAATTTGACTTTCAGATCTTCAGTTACATCTGCAAGGCTGCACTTGGTGTGTGTATGTGGGGATTATTTAACTTGCAAATTAAGGATATTTATTGATGGGTTCATCTTATGTTTGCCTCTTCTATGCATCATCTTGTCTGTGATCATCATCATATCATCACTGTGTCTTTAGTCAGGCAGGGATTTCAGCCATCCTGTGCCTGTGGATCTCTCCACCCTCTTTATGCTGGTCATGAATTTTATTGGTCAGATGAAAGCAGAGGCCAGGCATGGTGGAGAGGGAGAACTTAATTTCTGAAGGCTGGGATCAGTTGGTGACTAACATCTGCAGGGTGCTTAGGAGCAGTTTCCAGACCAAAATCATGCTGTATTTCACTTCCCAATTCAAAAGACAGAGCTCATCTAACCAACCTTGGACCTGAGGTTTTCTCAGGAAGGGTATGTTTGTGTTAGATGAGGCAATTAAACAAAAAGAGATTTAAATACCAAACTCTGTACCCATATTGGCTTTGAGTTACATTCTCTACCTAAATCCAGATTGGCTTTGAGGTATAGTCTGGATCTAAGTGTCTTCATTCATTATTGTGGCTTGCAAGTTTCCTATGATGACCATCTCAATCAACAAGGAGCCAGGAGGAAGGCGGAGGTCACTGGATCAAACAGATCTTGCTAGTGAGCTTTTCCAAGGATAGCACCATGGTGTCTTAAATTAGATACCAAACTGGTCTGGCTCAAAAAGATCCTGAAAAGCCATGGCCAGGTTTTAAATCATCTGCTCCCTGATAAGAACAGATACTTCTGAAGAGATTTCAGCATGCTCTTGACAACCTTTCCCTGCTCACTGTCTTCTTAGAGCATTTAGGACTTCTAATATGTATCCCAGATTTTCAGCTAGGAAATGATACCACAGGGTTGAGAAGGTTTCCCAGACCATAGAGAAAATTAGAGCAAACAACAGAATGTACTGTAGAGGCCTAGACTTCACATAACTGAAGTGATTAAAAACTGATAAGAAGGATTTTTCATATAAGTCAGCAAGAGCTAAAGATAGATTAGCTTTATCCAAAGAAAGAGTCTGTGGATGCCAATCGAGAGCAATGCTGAGATCATCCTTGGTAAACAAAAGAAGTGTAGAGCTGAAAATCAGTGAGCTAAAAAATCTGTGTAGGACTGACAAAGAAAATGAGCCAATAGGACATACAAGCTTTTGGGGCTCATTTGTTTGAAATTATAGGAGTTATGACTGGAGAAGGGACATACAGAGCAGAGTCATTTTTCTTTCCATCTGCTGTACTCTGATAACCATCCTGATGTTACCAAACTCTTTTATATATTCACTTTAAGGGATGACTGGGCAAGCTGCATATGAAGAAATGGATTGAGCTTTATTTTCGTTTTCTTTGTTGATTGGCTTCTGCTAAGGCTTGACCAGCTCAAGGACTAAGGCTTATACTATCTCTCTTTATCTTTTGTTTCCTTTCCCATTCTAGGCTTACTTTTTCCCTTTCCCATCTCTTCTTACCATGTGCTTAAAAAAGGGATCAGAGAGAACATTTGGTGTGAACTTATCACCAAGAAGGCAGCTAAACAGCAATGCTCTAAGGAGTACCACAATGGCATGTTTGCCAGGTCTCCAGGTGGCCTGGAAGTATGTTGTGTCTTTCTCCTACAGTGAGCATGTTTACAAGAGTTAGCACCAAAATCGAAATGGCAGGTTTTATCTTTGCTGTTCTTTTTTCTCCCCTATGTATATCCTGTTGTTACTCAGTCCTAGGAAACTGCATAGGATCCAAGAGTGTCAAAGCCATCCCCATCTTCTCTAAAAGCAGTTGTATTTAATGTCAAAGACTCTTTGTAGGAGTTACCTGCAGGAGAAGGATATGTGGGATGCTCTTTTCTCTAAAAACTTTCAAAATTTGCCAAAACTATCAAATGTTTGCACTGCTTTCCCCCTTCCCTTTCTCCTCACCTTCTTTTTTCTCCCAAGAGCCAGCATAACTCTGACCCAAATTATGAGCCTCATGACTAATAATGGGCATGTCTGAAAATGAAGCCATGTGATGGGCAGATACATTGTTTGGTAATGAGAGAGGCTGTGGCTGTGGCCAGAGGAGAAGTGGACACTTCTGTGAAGCTTCCTTCCTCACTGCAGCCCCAAAGACACTGGTTCCAGCAAATAGGAATCTTCTTTTCTGATTTTCATCCCTCCAGGCCAGCACTAGGAAATTGGCTGGTCACAGTTCTGACCCACCACCTGCACGTGGCATAGGTATTTTGGGATACTGTAAGGTTAATGATTGCCACTTTTCTACTTGAAAAAGAGAAGTGACACAGGAGTCATGAATGGCCCAGAAAACGTTTAGTTTTGAGGATGAGTGTTGACTTCACTCTGTCTTAGCTTGATTTTTCATCTTACTGCTCCTCTTGTCTCGGATCCATTGAAACAGACCTTCCCAAATCTAAGGTTTTTCAGCTTTAACCACCAGATCTCATAAGAAAACAGGTTGTAAAAGGAAGCTAATCACATGAAGAAACAAGAGAGGTTCACAATGTGAAAGGCTGCTGCCACCTTAGAAGTAACAAGATTTCAGACCTACTATGCTATCTGCTGCCTTTTTGTGCCAATGGAGATGGTAATGTTTGTGACTAATGTGTCACTCTCCAAGGCTTTCATCTTCTAGTCAGACTTTATACAAGGGTGACTGTCTCCTGGTTTCTGGAGTGAAAACACAATTTTAGATTGAAAAACCCACATACAACTATCTCTAAAAATCAAAAGGTATAAGCAGTGTGTTTTCCATCCTAAGTTAACCACCTGTTCAGTCTCTTTTCTGCCACTGCAAGTTTGAGTTTCACAAAGCTGATCCAGTGCTACAGGAAGGAAAGAAAAATCTGTCACTGGCCTCACCCTGCTTTCCATCAAAGTCTGCATAGGTCAAATGTAAACAGGTTCTGACATTTCATACATCCACAGCCTCCATCTGTCTGATATCATCTAGGGAAGATCAAAGTGAAAGAAACAGCCATAAAATATAAACCTAGGAGTATCTAAAACATAGAGGATTTCATGGGGCTGTTTTGAGCGGGTAGCTTTACCTGTTGCATAAATCTGAGAGGCACAAGGCACTGGTTGTTCTCAGAGGGCGAAACGTGGTTGAAACGTGGGCCGTCTGCACCTGTCTGATTGCTCTCCTTTTTCTTGGAGTGAGAATAAAAACCTGATCTGACATCAGAGCTGCGGCTGGAGTATTTCCCCTGCTTAAGCTAGAATGAATCTCATTTCTATTGCTTTTTCTCATCTTTTTATGACACATTTTATATTTTGTATGTATTTTGCAACTGTGTGCTGGGAACCTAATCCCCTGACACAAACAAGCCTTTAGTAAACAGGCTTTAACCCGTCGTATTGACTCTGTCATGCTCACTCTTTGTTGTTTTGAAATCCTGAATGGACTCCCTCATCTCATTAGCTGCATATGCCCATATGATGTTCTCTCTGCCCTTACCAAGTGCCAGTACAATAAAAAACTCTTGTTCTCTATTTACTCACGTGTTCTGAGCCAGTATGGCTAGTCTCTTATTACACATTAAATTAAGAACCAGCTTGACAACATCAGCCTGACAGAAGCTGTTTGCATTTTTGTTGACAGTTGACCTTAATGAAAACTGCTGTTATTTTGAATGCACTCAGTGCCTCAGCACCATTTACAGCAAGAGGCATTCTCAGGAAGAAGCTGTTTCCAGAGGGGCTATTGTAGATCTGAGAGCCATTCCATAACAGGTCTTGCATACAAACTATTTGTCTCACCGTAAGTACTTATTGATAGCAAAAATATGAATGTTAACACTATTGCAAGCAGACAGGAGACCAATGAATCTTGAATACACAGAAAATTATTCTGCTGTTCTAGTGGATTTTATTCCAGAGCAATGAAGAAATACATTTCTTAAATTTACTGACATGCAGGATGAAGTTTCAAGTACTGACAAAACCCAAACGCTTGAAGGACATTTATTTTGAAATGGAAATACAAGGATGCATTTCACAGTTTTCTGCTGTGTTCTGTTACACATCCCATAGCTATGTTTTGTGAGCATATCCATTTATCTATAATGC
This sequence comes from Indicator indicator, assembly GCF_027791375.1. Taxonomy (NCBI): domain Eukaryota; kingdom Metazoa; phylum Chordata; class Aves; order Piciformes; family Indicatoridae; genus Indicator; species Indicator indicator. The sequence continues at coordinate 16,993,524 of NC_072021.1, read as the reverse complement.
AGGAAATATGAGAACATGTAAATATATTTAAAGCTCATGGCATGTAACTGTTTCTCCACTTTCAGTAGACTGTTTTTTTAAGTAGAAGTGTGCTTAAATCTCATCCTAGACACTAAATCTGGAAAAATTTGCCCTTTCTGGGTTAAGCTGGTGTCAGTGGTTATATCTGCCTTAATAAATTAAGCAGGGCTGAGGCATGGGTGCAAGAATTGTACTAACGGTCTAGAACGTGTAATTGTTGGTGTTCTCCTTGGCATAGCTGTAACCAGGGCAAGTTCCTCAAAAGTCACATCTTGGAGAACAATATAGGCAATGGTGATTCTCAGTAAAAAGCAGGGATGAGGCCAGACTGTGTCAGGCAGGAAGAGGGATGGCCACATGGGCATGAATCTATCCATGCTACTCTGTGCCAAGGGACAAATAATGAGTCTTGGTCCTTTTATTTACTAGTATAGATGTAGCCTATGGATCCTCAGGAACTGTCTGGAGAAAGTAGGTGTTTCTTGGTAGCAGCATCTTTGAACTTTTACTAATGAAAAGCCTGAGAGTATCAAAAGGATGAAATTGAGGGGGCAGCCAAGGTAAAGAGCACAGAAATGAGCTGCATAAGTGGCTCCCACTGAGCTGGAGACACTAATTAATGTTTCCTGGGTCTTAGAGAGACTCTGCTCTATGACTAGCAAACAGAAGAGGACATTGCTATTCTATTCCCTTGAGTAGCAAGGTATGATTGTTTTGTCATCTAATCTTGTGAGCCATGTCTTGTTTCAGAGAAGCCTTGCAACTTCCTGCTAGAGGAGGTGTGGTGACTGAGCTCAGTGCCCAAGACTGAGGCTCAGCCTTATGCCAATGACACAAAAAAGGCTGGCTGAGGGTGAGAGCTGAAAGTCATGGTAATCTGCACTAGCAGCTTGGTGAAGTGCTTCAAAAACCTTGCTGCTGATACCCATTTCAAAGGTGCTGAGTAGCAGAAACAAGTACTCAGATCTGAGTCCCATTTGCTGGACATCTGGTGGAGTTCAGGCTGTCATTTTTCAGAAGCAAAAGGGAGCATTTCTCTGGCAATACCTGCGCATGAATTGTTTTTCTGCTGGACCAGACACTTGATTCTCTGACGGCAGACACTTTCAGTTTGGATCTCTCAGTCTGTCTTTTGATCTCTTTCACTTTCCAAGGTTTAGAAGTGCTGATTATGCTTCCAGTTGCAATCACTGAGAAAACCTCATGCTCCTTAGGGTGGTGAAATCAGGCAGGACTCCCTCACTGGCAGGAGGCAAGGTTTGAAGCATACAGGGCTGGATTAGCAGGAGTATAGCAGGTAGATCAAGGGGAATGTTTACTCCTCTCTACTCCTCCTCCTCTCTCTGGCAGTCTCTGAATGGAGGCTGGGAACTGAAAGCACCAGAAAAAACAAGACATGGTAAGAAGGAACACCACTAAACAAAAAGAAAAGGGATCAGCATTTCTTGATTCACTGTGTCCTGTTCTTCCCTTTCAGGGAACTGAAATAGCAAGAGAGAAGGCACTTGTTAAAAAAGCTTGAAACTTTGGAGTTTCATCCTCTTTGCAGTGTAAGCAAGCTTCTCCATAAAGCCCAGCTGGGGTTCACAGTTTGCAGAGTGCTGCAACATGGTTTGGTGCACTACTTGCAGAGGTGTTTTCAGTCTGGTATGCTGTTCTCAAAGGCAGTTCTTCCCTCAGCTAGACTGATGGTAAGGGATATTAGTCTCCTTATTGTTTTCCTATGTTGTCTCTTTGATTTCTCTTCTGATGCCAACAGCTCTTACATGCTCAAGGAAACCAAATGGGTATGCTTTAGGGAGCTCATTTCAGGGCGAGGTGCTGTCTGCACAGCAGCAGTGTGCTCTGACCCAGTTGTCCTGTTACGAGCCTGTGGACAGCAGTGAGGCTGTCTTTCGAAGATGAAGATGAGGCTCTGGTGTCCCCTCTGCGTGGAGTTGACACAGCATACCATCTAGGCAGAGAAGCTGAACCAACTCAGAGAGCAACAATGCCCAATCAGTATTGGTCAGTGCACAAGGAAAACAAGCAAGATGAAGAACACGCTTCAAATATCTTTCTTCTGGCTTAGCTTGCCCTCCCTCCCTGACTCAGAATTTTCTTGGGTGTACATGTTCACCAGAGATCTCAGAAATAACCCCATTTCGAGTGTGAGCAGTTTTAGGATTTCTTTCTGTCCAGGCTTTATTGTATTTGGCAGTAGGCAGTAGCAGACTGGTCCAAGCTTTTGGCTTAGAACTTGATTTGTGTTTCTAGTTCACAGGAATTAATTTTTAGCCATCACAGGATCCCTCAGGAACCTCTTATTTTCCCATTTATTCAGAAAACACAAACCACAAGCACTTCCCCCAGTACAAATGTAACTCATTCTAAGTCTCTGCTAATTCCACAAGACACCAGTTTTACTAATTACATCCCTGATTAATTAAAGTGGAAATAATTTTGCTTCCAACTGGGAAGGTCATTTCAATTTGTTTGTTGATTGAGTTCAAACTAGAAGACTTGGTCAATCTCTAGTGATAAAACACATATTGTATATTATTAATGTCCCTTCCTGGTTGCCTTTTCAGTGGGAGCCTATGGTCATTTTTGTTATTTCAGCAACAATGGGACTGGTACCTAATGCCCAGAGTAACTCAGCTTGCTCTAGAGTGGACAGTTAGGATCTGGATGACCAAATAACTCCTCAGGCCCATTGGCTATATTTACTGAATGTCTTTGCTGCAAAAAAAGAGCTTAAGACACCCAACTTTCAGGGTGAGGAGTGTTTCCTTACTCTTTATTTGATTTCCACCCAAAGCAACACTGGCTTTTTCCCAAGGTAACAGGTTGAGTTCAAACCACAGTTAGAATTTCAGCTGTGGGTCCAAGTTAAAATAAATCCATGCCAAGACTTTATCTTTCTTGGCAGAAAAGGTATTTCTATTGTAGTATGCTGTGTATAATATAAAAAAGAACAAAAGCTCCTTCAATCAACACATTTTTGTGCTGAGTTCTCATTTGATTTTAGTGTGAGCACTTTATTTGGATGCACAATTGCTCTTTTGAAAGTATTAAATCAAGGAATAAAGACTTAGTGGTTGACTCCTTGAGCCAACAGCATCAACCAAAAAGCACACTCAAAAGACTTCACAGCCCACATCAAAGGCAAACTGCACAAAAAAATAAAAAAGAAAGAAAGGAAAGATGATATTGTGGATATTGTGTAGAAAGACTGGCAAAACAGAAAACCAGAGGTAGCATTTCAAGAATGATTGAGGCAGGGTATGGAGAAACACTAGAGCCTTAGATGAACCTAGAAGGAAAATGTTTAATTTTTGATATACAACACAAGGCAAGGTGCATTTCAAAACCTACAGGTACAACGTATTGAAAGGTCTGGAGTAGAGTCTGAGTAAAGTTACTTGAATATATATATGCATAATAGCCTAGAAACTAGTCCAAATAATGGTTTATTATGAATGAAAATCTGTACTGAGTGATATTAAAGAGTCTGGCCTATTACTGATTTCACTAATAGCCTAGGTGATGAAATTGAAAGCCTGCTTTGGCAATTTGCAGGTACTACTAAGGGGGGACTGATCAAATACCCTGGTGGGTGGGAGTCACATTCAAAAGAAGTTATCTGGGAACTCTTAAAGAAAATGGCCAAGTTACAGTGCAGCAAAGATTGCAGGTATTGCCCTTCAGCAGAGAGACTCACAAATGAAGATGTGAGAAAACAGATCTGCAGGAAAAGTTCTGTGAAAAGTGAGTGAGAAGCTGACCATAACTAGGTAAACAAACTTAGGCTCATGCAGCTAAGCTGGACAGAGAAGGACAGTAGTCATCCCACATGGTTCAGTGTTAATAAGATCTCAGTGCTGTGACAGAACAGGGGTGGCAGAACAGGTTGATGCATGTTTGTCTGTAGAACTTGACCACCCACTAACCTGGCACAGTATCACAGGGTTTGCCTGTATACAGGACACACAGCAGGTCATTCTGCAAAGAGGATGAAGCTTTAAGAAACTTCATTTGTTTCCCTTTAAATTGCACTTTCTATTTTCTTTTTGCTGGTCTATTTGTAAGCCCAGTGCTGCACAAAGACCAAATCTGTGGTGGTCCACAGGCTGTTTTGCCACTGGTTAATTGCCTCTTGTTTGGTTATGACAGTCATGTCACTCCTTTCTAAAGGAGTTGAAGGTGGACAACTACAGCTATTGCTTGCATTTTGCCTTTACGGAGGAGGACCTTGTTTTCTGTAAGGGTAGCACAGGGACTGAATGAGGCTGTATTAAGGGACCAATCTGCATTAACCTTTTCTTCATCTCATACAAGGTTAGCTCTGCTGGCTAGTGCAAGTGGGATGACTAAAAGAGTAGTCAGGCACCCAATCCCCAGCCACTCTTTGCTAATCTACATATGGGAGAGAATAGTGAGTTTCTCTGAGGAGTTCCTCCAGCATACTGTGACCTATGATATGAGGACAGGGCACTCAAGTATAAGTATTATTTCTTCACATAAGGCATTACAGTCTTCTTCGTGGCTGTGTAATGACAGTGAATGTTGGGATTGTTACTTATTTCTATCACAAGGCTGATGACTCTAGCTAGCTAAGTGGTCCAGGTCCTCCCTGGAGAGGAGAATTTGAGCTGATGAGCTGCTTGATTTTGGTCTGAGCTGTCTTTCCTTTCTCTCATGTAGTGAAGATCTATTTCCTTAAAGGATGGAAGATGTTTTGTCCCACCACCAACATGACATTCAGGGGAAACACAAGCGTTATCTGTGCTGAACTCATTTTGGCTTCCCAACGTTAATCTCTTGGCCTGTGAGGGCAGATGTTTCCAGGAACCTGGTGATTGGGTGACATCTTGTGCTTGTTTCTTTTACTTCAAAACAGAAAACAGCAGTAGAGGTCACCTGCTCTGTATCATTTCACAATGGACCATTCTCCAGAGTAAGGATTGCCTTTATGTTTGATTCAATTTAGCAACCTTACAGCCTGTCCAAACAGAGACCAGGGCTGCCTTAGAATTGATGAAGACATCCTCTTTCATTCAGGAAGCTTGTCCTGGAAGGATATGCAGGAGTATAGCCAGAAGAGAACATAAGCAAATACAGAGTGGTGCCTGAGCTGTATCAATTGTGTAGACATACACAGTTTTGCTCCCAAACATCATACCAGTTTTGTATCCTTCGTGTTCTTTATGTCATCAAAAATAACTATGGGTTCTCAGTGCTGCATAAAACAAAGCCAAGTGACAGAGATACTTACCTGAGTTTCAGTATCTAAATTCAGATTTAGCAAATTGATAGAGGTTTTAGGCATGTATGTACTAAATGATCGATTTAATCTACCTGTCAAGTTAAGTAAACCACAGAGTGATTTTAGCATCCATCCAGCATGTAAGAGCATGAAGTAGCTTTTATTTTGTTTAACTGCGCCTGAACCACACAGGTTTAGGTGTTGAGATTTAAAATCTTGGAATGTAAAAAAGAAAATGTTTAATGCAGCAGTGAGTGACAATGCTCCTGTTATGCCAGACATGAGGAAAGGAAAGCCAGCACAAACATAACTCCACATTTGAGAAGTACTTTTTTTTTTTTCAATGACAAGATAATTATTTTCTCTAGCTGTTACTGTGTGTCTCATTCTCCTTGATATATGCCATTTTTAACTCAAATGCATTTAAACTGATGTAACTTCAGGACAGTCAATTGTCATCTTGAACGTTTAAAGCCAGAAGTAAGGCTAAGAGACTACGAAAGGAGAGAGCTGAAGAACAACAGGAAAAAGCAAAAAAGGAAATTTGGGTGCTATGGACAATGAAACACTTTGGTTTAAAACTGATTATTCTTTAGAGAATAGGTGTTTTCTGTTCACATCTTGTTAATGGCTGAATTTTAAGAGATACAGTTACTACTGAATCTAGAACTAGCATAAAGAAATATAATTTGACAGATGAAGTACACAAGCCAACAACATGATGGAAGAACAAAACAAAGGACTTGACAGAAAATATGACCTGGCAACCCCAAGTCTTACGAGAGCACTCGTTAGCTCAGCAGGGTTTTATAAAGCCAGTGCACTCACTGGGGCTAATCCTAAAGGAATATAAACTCTCTGAAATTAAAGATAGGGTAAGGACCATTGAGGAATACCTTGTGCATGTTCTGAGGGGCCTTTGTAATTTATCTAAAACTAAGAGACTTACAAGTTTGAGTACTGGCCAATTTAACAACCTCAAAAACATTAAAAATTTTCTGTTCTAGCTGAAGTACAGCATGGGATTTAATTATCTTGCAATTTCTTGTCACTCCTGCAGTTTCATTAGAAGCTGTGTATATGGATCTGCCTTTGATTTACTTACTAATGAGGTAAGACAGAAAGGCTGCAGAAATCCAAATAAGTACCTGAATCTGAAATAGCATGAATAATTTTCACAAATCACCTATATCTTCAATTTGAAGTGTGTAGAACATGCAGCTCCTGACTGGCAAGGATAATACACCCGTAATCTTGAGCTCAGGTCAGTACCAGAGCTTATGAATAATAAATCTTTGGTGAGCTTGTTTCCAGCTGATCTTTGCATGACTTTTCAGTGGTCCTTGCCAGGGCTACATTCAGCTCTCATTCTTTAAAAGGTATCGGTCGAGAAGCAAATTTGGGCAGGTTTCTGTCTAAATTCATGGACATGTCTTAAGCCTAAATCACCCCAAATGAAGCCCACTATGGAGATATCTGTGAGTCTATCTGCGGCTTTTTTGTCATCACCCAAGCACAAAAAGTAATCTTGGTAACAAAACCAAACCAAATTGATGGTACAGGCCTAAAGTGACAATATACTTAGTTCAGACTGCATAGACAAGTGCTTGGCTCAGATCTGTTCACTTCCTATTTAACAGGTATGAGAGACTGTGTCCTGCAGCAGCCACATATACCCAGGCTGTCTAATATTGCTGGAAATGCCACTCAGGTCTTTTGGATCTCAAGACAGACCAAGTGGCATCCCAAGCAACCCCAACTGGGATCCTCAAGGGAATCAAGTTCTTGAGGAGGAACTGAGAATATCATACAGCCCTGGGTATAGAGATTTCCCCCACACTAGGCAGGTAGAGTCAGAGACAATGAATGTCCAGACCACCTCAACAATATGCCAGGAGAAGGGAAGCACTTAGCCTCAAAGGTTTTTGTGGGTTTGGTGGTGGGTGTTTTTTTGTTTGGTTGGTTTGTTTTGTGTTGTTTATTTTTTTCCCCTATGATAAAAAAGCCTGCCTCTCACATTCATGCAGAAAGAAGGGTTATTCAAGTCTGGGTTGCTGTAGGACTGATCTTTTCTCCCTTGGCTGTGGACTTGAAAAAGAGTGTAGGCATGACCACATCCAAATCTTGGTCTCAGTTTTAACTTTTGGCTTTCCTGTACACAGCAAATAGCACCAGTTTCTCACAGGCAATACATTTCTTGTGCATCACATATGGCCAATAATTCACAAGAGCATGAAATGATTATGTTTCCTTACTTAGGGTTGTCATTTGTGTAATTTTCATCCCAACACTATAGCACAGGGTCATTACCAAAGTGGGATGGGTCAGTTGCTTCAGTTTGTGAGAAAATGGTTTGGAAACTGTCAGGTCTTGTCTGTGACCTGTGAGAGTCAAAGAAACAGACTATGCTGTGCTTCAAAATGAGTTCAATTAGCATTTCAGCTAAGAGCAAAATAAAATTAACTTCTGTTCCCATATTGCAGGGCTGTCAGTGCATTTACCAAGGTAAATTTGGAGTCACCCCATAAACCTTATGTAGCTACACTAGTGACTAACAGGGGAGAGAATAACACTTCTTTCTTATTACACATCCAAGGAAAAGGGCCAGCAGCTTCGTGATTCATTGGTTTACTCTTCTCCATCATTATGTTGCCTTCTGCGTGGGGAAAAAAAAAATCAATCTTACTAACAATAGCTTGTCTTTTCTCAATTAGTTATTGTTACAACAAGCAATCTGGTTGCAGAGAAAAAAGTACTGTGAAAAAATCTTTGCTTCGGTAACTACCGGGTTGTACAGGTGTAAGACGCATCCGAAACACTTCCCTTTGTGAAGCTCACACAATGGCAGCATTTTCTACAGCAGAGGGAGGTCAAACACCAGAAGTCAGCACAGGCTTTCTAGGCTGAAATTGCAGTGGGAAATATTTTATACCTTCACAAGAGTTAAATTCACTGGAATAATGTGCAAAAACATCCATAACTGAGCAAATGTCCCTGCCTCTCCATTATATTAAGGGGAATAGCTGATCAGTAAAATCAGTGGAGTTTAGGATGCAGTTACTCCTAAGCTTCCTATATTTGATCTCCACTCACTCTGTTGACTTCAGTTTTGATTCGGTACTGGAGGTTTGGACATAGTGCCAAAGCAACAAAGCTCAGACACCAGTTATGTCAACTGTATCTGTATTTCCCAGCAGCTTAGTATTTTGAACCTACTATGTAAAGAGAGAGTATCTGCATCTGGGAGTCCTCAGAAATCAGCCTGGCATGGTCAGCCTGTTCATGAAAGATCTGTACCTCTCCCAGCTTTGGGGAGGAGCTTTTGCATGTGTCAGCTCCATTGTACAGTGAGCCCTGCAAGATCTGCTGTAAGTGCAAAGCCTTTCAGACAAAATGATAAAGTCCTGCAATGGGCTAAGATGGATTTATTTCTCTTCCCACTAAGAGTTTATTGGCTTCAGGGTGAGCTGTGGGTGTAATTCTGAAAAGGCCAGCAGCATGGCGGGGAGAATGAATCACCTTTATAACCAAATAAAGACTGACAGTGACCATGGAATGATGCTTCCCATCCATGAAATGGTGGCCCTATATGTGTTGCTTTGTCAGGGACTGATTTGAATCCATCTTTACAATAATGGAGGGTAGCTGCCACTTTGCAGTGCAAGCAAGGAAGGTAGAATATGTGGGGAGAAGGTGGTGGACTAGAAAGAGGACTACAACGCTGCAGAGACGGTTGGAAATCTCTCCTGGACTAACCTGGAGAAATCATAGCTGTAAATAGGTAGATGCAAACTGAAAAAGTTGTCACAGAATAAATAACCAGTGTCTGCTTCTGCTGCCCTTCTTCTTGACATACCAGACAGGTACAGTCACTGAGCTTGACTCTGGCCTCTAGACTTTGTGGCTTTGTACCTTTACAGTAGATCAAGCAGGATCCAATCATTTTTCACAATTTTTATTAATATTTATTCCATCTTTATATGTAGTTTTAAAGGGTTGGATAAAAATTAAAAGGTCTTAAAAACATTTTTAACAGGAGTAGCATGTACTTTATGCACAGAACAAACCCATTACATTAGCAGCTCTGTTAACCTCTTAGATTCTTAACTGTCATAACCACTGACCAACCATTTATTAGTAGTCATTAATCATTTATTATTTCTGCCTGAACTGTTTCTAAATGTTCCAGTAATATAAATTGTTCATTCTTTCAAAATTCAATAACACAGCTGAACTTTACCTGTAGTGCTCTCTTTGCCCATCATTTAATACGTTTAAAATCCCCTCTGAGTAAGAACTTCAGTAGAAAGTCGTTAGGAGAGTTTTCCTAACCACAATAATCCCCCATGCATGTATCTCTGTCAAGTGAGTTCCTTTTTCAGACAATTATCATAGAATCATAGAATCAAGAAGGTTGGAAGAGACCTCAAAGATCACCGAGTCCAACCTGTCACCCTAAACCTCATGACTATCTAAACCATGGCACCAAGTGCGACGTCCAATCCCCTCTTGAACACCTCCAGGGATGGTGACTCCACCACCTCCCTGGGCAGCACATTCCAATGGCCAACCACTCTCTCTGTGAAGAACTTTCTCCTCACCTCCAGCCTAAACCTCCCCTGGCACAGCTTGAGACTGTGTCCTCTTGTTCTGGTGCTGGTTGCCTGGGAGAAGAGACCAACCCCCTCCTGGCTACAACCTCCCTTCAGGTAGTTGTAGACAGCAATGAGGTCTCCCCGGAGCCTCCTCTTCTCCAGGCTAAACAGTCCCAGCTCCCTCAGCCTCTCCTCATAGGGCTTGTGCTCAAGGCCTCTCCCCAGCCTCGTTGCCCTTCTCTGGACATGCTCCAGCAATTCAACATCTTTCCTAAACTGAGGGGCCCAGAACTGGACACAGTACTCAAGGTGTGGCCTAGCCAGTGCTGTGTACAGGGGTACAATGACCTCCCTGCTCCTGCTGGCCACACTATGCCTGATGCAGGCCAGGATGCCATTGGCTCTCTTGGCCACCTGGGCAAACTGCTGGCTCATGTTCAGCTCTGTCCACCAGTACCCCCAGGTCGCTTTCCACCTGACTGCTCTCCAGCCACTCTGACCCCAGCCTGTAGCTCTGCATGGGGTTGTTGTGGCCAAAGTGGAGCACCCAGCACTTGGATTTGTTGAAGTTTGTTCAAGAGAATCAAAGAACTTCACTGTTATTTAATCCTGACATTTTCTCAAGCAGTGTGAGGTCTCACCAGCATAATAGGGAATTTCCCTCTTGATTCACAGGGCACAGGTATGAACTGCATTGTCCTGTCAATACTGGGAATCCATGCCATTGTCATTGACATTTTTTGCGTAGGTTCATTTTACATGATCCCATCCCTCCATGTAGGCGTATGTCAGACAGACCACATTGGGCAATGTGAGGGCCATGGCTGGGAGCCTGCTCTGTGATTGCATGGCACCTACCATGGCCGATAGTAATTATATAGGTTCCAAACCAAAGTGTTCTTACTAATTTTATTTTGTGATTTTTAAGATCTGTAACTGTATTTACAAGCTGGGACCTGTTATTCTGTGAGGCTGATTGTACAGTTTGGGTTTGGTTTTCATGTAAGACAAACTCAGTCAGCATGGTTTTGTTTCTGCTGAAGGCAGTGTTTGGACCCCCCATTGTTTTGACTGGTGACTGGGCAAGGAATCAGATTTAGCAAGTGCAGCATGTATGGCTTCCTGAGCTTGGAAATGTTCTATTTCATAGCTCAAAGATAGCACAGATGAAAACTAGCAAAACATGAGAGTCCGCTTAGCCAGAGTGCAGAAACAGGATGTGGGAAGAAAAATTATGTTTTGAGCTTTCTGAAATATTAAACTAGTGAGAAGACTTTTGCAGTGATTAGTTTTCCATGTCTAATAATTTCTTTGATCACTAAAGCTACTTCTCTTCCTGAGTTATGTAATTCTGAATGTAACTTCTGAAGAAAAGCTATCAGTTTGCTGTTTAATAAAGAGTCACCTCAACCTATCCATACTGACTACTTGTTAGACACTTACTTGAGCAGTGTACATGCATAGGTGAAGGCTTATTAAAGTCTGTATTGGATGAGAGTTTTGAGGGAGAAACAAGATAAATTCAAGCAGTGACAAAACAACTTTCAAGATGAATTAGGTAGGGGCTACAAAATATATTGCTGTTTACCAGCATCACTTAAAACCACATCTCCAGTGTCTGATGCTTTTCCCATTAATACCAAGGGAAAACTCCAAGAGGAAATCCAAACTTCAACTGGCAGCTGATGAGATTAGATAGATTCAGATGATCTCTCTCTACATAAGTTCAAAATGCTTATGCCTAAGGACAGTTACAGCTAAAAAGGTTAGTATTTGCTAATAGATTGTGCGATACGTGCTGATCTGGGTCCAAAATGCTAAGATTAAGCACATGGCACAGTGGGCAGTGTTGGTGAACCATAACTGAGATGCAAGTAAGGAGGAATATTTGACTTGGACCACTGTGAATGTCTGGAAAGGCTCCTGTAACGTAGCAAAGTAAGGGCCCAAGCAAGCTCTTCATTAATGCTAGTCTTTTAACACCAGGACTATGCTTAGTGTGAGGAAGCTGTGTTATGGCTTCTGTTGCTCCCTACATACTCTGATAGTGCCCATTTTTCACACTTTGCTGCTGTTTGTCTCAGCAACATTAACTGCTGATTTCCTTGCCCTTGGAGAAATGCTGCCACTCCTCAGAGAAGAACAAGGTCAAGCTGGGCCCCAGATCCCACACAGCCTCAATGAATTGTTTTGTGATCAAGTGGGTAAGCTATTTGTTTGAAAAGCAGGCTGGAGAAGCTTGCAGAGCTACCATCCTGGCAGATGGGCCAGATCTCACACAGATGCTCTTGCTTTGTTGGCTGGCAGCTTTCAGCCCTATGGTAATTATGTATTGCTAGAAATTACTTTGGAGTAGCTCTCAAGAGGCTGCCATCAAGGTTGTAATCTTAAGGGACAATCTCAGACAGAAAAGAAAGAAGGCAAAGTGAATCAGGCAATGATGGAGGCTGACTTAATTTCACCAAGCTTTTATAGTCATCCTGACCTCCATATGAGTTCTCCACTTCAACCAGAAACAAACCAAGCACATCAATGCTCTGACAATGAAACTGCACTAGTTGTTACCTGCCAGGTCATGAATCACATCTCTGCTTACCACTCCTTTCATCACATAGCTGATGATTTTTATCCACTCCTCTGTTACTCATGTGAAGGGTAGTGCAGAGATCTGAAATTTATTGCTGAAATTTTTAAGGTGAAAGTAGGTATGATTTAATTAATTGCTCGGGCAGCTGCAGTTTTAAGCTGCGTTTTGGATGTGATGCTGTTGAGGCAGTCTTCTGGATCCCACTTTGTAGCTCTTTACACTTAACCTCTAAACAGTAATGTGCTTCTAAGTGAGTTCTGTCAGGAAAGTTGTAATAATGCATAGCAATTTTTGAGCAGCCTTCACAAACATATTTCCTAATCAGATACTAAGCAAAGGAATAAAAATAGTGCTCTGAATCTGTGATGGTCTTGTAATTGCAATGTTTTACCTTAGAAATGAGAAAAAAACAACTCTAATGAAATAATTTTGTTTCATTATACTTGGCAATTTGGACTTTGCAATTAAAAAAAAAAAATGTGGAGTGGTGTATTTTGTACCTTCCCATTATGAAAGATTAAAGGCTTCATGGGCACATCTGTATGTAGTGGTATAGTGAATTTCTGCTGATGGGCATCTCCCTGTGTTCAGTCTGACAACAGAAAACATAATGAGCTTTGAAGCTGCCATTATGTTCCATCATGTCAATGATCCATAGATTAAGAACTGGCACAAGCAGGCTGAAGAGCCCTACAGGAGCTGTAATAGCCTATCTTATCAGCAGTCAGATGCTGGGGATTGAAATGGGAGAGCACTGAACCACATACACTCCCTTCCAGTTCTGTGCTCTTTCGCTTCTTGTGGAGTCTACTGGAGGCACCTGCATATGTAATGAAACACAAGATGTTCTCTAGTGCCTGATGCAAACTCGGTCTCTATAGAGCCAGTTCAAGTGTTTGTGTGGAGTTTCTGTAATGAAAGCCCTGGCAAGTGTTGAGCAACAGTCATTCTTCTAAATGTAAGCTCTCTGCACTGTGCTCCCATGGCTAGCAGCCCAAGGCTTCAAGGGAACAGGCTCTGTTCTGCCTGTAATCATGCACCACCTTCATGGTCCTTTGGGACTGCAGTGGCCAGTGGCTTTACAAGAACTAATCAAAATCTTGCAGAGCTGGAGCTGAAAGGTAATGAGTCCTGCTGGACCCAGACTGACTCCACACAGAGCTAGATGGCTGTCTTTGCAACTCGTGTCCATATCACCAATTCTTTCTGCTAACCCAGTTATCTGAACTCACCATGATCCTGGATAACTGAGAGTTGGCTTTTAAACTAATAATCTCTGTCATGACATTTGCAAGACACTTGCTAACTTAACATAAGGAATTACATGATGTAGCAATTGCTCATTTAAAGTTTTTAATGGGATCCACTTTAGATTTTCCTACTGAGATAACATTTACCTTTGGCCACTACTCACTTGGAGCAGGTCCAGCCAATGACCTACATGGGAAAGCATCTATATCAGTTGCTGAGCATCAGAGACAGATGGTCCCCAGTGAGATGGATTTACAGTCCTTAATCCTGCAAATAAATCCAGAAATTCAACTTTATGACCAGACTGGTACTTGTTGAAGCCTGTGAGGTTACTGTGAGAAGAAGCAGAGACCTTGGGGAGGGTTTTCATGAAGAATAGTTTACACGCCATGTAAGTTCAGAATCCTGCAGAATGCTGCAAGATCCAGATCTCAGGGTTTGCAGGTGCAGAAAAATCAGGACAATGCACTGCAGTATCAAATTTTGATCTTTGTCATTTATATATTGGTAAAGATTGAATCTGTCCTATCTGGCCTAGTTCACAAGATTATTTTGGTCTCTAGTCACATCATCTACTTGTTCCATTTGCTCTTATGGATCAGGTAACTGAGCTTTTATCTCCTTTTCCTCTCCCTCTCCTACTCCTCTCTTTTTTTTTAAGCTCAGTAGAAAATAACTTCATTCCAGATTCATAGTGGTTTTATTCATAATCTCTCTCTTTTTTAAAAATTTATTTTCTAATTTATGAGAAACTATTAAACTAAGGCTACCTCTATTAATCTAGTATCACTTAGGCTCTCTGTATTCATTGGAGAAGACAGGAGAAAAATTTAAACTAGGAATCATTCTATCAGTACTATATTTGTTCTCATATGTACAGGCATGAACTTAGAGATCTGAAAGGATCCTCCAAAGCCTGTTCCACGGGAAGCAGGAGAGACAACTTCCTGCAGTGAGAAAGGCAGTCCACCTGTCTCAGTGATCTATGCTACTCCTTGTGTTAAGATGTTTGCATATTATTTAAAGTCTAAAGTTTCTGACCATATATAGATCTCCTTTTGAATTTCTCTGATAGATTGGCATTTCCTAAGGAGTTTTTCTTTTCTTTCTGTGGCTCTCAGTTCCAGCACACCTTAGAAACCAATATACATATACTCCTCTTCACTTCTCTTGATCAAAACCGTGTAGGAAATACATAAGAAAGGTGACTGGTTATAAAAAGAGTCCTTCACTCTGAAAGAAGAAATCCTACACAGTTTTCAGTACAATTGGAACGAAAGTGACCTGGTATTTTGTATTCAGTCATTTGCTGCTAGACGTTGTAGATGCTGCATTCTAATCATGCTTTTGTTTTTGTCTCTGTTGCCCCTTCTGAAAACCTGTGCCAGAGTTACTGCCATCTGGTTGTTACCAAAATTTTAGCCTAAAATTTTGATCATTGGGACAGGATACTCTCTTAACCTAAACAGCTTCTATTTCTTCTCAATGTTTCTGTGTGAATCATTATTTTCATCTCTCTTGTTCATGAGGATTGATGGTTTCTTGTACTGAATAATGCACATTCTGTCACGTTGATGTTGATAGCTTTCTACAATAAGACAGGTATGCATGAAAAGCCAGGTCTGCCGTGCAGTGCAGGGAAATAGTTCTGAAATGCTGTAGATTTCTGTATTAGTTGCAAACCCTTCTCTTTCTGCAGTCTACAATTTCACTGTCTTTAACTTCTTCATCCCCACACAACCCTTGTGTCTCTTACAATAGGTGAAGAAGTGTATTGTCCCCACTTTGCAGATGGGAAAGCAAGGTGAAATCTCTTTCAGGGAGTCCCTGGCAGACCAGGCAGCTTTGGTACATTAAGGCACTGGCTGCTGGAATATCCTCATCCCTTCTGAAGTTTTTGTGGTTGCTTAAGGGATTTGATTCTCAGTCCTCATTAAATTAAATGGGATGAGGGCACCCAGGCTTCTGAAGTTGCTCTGAAAATCTCAGCTGTAAAAGACAGCTTATTAGGCTATTTCCCCAGTATCTTACAAGCAGAAAAAGAAGATTCATTGGCAGAGAAAGAGAGAGACCAGTACATCATAACAAATAAGAGAAATGGCTACTACTTTGTAATTGAATTGTAACTTCATATTAAATTTAATAATGCACACTCTTTAACTTCATTTTCCTCTTATTAAGAGGAAAGAAATTGGCCCAGGCAAGCAAGCAAATAATTAAATAGAAATATTAAAAAATGCATGAACAATATGGAGCTTAAATGTGTATCACTTTTATAGCAGCAGACATGACTTAGAAGCCAAGTCCTTAAAATGAAACATTCTTCAAGCTTTTGAAAGCTCTCTAGGAATTCTAGCATCAGAAATGAGTTTTCACAGTGCTAGTATCTCCAGAGACATGCATGAGGTTGCTTATTATTTCATGGTCCCCAGCATGGGCTATATTAAACACAGAAATACTGAGGGAAAGTCCACTTGTGAGTGACAGAAAAGGCTGCAGTATAGCACTGGCAATACCTGAACTGCCTTTAAATTAGCTACCTGGGGTATCAGCACTCTACATCTTAGGAGGCTGAGGGGAGGACATGCTGTTTTCCAACAAGCATGGGTAGCCAAAGCAGCAAATTTAAAACATAACTAATATCACTACAGTGCCCTGTAGTGATTGCCCAATGGACCAGCCCTACCCAAGCAAATGAGGACCAACGTTTAGGTTCTGAAAATAGAGACGTCACAAAACCCACTGAGTCAAATTCCAGTGCTCTCTAAGGGCCTCTATGCTACAAGAAATTTGCCTGAAGAGCTTGAAGTGAAGCCAACAGAGCTGATTTCAGCCAGTTTTGTCATTATAAATACATCCAAACCTGACCTCTTTGAGGCCTCCTCACATTCAGTGCCCAAAGATTTTTTTCAAACTCCACAGAACATTTTTTCGATAGAGGTATTCCTTCTACTGCCAGAATGTTTCCTACCCCAACACTGGATGAAGAGAGCAGACAAGAAAAGGACAGGGCACAATGAAATACTCAGATGGAAGTACCTACTTAATTTGACAGAGCTCTCACATGCTGTTTAAAACTCTTTCAACAAAATCTATTTGTGGTAGGTAAACATTATCTGGATATTCTAGATGAAATCACTGAAAAAAAAAAAGAATAAAAATCAACATTGAAATGGCCAGAATTATCCTATTAAGGAGAACTGATCATTATTTCTTTAATAGGCCAAGTCATCCTTTATAGTATAAGAAGTGCTATTGCAAGATTGCAAGGATGGGCAGATGAGCAAGCTGCAGGACAAGAAAACTTCATGTCCTCAGCATTACCTCTGCAAAGGTTGTTCATCTTGATGACTTAAATAAGCTTTACAATATCGATATTCCTCTCTATTTCCTTTTCTCTGATATGGAACATTCCATTCCATTCCCATGTTACCTGCTCATTTCAAGTCCATGTGAGAAAGGACATTCTCTTGAAACTTCTCCAAAAATTTTACTCTTTCTGCTTTAGAATAATGTCAGTTCTGCTGCCAGTGACCCTGCATGGTACACAAGCACTTGGGCTTAGCTATGTAAGATTTAGCTTTGAGTCTACTTTTACAAAGCATCATTATTTGTAGATGTGTTTATGCTCACTTGTATCTGTAGACATTTCTTTGCAGCATAGAAGGGCTGGAAGGTTTTATTTTAAATGCCAGGAAACAAGAGCACCAGAAATGAGTAACTACTACTGGCTTTTAGTGTTGCTACTAAATTGAGCAAGACAAGAATGATTAAAGGCAACCCATACAAATATCAGAAGCAAAACAAACATGCAAAAAAGCCAAACTTACTTGATGCATTTAGGGAATCTCCATAGCGGACAAGGGAAGAAAGCATCGATCAAACTAAATGTTGCATAAAAGGGAAGAAAAATGACATGAGGTCAGAGCACTGAAAGTGAAATAAGTAGCTGTGTGAAAGACTTGCTTAGCAAGTGGAGCAAGAGGGCTAGCAAAGCTGTGGAGGACTTTTACTAAGGAGGGAGCTGAGAAACTGCAGTGCTGCACAGGCTGATGCCAGAGACAGGCTGTACTGTACATTGTGCTGTACAGCTGGAAGATGGATTTGCTTTCAAAAGAAAGTATGTGTCATGTTTGCTAACAACAGTGACAAGCAGCAGGATAACCACTGTCAAAGGACCAAGTCTAGTTTTGAAGTGTCAAGGCAGAAGTGACAGCATGGTCCTGAGAAATGATCTGTGAGATTGTTGTGACTATGAGTGAAGTTAAAAGACTTCTCACTGCTTTATTCTACTGGGTAGGATGTTATTTCCCTTAGTGACATTGTGCTTTATTGCTGCTGGATGCCTAGTTTTGACTGCCTGTTTGCTATCAAGCACAGAGGTTCTGGGAATAAAATATAGTCCTTGATTTAGTGCCATCACTACAGATTGCTTCTGATTTCCAAACAGGTGAGCATTGCCCATGGTAATAGACGGCCTGAGCCTGAACTAAAGCATGACATGACTTCATTTCTGACTCAGTCTTGCAGTAGGGACAAACCATATGAGAATGACACAACTGAAGGTGAAAGAACAAGGAAAAAAAAAAAAAAGAAAAGCCTTGTCTCCTGTATTTCACAACCCAGTAAGCGGAACATGGGGAAATCCTTTTTAGCAGTCACAGCAGGAACAATGTTTCCCTCTTCTTTATCACCTCAGTGAGAAAATCAGGGCAACCATTTTGCATTGGCAGCATGCCTTGCCACCACCTAGGTCTATGGTTGGCTCAAAATATCAGAGTGTTCTGCAGAAAAGCCAATATTTAAATGTCTATAGGGTCAGATTCAAACCTCCCTAGAACGAATGGGACACTTACTACTGACCTAAATGAGTTTTGGATTGACTCAAAGGGAGCTATTTTATCCCAGTGCCTTTGGAAACTTCCATTCAGAAGTTTATGGAAGTTCATTGATCAAAAGGACCTAGAGAACTGGAACTCTGCTTCTTAAGGGATGCTTCTTTGTCACTGATAAGAAGAGTTGCATCTTCAGATGTTCCTGATGCATGTTGTTACTTTTCTAGTAGACCTAACTTCTGGAATGTATTAAAAGTACTTTTTTCATGATCAACATGAATAGATGTGCTTTTCCAAACCTTCATAACTGTTCTGTTACCAACAGGGACCTACAGAGACAATTCTTTGGGGATCCAGGTATTTTATTTTCAAAGTGAAGCAGATGGGAAGGATTTTATCTTTAAAATTTGTATGTCAAGATGGAGTTGTTGTGCCCTGAATAATGCATTATATTAAAAAAGAATGCACTGGGAACAAAACTTCTGGGTTTTGTTAGTTTTCTTTATTTTTTTTTTTTTTTTGGGGGGGGGAGGGAGGCGGTGGGGGAAACACAGGGGGAGAGGGGGTCATTTATTTTACTTTTACCAAAATGGAAAGTTTCCAAGAGAAAAAGTATTGCTAATCATATTAGATGGCTTTAAAAAGGATATTTCCTTTCCATGATGCATAGAGAAGCCTGTGATGATTGTTGCCTCCATGGTTGTGATAGTAGGCAAATCAGTATGTCTGGTGGCTATGCCACTTGATAGTGACATAAATCAAAAGCTTGCTGAAGTCAAAATGGTGCCCTGGAGGTGTTCAAGAGGGGATTGGACATGGCACTTGGTGCCATGGTTTAGATAGTCATAAGGTTTAGGGTAACAGTTTGGACTCGATGATCTTTGAGGTCTCTTCCAACCTTCTTGATTCTTGATTCTTGATTATTTAGCCATTTCTATGCTCTTCACAAGTTTATTCCTTATCATATTTTATCTGATCTAGACTAACTTTACCTGTTTTGAATGTATTAGTGTGTGATTGATTCACAGCTCAACAGATCATATTTGTTTTCCTGACTTTTATTTGGTATTTTTTCTCTCTTACATATTGTTTTCTTTGGCTTTTCATTCACTTGCCCTGCTGCGTGTTTTCACTGGCAACAAGAAGACAGATACACTTTAGGTGTAGTTTTATAGTTAAATTTTGTTTGAATTTGCACTGGATTTCACCAACACAAGCCAAGAGCAGAACTGGGAGTCTGACTTGCAGAGAAATGTAATATTTTTCCCACTGAATCCCTGCCTGACTAAAGAAAGACAGTAAACAAGAGCTTTTTAACAGCCAGTTCTGATCCTTCTCCTCCTTGCCTCTTTCAGTTTGTGCTTATCCACAACTGCAGATTCGATTTCCCAAGTGAAATAACAGGGGCAGTCCCCTTCATTCCTACAGATATGTGGGACTGTCATAGCCCTATTCCTGCTTCTCTACAATGAATGCTGCAGGTGGTCTGTTAGTTTTTGTTAGTTTTGGGGGGGTTGTTTGGGTTTTTCTTTCCTTTTCAGCTATTTTAGTAATTTCCTTAAGACCTATTTTATGCTGGGGCTAACAGAACAGCCAGATCTGGAGGTCTTAAGTTGTGCTCTAACTCACCTCCATTATACAAGAAGGGGTGAAAACAAGACAGCAGTGCAGATACTAGTCTTTAAATAGCACAAAGAACTCTTATAATTTCTGATCTAGATGTTAAAGGGAAATAGCATCATGGAACTAACTGTGATTCTGAAATAACAACTTGGCTTAGCAGTTAATGAAAGACTGAAACTGCAGCATTTACACTTAGTGATTTTCAGATAAACATTCTCCCTTCCTCCTCACGTATATCTGGATCCAAAGACTTTTTCACAGCCATAAAACTGAGTATGTTTTCTTAGTCCTTATCACTGCTTCCAGACATGACCCCAGTAAAAGCCACCTGGTGTTTTGGTATTCAGGAAGAGCAATCCAAGAACTGATCCTACAGGAAAAATATATATATATATTTTATATATATATATATGTTGAAGTATATTTTAAATAAGGAGTTTTATAAGGAAAACTTGGTGGTTATAGAAATCCTCACTTCTGCTCCCCATAGTCATTGAATCTTTCCTTGCTTTGTTCTGTTTGAGGCACACCCAGTCGAGAGGTGACTATCCCATTGTACTCAGTGCTGGTGCAGCCTCACCTTGAGCACCATGTGCAGTTCTGGGCCCCACACTGTAACAAGGATGTGAAGGTCTTTGTGTCCAGAAGAGAACAACAAAACTGGTGAAACAGCTGGAAGGAATGTGCTGTGAGGAGTGGCTAAATTTGTCTAGTTTGGAGAAAAGGAGGTTGAAGAGCCACTTCATTGCTTTCTACAGCTTTCTGAGATGGGGAAGTGGAGAAGGAGGTACTGATCTCTTCTTACTTGTATCCAGTGGCAGTACATATGGGAATGGTTGAAAGCTGCACTAGAGGAGTTTTATACTGGACATTAGAAACCATTTTGTAACTGAGAGGGTGGCAAAACACTGAAACAGCTTTCCTGAAAGGGTAGGTGATCCATGTCCCAAGCCTGTCAGTGTTTAAAAGGCATTTGGATGATGTCCTAAATAACATGCTTTAACATTTGGTCAGTGCTGAAGTGGTCAGGCAGTTGGATTAGACGATTGTTGTAGGTCTCTTCCAGCTGAAAGAGTCTAGTCTAGTTTAGGGTTTTTAATTGATATCACAGTATCACAGTACATTAGAGGTTGGAAGGGACCTCGAGATCATTGGGTGCAACCCCCCTGCCATAGCAGGATCACTTAGGGTAATCCACACAGGCATGCGTCCAGGTGGGTTTTGAAAGTCTCCAGAGAAGGAGACTGAACAACCTCTCTGGGCAGCCTGTTCCAGTGCTCTGTCACCCTCACTGCTAAGAAGTTTCTCCTCATGTTGAGGTGAAATCTTCTATGTTCAAGCTTGAACCCATTGTTCCTTGTCTTATCACTGTGCACCGCTGAAAAGAGCTTGGCCTCCTCCACTGGACACACACCCCTCAGATATTTATACACATTGATTGGATCCCCTCTCAGTCTTCTCTTCTCAAGACTAAACAGCCCCAGGGCTCTCAGCCTCTCTTCATAGGGGAGATGCTCAAGTCCCCTAATCATTCTCGTGGCTCTCTGTTGGATTCTCTCCAGCAGTTCTCTGTCTCTCTTGAACTGGGGAGCCCAAAACAGGACACAGTATTCCAGGTTTGGTCTCACCAGAGCAGAGTAGAGAGGTAGAAGAACTTCCTAGCCCTGCTGGGCACACCTTTCTTGATGCATCCCAGGATCCCATTGGCTCTCTTGGCCACAAGAGCACATTGTTGTTCCATGGAGAACTTGCTGTCCACCAGCACTCCAAGGTCTTTCTCCATGGAGCTGCTTTCCAGCAGGGCAGCCCCTAACCTCTACTGGTGCCTCTTGTTATTCCTCCCCAGATGCAGACCCTGCACTTGTCCTTATTGAACTTCATGTGGTTTGCCTGCATCCAGCTCTCAGCCTGTCCAGATCTCATTGGATGGCTGCACAGCCTGACGGGGTGTCAGCCACCCCCCGCCAGTTATGTATCATCAGGAACTTGCTGAGGGGACTCTCAATCCCCTCATCCAAGTCGTTGATAAAGATATTGAACAAGGTATTACACAAAAAGACCTCACAACTGAACAGACAAAGTAAATTTCTTAAATTTCTCAGTTTGCTTCTGCTTTTAGTTTGTTTTCATATGAACATCTTTCTACCTGGAAAGTGCTAACTTCAGGTTTGGAAGCTGAAAGTCCACAGTAAGGACATTTTTTAAGGTGGAGCAGACTCTGAATATAAGTTACTCACAGTCTCTATAGTTAATAGCCTTATTTGTCCTGTAACTATTTTGGCTGTGGTATCAGAGACATTACCATATGATGCATAACATTCAGTCTGCAGTACTAATGGGTACCAATATACTGCCCAAGTTAATATTTCTCTTTTGTAGCAGTGTTAATCAAGCAACTGTGGAAGCTATAAACTGCAATGCTGCAAGTTAAAGCTGTGCAATGTTCCAGGGAGGAATTTCAGATGACCATATGAGTTTCAGAACCCATCAGTCATTTCTATAAGCAGGAAAAAAAAATATATCAATTATGATGATATGTAGTGAAAAACCTGTCAGTCTTGGGAGTGACTATTAACATTTGAATTACTGGTTATATGTGGGGCTGGTGAGTTTCCTACCAGGTGAGGCAGAATACTGAGAAAAAGGTTTTTATACAAAATATTTAATATATTTTGAATATCCACTGCTTTACTGACAGGAACTTCCTGCCTTTCTAGGACTGAGAGACAGAGACAAGGTTGAGGCTCAGTTTGTGCATTAGAGGCTGCTGAGCTGGCTCATCCCTGCAAGTCAGCATCTGGATAACCAGCACCTCCAGCTTTTCTCTGTGGTATTGTTGCTAGGCAGTTGCTAAGGCTGCTTTTGCTCCAAGGTAGATAATCTTCCTGTTTTCTGCTGTAAACCGTGGGATTTAGGCATAGATTATTGTCCCCAGCCTGAGTAGTCAGGCCTGGCTATTCTTTGCTGACATGCAGAAGGATACCTCCTTGCTGTGTCATGGTACTGCATAGATCTAACATCTTGGAGAGCAGCTTAGCTAAAACCCAAACTCCCAGGGTCACAAGGAGGGAATTTCTTTGGGGATTTAACTCCTCAGGATGAAGACTAGGATTTTTTCCTCTGAGAGTATCTGGCAAAGGTCAGTATCAGAATCCAAACACTGGTGTCACACAAGCAGAATGGATTGATCTGCTTAAGTTTTCCTGGGGGTTATGGCTGATTTTGTTGCCTTGATCATCTATCTAGGTTTTTTTTAGTTATACCCAAAGTTGTTTTCCCTTAAGTAAAGAGAAAAGAATTTTATGTCAAAGACAGCAGCAAATGTTCCCATAGTGATGAACAGTATTTTCTGCAAAACATTATAGAACCAGGGCCAAGGTGGTTTTCTCTGTTCAGCCACTGATGACAATAGTCACTTTTTCTGTTGCCAATGCACATAACCTTGAACTTACTTCTGCCTTATTTGTATAGTGACAAATGAAATATGTAGAACACATACATACCTCTTAGTCTTGAAATCCCAGTAACAGTTTGATAAAATTCAGTCTAGTAAACTGGATTCAAGAGACCTCGGATTAATTCTCAGTTCAGCTGCTGCCAGTTATTTTGCTGGGTATCTATCAAATGAGCCTATCATGCAACACTTCTGTGCACTCTCAAGTAGCTCACTGAATCTACTTTATGGTTTGGTTCCTCTTCAGTGAAATAAGGCTAATGCCTGATTAGCTACCTTAGTAGAAGAAGCAGAAGCCATTACTGAATAGAAATTATTCAGATATTTGGAGAGTTGTGATACAAAGAAATGTATCTGTATTTTTCTTTTCCTTAGTACACTCATATGTTTTAAGGGTCTGTTCAGTTATCAAATTTTATTCTGCAAGAAAGAAGTATTTCACATGGCCAAATCATTTGTTGTCACATCAGTTCCCTTTTTAGGAGGTCTTATAGAGACCTTTCTCTGTTCTGTCTCCTAATGTAGTTGATGTTCTGCTAGGTCCTTCGTCGCTTCTCCCTCTCCAAGTTTTCAGAGTGGTTTTCATTTTCCTAGGGAATTGTCATGGTCTCTGGTGATAGCTACAAAGACACAGCAAAGTAGAGATGCTTCCTCCAGCCATGAATTTGAGGTATTCTCCTCTCTGTGTGATTGCTACAAATGTTGATTCACTTAAAGCGCACAGAGGGTACGATCAAGAACCTATGTGAAAGGAAGTGAAATTAGGTTTCAAAAAATTAGTCCAGGGGCTTTTGTCAGATGTATGTAGGCTCTTTGCATCTGAACATTTTCTATTTTTCTTTCCAAATGTTTCCTTTACTGAACTCATTGTGATTACTGAGCTTCTTTAGGCTTTTGAAAAGAGATGACAGGCAGAGCCCCAGCTTGCGGCTTCCTACCTCCAAAACAGATTAAGACCAGCCCTGAAGGGACCTGGAGAAGTTGCCTTGACAATCTTTTGCCTAGAGGAAAGCTTAGATAGTCAAAACTATTTTTGGGTGGACTTTGCAAACTTCCAGTAAGGGAGATGGTCATGAAACAGAGCATTATTAGTATACTCCTGGTATTGGATATCCCTGGGAATATGCAGATGTTTGCTGTCATTTTCTCCATCAAAACATCATCCACATGTCTCAACCAAAATATTTTTTCTTTGGTATTATGCAGGAAAGAAATGACACATCAGAGTACTAGGCCAGAGGTTTATGTGCTGTAACAACTATGAATAACTGATTAGATTCAATGAGGTCAGCAGCAGCCTTAATTTGCAGGATTAACAGCTTTTTTAGCACTTGCTAGCATAGGATAAGTTTATAATCAAAGAGGAAATATCAAAGGCATATATATTTGGGACATATTATATTGCTGAATTCATGTTAGGTAAACCTAATATAGAACTGCTTCTGATGTAGGGCCCTGGATCACCAGATGTGACAGAAGAATACCCTTCTTTGCTCATGGCTCACAGGTGGCAGTGGTTCCTCCTGCCAACTCCCTTTCCTCTCTAATGTTCCCCATAAACTTTACAAAGCTTTTTTTTTTTTTTTCAAACAGAAGTTTTCAGTTCCCATTTTTGTCTCCAGTTTCTAGTCACATCTCTCTCTAGAGGCATGCCACATGTATCTAAACTGGATTCCATACTTACTCTACAGACACATTCTTTGTTAAATTGTTTTAAGGGGGCTGAATCTTTGGAGTAAAC
The DNA here is from genome assembly GCF_027791375.1 of Indicator indicator. Taxonomy (NCBI): domain Eukaryota; kingdom Metazoa; phylum Chordata; class Aves; order Piciformes; family Indicatoridae; genus Indicator; species Indicator indicator. The sequence goes on along the minus strand of NC_072021.1, from coordinate 16,968,169 downwards.
TATTTGCATTGAGATGGCTTTGGAAAGCATTGGGTTATTACAGAAATTGGTCTGAAAAAGAGTTTCTATTTTACTCAGTTGTGAAATCATGGGTAAATGAGGAGAAAGCTATAAAAATATAGATATGCATGTAAAGACTGAAGAAATGGAGTGATTTAGGGAGCTGGAGAGGGGGTAAATTAGGGAGTAATCAAGTACAACTGAGAAATAAGGAATTTAAGCTGACTGTTGATTGCACCAGAGTAGTTCAACAATAGAAGTAAAAGAAAGTCTGCTAATCATAAGCAGCTCATGTCTGAAAAATGTGAGATTTTCTGCCTGTTTTGACAGAAATTATTCTATCTAAATTAAGGCATATAAAGGGTATTGCAAGAACTATTTTGCTTTAAGCTCCTTACTGTAGTCAGAGGAGAGATCCAGGCACCTCTAAAGTTTCTGAGAATGCCCAAAAAGTGGGCCAATTTCTCAATAAATGAGCAGAAGATTCCTCACAAGGCAGTTCTCCTCATTTCCTGTTAGAAGAGGCTAGGAAAACTAGTCATCTTGGAGGCACCCTAACAAAATAGGGGTTTAGTATGTTTAGTATATTCCAGTACTGTTGTGCCTCAAATCTTTACCCAGCAAATGTACCTTTTCCTCATGAGAGAGCAAACTTTTCTTAAAGCCCTTTTCCTGCAAGGTGATTTGAGCATGTTAAGGATGATTCAGCAAAACACTTAACAACGTGACTCAGCCTAGCCCTAATTAACAGCAATCTTAAATTCTCATAGAATACAAAGCATATCCTTGAAGTTAACTCAGGCACATACTTAAACTAATGAATAGACTTGGTGGCAAGCAGGTATGTTAAGCAAGTGCTTCCATAGCAGGCCATGTCACTTGGCAAAAGTGTATCTCTGATAAGACTGTCATCTGAACCTACAACAGTAGAATTTCTTCTGTATTCTATAATCACAAATGGCTGTGAGTTTTATCCATCTCCCTGATACGTGAGCTTTGTTCTCTGCATATTACTGAGTGTTTTGTGATAAAGGATGTTTTAACATGTAAAAGCTTGAAATATCTTTGGGAATCTGTTTCTCTTCATGGAACTTTATTGAACTTGACTGCCTTCTGTTTCACTCTGAGAACAGCTAATTCTCTTTTTCCCAGGCTTTTGGAGTTCACTTTTCAAGTGTGGGGAGGTCAGTATCATTGTTTTTTTTTCCACCTCAGAGTGCCTGAGTTTCTGCGGGAAAGAACACAAATCGTTAATAGTGAAAACTGCTCAATAATCCTCCAGTGCTCTGATGGATGGCAGTATCCTTGCTCTGTGTCTTTTGGTACAGCAAAACACTTCAGCTGAAGAGGTTTTAAAAATCTATTTTGTCTACTTGAATACACAAGTTTTGTGGTAATGAACAGCCTTCATACCAAGGTCATATCAGAATACTTGCAACAAAGCAGATTTGGTAGTGAAAACAGGGTTGTATTATTTGATAGAGGAATAAGAATCAAGGTTATATGTGCTCTTGCTATTTTTGGTCTTTGATAAGATCTTGCATGAAAGTTGGATGGAGGGGGGTGTACTTGTCCTTCTTTTGCCCTTCACGATGCTCCAGGTGGTAGGACAGTCTGGATCTTGTCATGGCAAAGGTCTTGCCATCATCATTATCCAGATATACATAACATGTAGCCAGGTCTAGCCCAGTGCTATGAATAGTACTCAGTCAGCTGAGTCTTGATCAGCTTTTGTTTCATGATATTTTGTTTTATTCCAAATCTATACATTGGCTGGTTGCCTGTAGTAAGTAGTACACCCTTGGCCTCTCATGCCTGGCAGATCACTCGGTTTCATAGGAAACAGTAATTGTCACCCTTTTATCAACCACCAGAGACTGGCTATGACAAGAGATGGGATGACAGCCAGAAGTACACTGGTGTTCCTACAAGTGGTAGATGTCTTGTTCCAGAGTTTTATTCATGCAGCTTGGGTTAAACTCACTATCAGATATATATGATTTGGAGGATTTTTTTTTTCCATTTTGAATGAACAGAGGCTAGGTTCATTTTCCTCTTCTGTAAGCTCTGCAGTTTGTGGTATAGTCCACTACACAGGAGGAATAGGGTATTTTCATCTGAATGCTTTTGCAATTGAAGGGATGAAGTCCTCGACCTCTCCTGTTCTCTTTTGCTATATTGTGTAGTTCTGGTGGCTTTTAATCCTTTGTACTTCTGCATTGTTATGCTGTATAAAGATGACTTGTGGAGCTGAGGTTTTGTGGGTACTTCTAGACAAAATGTCTCCATAGTTACCTGGTGTTGCAAAGACTGAGTAAAGGCCCAGCTGGTCTCATCCACCCTGTCTTTCTGGTATACCTATATATATATATATGCCTGCAAGCAAAGAAGCACATAGTTATTTTCAGAAGTTCCTCTGAACATGCTTGTTTAAACTCTGCCAATCCAGCCTCAACCTTCATTTCTGACTGGAGATTTTAATAACAGGGTTTAAGGCTAGAGATGTTTTCCAAACAATGTTATTATAATGCTTAATGAAGTAAGACAATCTACTAAGAAAACAAACGGCACTGCTCCAATGCTCCTGAGATACGTGTAGCATGAGTGAGTTCACATTTGAAAGAGATCCTAGTCACCTGATGTGACTAGAAAATATTTGTAGCTCTGGTTTTCAGGGTACCAAGTGTGCTAGAAGCTCCTTAGTAACTTCACACCCAGCTCCCCTTTTGACCCATACATTTAGATTTTTTTTTCTGAGTCCTGAAGATTGTGCTGTAGGGAAGCCAAAGAATGTTCAGGGGTTGTTCATTGGGACATAGCTCCTCATGAATGACATGGTGAGACTCCATGTGTTGGCACCTGAGTGCAAATCTAATGAAGTGTAACATGCTGGTGAAAATCTGTTGGGTTTTTTGAACTTGAACTGTAGTGATTCCCACCATAAAGAAAACTATCTCAATATACTTCTGCTTTCCTGTTTTCACTCCCAGTTCCTAAGGTGATTTTTAAGTAGGGAAGGATGTTTACTTTACAGAAACCTGTGCAGCAGGCCTGTTCTTCTCTATTGATTTTGTCCTTTTTATTTGTTTGGGTTTTTAAGTTAAGATAATTTGCAATTGATTCAAAGCAGACCCAGACTTGCAGGGGCAGGTGTAGTGGGTTAGAAAGGCACAGTCAGAATTTGCCCACAAAGACAGAAAATGAATTTTAAGGTCTACCTCAAATGAAGTAAATGAATCTCAGAAATAGTATGAAAGTAAATTACTATCAAATTCCTTCAGACTTATCATTAAAGGTCTAATTACAAAGACATTAATTCTCAGTATATTGTCCCACTACTACTAAGCCAATACTGTATTAGGCTAGGGCTTCTTTAGCATCAATTTCTTCCTCCCTTGCCTTCTCACTTCTCCCTTGCCTTGCCTTCCTTTTCTTACCTTTCCTCCCCTCCCTTTCTCCTTTCCTCTGCCATTTCCTTCCATGGTCTCTCTCAGCAACCTGAGCAGCAAACAAATTTACTTTATTTTGAACATTGAGCTATGATTTCCGAGTTGGGATCTGCAGACCCTCAGGGCTGTAAGAAGTGAAAATTATGATACAGAATACAAAACGAAAACTAAATCCCTGCATTATATGTATGCCTCTGAAAATAACATTGACCTTCACAAAGCACAAGTCTGTTTGGTGTTAATATGATTTTAGATCAAAAGAATTATGTAGCTTCTGAGCTATACAATGGTGGAATTAAACTTTTGGTCCACTTAAAGATTTTTCTGTCACTTTCTATAGACATAAAAAAATAGTAATTGTTCTAGCTCTTTCCCTGGGCTAAATTGACAGAAGTCCACTAATGAATTTGAACCTGAATGTTAAGGCTCTGAAAAAAATCATATTTTTGCTTATGTAGGATCTTTCATTCTAGTGGATTTCAGAATGATTTATAGACATACATTTCATAGGGCACAGGTGGCATCAGAAGCCACATTTCATACAGCTGTGTGTGGAGCAGCCATAAATAACTTAGCAAAAACATTTTGGTTGATTCTTTTTTTTTTAAGAGCTTTACAAACAAATGAGAGATTTGTTTACAAAACACAACAAACCTGCTCAACTCTACCAGGTCTGGAAGTGAAGAATTCTCTATCAGATAAGGGCACAATGACACAGAATAAAATTATTTGTAATTCTGCCACTTAAGTGTGTTCAAACATACAGGTTTAAGTCAGGGGAACCTTTGCATGCCTGTGCATGCAAAACTCTCCTGTACTTCTTGGATCAGGCCACAAATGTCCTGATTTTTTGTCTAAGGCATTGCTTCTGCTCTTCAGAAAAGATCTCAGGCTCTTTGAACACACAGGTGGAAAGGGCAACTCTTTGCAGCAACAACAACAACAAAATCCACAAACCAACCCCCCAAGGAGTTTTACTGCAAGTTTTGTTTAAACCAGGTCATGGTAGAATCATTGGAACCTTTGTGCCCCTACCTTTAGCAGTGGGTTAAGTGCTGGCTAGCTTTAGGACTATAGATTCTAAACGTTACTGGATTTTGGAGCACATCAAAATCATACTCCTTACTGAGGTACATAAGGAGAAAATGCTGACAACATTCCTTGGTGTCATTGCATCGACTGATCTGGTTTGTATTAATATAATCTTATCTATGCAGTCACTTTGATTTAGAGCCATCCCAATTTCGTGTCAGTTAACCTTGTTCCCACTCTGTTGAACAGTGTTGCTACTTCTCATTATGACTGAACCTACTTCCCCTAAAATGAAGGGCCCTGTGACAAAACTCACAGGCAATTTTAACCATAGGTAAGATTTTCGTCCTAGGGATTCATTTACAGCAGTTACAGCAGTTACACCTCTGGGACTCTTAGCAAGTGGAGTTGAGTACTGGGAAGGGGTGGTAGGAAGGTGAAAAGGAGGTGAGCAGTGCTTTCATAGTGCCCAGAAGCCACGGGAGCTGGCTGCTCTGCAAAGGAGGAGCTTTTGGGAGCATGTGGATATGGTGATTGCACAGTTAAGGAGCACAATTTCATTCCTCAATTCACTCGTGTGTTGGGGACCTATTAAAATTTCTTTCCAGTTCACAGCCTGTTGTTGCCCTCAGTTCTCACATGACAAATTCCATGGCTTGCATAGTTGTTGTTTGGTTGTGAGTTGCTGAGCCTTGACATAAACCATGACTTTTGGAATCCAGCTTTCTCACAAGCAAAATGCACCTCCAAGCATGGAGCTGCAGGCATGCCTCAATGATCTCCATCATAGAGGTAGGGATGCCTTTGGATTTGTTTAGCCACATTTTATGGCCCAGAGATTGGTCTTCACTTTCTGGGATATAGCATGGAGATCTGCTTTATTCTTGTTATTTAGTGTTGCTCCTGAACAATCCTGACAGAGAAGAGCATAAGTTTTCTCATGGGCATTGTAGTGTGAACAACTATTATCTGTTTAGATTCCTGCCATTATTTATCCACTACCCCAGTGGCATTAGTGAAGTGATGAGTATAGTGCCCAAAATAATAAAATCCTAAAAATTCTAAACTCTAGAACCAAACAAATTTACCAGCTTTCTGAAATGGGACATTTCATGTCTGATCCCCTCAGACTTCTCTGTATAGCTGTTTCATCATCAGGTTTTTTTTTCCCCCTTTATTTTTTCAAACTCAGAGATTTTATTATATAACCCAAGGAGCTGGTGCTTAAGAAAAATGCTGAATGTTATGTTACATTGTTGCAATTTGTCAAAAGAATTGCTTCTCTGAGCACTTGATATCTAAAAGGAGGTTTGGCTTAGATAATACAGAATAAATCATCTCTAGACTAAGAATCCAAAAATATAGCTCCATGATTATTATTTTGGGACAATCTCAGAGTAGGATTTTCCTACCTTTGCCCTTGCCCCTCTGCAGCAAGCTCTCAGTTCTATCCATCAATCAGTTAATTTCTTTACAGGAATTTCCCCTAGCCATGAACTGAGTTTCACAGCTCCCAGGGGCTGCATATGCCCTGTTGCCTGCAGCAATTGAAATGTGAGCCGTAAAAGAAGTATTGCCTTTCCTGAAGCAGATTCTCAGTAGGTGTACAACGTGATCAACACCTTTGGCTCCTTTCTATACCATCAACATACACACGAAGCAGAGCCTAAATTTGGAACTGGTGGGCAGGTGCCATGGGGGTGTATTGCAGCCATGCCTCTGACACTGAGGTGGCCCATGCCAGGGGACATTAAACAGGACTATTTCCACTCTGTATTAATATTCTCTTATTCTGTCAGAGCAGCTGGAAAGCCCTTCATGTAATGGAGAGTCAGCCTCTTTTCATGTACTTCCAGCACCGTTTCCAGCTGCATAGCTGAGGATTTTGTCCATCCTCCACATCCAGATCCCCAGTGACCATCCAGAGAGGACCAATAGGGTCCCTACAGCCAAAGTGAGGAGATCCCCAGTGACCATCCAGAGAGGACCAATAGGGTCCCTACAGCCAAAGTGAGGAGTCCTGTCAATCTGCAGACACTCATTTAATTGCTGCTAGGGCCTCTGTGTTCCAAAGGGGCAGGATTTAGGATTCAAAGAGAGCTCCTGTTACTGCAGTGTGGAGCCAGGACTTGTCAAATGAGTTGCCAGCTGCTGTTGATTCACTAGATGCCCAAGACAAGCAGTTTAACTTCATTTTTCCTCTGTTTTCAAAGAAACCACTTCTCAGCTGCACACCAGGGGGCTGTTGTGAGTTTGAATTAATTTAAGACTTCCAAATTAAAATTGCTGCAATCCAGCAATTCATTTCACCCTGTGAGGAATATCTGAGATCCGCTGACTCTTCCTGTGGAGGCACCTGCTTCCCTCCAAAGCCAAGCTCAGCTAACTTGCTTAGACATTTCACTGAAAAAGGCACTGACTCTGATGAGCCCTATCTGTTAACTCTTCTGTTTGCAGGTCTTGGGAGCCATTGGGCAGAAAAGAACACTCTAGCTTGGATCACAAGGGGAGCTAACAGGATTATGAGCATACCCTATTTCCAGCAGGCACGGGCATGCTACTGTTGTATTTATGCTCTGACTTGAAAACATTCATTTCAGGATGTCATTAGGGGGTTAATGGAAGCATTGCACTTAGAAAGTCTCTCTGTAAGCTAGGTTTGCCTCTTTACCTTACTGCACAATCCAATTCATTATTTTCCAGCTCCTGCTGTGATTGCCAACAGTCAGATTTCAGCAAATGAGCTGAGGACGTATTTATACCAGGACAATAACATGAGGAGGTTTGCAGAATGGCATGCTATGACAAGCTCAAGAAATAATTTAATTAAATTATTGTTTACAGAAAGAAGACTGGCACTTCTGGGTGGATGAATTTTTTAAGCTTTCTTGAATAGAAACCAGAGTCTGGAACATCCTTTACAAACAGAAATTAGAGGTCATACACTGGCTGAGAAAGAAAGAGTAACGGACTTTGAACTCCAGGGTTCATTAATAGCACAAACACGTGCACACACATATGATTTCAACTTGTGCTTGTGCAGATATTAGGCAGACTGAGAGCATCTATACTATCAAGGCATCACCCATTTAAGGCTTTGTCAGCAGCTACTAAACCCACAATTTCTCAGTTTTCAAGAGACTGAGTTTGTCAGAACTTGACATCAAAAAAGGGTGCAGGATGGCAACATGCAGTCTTCATTTTGTGAATGAGGGAATATATGTAGGGGGGTGAGTAGGCTGGAAAAGAGTTACTGTTTTGGGTTGAGTTTGTTGTCTACATATAGACATCTAGTGCAATTTGAGATGCTGCAAGGTATCAGTATGGGGTGGCAAGTAGGACACACAGAAGCTCCTTCATGGCAGCTTAAATAATAAGCATGTCTGTGCAAATAAACCAAGCCTTAGATCTCCACTAATGACAATGGGAAATGCCTAACATACTAGGGGATTAGGCACATTGGTATAGTTTCAGAATTAGCCCCCAAAAGCTGGACAGCTCTGTGTGGTTGCATTTATACTGACTTGAAGCAAGTACAAAGCTTTACCTGTCTCCAGAGCCAAGTATGGTGCCGTCAGCACCATACTCCATTTTGACCCTCTTTCTATTTCAAGAGAAACTTCAAGGCCACAAAAAGTATGCTATCTGCCATGCAATCATTATGCTGTGCTTTATGCAGTTCAGACTTTTCAGCCTTGCTGTGTCTGTAGCAGCTGGGATCTTGAATCGTTGTTTATTCTTCAATCAGACTTCATCAGGACTGTAGCCCAAAACAAGAGTCACTACCGTATGTCAGCTCCTTTCTCCTTTGACATTCTGATGTTCTCACTATCATCTATCGACCTTTCTCTTCTCAGCAAACATTTAGATATTTCACTTTTTATTTCCCAATCTCAATTTGAATACCCTTCCAGTTTTCATGCTCAGAATGCATTTTACTTTTAGATAATAAAATAATTCTTGAGCTAGCAAGATAAAATTTTTGGAAGGATTTCGTATTAGAGTTGAAATTTAGATGGATACTTTCAGAACTGTGAGATCCAACATTACTAATACAGCAGTTGTATGGTGGAGGAGTGCAGGGAATAGACTGAAAAATGTGTTACACTCTTAATATTGCTCCAACACAGTGTATCCTACTGCTATTTCTGGAAACAGAACACCTGGATGTACCACTGGTCTGAGCTAGCAGGATATTTGTTTGATATCTCTCTTTCAGGCTATCATGTAGGCTATGCAGTTCACCTGAAAAAAATGGTAAAGGAGAAAGATTTCTGCTTCTCAAAATGTAGACAACAATCCTTGTAAGGAGATATATCAGAGAAAGAGGTTACTGCCTTTTCACCTCTTCCATTTAATTCTCACCTCCCACCTTGACCTGGAAATTACCATCCTTACAGGTCTGCTAGAAAAGAGGTAGTATGAACTCTCCCCATCCTGTTTCTGTCAAAATAACCTACAACAGAAAAGACATTCCAGTTATCCTAAGCCATCTAACACCTTTCAGCATTTCTCCCCAAAGGGAAGGAGATGTCATCAACTGGATAAAGAGTGCTGTGACTGAGAATACTGTGGGCAAGTTCTGAGGAGTGATTTGATCCTTAGATCTGTGCAAGGGTCTGTTGCTGTTAAGGAAAGAGGTGGAAAGGGGATTGTGACATGTGAATGGGAGAATCTCTTGATGTAATGCTTCTAACTGTGGAAGGTTTGTACCATTTCAAAGAAATGTCATCAATTATAAGGCAATGTGGTTAAACAGAGAGCCATTTCATTTCTAAACTAGAACAGAGCTGATGTGCTTTAGATACTAGGGAAGATGCTAAATCCAAGAGATGATTTTTATACATGTTTTCCTCTTTTTGTACACTATTAAGGAGGTTTCACCAAATGCTACTGAATATGCCAAAATGGAGTATTATATACCTTTTGTTATTTACCCTTTAAATGGTAACTCTTGAATTCTTTTTTTTAATTCAAACTAGTATAATCAAGTCATATAATGACAAAGAAACTCACATAAAAGAACTCTGAATTTTGTTTCATCAGAGCATCATTTTTTAGCAAGAATTAAAATTTTAGATTTTTTTTTACAAAATTCTGGGAAGGAAAATCCAGCATAATACTCTCAGTATAAAAGAAGCAAATAGGAATTAAAGCTGTCTGTCCTTTGCTGCCAACATGAAGTTAATCATCTGAAAACTTTAGGTAATTTATTTTGCTTCTAATTTGGTACTTTAGCCTCAGTGAGTTTTCAAAGAAAAATGTTTGATTCACTGTCAGAAACTGGAAGAGTGCATAAGTCCTGACTCTCAACCTTGTATTAAATCCAAGGAAACTAGAACTATCCCTGAGGAAAACTTAAATTAAAATTAATATCTAATGCACTCGGAAGGCAGCAGTTCTGTGGCTCTCTTCATCACTGAATTATTCCTGATGATCTGTTCCAATTTGGAACAGAGACAAAATGACAATTATGCCTCCTAACAACTCCCTAATAACCTGCCAGCTTTGAGGTGCTACAAGAAAATTGCCTTTCCACATATTATCATTTGCTGAGATGCCCCAAGTTCTACTCCTTTTTCTATGCAGATATCCCTTTCTGCTAAACTCTGATTTCTTACTTAACCAATCTGTGAGCACTGAGTGACCAACCCACAAAAGTATAGCCTTAGAATATACTCTTCAATACTCAATAAACCTGCTGAATTCACAGCTTGAGTGAGGCCCTGTGACCACTATATGGTGTGTAGAGAGAGTTAGGTATCCAAGGGTAAAGTCTATCCCTGCAAGTAAATGAATATGTGCATTAGTCAAGAAAAAATAAAGAGGGGTCAAGTCTCAATTCTGACATGCTTTTGGAATGACAGTTTAGCACTGGGCTGGAGATGCTGCCTTCATTTGGAACTCAGCTATGGACCTCAGCCTGGGGAGAAGCTCTTATGAAAAATCAGTCCTGCTTTTTCCATAACACAGGAGGCATCACATGGCAACGTGTCATGAGACACCTTGAGTAGGTCCATCTTAATTACACATAGAGAGCTCAGTGAAGTTATTGAAGAGGTGAAAACTCCTAAAGTCACTACGAAGATTTTAATACCCTCAGTTGTGATGGTTTGAAGCTGTCTTTTTAATTTTTCCTTGCAAAGTTCAGAACAGAGAAAGTGAAAGAATGTAAATAAGTCACTATTGGGTGTAAGAAAGCAAAATAACGATTGTTCTAAACACTTCCATTGGATAGATAGAAATGTTTAAGAACTATTACCCAAAACAAAGTAGGCACTCTGCACATTCTGCGTTCGGCAGTGGGGGCAGTTGCTGGGCTGTCTGGCTGCTGTTTCTTCTTCTCTTCTGGCTGAAGATAACACACTGACCTTGGCAGCTAAGTTAACAACTTTCTGCTTAACTAACTCTGCTTCTCTGTCCAGGGGGGTCTGGGGGGGAAGCTCCTGGGAGAGAGAGGCCCCTTTGGGAGGGTCCCCTTGGGGGGAAGCAAAGGGAGATCGATTGTGCTTTTTCTGTTGATTGTATATATTTGTGAATGTTGTGAGTTTTGTATATTTGTACATATTCATTGCATTTCATTGTAGATTTTAGACTCTGCTTGTAAATACAGCTTTTCATTTGCTTCCAGACTGAGCTAGCCTGGTTATTGTTGGTGGGGGGGGAATTTCAGCTCACACCAACACATCAGTGAAATGTGAAGGTGAGCTGCAGTTAAACACAAGCAGTTCAGGCTAATCTTGCACGTGTAGTTGACATATTTCTTCACCAGATAGTTGCTGAACCAGCTTTTAAACAGTGAGGTCATTATTAAAGGCTAGGGAAATTAGCTTGTTGGGGTTTTTTTGGTTTTGGTTTGGTTTGGGTTTTTTGTTTGTTTTGTTTTGTTTTTTTTTTGTTTGTTGTTTTTTTTTTAAAGACTATTAAATCAAGTGACTTGCAATGATTAAATTTAGAATAAATGAAAGTAGATCTCTTCCCACATATTTCTTTGAGAATAAAAGGGGTGTCTGGCTGGCTTACTGAAATCACAGAGAATGGCGACCTCAGTCAGCTGAAAGTGGTGTAAACTTCACATTTCTTTTGCCAAGAGTATAACTACATATGAAGACTTTGAACCTTTAGAAGGAAGTAAAGAAATATTTTGGTCCGCTCTCCCCCTCATAAGTTCAATACTATTTAAACTATTCACATTAAAAATATGTTAAGAGTAAGGGAAAAATATTAATTGAGCAAGAAAAGTAGTGTCTGTACAGGAAATGAAGACATGATAAGCTAATTGCAAAATCAACTGATTTAAACAGTGCAAAAGAAATAGAAAGCCAGCGGAGAAGGTTTACTAGCAGTAAAAACAAAAAGAGACTAAGAACAGAAATGCAGGGGAAGTAAGGCACAGAGCAAATTTTATTTGGGTACAAGCCAAAAAATACATAGTTAATATATAAAAAAAAGAAATTACCATAGCCAATATGGAAACAAGCCTCAAAGAAAATATGGATTTCTCAGTAGAACATTACACTCTCTGTCCCAGAATCCTGAAAAACAGGCATGCTGATTGTCATAGGAGTGATTTTAGTTAATCTATCAAACTGAGTGACAGCATGCGCATGTGGAATAGTCAGCACGTTACCTGTAGCGAGATGCTGAGAAGGTGATGTGTGTGGAAACCAGCTGGCAGTCTGGCCTCAGTAGCATACAGAGCTGTAAGAGGTTTTTTCCTTTTAAAAGGAAGAGGTAAACAAAAAATATAATGTGACTGTGAAAGGGTAAATGCACTTACAGGATGCATCAGAAGTTTTTGCCACTGGAGAGGGGTGAATATTGAAGCAAGCTATTGCTAAGATACTAAGATCTAAAATTATGGAAATCTGTGGGGTTTTATTTGAGACCTATGGACCACTTATAAGGACTGAACAAAAGACAGATCAGAAAATCAGCTTCATGGTTCAAAGGCTTTAAGCCACTTGAAAAGGATCCCAAACTCCATTCAAAAATTTGTGGAAGACTGAAGACTGAGAAAGCTGCAGCCCATCTATGTACAATTCTGGCCATCCATATTCAGAGCAGAGAAATTCAAACTAGGTCAGTTGCAGAGGTGTGCCACAGGATAATGAAGCAAACAGGGATATTATATTCTTATGAGGAAAGACAAATTGAGTCAGCTTGTTTAACTTCAGCAAAGTGGGGGATGCAAAAATATATGCTGTCTGTCTACATCAGTGTGTGATCACTGGGGAGGCAGAAACAATTATTAAGCAGACAGGACAGTGCTGGCAGAACCAACTGTGAATATATTGCTCATGAATATTTTAGGCTGAAAACAAGAAGGGTTATGACAAGTTGAGTGAGATTCTGTGGCACTTTCTCATTAGAATCACCAGAGGAGAGGCATACACAGCAACGGAGATGGAGTTTTACACAGAGTTATATGATGCCCCACAATAGCAGGTCTGTAATGACCCAAGGGATTGATTTCCCTCAGATGTTTTATATTCCTGTACTCTGCCTCACTGCACACTGGTCTTTTAATCCCATAACCTGTCAGACTGAAAAATCCTGGTGCCATCAAAGTTAAGGCAGATGTTTTGCTACTAAAGGAGAAAAAAAAAAAAAAAAAGGGTCTCTGTGTTTTTTAAGTTTCAGACAAAGCTTCAAAGGCTACTTTTACGTCTCCACAAAACACTGCATCTCCCTGAGGTTCAAGTTAGAATAAAGTACAACTGGTGCAGCTGGTTGGGTGCTAGTAGTAACAATAATGGTTTAATGTGGCCTCACATGACGTTGCATAACCATTTCATATGGCTTTGAAAATTTATGGCCTGATAAATCTCTTCATAATGATTTGTACCTTACTCCACGGCTAGACCTATAGGCTGCATGAGATCAGCTGAGAAGTAAATGTGTTAGAATTCAGTTCTCAACAAAAGGATATGTAGGCACTAACCCTACACATGAATCCAATCTATCATCTTCAAAATGGAAGCACATAGGGAATGAAGTGTACCAACACTACACCATGGTTTGGGAATGCTAAAGGCAGGCCATCTATTATAAAGTTCATGATAAGATAGCAGAATGAGCAAACTACACTCTTTCTGATTGATCAAAGTTGGTGAGGAGTCCCGCTCCTTAGCAAAATGAAACATGTATATCCCAAAACTTTGCTGGGAACTTGTTTCATAACCAGCTTAGACACAGGATGGTAGAGTTAATCCATGGCACTCCAAAATGCCTTGCACACTGAAGGATGTCACAGGCTGTGGAGATGAGACCCCAAAAACATGTTAGACCTGTTGTACCTTCATGGCTCCAGAAATCCTGAAAAGATGTTGTTACTAAACCAGATCCACCAGACCTGCCTCCCACTCAAGAAAAGAAGTTACGCTTGGTACAGGCAGAGAATAAATAGCAAACTGGATGGTGGTCCGTTCACCAGCCTCCTTCCCTACATTTCTTTGTACATCAAGGATCCACTGTCATGGGCATAGCACAACTATAATAGAAAAGCAAATCCCCATGCTAAGTATTTATTAATGATATAGGACAACTTAATGATAGAAAGAAAACAGCAACAATAACTGAAAATATGACTTAGTTAAATGAATGCTTTTTACAACCTTTTTTCGCATTCACTCACTTGAAAAATTCTTTCATTAGAGGTTAAACTTTGAAACGTTAGTTAAATCAGCAAGAGCTTTAGAAGCTTGTGGGAGATAAACAACAAACTGTTCCATGCCATGTTTTGACCTTGTCTGTTAATGAATCAGTGTTGCTGTGTGACTCCTTGTAATAGATGACGGACCATGCTGCAGTCCCTCACACTCCTCCTTTGTGTGAGATGTTTCTTTTTAGGGCTCTGATTTTCAGTACAGTTATATGGTGACATATGACTTTGTTCATAAGATAAGCTTCCTACTTATTACCATAAGTCATGCTTTTCTGGGATAAAAATAGAGATTTGTCTTGCTTTAGTATTTCTATAGTCTCAAAGAGGCAGGTAGCTGCAGGTGAAGCTTTCCCATTTCTGGAGGTCAGTAGTAGAATTTATATCTGAGTTTTAATTTGAAGCCATTCATTATTTCATCTCCTTTTTCAATTGCCTCTTTTCATATTTTGTTGCATTGCCCTTTCCTAATGCAGCCTAATATCATCCTTGTCATTTTGACCACCACACTGCACTGAACAGATGTTTTCTTTGAGCTGTGCTCAGTCATATCTAGGCCCTTTCCCCCAGTAATTACAGTTAATTTTAGGAATCCTCAGTGAATATTAATAGTGGAAATTGTTCCATCAAATATGCATAACATTATGGTGAATGGTCTTTGACAATGCAGCACTCAGTTACACAGATGCATTACATCATCCTGAAGTCGCATGTCATTTTCTTTATGCTTAATTAGACTGAAAAGGAGTGCCATGAGGAGAGGGAGGAATGGGCTATGGGTTCCTATAAATCCCTAAAGCTCATTATACCCTACATTCAGAAATGTCTCTCCCTAATGTTCCCCTCTAGTTTGGGGTTTCTAAAAGAAGCATGTTTCTGCATGTTTCATCACCCAGTATGATGGAAAGGAGTTAGTTGCCTTAAAAATACAGATTTTCCCTTTTCCTACCCTGTCGTAAAAATACAGATCTACAGTTGCTGGCAGACCAAAACACTGACTATGTCATTGACTGTCATCAATACAAATTTAGTCTGTGACTTCATCCTGGGGCCAGAGAGGGAAGGGAAATGGGTAGCAAAGGAGAATGGCTGTGATTAAGTACAAATCACCAGAGCAATTAGAGAACATGACTAGACTCTAAAAAGCACAGGGAGTTGTCTTTCAGCCCAATGGATTCACAGGTTTTTTTCCCTAGTTGCAAAAGCCTGTTTTGAAATTTGCCACCTTCTTTGATTCTACCCTATTTGAGAAAGGTTGGCTAGGCATAAAGAAGGGCTACAGAGGGAAATAGCCTGGTTGTACCTAGCAGCTGTAGCTCTGAAACTCCTTGTGAAGGGCAGAGAGACAATGCTGAATCCGAAAGGACCACATCTCTCTGCCCTCTGACTTGGTCAACCAACTCTTACTTACAGATCTCTCTCTGTATTGACTGATTTGTTGAAAGAAATTCCTTTCTTGTTTCGGTTACCAAATCAGACTCTTGAGGAGACTTAGTTCTCTTGCAGTCATGTAGAAATTTGTTCTTTGAAACTGGAATCATAATGCTCAACAACTAGCCCTCTAGATATTTGTTCCAGACAATGCATTCAGTCATTAAGCAGGACTGAATTCTGTACGAAGTCTTGTGAAAACAGAACTCTGATTAACACGATAAAAATTAACAGTGTTTCAGATCAAAGAAAGATAACCTTGCTGTAAAGGATGAAAGAGAAGCTAAGGGATTATATAGTTCAGAGCTGTCCCATGAAACTGATTGAGTCAGACCATCTCACCATCTCCTGCACTCATGCTTTCCAAGGGTCTGTGTCTTAAGAGTGAGCCACAGCCCATACAAACTGTCCTAGCATGGCACTCACTGATGTTGTCATTTGAAAGAGCTGCACAGACACATGACTAGAAGCTAACCCATCAGCCTGCCTCAGGTTCAATGTCCGCTGTGACATGAGTACAATCAAATGTTCTGTTGAGTGATAGAAGTAATTTTATGTATTGGGAAAAATGATAGCTGCTACAAAGGCATATTTTGCAGTAAGTTCTCATCATGTGGCAGAGGATGCTCACATGGGGGTCAGATTAGGATTTCATCACACAGCAGGATATGCCAGCTTTGTGGATATGTGTAGACATACATGACCTGGAGGGCATGAGGTTCAGGGTCTCTAAGTGCCTCTGCAAGATGTTTCATGCACCAATTTGGGGAACATTTGGGGTACCATGAGCACCAAGGTAATTTTTTTTTTTTTTTGTCAAACACAACTAGTGTTTTAGTCCTTTTTAAATGACATAGCTATTCAAGGATGCTGTTGCAATCATGCTCATCTCAAAAGTGAAGAGAAATAAGCCCAGTGGTCCAATACTGTAAACCTGTGCTGACAAAGTGCATGTGGCTGCATTCAACTTGCATGCATTATGTTAGAGGTTTTATTTTCTCATAAATATTAATAATGATCCTTTAGCACTTTTTGTCTAAGGATCCCAAAGCAGTTGACAGCTATGCATTACTAAAGCTTTGCAACGCTCCGAAGGGCAGAGTAAATGCCACATCCTGTTAACACAGGCATAAAATGGCAAACAGAGGTTAACTGACTTGTCCAGGGTCAGGGAGTGAGTCAGAATACAGCTGGAAAGTGGTACCCAGAAGTTACTCTTCTGCTGCTGCTGCTGAATACACACCAGAACAGACAGCCAGGGAGTTGCCTGAACAATGTTTGCTACAGGTGGTGCAGAGTCTCACAGCCCTGTGCATGGTGCCCTCAAGATGAAGCACAAACAAACTCTCAGCCCATATGCTCAGCTGCTGGGAATATCCCAGAGAGCTTCTACAGGTGCCATGGAGAGGATTTCTCTGGGCTGGTGAATATAGAGAATGATTGCAAGCAGTCTGTGGGTTCGATATAAAAGGGAAATAGGCACTGTTGGATTCCTTTTTCTACATTTCCAGCAACTTCTTTAGGAGAGTTTCTGTACTACCATGGCAGGGGGGTTGGAACTAGATGATCCTTGTGGTCCCTTCCAACCCTGACTGATTCTATGATTCTATGATCTTTTTAGGTAGGAAGAGGTGTTAAGATTTTTTTGGAGATACCGTATATCGATAACAACAACAATAGAAACAACGTTTTAATGTTTCTCAGTTTCTCATTAAATCACTGAAACTACAAATATTTATTCAATCTGAAATGTGGATAAAACATGGTTTCTGTTTCACAGATGAGTAAACTGAGGTTAAAGCAGTGAATCTGTAGCAGAACTAAGAACAAAAAATTCTTCAGTGGCACTGGACAAATTTCCTTTAGTGGATACAGGGAAGTTTTATATATGTTGATGATAAAAATTTGAAGTACTTTTCAATGATCTATCCAGAAAATACTTTTCACTGTGCCTCTTCCCTACATTATGAGCCATTACAAACGAATCTACCAAGGCATTACCCTGGAGATTGACACTCGAGTCACTGCTTAAAAAGCAGTACAATAAAGATCAGTACCATAAGTACCAACCTAGCCAAAGCTATTACCAAAATCAAAGCCATGGCTGCAATCATTGATGGTTCTGTGGTTCGGAAGTTCCTGCTCTAAGGTACATGTTGTGGCAGTTCAGGCTGGGTGCCTCCTGTTACTGCCACATAAGCTACACCTCTGGTGTTCTGAGCGTCCAACCCAATCAGGTGCACACAGGAAACGGCGTATTTCTACCCCAAAATCCTGTGCCCTATGAATCCATCTGCAGAGTCATTCTCCTCCTCTTTCTTCCCTCTCTGCTCCCATGGGAGATGCTTCCCTATCAGGTAACAGTGGGGGAGTATCTCAAGGCCTCTTAGGCCTGTCTAGGCCTAATGCCAGGAGGAGAAAGGAAAGGGGGACTTGGCAGTCTCAGACCTGGCCAGCCTGAGACTGGCCTAGCAATGGGGGGGGAAGAAAGAGCCCTGGGGGTTTGGGTAGACCCTCAGGTGGGAGAAGGGAAGAATTGGGAAGCCTTTGGGTGTTGTGTAAGGGACTCTGTACGCTTTGGGATGTTCTTGTCACTATGCTTTGTAGTTTTTTTGTATTTTCACCAACTGCTTTTTCATTTAAACTTTCCATCACTCTCCAGTTTGTGTGAGTGGCATTCTTTTGTCCCTCTTGGGGCAAGAGAGGATCTGTCTGGCCCTTCAAACCAGCACACATGTTTATTGCACAGCTGTAGAGGGCTATGGCTGTATGCATGGCCAGATTACATGCCCAGGAGCCTGTTACATAATGATGCATTGATTCACAGAATCACAGAAACATCCAGGTTGAAAAAGACCCTCAGGATCACCAAGTCCCACTGATAACCCTACTCTACAAAGTTCACCCCTAAACCACATCCCCAAGCACCACATCTGAATGACCTTCAAACACATCCAGGGTTGGTGACTCAGCCACCTCCCTGAGCAGCACATTCCAACGCCTGGCCACTCTTGCTGTGAAATTTTTTTTCTTAATGTCCAGTCTAAACCTACCCAGACACAGTTTTAGGCCATTCTCTCTTGTTTTATCATTAATTACCTGTGAGAAGAGACCAGCACCAGCCTTTCCACTCTCACTTAGACTTGTAGTCTGAATTTTGGCAGGCTAGGCTACCAGGTTTTTTCTCACCATGAGTTTGTTCCTTTCTCATACATACATTAGGCAGTGGCTGCTTTCCTCCTCCTGTCAGATGGGCACTGGGAATGGGTTTTCTACTCAGTGTGTCCTCCCAAAATAAATTCTGCCTAAGTCAGCCATAATTCAGTAAATGATCTCTGTGGCACAGTGGCTCCATGTTGCTTACTCTATGCTGATACAGTGTAGGGCACAATGCCACAATCCAGCTGTTAAGATATGAATAAACTACCAGGAATAATTTACAGAGAAATTTAAATACTGCTGACTTAGGGGATACAAAATCACTGAAGCACTGAGCGATGCTAGCAGGCTTGAAGCCAAAATCACATTTGCTTTGTTCTGCTCTGACATGGGGTGTAATTGGGTTACAGCTACAACTTTGAAATAATCCCTTTTTTTTTTTAAGGTGATGAACAAATAAATGTTTATGATAGTGTCCAGTAGAGTGTGAACAACACTAATTGTTCATCAAGAATCAGATACCTTCTGGGCTCTCAGATAGATGAAGGATATTAATACTAACTCTAGAAAGATACAAAGATACTAGCAAAACAAATGTCCTGGAATGAAAGTGCAAATCCTTTTTTTTTTTTTTTAATTTTCTTTTATTAAATTTGGATTAAGTAATTAAAGCATCCAGAATGTATAACTGGTATTTGGTCCACTGAGGACAATGCAATCCTCCAGTGATGCTTGGCTGAAATATTTGGTCCACTAAAGACAATGCAATCCTCCAGGGATGCTTGGCTGAAACTTTCAAACAGAAACATGGCCTGAAAGCATCTCTCCTCCACAACTAATAGCACAGAGGTGGGGATAGAGGTTGTGGTCAGTTCATCACAGCCTTTCTGGCCGTTCCTCTCTCCTTACAGCTCTCCCTGTTCCCTCAGCAGCCCTTCCCCAGGCTGCAGCCCTTCAGGGACAACCTGCCCCTGCCTGGGCTCTCAGTTGCCCAGGTGCTGGAGAAAATGTGCCCCTGCTGCAGGACTTGACTTGGCTCTCCTCTCTTCCTGGGGCCTTTCCTGGGTTGCAGAGTGGGTCTCTGCTCCAGCAGGGTCTCTCCAGGGCTGCAGGGAATCCCTGCTCTGGCCCTGCAGCACCTCTTGCCCTCCAGCATCTGTTCCCTCTGCTGTTGTTCCCTCCTGGGCTTCCTCCTCTTTGCCTGTGTCACCTTTGGCCTTTTCTGAAACCTGTTTTATCCCTTGCTGTCCCCAGCTTGGATGAGAGACTCAGCTGTGTCCTGTGGTGGGTCCACTGGAACTGTCTGGGACCAGCTGTGTCCAGCACAGAGCAACCCCAGCCTCTCCTCAGAGGCTGTCCTGAGACAACGTGGCCTCTTGGCTGTGGTGCCTCCCATCAGAGCAGAGCTGTGCTGTGCATAGCATAGACAGCTGCCAGGGCACTGGAGAGCTGAACCCTCCTTGAGGTAAGCAGAGGAGCAACAGATGGCTGAACCAAAAAAAAAAAAAATAGAGGTGAGAATGGGAAACGAGTGTCTGCATTTTCAAGTTCTTGGCCTTTGCAGTTTTAGGAATGGCTTTTGAACACAGTTGCAAATTTATTTTGGGTTGTCTGGTTTGAGGACTCTTGGTTTTGCCAAGTATCACGTATCACCATGTACTGTCTGAAAGAGCCAAGTCAGGTCCAGCTGTATCACCTCTTGGAGCCTATCCATCACTGCAAGTGACAGCTTCGAAGGATTTCACTTTGACATTTACTTGGCTCCTGCTCTCTTACCATTACCATGCTTCTGGTGCCTCCCTGAGAGAAGCACAGGGCATCAAAAATTCCTTTAAGTCACCCATTTCAGCCATAAAATTTTATTAACAAAGAGCGAATTTCTGTCATCAGGGAACACGAGTCATTTCCTTGCAGCTACACTGTGCCCTTGGTCCTCCAGGCTGACAGACTGAGTGGCTCATCATGGGCTGCCTGGTGACACTTCTGCTAACCTTGGCAAGCAGTTGCAAAAGGTGTTGAATTCCTACATTCCCTCCACAGCTATTATTTATTAATGTATTAGACCTCCACTCACTATATATTCTTGGATTTAGCTTGAAATGAGATATACAGGCGTTCAGCCTGTTCATCTAGCTGCTGCTGGAAGTCAATAAAATCTTGTAACTTGAAGAGGGAGAAAAGTTGCACATTATAGGGTCTGAATCTTAGTCCACTCAAGACTGCAGACAGTGTTATCTTTCCCAGTAGGACTGGAACAGTGATTATCCCAAGAGAACTGGTAGGTGAGAGCAGACTTCATCCTTTTAAGTGCTTAATAGCTCAGAGCCAGAAGGCTGTATTTTAAAATGAAAGTTAATTGGGTAAATATTTAAAGCAGACCAAGAAGGACTAATTTTGATACTCTGAAGGTAGTAGCTCTCTTTTACTAAGGAGATAAAGGAGCTGCTAAATATATACCTTGGCTCTTTTTTCCCCACAGTAAAAATGTTTTTGTTTTCTGTTTCTAGGGCAAACTCTGTGTCTCTTTGTAGTAAAGTAGTGTGTCCTCAGGGTGGGAAGGAACAAGCAACAAGGCTGAAAAGAAGCAGTGGCCGGTTACAAGATAAATTTCAAAATTATTGGCACTGCCAAACCTTAGAGGCAAAACCACTAAATTGGCTTTTGTATATATGACAGGAGAATGTTTTCTCCTTTGTTGTGTTAAGTCTGTGTGTTTGGTCTTGTATTAAAATTACTACTTGGTGTGCAGTGTAAAGATAACATAAACCAAATCCTAAATACTTGATACAGATTTACAGACTAAGATGCTCAGCCACTTCTGAACAAAGTCAAAGCTAAAGGAATTTAGAGAAGCTGACCAACAGATGTAGGCTAGGAGACTGCTGGAGCAACACACAGCAAGTAATAGGGAATTGCCAAGGAACAGAAAAACATGGCAGAGGTAAAAAGCTTGAAATGTGGGTTATTGTCTTGAAAGCCTATCCTGCCTTGCTGTGTCAAATGTTCTGCTATGGACTGGGATTCATGGTGATGTGGGCACCAACATGAGCAGGTCCCATGCTGTCATTGAGTAGAGGAGAGAGGGAGCAAGTCACAGCTCTCAATACAGAAAGTGTTCTTATTTCTCCACCAAGGTCGTAGCAGCCACCATGCACTAGAAGAAATTGCTTGACCTCTGTATTCATAGTGTCAAAATCACTTACTAGCTTCAGGGGGGTGAAGAGAAGTTAGGACCCAAGACATGATGGCACCCAAGGGCAGCTATGCTTCATGAGGACCTGGATAACCAGAAGTATCTCTTCTTTCCTTGTGATGATATTACCTGTGAGATTTTGGCCAGTGTCCCCCTTTACATACCCATTGCCTGGGAGCTCAAAGCAAATGGATTTTTGCCCAAGCAGAGCTCTCTGCCTGGTGTGAAGTACCAAATTTCTTGTACCAGAGATGATTTTCAGCCCATTCCTCAGAAAGGTAAGTGCTCCTAGAAGTAGGACAGCTATATTGACAGCAGCTGTGATCATCAAAATGGACAGTGCTGGCAGACACCACTTGGGTTATGTGACATTCAGGAAGAGTGCAGGAAGAGGTCCTTGCTCTCAGCAGAGGCAGACCTCCTTTTTATGCTGTCAGATGGTGGCTGTTTCATGGCACGGCTTCATTTGTGATTAATGAGTTATTAGCAGCACCATTAGAAAATCCACCATAGTAGTTTGTCACCAGATAACATTCATCTCCTACTCAATTCCTGCTTTTGGCTGTAATCAAGCACTGAGGTGATAAGCACTGGAAAGCAAAGGATGGTTTCAATTTAGGCTGTATAAAGAGGTCTGCTGCTCTGTAAAAGCACCTCTGTGTGTTTGGTATTAATAGGATTAGTGCAAGGTAATTCATATTCCAAGACTGCAACCTGGCTCCAGATTAAATATGTCCTGCAAAGGAAATTGCCAAGACATTGTGTGTTAAGAACAATAAACACACATACACACACACTTTTTAAAAAAAAATTAATTGTTTTTGAGTACCAGCCTCACACTTCAGGACTGTCTCGACAAGCTTTTACACCTCCCTTAATTGAAATTTTGTTATCCCAGTGGCTCTTTGAAATTCCCAGGGGATATTGGCCCTGTAGCTTTTATAAATGTGTACTTCCTGAGGTCTTGTCTTTCACCTAAACTCTGAATTTGTGCTGCATGCTGGGGTTACCTGTGTAACTCAGGGAAAGCAGTATTAGGTGTGGTCTGGAATCACATAGGAGAATTATGAAGATGTCAGAATTAATTTCTCAAATTATTATTAACACAGTTCCAATAGAAGCCTCCTGATAGAAATGTTCACCTAAGAGAGACTTTGCTGTTTTGGGCTCTGTGTCTGTGGAATGTTTCAAAATAATGTGAATAACAAGAGAACTGCAAGACTGCACTTAGAGGTTGTACATGAAGTTACACCTCAGTTCCCTGTCTGCAAAAATAAATTACTGAGACCTAGTGCTTTACAATTGCTTATAGGCAGACACCAGAAAGTAAAAACTCACACCATTTTAAGGGATGTGATTAACGTCAGGCAGAGTCTTTGAATTGTCTTATCTTGAATTGCGTGAATAATATAGGACAGGAAATTGTAACTGTAAAGCTTCTGCCATGTATTTGCATGGGATGATTCCTACAGTTTTGGTTTTTCCTTTGTCATCAGCAGGTAAACTTTATAACAAGTTAGCTAATGTTCTATCTCATATTTTTAGTATTTTTAGGTTGATGGTTGGACTTGATGATCTTAGAGGTCTTTTCCAACCAAAACAATTCTATGATTCTGCATTTGCCAGGATGTGGAAAGCAGCAGACACGCACCATACAGGTGTTTGGCAGGTCTTCATCAGCAATAGAGTTTAAAATAGTTTGAACATGGACATGCAGAATAAATGCAACTCTTTCATTTTAACACCAGGCTACATAGAAACCAATGGTTTATTCTGAATGTAAATATGTCTGCTGGCCATACATCTCTTTTCTGTAGTGTTCTTCTGTCATTATGTGCAAGACAGTATAGATCTTACTGAACTTAGGTGATACCTCTTGTCCTAAATTGTTGCATTAAACTTAATAGGATTACAGAAACATCATGACATTGAGCATGCATAAAGATGTCTGCTACTTTTGCTTTAAATAGTTTTCAGGTCCCCTTAGCAACCGGGTTTTGCATGTGCAACAAAGTGGCTTTGATGAGTGATAATCATCAGACATTGATGCCCATGCTGAAGAGTTAACATTAATGCCCTCTTCATGCTGCAGCTGTTATTCAGAGATTTGCTCACATTATATAATTAGATTGAACAATCCTCTTGCATGTTTCTTTTAACATTTCCTTGAGGGTGAATGAAAGGATTTACTTAGGAAATCATTTGTCATTTAGTTTTCCCTCAGACTGATTTAGCTTTGAAAATAGCCCCAGTTTCAAATCAGTGCTGATATTGATGGAAAACTTTACTCTGTTAGTTTGCACTGGGTGTTCCATCCCACAAATCCAGGAAATGATCCCCGCTTTTCTTGTTTGTTGAATCACTGCTTTCTAAATTAAAGTCATTTCCAGCCATGGGTAGTTTCTTCCAGTACCCACTAGCCCCATTCATTCTCAAGTAATCATAAAGATCTCCATCTCCAGAGCCCAATTTAGCCAAAAATATCCTCAAACCTCATTTTCCAGTTTAAGGTAAAACATTTCTCCTAGTCTTTAACTGTCAGTTTCCTCCTAGAAAAACAACCACAGATACTTTTTTTAAAAAATAGTTGATGATGGCAGGGAGTAAGGAGAAAGATACAATTTCATATTCTCTTACCAAGGGGCAATGAAGCATCTGAGGGTTTTAACCCTGACTTTGAAAAGACTTTATAATTATGCTTTCTTAAGACAGTGTGTTTGAAAGTCTGCTCCTTGTTGGCTGAGTGGGAGAAGGAAACTTGTCATTCATGATGGCTGATAACTCATTTGCCAGATCAAAATTAAGAATAACCTTTCACCACCAACTGTAGCACAGCCATCATCCTTTCTGCCTTCTCAGTGAGTACCAAAGAGATTGCAGTCAGTTTGCACATGACAAACCAAAAATAGCCCCAGCAGTCTGTTAAAATTTAACTCCCCCAAAGGATTATTACATCCTTAACAAGCTCTGCAGCTTAGTGCAGTTCAGCTGATCAATGGGAGGTGAATCATATGCTGTATTTTTTTTTCAAAGTTTTCAAAAATCTCAATCAGAAAAGAATTGTGAACAGAGAATGATGTATGGTGTTGCAATATCTAGCACAAATTGCTCAGTAAAGTCTTTGCAGGATTAACGCCCCAAGCCTTCAAAACTGCCATGGTAAAATTCAAAGCTAATTTTTTTCTCCTAATAAAACCTTAACTAAATCCTGTCTGCTTACAAGCCTTTCATTGCTTTAGCAGCTTTCCCCTGTACATCTCTGTCTGTTGGAAAGCACATAAAACTACAGCATTAGCTAAAGGGCACCTCAATTTGCCATCTGTATTCCAAGCTATTACAATGTCAAGGTTTTTTTTACAGTTGTAAGATCTCTCCTTAAATTGCTCTTTAAGGCCTCTCTTATGCACCAGAGACTCAGAATTGGTGGGGTAAAATTTCTTGAGCTGACAGCAGATAGACTAAAAAAAAAAAAAAAAAAAAAAAAAAAGAAAAAGAGAAAGCATCAAAGAAAAATAATCAGCAGCTTTTAATATCTTGAGTTTAGTGTATAGTGACAGTATATTTGGGGCCATCTTCTCCAAAGAGGGAATTACTAGATGTGAGGAGTGCACAGGTTGTTGAAGCATGGGGCTTTTTACATGAAAGTGTTTGGCTGTGAGCTTTGCTGTCTATCACCATTTCTCTGTGCCTACTGTCTTTCATCATAGACCTGTTTCTTCTCTTCCTCTCTTGGGCTCGTGCTTTGAGCTCTGATCTTTCACTATTAAAGTCACTGTGAGTTTTGCCAGTAATTTCTGTAAGCGTAAGATCCAGCTCTTACTTTCCTTTCATGCTTTTCTGTAAGTTTTCCAAATGTCCCTTTCTAGGCATCATTCCCCAAATCACAGATCTTCTTTCGGTCTCTCTAATTTTTTTTTTTTTTTTGGATGAAGAATAGAAACACTTCAGAAGCATAGTAAATAATTTGACTTGCCAGATTTCTTTCAGCATTTTGGGAAATCCTCTTTAGGATAGGGGTGATGATCAGGCTAATTCAGGTTTACTACTTGTTCTAGAAGTAGCAAACCAATGTCTGTAGGATATTAGATTGCCAGAAAATAAATTCAGATACATATGCACCTGCTCAGTCCCATGTACAAACCTGTCTCTAAGTAATTGAGGATGCATGTTAAAAATAATTAAGTAATTTGTGGCTGCTCACATCTAAGGTGAAAAATCCGTGCAGTTAAAGCTGCTAAATGAATACCTCCTGACTCCATGATGCTGGCATACCAAGCAGATGCATTCTGGAGTACTACCCACTGGTGTGCTATCTATTGACTAGCTGCATGCAAAGAGCTAAGAACACTCATGTAACACTGTCTATATATACAGCAACCAACATATACTCTGGAAATATTGTAAGGACTCCAAAGTTAAGTTTACTTTGAGGTTTTGAGCTTAAATTAGAACTAAAACTGTCACAAAAAGATAGAAAGATTGAATATAATTTCTAGATTTAACATCTTCACAGCCCTGTTTAATTTCCTGTAATATATTTAGCTCACATGAAATGAAAAGATGTTCTCCTTATTCATCATAAGATATTTTAAACCTGACGGGGGTTGGGGGAGGGGGGGGAATGAAGCTACTGGTGTCTGCTTCCTTTATTTAGTACTTCTTGCTTGATACTCTGTACTCTCACATCAGCTTCTTACCACTGGTCAGGGAACCAGGGAGAAGAGCTGGGTCAGTGAAAGTGTAGCAAATGTAGGAAGATGCAGTAGGGAGACAGATGTGCACCTTTCTAGGGTCATTTCAAGGGTCTGTCTGCTGCATGTGCAGGAGTTACAATCCCTCCTGTGCCTTCATGGTGAAGGGGTCAAGCCTCAGACTGTGAAGATGGGATCCTGTCTTTCATTGGAAAAGGATGCAGGACCAACAGCTTCAGTCACATGCAGTCACAGGAAACAGTTTTCTTCAGATGATATGAGACATTATCTACTTATGTACTGAATTCACCAGAACAATGACAGAGCCACCTCTACAATGAACCTGAAGCATTAAAAAAACCAACAAAAAGGCCTAAACTAAAAATCCATCTCAACCATAGTGTACACAAGGGAAAGTGACACTGTAACCATTTTCTGCTATAACAAAATAATTCCCACATAAGCCTAAGCAACAGGCAATGCCTTATGTTCTGGGGAAAAAAAAAAAAATTCAGGCCTAAGCCAATACTCAGTGCCAGAGTGATGTGATGATATATCCCTTCCTGATGACAAAACTGGTCCTAGGCTTACTGACTGTGGAATCATGATATGCAAAGTGTGTCATCCTGTGCAGTGAAGGCTTCCTGGATTTTACAACACTTCTGTTCAAGCCTTCATTTCATTACTTTCCTTAAATAGTGGCCTTTGTATATGCCATTCATTTAAAAAACAAACGAAAAATATGACTATGGAACAGGTTTCAATGGGGTGCAGAAACTTGGTGCAGAAACACCTGAACTGTCTTTAACCAGTCTGCAGTGATAATGGAGCAGATTAGCTGTGAGAACATAGGACTGCTGTGAGATTAATTCATCACATTAACTAATTGGTTCTCAGCATGGAAAATTAACCTGTTCTACTTCAACTGTGTTTGCATGAATGTCCTAGATAGCGTCATTAATTCTAATACTTTTGTACTAAAACATCCTACAATTAAGTCAGAGGTACTGGCAAGTAACAGTAATATTTTGGCTTCCTGTTTGACCAGATGTAGATCTGCAGGTTCACATTAAGCTTGTAAGGATGTGTGTATAGAAACTTATCTCAGGGACCACAGATTACTTTTTTTACTAACCTGGATTGAAATCCCATTGTGGAGCTAACAAATTACAGTAATGTCAATATAAATTTCTGGTGCTTAGTGGAGTCTGGGAAACAGACTCACATGTCCTGAACTCCCCCTAAAGTCAGTATTTCCTGTTGCCAAGGTGCCAAGATTAGCCTATAGGTCTGAGGGCAGGGCATAACTAATGTTATTCAAATCTCTCCAGGTCGGTACTTCAATTTTTGTCAGTTACCACTGGGCACCAAGGAATTAGAAACTCTCTTAAGGGTTTTAATATCTATTCTTCTTCAGTTGTAATATCTCTAAAAGCAGGAGCTAGTACTAACCTGGATCAGCAGTGGACAAACAGTTAACCCAGGATAACTCTGTCATACCCTTTCATGTGATGCTGGTTTTCCTGAATACCAGTAGCTGGAGAGCCACAGGCTTGACTCTCATCATCTCTCGTTACTGAGATCCTGTCTGTTCTGTCTTACGCAATGGTGGTCGTTTGGCTTCCTTAGCCAAGGAACTTCTGCATCAACCTACTAGTTTTATCCTCACTGCAGAGGCCATGAGACACTGAAGTCCACTGAAAAGTGTGCAGAGTCTCAGAGATTATCTGCTTTTCCTCCATTTTGGAGATTTCTCACCAAGCAAGCAAGCAAGCAAGCAAACTGGAGCAGACCAAATGCTGTCTTATAGGTGGAATAGACTAAGGGGAGAGGAAAACCTGAAAGGGTAGGTGGAGCGTACAAACAGTACTGATGCATGCTGACTCTTAGAAGGCATTAAGATATAAGAACTCCCACAGAGTTTTGGGCTATATACTTATGAAGTAATTGTGCAGATCCTAGAAAGTGTATCAATACTTAATATGTTCCTAGGAGTAAGTGGGGAATAAGGGAAACTCATGCATATAAAAAAGTCTGACCTGATGTGTGGCATATCTTGTCATTTAGAAACACTAGCTGAAGCAATTGTTAATGTGAGCCAAATTTATCTAGGTGCTGTACTATGAAAACAAGTGTGGAGGAGCCAATAACCCCTGAATTCAATCTGGTTTTAGCTTTTGGGTTTTGTGTCTTCTTTTATCATCTATCTCATGAAGTTTGGATCTGTAGGACATCAACTAATAGGGATTGCTACTAAATCAGCTTATGAAGTCGTTGTTGGGTCTGATGCTTGTAATATAAATCCTGCTGTTGAGATGATAATGAAAAGGTTAATGATGTAATAAAGGATGAATGGACAGCCATGTGCAATTTCCTCCCTGTTCTGTAAGCTAGGAAACTAATAAAAGCTGGGCTAGAAATGAATAAAAGTTTAATAATAATAATAATAATAGTAATAATAATAATAATAATATCATCCCAAACAATTTCAGGTATTCAGGAAAAAAATTGTATGACAGTATCTTCCAGCAAAAAAGAATTTCCACATATTAAAAAACAAGAAAATAAAACTGATGCTAGTTCATGAGTTTAAGCACTGAAACAAGACGGAAAGATGCAACTACAAGGTACAAGATACAAGGTGACTACTCCATTATTAACTTCTACTGTCCAGTTACAAGGGAAAAGCTGCTCCTCCTTTTGTGTACAGCACAGCATGTCATATGTAAGGAAAATGATACAAAATTCTTCCAAAAATACTTAAGTTTGAAAGATTTTATATGGTGTTTTATCCTTCTGCCCTGTGAGGGAAAGAATACAGGGATTCATTCTGGAAAAAGGAGCACAAGTTCCCACAAAGGTCTAGAGTAGAAAATAGTTCTTAGCCTGTCCCACAGCTCCAATCACAGTGTGTGCAGAACATAATTACATATCTTCTATTCCAGGCATGTTGAACCATTCGTGTCAGGTAAACAACATCCGCAGCCACATTGCAGCTGTTTAGAGTACACTTCAAATGGGCACCTTGAGATACATCTAATAACCTCATGAGCAAGCGGAATGTAAACAAGATTATTTTTTAACTGCCACGATGATTGAAATAGTGCTAGTAATTTAATGTGAAGTATCCACCATGAAACCCTTCCCACTTTGTTCTTCTCAGTAGTTACCTTTGTTGTCAGACTTGCCACCGTACCCTCAGAATTCAAATAATTTGAAAACTAATGATTTCCAGGTCTGATAATTTTCTAGATTGAGGTGGGATTGTGCTGCTTGGTTTCTTCAACTTGTTTCTAACTAACTTCATAGGGGAAACCAAGCTTCTCTTCTTTAGAAACTATAAGTTTAATAGTTGTCTTGACTCTCAAGAGTAAAAATGATGTGTGCAGATGGTATTTCTAAGGTTATTAATTTTGGCTTGATCTCAGGTTTCTTCAATATGCAGACTGGCAAATACTTGAGAGTCAAACATGTTATATATGGTTACAAGTGTAAGACAAGAATAAGAAAAAAAGCCTTCTCCCCTACCCCCTATTGTTAAAGATGATATTTAGACATGTGTGCCCTGGGGCCCAGTGGAAACTTTTCTTCCTTTTGCTTCCTTTCTTATCATCCCAAGCATGGCAAAAGAATGTTAGGTTTGAGTCATGAGTTGTTATCTGACATTGCAAGTGAGATTCATCTAGCCTGGTCACCTGGGGCTTTTTCCAGTTGGAGAAGTAGGAACTTGTAATACATAGTTCATCTCCTCTTTAAGTAGGTACCTAAAATAGAGGAAATGAATCATACTTTTAAGGTCCTCAGTTTTCCCAACTGCTTTAAAGTGAGTTGGGCATGCTGAGATGCAGACGCTGACATAGTCAATATCTGCAATAAGCTGAAGTGGATCCCAGCCTGTGATTCACCTGCATCTGGACTAATTTTTATTGAATTAAAAAACAAGCCGAAATCTTAATTGGCAAATGGGTAAGACAGAGCTCCTGTGCTCACTGAAACCAGTGGAAATGTTCTCATTGGAGACTTGTTCTCAGTGCTGGAATAGCAATCTTACCCCATTTCATAATTTCTTCCTTTATAAAAAAATATGGACTGCTTTGAGTGGAGACCAGACTTCTGAACCTGGTTCAGACCAGACCTAAATCTGAGCTTTTGAATCACAACAGACCACTAATCTATTTGGTATAATCTGTGGGGCTCAGAGGGCATTTCAGCTCACTGAATGAGCTTTATTGGCTGATGGCTCATCAGATCTGTCATGCTATTCCTGAAAACCTGCCACTCTTACAGATTCATAATTACCTTGAGATTCCAGCCACTCTCTGTGCTGATGCCACAACAGAAGGTGGTGGTAAAGCTGACATTAGAAATAGGAATTCCTGTTCCTATGAATATCAAATAAGAATAGGAAAGTTGTGTCAATGCTGTGTCCCACAGCGCCCAATACTTCTCTGTTATAGAAGACCTTTCTTCAGTAACACCATCTCCTCTATTTAGGAGAGAAACAAAGATTCCTGTTCTTTGCAGATAAAAGCATGATTCCCAACAGAGCTGCTTAGCACAGATTTTTGCTAGATTGTATCCTGCATGCAAAACTTCTCATTACTGCAAAATGGGTTTTATTTTTCTAAATGTACTTACGTATGCTGAATTCTGTGCCGTTTCAAATTACTTGCTCAACTAAATAGAGCTTTTTCTTCAAAGAAAAACAATTACAAGTTTTCCATTCCATATTGCCATTTTTTCCTGAAGGTTTGATAGAATTGTCTTTGAAACTGTCAGGTTGAACAGGAGCAATGTAATCTGAGGTATTAATGAATCAGTTGAGCAAAAGGGCCATCATGTACTGTGTTGAGAAGCATTGTTGCAGATGCTGTTGAAACACTTCAGGAATAAAATTGGGCAGGTCTGGAAAAGGCTGATAACCTCTTCCAAAGACTTCAACTTCAGACTTCAAATGAAATATCACATGCTTACAGATGATCATCCTGAATTTTAAATGCTGATTAATTTCTAATGGTAATGCAAAGCTGCAGAAATACTTTAAAATAGCATTAAATTTAGGTAGGTACAAATAGCACGTGCTATTGTTATTGTTTAGTTGTGTAAACTGCAGTTCTGAGGATACAATGACCTCTAAAGAGCATATTCAGAGTTCACCTTCAAGGAGGATGTGATTCATTTGACATACTAGCACAACTCATAATTTACTAATGAATGTGAACTGGAGGTGAAAAAGCAACGTGTGTAGCTTATCTTTCCTCTATGCTTCAGCTGTTCCTGTGTTGCTCTTAATGGCTGTTTTAGCACAATGCATGTAGAACACAATGAGAGCTGTAGATCCTTCAAAGATCACTCTTGTAGAGATCAAAATCCTATAGAAATTCCACATGACAGCCTCTGTAAGCAGAGGCTTTAAAGTTATTGACATACTCTCCTTAGTTTAAATACAAGATGTTGGAAAAATCACTATTATAAAGGGATTTACCTTTAGGTAATTGATCATCCCCCTCACATTTCTATCCAGACCCCGTATCTTGTCATTTGTTAAACCATCATGGTAGCAGCTGATATTTTAGGGTTGAAATTCACTTTCTGTGCCTCTTATCTCTTCTTATTAAGTTTTTAAAAGAGTCTGATGTAATAAAAGCTTTATAGGTACAGTACCAAGTCAAACTAGACTAAAAACCTGGTTTAGATTGTTGGGAAGTTTGCTCTATCTATTAACATAGTATTTTGTCTATGTTTATTTGTGTATCCCAAGAAAAAGCATTCCTCCACACCACCACGTTTATTTGATCCACAGCTGCTGTAAGATGAGTTTAGTCCTGGTATCTTTTAGCATAGAACCTTTCTGCTCTTATTCTCTCCTTGGGAACAAATTGAGAGCAGTGCATCTGCTTTGCATTCTGCACAGTAGGAAACCTTTTCCTGACTGATTGATGTGAGCTTGTTTTGCGGCACCACTGGATTTGGGAGTGGGTCATAGGCTACAGACCAGTTTGTCAGGGAAAACTGATGTGCAGTGTGTCACATAGACAAAGATGCAGGGATGACTCTGCATTCTTAATTTATAGAAAAACTAGCAAAATTTCCCCAAATCCTCCTGGCTTAAAAAACCCAAACCAAACCAAAAACCCAACAATGGGATAGTTCAAAGTAAGGATTTGAGATGTTTGTCCGATTTTATTCAGTGCAGGCAGTAATTAAACACTATGTGGAAAAGATTTCTTTTCCACTCTAGCTGTAATGCTTCATGGTTTTAGCTGGAAAAGCCCTGAGTCAAGTGTCCTGCATTGTAGCCAAAACTGTGTCCACCTCAGGTGCAAAATGATAGAGCTCTCCATAGAGTTTTCAGAAAATTCAGGAAAGCTTCATTGCCCATAATGGAAAACCTACTAGACTCTTACATGGATCTGAAGTGTACTGACAGTGTTGTTGTGGAGTACAGGTTAAGTGGAGCCATGCATCTCTTCCCTTCATAGCTGCAAACCTTTAACCATGCAAAAAAGTCCATTGAGAATGGTGTTATGCAAATTTTTTTTTGAATGTTCCACTCCATCTGAAAACTGAGATCGCTGCATAAAATGCTCGTGTTCACATAAAAAGGTGAGTGTGTGATGGAGTTTGAGATGGCACAGGCAAAGAAGGTACAGTCCAAATTGGAAACTATTTCTGCACTTGGCAATCCCACCTGTCTGAAAGTGCTAGATTAGGGTGGAAGTGTTGGCATTGTTTAAAAATTATGGCTTTTTGTAATGTAGGGTCAAAAATAGAAAAACAAAAATCTAAACCTATCAAAACTCAAAAATGGGTCAAAGCCTTGGGTAAAGATTATTTTTTCAGTTCACTCTAGGAATCTGGCTGAGCAAACACTGAATTTATGTTATCGCTTCCCTACCTAGAAACCCTCGATTTGCATTCTTTAAAAATTCATTCAGAGGACATAACTCATCCCTCTCCTCCTTTCCAAAGAAATGAGAAGGATTTGTGGAGAAATTAGCATATGTCTATGTGAGAGATGCTAATTCTTGAGTATGCCTGAGATTTTGTCATATGTAGAAGGGGATTACTTGATCTTTCATCTCTCTGGACACAACGGTGCTTGTGACTTTTTGAAAGATACCTTCCTGGAAAATCCTACTCAGGAAGTTTTAGCATTGACATGGATGATTAATACTCTTCTCTTAGGCTCCTTATACACTAAATTAACTTCTTTTGCTGAAAACTGGATGCTTGACTGCTGAATTACAGGCTGACTTTCAAATGTCCTGTATTTGTATTTCACAAAATGTAGCAGAAATCAATGTATGAATCTTAAATTTACCTTCAAATGGCTTCATGCAAATCTGTCGATGTCGTTTGGAGAATATCCTCTTAGAAGCATTTCTGAAACTCATTTTATTTGCTGTTAGTGCAGCTGGGGTTGCTGGGTAATGCAGTTTGTCTCTGCTATTCCTGCTTTACTGTACTGTACCACATGGCCCACCATGTTTCCTAGCCTATATGTCTCAACTCAGTTACCAGCATGCTGACAGCTGTAAATAAGCCCATGGACAGGCATACTAGTCATGACAGATTAAAGCCCCAAACAATAGTTCAGTCCAACTGAATTTAAAATTACTAACAGAGCAACTCAGAATATTTAGCTGCAACAGTCAGAAGATTTTTCTGTCCTTATTCAAGACACAGGAGAATAGGAGACATCTAACTCCTTAGTAGCTAATGCCATCATAGTTTCTCCTTTGCTTCTGCTGACTGACACACATCTGGTTAGATGTCTAGGCTTCATCTTGTAACCCATCTATGCCAGCTCTTTCAGAGCATCTTTAAAACTTGTGTCAGAGACAAGATGGAAATGTAATCTTGACGGATGACTCCTGTCTTCCAAGCTGAGAAAAATCAGTCAGGAAATTATGGTGTTCTGGGCTATTTTGCACACTCATGCCAGAAAACCTGGGAAATGCATCAGCCCATTCTTCTGAAATGTCCTCTAGAGAAGATCCAAGTTGATGGTGTTCATGCTGCCTGACATTGCTGATCCAAATATTTTGTACCAGCATGCCAGACTCCCTGAAGAAGCTGGCAGTGGTGATACACAGGGCACTGACACAAAAAGGTTTTAGGAGTGGACCTGAAGAAAAAAGCAAGAAGAGGAGGCCTTAACTAGGCCTTTGGCTTTTACATAGGCAACAGGAGAGAGGAACCGTCTGATGTAAGCTGTTCTGCACCTGTGAAGCACAGCTTTCTTTTCCCAGATCCTACTTTTAAAAAGTTTTCCAAACATAGGAAAGAAGCCTGTTCAGAGGCATTCCTGCCAATGAAAGCCCAAGGTCATAAAAAGCTGGCCTGAGTAAGCATTTAGACTTTTCTATCTCAGCTTCCTACTATGAGAGGGACAATGTCTTTCACTTCTGTCATCAATTGGCTAGTATCACCCTGGGCTACCACTTCATCACCTGCCAGGTCAGATGGTATTCCAGTGACCCCAGCAATCTTTTGGGTATCTTTTCTTACTTCCTAGGGTTTCCTCCAGCATCTTGTAAGAGAATCTTCTGTCTCTGCCATTGCAGCAGAGCAGGAGTGGAGTTCTTCTTACCAATCATGGTATTTCTACCCTGCCCTTGCTGTATGACAGCATTGAGCCCAGGGCTCCTGCACAGGATCATTTGTGTGTAGTCGGTGGAACAGTGGACTCAGAGAAAATGTCAAACATACCTACCTGCAACACTTACCACTTTTCCTGCCTTTGGGACCTTCACTGAGTTTCTAAGTGTCCTTCCCTTCACCCTTCTGCACAGTGCACATTTGTAGCCTCACAAAGGTTTTGTATTTTCCTGTAGCCTTCATCTCAGTACTGTTTCTGTCAGATTAGCTGGCCTATTGCTTGGAAGAACAGAGATATAAGAATCTAAATATTAACCAGTAAATGTTCCCGAGTCTGTGCAAATCAGGCAGGCATTTCCTTCTCTCTGAAGAGCTGTTCTCAAATATTTGGTAATGCCTCTTTTTTTTTTTTTTTTGGTGTTATAAATCCCATCGCAAGCCTCTCATTAGCAAGCATAAAACGATCAGTGCAAGATACTGCAGATGTTCTGTGAAAACTGAAGTTTGGATGTAGAGGAAAAGATGGTGAGTAGGAATATAAAGCAACTGAAAGTACTGTGAGAAAAGATTCATTTTTATTCCTTATGGGTAAAAGCCAATAACTGAAGAAAATAAGGTTGTTCCAATCTGAAATTTGGGAAAGTGTGTGGGAATCACAGGTTTAGAACCATATTGCACTGAGAATTCTACACCAAAAATTTGGTAAAACGTTGCCAGATTTTCCTAATCTAGCATTTACCAGCTGGCAGAACATAATGAAACTAGACCACAAGTTTTAAGGGAAAAGAAGAAAGTATGGAATGAAGCCAAGCAAAAACATCTAAGATCCACAAGGACATTTGAAGACAGAAGAAACTTCAATGGCTTGTAGATGTATAGATAGATAGAAGCTTATGCATGGTTGCACTGGAGGGGATTCTTACCAGTAACTGTTCAAGAGGCTTTTCTGCCCAGACACTTTGAGTTGTCTACTTTAAAACAACATGAGCTGTACACTAGAAGCACACATTCCTATCTGTTAAATGCAAGCCTAATTGAGACTTAGTATTTTGTCACATGACACAAAAAATTTGCCAAAATGACACAAGATGCAAATATTATTTGACCTGTCTGTGATGTCTCTGGTCCTCATGACAGCTTCAAACGGACTGGTATGTTTAGGAACATACTGTAGGCAATTTACTTTGTGATCTGCTCCTAAGATTTTGAAGAAAGATGTGGCAAACAGGATACATGATAAGCACCTATAGATGGCAAAAATATGAAAGTTTTCAGCTAGATCTGCATTATATCAACTTCAAATGAAAGCAGATATATATTTTAATATTTCACATACTCTGAGTATGTGAAATATTAAAAGAAATCAAAATCTATCAAAACAGTCTGTGATGCCCATCAGTGAAACAATATCTATGTATTGGGTTTGTAATATTGTCTTTAAGACAGCAAAATAGTACAATTAGAAATATGAGTGTGAAACATAATTTCCAATGACAAGAGATGTATTCACTAGGATAGCATATTGTGACAAAAGAGCACTGCCATTTGGTGGTTTGGAAGGTTTGCAAATTTATACATACGAGAAATGAATCAGGATCTTAGGCATAATGTTGAAAATAGGCACAATGTAATGGGCTGTGAAAAAAATGATGTAAAATGATAGCAAGGATGATTCTAAAAGTTTAAGAACCTAATTCAGATCCTCATTTGGCGTCTCTGATTTTGATCTTGAAGTCTGGACTGCCACCTGCTGAAAGACAGGAAGCTTATGCTTAATAGGACTCAATTTTAATTAGTGAACCTTGAGTTTTGCCCTATTTCTTTCTGATAGCCCTTGGTGCTGTGTCCTATGGATACTATCTTAGAGTAAATGTCAGACTCTCTTTTTTTCTGTCCCTTGATTCCCCCAACCAGTGTTAGTGTCTCCTCTGCTCATCTTCTGAGATTTCAGCAGTTTCTTTCCATGTGATTTGCCTGTTCATGATTTTGTAGCGTGATGGACCCACAGTGCTGCCTCTGAATCAGGCAGTATGGACTTGTTTGTTGTTTTATTGCCATAGAACAGTACAGACTCAGCAACTGTAAGGCAAGTTAGAGTCTTTATGTTTGCAAGACCATAATACGTTGTGCATATGCCCAAAATATGGGCATAAGCAGCAAGATGAAGATGTACTTTTTTATCATCTTTGCTGAACAAGGGATACTGGTGGGGAGGGGGGAAAAAAAAAGACACCTTTGTAGCATCTTCCCTAGAAGGGGAG
The DNA here is from genome assembly GCF_027791375.1 of Indicator indicator. Taxonomy (NCBI): domain Eukaryota; kingdom Metazoa; phylum Chordata; class Aves; order Piciformes; family Indicatoridae; genus Indicator; species Indicator indicator. The sequence goes on along the minus strand of NC_072021.1, from coordinate 16,930,685 downwards.
GACACAAGAAGACTCACAGGCTTTGTAAACACCAAGATCTGAAACAGAAGAGGCTGCAGGGAAATTGGTGGGTTGCATAGCATCAATGGAGATTAAAATTCATGAAGTGCTCTGAAGATGGTTGTCATTTCAGACTCTAGGGGAGGATTACTGAGATGTGATTTGATTAACTTGTTGTGGTTGTTTATCCTTCAGAAACCGTGTGATGGGAGTTGTCCCTTCCAAGATGGGTTGCAATTATGTGTCCCAGCCGAGGTTCTTAATCCCTGTACAGCCCAGAGCACTGAAGGAGGAGCAGGACCCTTGCTCTCTGGGCTCTGTGCTTTTTGGAACTGTGGATTCTGCTAGGGAATTGCACTTCCAGGACCTTCTAATGGGCTGCAATCATGAACTTCCTGCACCTGGGGATTCAGACCACATTGCCTGCTCATATCTGCCCTTAAAATTATTCATTGTCATACATGATTCCCAGTCTCATCCTCTGTTTTCAGTGGGGTTTTTTGTCCTGCATGGTCTGTCGTTTCCACGGGTGGGCTCTCACTCGGAATGGTGGGGCTCACGTTATGGACTGTGCTGCACAGAGCAATCAAGTATGCAGCACCCGGTTTTCGTTAATGCCAACATCTGGGTTTCTTGCTGATCAAGGAAAATAATTTTCACCTCTGTGCCACTCCTTTTCTTGCATATCAAATACATCTGTGCTATCTCCCGAACAACACCTGCACCGAGTTTGCTTCATGAAGAAGGAAAACAGAGGCGAGTGCCTCTGTATCCCCTTGCTTTGTGGAGCACCGGTACCCTCTAGTGGTAAAACCGCTCACATTTTTAGGCAAGAGACGATTTCACTACTGACTTGCCTCCTGTCTTCTCCATCTTGGACAAAAGTCTGCACATCATCTGTAGCTGACAGTGCTGTTCAGTTGGTGATGCCGCAAACTTACACCTCTCGTTTAAGTAGCTGGCGTTTGTAGTTTCCTTGGACTATTTTCAGAGTGTTTTGCTTTTCATTAAATCATTTAAATGATACTTGTGAGCTGATGGGTGACCACATTTTCACATAATATGAAGAAGTGGCTACAATGGAAAGCAACAAATAGCAGCAAATCAAGGCTTTAAATGGTGAATTAGTGATGGTGCCACTGTAGTGGCTGTAATGTGGCAGATCACACGTGGTTTATTGCTAATCATGTTTTGGTTGAGTTTGCTCACAGAGATGCAGAGTAGCCAGATCATGGGTCTTGGGAGACACAGAGACACTGGGTTTAGAATTACAAGGTGGGGACAGCAAGGTGATGCCATAAAATTTGGCTATACAAGGAAACCCTCTAAGACTCCAGTTTCAAGTTTCAGAAGGCAAGCATTTTTTTATTACAAAGTTGCTCAAGTTTGGGTGCAAGGAGACTCTTGTCTCAGATCTTCCACACTGATGAGACAGAGTAGCAGCTTTCCATTTCTTAAACACATGCATGTACACTAGATTTCCCAGAACAGTCATACATATTCATATTATTTCCTGAGGTCTTACCTCATGTTCTTTAGCTGACGTTTAGTACTGAATTTCCACAGTTTTATGGAATTTTACAACTTGTTTTCATCCTTCTTGATATCCCAGGGTGGTCTGATTCAGGCCAGTTCACTTCCTATCAAAGAAGCAAAGTTCCTCCTTGTCTATTGTGCCTGGTTAGAACAGCAGTGTCTTGTCCTTGGGAAATTCCATAGGTGCTCTTCATCATCCAGTCTTCATTTCCACTGAGATTAATTTTACTGTATCAAGGTGTAGTGAGACAATCTTGAGGGCTTGGCAGGAGCATCACAGAATTGCTAAGTAAAGTGCTGAATGTCTTGAGCAGCATGGGTGTGGTTATAACACATAGATGAAAAACAAAAACCAAAAAACCCCACCAACATTCTGGATCTCAAAACTGTTTCCTATCAACCACACAACCATTGCTCTAGAGCATGGCTGGTGAGTGGGAGAAGGTGAAACTTTTCAAGGAAATCCAGAGCAAACACATGTATTTCTGTTCTAACCTTGCTCAAAATGGCTGATCTGAAATTTCCTGGCATAGGAAACTTGAATCTGAAGAGCTGATGTTAGGAAAGCCACAGCAAAGTAATCCTCCAGTGTTTGCTGTGAATTGTTTCACTGTTGCCCATTCCTTGCATTGAGAGTGTTCACTGATGCTGTTTGGAGGAAATTCCCCTCTAAAAGGCAGCAGGAACTGTCTGGAGCTCACCTCTCTCCTTTTACTGCAGCTTTAAAAATGTTGCAGGCTCTCAGAAGAGGCTCCCTTAGCCCTAGGTTTCCCTATACACGAAGGAAACAAACCCCAAAACAGATTAGGTGATGTGCCTCCCTTCCCCAAGGTCCTTACTCTCTGCCTCTGCATTGCTGGCTGTCAACTCTGCCCATTTTACCCGGTGAAACAAAGTGGGGTTTTAGTCAGGGAGAAATGAAATCACACTTCAGATATCAGATTGAAATTCAGAACAGGTAGGATACCCTAAACACAGTTTGATGCTTAACAAGCTTTCTTCCCCAGATGATTGCAGTACCTAATGGCTATCTTTTCTTTGATGTACCCTAACTGTGAAAGCAAGGGGTTCAGAACTTTTATGGAGATGTCCTTCCAAATTATTCACTAAGCTCTGAAATGCTTCCATGGCCTTCTGCCCTGCTATGGCCTTCTGCCCTGCTGTTCCTGTGGATCAGGCTTTGGGAGCACATTAAAATGCCCATGGTCTGGGTACATGAAGTATTAGAATATGAACTTTCCCCACACTGCTTCACAGTTATTGCTTACAAGACTGCCTTGATTCTTCTTACCTCTTTATGTATAAAAGGTTTTGAATAGCTTGAACCTGGGAATACTTTTACAAAGCAGATGAATGTGACTTTAGATTGGACTGAATTGGATTTACCAGTAGAGAGAGTTAAATTTTCTATCAAATTGCTGTGTTCTGGAGCCTCATAGGCAATAGCACAGGGACAGTGATTTATAACACACTGTGTTTATTGGAGAGCAGGACTTTGCCATCTGTATTGTTTCTCTTTCAAACCTTTTTTTTTTCCCCATCTGCATAGAAATGAGTGCATGCAGGTGGAAAAATAATAAATACACTGAAAATTTCAAGGGAGGGTTTGTCCTGGTGCTGCATTGTATTGGAGTGTTTACTTTTTCTCAGGTCTTATGATATGCCAAGTAGACTTATTCCACTGCAAGTGCAGTGCCCTTTTGCAAAGTGCACAGCATGTCAGCTTGGAATATCCTGAGCATTACAGTCCTCTGCCATACTTTACAATCCCTTCCCAAAACGCAGTAGCATCCATTTCTTCCCTGAAGAATGGCAACCAAGTTAATTAATTCATGTCTGTCACAGGATCATTCTGATTTAAGATCTTGCCATCATTTCTTGACTTTGAGGCTCCCTTTGTCCAGGTTGAGAACTCTTGATCTTCGAGAGTTCTCCTTACTGCACATTGGTGGGAAGTAGCCATCCCCTGAAGGTCTCCACACGTGTCTTTATAGACAACATCTCCAATGCAAATGCAGGGAGGGGTAACAATGCTATGATTTTTCCTTTGATGTCATTCCAGGTTTCTGATTGTCTTGGGGTGTTTGATCTTAGCTGTCCTGACAACTTTCAAGGAGTATGAAACTGTTTCGGGAGACTGGCTCCTGCTGCTGGTAAGCAGATTGGATGTTTCCTTCTGATAATGCTTTTGAACTAAAGTCAGTCCCATCGGCAGTGATGGGAGCTTACTTCCAACTTTGCATGTAATAAGATTTCTTTGTTGGTCCTGGAGCAATGACTGTACACTTCATTATTGGAGAGTTCTCAATTTGTTGTTTTCACTGACCAAGTAAAAGGGAAGTAAGGAGTGAAGAAAAAATACCAGCCTCAGAACTTTAAATAATGGCATTTCAGCATCTGCCAGCATCTGCCTAACAGTTCTCCTATCAAAGTATCAATACTTTTCCTATTGACCATGCCTTACTTGAGCACCTTTGAAAACTCATTTTTTGGGGCTCTTTCAACAATTTTTATTCATTCTGCAGTATTCTACCTATCAGAGCATTTCTTTCAAGGGAGGTCATCAGAATTCATCTCACACTTGTGCCCAATAGCAAAACTAAAACTGTTACAAGCAATGGCTCTGCTGACTATCCATGAGACAAAATATATTTGCAACAAATATATTCCTTTCTCTGCGTTTCCAGTATTCCTGTTTCATAAATGAGTGGAGTTCATGATCCAGACTGTATTTCTGTAGGACTCCCACTAGGCAGAAGGAAAAAAAGAAAAAAAGGAAAAAAGCCCCTCAATAAGTACAGACATGACATATTAATCACTTTATGAAAATGACCCTGACAAAGAACTTCCTTTGCTCCCACAGCTCTCACTTAACCTGTCCTTGTAGAAAAGCATCTTTAGGGGAAATGGAAATTGAGATCCTGGAACTACTCTGTCTCCGCCATTTCCCGTTGTATGCTCCTTCTCAAAAAGTGCCTGTATGAAAACACTTTCATCCCCTAAGGAATGTGAAACTCACTTTTGGTCCCTGTTGCCCTGCTTAGACCCATCTTTTCACATTTGATAAAGCCTGAGGTTATTTTTCCTTCTCCTGTGCTTGCTTTTATGTGGCTCTCAGTGATTTTCAGAACTCCCTAGCAGCTGTCACTGTGTGCAGCAGACAAAATCCTCCTTTTCTCCTTGTCAGCTATTCACAGAAAGAAAAAGTAACTGTATGCCCCATGCTGCCTTTGGCCCATCTCCACTGAGCACCTCAGAGCAGCTTTCCTCCTTATTCCCTTCCCGTATTTAGAAAAGTTCTTGAACAGCATGGAAAATTCCATTCTTTTTTGGACCATAAATTTAAGTGGATAATGTATGCCTTAAATTTGTCTTGTATGTGCTTTTATGATTGCCTCAAATTTATACCTTATGAAGATACTGTACGTATCCTGTCCCTGTCTCTAACGATGTAGCTGCATGAATGAGCTGCTGGTGGGTAACCTTGGCTGTGGTTATACAGTGCACTGGGAACTTTGCAGCCATCACTTGCATGTGTCTTCTCATTTCATATTAAGCAGGAGGTCTTTTTGTGAAGTAATTGCCCTTCCACCAAGGCAGGGTAAGCACTTCATATTTAGTCAACAGCCAGAGTACATCTTTTTGCAGAGTACTTAGCAGGCTGTACAGTTGTGTCCCACCTTGCCTTGCCTCTTTCATTAGTCTATATCCTTCCAGCTTTTTTCCTTTCTCTTTCACTCACAGACACGTACCACAACGTGTGCATCTCATCTATTTCCTTCATCTATCTTTGAGTGTCCAGAATTACTGCAAAACTTGTTTCAAGTCTAACAACATAGTTTGTGTCTTTGCTACAGGAAACCTTTGCCATTTTCATCTTTGGAGCAGAGTTTGCCTTAAGAATCTGGGCTGCTGGGTGTTGCTGTCGATACAAAGGATGGAGAGGGAGACTCAAATTTGCCAGGAAGCCTTTGTGCATGCTGGGTAAGCACATGCTCTCTCCTACTGTTTTCCTCATTATTTTCTTTTCTTCTAAGCCAGTTTTGGGGGCATGTCAAAGAAGTACCAAACGGCAATGCAAAGAGTACTGAAATCAGGACTGCCCTTTATTCTTGCCCATTTCCTGCTTGGAGCAGTTATTTGAAGTACTTGGCAGTAATGATTCATTTGAGAGGCTCTTGTGTGGCTGGTCAATGAGAGAAAAAATGAATCCTTCTACTCTTCAAACACATTTTTCTTGCCCCGAGCCTCGCTACATTTTCCTGAAGCTCATCCCAAAATATACTGTCTGCCTTCAATTTCAGTTCAGATCCCAACAAGGTGCCATCTTCTGCAGTGCTCTTTCATATTCAGGTGCCATTTACCTTCATAATGTTGGTCTGCATTTGCAAACAAGTATCTTTGTGATTTCATGCATGCTCTCTTTCAGCCTTGGAAGGCATTGCCTACAACTATTATAAAGCTACTTATGATACACGTTTGAATCCCTCCTAAGACTCCTTGTTATGTCCACAAACCAAGAAGTCAACATTTAGGATCACCTGTAACGAACATCCACATTAGTTCATTGTTTCCAGGACTCCCTCCTTTATTTTGATGCCCTTCAGATGAAGCACTAGCTTCTTGTTCTTTTTTTTTTGTGCAGCACAAAGCACGCTGGTGAGCTATGGTGCTGCACTTATATAAATATAGGTTACTCTCTTCCCTCTCTCTCCTTGTGTTCATCTTGTGGGTTTACATGGTAGGCCAAACTGGAACAAACTTTCTTTGTACATCTGTTCCATCTTCAATTTGGTAGCACTCCTTTAAGTGCTACGGGTGCTTAAATACTTCTTATACTTCCAGTACCATCGTGAAAGTAGTAGAGCATGGTGTGAGCAAGTGGGATTCATACTGTCTTATGTTCTCTTGGTAGAAGCATCATCTCACTTCTGAGAATGAATCTTCACTGATATCTGAGTAAATAACAGAAAAGACCCCACTGGATTTATGTAGCTTCTCTTAGCTGTCTCTCATAGGAATTTGTTTTGAGAATGATTGAATAAATCTGAGATCCATCCAGTGCCACTCTTTGTGGCTGGAAATAGAACACAAAGACAGTTATGCAATTGAGTGTCTGGAGAGTGTCTGAAGCCTTTTGGTATCATGGGGGGTTTTGTACATATGGGAATAAAAAATGGAGGGGCAGAAAGGAAAATAAAGAAAAAATCATAAACCAACAAGAGATGTGATTTGCATTTCAGATCTCTTCAGTTGATCAGCAAATTGGCCTTGTGAGTTCTTATCAGAAATAGTAGTATTTGCTTTGAGATTTTAATGGGAAAACTCAGCCAAAAAACCCAAAATGCTAGATTCACCACCAAAACCTGAACTGATTATCTAGTGACCTGTTCATTGTGGTGTTCCTGTGGGACAGATGAATTTAAGGCTGTTTTTGTGTCAGCATTGGGACACTATTTCTGTACATCCCTAATCTAGTTTAGAGAGTGTCTCAAATCCAATGCATTGATCTATAAGCAGATTATGAGGCTTTCTGGTGGGTTCTGTGTATGATGCTGTGTGGCAGCTGCAGATATCTGCTTAATTGGCAAGAAAAGGCATTTTCAGGCAGCTTAAAAATTTGCCTAGGGAAATTTGCGGCACAACCAGATGGGATTAAGAAGCAGGTGATGGGATCTCTTGTGTTGGCAGGCTTTGTTCTTTTCACCTTGCAGATATCTTTGTGCTGATTGCTTCAGTGCCAGTGGTTGCTGTTGGGAACCAGGGAAATGTTCTGGCCACATCTCTCAGAAGCCTCCGCTTCCTCCAGATCCTACGGATGCTCCGAATGGACAGGCGAGGTGGCACATGGAAACTTTTGGGATCAGCCATTTGTGCACATAGCAAAGTAAGCCTCTGTGCCAAATGCATTGTTTAGAAAACGTTTAAGGTTTCATTGCGTAGGATTTCATTCAAATGATCCTTGTTTGATTCCCCTCCTCCCCCCATTAGACCACAGCTGGCTGAGGGAGATAAGAACGGGTTGTGAGAACTTTGCTTTACTGGAGATACTAAAGCAACAACTTTGATAGCAAGATCAGCCAACAAACTTATTTCTGTGATTGCACCCCAGAAATTAGCCAAGAAAATGGACTTATCTCAAGATTCAGTTATGAAATTCTCAACTGCCATTTTTTTGCTTTTGTTTCTTTTTTTTTCCCCTAAAGCAGTTCTCAGAAAATGCAGTTCTCTAAAACAAGAAAGCTCAGGTTTTGCTTTCATAAAGATGATTTTAAAGGTTTGTTCTTATTGCATGAGTTCATAGTGAAAGCATTGTTTGTGGTGGAACCTGCTTTGATGTGTGTTGTGGATGGAGTGGTGCATTTCACCTGTAAGAGAGAAGCTGCAGTGTGTTTATTGACATAAAACACCAATTTAACAAAGTTTGGTAGTAAATGTGGCAGTGGTTTAACAACATTTGATGACAAGCTGCACTTGATTATTGACTGCATAGAGGACAAGGTCAGATAAAACTGTCAGATACGGAGTAGCACTGTATTTAAATGGGCACGTTGCTCAAGTTAGCTCTTGACTATTGTGTTGCTACCTGTCTCCTTTGAATCCACATGACCAGAGACATCTATGATGACCTTCACTGGTCGTTATCACTTGAGCAGGGTTACAGGAAATCAAGGTCAGGTTGTGAGGTGGGGAGGAGCACATTGTCATTATTTACCAAAAAAAGAAGGAAGTCCGTTCTGCAGCCTTGTCTCTGAAGGAAGGGAAGAGAGGAGCTGTCGGTTTGCTTGCCAAGACTAGGGGCAGATAGAGTGGGAAAAGTCAAGGTCAAAGAGAGAGAGCCTTGCATCATAGATGCAGCTAAGACCTTAACACAGCTTTATGTAGAACTACAACTGCAATTGCTCCAAGCAGTTCTCAAGGAAGATGCCATGTAAGGGCTAATTCTTGTAAATCTCTGTGTTATTTCCAGTAAGTGCTGAGCTGGGCTAGTCATGAACTGTGACCAAGCCAGTAGTGACAGCTTTGCTGTTATCCTCAGTGCTTCTCTCTTCTCTGTTTAGTCTGTCACTGTGGGTGCTGAGACAGTTTGCAGCCCCTTCATTGTCCATCTGTTTCTTTTGCAGGAACTCATCACTGCTTGGTACATCGGGTTCCTGACACTCATCCTGTCCTCGTTTCTTGTTTATCTGGTTGAAAAAGATGTTCCTGAAAAAGATGCTAATGGAGTGGAGATGAAGGAAGAGTTTGAAACCTATGCAGATGCCCTTTGGTGGGGACTGGTAAGTGGCTTCTGGGAAACCTCTCTTTTAGTGGAGTGTCTCTTTGTGTATGACTGGAGTAGCAGAGCTTAGGTCTCTCCTGTGGGAGACCTTGCTCTCGTGACAGCAGTATCCTGCCTGTGGGAGCCACATCCCTCAGAAAATGGCAAAACCAGAACTGGTCAAACTGGGAGGTGCTGTTGACTCTCCTGAGGAACAAGAGGCCTTGCAGAGAAGGATCTAGGTAGTCTGGTTCATTGAACAGTAATTAATGGGATGAAATTTACCAAGTCCAAAATGTCTTTGGAAAGAATAACTCAACAGTTCTTTTGTGTCTTGCATGCATTCTTCAAGAATCACTCAGGGAATGCTGTTGTTGATACAATGCTGAAAAAGAGGAACCTTTCATGCATCTGGTCTTGTCTCTTGTATCACAAGGAGTTTCCTTTCACCAGAGGCAGCTGCTTTAAGACTAAGTCTATCCTCCCTGGTGCAATACCTCTGGACTATGACAACATTAAAAAAATGGTTGGCCCATCATTGAGATCCTATTTTGAGAAGCTATGCATGAGCACTCATAGAGCTAAGTGAGTTATGCCAGTTTATTGGTGATGTTTAAAGAACCATTGGCTTTGTTCTTCTTATGGGAAGTCCTGATCATTCTGTCCACAGATCACCCTTGCTACGATTGGATATGGTGACAAGACCCCTAAAACATGGGAAGGACGGTTGATTGCAGCTACATTCTCACTCATTGGAGTGTCTTTCTTTGCTCTTCCTGCAGTGAGTACCTTTCCCCAACTCTGCTAGCACAGTGCTGTGCACTTGCAAAATAAAGGTAAAGTGATCAATTGCTATCAGTGGAATCAAAATCCCTTTTTAAGATGAGATTCAGACACTTGGTCTGGTCTATAGGAGTAAATCAAACTCCTACCTTACCAGCTTTGCATAGAGCCTGATGGGAATAATGTATCACCTCAACACTCCTCAAAACATGTGTGGTCATTGCCCAAGACAAGGCTGAGACAGGTAGTTTTGTCCTGCACAGGAAAAAGTTAATCTGGCAGGTGAACAGGCTGGGAAATCACAGGACAGTTCACAAACCTACACCCTGGCCTGGGTTAGTTTACTTTTATTGACATAGCCACACAAGATGTGTTTTTAAAGGATTTGGGACCTTTTGTTTTAATAATTTAAGTTGGGTCCATCTCACCCAGCTCTAAACACTTGCAAGGCAGAGATCTACATCTGAGTGCAGCGATCATCATTTACAACTAGTGCAGCTCTGCACAGCATTTTATCTCACCCGTTTCCTCTTTTCCTAGAGGAGGTATCTAACATCACCACGGAAAGTGCTGTATCTACCCGGACAGCAGATGACAGTATAGGTATTTTTGATCTAGGCAAGTGAATCCTCCTCTGGCTACTTAAGAGATTCTCTCTTAATTGCTTTTGAAAGTATATTTCTTCTCTTATGTCACATGAGCCAAGTATTTACTTTGTCTGCAAAGTCCTCGTGATCTGGGTGAGACAGGCTGAATAGCAACAGAAACAATCCCAAGTCCAGATTTTAGGATATTTTCTTCTTTAGATCAAGACTTGTAAAGAATGCCACAGAGTATGGGAAGGCCCACTCACACCATTCTGAAGTATAACTCCTTTATCAGACAAGTATAGTATCACTTTAACCTGAGGGAAGACTAATATACCACATGGACACCTCCAGCTTGGAAAAGCAGTAGACATTGAAGAAGCCTTCCAGTGACCTTAGAATGATTTGGTATGTCCTATGGCCCCTTAGAGGATCATGACAATCTCATGTCTCATGTAGAGTAGCAGCAAAGGCAGGCTGTACTGCACAGAGGTTCTGCATAGCCATCTCCATCTCCACCAACAGGTTTGTTTCCTTTCATTATTAATCCGTTTTTTTCTGAGTAAGAAACTTCTAAAATCTTGCATCACTCTGTGCTTTCAGGGTATTTTGGGCTCAGGACTGGCACTGAAGGTCCAGGAGCAACATCGTCAAAAACATTTTGAGAAAAGAAGAAAGCCAGCAGCTGAACTCATCCAGGTTGGCAACCACTTATCCTCTCCCTGAAGAAGTACTGTGTACGAAAACTGCTGCACATGTTAACAAGGGCCACTGCTTCCTCCTGCCCAGATTCTCATTTCTCATTCCAAGAGATGAGAAGCTATGTTTGTAAAGGAGTTAAGTTTTTTCACATGGAGATAGATGATTCAAGAGATCCTTGTAGGTTTTAAGTCTTTCAGTTCCCAGTACATCTTTCAGAAGAAAAGTGTCTTTAGTAGAAATAGTCTTCATCTCCTACCTTCTAGAAATCACCCTACCTCTGCTAAGTGCCACAAAACCACAGAAAGAGAGCTAGTGAAAACATTGTTTCCAAACTCCAGGGGTTTTGTCAGTTCTCTTGAGAGAGCGCAAGCAAAGTTATGTTGTTACTGATGTGAAAACAGCCACGGAAGTAACACAATAGGCAATGGCTGTGTCAGTCAAGGAAAATGACATAAATAGTATGTGTGATTTGTCAAATCTGAAACACATCCTGGATCTTCTGTTACGCCACTGGACAACCAGAGGATTCAATGGGAAGAGACTCCTTAGCTCACCTGAACTTCAGTTATGGCTTTTGTTACAAATTCAGACAATTAATCTCAAAATTACTAGTCTGGGTGCAGACAAATGTGACAGCAGTAGGTCACTACACCACTTAGTAGATGCAGAGCACACCTTTGTGGCAGTGAAGTAAATAACAGCAGTTTGAAAGAGGGGCAGAGAAAGTGTCTGTGATATCAGGTGGAAGCATTGGTGCTCGGAATTAAACCACCCCTCAGGAGAATCAGGCTGAGTGGCATATTACACTGTTCTCATTAAAACCACTCCTTAGCAACCAGAAGGGGCTGCAGGGATGAGTTGTGAATTGAATTCACCTTTTAAATTAAAGCATTTCCTTTTAGCAGGTAGCTAATTTAGCTACAGTATTTTTAGACTTGTGCTTAGAGAATTTGGTTTGCATCTAAATGCTGGAATAGAAAATTGCTCAGTGAGATTTCCTCTGCTGGTACATTAGATAGTAAATTACCTTAAGCACTTTGAGAAACATTGGACAAGTTCAGCAGTGCTTGAAGCTCTTTTAGATGTATCAGAGGGAAGAATAAGATCAGTTTAGTCAAATGTAATGTCTTGTTGATGTTGGTGAGTCTCTCCATGTCCCATCTCTTTTAACAGCCCTCCCAGATCGCAATTGAATGTCCATAATTTTGCTGAATAGTGGCACTCGTTTGGTCTGGCTCATTAGTAGTTTCCAAATAGTCACTCTGGTGCACTCTTATCTTCCTTGAAACAATCTGGCTGCCGTCATGCTGGGAATAGCTTTACCTAGTGCTAATTACTTCCTCTCCCTTGTAATTCAGGCTGCCTGGAGATACTATGCTACTAATCCCAACAGGATTGACCTAGTTGCCACCTGGAGGTTTTACGAATCAATAGTATCATTTCCATTTTTCAGGTATGTGCATTGTCCACCTCTTCATCATCATTTTATGTGAACTACAAGCCAGGACAGGAAGCAGAGACTTTATATATATATTAGTTAGGCTTTTGCAGGTAAGAGATAATTGCCAGATAACTTCCTGGTTGACTTCCTCATTGCCAGCTTCTCTTTGTAAGACTCTGGTGTTTATTGCCCTAGAAATCTCAAATACTTCCTCTGTAATTTTCATCCTGATAAAATTTTAGCCCTGGGTTTCAGAGGCATTATGTGTCCAGGTTTATACTTTAAACTTTCACTCTGGACATTCTGTTATGTCTCATTGCTCTTAAAATACTGCTAAAGTCAAGCAGCAGTCTCCATGTGTAAGTTGTGCTCACTGTTTTAATATCACAGCTCCAGCTGTTGCTCAGACCTGACTTAAGGAAACATTTCAGGCTCCTGCCTTCACAAAGGGCAAATCATAAATACTAACTCTTTGTTTTATTCCCAATATATTTCTTTAGGATTGATTTCACATACACCAAAAAAGAAAGTCTCTGAGAAAAAACACCACAAGTGTTTAATTGAGGCTCAGTACATTTCTTTCCTTTTCTTTACCCCTTTGCACTCTCTGTTTCCATGTTATCCATTAGAGAGGCATTTCTAGAGGGTTTATTAACCTCAGGTTTTGTCCAGAGTACAATTTTCAGGCTCACTTAGAGTCTAGACTTATTACTGTGACTTCAAGCTAATTCATTTTATGTAGAATCTTCTGTGATTCAAATGTGACCTGAAATCTAATAGGTGTTCTGCAAATAAGGTCATGGGAGAGAGGGCAAGGAAGTGTGCCCTGCTCACCAAAAACTGGATTGCCAGCCTAAACAGCACAGATTGGTTTCAGGAACGTGTATCATTTTCTTTGCTTTGTGATTAAGTGAAAACAACTTTTATTCTGCTGTCAGTTAGGGTTACAGAACAAAAGAGGTATAAAGTGTTAGCAATAGATTAGTGATTCATGTTTCAAAAATTTGCTGAATTTATTATGTAATTCTTCTCTTCTTGCTTTCCTTTAATCTTCCTCTCTTCTATAAAAGGAAAGAGCAATTGGATGGTACTGCCAGGTACGTAGCTGTGATTATTATGGCTTTGTTTTAATACAGTTACTGGAGAGTGCATCTCAAATGATTCTTTTTGGATCCATGAGCTGTTAACCAAAACATTCTACTAACACAACAGGTAGTCATTAAAATGATTAACCAATCCATTTCCTAATTGCTTGCCTTTTTTTTTTCCCCTCAAAGCACACAGCTATAATGCTAATTGTGCAAATGCAGTGTTGCTTGCTGATTGTCTGTAAACAGCTTTATTGTTTGTTATGATTAGTCATGGTCTAGAGTTCTCTTGATCCATGCCGGAGAGCCAGAGTTTAGGATCCAAGCTGTCCTTGGGTGAATTTAAAGTTCTGTTTCATGTTATTGCTCAGCAGTCCTGCGCAGAGCAGTGTTGTGGTGTAAAGGATTGAGTCTGTGTCAATTCACCATATGCAAAGATTTCTTGATGATAAATACTAAGATGGATGGATAAGATGGGTCAGCAGGGTAGTCAATCTTTCTGGTAGTACTAAAAAAATCTGCATTAGGTTTGGGGCCTTGGTGCCACCCCGTTTGAAACAAATGGGAATGCTCCCAGTCATTCCAGGGAGTTTACCATCAAAGAGTTGTGGAAGACTACAAAGGAGTGATTATTGTCAGTCATCCTACAAGGTCTCCAATGGAAATTATATATTTATAACCCACTTCATCTAGGTTGCAGATTCAAATCATATAGAACAACTCAACCTTTTAGGTCAAACAGTGAAATAAGTGCTATCAGTGGATCACCCACAACGAAAGTCAATCACAATTAAAGGATAAATAATTCCACAGACTCTTGCTGAAGCTATTCCATTCCACCTCTACTTACAGTGCAGAGAAAAAGAGGGAGAATTGTAGCAAAATTTGAAAACTGTTAGTCAGAGGTTAAGCCTGAGTTCCAGTCTCTAGTCTGAATGAAAAGTTGTATTTTATTGGCTTTTAAACTTTTGATATGACACGTGACAGCTTCAATAAAGGAAGCTGAAAAAAGGACATTCACACTTGCTGTTTTGTGATTTTTTTTTTTTAGCTCAAACTGTCTTTAGTAGAAAAGAAAAAGCTAGCTCAAGTTTTCTATACAATGCAGGCAATAGCTTTAGTGCTGAATTACTGGCAAAAGATGACTCCCTCCTCCTGCCACAATCATCATGAGCTCATCTGTTCCTCTTCTAAGACCTCCTGGATGGGTGTTACTTAGTTTGTGAACCCTCTTCAAGCTCAAGTACTATACCTCCATGACATTGCCCAGGCTAAGCAGTCACAAACAAACTCAGTTGCATTATTATAGATGTCTGGAGAGTTTAGCCATCTCCAGTGTGGGAAGCAGTTGAATTTTGTCTTTTAATATGCAGGAAGTAGCTTAGGAACTGAAATACTTTTGAGTATGTAACCCATGCCTTTAGCAAGTATGTCCTGACTGAGATGCAGCAGCAGCTGAATGATTACTACAATTTGCTGTTTGTCATAGCCCCCTAGGGAAGGTCCTGCACCTGCAGTGACAGAACAGTTTGTGGGGTAGCTTCTGAGTTACTGTATCTTTCAGGCCAGTAGAGTCATTTTATGTGGAAGCCCTGGATTAAAAACTGGAAAGTATGACTCGCAGCTCAAAATGTTTAAAACTGTAATCCCAAGGCTCCTCATTCTAGCTGGATATATTGTGCTTTTATGTTGTTGCATATGTAATAACCTTCAGCAAAAATCATCAGTAAACCTTCACTGGAGCCTTCCTGTTAGCAGGAATGTGTTTATGAGTGTAAGCATTCAATAAGAGGGATTGGAAACCCTCCAGATAAACAGAAAAATTATGGTACTTGTGGGAGCACCCAATGCCTTTGGTAGACATGGGACTGAGCCATAAAATCTTGTTGTTTTGACAGTCCCACCTCCCATCCCTCATAAAACTCTTATTTATAGACCAGATAAATAAACAAACAAACAAATAAACACATACACCACACATCCCCCAAAATAAATATTCTTCTTTTCCCTACAGTGATCTGGTATAAAAAGCATTGCTCTTACTCCATCACAGTTTGCATTTAAGGCTGTATTGAAATAAATAAGCAATAAGGGAACACAATCCTAATGGAGAGAACAGCCCATAAGGGCACTCAGTCTTCAGGTTCTTGCATCAGTTAAGTATTTAACAGGAAAGCTGCAGTGATAAACTGCATTGTCTGAACAGTGGTTGATAAAGGAGTGTAGATAAGAGTTGTTCCAAAGCTTTCCCACGAGAGTCAGAAAATTTAACTACTTAATAAACTAAAAATAAGGCCTGGTTCTGTGAAGATTTGAGGATGTGTATCACTTTAAGTTTGCAGGGTTTCTATTCAGTGGCATGAAACTCTTCAGGAACTCCATGTCAACAGAGCTGAACTCTGTGACAGATCCTTCTAGGATCTCTCCTTGGAAGCAGGAATTGGCATTGTGACAGAGTCACAGCTAGATGCTGCTCTTGCTCTTGGAGCATTTGGGAAAAACACTGGTGAGACAACGGAGTGGAAGAGTCTGTTTCAGAAGTTAAATCCCAAGGCAAGTCTGCAGGGAAAGACTTGTGACAGTAGAAAGGCAACTAAAATTTGGCAGGAGTCCAAGGCTTTATTGAAGCTCCCTTCAAACTAATACTGTGAAGATGAGAGATAGGATGAAGAGCATATGGGACTACCCTTGAGCTTGACAATGGGCTGGGTCTTGTAAATAGTGGAGTGAAAATGTGCTACTTTGTTGAGAATAGTATTTTCTCCACATGCTCTGTCTTGTCCCCCAAACCAGGAAGAACTGGGGTGGTGCTCAGTGATGGGGAGTTTACTGATTTCATGCCAGAGATGCCATTAACTTTTCCTTCCTTGATCAATGCCTAAACCTACCAGCCCATAAAAATCTCAGATAGCAATTGCTATCCTGCAGGTATGGTGAAGCTTTTTAATCTCTTCAGATCCCAACAAGGAAGATATATGAGCAAGAGATAGTAATGCTCGTTTCTGATGGAGTGCAGCAGATCATTCAGCAGACATTTGATGCCTGACCTACATTTAAATAGGCCTTTCCTTGATGAACGTATTGCTTATTTTGAACCAACTGTTTCTGCCTCTGAGGAACGAATTGTGGGCCTGATTTTTCACTGATTTAGCACTTTGATACTTGTATGCATGGGCCCTTTAGCAAAGGATTTTACACTTTCTTCTAGAGTATTGCTCCTAATTATCATTATCCATCTGTAGAACTAGTCATCAGGAGAGCATGCTCATCTCTAGACCTATTATGTGATTGTCAAAAATAAATGTATTCCAGTTTCCCTCTCTCTACAAGGTAACATTTATCTGCCTTTGGAAACTTATTAATCCTTCCTAGTATGTATGAAAGAATGCATACAATATGGTACATTTTTGTATTGCCAGGCATAACAGCACAATGTAAACAAAGTCATAATTTTCATGGTGCAAAACTTCACTGTCAGCATTTCTTCTTAATAAAACTGCCCAAAAGAAGAAGGAGAAAAAAGCCACTCTGATCTGCACATGACATTAACTACAGATGAAAGGCTTTCCCATTCTTTTTCACAGAGCTTTTCATGGGTAATCATTAATGTCTCATCTTAATAACTTTTCTTCACTTTACAGTAATGTCATGTTTAGTAGGGAGTCATTCTTTGGATCAAGCCTCACAAGAAAACTTAGGTATATGCATTCAAGTAACAATGGATCCTTATTCTTTTCATATTTCTTGCATGCCATTTTCTGCCTGCACTTTCCATTTTTACTACAGTAAAACCACCAAAAAAAGTAAGGGTCAATAAGACTGTAAAGTTATTTATGCATCAAAACAAAGTTGCATGACCTTGCAGATGGTTCAATGCTCTGCTGTTCAGAAAACATGGGATTTAATCCTGGTTCTGCCAATGATCTGCTTAGAAATGAGTATGTTTCTCTGTTTACATAAAATGAGAATGATACTAACCTACTCTGCCAATTATTTAGAAATTTGCTGTAAGAAATATATACTGTCAGAGTTAAATACTGTTCCTTATGCAGTCCCTACCCCACCAAATTCATGCAATTTAATTCACACCTGACTTCAGTGGAACAATGTCTCTGCAAGTATATTTGTAGGTTCTGGTTCAGCAAATGGAAAATAAGTTGATACTTTTGATTATATGAATAAAGTTAGTGACATCCTTAAATATCTTGCTGAACTGTAACCTAAGATGCAGGTCAAGAGCTTTATTTTCCTGAAAACTGACAAAGAAATAATTTGTGGCATTGCAGGAATCTGATAGACACATCATCAGAAATACCAATATTTACTCAATTTCCAAGCATTTTATTCTACACCACATAAACATCTTGTAACTTTAGCTCATTGTTCTCATTCCCATTTCATTCTATAAACATGAAATCATCAACACACAAACAGCTCTTCTAGCTTAAGATCTTTGGCTCTTGGAGGGCTGTTAGTGAGGTGCTCCATTTTTTTGTTGGATGACTAGCCCCTGCAGACTGGTAAAAAGACATTGATTTTGCAGTCTGGTTTGTTTTCTAGTGCTTGAAAAATGGAGATATGTTCTCTGCAAAGTAAACAGTGGGTCAGCATCCATATGGTTTCTATCTACATTGCTGGTGGCAACCATTAGTGAAAAATATCATATCTGTTCTTTTTTTGTCAAATAATTGAACAGAAATCATTCACCCCATGGTTTTGTGTGACATTGCTTATTTTTATCCATTTCCAGTCAATTAAGAAAGTGTGGATGAGAGGAGAGGCTAAAAAAAAAGGTCTTGAGTATGCATACAGGGTCTTGTTCTGAAACGCATCAAAGTTGAGCCCAAGTTAGGACTTGTGTTCATGTTTCAGGGCAAATAATCTGGATGGTAGGTGAGTTTGCATGTAGAGCCATACCTACACTTAAATATCAATGAGGATATACACCACCAAAGAGTGTGGAAATTTGTTGGCTAAAATGGGATATTTCCTCCTCAGACATTAGAAACCTGCAAATGTAGATCTCCAGGTTCAGGATGCCAAGTGTTTTGTTGTTTGTTTTGGGGTTTGTTTTGTTTTGTTTTTTAAAGAAGACACTAGTCAAGAAGTTGCAGTCATTTGTTTTCAGGTTGAAAAATTTAGTGAGATCCTTTCTAAAGAAAAAAAAGTATTGCTTGATAAAAGGAAAGACTGAATGACCAAAGTTCAGAAGTACTTTGGAAGTGCAGAATGCTCTTTGGTTTATATTAAGAAAACTTATGGAGTTTCTGAGATGGGTTAAATGTGTTTACTGCAAGGCTTTTGTCGTAACATTAGTTTTGTGACGATTTCCATTTGGAGTAGTTCAAAGTAGAATACTTTGGGAATCTCATTCAGAATGTTTGATTTTACAAAACTAACTTCACTTGTATAACTACTGCTAACAATGTGCTAAAATATTGAAGTAAACATGACTGCCTTTTGCTTCCAGTTACTTGAGACCAACTAAATCTAGCGATTATCTAAAGTGAAAGAAACAAGGAAACATTTCCCAATTATTATTAATCCTTCTTAGGTCAAAGTGTTAAATACATGGAAGAGGGCTGGGGTTTATTTACTGTTAGCATTAATTAATTATTATTATTATTCTCATACATGTACCATTTGTTTATGAAACTCCAATACTAAGCAAAGCACAGAGAGGAGAGTATCTGGTTGCATGATGGGATGTTACTGCATTATTTTGCATGACTGTTTCTGGGAAAGCATTTCTAGTTCAGTGGTTCCCACTCTTTATTCTAAGTAAAGGTAAAAACATCTGCTGTGGAAGCCAGCCATCTCTTTTATGTCCAGCCACTAAATTAATCTTTCAGGTGTCCTAAAATGATTTTGTCTGCTCTTGTGGTGCAATAAACTGAGAGCTGAATTTATCTTTAGGTAGGAAGCTTTCAGGCTAAAGTGTCTGCACTGCTTCTGCCTTCCTGTTTTTTATAGTGATTTGTATCTACCAAAAAGTTAAGAAGTTTTCATCGTGGGATTCCATTTCAAAGAAAAAGATTTTTGGAAAACTTCTTATTCTACCACAAGGGAGAGGATGCAATAGAATGCAAGACAAGCAATGGCAACACATACAAGCTAGTCCAAGAAACTACTCTGCACTTTTATCAGCATGTTTGGGATGCATTTGAATCACTCCAGTTTCTGGAACTCCACTGAAAATTGAGAATAACATTTTGTTGAATGAAAGGAAGCCAAATTAAATGGGATCACTGTCCCAAGGGGAGGAATCATAGCTAATACAATTAGGAGGCGTCAGAAAGACAAGCAGCAGTACATGAAACTGTGGGTGGGAACCACTGTCCTAAGCACTCTCATGAAGGGTGACGTGATCTGCGCATGCTTTGTACTCTGGGACTGAGCCATGCGCATGCTGTTTTAATGAAGGGAATGGTGTCATGAGAACAAATGTTTCATAAGTCCTTTGCAAAAGCACAATGAAAACAAAAACCCCAGCAGACCCAGATTTCATCCTCTGGAAATTAAGAATAGAGTCCGTTTTTCTTCTGCTGACAGCTAGTCATTATCTGGAAAGAAGCTTGGGTTTTGTTTTGATTTTTTTGGTGTGCAACATGTTGTTGTTTTACATGTGAAGCTGTTGAATTATTTTATAATGATTCTACTGCTCTGGCTGCCTGGATATAAACACAATTGCCTATATTTGTTGCATAAACATACTGTTATGAATCTGAATGTTACTTTAAGGGTTAATCATCAGTATTTCAGCTGAGGAAAGCTTCAGCTCAGGTAACACTAACTTAGACTAGAGACCTGCTTTTTAAACGACTTCTTATCGAGATCTTTCTGCACTCGATAAAAAGAGACAAATTCCCCCAGCTATAAAGTCATCCCAACATGAAATGCAGCTGAATGGCACTCTGTAGGTTGCTAATTTACCTAATTAGTAGGTAACTAATTCCCACCCATTATAGAAAGGGGTCTAAAGATTAATCTTAAGGCAGGACATTTAACTTTTTAAACAGCTTAATACAGAACAACTTAATGGAGCTTAATACAGCTCAATACAGCTCCTGAACCTAAGATGCAAAAGCAACAGTCTTGGATAAAAACAAGTGTCTGGTTAAATGTGAGTTTGTTCCTAAATGGACACTTTTTAATTGGCAAAGCTGAGAAACTCCCTAGAAAGAGAGTTTGGGAACGTTTTTAGTTCGTATTATCTATCTTAAACTCCATCCCACACAAAAAAAAAACAGACCAAAAAAAAAAAAAAAATCAACTAACAAATGAGTTTGCCTACTTAGGTGTTGGAAAACATCACTACACATAAATAGCTTTTTGTGTTGAATGCAGGGAAATATGTTGATCTCATTTGACCTATAAGGAGGCTATCAAATTGTGAACTCTCCTATTCTTGTGTAGTTCCATGGCAGAGATTACTACATATATTGCCCATATTTCTGTCCTATATTGAAAGGAAAAAAAAAAAAAAACACAACAAAACAAAACAAAAGCAAAGCAAACAAACCAACAACAAAACAAAACCAAACGAAACTCCCCCAACCAAACCCACAAGATTTTCATTTTGGATACTTTGCACCCTTTTCCTGAATCTGGCTGATTCTATGATTCTATGATTCTATGAAATATTTATACCATCTATCACCTACAAAGTGTTCAGAGCATATATAAGCTGTTAGACTCACTAGCAAATTGCTTTCATGTTGCTCTTTTCAGTGGTATTAGTAATTGCCTTTGGGACCATTACAGTCACCAGGCTGTCAGAAGTGTCATTGATTCTGGTAAGATGGCAGGTAGATGCAATTCCAACTGTATGTTGCTACTGAAGGACAAATGTCTTTGGTCAGTATATCTGCTAAGAAGACTGAGCAAGAAATCATCAGAGGAACAAACTATGTCACTTTATTGCAATTCATAATTCATGCACTTCAATTTCTAGTCTGATGAAAGATGACTGAAAGAGAATGGTGGAGAGAACTGGGTAGTCTGCCCTAGTGTATTGCTAGTAATTGCTTGGCATTGCCTTTCCAGTGTTTTGCTGATAATTTATTTGGTTCATGGCATAGCTGACATTTTTTACTCTGGCTACACAGACCTCTCCTATGAAGCCAGGATGAGAGAGTAAGGGTTGTTCAGGATGGAGAAGAGAAGGCTTCTAGTGAGACATTATTATGGCCCTTCAGTACTTACAGGGGGACAACAGGAAATATGGGGAGGGACATTTTATCAGGAATTGTAGTGATAGGACAAGGAGTAACAGTTTTAAACTGAAAGAGGGCAGATTTGGATTTGGTAACAGGATGAAATTCCTCACTATTAGGATGGTGAGACACTGGAACAGGTTGTCCAGAGAAGTTGTGGATGCACCCCCACCTTGGATGTGTTCAAGCCAGGTTGGATGGGCCTTTGCACAACCTGGTCTAGTGGTTGGTGTCCCTGACCATGGCAGGGAGGTTGGAATTAGATGATCTTTAAGTTCCCTTCCAACCCAAACCATTTTGTGATTCTATGAATTATCAACTTAATAGCCTGCCACACTCTTGGTAATTAAAGCAAGCACTAAACAGAGAAGGCAACGCATCCTTACAATTAGAGAATGTAACAGCCTGAGACTGGCGTTTCTCTTCTTAATAATAAATGTAATGCCCCTGACATGCAATGGGAGCTGAAGCACTGTGATCTATTACATAGAGAGGACAGTAAGACCCTCTGGTAACATTTTCAACACTGATACAAGAAATGCTCATAAAAAGAAGTTAATTGTGGAGCTTAACTGTTGCCTACAAAAGACATTGATGTATTATGGTAGCCCCAGCAGTGTCCTTGTGAACAAAACATTTATCTAGCCCATTATATACTGAAAGCATCATGAAAAAAAAGTTAGAAGTGTACAAAGGAGGAAAATGATTACTTTTGCTTATTTTGTAGCCAAAAGCTGGGTCTCTTGGATCGGGTTCGTGGTACCAATACTAAAGGAAAGCTATTTACCCCTCTGAATGTAGATGCCATTGAAGAAAGTCCTTCAAAAGAGCCTAAGAATGTTGTCTTGAATAATAAGGAGCGTTTTCGCACTGCATTCCGAATGAAAGCGTACGCTTTTTGGCAAAGCTCAGAAGGTAGCCCATCTGTGTTGATTTCTTTCTGTCTATCCCCTATTCTCCCCATTTTACTTTGTTTCTCTGCATCTTCTGTTGAAGGTTTGTGACTTTATGGGCCAAGCATGGCTGGTCCTTTGTTTTACATGGCATATTTGGGAAAGCCCCAGGAAATTAATGCTAGAGTGCAGGCAACATGGTGCTTGAAATAAGGCAGTGGTCCTCCATGAAACCAACAACTGATATGGGATAAAGCCAGTGGTGGAATCAACCTATTTGACCTGGAAAAAAAAAAAAAAAGAGGACACTCTGGGGAGTGACTCTATACCCCCTAAAAAGCACATGCCATCATGGCTTGATTTATCAATGTGGATGCTTCCTCCTAGACTGCATCCAGCCCTGCCCTAGCTTTTTGTATCATAGGGCATTTTTCCTCTCAGTTTCCCTGAGCACTCAATTTCCTCTTCTTGCCTGTAGTTTTGAAATGGTGTCTAAATAACAATTTCTTGGTCATTGTGCCAGCTGGCATCAGTGCATACTGTCATACTACTGTGGATGTAATCTGAGTGTCCACATTGGGAACTTGATACCTCTCTTCCAAGGTACATGAACTACAAGCAGTGGAAGTGGGAGAACTTGGCCTGTAGGTTCTACACCTGTTGTAGCCTTACATAAAATAATTTTGGCAAAGGTTTTTCATTGCAAAAGCTCCTAAGAGTGGGAACTTCTAAATCCATTAGAAAGGAAGAAAAGGTTCCAATGTTTCAGAAACACTGGAATCTGAGAGGAGAACCCTCAAATAATGTAGGAATCTGCAAGAGGTGTTCCTTCACTAAAATGCACTTACTTTAGTCAGCTGTAGTCAGCCAGACCTCCCTCTCAATACTGTGTGGTCAGATGTTCACACAGCTTTTTTTTGGCCTGCTTTGCAGATGCAGGAACAGGGGAGCCCATGGCAGAGGAGAGAGGCGACAGTAACGATTTCCTTATGGAAGATATGATTCCAACATTCAAGACAGCCATCCGAGCTGTCAGGTAAATGTCCCTGATGCTCCTCAGTTCTTTGCTCTGACTTTCAATGCTTACGCTTCAGGAAATTACACTACCATGTTGCTAAACGTTGATTTACTATGAGGGTAGTGGAACACTGGAACAGGTTGCCCAGGGAGGTGGTTGAGGCCCCTTCCCTGGAGATACTCAAGGTAAGGCTTGATGAGGTCCTGGGCAGCCTGATCTACTTGGGGATGTCCCTGCTGATTGTGGGGAGGTCAGACTGGATGACCTTTGAAGGTCCCTTCTGGCCTGGACCATTCTATGATTCTCTGTTTCATTGTTACTGCTTTTGAAAAAAAGTGAAATAGATTAAATAATTCTAGATATTTTGAAAAGCATAAGACAGACCTTATTTAAGGTCCTCTTTGAAAATATACATAATAGAAAATGTTTATCAGTAACATTTACCATGCCACTTGTGCAATATACCTCACAAATATATTTACTATAGAATAGTATTTTATACAGTTCTACATTGAGATATACCCTAAATAGAATATCTTGCTCAATCCAGTGACTGCACTATTTTGTGTAAAACTGGAATTTTTGTTAAGCAATAAACTCTGAACTGACTCAACTCTTCTTTATTCACAATTGTATGAGTGTACTTTCATCTGTCACCTTTTAAAAGATGCTGAAGTCTTCATTTCAGCATTCTTCAGCTTGTGACATGTGTCACCTCTATTTCCATCCTACAAGCAATATTCCCTAGGGTTAGAAAACTCCTAAATCATGATAACATTCACATTGAGCACACAGAATTCATTCACTGATGCTCTGTTAATGCCTCCACTACTTATTTTTTACTGTCTTCCCTTGAAAAATGTCCCCATAGGAAAATATTCTGCTTTCACTACAATCACTTTTTATCCCAGAAGCTGTAAAGTCTTGAGGCCAGGAGTTATTACCTTTCAGGTGAAATGCTGCAAGTCTGCAAGTGCTGTAAAATTATCTTCTTTAATAAGTTTCAAGGAAGACGTTTATAAGTATACAACCATAATATATCTTCTCCTGATTCATTTCCAGTTGGGTGCAGGAGAACCAGTCATTAAAAATTCCTAGTTTTCTCGAGCTTGCTGAAAGCTTTATTCCACAGGCTCCCCTCCAGCTACTTCCTCCATAGCTTTTCCTTTTTTTTCCCCTGATACCTGCTTCTTTTCAAAGACAGACTATGCTACTATCCTGTTTTCCAGCTGCATCTCCATGCTCTTACTACCTTTGCAAAACTTCCTTTCCCACATCTCATCCAAATCTAATTGAGGAACGTAATCTCCCTTTAAACGCATTAATGAGTCAATTTTGAGGTTTTTTTGCCCTTGGTTTTGTTTGTTTTGTTTTGTTTTCAGTTTGTTTGGTTGGTTGGGTTTTGGCTGATTGGTTGATTTGGTGTTTTTTTTCTTTTTTTTTTTTGTTTGTTTTTGGGATTTTTTTTCATGGTTTAGTAAGAGCCTCAGTGCTAATGGGAAGTAATTCTTTCAGTCAGAACCACATAATTGGGTTTCAGGATCACAATCAAAGAGATTTAAAATTGAAATTGCTAACAGTGTGATCCCCATTTTTCAGTTTTAGGGTTTTTTTTCTGTTTGTTTGTTTTAAGTATTGATTTGCCGTTATCATATGTAGTTTGTCTAAAATAGGTGTAGGTGTAATGTGGAAATCTCAAAATATTTATAAGCAACAGAGTTAAAGAGTTGAAAACCCTTAAAAATTTCATAACAGAATTATCTTTGCTAAATGAAAGTTTACACAGATTTTAGAAAGGTTAAAAAAAAAAAATCAAACACTAAACTTGAAAAAAAACCCAACAGGTCAGAATCACAACAGGGAACAGGAATTCCCCAACTCAGACCAATAAGATCATGGAGACTTCACTGAGGAAGCAAACTCTCAGATGCCAAGGTCAAGACAGGAGTAAAATGCTTTTCATTCACTTCGTATAGTTCTTGGCTGTTTGTTTAATCTAGAGAGCTATAAGAGTGTAAACTAATGCATAAACAGGAAAGAATTAGGGGGGAAAAAAAGAATGTCAAACAGTTTTCAAGTGTTCTGACCAACACTGGTCCTTATTATAAGAATTCTGTTTTAATTACTATGATCATTTTTAATAATAGTAATAATAACAGCAATTCTTGTCATTATTCAACAATCGCAATAATGTTATACTGCTGGTTTTGTAAGAACACTTCATGCAATTCTAACATTTTTTATTTTCTCCACAACCTGATCTGATGCTGACTTCTTAATTTCCACATTTCTATCTAATTAGCACTTCATATCTGAAACTTTCCCAGGTGCAAAATGAAAACCAAGCTGAAAATGCTTCAATATCCTGTATACTTTATATTATCTTTAGAATAGGCTGAAGCATATATCTCCCATGACTTGTTTTTGTTCAGAATCAAATTCCACTTGATTTTCTAGCTTTTAGCCATGTTATAATGATATTGTTGAAAAACACATTTTGTGTGTATAATTTGGTTTAGCCTAGATATTATGAAAAGCCAACTTTTAGATATTTACAAATGTGGTATGATATTAGAGATTCTCTTCTTATGTTTTATTACCTTGTTTTGAAATAGCATGCCACATTTTTAAACATCCAGAGTAGTTATCTACTATTCAATAAAACTGCAATTTATCATTATGGATATTATATAAGTTAATAATTTTTCTGTTGATTACACAGAATACTACAGTTTCGTCTCTATAAAAAAAAATTCAAGGAGACTTTGAGGCCTTATGATGTAAAGGATGTGATAGAGCAATATTCAGCAGGGCATCTTGACATGCTTTCCAGAATAAAGTATCTTCAGGCAAGGTAAGAATCCTCTGACAAATGGGGAACATGCTGTGCTGGCAAAGTAAAAGCATAATTAGCTATAATTAGCTATTTGTGTACATGTGTACAGATACTACGTCTTTGCATAGTGTAGCTGGTCAAAAAGAAAGCCTTTTCCCCAAAGAATAAAGGCAAATGAGCAACTACAAGGGGTAATGGCAGCAGAAGAGACCACTGGCTCATATTTAGAGCAAGGAAATTGGAGTTAAAAAAATCCTATGAATTTTCTTGACCATTGCTTTATTTGATTGGGGTCAAACCTTCTCCCCTTTTTACAGCTGATGAATAAAAGTAATAGTTGTTCTACATGAGCTTGTCTTTGGGCTGGATTCTCTGCTGAACTGTGCCTTGTTGAAACATCTTGTACAAGTGCAAAAATGC
Organism: Indicator indicator; assembly: GCF_027791375.1. Classification (NCBI taxonomy): domain Eukaryota; kingdom Metazoa; phylum Chordata; class Aves; order Piciformes; family Indicatoridae; genus Indicator; species Indicator indicator. Next base: position 16,903,904 of record NC_072021.1, on the reverse strand, counting down.
ATCAGCAGAGAAGGTTTTACCTCCCCTTCACTCAGATGTTAATTGACCTACGTAAAAGAAATAAAATGGAAATTCAGGCCTTTGTGATTGTTCAGGTGCAATCTGCCCCCACAGTCGTTTCCTCACAGTGCTTTTGAGGCATTGCAGCAACAATTTGTGATGCTTGCATCCTGAGCCATGTTGCTCATGTCAGAGCTTGAGCTGGTAAGATTGACATACCTTTGATTTCTGCCAAGAATGGGCTGAGTGAATGCAACTCTTGCTACATGGCTTGGACCTTTTCTAGACTTGGCTTCATAAGGCTGTTCTGGCCCTTGTGTTGAACTCCATAATTTCTTGTTTCAAAGTGCTTTTCCATGTACTGGGCTACATAACATACCTGAATTCCTATCTCGTTACCACTGCTCTAGAAAAGTTGATCTCCTTAATTATATACCACAAACCACCACTGTTACTCTATAAATTGAGCTCTGTATCACCTGAGCTTCGGTTTCAATGTAGTAATATTTGTTTGAACTCAGTGAGTTAAGGAGGGCTCATGATATGGCAACTAGATGAGTTTTAAGGTCCATTCTAACCCAAACCATTCTATGATTCTGTTAGAAATCCACATCCATCTGTGGTGGGATCTACATGTCATATACTGGAAGACTTCCTTTTAACTTCCACTGAGGTGTACAATTTTGGACAATAGAGCACCTCTCAGATATTCACTTGAGTTCTAGCAGCAATAAAGGTCCCTGACACAATGGTTACAGTGGAGCTTTAGGGGATGAAGACGCACCCCACGCAAGTCAGGGCAAAACAGTACAGTCCCAACCCTGCAGTGTTCAGTTCAGTAATGCCATGTCCCTGTATAAAGAATCACCAGCAGCAGGATAACCACAGCATTTAAACAATCATTTTGCATGTGTGGAGGGAACACCTTTTCAGAGGTCTTTGAAGAACAAGCATATTCCTGGCAAGCTATGTGAGATTCCTCTTACAATAGTGCTTGAGTGCCTAGTGAGTATCTATCTAGCTTTGTGAGGTTTGCCTTGAGCTTTTTTTAAGTACAGTTTCCAGAATTCCATGAGGCACCATGACACCACGCATGAATTGTCTGACAATACAGAAAACTGGTCTGAGGACTAGTGCTGACTGATGTCTGGACAGTTTGTTCAGTGTGTGGGTTGAATAAACAGAGGCTTGCGTGCACCTGGGCAGTTGGGTATGCCGAGAAAGAATATATAGTGAAAGAGTTTAATTAAATGTGAAACTTCATTTATACTTATATTTTTCAAACCAAAAGAATAATTAATAAAGATAAAAAAAAAAAAAATCAAACCCCAGACCTGATAATTAGATACAATAACTGCTAAAAAGTAATTGGTTTATTAAGAGTGTCAGTTATTGGTTAGGAATTGCCACCTTTCACCAGGTTCTGATTTCCACAATCCATCACACAACCTGATGGGTGTCTCTAGACGTTTTCAGGAGCAGCTGTTATTAGAGGGGTTTTTGGCAATCATGCTATTTAGTTTCTTTGAAGGAAAGGAAGTAATGTGTTTCAAATGTTAATTTTAGAAACAGTGAGCTAGATAATTAATTAATTGCCGTGGAATTACCAGATATCCTCAACTGAGTGTATTGATTGTGGATCCAGAACACAACAAACACATCATGACCCTCAATATGACACTTTGCTGCAGAGGTGCCTTACTTTTTTTATCATGTGTTAGCATTTGGAGATGGACTTATGCAGTTGCACTTTTCTTTTTTTCAGAGTAGATATGATTTTTACACCTGGACCTCCATCTACTCCCAAGCATAAGAAATCCCAAAAGGGAGGAGCTTTTTCTTACCCTTCACAACAGTCTCCCAGGTGAATTTTTTTATGCCTAGTATTTTGCACAGTCCAAAACAGAAATCAAAAGTTCATTCATGCAAAGAAACATTATCTTCATTCATCCAGCCAGTACACTGTTATAGTAAGGAAACTGAGAGTACACTGAAACTAAGAATATAGATGTGTGTCTGTATATATGTGTGTGTATATATGTGTGTGTGTGTAGACATTAAGACATTCCCTAAAAGCAATGTATGATGGAAATCCAAACTTAATGGCTTTTAAAATGTTTAACTCACCTTCTTCATGTTTTGGAAATGTAATTATATATGAAATATGTACACCTGATTGCTGATATGCTGAATTTCTAACATTCAGAGAGTAAACCTGTTTTCTGATAAAAATTATTTACTGGGATGTAAAGAAAAATTGAACACTAATAGAGTTATTGATTATTTATAGAAATGATCCATATGTAGCCAAAGCACCCACAGCAGACACTGAAGACCAAAGTATGATGGGCAAATTCGTTAAAGTTGAACGACAGGTATGTAATTTCATGACAATGATGGAGGCCATACAGAAATGATGAAGTTGACATAAATTCTCTGTGATTTATTGGCTGAACCGGGCAGATTTGTACTGTTAGTGGACAAGAGTCACATAGATCTTGTACTAATTATCACAAAAGTATGTTGTTATTTTTTCCTTAAATAACTTAGTGAACTGAGAAGTATGCATTTGGAAACCCATTGAATGGCATATATATGGCAGCAAGACAATCACAATGATCTTTAGATGGGACTTTTTCATTCTGTTAAACTCCATATTCATCATGTCTGGTGTTTTGTTGTGAGCACCACTTTCTTTTGCAGGGTCTGTCACTCCAAATGATTACCTCCACAGGTATTTTTGGATCCACGTTTATGCATCCTAACCTATTGCTTAGCAAGTCAAGGCACTCTCATTTTTAAATACATAGATGGAGGAAAGTGACATTGATTCACATCATTTCCTTTCTTGGAATTTAAATGTTTAGGAACCAAGTACTATCAAAAGAGAAAGGAAATTAGTCATGTTATTTAACCCTGATATTGTTGGACTGTTAAGAGTTAGAGCATGGGTCTATGTACAAAAGTAATCCCACCTGCTGTATTTTAGTAATAGCTATTTACCATGTGGTATCAAGATTTTGGCCATAATGTTGTAGACTGCTGTTGGATTCAAAACTCCCAAGTATCAAGCAATGCTAAGAAGTTTTTTGGCACAGTTCATAGGGATGGGTAATCTGAGGAAAAACTGGCATCCCTTAAAGTCCAAGGGAAAGTTGGGATTATCCTATAAAATACCTTCATGAATTAATAAAGATAGCAGCACACCACAGCTGGGGGCAGTGCACATGTGGAAGCAACAACTCTTTTGTGGAACAATTAACTTGAGACAATATCATAACTTTGGTATTTTTCAGGTTAATGACATGGGAAAGAAACTGGATTTTCTTGTTGATATGCATATGCATCATATGGAACAGCTACAAATACAAGTTGCTGAGATAAGTCCATTGAAAGAAACTGCTTCTCCTGCAAAGGAGAAGAGAGAAGATAACAAATATTCTGAATTAAAAACAATAATATATAAATACGCTGAGCAGAGTGCTCATGAAACTCCTTATAACTTCCAGCAGGTTCCAGTCAACAAAGTTAGTCCTTATGGTTTTTCAGCACATGGTCATATGACTCATTCACAACCTTTATCAATGGGTGGGCAAAACTCTGGCAAAATGCAAGCCACACCTTCCTCAACTTCATATGCAGAAAGGCCAACAGTCTTGCCTATATTTACATTAATGGACTCCCAGGTTAGCTACCACTCCCAAGGAGACCTACAAAGCCCTTACTCAGATAAGGTGTCTCCAAGGCAGAGAAGGAGCTTAACAAGAGACAGCGATACTCCATTGTCCCTTCTCTCCGTCAACCATGAGGAACTTGAGCGCTCCCCAAGTGGCTTCAGTATCTCCCAAGAGAGAGACGACTTCCCGTTTGGCCCCAATGGAGGATCGGCGTGGATGAGAGAGAAACGCTACCTAGCAGAGGGGGAAACAGACACAGACACCGACCCTTTCACACCAAGTGGCTCCATGCCTTTGTCTTCTACAGGAGATGGGATTTCAGATTCAGTATGGACCCCTTCAAATAAGCCAGTTTAAAAATGTGTGTGGGGGCGGTCACTGGTTGACTTCTCCATGTAATGTAAGCATACTTTGTATATCTCACTTACTCTACACCCGAAGCTTACTAGTTCAAAACACCAATGGCTGCATAAGATGCATGTGATATTAGTGGTAGTCATTCTGCACCATTTCATACAATTTACTAATGCAGTTTTGTTCATGCTACCAAAACTAAGGAGCTTAGTTTTGAGCATGGTTTGCATGACTTTACCCTATATAAATGGTACAGCTGATTTCTTCTATGATACATATCTCTCTGATACTCTTAATACAATGGTGAATTGATAACAGGCAAGATATGGTGGTCCTTGCTACATTTTGAAAACAGAGCAGCAAAGTAAAAATATTTTCAGGCGCAATATCCTTGTATGGAAACACATGTCTGAGCCCGTTTTCTAGCATAAGTAAATCAACCTCTAACCAACCTAGCCAAGAACATCTAATATTCAAAGCAGGGAAAAAGCTGAGCCAAAGCAAATGACCTTTCTGAAACAATTTAGTGAATTAAATATTTCTCAAGTAATCTCTTATACAGCTACTCATGAAATGCAATGTCAAAACAAAATTAAGCACAGTCTTTAAAGAATGAAAACTGATTTTAACATTGTATATGCTAGACAAGCCTGTTTCATTTTTCTTGCATGTCAAGTGCCTGGAATTCCTGCTTATTTAATTTGAGTTAAGCCCTTCTTAAAATGCTTTCTAGGTCTGAGCAATCAAAACTCAAGGCAGCCAAACACCAAACAAAATCCAACAAATCTGTTTGTGAATGTCTTTGGCAGTGGCTGTGCTCTGTAGTTCCCTGCCTAATTACCCCTCATATTCTTCAGTTCAGGTTTCTGATCTCTGCCATGACAGGTCATATAAAGGAAATCTTTTTCAGTATTAAACATGGCTGAAAATCCATCAATCCCTTCATTATAAAGGTATGTTCTTTCCAAGAGAAAATCCAGGGCATTGACTTGGATGAGTCTTCACCTGTCCACAGAGTGCAGCCCCAGAGAAAGTGGGATTAGGGCTGCCCTGCACTGTGTGTACTTAGCATCTGAACTGCCTTTGAGTTAGCAGTTTCTATGGGCTGTAAGCAACAATTTACTACATGCAGCTTAAAAGCACCAGGTCAGGTATTTGCAGCCACAGCATGTGGTATTTAATGTTGTGCTAACTGTCCAGATAAGATCTGTCTCTTCTTAAAAGGCACTGGTGGAAAAGTCAGCAGGACCCTCTGCAGTGGACATCTCTGGATCCTCTGGAAGTGGCCCAAGAAGAGGGTCACAGAAGGTCTGATTAACTCATTTTAATTCTTTTTTTTCTTGTCTCACTACTTTGCACTGAGAACAGTCACTGTTCTGTTCAGAAGGCTGATGTGCTTAGCAGCTCTGCCTTCTACATCATCTAGATTAAAACCAGGTTGTACAGCAGTTCTGCTGTCTGTGCTGAAAACAGGTATGTGTCTTGATGTTGCTAGAAGGTTGGTATACAGAATGTGCACAACAGCTCTACTGGACTCCAGCTGAGGTTCAGTTTAGGGAATGCACCAACCCTGAGCTGCAGTTTATATGCTTGCCATAGGCAATGGACAAAATAGAAGTGTCTGATACTATTGACACTGGCAAAGTTTAAAAGGTCAGGACTTGTCTTGTGGCATAGGTTTGCCACATACAATGAATCATAATGAATCAATGAATTAATAATTTCATATGAGAGAGGCATTTGAGCGAATTGTAGTCTTCATACTAGGAATGGATGAAATTTATCCCTTCTTTCATTTGTGTTTGACTTTCAGTTTAACAACAATCAAGTTTGTTTAGGTCTGATCTTCCTAGTGTCTAGACTGATACTGAGACTTCATTTATCTATGTTTAACAGTAAAGAGAATTAACTATTGGAATCTACTCTTTGCTGAACATTAGCTCCTATGAGTGTCCAAGAATTTATTTCGGGCTCTGAAATGTTTTGGGGCTTTCCTCTTCTCTCCTTGAAGTCAGCAAGAAAACTCACACTGAAGTACTGGGAGCAGAACCAGGTCTTAATCTGCCTTTATACATTAATTTTCTTGTGAAAGACAGAGCTGATCTGGAGACATTTTTCTTAGCTACATTTTTGCACTTATTTTTCAGTAACCAACAAGTGACACATGTCTGGAAGTTTTTGAAAAGGTGAATCTGTGCTCACATTGTGTGCCTGTCTTTGCAGCATCACTATCAGTCAAGTTTCCTCACTTTAGATTCAAACTCAGAATGTTTCATTAAGGCAGAAGTGAATGTTTAGCTAAAGTACACACATACAAAAAATGTGGTTTATACTCCACTGAAGGAGTTAGTCCTTTAAAAAAAAAAATCTAGTCAGACAATGGCTATTGTCCTTGCCTTGGCTTTTCCCTGCACTGAATTGATGTCTGGCTCCTATCAAAATAAAAGGGAATTCAGCATGTGGAGAGATTGATTGAAAAGTCCCTAAACTGACTTTTGCTATACTTGCTCTGTTTCTATCTGTAACTTTTCTGCATTGTTACGGTTCAGAGTGGAAATAGTTTTAAATTTTTCTGCTTCAAATTGTGGCCCAGCAGTGCTGCAAACTAATTCCTGTCTGAACCCGTGCACAGCAGGGCTGCTGACTTGTGGCCTTCAGGCAAGCACTGTGGTCCAATCAATTTACAAGATCACAGCCTAAAGCAATCAGAAAATGCAGATTAAGGAGGAAATTCAGCCCTGCTGGGAGCCCAGTTGTTGCAGGGTTGTCGCATCTGCTTATGTAAGAACTGAATTTGTCCTGCTTAGCGCAGAGCATATGAGAAGGAGCTGGATCTTGATTCCTTGCACCCCACAATCCCCTTCCCCAAAATTAAGCTTTAGTTGTTTAAGAGCTGCAAACCTAAATTTTCTACAGCACATCCCAAATTTGCTGTGATATCACTTTTTCATGAGCTCAACTGATTGTGGGTGTTCACTTTTGAAGACCATTATCAGAGGTGCAGAAGAATAAGGGACATTTTCAAGTGCTTTTAAGCTGGGTATTGTGGGAATGAAGATCCTGGGAATCACTACTGCTTCTGATTATTTAGGCTGTAAGATCTGATCCTTCCCAATTTAGCTTTTAGCAGCTTCCCTCTGAAGTTAAGCAAAGCAAAATACTGGAAGTGGGATTTAATTTCCATTGTCAAGGATATGCTGAGACTGAAGGTTACATAGCCAACTGCATTTTGTTTTCTAGTTATGGCATCTTATTATTACTAGTATTTGTGCCTTGCTCACTGAAATTTCCCCATGCTACAAAGATGCTTTTCGGATTCTGGCTGACAAGGGAACACAACTTTTATACAAGTGGCCTTTAGTGCTCTTTATAATATTATTTATTGTAATTTTTAAACTGTATGTGTAATTTATATTCTGGCACTGTCCAATATTTGAACAACTTTAATATGTTTATTTCAATATATTATGCAAACAATACTTCTTAACTGATTTTTTTATGTTCTGTCTTTAAAAACTGCACCACTTATTAATAAATAGAAATTTCAATTATGATGTGGAGGAATTTGGTTTCACTTAAATTGTGGTATCTTCACACATATTCAAAGAACACAGCATCAAAGGTACCCACAGCAAAGACACTGACAAAGATCCTTTTGACCTCATCTTTGCAGAACTGAATTCATAGCCACAAGTAGACTTTATCTGGCTTCCACAGCTTGTCCTGTTATAACATGCAGTAGATCCAGTTATTTGTGACTCCTTTGATTTAGTGGGCATGTAGTTTATATGGCTTTGATCATATGCATGGTAAAAATGAAAAGTAGGGGAAAATACATTCATATTACAGACATTAATGTGCTAAAATATGATGAAGTTACATAAAAAATATAGAGAACATAGTAATGGCACAAGGCTGCTCCGAATATCCTCTGTAGGGAATTGTAGTAGCTGGCAAGAGGGTTAGGTTGAGGGTTCAGTTGCCTGAATTCTGTCCCTGGTTCTGTTGCTGCATTTCTCTGTGGTCTTGGCCTTGCATCTTCAGCTGTCTGTCTTCCTGATGTGTACAATTGCCAGAAGGCTGCTCACTTGCCTCTGGCAAAACGGTGGGACCACATGAACTATTTAAAATGTCTTGCCCTCTTACACAAATAGGACAGTATTGCTGAGGAAAACTCAGCTCAAACATCTTTTCTGCAAACAACTGTCTCTGTAGTTTTGGCTGGAGATAGCATTTTAGTGGTATTATATATGTGTGTATATATAGGATATGTTGTTTTTTTCTCCTAGCTGCTGGTTTGGAAGTTCCCATGTTCCCTTGGAAAAGGGAGTGCCTGCACATGCACACAACAAAATTTGCTTGGCTCAGACGAGCCAAGGATTGGTGAGTATGGAAGGAGAGGAACATTTGCACAGCCTGTTTGGCTGAGTATGTCTTGATTTCTCTGAGTTACAAGTCAGGTAACAGATCAATATCAAGTTGAAGATAGGAGTTTCTGCTCTTGTTAGACCCCTTTTGGAGTAAGTGGAGGAAAATCAGCACTTTTCAGAGCATGGTTCAATCAGTCCTACATCAAATGACCCAGAATCCATCTCTCAGATGATGCCTGTCTCTCACTGGCATCTTTCTTAACTAGAGAGTTGAAGATGATCAGCTTGGATAAAAACATATCTTTCAGATTGCTGAACAAGATGAGATGAGTTCCATCCTACCAGTTCAGAGAAAATGATGAAAGATAGTTGTCCTGAATGAGACAGGAAGAGAGCATGTGAAACATCACCTCTTCCCCAAAATATCACTGGACCCCATCCCCTTGAGTCCCTCAGTTTAAAGCCCACCTCACCACTTCAGTCTTCTGGGACAAGCTTGGATTAATTTAGCTTCTTTGTTCTTTTTTTCTTTTTAAACAGTGCTTCCATCTGCATTGCATGTTAGCCTCTGATGACAGAGGTGCAACCAGATGTGTTTTCCTACTAGGCATATAAGAGAGGTAGATTTGCAAGAGGCTTTAGGTACTGCATTATTCCATGTGCCTCAGATCATCTTTAATGGCACAGATGGTTTATTATTCAGCCAGTGTGGTAAGTAGCCAGACCTAGAAACACTGACAGGCTGAGACAGAGACGGTGGGAAGGAATACTGGCTGCTGACCCTGGCATGGGTCACAAGAACATATGGCTGGAGCCCTTGCAGTCACTCATACATACTGCAACTGCTGCATAGAAGGGAGTGCTTTAAATGTCTAAGAAATAAAAAAGGACACCAGGAAGAAGCAATGGATTGCTTCTGCACCATGTTGCATCAACATACAGATTTTTTCTCCCTCCTCACCAGAACTTCATGCCATACTGTCCTCTCTCTTACAGATGTCACAGGCATTTGACTTGAATGTGTGTTTATTTAATTGCATTAGCAGGGACTTACCCTGTGTAGCCTTCAGCAAATTCATGCATTTACTCAGTAATTTATATCAATTATGTGCCTACACTGTGTTACTAAGAAGCCACTAAAAATGCCTTCTTTCTTTGTTCTGGGTGTTGGGATGCTGGTTATGGACACAGGGCTGTCACGCAAAGAGATAGTGGAAAGAGAAGGTGTGTAAAGACTATACTCCTGAGAAAGTGACTTGCTTAGAATGATGCTCTGAGCGAGAACATAGCATTGTCCCCCAGGAGTCAAAGTTGGGGCTGAACAATAGCCCCCTCCCCAGTCACCTGAGCATTGCTCTGCAGCTGAGGAAAGTTAAAATTACAGAGTCCCAGGGTGAAACACAGCATGAGGCAAAACCTGCTGAAAGTCAAATTACCCTCATAGCCAAACATCAAACGGCTGGAACTCATCCCAGCACACATTCTCCTGGCTATACCTGGTTTTGTCAGCTGTTACAGAGAAGACTTTCATCCCGGTATTTAATGAGATACTGGGCAACTGATAATTAAATCAGTAAAGGTAAGTCTTGTCAAAGAAAAGTTGTTTCCATATTCCTCAAGCTGCAGCATTTAGTCATGAAATGGTTCCTTTTATCACCCCAGTGACTTCCATATAGAACCAGGTAATTTTAGATGAAATATCCTACTGGATAATGTTTTTTTCATGAGAGGCAAAGTGAAAGAAAACAAAAGGTAAGATTGTGCATATATGTGCACATGTGTGTAAGGGTTGTATTTGCCAGCTTTGACTCTGCTCAATGTGGCTGCAGTCACGTTCCAACATCTGAAGTTCTTTGAGAAGGCAGGGCTGCTGAACAGACAGACACAGCCTACCACAACACCTTACATGATCCCCTAAATAGCTTTTCTGTGGTAAATCAGGATCCCCAAAGGAGATGATGGAAATCTGAAACCAGAAAAGTCACTCTCTCATATCTGACAGGCTGGCAGGTTGCAGTGTTTTATCTGTAGCAGCAGGTTTCTTCCTTCTTTGGTTAACATCACAGCTTGCTTTGCATTAACTGGGGAAAGTGCAAGACAGGGACATAGAATTAAACAGAGACAAGTGACAATAAAACAAGCCTAATGACTCCCTAGTTACCAGGCAGTATCTAAAATACTAAATTCAGTGATGTTGGGGACCCCTGTGGTCCAAATATCCATAGTATCAGTAGGACCATGACATTGAAAGGACAATTCCAGAGTGCTCCTGACCAGAAGCTGCAATGCTTTCTAAGACATGCTTGGAAACAGAAGAGAGGCTGGGGACCATTCCAAACAGATAGTTTGTATGCAGCCATCCTGTGAATCCAACCTGCCACTTCCTCATTATTCTTTCCCTTTCAAATAAGAGTTAGAATATTTCTCTCCTGAGGTTTTGGGCAGATCCTTAAAGTACTTCTTATTCCATGGACCAACTGTGAATCTTTTCAGGTTGCCTCTCCCTAATTGCTACAGAGTTTTGAGCTAATTCACACACTGAGGCATTTGGTGGCATATGATAAAACTCCATATGAATGGATGAGTATTTGCTTGTAACATAGCTGCATCTAAACTCACTGATTTCAGAGGAATTACTTGCAGTCCATCCACTGCTTCCAGTAGTGGTTGTCTCTTGAGTAATGCTGTAAATACCACTTTTCATTACTGAAATTGTCCTGCATCATTGCTGTGATCAAATCTTCCTTCCTTGCCACTTAACCACAAGCCAGGTGACTTTCTATTTTATATGTCATTTTGTTCCTTTTGCTTTTCTACCTTTAAGCCACACTTCAGATTTCTTCACCATCATCTCCCTGTTTAAACTGTTTCTTCAAGGATGACTAAAGCTTTACCAAAGGGGTTTACCCTAGCCTACTTCTCACCACCAAAGGTGGCATTGGCCTAATTGCAGTAAGATGAGCTGTGCCTTTAAAAAGGAAAAAAAAAAGTCCTTTTTGCTCAGTAGTTCCAGTTATTACAGCCCTCACCTGACCTGCCACAAAGCCTTTCCATGCAGGATTCAACAGGCACTTTGTGTGCTTATGATTGTGTTACCTCTAGTAAGTCCTTCTGGGATTAGGATAATAATTTTCACAGGATTTTAAAGAAAGATTATCAAGCCTGTCTAGTCAAAGTCTTTCATGAAGTGATTGTTAAGACTTGGCATTAAACTCCAGTTTTATATAGGCTCTGAAGATAATAATCTTTGTCAAGAGAAATCAGGTAAGTTGATATTAACTCTTCTGGATCTATCTGGATTCACACGTACTTGGAGGAAACTGTTTCAACTGTGCTGTTAATGCTCAGTGAAAATGTAGCAAGTGAAATAGAGTAGTATTTAAAGTATATGTATTACATTTTGTTAAAGTCTCATGCAAATAAATCTGAACTTGGGAAGTAGCTTTAGCAGTTTAATGAAGGGTGTAATTGCAACAGGGGCATGTTTTCATATTAATGTGCAGTATTTCTTTAGACCTGGAGTATCACGGTGTGCTTAAAATGAGAGATGACCTTTAGATGTTGGATCTGAACGAAGGTAAGGAAATTAAAACTCAAGGACTTTCCTTCTATTTTTTTTTTTTAATTTCTTTGGTCCTTAACTTCTATTCAGCTCTGTCTAACACGAAGACAGAGGAAAACTAAATTTTTGGCTGTACTCTGTATGAGAAAAATGCAGACAATTCAGACATCATGGTTGCCTGCCACATTAAAATGAGTTCTAATGAAGCACAGCTAAGAAACATGTTGATTAAAGATTGCTGTTAATCTAAAGAGTTATTTCATAAGAGGTCTTCATGACTGTATAAAGGTAATCTGAACTGGATTAAAATCTCTCATTCAGAAGTTTGAAGAACTTTGGATCAACAGTTCTAAGTAAAATTAACCTTACTAGTATCATTCAGCTTAAAACAAATACAAAAGGAGGACTATCATATCCAGCACAGGTGAAAGAGAATTTGTTACTAAAGACTTGACCTGCAACCTGTATCAGACAAATGTGTGGAAGGAAAATGAGAGGCATTTTATGGAATGGTTGTGCTTGCAGTGCCTGTGAATAATACTATGTTTTAAAATGGAAATTGTTAGAGATTTTGAGCTGGAGTACAATGAAGGTTTCATATTTGCAACTTGACTGTATTTTAGTCATCACAGTAGTGTCACACTGGCAAACACAAAAGATGCAGTTGCAAAGAAGTAAACACTTGTCTCTGATAGATAAAAATTAGTTATCAGACAACCAGAGTAACACAAATGTGACTTGTAAGAGTTGTTATTAGTAATATTGTTGGTGTTGAGAGACAAGACATTTTTGGCAGAAGTTCTAGGAGCATTTGCCACAGATGGCTTTAAAAGTTAATTAGATAGCATAAAGGTTTAGAGAATTAATACTGGGAAAAGATTTGGGAAAGCAGCTAAACCCTAATGCTTCAAATTTAAATCTTCCTCTACTAGTTGAGGAGTAAGGGCAGCCCTTTCTAGAGCAATATTCTTAGCATTAAGATCTCCCTGAAATTTCCTTTTAAGCATCTTGTACTGGGCAGAGACCACCACAGTGCTAAATCTGGCATTCAGGAAAAAAAAACAAAACCTCCCATGAAAAAAAAAAAAAGAAAAAAAAAAAAAGCCCTTCCATTCATTTTATACCAACATTATTTAAAATGTCTGTACTACAGGTTAGAACAGGATTTGTCTTACTCTGATCAGTCCTTCCAGGTTATGTTTGCACGTTGTTGCAGTTGTTAGATACTTTGTTTGATTAACTCTGTAGTGTATAATCACACCTCAGTTAAATGTGGGATGCTATGGCCACGCTGATGCCTGCTTTGAATATCTGCTGTAAATCAGCATTATATGAGGAGCAAATTGTGTGTGTTAGTATGGAGGAGCAGCCCAGCAGGGAGCTGCAAGTTCAGGTGATCAAGAAAGTATGTCTCAGTGTGTATGGGATACTTCAAGGCATAACTTTGTATTTCACTCTCTTTGAAGTTTGTTTCTGATTTGGAGCTGCTCTTTATTTTTTCCCTTTCTCATTCTCTTCTAAGGTGCTTTGGTAAGATTGTGCCTTCAGGAGTCAATCTTACTGCCTCTTCTCTATCTCTTGGGAATGTGCTTTCTCTAGTCCCTGCCCTAGTCTGCCATCATGAACAGCTCTGGGCCAGTTTAAATAAATCAGTAATAAAGTTAGATTGCTGACAACAAATTATCTAGTCTATCAGTGTAGATAGACTTCTACTTGTGTAGAACAGCTATGCTTGTTGAACAGCTGTGGAATACACTTACCAAGGATTTCTGAATTAGTCCAAGTGTGATTGTGGTGATGCAGGGAGCCCATGTTCCTTCCACATCCTAAGTCTGAGTCTCTTGCCTGCCACACAGCAAAAATTCTTATGAAGGGCAGAGATTTGAGCTTCTTCAGCTGTCTGGACAGCAGAGACCCTCCAGGCAAGACTAGCCTTATGCCACAGGGACAGTTTGGTGGCAGCACTGCTTTTGGCCATACTTCATGTCAATTTCCCTATGGTCAGTGTAGACAGAAACAGCACTGGCCATGCAGCCTGATCACACACTCTCTGCAGGGAACAGGTCATGAGGAACTTGGTCTGGGGGAGATCTGTGGCCCATAAACACTGGAATCGTCATCATGAAACACGGATCATCCTAATGTAGATCTTCCAGAGTTAGAGACAACTACATCTTATAGTACAGGAATAAAAATTCATGAAGTTTCATTAAAATAATAGTTCCTCCTTAGCAGTGCACTTCATTGACTAGGAGCAGCTGCCACTATAGCCCTCCTGCTGCAAAACATAGGTAGCTGCAAATCTTCACTTGATATAACTTCCCAGCTCTCCATCCCACAACACCAGCAGACCCCAGATCCTGCTCTCCCCAACAGTCACCTCCCCAGATCTTTCCAGAGCATCAGTTCTTCAAACTCAGCACCACTGACAAGTATCATTCATTAACTCATCCCCATTTCATACAGTCAAACCAAAGAGGAGAAAAAAGACGTAACCTTGAGCAGAATCCATAAATGTGGATTAGTTTTTATACCAACCTCAGTGCAGGCATCACCACTGCTTTCATTACATGAGCATGCTAGCAGGCCTGAGCTACCATCATACAGTTTCCCTATCTCCTAACTACAGTGTCCACAGGTCCATAAAATAAGCTGTTACAAGCCCCAGTAAGCTTCCTACTACCTGATAGTGAAAATAAGGATAGCCTTGACAGGTTTTCAGTCCCCATGATTCTCATGCCAACAATGCATTCATGGTCTGTATTCTAATTGTTGGTCAGATCCCAAATATTGCTGCAAGAAGAGCCAAGTTTTGGATATTTGATGCTAGACAGGTTCATGGGACACTGGAATCTGTCCATGACTAGTCCAGCTCACAGAAAGGTGATGGAGTATGAAATCTGTGGAGTAAGATTTGGCCATGGTGTTCTCTCTGCCTCAGCCCTACTCCTCTGCACATACTGTGCAGAAACCACCTATGAGTATAAGCTTGGGGTCAAGTTAAAAGGATTAGGCAGATGAACTGAATAGATAAAATGAACTACCTAAAAAGCTTCTCACAGCCTTGTTTGAAATAGCAGAGCTGGCATTTAAATGCTTTAGGCTAATCAGATATTTCAAACAGAAATGTTTGGTATCATTTCATCATCCCTAGGAAGTGTCTCTTTAGAGCTGCCTAACACAAATTAGCTGTTTTCAGAATGTGTGAATTCTCTAGTACACACTAAATACGAGAAACATTTTAAACTTTAGGATAGCTTGTTAATCAAACAGTATTATCTTCAAGATAATGGTTTGCTGTGTACTCACAAGATTAGCTGCTAAGAGAGGATAGAAAAAATATTGTTGGACTTTTTTTAATGAATTGTCATACACTCTATGTTCTGCTTGCTATAGAGCTAATTGGTGCATACAGATATTACAGAAATGGGAGAATGTGGAAAGAAGCAAGAATTTTCTGTGGTTTGGTTTTGGTTTGTGTTTTTTTTTTCTCTAACCACTTTTAATTAGATGTTTGAAACCTGGAAAGGGCCTCATTGTCTGAAAGACAGGACCATTTATCCCTCCAAGCAACTCGGTAAAGCAGCACAGGACGCAGCTTGGTGACAATAATTAACTATAGAAAGACTAGAGGTGACTGGGCAACTTTTCTGCAGAAAAGGACTTTGACTGATACCTTGTCTGAAATAGCATAAGTAAATTTTATCTTGTTTTCAACAGAAAGGATGTAGGCATCTGATGTGTTAATGTGCTTTGGGCACAAGCCATCCTGCCAGAGAAGCAGACTCTGTAGGTGACCTTACCAAGTCCCATCAAAGTCTTAGTCACATAGGACTCAAAAAGCAAGAGTTACATACAAAGCTCCTGACACCCACACATATGCCCAATATACTGATCCTGTGATTTCTGATTCTCTGCCATTTACACAGCCAATCCTTTCTCTACATCCTAGTCATAGCATTCCAAGACATGACTTGGACAGAATCTTACAATACCACAAACTAACACCATCAAAACAGTATTTCTTTCTCCTAGAGCAGCCAAACCTGCTGGAAGTCAGAGTCCATAATGCAGTTGTTCTGCTGGCATGTGATACTGAAGATGAGCCTGGGATTTCTGTGCCTCTTTTTGGTTTTCAGTACTGGTAAGGATGATGCTTTCATACTTCCCAGGGAACAAACCAGGTGTCTCTTTCAAATTGCTCCCATAGCACCATTCACATGCCTGTAACAGGCTTGGTTGTTTCACCCTCCTTAGGCAAGACTGATGGGCTGGAACATCACAGAGCTGGTGCTATGCAGCAGGGCAGGCCAGATGTTGGCAAAGGTCTATTCTTGAGTCCCATATCATAAATCCAGACTCAGAAGGGTTTATGTGGAAAGAGGGTTAAGGGTTAGAAGAGCTCCTACCAGCTCCTACCACCTAGATGGGAAGTTCAACTTTAGCTCATACTGAGTGAGGGTTGTTAATACAGCTGACTGGCGTCATATGAGGAGTCCTGATTTACAGGCCTGTCACTCTGGATTGCCTGTAGGCTATTCTTCCTTTTCAGTTCACAGGATGATAAGGGCTGGAAGGGACCTCTGCAGATCTTCGAGTACAACCCCCCTGCCAGAGCAGGACCATAGAATCTATAACAGGTGACACAGGAATGCATCCAGATGGGTCTTGAAAGTCTCCAGAGATGGAGACTCCAGGGAGCCTGTTCCAGTGCTCTGTGACCCTCACAGTAAAGAAGTTTCTCCTCATGTTGAGGTGGAATCTCCTGTGCTGTAGTTTATATCCATTGTTCCTTGTCCTATCACATGGTGCAACTGAGAAGAGCCTGTCCCCTTCCTCTTGACACCCAGCCCTCAGATATTTATAAATATTTATTAAATCCCTTCTCAGTCTTCTCCAGACTAAAAAGCCCCAGGTCTCTTGCCTCTCCTCACAGGCAGTGTTCAGGTTCCTTAATCATCCTGGCAGCTCCCCATTCAACTCTCTTGTGTAGAGCCCTGTCCCTCTTGAACTGGGGAGCCCAAAACTGGATACAATATTCCAGGTGATGTCTCACCAGGGCAGAGTCGAGGGGGAGGAGAACCTCCCTCTATCTGCTGGACACACTCCTCAATGCATGCCAGCATGCCTTTGGCCCTCTTGGCCACAAGGGCACATTGCTGTTCATTCCTTCTGCAACACAGCTCTTGAGAACAATACTCCATTAAATGGCTGCTCTGAATAACAAACATACACACAGCCTGTGAAGGTTTGCTTAGATTTTCCTTATTATACTCTGCACCTTGCAGTTAATGTTGTGTGCAAGCCCAATCCATAGCTTTACAACATTTTTCTACTATTTTCATTTTAATTCTTGAGTTAAGTGTGAGAGAACAGATCTTTAACCTACTTTCTTTCTTTAGCTGATATCAGAAAGACCTGGTAAGTCTTTTAGGGCATCCTTATCCTTAGGCACTAGATGAGCTGCTGTGTGGCTACTTGGTGGCCTCTCTTTCAGGACTGATGTCCATTGGTTTCTGACATATAATGAATGAGAGCAGCAAAGTAACCCAGGAAGAGAGCCTAACAGAGAGTTGCTTGGTATCTTAACAGGGAAAATTGCTTCTCAGTCTCTTTCTTCACTTCACAGCTTCATGCATAAGAAGAGAAAAGAGAGAGAAGCAAGTGGCAGTGCTGGCTACTGCAGGTAACAAGCAGTGTGTCAGGAGACTGTGTGTGGGTGTTAAGGGGCATGAGAAACATTGTGTTGGGCATGGAGGTGTTAGCAGATTGACCCTTCTCCTGCAGGGTGAGGAGACACCCACTACTGCTGCAAGGGCTCCTTGTCCAATCCAGGGCTTAACCAGGTCCCTGGCTAGTTTAACCTGTGTCCTTGCAGAAATCTAAAATGTTGTGGCTTTGTTGTTTTGGTTTGGTTTTTTTCCCTTCATTCCTTCCCAGCTCCTTCTTTTTTTTTTTTTTTTTTTTTTTTCCTCTTCACTTTCTTCTATGCTGTGGACAAGTCCTACTTTCATCAGCTTGCTTATGAATTAGTTAAAAATAATACTGATGTAACTGTAAAACTGTATTTCTCTCCAAGTTTGATTTTTGTTCTCATCTCAGCTTCCTATAGTTTTTCCATTCTGGTCTTTTTTTTTTTTTTTCTGTCTCTGTCAAGTACACACAGACCCTCCTCCTCACACACACTGCTCTGCCTCTTCATGGCTTTGTGGGAGGGAAGCAAAAGAACATCTTGGGAAATTTTGGCTTGGGAAAAATAAATAAGAGACATCAACAAGAAGAAAACATATTAAAGTAAGAAGAGTGATTCAGCTACCATCAATTTATTCTGTCATAGCAGTATAGCATCCAAGGCAGCTGAAAAAAAAAAAATCTGTGTTTTCATCCCAGCTCCATGAAGCATTGGGGAAGGGAGCACATTTTCTAGGCACTTTCTCCTCCATTTGTGATCTGCCAGGAGAGATCTGCTGTTCTTTTGGCAGTAAATACCCACTGCCAGGCACGAGAGGGCACAAAGCCACTGGGCCTGTCTCTGCTCCCCAGCAGCCTGTGCTCAGGGCAAGCTCAAGGGACTAGGGGACATAAAGCCTGACCTAAATCTTAGCCTACCATTTCACTGCCCACTTGAGTTTTCTGTTTTCAGGCTTCTCACTGCACTCCTGGCATCTTTATTTTCCCAGCACAGGCTTTTCAGTGCACTCCAATACATAACTCCTCATTTTACTTTTCCCATTCTGGAAGATTTTTGCAGTACATAAGAAGTGTTGCACTTGATGACCTTAGAGGTCTTATCCAGACTTAATGATTCTGTAATTCTGTGTTTCTATAAGGGGTTTAATGGCCATTTCCCTATGCATGCTCACATAGCCAGCTCCTCAGAGTGCCCTTCTTTTTTCCAGAGCTACCAGCAAAGTCCCTGGATCTGGCTGCTATTAACCTGACAGAGCTGGTGAACAGTATGCTCCACACAGCCCTCAAAGGTAATGGGACAGGGCAGGGCAGGTCATGCAGGGTGTCAGCCTGGCAGTCACTGAGACAAAGGGCCAACAGCAGCAGCAGCAGCAGCAGCAGCAGCAGGAGCCATAAATGCAGGGCACCTGCTCCGGAATTGATCCTAGGAGCACGTGAGCCCTGTGGATTTATAATGCAGATAGCTGTGTGCTCCCAAGAATTTAGAAATTAGTGTGTGTTTCTATATAGACACAATATAATTACTTCTGAGATGCCTTCAGAAAGCACTTTATAATCCAGTGTAGGTTTGAATTTTAAAAAAGTAAAAAAAAAAATAAAATAAAAAGAAAGGAAGAAGCAATACAAATGATTCTTCCCTCAGTGGAAACGAGAAACAAAATTGAGTCTCAGGCACCTTAGGAGTCTTTCAGAAATTAAATTAGCAGAGTCAAAACATGCTGTTCTCATAATTTGTTCCAACCACTAATTACAAGGGCATGTGTTTCTGCAGGTACCAAAACACTCTTCTCTTTGCTGAGTGTCACATCTTACAGCTCCTTTGCCTTCCACAAAGTGTCAGTCACCATTTATAACAGTGAGTGCCTCAGCACTTTGCTCCATGCAGGAGCAGTTTCTCTCACACTCCCTGTGCACCCAGACACTGATTTTTCTCTGTCTCTCTCCCTACAGTTTCTAACGTGAAAAATGTTGACCCTGGCAAGTTCCCTATGCATTACTGCTACTGTTTGAACAATGTGACAAATGACTTGACAGGTTGGTACACAAAAGAAGTTGGCAATTTTATGTGCTTGAGTTATGTTCTTTGGAGCTGAAAGCTGTAGCCTGAATTCTGCTGACTTCATCCTTATGAGTAGCATTGCCATACTGAGGTCAGCAGCCATAACTCATGACGAGTGGAAGATCTAAAGTTTGAGGGAGACTCAATGAACTCAGCCCTAGAGGGCTGCACTCAGCCAGACAGTCTGGGAAGGAACCATCATTCAGGTGTCCAGCACAGTTTCTCTAGTGGAAAGACCTCCCTTTCCTATTTGGAATACAAAAAAAAAAAAGGCAGCACAGGAGAAACAATCTGGCAATGCCTGATACAGTGTCTTAGGCCTTTTTCCCTCTCCTGAGATAACCCACAGAGATGAACAAAGGCTTCTCTGCACCAGTAGACTCCAGTAACTTCACTGAGCTTAATAGGAGTGAAAAAGCAGGACCAACATTTTCATAGAGCTGTTTAATGGAGTGGAAAATCTTTCACCTATAAACTTCATTCCCACCCCTCATCTCATAGTATTTAACATTCCAGGATGGATCTGAGAGCTTAGATTCCACGTGTGGTTAATGTAAGCTATCAAGGGTAGCTCAACAGCTGGGGGCCAGAACCCATATGCTCTAAAATGCTTGTGATGACCCCATACAAGCCACAAAAGCTTTCATGGATTCTTCTGGAGACACGTATCTCACAAGCCTTACTGCATGAAGACTCAATATGCCTTGGAGGAAAATGGAGACATTTTAATCTTTCTGTCCCAAATTCATGATATCTTGATGATTAGAGAATCCTCCCAAGTAGTAAAAATCCAGGGTGCAACCCAGGGTTCATGTTTGTTGCTCCCTGTGACTGCTATAGCCCTTTATGAAAAAGTTGTAGCCTCACACCGTTAGTCATTTTTGAGCTGACAACAACATGGGTATGTTTGAAGGAGACCTCAGAAGAGACAATCAGATGCCTCCTGGAAGGTCCTACGTGGTAGATGAGAAGTTAGTGCAGGCAAAAGCTACAGATTTTGGATCTCTTACTACATTTAAGTAGACTAAGTAGAGTGTTACTTCAAATTGTTCATGTGAACAGATAAATTCCATTTAACACACATTTGGTATTAGTTTGGATATCATCTTTGAGAAGATACTTCTATAGATTATTCTAGTGGCTTCTTAAGTCCAATCTCCTTCAACAGGAACATTTTAAACTTTAAAATATTGTAAATCTTGTCACGTACAAATATATACCCAAATTATGATCTTATATAAAAGGGATTTTTTTTTTTAACTTACCATAGATGATAGAATTTGTGTTCTCAATCATAACATTTCTCTATTTTGTTGTCCAGATTTTACAGCTTTACTTGTTGATATTATTGGAAACTCCACCAGCTATCTCACAGAAATTTTCAAATCCAGTTCTATTCTCTCAGGTTTGCATTTCCTTTTAACATTTACTGTTGTCTCATTTGCCTGGCTTACTCCTGGCATGGAAACAAACATAGAAAGATGCCTAAAAGCCTGTTGCTCCTACTAAGCAGTATTTCTGTTGCAAAGCATGGACTGCAGTTGTAAACAAAGTCTCATTAGAGGATCAAGATACATACATAACATTTCTATGCATAATACCGAGGCATACATGTTTCTATGAGCAGCTAGGTTTTGCTTGACAAATTGGTGAACTATTATTATAAAATATTGTTATTTGGGGGACTTATGATTACCAGATAATAATGATGGGCTTTATTTTTGGAAGATTTTTTTTTTAAATGTAAAAATACTTGAAATTTAGAATTTTAATTAGATAAAAGTATTTCCCCTGGAAACAGCATTTCTATTTGCAACTGGTTCAAGGTTTTTGTCAGATCAGAAGGAAAATATTTGGCCAGCTACAGTAGCTGCATACCATTTTGTGTTTGTGTTTTCAACTGTTCAGGATAATGTCATAATGAAAACTGGTAACAATGATCTGGTTTACATATTTTTTGCCTTTCAGTGCATCAGAGCAATGATTCTGATTGTATCTACATCTGTGTGATGACAGGACAGACAGGTAAATGTTAAAACCATTTCACCTCAAAATATTGCCCTGCTTATTCTCACAGATGACATACTAGAAAACAAGCCTTTCTCCATAATTGTATTTCTCCATTTCAATTTGCAGGGCGAAATCTGTCTGACTTTTGGGAAATGCTGGAAACGTCTCCTGTTGTTAATTACACGTTTTCCAGCAACACATCATCTGACCTGGGTAAGCATATCCTGGAGAATAAAAGAAGCAGCAATAAAATAAAAGAACAACAATGAAAACCACATCCAAGTAGCACTTGCAATGAATACTCCATCCTCACAATGTAGAAATATTTCTTAAAATATTAATTAACATTTTTATTATTACTAATATGCACATTTATATTATCATTCCATTGGAATGTTTTATATTATTTTGTGTTACGTAATATCACAAATATAAGAAAAAATTTCAAAATTTTAAATTACTAACTACAAGGTCTTCTAGTTGAGGAACAAACAAAACTTACTGGGATGAGAGCTTTTGCAGAATTCAGTGTTGGACTGGGGAGGTTCCCTGATGCTCTTAATCTAAGTGGGTACACTCCATAGCTCTCAGCATCCATTTCCTCCTGCCTTTATGAGAGCTGCCTTCAGAAAGGAGATGAATATATTCAGCAAGTGTTCTGCATGGCTCCTCCACCCAAAACTGCTTTCCCAGGTTGAGCTGCACTCCAGATTACCTCTCATGGCTGCCCAAGACTATTTTCAACACTTGACTGAAACAGGAAGACAGTGAAAGCAATGGGAAGATTACCTATGCTGAAAGCTGTAGGATGCTGTTAGGAAAAAAAAAAAATAGGACATTTTTCTGAAAATGGCACTAATTTAGAAAGCTATTAGATCAGAACTTAATTTAATTCCTTTTTATCACACAATATGTGATGGATGGTGAGCATTCTAACCCTATCTTCTTGTACCTCAAAGATCTAGATTCAATTCTTTCAAGCGTCGTGAAATTGCAGGAAGACTCAAACAAAACTCTGGATGCATCAACAGAACATGTGTGGACTTCAAAAAGTAAGCAAATATTGTCAGACCTAATTTATATTCTCCTTGATTAATGTCTTCACAAGTGAGCATAGATTTTTTGCTGCACAGTACTATGATGTTGAACTACAATTACAGAGTAAGAAGCTTGCCCAAAACAGCAGAAGATCATCTAGGTCAGTAATGCACTGACTAGGGGAAGGACAGAAAAAAATATGTGAAAATCCTTTTTACTACAAAAAGAAATTTTCTATAAAGGCAGAGAAGAAAAAAAAAAAGATTGTTGGTTTCAAAATAAATTATATATACACATTATTTTAAAAACTATTTCCTCTCCATTTTATTGCCCTTTTTTTCTTCCTTTTTCTCTGTCTTTGATTGACATTCAGTTGTGTGTACCCAGGCATTTCATAAACTTCAATGCACTTATCTTCACTGCAGGGCTACATGATAGACAAGTGCTAGTCTGCCTTATTTTGCAAGGCTTCACGCTTGCATGTAGCAGAAGCCAAAAGCCATTCAGACCTTGACTTTATACCTTCTTGTCACTGCAGCTGCAACTTTCCACAACAAAATTTCTACATTTCCCCTAGCCAGTGTGCTGTCTTTTCGTTAACTCTCTTGATTTGCTTAACCACATATCAACCTTTCTATTTCTTCTGTCCCCAGCTGTCATTCCTGCCTCAAAATGTCATCAGTTCCCAAATTCCAGTTTCTACCCTCCAGTACCTGCCTGCTCTCCTTCACACAGACAAGCGTTTCCACTTCTTTCCACTGCAGTGAAGCCTTTTAGGAAATGAACAATCATTTCTGCAGAAAACCAACCACCACCACTTTGCTGGAACATTTCAGTTTCTTATTTTGTTTATGAAAGCTTATAAATTAAAATGTTCTCAGTTTCAAATATTATTGACGCTCTCCATGTTTCCATATTTCTAATGAAATGGAGAGGTAGCCACTCACCTGCCAGGGAAGCACACAAGAAGTAGATGAGATTTCAAGGGCATGTTTTAAATATTAACGCCTGCTTGTGCGATGTGCTCACTGCTGCCATGGGGCACCAACATCATCACTATGTTGCTGGTGCCCTCCTGCTGTCTTTGCCTCTCCTACTTCTCCAGCTACCAGGATCCCTCTTGTCCAGAAAGGGGAGGAAATCCCCACCACGAGGTTCTCAGCATGGCCAAAGACTGTTGGAGCAAAAGGATCGGGGTTCCTATCACCACACGTGGATGATTCCAGACCACGAGGCACAGCCGTACCCCCTCCAACTGCTGGGAGGAGCTTAGCCCTGTCACCAGCCCTGCAGCACAGCACCAGTGAGTGTGGCAAGGAGTGACACTGCTTTCCCCTTTGGTTTGGACAAAAGCTGAAAATGCATCTTTTGAGGTGGAGGCTGGGAGGCCCTACAGGGAGACCCACTCTAGGTCACTAGAGAGTTGATTTCTTTATTGTAGGGAAAAAAAAAAAACAAACAACAAAAAACCCAAATAAAAAAATAACACAAAACCAAAACACCAGCTATAGGGCCCATTCTGTAGTTTCATATGCTTTGGAAAAAAAAAAAAAAAAACAAACCCCTAAGTCTTGCTTCTCATGGACACTTCTGACACAGATTAACTCCAAATTTTGTGAGAGGATCTGTGGAAAAGCAACACAGAGCTGCTTCTCTTGGTCTACAGCAAACATCTTCTTCAAATCCTGCATTTCCTTAGCCCTCAGTCACCTCAACATCTAGCAAAGTACAGCTTTCATCCTTTCTTTTTCATCTTGGCATTTTTATACGACTCTGGAAATACTGGGTGAGGGACTCTGGCTGTTGAGCTGTCTCCTCTATAACAATTCCTCTCACTAGACTGATAATAACAAATATCCTGGATGACATGAAGCATGGGTCTTTCTGTTCCCATAGCTGCCATGGACACATTTTGGATGCAGACAATGTCTCCTCAAGAAACCAGCAAAGTGATGCAAACAGAGCCAGGTGAGATGGGTCTGGGATAATAACAAAGTATGTCAATTGGCACATTTATGAAGTGTTAAGTAAAATCTATAGAAATAGCTGTAAATGTAGAATGCATGTATACATCAGTATCTATGGAAGTGTTTATTACTGGTCTATGATTCAGCTCCCCTTTTTTTTTTTTTTGGTGTTACTCTTTCAATATTTTTTTAAAAGATATTAAGGCAAGTTACATTCTTTTTCCTCCTTTAGATTTGTCTTCCTCAGTACTTCCTTTGCTGCCATACAAGCCTGGTGTGTCACTGAAACTTTATTCAGCTACCCGTAAGTAGCTGCACCTCGTGCAGCAAAACCAGTAGTGTGTTTGAAAGTGTACCAGTGTGCATGCAGAAATAATGTGCATTTAATTGATATGGTATCTTCTGTATGTAAAACATCCAAAATATCTAAGGGACTGCTTCTAGGTTTGTGGATCATGCACAATCACATATGCAAAATAAAAATTCTACTGTGCTGATGGAATGAAAATATGTACATTCAGTGTAATTTTTTTTTACATGGATTGATTATTGCAGAGTCTAAGATTTCATTCATTACAAGCTAAAATATCATTAATTAAATTTCCCTATTGAAATAAATATATTAAGTCAATTCATGACACACGAAATCTCCAAAACTGCCTTGAATTTGCCTTACTACAAACTTCCTCTTCAGCTAGAAAAGGACCATTATCAACTAAATTTTCAGGAAGGTTTTCTTCCTCTTAAGCACCACAAATGAAGAGTTGATATAAGTTGATGTGCCACCACTCCACTCATAAGTATCTTTTGTTCATGTTAGCAATAATATTATATTTACAGATAATTATTTAGTAAGAGATTACATGCTTTGGAAAACTGGACTTGATTGTCCACTGGACTGGTGGGGAATCTGAACTCTGGGAGAGTCCAGCACCTGCTTTGGATGCTGGATGTGTGCATCTGCCCAAGTTTGCAAAGGAGGAGCAGCGCTCAGGGCTACAAGTTGGAATAAATCTCAGCTACAAATTCAAGTCTTGGGAACTGAATACAACTAGTTCAGCTCTAGGTACTGGCATCAGGGACACTTAAAACTAGGCAAAATCTTGTAGATATTTTCAGTACCGTCGAGATCCTTCCACTCTCGGTCTAATGTCCTTGCTCCCAGTGGAAACCAAGCCACTTGACCAGCTGCAGTAAAACAAAGTACAGCTGAAGCTGCATGTATGGCACAGTCCCTGATTGTGTGTTTCCTATCAAGCTGGTTAAGGAAGTCAGTTTGAGGAATATGTTGGTGTGCATGTTCCAGCACTGATACTAATATGGAAAGCACATTGATATTTTCATGATTTCATACTGGAGAAAAAAATCCAGACTGTTGATCCTAGGATCCATGTAAAATCTGTGTGCCAATTCCAGATAGGAACTGTAATTGCCTGCTCTTTGATGCAGCATAATCTTTTCAGGAAGATAAATTTAATAGCTACCACTAAGGTCAGCGTGGAAAATCCTACAGGGCATGACACTGGGGCAATAACTGTATTCAGTCCTAGTCTAGAAAGGTGAACAATATATAACAAAATACTTTTTTTTTCAGAATAAGCAGGTGGCTCCATTCCAGGATTTCCTGGGTTTAAGACTATGTCATGCCAGTTTGGCTGCTTAGACCTGTAATAGGACTAACAGCTCATGGGATAGTCTGGCAAGAGACTGTTATTGGTCTCCTTGCTGAAACTGATTCTGTTGCTACTACAAATGAGTGGGAACACAACTCTTGCTGGGTGGTGAGGACTGCCAGAGGGAATTCTGCATATCTGTCCCTCAACTGTTTGGCAGCTGTCTAAGAGAAGCATAGATGCTGGGTGGTGCAAATATATAGGACTACGTTTCTGGAATCTTCAGTATTGTTTGACTTAATACTGCAGATAAAACCAGAGGAATATAAACAACTAAAATGTCAGTCAAATAATACTTTTTCAAAGATCTGTTTGGACATGTAGGAAATACATGAAAAAAAAATCAATATGATGAAATAAAGGTCTGCAATTTCTGAAGGCTGGTAGGCAAGGAGAGCAAAAAGAAATGATTATATGGGTTGTGATGGATTAATAGGAAACATGGCAAAATAAACTGCACCACCCTGGTATTGTCAAAGGAAATCATGGGTCTTTGATGTGAATGCTGCTGACGTGGATGCTTTGATATTAAACTGCTGCTGACAGCCTGTCAAAACAGGAGAGGCAAAGTGGTAAGCTGATCATCACTAGCAGGTTTTTGCAAGAAGGGAAACTGCAGTCATATGGTCCTCCTCTGCTAGTGGAGATGACTCAGAGCATTGGGGGTGCAGCCAGCTCCCTGGTTCCATAAAGACCCTCAGGTCTTCATTTTGGTATTAAAGTGCATGTTCTGGCCTGGATTCCCTATTAATATCACCATTTCTAATGGTATTTTATATATGGACTTCCTTTGGATCATTGCTGAATTCCAGCAAGACTTTGTCTGTAAAGGTTTGGGGTTTTGAGGGGGAGGTAAATATACCTGAGTCAGAAAGGTTCTTTCACAAATCTCCAATTTCTCTGTCTCTGAGAATAGTCACATAGTAGCTGAGCAGTAGCATCCTACAGTTTTGGCATCATTTGCTTTTTCCTTTCATTTTGCTGTTGCTGCCTGCAGCAGCAATCCAAGATCAGGATTCTGTGTTGTTACTTTTTGTAGCTTTTGCTGATTCTGACCAGGTTTTTCACAGCTGCCAGCCCTGTTCAGGTTAGTTGAGTTTATCAGCATATGTTGGATTTCTTATCATCATTTTCTTTTCTGCAAAAAAAATTTTTTTAACTCAGTCTGTTAGCAAAGAAGGCAGTTGAGAGCATACAACTCACTGGAGCACCCACTTTCAGAAATAAATACTGTTATCAGAGATAAAATGCTGACCATGAAAAACAAAGTTTGGCAACAGGAGCAAGTGAGCAAGACTCACTGTGGCTGAGTCAAGGAGCAATTCTTGATGTTAAGAAGCTTTTTGAATCATGGAGATAAGAAAGCAAATATTTTTTTTAATCTTTCTCTCAATTTACTGCTCTTTAAAGAGATTGATGTACTGGTTTCCTCCTCTCATGCCCCAAGACATATATTTATTGCATGAAAAAAATAAACCAATGTCATATAATATGAATACAGTTTGACTGCTTGACAATGTTGGTGGTGTTAAAAGCAGAATTTGAGATGAACTAAGCTTCCTTATCTTTTCTGGGAGCAGAGTAATATGTTCTGGCAATTAAAATTCGGCACAAACCCAAAGGTCTCATCATGTCTTGTCTTCTTTGGCTGACTTCTACTTGAGGATTACATAACAGCCAGCCAAATGGAAGTTGCTGGAGCGTGTGACTAGACTTGTGTGCCCAGTCCATAGTGTTTGTTCATTTCCCAGTTGCTGTTTGGTGTGCAACACTACAGATACTGGAGAACCTAGAACTAGGTGCCAGCCTGTTCTGGAAAAGTTGGGAAACATGGATTTCAGTGAGGTCAGGGAGTGGAGTCACAAAGTGCCTCTCTATCAGAAACCATGCCAGAGGCTGTTTTCCTGCATATATCAATCATACATTTGGGGAAATAAATCAAACAGTGGGACTGCAAAGCAATGAAGGGCATCCACCATGCCCTGAAGACTGAGGTGTTATGCCAAGAAGTAATTTCTTAAATCACAAAAGTGGATGTCAGCTGATCAAATACACAAGAGTGTGTATTAAACAATGCAGGGAGGGAGATTTTAAATCTTAACTATTCACAGTAGCCATAGCATTTCTTTTTGCTGAAGGCAAAATTTAATCTCAGTGTCAGAGAGATGTGATATTGAGTTAATAAAGAAGTAATTTCTTAAATCACGAAAGTGGATGTCAGCTGATCAAATACACAAGTGTGTGTATTAAACCATGCAGGAAGGGAGATTTTAAGTCTTAATTATTCACAGTAGCCATAGCATTTCTTTTTGCTGAAGGCAAAATTTAATCTCAGTGTCAGAGAGATGTGATATTGAGTTAATAAAGGAGAAGTCTGTTTACTGCAGTAAGAACTGGTCACTTACCTGCCTATGAGTGTAACATAGTAATTTCAAACAGACAAGAGCAAATATCTGCACAGAGATCTGTGGTTCCTCCATTTTCTGGCCTCTTTTGACTGATTCAATTTATAGGAAAGGAAATTCTTAGAAATAAACTCCTGAAATAAATGCCTACTTCTATTTTTTAAAATTTCAATCCAATTCTCTAGGAACTTATGAATTAAATACAAAACCTACATTTCACAGTAGAAATTTATTACAGAAGAGATTAAAAAAAACCCCAAACTTATGAACACTGGAAATTTTAATTTCAGCAGTATAATGGGAGTATACTATCCAATCCAAAGAAAATTAAATACAGCATTAATTGAAATAGAATTTCAGCATTAAATAAATACAGCATTATGTAAACACAGCATTCATTTAAAATGAAGTGATTGTCAAACATGAAAACCAAGTAATTTGTTTAACTTTCAGATTCTTTATTTGATTTCTCTTTCCCACATAGATGAACTCTAATTGAAATTGCAGTCATTCAATTTACATTTAGATAAAGCTGAATTTCTGCTGGCAAAACACAAAGCTGGAGTGAAGCACTTAGGCAATTACACCTGTTAGACAGGATAGCAAGTACCCACTTTGGTGAAGGCTTTAAGACTCCTTGGAGTGTGGCCTTTAGCAAGTTTTAATTATTCACAGCAACTTTTACATCCCTTTTCATGGATATCTTATGTTCAAACCGCATTGCTGCATGCTCTGATGTTTAGTTATTAACATGAAGAATGCTTATTAAAGCCATAAATCATTCATTTTTAATTGCTATCAAGTGGGGAAGAAAAAATTGTGTCAAATTCTGTGAAGTGGACAAAGCCTCATGCCATTTTTCAAAGCTGAGAAGATGAGGAGAAATAGGACTCACTCTTGCCCAACTCTGACTAATTATGCCTGAAGTTTGTGTAGTGCTTTTTGACACACAGCTGGCTTTTGGATTAGCCCTCGAGTTTGAAAGCTGCAAGCATCTGCCTGATACTCCTCTGTGATACCTGCTGCTTTGGGCAAGCACTGGCAGAAGAGAAATAGTTTCATAGCGATCTCTTTCAGGCTGGCAGTGCCTTTATTTTCCTCCTGCCCATGAATGCCATTTTCTATTAAATTTCTTGTCAGCAGTAGACAGCTCAAGCTTATTTCAACAGAACTTCATTAGTCCAAATTTAACCTCTGTAACCTCTCCTATCGCATGACATAAGATGGCCCAAGTCTATAAAGCAAGTGGGACATGTGAACCTGGAAATGCAATTACACTGTCTGAGGGGATTATACTCTGCAGGTAAGGCAGTTTATCTACCCACAGCCAAATCTGCTGCTAGTTACACAAATAGAAAAGCCAGTTGACAATCATACTGCAGCTACCTTCTCTCTGCGTTCAGGCTCCTCTAGATGCACGTGAGGGGGACAGACATATCATGCAAAATGTGCCCTCTAACAGCCTGGTCCCTGGGTATCTCTTCAGAGGCCCAGCATGTTGTCCCTCACTTTCCAGAGTGGTGGCACACTGGAGACATTCTGTGGAAGTATTGCTCTATGCAGGGGACAACATGGGTGTGCATGCAGCTGCTCAGAATTGGATGTGATGCCCTGCAGGGCAGGTGGCTTCACTGAAGTGGCCCGAAGTGACCCAAAGTGTCCCAGTGACACAGCATCTCCTCCTTAGAGCCCTGTGATTAACTATGCCTTTTAGCATACTGTATATATTCACAGAATTATAGAATTGCATTTTTATTTTCTAGCAAGTCCTTCAATTCTGACCTATTGTAATGCAGCTGTTAGCTAAGGTGTGATATGGGGTGTGACAGATAATGGTTTCTAGAAGACAATGTTAGGTTTTTCTCTTAATATAATGAAAAGCCCTGGAAAAAGCTTCAATTTCCCCTTACCTTTTCTCAATTTCCCCTGTTTTCACCTCATGCTCTTTTCTATAACAGAAAGGGAATCTGAAGAGACATTGTAATTGTCACAGAGAAATCAAATAGCAATTCAGGATTTTTTTTTATAAGCTACCATCTCCTGTTTTTTAATATTGCTTTCTCTGCAGTTGGGCACAGCTGCATTTACTGTTGGGATGAAATGTTTGATGTGCAAATGTTTATCTCTTGCTGCTTTTTCAATGAATAGTATAAACTAGATATTTTGCTTTTAGTTGCCTCAAATGAGGGATAGAGGGACTTCCTCCCCAGGTACATCATTTCCCTGCATTCTTCTTAAGTTAAATACTCTTGTGGTCATCTCTTGAAGGAAAAAAACATTCATTAACGAATTGGTTTCTGGCAAACAAGTAGTAAAATGAAGAAATTATTCTCAGTGCAGGAAAAAGCTGCCCTTCTTTCCTTTAGTTATTTGTCAGTTTTCATAAAATCTGTAGGAATGTATTTATCCAGAGGTTCTTAACCCATCCCTAAAAACTGGTCTGAGTTTAGTTGATTATTCAAACCGCTAGAAGCAAGAAGGGAAAAACTGACAGACAGATAGAGAGGAAGCCATAACCTCTGCATGAATAAAGTTTAATTTGTTAACAAGGTGAGAGAAGTGATGGCAAGAGGCTGTTTGTTTAGTAGCTCAGTCATATTTAATCTAGGATTCATGTTTAGAAGGTGGGTCAAAGGACATTCGTGGAAGTAGAAGTGAATTTTTCATTAAAGTAGCTCATGTAAATATAAAATATCTAACCCAATAAATGTACGGTGCTGTTCTTTGTCTTGCTTTGCACTGTGGAAAACTGATGCTTCTGTGGCTACTGAACCTTCACCTAAAGATGCAACAATAACAAATTGCATCTTTAGAGTTGTTCCTTACATTTGTGATAAATGAAAGAGAAGTGGATTTAAGTAACTAACTAATAATGCTAAATAATACTCAATTTAACAGAATACTCGTGCTTTCATACAAGCAAATGCCAGGCTGTGTGCTGTTTCCTTTTCAATTATCTGCCTCAATCAGTTTTGATTTTAAGATCTCTACATGAGCTTATTAATCTGCATATTTCTCATAGCTCAGATAAGTTTTTTTGCAAGGAAAATCCGTGGAACAAACACTTCAGCAAGTTCAAAGTTGCATTTTTCCCTAGGGTGTCCACAGGCGATCCTCAAAGAGTCCCGTGCGACCTCACCTCCTGTCACTCTTACAGTTCAAAAGATCAATCCCTGTGTGATGGAGCTGTGTAGGTTTTTTCAGCTGTGCCTCTGTGTTGGTCAGAGAAGATATTCCAGGAAGGAATCCATGAGGTAAAACTCAGCCTTTGTTTCTCTCTCTTCAAACGCTCCATCGGGCTCTTTTAAAATGACAATTTGCAATCACCAATGCTTATTTTTAACAGTCTGTGGCTACTGGCTGAGACCCAAATGGGTCCTCAGTGCACTGATCAATGCCTGGTCTGGTTTCCAGTATTCAAACAAAGTGAATAAAACGGAGCTGAATTTTTCTAAATATCTAATAATAATATCTAATATCTAATAATATCTAATTGCACCCTTGAGGTCACATTCCAGCTTTTTATTTCCGTGTTCATTATTAGCAGTATGATATCCATAGAGCTGTGCTTATGAAAGGCAACAAGCTACTACTCTCCTCACTGCAGGTACTGTGTTGAATACTATTCCTGGTTCTTGAAAAATGCAAGTTATGTCTGTGAAAGAGTCAAAAGAGTTGCTTACTCTTACAGTAAGTAGATTTTCTCTTTATACCTTTACATACCATATTATGAATGTATAACAAAAAGGTTTAGATTTCCACAAGAGTGTTAACTATCTTTCATCAGATAGCTATTTTATCTCATAATATTTTTGAGGGATTAAAAAAACCCCTATCATTTAACTTTGTGTTTTTAACATTTTCCTCCTCTAATGACAGTTTTTTGTTGTTCTTTCAGCATTAAAACAAAAATGCCTCAAAAATATCTGTGCATCACTTTAGAGCACTGAAGAATTCTACTGCAAATTGGAAGATCTGTGGCAGTTTTATTAGTTGCCTCCTTCACTTCTCAGTGTAAAAATCAGGATGCAACATGTTATTTGCAAGTATTTGTAACATGACAAGCTATTAACCAGATGTTAACTTAGAAATGTGTCTTTCTCCAAGGCATTGTAAAATTAATGTGTAAAAACAGATGCATTTTATAAGTGATGCAACTGCAATAAAAGCATTGAAAGGCTTTTAAAAATTATATTTTATGAAGTATACTTATATGGTTGGCTAGTGAATGGAAATAGCTTTTCTGCTTTTATTTACAACTATAATACAGTAATCAAAATGAACGAATACAAAAGAATTTAAAAGAAACATAAAAGACCAAAGATAAGAAAGGTTTTTCTAATGTTAAATATGTGCAGATTTTCCTTTGTTCCAAATCAAGAGTCTATCATTACTTCAGTGACTCATCTAGTGCAGAACTTGACCAAAGGAATATTCACACCTATTGTACTCTTACTGAGTGACATATTTGCATGAACTCACCAAGATTCATCTCCTTTCTTATATTTATCTCTGGCGAATTAAAAGCCAGTGCTAAAAAAGAAAGGAGTAATGAAACAAAGTGCATGATCCCATATTTTGCTCCTATATTTTACTCAATTGCTGATCTACGTAATAAAGGACACTTGTGTGTGTATAAGAAATTTCTGCAGGAACACAAGTCCCTGGACAGAGTGCAAACTTCTCTACAGTGACAGGGTGAGCCTAAGAAGTCCAACACTGGGGGTTTGTAGCAGCCATCTCCATTCTAAGGTCTTGGAAAAGCCTGGGAGCTACTACCTGAGCGTGTTCATGGGGAAAGAGTTAGAAGGTATGACATAGTTATGGGTGTCTTCTCAAAGGAGCTGAGAAAGGATTAATAGTAGGTGTCTTGAATGAAAACCTTCTTGTCACAGTTTTTTAAGATCTGCTGTTCAGATTTCCCAGGAGAAAAATGAGACCTTGCTGCCCCAGCATGCAGATAAAGAAGATGGTAAATATGACTGAACCCACTGTGGACATCTGGAGTACACCACTGGTCACTGGCCTCCAACTAGACTTTGCACTGCAAACCACCACCCTCTAGGCCTCAATATGCAGCCAATTTTCAGGCCATGTCATTGGGCTCCTCCAGCTCATACATCAACAGCTTCTCTAAGGGTATCTCATGGGAGACAGTGTCAAAGGCTTTCTGAAGACAACGTAAATCACAGGGCCTTGGTAGAGCCAAGCCTTTTATTCACAAATATATTCACAATTTGTCAGACTTCACAATTTGTCACTTCTCTGTGCTAAAACTCAGTGGACTGTTTGCCTTTTTTGATGGCGTCTTTGAAGGGTAGATGCATCTGGCCC
The DNA here is from genome assembly GCF_027791375.1 of Indicator indicator. NCBI lineage: Eukaryota > Metazoa > Chordata > Aves > Piciformes > Indicatoridae > Indicator > Indicator indicator. Next base: position 16,869,764 of record NC_072021.1, on the reverse strand, counting down.
CAGCAGAAAGCACACCTTCTCGATCAGGAGAAGCCTTCCCAAAGCTCATTGGCTCAACCTTCCCCTGGATTTCACTCAGCTATGGAACACAGCCATGGTGGATAGATGAGAACAGACTTCTAAACCCTGAGGAATGCCAGTGTTTAAAGCTGTATAAATTTTCACTCGTCTTTCATCACTGAATGATGCCTCTTGCTAAGCTATTAAAGCCATATTCAGATGCCCCAGAGATTTTGTCAGTGATTAATAACAAGGAGATGATTGTTATTTAATTACAGCCAAGAGTATTAGGAAAGTTACTATACAGTGAATGCACCTGCAGAACAGACTTCTCAGTATAGATCCTTTACATGGCTGGAGCTGTGTTACTGGGATACACTGTGGGCGTAATGACTCTAAGGAATTTCATGGAAGAATTAATTAATAAATGTTGAAGTGGGTTTGATAAAGGAAGTGGTCACATGGGTGAGGTATATATCCAAGTGAGTATAAATAACTTAATACTGACTTGGTTGAAATCCATTTGTTCTTCATCCAGCTGCTTTTGAATAGTCTCCCTCAAGGTAAGCCTTTCTAGATGTACTCTGTAAAACAGGAATCAGAAAGATGGTGTAGAATAGGCTCTTTGGGATTGTGGAGTTGTAGACTAAAGTACAGGTAAAAGATTTGAGACAATGGACTGTAAACATTTACAGTTGTTGGATTTATAACCTCATGCCTTGATGAAATATTACAAGATTTTTTTATAAGAGAAATTAATGCAATATTTGACCTTAGGAGAGCGGATAATCAGTAGGTACACATTTTTAAAACTGATAAACAAGTATTCATTTATCTGACTTGTAAAAAAGTCCATGCTTGACTTAGACAATCATTTTAAATAGAGGGTAAACTGTGACTGTAGTGTGAAGCAAAGTAATAGAATGAGTTACAGACTAACTGGGCTCAATAGAAGTAACCCTAGAATGCCTCTTCATTTATACAAAGGTTTACAATATCTGCATAATTCTGCCTAATGTTTTACTTAACTCACCAGGCACACCAGGCTGCTGTATGATGTTTTCTTGTCATTGGATTAAACACAAAATGATTGTAAATCTACTGGTGTCCATGACAATGGTGTTGTACAGTGGTAAGTGACAAGGTATTTTTATGATTATTTGGAATTTGTGCTTAAATACTATTTTAAGTGTGAGCATTTGGAGGCAAATCTTTAAAATTGTGCCTTCTGTCTCAAACCTAGTTGTTCAACACCCAAATACACTGAAATAAGTTTACCTATGGAATAATTATAAATTTCCTCAGGATTTGCAGAAGCAAGAAATATTTAGTGGGCTTAACAATACAACTAAAAACTTGCAACTTCCCTTCTGCTAGCATTTGGTCATTATTTAAGTTCTTTAGACTCCAAAAAATTACCGGCTTCTACTGATCAAATGCATGTGTGTTGCCTAAATTCCCAAAACATTCAGTGCATCCTGAAATTTAACTCATGTTCAGCTAAAGCTCCTCCAAATTTTACTATGAATAGATTTTTTTTTTTTTATCTTCATGTAACTCTTTAGATTTTACTGTCGTGGGTAAAGGAGCTTCCCAGTGATGGGCAAACATTTCACATTTCTGCAGTTCTTGCACTCTGTAGGACTGTCATTAAGAGTAGCAGTGTGCAGTGAAGATAAGGACTCTAGGAAGGTCTCAGAGCATTTCTGGTCGCTCCATGGTGTTATTTCTAAAGGCAAAAGAAAGCTCAGCACCTCGGCATAGGAAAAACTCTTCACTGACCTACTTCAGCTTCACCAGTAGCTTCTTATTTAAGAGGCTGTGTGCACTTGAAATCAGTAATTAAGCAGCCTTACACAGAACATGTGGGCTAATATATATTGATCAAGCTGAAATTTGAAGACTCCTACTATGAAATAGAAACCAGTAAGAATATTAGCAATTCCCACTGCAGTGCCAGTAAATTACAAAATATCTACACCATTTGTTAATAAAAAATAAAGGGGTATTTAGTCCCCAGATGTAAAGAGGAGTATGTAGATATATAGAGAGAGAGGAAGAGAGAATCTCTATTACACTCAGAAATATTTGGATCTTAGATTTCCCACAAACCCCAAAAATCTGTGCCACAGCTTGTAGATTCTTTTCACCCAGGCCAAACACAATCTGAGCACAAAGAATTAAAATGTTACCATTTCAGAGGTTTAGAGAGGATCATTGGTTTTATAATCATGTGGGATCTGTTCTGCTATCTCTGCTCTGAGACTGAAGCAAATGCCTGTGCATGAACTGTCATCTTTTTGAGGAGCTAATGTGATTTACCCTGAATAAATCAGATAGGTTGGGAGATTTAAGGGATTGATTTTTGTAGTGCAATCTTTCACTGGCCATACAGAGAATGAGCAGGACCAACAGCATAGAAAAGACATGATAGCAAAAGAAGGAAAAAAAATTCATCCAGAAAGTATTTTCTCTCTGTTCCTCCTTCAACAATTTAAACAAAATGAAGCAATCTTGTTAGCAAACACTGGATCATTGATCTTGACTTGGAGACAATTAGAAATATCATTCACTGTAATGAAAGGATTAGCAGAGCCAAAGATTTGCCAAGCTACTGACCCTGTGGCAGAGATTTTTTCTCCAGGGATGCTTCAAACACTTATGTGTTAATTGGTGTGTGCAAATTAAGTCTGCTGGGAAGAACTAAGGGCAAGTGAAGGATACTGGAGCAATCACAACCTCCAGCAGTTCTGTACTGTGGCTTTCTCTCAATGAGAGTTGCCAAAATTTTTGCTGAAAGAACTAAATGGTCAATGGCTATCCACCAGCCGACACTGGGTTTGAGCCATAGTGTTATGCAGGGTGAAGTACTGGCTCTAGATGCACTTGGTAGAACATGGCTTGGGAGAAGGAGGCTTTAGGCCAGAAAACAGGCAGTTTTCCTTTAGCAAGCATGTATAGTATTCACTGCTATTTATTTTGCAAGACTCACCGATATTTCACTTGAATTTGAGTTCCTCATGGCTGGTCAAGCTTTCAACAGACTTGTTCCAGTTCTCCTAAAAGTCCAGCCTTTGTTTGGAGACCTTTTCTCCTTTGTGGAAAACAGGCACTTCCCCTTGGACCCACTGCAGTGAAGGACACGTCTGATGAATTGCTGTTCACCTAAAACTTTTTCACTGTGACCAAGACTTTCAAGAAAAAAGTAATAAAAGAGGAAGTAGCTCTTCCTGTCTCACTCAATTCCACGTCCATATCTGCCACAAAACTTGAAAAATGACTTGCTGGAGGCATATAACTGTTACCATGAACATCTTGTTCTCTTCACAAAAGTTGTAGACATTCTGAGAAGGCCGTTATATACAATCTAAAAAAAAAAAGGAAGTACTATTTTTTCCTAATCCTTTGCTAAGCCTTCCATCTAAAAAACTGCACTACTCTCCTTTACTAAATATTTATCTATATTTATATATAACCACTAACTATGCCATGAATTTAATATTACTTTTTTTCCCCTCCGGTTTTTTATATTCTTGAGATAATAAATACCCATGCCTTCTTGTAGTTAAATAAAAAGGTTAAGTTTAAATAATTACCAAGTAAAACATTCCCTCTGAAAATAAGGATCAAAAAAATGGGAATGGAGACAACAGATTTTACCCTAATTCAAGGTGTGGTGAACAACAAAAACAAAAAGTCTGTAAAATCTACCACAGTAACTTCAAAAGGAGAAAGAGGTTCTTAACAGAAGAAAGAAATAGTGATAGGAAAAGAAGTTAAAAGGCAATAGGTAATAAGGATTCAGAAAACTAAACCTGTTGACATCAAGTCAGCGAAAAGCACAAGGTTACAGAGCAGAAAAATCTGGGACAATGCAAGCAGTTGTGCAACTAAACCAGTTCTGCTGATTTACTCGCATGAGAGCTACTGTTCAGAAGAGCACAGGAATATATAGGGTAGCACATCCTCAGTAGCAATCCCTGTTTAACAGAAGGCTGGTTTTAAAGCTGATGTCAACGTGACTTATCAGTATGATTCTGGGCTTTCCTGGGTGCAGATGGAGCTGGGCAAGTGTTTCATGGCTTTGATAAATCAGCTTGCTGGTGTAGGAAGGTATTAAAAATGCCTGCAGTGTGTGCATCATAATGAAGTGTATATTGCTGTGTTGCTGGGTTCAGTTGGTTGGAGTTTTTTGGTTGGTTGGTTTGGTTTGTTTGTGGTTGGTTGGTTTGCTTGTTTTCTGGTGGGTTGGTTGGTTGGGGTTTTTTTTTTGTTGTTGTTGTTGTTTTGGTTGGTTGGTCTGAGTTTTAATTTTATTTTTTTTTAATCTTTTTTCTTCTTAAATTTGCTTGCTGAGGTAGGTGGCCAAAAATTGGAGCCGCCAGCATTCCTGCCAGAGCTTCTTGACACACCTGAAAGAATCTTAAGTAAGAATGGTTTAAGTTTTACTTTCTGCAGTAGCTGCAAGGCAGTGGGGAGTCACTCACACCCCAGAAGCATTGTGGGGAAGTGTGCTGTTAGCACGTAGCTACAAACTCTTATATCAAAGTGGTTTAACAAATGAAGCAAGACCAGGGGCAGTCTGGGGACAGTTCTTGTCACTTACTTCTTTAAAAAGACGTGTGGTTTATTTATTTTTTTTCATTTAGACAATGCCACATTCTTCAACGGAGTCTTTCAAAATGTGGAAAGTGTTGCATTATTTTTTGGTAAGTACATGTTCCAATTGTTCTTGGGCACTGAACAGAAAGCCTGTGGACTTTCCTTTTAAATATACTGAAAAGGCACAGGGATTTTTTGAGACTGGATTTCCCCAAAGATTGTTACAACACAAAATGCTGCTGAATGCTAAGCATTGCTCAATATCCCTGTGTTACTGCCTTGTTTAGAGTCTGCATTAGCACAAGCATCACCCATATGTGACCCACACCTGCCTCACCTCCGTTATTTACCACGTACTTTGTTGCTATTCTCTTTCCAGACTGCCTGGGTTCTCACTTCACCTGGTTACAGTCCATCTTCACTAACTTCCCTGCCCTGCTCAACTTTGTGAACAAAATGAAGTGTGTTACTGGGTTTTGTCCCAGGGATTTTGAGGACTATGGTTGCTCTTGCCGCTTTGAGATGGAGGGACTGCCCGTGGATGAAGCTGATGAGTAAGTACCATGAGGTGTTCTCCTCTGACCCCACTGGCTGTCAATGCCCTCATGCTCTGATGACCTGAAGCACAACGCTTGCCCAAACGATTTAAAGACAATTGTAAAAAACTAGAAAAATTCTTCAGAGTAAATCCTACATGATTCATCTCTGTTTAATCTAATCATTACTCACTTGCAACCTAAATATCTGATATAATCTACCAAAGATAATTTTGACTCTGATTTATCAGCCCTGTTATGTGCCATCCCTACCTGACGGTGAGCACTGTCATTTTGCTGAGCCAAAACCCTGTCTTGGAAACAGATGTAGCTGAGATGGTCATAATCTACAGGGTGTGATGATCCATTTGCTTCTTTTTTCTCATAGCTCAGAGTCTCTATTTTCACACACTTTGAAGTGAAGAGATACTCCCATCCTACAGCTGGTTTAAAGTGGTTACAAATAGTGGTCATTGATGTAACAGGTTAAATACATACCCATCTCCTTGACACATGCTACTCAGAGGTATCTAAATTCTGAACAGCCCTTAGTTAACATTTCTTTGTACTATGGAATTTTCTCTCACACTTAAGTCAGTGCCAGAAACTGGAGGGCTGTTAATAGGGGGAGGGGGGTGAGCATTAATCTGAGGAATTGATTGGGTTTACAATCTTCCAAAAGTGTTAGCATTGGGAGCTGTGCAATACACCAGCAATGTAAGCTCATAGTGGACTGCAATGAAAATGTTGGCATTTGAGTGGGATTTAAGTATCAACAAAATCAGGTTACAGCTAAGTATGACTTCAAGTGGCAGTTAGGAGGTTAAGCAGATCTTGCCCTGAGTACCTTTGCACATGCAGAGACTTTAAGACCCTGGGGCTTCCAGGCACAGAGAAGAACAATGACTTTTCCCAGAAACAAACTCATCCAAACTCCACTCTGTGCTTTGGAGGGATACTGCCCCAGAACCTGAGCAGGCTAGTAGACAAAAATGTAATCTCAGGCCAGGACAATCAAATGATTGTTCACTTGTAACAATAGGAGGTGTGAAAAGAAATTTTAAGAGAATAAAGTTCCATCCACATCTAAATAGCAAAAAGGGTTTTCTACAGTGTAAAGTAATTCATTAGTACCCTGAGTGAAGATGGCAATGGCTCAGAAGGGACTAATGTCTATAGTTAGATGGAAATTAATCCATCCACTTTCCAGCATGCAATGGCTGGGAAAATGAAGCTCTAACCTTACTAATGGGAAAAAACAACCATGGGACTTCTTATGAAAGGTTTTGTGAACAATCATGATGACATGCTGAAATGAGAGCTCAAGTTAGTTCAGTGGATTGATACCTGAAGAGCTGAGCACCTGGTCTTATTCTTCATCTAGTTTCATTTTAATGCAGAATAGCATAAATACAGAAACAGCAGAAAGTTCCACCAGCAATTTTGTCCTGTGAAACATCCAGAGTCCCTTTGTGTTGACAAATTGGTAAGTAGTCCTGGAGTGATAGCTCCTGAGCAGAGCATGCACTTAGCAGTAAGTGGAGACTGATCATTGTTTTGCAATTGACACAGATATGTTCTTGGTTCAAGAGAGTCCCCTCCAAACAGGTGGGGTTTTGTTGCTGCCATTTCTGTTCCTTAAAAAAGGGCTGAACACCTCACTACAGGTTTTAAGGCACTGGAAAATGTTTATGCCTGTAAGCCCAATCTTTTCCCATTTGCCTGAGTACCTAATTGTCACACTTAAATGAGGAGCCAAGTCTACCTCCATATTTCACAGGGGAAAAGAAGTATGCCCAGAGGACAATCCATGTTTTACAATCTCTTGCTTGTGACAGTTCAGTAAATGTTGATGTAGTTGTGAGGCACTCAGCAAACAAGAACTGCAGGGAGTTTGTATAGATTTACTATGCAGTTAGAGGAGCTTTCAGGTGCTGACACCTCACTGGTCCTCAGAAAAAGACAGAAGTTAGTCTCAAAACAATTCTTCAGATATGTTTAAAACTTAGCTTCTGATGGAGCTCATGTCTGAAACCAGACAGAGTAGTGTTTGTGGTGCAGAGGAACTATCAAGGCCTCTCTGCTGAATGCTATTTGCCCTCACCTTTATTTAATACATTTATGCATTCTGCTAGAGCAGGTTGCAGCAGGGAGCAAAACTGCTACTGATTAGCAGAGACACTGAAGTGCAAACTGGGCTTTGAGACTTCATCAGCTGAGATAACAATGTTCATGAGCTCTGATTCACTGCTAGCAACCCAAGCAAACTTTAAAAAGTCTGATCACAGTTAGGACTTGGACTGTGTCACTGGTTGTGAGGACAAATTAAATATTGTAATAGTTTTTTATTAATACAGTAAGTGATTAAATATTAAATGCTTCCTAAATAGAGGAAGTGAGGAAGTTAATGTGTAGCCTGGAAGACAGCCTGCAAGGGGCAGATGTTTGCTCCCTGCTGTGGTCAGTAAAGGAGTACATCTCCACACTGGTGAGTTCATGGGCTCATGCAGGGCCGTGGATGATGTACAATAACATATTCACTGTGTCTTTAGCAAAAGACCCCCACGAGCTGAATTAAAGTTTAACTCCTTTCATTGTGATCACAAGTTAACCCTTCCTTTAAGTGTCAATGTCGTCTTTTACATTCAGCAAGGTCAAGACCAATGGCAATTCAATAAGAGAGCCACGTTCTGAGTCCACATCTCTGAAATGAGGATTTTTCAACCTAAATCTAACAGCAAGACCCTGCTTTATTTATGTACCAATCATATATGGGGCAAATGATGCCTGAGTGTTTTCCTGGTGTTGCATTTATAGCTGATGTTAGTGAAGATAGATGCTTCTATAATATAGAAGTAGATAGTTTGCCTGTTCAAAAATAGCTGAAAAGGATTTATGGGGAGCTTGTTGTTATAGCTCACTTTTCATTGCTATTCATAGTTGAAGTGCCTTTGTTGTTTGGTGGTAGGAGAAATCTGCTTTACTCCAGTGTGAGTAAAGTATTTCCCCTTGTGATGGCTATACGGTGGGTTTTGATTCCAATTGTTCTACAGAAGAGAAAGAAACAGAGGATAATATTACATGTATTTACATAATCTCAATGAGACAAGGAATTCACAAAACATTGCAGAGACTTTAACACTCCATGAACACCAGCCTCTGTGTAGTTCTCCAGATCTGCAAAGAGAAAGGTTTTGGAAGAGCTGGAGCCAAGATTTATAGAGCTGAGTTTTAAGAATTCAGTTTCTGCAAAAAAAGTAAATATGATCTCCCACAGCATGCAGACCTCTTTTGATATTTTTTGCATTCTTATGTGAGAAGGACATGAAAGAATTGCAGTCTGATCTTGAATTGAAACAAAATTGTGTGATCTTTGTGTTATTTCATGTTTGAAGCTGCTGTTTCCAGCACCGAAAATGCTATGAGGAAGCAGTGGAGATGGAGTGCACATGGGATCCATCGAAGATTTCTACAGATGTCAGCTGCTCTACTGAAAACTTGACCTGTGGTAAGAAAGATATTAACCTGTGGTAAAAAAGATTAATCTGTGGTAAAATTAACTTGTCACATGAGCATAATGCTGCAGCTTTGCCATAACCAAGAAGTTCTTTATGGTCTATTGACCAGAAGCCATATATAAATTAAGCAGAAACAACCCCCATGTATGGATTTTTAAGGGCTTAAATTTTCTGCTCAGGGCTGAATGGAAATAGGAATACACAGAAGTACAAAGTCCAGCTAGGTAAGAAAACTGAAGACAAATAACTAGAAACTTACCAGGGCTTCTTTAATGGGCAGTTTCTGGCTGAGGTTTCCCTCACTTTGCAGGACCACTAAAGCATTCTGGAGGTATCTCCACACTTCAAAAATGCAGTGGATGCTGGTGAAAGGTCTGAAGTACGCTTCCCTTCTGAAGTTTCAAGGCCCAGTATTCATATATCATGTTTGCTCACAGCATCATAGACACTCCTCAGATACAGCAATATCACCAGCGAGCACAGAAACCATGCTCTTGTAACAGGAGCTACTCCATGCAGAACTAGTACAGTCCTGGCAAGTGTGGACAGCAGTTATTTAACACCTAATCAATTCTAACAGAATTTTTCAGTAAATATTGATAAGCAGAAAAGACTACATACTGCAATGTGATTTGAGGATACCGGCAAAGATGAGCAGCATCCACAAACCAGTACCATTACCACTTGTAAAGCAACAATCCAATCCAGTTTCCTTTTCTTGTTTCTGATTAAACCATTTTTGCTATTTAGGCCAACAAATAAAATTCCAAGAGCACTTAAATATGAATAGTACTTTTCCCAGCTTTTTCCATACTTCATAATTGGAAAATATTTTGCTCAAAATAAAAAAGAAAAAGAAAAAAAGAAAGAAATAGTCCCCCTCAAACCCCTGAAACATAAGTGTGACAGCTGTGAAAGGTCAATGTTGTGTTTTGAAACCCTGAAAGGTAGAAGGTTTAGAAGTGGGAAAATAGTATTTCCTGGGAAACTATTTCATATCTTTCATAAAGAGCAAAACACAACTCACATAAAAGGCTTGGCTTGTGGACTGTGACTTCTTGAGGTTACAAGGAATATTTAAATGAAGTTTGTGAAATGTCAAATCTGATATCAACTGGATTAAATTTTCTATGGATAAACTAGAGGCAGCAAAGCACTGCTCTGTTGGCCTCACTGCTCCGCAGGATGAATTGGCACAGACAAGAAGTCTGCTGCCAGCAGTGCCAGGCTGCATTGGATGATGTTTTGAAAACAAGCTGTTGAACTACGAAATTATACTGTGTTTAACCTGAAGAAGCACAATGTAAATAGGTTTCCACTAATTAATACAGACACAAACAGTACAGGGAGGAAGAAGCAGGATGTGGAAAAGATATTTCAATAGTACTTTGTTTGGATTTTTATTTTATTTCCAGAGTTTGGGGATCCCTGTGAACAGTTCCTTTGCAACTGTGACAAAGATGCCATTGAGTGCTTTGTGAACACACATATTAACTCTTCCTTGAATGGGCTGGATGTCTCCTTCTGTCTATCTCTGGTTACAGGTAATAATGAGGATCTGATTGATTGCCTCTCCTGCCAGTTTCAATGCTGGCATCAAATCTGCCCCAACAAAAATGAAGCGGTAGCACAGGATACTTTCCTGTGCTAAATCAGGCAGTCTGTCCTATTCTCTGTTTCTTGTGACTTTTCCATTTACTTAAGTGAATACTGAGATAGAAGAACAGAGTGGACTAATTGCCATCCTGGAGCAAGTCCAGAAGAGGTTACTGAGGTGGTGAGGGGGCTGAAGCACTTGATGAAAGAGGAGACACGGGGAGATCTGTTTACTGTCCTTATTACCTAGTGGAATGTATAGAGCAGATTGGGCTAGACCCTTCCTGGAGGTGCACAAGGGCAGGACAAGAGGAAGAAGACAAAACTGCAATAGGGAATTTGCAATTAGATATGAAGGCTCCCTTTTGTTTGTTTGTTTGTTTCCAGGAGGCTACTGCCAATCCTGTGAGGCTCTTGCCAGCCTGGATCCATGGGTGATACCTGGGGTGGTTAGAGACCCACCAAGGTTACTAGCAGGAATGCCAAATACTGCTAGCTCAATTTGCCTTTAAATCATGCAAAAACTACCTGCAAAGTCAAAAAAACAGGCCTCCTCTGCTACTTGGTTTCCACCTTAGAAGGAATATCCTTTCTAAAGATGAAGGGAGTATTTACCTCCATTGTCACACACTAATCTGTGCTCTGGAGCTGAAGTTACAGCCTTACAAAACTGAATACCTGTCCTGCGGGAACAGTGCAGGATTAAAAACTTAATTCATATGGATTGCAATCAGAGCATGGCAGGGGGAGGACCCTCTAACTCCCAAGCTGAGAGAGATGTGAAAAAGTGATGCTGGTTTTGTAATCCTTTAGCTCATATTCAAACCCCACAGTGGTAGAGACATACACATCTCTATCACCCTCTGGATGTGTGCATCTCTTCATGAATAGGTCAAGACAGAAGAAAAAGCCACAGGAAAGTTTGCATCAAAGCCAGAAAATTGTTTCATGTAGCCCAGTAAGCTTTCACTGGGATCAGATGGCTCTAATACAAAGTATGGCAGTTCCAACACATCACAAATAAAGGGGAAATTGTGAGGTGCTAACAGGAAAATCATGCTGGTTTTACCACTGCTGAGTAAGACAGATTCAAGTTTAGCTCACTGAATAGCTCCACTAATTTTAGGCTTCTGATTATATTTCCTAATGGGAAACAAAAAATCTTTTGAATGAACCATTTTCTATTTAGTGTTCACTCATGCTATTACCCTTCTGTGTAGCTGTTCTGCCAGGTTCAGGCTTCAGGAAAAAAACAAAAAACAAAAAAACAAAGAGAAAAATAATCATCCTATCTGACAAACTTCCAGGAAAAGGATTTCAGTAGATTATTACAGAGAAAAAAACCTGAATGCAATGGGGATCAATTTGCCTAAATATTTGCTTCAAGAGGAATAAACACAATGAACTCCTGATTTATACTGTTCAGATTAAAGAGTGACAAACTCCCTTCTAACACTTCAGTCTATGAGAGAACCTTCTCCTTTTCAGAAACCAGCAGCAATAGAGTGATGACAACACTTCACATGGAGGGTATGTCCTTATCTCTGTAGTTCTTTGACTGGAATATAATAATTGAGATAAACTTATACTCAGAAAAATTAGTATTTTGGAATCTTTGACAAATTTTAGCAAGACGTCAAAATATGTAAGAAAAAAAAAAAAAGCCTAACAAACTAAAGCATCATTTTTGTGACAAGCTTTTACAAAGGTGCACAACAAAATTTCAACCAAATGGCTCTTTTCTGAGAAGGAATCCTAAAAAGAACTCTCAATGTCATTTAAAAATAGTATAAGAAACATATTAAAAGCAACTTTAAAATATTTTCCGATGGATCCTTTTCTGTTGCATGCACATTTAAGGCTCTGCTTCAACAAGGTCCTGAGCCAACTGCTTGGACTTAATCATTTGAGCTTTCTGTTTAAAGGTTTAATTCTTTTCATATCTTCACTATAAGCCACATATTAAAGTATCTACTAAAATGACAGTTTAAAGAATGCTGATTTCTAGACAGTTTCTCTTGAGTTTGACACTTAATTTGACTCAGGGATTTAAAAAAAAAAATGTACTGTACACTGCTGAGTAGAATTTAGTATAAGCAAATTGCTATCAAGGCAGGATTTTAATAGTTATGCAATTGACAATAATTAGGCTTGTATTTGCTATATTTATATCATATAATAACTGTGCAAAAAGCACAACGGTATTAATATTGAGAAACAAGCTCCATTTTGATGGCCTCTGATCCTGTTATGTTGAGATCAAGTGCTCTAATGAGCATCCTACGGCATGACTCTCTGGACTAAGAATGCTTTTACATTTACAGACCTCCTTCATCCTCGGACTGACAAAACAGAGGCTGTGACTGCATCCCTGGAAGAAGGTTTGTAATTAGAGTGCAAGAAGCTCTCAAAAGCTCAAAGACTGAAACACAAGAATAAGTTTGCTTTCTTTATGCCCTGATATAAAAGTAGATTATAATGATCTGGTGATCGAATTCAAGACTGAATGAGAAGCTGATATTTTCCAGTGTATACACATGACACAGCCACTGTCTACAGTAAGTTTCTCAGAATGGGTATTTTACAACTGTGGCAGTTTAGGCTGGGTGCCCCCTGCCACTGCTGCATGAGATACACCTGTGGTGTCCTGGGTGCCCACCCACAGAGGTGGACACAAGAAACAATGTATTTCTACCCATAAATCCTGCACCCTATAAGGCCATCTGCAAAGTCATTCTTTTCCTCTTTCTTCCCTCTCTGCTCCCACGGGAGATGTCCTCTCTTATCGGGTAATGCCGGGGGAGTATCCTCAAGGCCTCTTAGGCCTGTCTAGGCCTAATGCCAGGAGGAGAATGGAGGGGGGGGGGGCAGTCTCAAACCTGGCCAGCCTGAGACTTGCCTAGCAGCGGGAGGGGGAAGAGAGAGCCCTGGGGGGTTTGGGTTTACCCTCAGGTGGGAAGAAGGGAAGGATTGGGAAGCCTCTGGGAATTCTGTGAGGGGTTCTGTACGCTTTGGGATACTCTTTGTCACTATGCTTTGTGGTTTGTAGTTCTCTGTAGCTTCACCAATTGCTTTTTCCATTTAAACTTTCCATCACTCTCCAATCCGTTTGTGTGAGTCTCATTCTTTTGTCCCTTTCGGGGCAAGAGACGATCTGTCTGGCCCCAAACCAGCACAACAACAAACCCTGTTTTCATCCACACAGACCGTTTTCCCCTGGAAACACAGGGTGCAGCAGGTGAGCTGTTTGACAGAAACATGCTGTGTGAGTGTCAGCCACTGGACCCACAGCCAACTGCATATTTTCTGTCTTTAAAAAGACATTTAATTATACAAGAACAAGCAGTAGCATGAGGAAAAATTCAGCATGGCTTATGGAGAATGAGCCAGTAGTTCTGTGGTTTATTTACTTGTCATGTAGAGGTCCAGGCTGAAGACCATCTTATTGGTGTCTCTTGGGTGAGTTCCTAAACCATGAGACCAAGTGGTTCTTTTAACAATCTTAATATTTTTCTGCTACAATCAACAGCTATCATAATCAGGAATGGATGCTTGCAGGAATATGAGCAGTTGCCCTAAGCATGAATCTGGAAAAATGAGAAAAATCATGGATTTTTTTTGTCTTTTTGGAAAAATGAGAAAAAAACATGGATTTGTTTTGTCTTCTTTTTATGTTTGTATCTTCTCTTTATTATTATTATTATTATTACTATTATTAAGAAAAAATGCTTCAGACTTTAACAGGCTTTTTAAAAATTATTTTTTCAATTTATTCAATTTTTAAGAAGTGCACAAGGGTACCTACCTGAAAAGGCTTTGTGCCAAGTGTAAGTGCTGGCAGTTCCTTCGTACCTATTATCAAGGTGGGGGTTTTAGCAGACATTTTTTGTTGTTGCCTAACAACAGCTCAAATATTGGTTCATGTTGCTGCTTCTGGGAGGCTTGGTAACAGAAAACTGAGAACTCCTGGAGGAGTGAGTGCACTTGCAATTGCACATCTGTATCTATCTTTTACCTCCTGCAAAAAAAAACCCAAAAACAAGTTCATGCTCTCTAAAGAGGAATGGATCATCAAAAGTCTCATTAGGAATTTTAGAAAGCTGAAAATGTATCACAGAGAGTCTTTGAAGGAAACTTTTGGAGAATCACTTACCATTTAAAAGTTGTCTCCCCATTTAAGCCCAAAGAGGCTTCAACATTGACAGCTGTGGGAAATGTATGACAACAAAGCTAAGTACTGCTCAGAAACTCCTTCAAAGGCAAAGACGTTATTCTTCACATCACAACCTCCTACCAAAATGCAAAAAGAAGCTGAGATTTTTTGATCATTTGACAGATGTGTTTATCAAAACACTGCTCACAAAAAAAATTTATCAGGTAAAGACATAAGCTAGAGGTTAGGGAAGTATTTGGCCTTATACCTGTGTATCCATATTTGACTTTCAATGCAGGTAAGGTGTTCATGTGAAATGTGGCATCTTTAGGCAGCAGTGATCTCACTGTTAGAGACCTAATCCTGTTTAGGATATTTGTCTGTCAAACAGATTTAATAAAGAATTTGAGACTTCAGTCTTATTTATGCTCCTGTTTTGTTAGTGTAAAGCACATTATTTGAATGCAGCAAGGAGATGATTGTGTCAGTATCACTTTGTCTATAGCAATCAATGCACTGCTGAGGAAACCAGACACATCTCTATACATGACATGCCTAGGTCTTCCTGCTTTACTGAAAAAAGCCACTTGACTTTTCATAAGAGTCTGTGCTGATAATTTGTTTTCTGATTTTACATTTTCTGTTTTCAACAGTGATTTCTTTTGACCTCAGTGAGATTGTCCTAGGGACTTCCAAAGATAGAGGTAAGAGTCTGATTATACTTTTGCTGACGAATCAGGCACTCTTGACTCCAGGTGAAAATGGATTTTGGTTTATGAAGCTCTGTGCTGTCACAGTTGAAAATCTGCAGCACAAGATTTCTGGGTAATCTCTCTAGTTCTTCTGCTGACTTCCACATCCTTCAGCAAAACATTTATCCCAGTTACCCTCTTTATAAAACAAGGCTAATAGTGATGGTTAAGCTTTATGATGCTCTTATAGAAAAGTCATTGCAGAAATTCATTGCAAAAATACAGCAGGTAGGTCATGAGCATGATGCCTCTGTTTTTTGTACAGTTACCATGAAGGACCACAAAGGTACAGCTCCGTCTCCCCCCGTCATCTCAGTAAAAGGTCAGTGACTCACAGCTTTCCTTTTCCTTTGACTGACATAGCAATACTTCATCTAAAAGCACCACAGTTAAGAATCCATGCACGGTGACAACAGGGCTGTCAGAGAATCAAATTTAGATCAGGGTCAGATAGCAGATACACAAACAATGAAAGCAGAGGGTGAAGCACTAGCTGTTCATTGCCTCCAGCTGCTCATTTGCACTCCTCATACAAGTATTTGTGAGAACCTCTTCACATAAGGTTTTCTGATATAATAATTGATTTTTAAATTACATTCACTGCATCTGCTGCCAGAAGAGTTCATTTTGATTTTGTCTTCTCCTTTTAAAAATAGAATTTCCCAGAATTCTTTCCTGGACTGAAACCTGTTTCAGCTTTTGCAGTTGTTAATGCTTTGAGTACAGCCACACTACTAGCTACAGCTAGAAGTGGGCAACCTTGGTAGATTCAAAAGTTTTTAGTAGTCTCTTTTATATATAAAGAATCATTCAAACAGGCTGAAATGCACCAGAAAAATGTCAAGGAATACTGAAGAGTAAAAAGTAGTAAATTTTTTATTCTGATTATACGTGGTATCCACGTCTCCCATCCCATCACAGAAATTTGGCATTGCTGTACTAAGCACTGGTCAAAATCCTTAAATGTTCTTCTCTGTTAACTTGGATGTATCAGAAAATCTGTGTGTTGTGTTGCAGATCTGCACAACTCCCAGCAGATTATTTGTAGTATCTATTCCTAGGCTAAGCACACAATTTCCTAAGCTCCAGTTTCATTTTTCCACATCAAGGAATCACTTGCATTTCAACACATCGCTGTCAAACAAAGTGGCAGAAGATGTGAACCTTGGTGTGCTATTAATATTAAAACTACTGTGTTGCTCTTTATCCCTTTTTTGCAGCCTTTCATGGGCTTCACTGTGTTCTTAGCAGTACTTTCAGTTTTTTAAATCTACTCTCTTATCCTAGGACAGGATATTTTCAACACCTAGTAAAACCAGAACATGAGAGGGGAAAAACTTAATGAATTTGCATCTAATCCAGTTAAGAAGATCAGCCAAGGAATTCAAAAGTAAAGGCTTTAAAAATATGGAAACACACATTCAAAAGTATTTGCAAACTATTTTGTTTGCGAATGCCACATTCTTCAAACTGACATTCAGAAAGAAACGAAACCATTTGATTTCCATTTGATAAGCTTTAATTTAAAAGTTAGCTTATATTAAAAAAAATAAAAAATATGTCAAGTAATCCTCAATTAAACAAAACATTCCCGATTGTGTCGGTGTGAGCTGAAATTCCCCCCCCACCGACAATAACCAGGCTAGCCCAGTCTGGAAGCAAATGAAAAGCTGTATTTACAAGCAGAGTCTAAAATCTACAATGAAATGCAATGAATATGTACAAATATACAAAATTCACGACATTCACAAATATATACAATCAACAGAAAAGCACAACCAATCTCCCTTTGCTTCCCCCCAAGGGGACCCTCCCAAAGGGGCCTCTCTCTCTCCCAGGAGCTTCCCCCCCAGACCCCCCTGGACAGAGAAGCAGAGTTAGTTAGAGCAGAAAGTTGTTAACTTAGCTGCCAAGGTCAGTGTGTTATCTTCAGCCAGAAGAGAAGAAGAAACAGCAGCCAGACAGCCCAGCAACTGCCCCCACTGCCGAACGCAGAATGTGCAGAGTGCCTACTTTGTTTTGGGTAATAGTTCTTAAACATTTCTATCTATCCAATGGAAGTATTTAGAACAATCGTTATTTTGCTTTCTTACACCAAATAGTGACTTATTTACATTCTTTCACTTTCTCTGTTCTGAACTTTGCAAGGAAAAATTAAAAAGACAGTTTCAAACCATCACACTGATCAATAACAAAGATTCAGATAATCTAAAAATAAGTACCAGTTTAGGATAAAGAATATCCTTATGGCTGTTTTAGTGTGTGTTTTTCAATCTCCACTTATTTTCCCCTTGGTATTTCCTTGCAGTTACAACATAGTAAATCCTTCAGTTGCCTAGCTCTGCATCAGTGAAATAATCTTCTTCCATTTACTAATATTGTTCTTGGTTTTGGTAAACTCATGTGAATTGGTGCCTTTTTAAAAGCAATTTATTCAGAAAATGACATCTCAGCTGCACTTCATCTCTCTGTAAGGCTGACTAACCAGCAATCCATATTATTTTCAGCAACTGACACAGCTCTTTACCTCAGTATGTAATATACAGAATTAAAAAGAATAATCAGCAGTTAAAATGGTCATAATTTAACCAGTATCATTTCTCCTGGAAGGCAAGAGATGTGAAGAAATGGCCAGTAGGGATATTTGTTGCTTTTCCAATTCTCATCTTGAATGTTTTTTTTTTCTCTGTGACCATCAATCCACACCAGTTCTGCCTGAGGATATTACTGTGACTGGTTATCGAAAATTGAAATCTTGCTGTTTATTTTCCATGCATTCTGCTTTTCTCTTTCTGCTTATTTAGAAGAGGATGGATTTATGGAAGCTGCGGTCCCAGTGGAAGAGATAACTACCTCCCCAGCCTCATTCCCAGGAGGTATTAACTCAATGCAAGTCAAAATTGTCCCCACTGAGAAGATTCTTACAGCCACATCTGCAAGGGCAAAAGAAAAAGGCAAGTAAAACCTGAATTATACCTACTCTAATTTACAGCAATCCCTTATTCCTGTTCTCAGCTATTTGAGGATTCAGCATTTCTCAGAGATACATAAAATAATACTATTTTCTCCCTAAATCAGATTACATAGAATACAGGGTGCACACCACTGTACTGGAAAAGGCAGTTCACTGTAAAACCCTGATCAAGAAAGCTCAATTATTCATTAATGAACAGTCTTCCAATGACAAAATAAACATATGTTAGAAGATTGCCACTTGATTATGGCTCAGAATATGCAATTTTGAAGACATTACTGAAAGAAGAGTTTATTCTACCTTTGTAAGTCTTATCTATGCCTATGTCATCTGCAGAAACAAGCCCTGTAAGTGGTAGCCAGAGCACAACTTCCTCTGGAATAGCTCTCAAACCAGTACTGTCTGATAGGGGACCCAAAGAGCCTGCAGGAAAAGGTAAATATTTTTTCTTTTGTCTGTTTGTTTGTTTTTTTCTAGTTATATCTAATCAAATATTCAGTTATTCTCCATTAAAAGGTAGGTTCCTATTACACATAAAACCAGTTATACTAAACCAGGTAGGCATGCACATATGTATTGGCATTTTAAAGAGCAACAGAAGTCATCATCTGGAAAAGCTTCCAACAGATTAACCTCCTTCAGCAATGTGCTATCATTAACACAAAAACTATTTATAATTGGGCTGTAAGCACATTTTTTAATGCAGTACAAGATCTAAATTGAGCTCAGTGAATGTTTGCCATTGCTTTTGTTTTTAGGCAGTATTTTAATCACATCTTTTAGTCACATTTTACAAGCAGAAGAAGCAATAAAAGGAACATCTCCTGCTCCTCACTCTGACCTCTTGCTAAAATCTTGCCTGTCAGCCTCTTTCTCATCATTTCTGATTCTGTTTCAACTCCTGCTGAGAGTTCACAGAAATCCCAAGACGTTTCAGACCTGTCTAAATCCACATTGGTGGATGGCCCACCCATCTTGTTAGGCTTCCCAACGGAGAGAAGCAGTCCCAGAACTAGAAAAGAGCAGGCATGAAGAATCATCCCAGCTTTTCATCAAACAGGAAAATTTAATTGCAACACAGCAGCTGTAGAAATTGTGCATCAGTGCATGAAGCTGGTGTTTGTTCTTACTGACTTAACATGATTGAGCAAAGACTCAAGCAGGTGTATGGGCAGAATATCCTGCTAGGGAAAGCAACCCAGGGTTGTCCCTGGAAGAAGCAGGGAGAGTCAGTTTATTGCTGCGAAAGGAAAGATGAGAAAATTCATGAAAGCAAGGAGGATGCACAGAAAACAGAAGCCTTCCTCTCTCCTACAATCCAACCATCAGCCCGTTCAAGTCCTTTTTTTTTTCCTGGCAAAGCAGCAAAAGAGGTCTCCTTAATATTTTTTTTCCCCCCCGATATGGAGCACAGTCAAATCTTACAGATAATCCCCACAGTATCAGTTTTCCTGAGTGAAGCCCCAGAGGCATTAGGGTTGGGACACAGAAATGACAAAATGTCAACAGAGAGTGACCATTCCAACAAATTGCTCCTGCATTGGGGCTAAGGGACATCATAGCTCGAATTGAGCTATCTTTCAACTGAAAGAAGTTAATATTTCCTCCAGCACACATAGTTAGTTATTGCCCAGCTATTGTTGTGCAAGCACAGGTTAGGACTCTATTTTCTGAATTAATCAAGACGGAGTCTAGAGAAATCTAGGTTTGAATATTCTAGCAGAAAAATGTAACTCGGATTACAAAGGATTGTAAGGACACTCACTGCAATCCAATTTGACTTGCATCCCTATCTTCATAGAGATCTCTCTCCCGTTTATGTATTTTCCTCCCACTTCAGCTGTCTTGTTCAGAAATCTTCTAAGAAGCATTGTTCATGGACGGGAGCAGTAATTTAGAAACAGCAAAATGTTGTCCTTAAAAGTTTCTGATGGCTCTGAAAATACATCTATGGTCCCAAGGATCCAGTGAAAACATGATGTGTCAAATTGTATTTTTTGTTTTATAGTATGTGAGCGATTAACCTTTCTTCAAGAGAGAGACAATGGAAGAGAGAAGAGGGAGCTGCCCCAGCTAGGAGAAATGCTATTCTGTTTAACTGAGAGATGCCCAGAGGACTTTGAGTCTTACGGTTGTTACTGTGGCCAAGAAGGAAGAGGTTATCCTACTGATGCTCTGGACAGGTGTGGGCTCTTCTAGAATCTGCCATTAACTGTGGCTATTATTGGGGTGCTATGGACCCACAAAGATGTTTTGGGGCCTTGTATAGCTATGTATCAGCAGTCAGGCCACATTTGGGGAAAATACTCGCAGGTCACTAAGACACATTCTATTATTGCATCCAAGTTCTAGACAGGAGTTACTAAAGAAAAGAGAACAATGGAAGTAAGTAGAGTAGAATGAAGAGAGTATCAAAAGAGATGAGGATAAGGGTTGCAATGTAACTTGGCTAACAGGTGGTTTGGAAAGTGATTTATGAAGATTTAACACATGAGGGCATATCAGGGCTGAATGGAGGACTCAGCATACAGCACATATTTGCACACAAAGGAGACTGCACATATCACATGACAAAGACTAGAAGCAAGTCAAGGCTCTGGCTATCATGATGCTGTTTTCATATTTTTCAGCCAACAGTACTTGAACACTTGAAGACACTTCTCACAGTGGATTTGGTCAGTTACAATTGTAATTACATGGTTTAAAATGAAACCACCCTCATCACCCCCACCTCCCCCAGTCCCCCCCATGGCTCCAGAAAGCTACAGCACTTTTAAACATAGGATACCAAAAGAATGTAGTTAAACTAGGAAGAGGTATAGGAGGAGAGTAGGAATAGTTTGGATTGTTTTCCTTCTGCTTTATGGAAAAGATTTTTTTATTATATGAGATCTAAATTTTCTCCAATTTAATGGCCACTGAAAACAAAGACATAAAATAATTGCAAATACGCTGTGCTACAGGAAGAGCAGATATTTGTTTCCATCTACTGCTTCAGGTGCTGCTTCTCTCATCAGTGTTGTATGGAACAAGTTAAGAAACTTGGATGTTCTGCAGAAAGAAGTTCAAGATCTGAAGTTGTTTGTTTTGATCATAAGCCAAAATGTAAGTTTGTGTTAGAGGAACTTCCTCATGTCCTGATGACAGAGCACCAACGCATTACAGACCACATGTCACCATGCCTGTGAGCTGCTTGAGCTGAGGATGGAGACAGCAAAAAATTGGCTTACAAAGACAGCAATATTTACTAACAACCTGAGAGGTAAATTTGAGATGAAGGTTATTACACCACTCTGTATGATGTGACCAGGTAAGGATGAGAAAAATTATGTTCAGATACTTTATGACAGGAGGCAGAAATCAGCTATTGTTGTCTTAACAATCACAAATTGAACTAAAGCCAGTCAGACCTTCAGCTGCCCAGCACCCTGGGGTCAGGCTTGTATTTAGATGACTAAAGGTGAATTTGGAGACTAAAATTCAAGGCAGGTTTGAAAATTTTATTTCCAAAAGCTCATCTAACCCATGGAAAATTACATATTGACTAATTGTAATGGCTTTCAAACATTAATTCTGAATTTCCTTTTAAGGTATTGGTTGGACCATATGTGAAAAGCTACTATGTGCTTGTGATAAGACAACAGCTGAATGCATGGCTTCTGCCTTCTTCAATGAAAGCCTTAAGTTTCCACACAGGCAAGAGTGCCAAGGGGAGAAAGTCTCATGTCAAAAAGATCCTTATGAGAGGCCTTCAATGGGCACAGAAATAGGCACCGAGATCTCCAGCTCTGAGGAGAGCAGTGAGGAGGAAGGTCCACTGCTGAGCGTACTAAGAAGATCAAAGAGAGAGACACTCCAAGCTGCTGGAAACCCCAGAACTGTGCAACATGGAAGCAGATAACCAACCACACCATGCACACCTGAGAAACAGCACAGAGACTTTCAGCCAGCCATTGTGTACCTTACTCTGGCTTACCACTCTGTAGGCTGCCTTATACTTTCCAGCACATAAATCATAGACTAAGTATTAAATGTTAGGCTGTGTAACTTCTTACTATAGTGAAGTCAGCACTATGGACCATCTCTTTAGAGCAGATATTGCCTTAAATAATTGCCAGTATTCTTTATAGTTTCAGTAGATTTTCTATGTAAAAACTGTTCTGATCACAGACTGACGTTTGTTCACTGTGGAGATGGTTCAGACTGGATCTTGCTGATGGTGATTAAGTATTTCAAGTTTTTAATTAAACCAATCTGCAACTACTCCAAATTCTTTTGCAGACATTTTTGTTTAATGAGCTTAGCACAATGCACTCAGAAGAAAATGAATTCCTTCTTATCTAATTTCCATTTTTAACACAGTTTCTGTTGGTCAGTCAGATCATGGCAGTAAGACACATTCCTTGCCCCAAAGCTGTGTACTACGCACAGCTATCCCCAGGTTTGCGAGCTTTCCCTTCTCTAGGCTGAACAACCTCAAATCTCTCAGCGTCTCCTCATAGTGGAGGTGCTCCAGCCCCTTCATCATCTTTGTGATGAGTCTATGATTAGTCATAGACTATAGAAAGAAGACACCTACCTTCTAAAATTTCCTAAATATACATGAAATATTAATTAAAGTCTGCAAAAATTAGGAACAGAGGAGCAAAGGAAAAATGATGACAATACAATCCTCTCAATATTAAGATATATCTCAAGTGAGTTATAAAAGGTCCTAGCTTCCTGAAAACAGAGAAGGAGTAACTAGCAACAGTGTAATACTCAGCCCCATTGGATGGCATCACTGTTTGAAGAACAGTACCTGTGTGTGAACTATATACAGACTTTCACACACAAGGACAGCTTGATTCCTTGAAACTGATACTTCAAGTCCAGTATGTTTTCTAATGAGGGAGGCCTCAAAAGCACAGCTTACTTACCTTCTTAAAGCTTATATGCTAGTAGGAAATTATTTTTGTATTGTGCACCCTCCAGTTGTGGTGGTCTTAGTAACAGTAATGGTTTAATCATAAATAAAAAGCATTTGTTTAATGACGCTGAATGCTACGGCATCTGCAAAAGTGGGTAAAAGCAGGCCTGTTTTAAAATGCAAAAAAAACCCTGACACTGACATTTTAACTGTGAGCAGTAAAAATTAAGTGACACCTTAGAAAACACTGTTTTGATTTCTTTTATTGCTTAAATATAGATTGCACAGTGTGTTCTTACATTTACTGAAACTGGTTCATTACATACAGTACAGAATATATGACCATCAGAACAACAGGCAACTTTGCCCTGATTCTGACACAGGGTATTTCTATCTTTTGAAATTAACAAGGATTTGATTTACTTTAAAGTGATCCAATACCAAAAGCTGAATTTTTTGAAAATGACATAATGGGAAAGAGAACCCAAAGCAAAAGCTGGTATATACTTAAAGAGCTGGATACCAATTTATAAATATTGTGACAGTACTCCCACGTGTTGCAGGTAACACAGGGCCAGTATGCATATAGAGCTTTTATGTTCTGCATCTTGTCTCAAGAACATACAGAGATAAGTGAAATAAAGCAGCTTTACCCTGTACAAAAGCATTCTTAATTAATTTGGTTTGAATCATTAGCTACATATAACTAATAGCTACCAAAACAATACATTTTACAGTCACTCCCATCTTACAGCAGTCCAGAAAGGCCAAAGTGAACCAATTATTGACTTACAGACTCCCTGAATTTCCAGAAAGGAAGAAGTTAAATATCAAGTGAACATACAGAGTGTTACAAGCTCTTAATTCCCTGCACAATACCTGCACAACACCTGCATTTCCCAAACAAAGCTCATATGAATATTGAAAATATGGAAGCCTAGCATTAGCATAACCAAAAAGTACTTCATGAACAGAACAGAAAATGAAATGCTGAAACTAATTATTTTCACATGCAGCATTCATGCAACAGAATTCAATCACAGAAACAATCCTGTATTTACAGCACAGTCTCCATACTGCAAGAGTGCAAACAGAAGTACATTTTTTATTTCTGAGACTCCTTTTTTTTCTTTTGGTACAAAAGTGCACAGTGTTATTCTTATAAAATGACAGTGAATAAGTGTTTCACATTTTATCCCTTGGATCGACTTATTATTAAAAAATTACACTCTTCATATAGGCCAGAAAACTATTATGTCTTACCTTAAAAAAAAAAACAAAAAGAGAAAACTAAAAGCTAGAGTCCTATTTATGTGTAGACTGCGGTCTGATCAGGCTGACACGCTGCAGCAGTAAAAATCACAACGGAATGCTGTAGATAAGGGGCTGTTTCGTCATCCACTAACAGCTGTGATTGCACTGTTAAACTGAAAAGAAGGTCTCAATTACCTTTTGAGTTTTGTGAATGCTTTTTGAAAGTCTCAGCATGTTATCTCATAGGTTTAAGTAGCTGATATTTCTCTGATGTTACATTACATCACGCTTTTAAAGGTAGTCCAGTGGAATACTGCACTACAGTTCAAAAAAATTAAAATCCTTTTCATAGTGGGTTTGCAAATGCTCGAAACAGTCAGCAAATTAGCTGGCCTGATAACCATTCAGATCTTAGAATTAGGCAATCATAGATTAATTTAGCTTGGGACTTCTGAAGGTCACCTAAACTAAGCTCCTGCTCAAAGCAGGGCTAATGCAAGTTAGATCACTTTGTGTTCATGGCCTGATCACTTCATCTAAACTGCTGGCTAACTTAAATATCTTACATTTATTATAGATATTTGAGAAGATTAATTCATGGTTGTGCTGCTTCACTCTGATTCAGATAGATCAAGGGACTTCAAACTTCTAACTTGCTATTCATGACATCAACAAAAGTTATTTTTTCTTTTGCCTGCAGAATTTAGTGAGTCATAAAGACAGCTGACAATAATAATCAAAATGTCAGTGATTTACTGTATCAGTTTTACATTATTTACATTTCGATTGCATACTCAGATACATAAACCTATGAAAGTTATGATTTCTAGAAAGGTTTGAGAAAAGAAACACAAATGAACAGAGATGCATCTCCAAAATGCTTTTGCTTGAAAGCATATGTAATAAACTCTTAGACTTTAAATGGTTTCATCCTCTTTTCTTTCAGTTTCTAAAATACCATTAAAAAGCTGTAATAAACTACAGAGAAATACTTCATAGAATATATCTGTAATTTCTGTATTTATGGTTTTAAATGCTTTCAGTTTTATTTCTGCTATACTAAATATATCTTTCATGTATTTATACTAAAGCAGACAGTAAAATACTACTGCATTTTCAATAGTACAGTCTGTAAACCATACACCTTAAGACATGAAAAGTATTGCACAGTTCAGTGCTTCCAGAGGAAATTTCTCTCCTCTTGCACAAAGCAGTTAATTTTTAACAAGAAACACAGGACATATGCCAGGAATATATCTCTAAAAAGCATGTTATGTGATGCATCCAAAAAATACTTAACAAGTGCCCATTAATTCATTTACTGTACTTGAACACATGTAAGATACTGGGGTCTTTTTTCCCCATATATTCCAAAATAAGGAAGTTGATCAGCTATGACAGCATGAACAAAAGGGAGCTGAAGTAGTGCTCCATTGGTTACATTTAATGAGATGAAGCAAGTCAAAAGCATTCTATTTACACTTGTAATCGAGGTGGAGAGGAAAACAACACAATGAAAAAAAAAGGTTTTAACAGGTTCTTCAGTTACAATGCCTCAAATTAAAAGGAATTTACAGAAATACAAATTCCTAGAGTAATCGAAACATTCAGCAATATGGCAAGACAAGTTTTAAATGTGACTTTTACATGTACTCAAACATGAAAATGAAGAAATATGATATATGAGAAACCTAACTTCAAATATATTACAGGACAACTCAAGACATTGTCATGAGTTTGGCTAGAGTAATCTGTATTTGGCTCATCATTATTAAGTTACTTTAGATGAAATAGTAAAATTGAAAACTCATCTTCTTCTTTCTATTGTACTCTACTCTAAATAGTGTCCATCAGACTTCAGAAGACACTTAATACACACAAAGATCCGGAAACTTCATCTCGTAGACTGGAACGGATTGGTAATGAGCATGTCCAGCAGTAATGGTCATCGTTCCTGAGGGGCTAGGTGGAGGACTGTGAGAAGAACAATCAATACATCAAATTTATTATCACAGGCAGAATCACAGTTGTTATTACAGGGATTGCTTTCGTTTTTATAACTTTATGCACCAATAGCTGAGAAAGAGGACTAAGCTTCTCCACCACCAATCATCAGTATTTTATCCTATTCCTTAAATTCTAAGGCCTTTCTTGGTTTTCCTTTTTGGTTTTTCTTTCGTAGTCTGATCTAAATCTACTTCACTGATGCTACAGAGCTATGAAAATGCCTTTTATTACTAAAAATATTGGGATGTTTTACTTATTGATGAGCACTGCTTATAGTGAGCCAAGGCCTTTTCTGCTTCTCACATCACCCCACCAGTGCTTTGCGTGGGGGCAAGAAGTTGGAAGGGAAGAAAGCTGATTAAATGGATATTCTGTACTGTATGACATCATGCTTAGCAATAACAGCGTTAAGGGAAGTAGGAAAGGGGGGGCAACTGGAGTTATGCCATTTGACTTCCCAAGTAATTGTTATGCATGATGGAGACCTGCTTTCCTGCAGTGGCAAAACACCAGGTCTGCCAATGCCTGACCTGCATTTCTTACTTTGGCTATACCTATTAAACTGTTCCATGTGTTTTCTCACTTTTACCCTTCCAATTCTCTTTCCCATCCCACTCTGTGGAAGTCAGCTGACGTGTAGGGTGGAAATACCTACCAGGACTGAACCACAGTATTTAGTTAAGTCAGTTATTTTCTGCCTATTAAACGTGCTTAAGAACATTATGAAGTGCCCATCTGAAAGTAGTCACAATTGCTTTATAACTCATTTTTCATTCATTATAGTCTTCTTGCATAAAGCCTTACCGAATGGTGAGTTCCAGTATCTGTGCAAGTCTATCATGGAGCAAGTTTGCCTAGGAAAAAGAATGAAAATTGAATTAAGCACTAGGTATTGAACCAGGCTAAAATGAATGTGCCAGGCGATAACACATCACCACATGATAAATCTACACAGCTTTTCCTGTCTCAAACTCTTTTCTCACTGCTGCAATGATTCTGAGCACTGAAGAGGCACATGAGATTGAGTGAGCTTGTCTTGGAGCACAGGGAATTATATAGCAAATTTTGCTGTTGCAGATCAGAGTTTAAAAACCTGAAACAGATTTAGTTATTGAAAATATCTAATGGGGTAAGTACTGTTCCATTTATCCAGGATGAAATACGAATTGACTGTGAATTTAGATTTCAAAGACAGCAAGGAAAACATTAAGATGAAGAGTGTATGAGATCTCCACTCCTTTTCAAACCGTCTAGGAACAGCCAGAAGCACAATTAAGTAACTGGAATCTTACAACACAGATAGTAGTGGAGACAATAGCTGGACTTCTTCAGAAGTAACAGCAGCAGTAACATGGTAACATAAATCCCCTTTAGCCAGCACATCCCCATTTATGTTTATTTTAATATCTTCAATGCTATCTAACGTTTTTCAGAAACTCACTTTGGTTTCACACTGTGCTGCAATTTCTTCAAATGGTGCTTTCTGGAACTTCTCAATCACAAGACGTCTTTTTTCTTTTTCCTGTTCTTCAAGTCCATTGTTATCTTAAAAAATAAATATGAAAAAAAGAAGAAAGTATAGGCAAATGTAATCTTTGTCTATCAAATTTAAGTGACAAACTTGACATGGGCACTGCAGAAGCAAACAAGAACTGTATTTGAAGTGATGGAACCATACTCAAGCAAGCTCTCATCTGTCATTGCTTCTAAAGCAAAATGCAGACGATCTCACTGAGCTCATTTGAAGACCTCAGTTTTGCTCCATTCTTACTACATGCTTTAATTACAACTACATGTTGTAACTTGCTTTGATCTGGACTCAAGACTGCACCTCTCACTCACTGCATAATAGTTCAGCTTCAAGAGAAAAGAAGGGAGTGTTCTCCCTCCCGGTGTCATGCAGATAGGTGAGTAGAAGTGTCTATTAGAATTTGGGAAAAGAGTGTTCCTCCATAGGCTGAGTGACCTGCAACCAGTATCTAATGAATTAAAGTACCTCACTGATGAGGCAGGTTTGGTAAACTCAAACTGAATTATTGTTTACAATATCAGTGTCTACTGTTGAAAACATAAATGTCTAAAGCATTTTCTGGATGGTATTTTGGTGGCACGACAGCATTAATTACCAATTGTGTATAGTGACATAAAACAAAGAAACCTGGTAATTTTGACTTCTGGCAGTTGGATCACTTGCCAGAAAAACACTCTTTTAAAAAATTGAGTGTTTTTGAAGTTCACATTATGTACCTTATAATCTCTTTTTCTGAATGTACTGATGACCTGAAAATTTTTAATATGTAAAAAATATTTAAGGTGCTTTATAAATAATCACTCACATTATCACAAAGGTTGGAAGGGACCTCAAGAGATCATCAGGTCCAACCCCCCTGGCCAGAGCAGGATCACTTAGGGTAGTCCACACAGGAATGAATCCAGGTGGGTTTTGAAAGTCTTCAGAGAAAGAGACTCAACAGAAGTCTCACAATCTCATTATTTATCTCATTATTTATCATTTGGCCAATGAGGGCAAAATTCATAGGTAACAGGCATTTCCAAAGCTTTTCCTTCAGAAAATGAATGCACTGAAATGATCAAGATACCACTTCAGAAATTTAGGAATAAATAATGGAAATGTAAAGTAAGTTTCTACCTGGAGAGAAACAAATATAATGTTAATTATGTTATTCTGGTCACATCTTTAGCAATTCCACTGTAATCTAGAACTATGCTGCATAAAGATGATTGTAATAAATCTTACCAATTGCTTTCTTCAAAGCTTCAAAAGTGATTTCTTCAGTATTATCAAC
Organism: Indicator indicator; assembly: GCF_027791375.1. Classification (NCBI taxonomy): domain Eukaryota; kingdom Metazoa; phylum Chordata; class Aves; order Piciformes; family Indicatoridae; genus Indicator; species Indicator indicator. The sequence continues at coordinate 16,840,656 of NC_072021.1, read as the reverse complement.
CTAAATACAAAGAAACAAAACCTCTTCAATGTCAGATAAGCTTCTAAAATATAAGGAATGTAGTAATAGTAAGCAGGCCAAAACAATTACAAAGTTTTTCTGACTTACAAGTTTCCAATAGCTTTATCTGGAGTTTTTATGACAGCTGACAGATCACTAATTCATCTTTTTAAGCCACTGTGGTGTTTTTATGCTGTTAAGTCTCAGTATTGTTTCATAGACAGCTACTGTGAACATAGCAGCTGCTTCCACTGTTTGCTTGGTTTTTCAGTCATCAATGATGCAGACATCAAGGTGCAGCCAGCAAAGTAGAAAATAATGGTTTCCCCTTTGCACTGTAAACAAATGCCTTAAAGCAGCTGAAGGAGAAATAATTTGTTTCATGTGCTTCTGATTAATAAAATTCTTTAAGAGAGGCAAACAGTAATTAAACTGAGACACTACCACATTAAACGGGGACTCCACACAAACATTTTGTTTTATCTACAGCTACTATATTCTCTTCAAAAAATATTGGCATAATCATTTGAAATCTGAAATGGAAGCTTTTCTCATTTAATCCGACTTTCAAGAGATGTTTGATCACATATAGCACATGGTTTTAGAAAGCAGTCTAATGACAAACACCTGCTCCTATTATGAGCATTTACTTTCTTCACAAAACTAAAGATTGTGATAATCTGTCTTATATTTCAAAAGCCTTTTTCCTTCTGACTCCTACATTTTATGTAGTTTATCTGTGTCCTTGCTAGAGCACAACAGCAAGAAGGGAATAGAAAATATCACTTGAGGTATCATCAGCACAAAGCAAAAAGGAGTAATATGAATGATGCAAAACATAGCTCCCTTCTTTCAGTAACTTCTAAGATGACTCTTGCTCCTTTGTAGTATGTTTATATTGCATTTTTAGCTAACATTCAAGCTTGACTCTGTCCAGACATTCCGTTTGATGCCCCTAGCTTGTTTTGAGCTTGAAGTTGCTAAAGGCAGGATTGATTAGCAGGTACAAACATCTCATTTTCAATGCTTAATCTCCATTACAGATAGCAGAAATCTGGTTAATAAAAATCAGCAGAGTCTTGAAAAAAATTCAGTAGAAACAGAAATCTATTTTAGGAAATACTTCAAGTCAAGTGTCAAAAGATGTGAAAATTTAATTATAAAGTAGTCTTCCTAAGCGCTAATTAGCATAAGCTTCTGAACCCTACATATGAACTGTTCATTGCTACTTATCCTTCCTGTGACTGTAAAGTGCTTCCTGATAAAACTCTTCTGGAAGGGAAAAGTGACATTGTAACACCACTGTGTATGCTGTCTGCCTAGTCTTTACCTGCCCCTTCCAAAGACATCAAAGTCTCTCACCAGTCTTGTATCTGTCAACCCCGTGTGGATAAACAACATTCAGATACTTCAAATTATGCAGGAATTTATTTGATCCCTCAAAATGCAAAGAAAATATTTTAGAATATTTATTCAAAAAATATTACTTGTTTGGCATATATATGTACTGCTACCCTATATCCTGCAGTACTATCTGTAAAAAAATACGGTGAAAACCTAATTTACATTTTTACACTGCAAGATCAGTACCAGTTTCACATTCCTACAAACCCAAGAGTTAAAAAAAAAGCTATATTGTTTAACTTCTCTATAACAATTAGATTATTAAACTTTCTGAGGAAATTTCATTTGCGTTCTTCCACCCCCAATGCTGCTTTAAAATCCTCTGATTTTCATACCTTATCCTCTGTGCCGTTGCCAGGCAGAATATCCACCTGAAGAGATATTGTGTCCACCATGCTCTTCCTCCTGGAGAGTCTGTCCTCATCTAGAGGGAAAAACAACTTATATTACTTTCTGTATAACACAATCAACCAAATGCCTACATGTTAGATGCAAATTTGTCTCTATATGCCTATTTAACCCAAGATCATTTATCTTATCATTTAGATTGTTGTGGAAAAAAAAGAAAAAAATTAGTTACTGCTCTAAATTATTAAATGTGAAGGGGAAAACCTTTTTATTGCTCCTTTCCCCTCTCATCCCATATCTTGCCAACTTTCCCTTAAAAGTCAAAATTTTAAAAAATTAGGTAAGATCTTATTCAAATGCATAAGAAATAACATAGCACATGATGATAGATACGTTGCTCCAGAGTAATTTGCAAATTTTTTTGTTGTGAAATTGAAGTAGTAAGGTCATAATGTGAAAGCATTCTGAAACAGGAAAGAGCTTCTTGGAAGAAGATTCATTGACAGAAGAAATAGAGATTTCTGACTGGAAGTTAATAACAATTCTTCCCTATTCTTCTGTAGCAAACTATCACATTGAGCTAGTCTGAAAAAATCTACTTGGTGAAAAAAAACATTCTCTGATTTTCTAACTTCCCACAAACATTTTAGCAAGTCCATGTGGCCTAAAAAGTTGTCATAATAAGACCAACTGTGCTGACACTAAAAAAGAGCATTTTATGCTCTTTTATGCTTATTAATGCATAAGTAGATTATAATTGAATGATCCATGAGTTGAAGGGCTTTCCTTCTGTGACTGCATCCTTAACGCACCAATAACTTTTTCTCTCTTTTCACATTTAACGTAAGATTTTAAAAAACAATAAAAATACATTTATAGATATGTCACAAGGATCCTCTGATAAATGGAGAATCCAGTGGCCTGATTTTCATTTATCACATTTCCAAAACTCTGAATTATGATATTACATTTCAGATTTTACCCAAGATCAGGCTTTTATCATTATCAAGTAACAGCCTTGCACTGCAAAAATGTCAGAAGCACCTACAGGCACTTGATACTAAGATAAGGAGAAAAACTGCACAACTACCACAAGGTAATTTATGCTGTTTCTTCCTTTGTTTAAAGTTCTTCTAGCAGAGTGCTTTTGGAGTGCAAATATTGAGCATGAACAAACAGAATTCATTCCTGCAGAGCTGAACAAACTCAGCTTTTTAAAAATCAAGAAACAGCTTTCAGAAGTCATAAAAATGAAATGCCATTTTAAGATCAAGAGGCAGTGAAAGAACACGATTAGTGAAAAACACCTGAATTCTAACTGTCTTTGCCAGATTCTCAGAGACTCAGAGCACCTGAAATGGCATTTTGAAGGATTTACTTAAATTTTAATTCCTGATGGCTGATTGGTACATGAGCCAATACATAGAGTCTGAGGAAAGCATCTCAACCCTTAAAGTAAACACAAGACAAAACCACATCTTTGCTGCCATCTTGCTGCTCTCTCTCTAACTGACACACAGACACTTTGGATAGAATTTATTTTTGTAATGGATGTGTCACTATATATGCCTAATAAAAATGCCCATTTGTCTTTAATTTCAACATATTGTGCGGGTAAAAATTTGTGAAAATTGCAGGTTTTTTTGTTACATGCTATTATAAAGCTCATCTCTGCATCCATGAAGGAGCCCAGAGGCACAAGGGCAATGGTGGACCCCAATACTGGCACCTGCCCGGGCTGTCCTAGGAGCCTTGGCCCCATGGTCAGAGGTTGCATTCATCCCATGGGGCAATGGGAGCAGCAATCAGGGTCACCCCACTGACTGAGGCAGGTCCAGTCAGGTTAACACTATCACAAAACCGATACCGACAGCCCTGCTGTCTGCTCAGGAAAAGAAAAGAGGATGATCGATATTGCAGAGTTCCAAATCAAAAGTAAACACAAAGGCAAATCTTGCAGCAGCTAACATGGCTAAAGGAATATCAAACAGATAAACAACAACAAAAAAAGAAAAGGCAGGAAGAAACACTAAGTACACCACAATTTCTGGCTGTGAAGGTCTTCTAATAGCATGGGGTTTTTAGACTGTGCACATCCTACAAAGACACATCACAGCTAGCAGGAGAGCAGGTTGACCTACAACTCATTGTTACCTTTTGACTTGTGTCTGCATTTGTGAGGTTTTTTGCCTGATGGAAATAGAGCTAAATTTTAAAAAGTTATACATGTATAGACAAAAATGATTAAATGTACATTTAATATCAGCTTCTTCCCCCTGTCCCAAATAAGGAAGACAAAAAGGTACAAGGAGTTGCAAATATGAATGTTTTTCAGACTAATAGGTGGCAAAACCTGAAACAAAACCAAGATGATGATTTCATATCTACAAATTGTCAAGAATGATATAAATGATATTTGGAAATACTACAAATAATTAGGGTAAAATCTTTACTGGCCTTTTGGATTCAACCACAACTTTCACAGGTATATACAAAAAAATGAATCCATCTTTTAGTAAAAGTAATGTTATGTTTTGAAACACTCTGGTGAAAACGAAATATTTCAGTGAGGTGAAAAAGGAAAAGTTTCATAATTCCAGAATACTCATCTTGGGTCCAGTTTAGTTAAATGAAAGCCTTGGAAGCTCAATATCCCACATGACAACAAACATGGAATCAATTTTGGCTACTGCTCGTTACAAAAAGACTACAGAAAAAAAATAAAAGCCATCTGATTAACTAGATTTAGCATTAAACATGTTTATTTCCCAGCACACAGAGAGGCAGCTATCTAATACTTGAAGCCAAAGTCTCTTAACCTTCATGCGTCTTCCTGTGTAGGAATGCACTTTTATCAAAGTATCCAGGAAAGCTCTAGCAAGGTCACTTGAGTGTGAATACTTCTCAGTTTTCAGAAGAGGCTTAACACAAATTTCAAATCACACTTTCTCACTCCATTCTCATTCACTCCAAGACAGCAAAAAATTTGAGAACATAACATTTCCCTTACTTGCTACCTACTTCTTCCACCAATACTAAAATATAACATTAACTGTTTTTTGGATGCTAGAAAAAGTGATCTGCCAACTACTGCAACATTTTCCTGTTTAGAAGAAGACAGCTAATAACAGAAAATGAAAATTGTAGCTATGTCAGAAGCATCACTAGTTTTCCTGCTAGCAGACAAAACCACACCTGCTGGAAACTCATTCCTTCCTATACCAGCTTATTCAAGAGCAGGAAGCAATGTCTCTGAACCACACTGCAAGCGACAGACCTGCCCATATGCACAATGTTTCTCTGTACAAGCTACAAACAGAAATCATGTTTTCTTTCTAGGTACTTTGAATTCACAAAAAAGGTCATGCTTCACACTGACACATGCCATTAGTCTTTTACAATAGCAACCAGTTATGGACAGCCACAAAACACATAAGGTTAATAAATAAATTCTTCAATTTTTTTTTTCCATTAAGTTGCTCATTTAAGTTCCATTAAACTGGCTGTTGAAAGTATGTTAAAAGTTGAAAACATACAATGTCATGTACTAGCTACTTATTCATGCATTATTCATGTATGCTGGATAGCATGAACTCTCACAAATCTTTTTCAGGCATACTTTTATTTTCACTGTGTTACCTGATACCAAGCTAGCGTAGACAACTATTGAAAAAAAATGTAACATTCTTGAATAAATTAACATCTGCATATTGAGAATTTTACTAAGACCAGTTACAAGGCCATACTGCAAAAGGATGGAATATGCTCCACACAGTGTTTACACAAAAAGGATAAAGTATGCTGACCTGCACAATCCCTCCTCACCTGCTCACTCAAGTTAATAGAGAAAACCAGTAATAATCACTGCAATCTTCCCAGGTATTCTTTCTAAAATAAACATTCAATTAAAAAGAGTCAAAGTGGGTTCAAGAACTTTCTGCCCCACATTGTAAATCTAAGAAAGGAAAATAAATCTCTGAAGGACACAAATGTTAAACTTCTTAGTGATAATACAGCAGCTCAGGAACAAAAAAAATGGAGAAAATGAAATTATACTATGATGCAGTTTTGTTGCCAGTAAGTAGTCACATTGCATTTCACTGCCACACAACGCATTAAGAAAGCATTCTTAATAAGCGGTACTGATTAGCTTTGCCACTACTCACCACTTACCTGTTACCTGGGGTACATATGGAACTGACAATCTTTCCACACTGTATCCACTGCCTCCTAATGATTCTGCAATCTTGTTCGTCAGAAAAAATAAATCTTTTTCATGCTTCTCTAGGGATTTTGGAAGACTGTTAAAACATATATTTGAAGTCATTATCTATCACTAGAGATTTGCTCATTAACTAAAATATTTTTTCAGTGTCTGCAAAGAACCAGAAAGGGTCAGTGGCAATGATTTGATGGAAATAAAATTTGCTTGGTTTTTTGTTTAGGAATGAATATACTCCCCCAAATTAGTCCACTGAATACCTCTGCCATGTTTTAAACTACTTTAATACTTCTTGATTATCTGAAATATATTCCTCACCTGTTCTGCTAAAACCTTGAGAGAATACAGTCTCTGTTAAATAGAAAAAACTACAGAGTAATATTTGCCACCTGCCAGCAATGTGCCCTTGCAGCAAAAAGGACCCAGGGGATCCTCAGCTGCATTAGGAGTGCTGCCACCAGGTCAAGGGAGGAGATCCTTCCCCTCTACTCAGCACTAGTAAGGCCCTACCTTGAGTAACGCATAAAGGGTTAGGCTCCCCAGGACAGGAGAGACATGGATTTAGGGAGTCCAACAAAGGGCCACTAAGGCAAATTATGAGACTGAAGCATCTCTCTAAAGAAGAAAGACAGACCTAGGATAGTTCAGCACGAAGAAAAGAAAGTGATTCTTAGCAGTGTGTACAACTACCTTAAAGAAGGGTGTGAAAAGACAATAGAGCCAGATTATTTTCAGAGTGACAGGACCAGATGCAATGGGCACAAACTGAAATATTAAAGTTTGTTTGAACCTCATTTTTTTCCACTTTTGGGGTCACTAAGTCCTGGCACAGATTGCCCAGAGTGGTTGTGGAGATAATCCAAAGACATCTGCTTGAACAGAGGGGCTGGACCAATGATGTCCAGAGGTCCCTCCCAACCTCACTCACTCTGATTCAGTGGCAATGCATTTTGCTGTGTTAGCACTTACACCAAGCACCATATCGTGCAGATAGAAGTGGCTCTGACTACAACTAAAAAAAGTCAGAATATCATGTTTTTTCATATAAGCTTTTAATGTTTGGTATTCTTCTGCTTATTCTGTGCACTATTAAAGCTCTAAATTATTTTTCACATATGAAACTACCTTAATGATCTGCAATTTTTGATACTAAAATAGGTACTTTACTGTTCATCTACTTACTTGCATTTGTCTTTAAAAATTGTTTCTGGCAAAAAATAAGATGCTTCCAGACTTCTAGTTTCAATCACCTGAAAAGAAACCAAGACAAATTGATTAGTTTCACAGCTATTTTCTCCAATGACTAAGTTGTTTAAAGAGGTTCTACTGTAGCAGATTAACAATCCTTCATTAACATCTACCTCATTGAAAATAAGGCCTTTAGAATTTTTTGACCAGATAAAGAGACTGTAGCAATCACCTTTTAGACTAAAAATCTGTTTCTCAAGGTCTTGTGCATGTCAGCACTGTTTTACTGAAATCAGTGAGGTTGTAAAGTCTTACACCAGATGGAGATTGACTCCATTGTATACGACACCATAAACAAAATAAAAACGCTATTCCTTGAGAGAAGAATGTTCTGTGCATAATTTTAAGTCACTGAGTAATGCCATCAGTGAATGAAGACCGAGAGCAACGTTAGCGGACATAAAGACAGGAGACTAACATCAAACAATCACTTGACAGAAGTTATACATTTTACAACAGAGTGTGTACTATTCTAAATTACTTGAATTACATAACTGTGATACCTTGCTGACATGCTGACAAAAGGCAGGAACTGCAATCATCTGACTCAAAAAGTTTAGATATGCTGCTACCAATGCCATGACACCACAACGATTAAACATTGGCAGATTATCCTCATTGATGATGGCAATGTCCTGAAATATGAAGGATAGCATTACACTTCCCAAAGTTAACAGGCTGTCCCAGATACATGGAAGTCAACATTATTAGTTGACATACAAGCTGACAGATAATGACTATCTGTTATTAATATTTAATAACTCATTATTGTCAAATTCTAGTCTTTTAGCTCACTTCTGAATTAAGTATGCATTGATCTGAAGTTAGAGAGCTTGAGGGATTCAACCTCTATGAAGAGAAATAAATCTACTCAACTCAAACTTCTGCTTCTCAGGTACAAGTCAATGACTGGTAGTCTTTTGTCCTTACTGCCTGAAGATCATAACATTTTTTTCAGGAAAAATATAAATAGTAGTTGAATAATAAAAATCACTTCAGAGTCACAGATACTGTACCATATAAAGAATTACTTAATGCTTAACAGCACCTTCTGTGTTGATTCAGAATGTATTATTTTTGCTTTATTAAAGCTTCTTTTCATCGAGTAAGAACTTGGTTCAGTAACATATTTTAAAATAATGCAGGTGCACACTAAAGAATGAGGTTAGTGGCAGAGTGAACTGGGAACAGAGGACACAACTCCCTCAAATTTCCACAGCACATGCTAGCACTGTATTTTTTGAATGCTTTAACTTCAACACAGATACTCCCACCAAGTTACACAGTTTCACTGAGGAATGCAAGCAAGCATGAAATAATGTTTGATCCTGTAAATGAAATGTTAAGGAATAAAGCCTGTCAACACACTGATAGAATTTTACTCCAGTAAATGGAGTAAATGGCCTGCTTTGACTAGTATTTCCAACATCAGTTAACCAAAAGCTTGCTTCCAAGGTAAGGACAGTCCATATATTTTATATGGAACATTGCTGTAAGATTGCAGGTTGTAAGGATGCCTTGGTAATCCGCTAATGAATGTCTCAGTTATTCTAGGGAATGACTCAAAAATTTTCTCTGTCTGCTCTTTCCTGAAGAGAGCACACTGTAGAAGTTTTTAACAAATCTGTTTAGTTGAAGCTTCCCTATTAATAAGTACATAAAAAGTGCACTTCCTTCATAGATTGATGAAATTCAGGCTGAATACTGCCATTTCTGGTTTGAAAAATCAATATGCGAACAAAAAGTAGGTATCCCTATTTCCAACTAAAAATATAAACTGCCAAGCAATGAATCCAACAGTGATTTAGACTCATACCTGCAAAGCAATAGCTAATCGAATGAGGTCAATAACCACTTCTTCATTGGCTAGTTCAATTGTGGTAAGAGCTAGAGACGTGAACAGTAGTTCAAAGTTTTTTTGAACATTGTCTTCTTCTTTACAGCCTAAGTAGATGTGCCTGTACAACTGCTGACCATGCTATAAAAATCAAAAAAGAGAAAATTAGTATTAAAATCACAGAACAATATAGGTTAGAAAAGAAATTTAATAGGTTAGAAAAGACATTTAAACGTCCTATATTTGGACTCCCTACTCCAAGTAGGGCCAGCTTTGATAATAAACCACTTTGGATAAAGGAAACCCAGTATATGTATACACATGTATATGCAGACAAGTACATGATTAATCAAGAAGAACACTAGTTTTTAACAAGTTTCTTTATAAATACAGTACAGTTCTATTTCATGTTGAGGTGTAGAGACATGGAAGATGATACATAAAATTACACATGGATACTGCACTGTGTGTCAGACACTGGCACTCATTCCTACTGAAGTATTCAGAAAAAATGTGTCCTTTTATGAAAAGGAGGATAAAAAAAAGTGTATCTTGAAGCATTATCAAGAATGTTCAAGTAATGGAGAAACTTCAAGGGTTATCCTTCTGAAGACATCAAATTTGTTCATTAAGCACGTCTTGAACAGCAAAATAACAAAAAATTCTAGGGGGTGTTTCAGATGAGTAGGGCCCATGTGCAGAGAGAGGCTCCAGCTCTAGTGAAGAGCATAAGTTATCTAATGAAAGAACTTCCAGAGTGACTTTCCTTTTCTTGTAACACCATGTTTAACCAATCTTTTGTAAAGAAACTATTATCTCTACACCGAAAAACACCCAGCCAAATAAACAAACAAAAAAGCCCAAAACAAACAAACAAACAAAACCCACACACACAGAAAGACAGGACCAGAAGCATACAACACACAACTCAGTACCACCCCAGCATTCTTGATCTGTAGAGGATACAGGTCTGTATCAAATGACAGTTAATTTTCAAGATAAGGACTGATGCTTTACCTCTGGAAGTATTAGGTCAGCTTTATAAGGAGAAAATACCCCCCGTTTTTAACATCTATTTTTGAAGCAAGACATAAATATTGGCCTTTATATTACATCTGAAATCAAATATATGTTCAAATATATGTTTTATTTAGAAAAGAGGGAAGCAGCTTAAAGACAGTATATTTGGAAGTAATGAACTGATCCATGTCACTAATAAAGGACTGCACTTAGATAAGAAAACTTGTTGCAAAAACAGTTGTAGAACAAAAGCAATGCTTCTGATTCAGTTACTTTATCTTCTCTCTAGAGAGAGAAGTTAACTTTTCAAAGATAGTACCTTTTTCATGAAGCTCACATCTTGCCTTGAAATCTTGTCTCGTTTTATCTTTAGATCAGAAACATCTGGTATTATTCTACAAAGGAAACAAAAATGTCCTTTTAGCAAAAAGAACTTGAAAGAGAAGATGATGTAAAATATATGAACTACTCAAACCTTAGAAGTAATTTCCACTTTAATTACATTCATGTTTAACAGTAACATTCAAATTTCAGCTGAAGAGGAAGAATCATAAACGGAACTATGACAACCACTTTTTTTTTTAATCTACATGAAATACCATCTTCTATCTTCTACAGTTAAAACTATCAGGTATTTGGAACAATCATTTAAGGCACCATGAACTGAGGCTTATCTGTAAAACTCTTGGCATCAATAAATGACAGTGAGAACTGTGCATTTATCTAAACAGTACATTAACATTTCACGTTTGGAAAAATATTTGAAGACCAACAGTACTTATTCAGATATTAAACTAAAATTTCAAGCAGACCAAAGTCAACAAAAAGAACTACCGTATCCCTCGGAGCTTGGCTCTGTTGTCATGCCGGTCAATGAGATTATGGAGTATTTCTAAGACCAGCTGCCTTAGCTCAGAGTCTTCCATGAGTGAAGGAGACAATAATGGGTCCAGAAATGGTGGAGGAAGTGCATTAGATATTGTCGTTGCTTTGTATCCTGAAGTCACCTGTAAATTGTTGGAAGCAAAATTAATGTATCATTATTGCATTGTAAGAATTACTTGCAGTTGTCATTCACCTTTTAGTGGGCTTGCTTTGGCATCTGAAAGGTGGATTCAATATGAAGTCTTGAAGATTCATAATCTCATTATGAATTTCGAAAGACTTTAAAACTCACATTCAAATGACCTCTCTCATCTGTTTTGAAGTGGTATTTTTCAGGATGGTTCCTCTACCCACTCACCCCCCAAAAGAGGTATTATTTATGATTTTTTTTTTTAATGAGGTGTGAAAAGTTGCAGGGTATAAAATGAAGATAGTTTTTGAGCGGTGTTTTTTGTGGTTTGTTTGGGTTTGGGGTTTTTTCTGGTTTTGGTTTAATTTTTTAATCACTGCTTTTTCTTTTTTCTCGGTTTTATAAGGTTACATGAAGGTCTCTAATCAATCACTTTGAAAGTGGAAAATTACTAATATTACAAGCGGTAAGGTTGCAAATAAAAGTGCATACTTTTAATGAAGTGCCAAATTTTAATTGTCTATATAACAATAAGTAGTCTGCCTGTCTGTATGCATGACAACAGACTAATTATGGTATGAAGTATTGTTTTGTAGAGAATACATGATGCACAATGCTTAGCTCAGTACATAGAACAGGCAGGGTTCAGTAGTTTGTAGCTCTTCACTGTGTATGCAGACTAAACCTGATATGCCACAACAAAAGTCTTGCTCTGAACACAAATTCCTCCTGCATTTTTTCGCCAATATCTATCCATGTCTGAGCAACTGATTAAACATCAAAACATTCCCTTCCACCTCTTTGTGCCATGATGGGATTTTACTTCCATATTCTAAAAGTGGATCTGAAAAACAAAAGTCAGTGTCTAAAATGTCGAATTGCTTCCACACGCACAATTTGAACCTTTTAAAGCTATGCAGCTTTAACAGCTTTTAAAACAGGCTACGCAGCACTCCCCCAAAAAATAGATAAATTCTTCCTGACTTCAATGGAAACTCTTAAGATTGGTGAAACGAATGTTGTCAGGAACATTTAGGCATAATTGAGTCTATCTTTAATGATGGCAACATTGAAAATGACCACCTGCAGTTCTTTCTAACATGTTTTCTCTCCTTCAGCTGTAACTGTGAACACTCAGCTCTTCTGCAAGACAGAGTATAAGATTTCATATTCTGACAAATGAATAACAGTTTAACTGATTTGCCTAAAACCACCCTGACATTTCATGTCAAAGCTGGGAAAGAAACTAATTTTGCCGGAATGCATTCCTCTGCTTTAGTCATCATATCATTCTTTATGGTATTTTCCCTACTTCAGTCACTATCTATTTTTTGGCTTCTGCAACAAAATAGGCCAGGATTCTACAGGCGAGAGCCTCTTTTCGTACCAAATCCTGATCCTTATCATGATGTATTTCCAGAAATACTTTTTGAAATTTTCCAGTTGAAAAATGTATTTCTGACAAAACATTTAATCATACCTTAGAAGAAAATTGGGAAATACCAGGAAGGTAAGAACAAAGCTGCCTAAGGCTCCAAGGGCTTGGAGATGTGCATGAATTCCTTGAGTTTTAAAATTACCCACTCTACTAATTATGGTTTCTGTGGTGTCACAGACAAAAGTGATTTCACTTTGATGTTGCCAGCATTGCTGGCAGATCTAGTCAACTCAGCCTACTCTATGATGTTCTTTCGGATCTGCAGTTCCAATTAATATTGATATTCACTGAAGTGCTCTAAGAGATGGTGGAATATTTCTTGAGCTGCTTGTATTCTAAGTTGGGAAAACACTGCCATAATTTTACCCAGCAGAACTTCAGATTTACATAATATGCAGTTATGCTTAATTCCATAAACCAGACTTATAATACTATACTTAAATCTATGTATGTAAACATGAAAGGGAAACATTGTGTGTTTGTAACATACTGAACTTCAGAAGGCTTACCATAAGCAAAGATCTCAATAACATGATTTGAATCCTCCTAGTTCCCATATCACTACAATCGGAAAAAAAAGATGAAAATTAGTTTATTGCACAAGTTTACTTAATAAATAGGGAAAATCTAAACCCAAAATATTCACTGGAATTTCCACAGTTTGTTTCTTCATTTGAAATCAGCTTGTACAGTACAAATCTAACCCAAAAAACATTTGTAAATCCTGCAGATATTTAAAATGTAGCCCTAGTTGAATTTCCCTCATTCACAAAGCACATAAAAGAAGTTACAGAATTAGCCACCATTATGCAGATAATTTCAGATGTGGGGAGATGAAATGTTTTAGTGAGGAATAAGTTGTGTTCCCATCAGTTATCATCAACAAATCTGCATACTGCTGACACTGTCTTAAACTTGCACAGTATGTAATACAGCCCCCAATGAGTTAGAATTTGAATTTCACTTTTCTTAATGTTTTTCATTTCTTATCAGGATTATAAAATCTAATTTTTTTAATTAGAAATTAAAAAATACAGGATATACAAACCCAAGGTGACTAGTATCCAGTGATTGTGAACTTGTCCCAAAAACAGGCACTTTTCCCATAATGAACATCATAATCTCTGATCTCTGGTAATCTGGAAGATTGCTTCCAAAAAATCCTAAATAAAAAAATGAAATCACTGACAAAAATAGAGATAGGGATTTCCTGAACTGGGGGAACCATAGAGGATTAGAGAGACTATGGATCTGGACAGGGCCAGGAGTGAGGACAGCTGGCCCTCCTCACACCCGTAAAAGAAGCACCTGGGGAGCACCAGAGGCCAGTTTGTGAACAGGAAGGAAGTGTAGCTCTGCCAAATCTGACCAGGGAGCAATGGTAACCACCCAGCAGAAGGTCATGTCCTCTCTGAGATCTGCACCCACCGTGACTAACGCAGCTGCCCAGGTAGAGCTCTGGTGGGAACATGAAGCCACCCAGGTGTCAAGCTGCATGGTGTGCCCTGTTCTTACATTAGTACAAGTAAGCAACAGTAAGCACACCCATGGTAGCTGTGCCAGGTAAAGGGAGTAGGGGGGAACTGTAAGTGAGGCTGTGTCACTGTCATTACTCACCAATTGTTTGAATAATAGCATTCTGGACAATCCTCTCATCACTCTCCTTGGAGCTTGTGCTGAAAGTGGCACTTCCTGCCGAGCTGCGCCTATCACTCAGCTCAAAGTCAACACTGATGCGCAAGTGCTTCAACAAGGTATTAAAAACCTCTAGAACTGTTGGGCCTGGAACCAACATGTACAAATGAATGCACCAGGGAAAGATCTCAAGAAAATAAAAAATGACCTTCCAACCCCTTTTCGGCATAAATCAGATTCAGCTTCAAATGACAGGTGAAATTCACTGTTTAAAGGGATATGGCCTAGGGATAACCTTTTGAAGTGTGCCTACACCTTGGTATTTTAGAAATTATTTTGGACTCAGGAAATGCAATCAGACATGCATATGCATACAAGTTGTACAGGGTTTGGCACAGATGGAGTTAACTCTCTCCCTAGCAGCCTGGGTGGTGCTGTCTTCCGGATTTGTGACTAGAATATTGCTCATAACACACCAGTGTTTTTGTCTGTTGCTGAACAATGCTAGCAAGCGTTAAGGTTTTTCTTTCTCCTACTCTGTCCCTATAGAAAGTAGGTGGGAGTGTGCAAGGTACTGGAAGGAGACACAGGCTGGACCAGCTGCCCCAAATTGACCAAAGGGCTATTCCACACTATACAATGTCATGATCAGCAATAAAAGGTCAAGGAAAGGAGGAAGAAGTGGGGGGGCTTTGTTTATATGGCATTTGTCTTCCCAAGTAATCATGGCATGTTGAAGCTCTGCTTTCCAGGAAGGAGCTGAACATCTGCCTGTCAGTGTAAAGTACTGAATAAATTCCTTTGCTTTCCTTGTGCAATCAGCTTCTGCTTCACCTATTAAATTGTCATTATCTTGATGCCTGAGACTTCTCATTCTCCTACCTTCTCCCTGCCTGTGGGAGAGTGAACAAACAGCTGTTGGCTGCAGTCAATCCTCCATGCAAGTTTTACAAAGAAAACATGAGCGGTTGCTGAAATTCAGTACCAAGAGTGGGTTAAAATGCAGGTACTCACACCTGAATTTCAGTTATTTCAGAATCTGCTACTGAAAACCAGTTCAATATATTGGACCAAATAATGAGCTCTTTCTGTAACATGACAAAAGACTTCACAAGTTAGTGCATGGACATGGGTCTCGTATAAAGAGAAGGGACAGGCTCAGACTCAAGCTAATGAAGCAAAGCAATAACATTTCAATAGGGGACCAAAGAAACACACACATGATAGCACATGTGTGTACATATCTTCATAACTACTCCTATGTCAAAGAACAACGCTACCTTAAATGACATGGACCTTATTGTAGCTTCTTCTGTTTCTACGGTGAAACTCCTCAAAGATCATTCTACTTGACTACCGTATTACCTACAATTCCTCTCACAGCAGCTGTATCACAGAGTGAGAGTGCTCTTGACCTTTTGTAGAGTCACACACAGTTCTCTCAGACTTGTGACTTCTTACCAAACAGGAAGTCCTGCCTTTCACAAAGTTGAAAAAATGAACATTTTTACAATATGCAGGAAAACAGTCAAAAGACCAAGTAGGTATGTATCTGCAAACCAAGTAAGATTTCGTGCATTTTATCAGCACAAAGGAGAAAAAAGTAATCATTACAAAACTTTCTCAAAATATATGCTTTAGTTCAGTCTGAAAATAAAGCAAAAATGAGCACTGTCCTTTGAACCTATCCTTTGACCTGATGCCTATAATTTAAAACAACTTACCTATTGATCCTTTAGCTGCTATTGCAACTGCTTCCAAAAGAACCTGAATAATGCCAGCACGAACGCGTGGTGAGTCCCTTTTGCGAACATCAAGGTGTCCAAGAATTTCTTGTATTACATGATGGGAATATTGTGCCTATTAAAAAAACACAAAGAAAGAGAAAGAAAAGTTTCATCTGAGAGTTCAATAAGAATAAACTCATACATCATTCAGTTATAGTCATGACCATGTTCCTATTCTGCAACTTTCTTACTCACAAATCTATCTAAATTTCAATCGATTCATAATTAAATATGGATTAAAATAGCTAACTATCATGACAGATGAAGCCACAGAGGTCAATCCATCCCAGCATACAAAAGCTCAGTATTAAAACATCCAGGAACACCTTTCAGGTGCCTGTGCTAGATACAAACCAAGAATCAAATTTTGATCACGTTTTTCAACAGACAATAAAGCTTGTAACTGATTAGTTAAAAAAAAAAAAAAAAAATCAATCAGCACAACAAGCTTGCATGTGAAGTTGGTTCCTTAGGTTGTAAAAGCAGTACAGCTGTACTGGCATGAAGAAACAACCAATTCAAAGGAGATTTACAGATCGAGCACAATGTCAGATCAGCATGCCTACCCTTCTTCTTCTGGAGCTTGCTGAAGGACTTCCACACTACTTGCCATTGAGAATTCTTTAGTATCTTTTTTTTTTTCTTCTACAAGTGTGTATTAATTGAATGTAAATCAGAAAACTTCAAAAACCATGATTAAGTGAAAGGTTTGAAGACTAAGACAAAGTAGTTAGAGAAAGGGATCTTCTGGATCCTGTGATTGCATCTACCATCTATAATTATCATGGTGAGGTGAGCATTTAACCCCATCTCATGTGCTTGAAACATGTACACAAGGAAAACTAACCCTGGAGAAAATCTTACCTGTATAGAATACATGATGATTTTGAAGCAGGAAACAGCAAATTCATTGGGATCCCAAAGTCTATGATGGTCTAAATGCCTGTAACAAAAAAAGAAGAGATACCGAATGGCACCTTAGAGTTTTCTCAAAATTCACCTCAAAGGGATTTTCTCCCTACATAAGCTTCTAAACAATGACTTATTACCTAGAGAAGAAAATTACAACTTTTGAAAAAGCATTTGTTTTCAGGGTTTAGGAAGTGATCACAAGGCATGTAATATTTTGATAGATTTTTACTCTAAATAAGATGCAGAATTCATTTTGAATCAAGAGCTATAAAGCAATTAAGGTTGAATGTTACATCCAGAACAGAAATTTTAAGATCTTCTTTTTCACAGGAGTTCCATGAATAATATTTACAGAAAACAAACAAACAAAACTTTTTGTGCATATGCTCCTTTATCACTCTGAAGCATTTTAACACTTTCTGCAAGAAATATCAAAACAGACTCAAAATGATAAACGGATCAATTTGTCTTTCAATAGGATAGGAATCACCTCCAAAAAACCTCAGTTTAAAGCAAAGACAAGAAATTCTGCTTAAGTACTATGCTGAAATCTATCAAAATGGCACACATCAAGCTTTCCAGAAAGAATGTCTGAGTACTTGAAAAAACATGACAAAAATAAATGCATTTTTAATTCTAGAAGATGGAAAAAAATTACTTGGGATGCCTTTTAATTTGAATGATTTAAGTTAAAAAAAAACAAACAAAACAAAACAAAAGAAAACATAGCCACAAACAAAAAAATCCAAACAAAACCTCAAAAATTCTGCCCTTTCCTAAAGAATCTAAAGATGCGTCAAATAACAAACTTGAAACCATAGAGGTAAAAAGCAAGCAGTACTCTGCAAAGGAGAAAAAAAGAAAAAGACGTAAAAAAAAAAAAAAGAAGTGACTGACTGGATTATTTAACTAACTTTGCCTAGAATCTGGAGGTCTCAATTAACTCACTGGCCAGCTGCTATCAGTCTAGTGACCCAGCTGAGTACACAGTGCTCCTTCAAGGTTGATTAAACCAGCTGGCATAAAACTACCCTCTCCTGTGCCCTAAATTATTTTGCAGTCCATTGCAGAGCTAAGAAAACACACTGCCATTTTGACACATTACATATCTTTATCAGAAACTACTACAGGAAAGACTTACAGGAATTTTAAAGTGTCATTTAAAGTGCCAAGAGTATAGCACATTTGCACTACCAAATATTAAGATGGACTACCTGTTAGGGATAGCTGCCTATCTTGTGCACATTCCAAACACAAACAAATTTAAATCCTTCAAGGCTTAGTGGCTCATACCGTATTTATTGATGTCTTCTTTCTTCCAAACATCATTCTAGTATAGTCCATTATTTTTTGTACTATTTTTTGTAGCTTGTTGTAGTTTTTGTCTTATCAAATAAAAAAGCTCACTCCCCAGTATCTTCTCCTGGTTGGAACTGATCCTTTAATATTTCAGGGAAGCACATGTGCTTTGTTACTCTTGGTGGTTCTCTTTACGTGCCCAAAAGATCCATTCAGCCTGATTATGGTTAACTACATCTATCAAGTTTTTTTTAAAGACCTTTCCTCTCCAAGTAAGACATTCAGTTTTCCTTTTCCAAAAAGGCAAGATATTAGCTGCTTCAGGCAGTTGAACCAATGGCAAGAACCCATTCGTGTTGTTTAGTACCTCAGCATACACTCTAGCCCCAGGTATTTTGGAGGACTGAAAACTTTGCATGCAGAAAAGGATGAACGTTTTTTTAATGAAACACTCAAATTTGCAACAGTTGGACTCCTACCAGACTGGTACAATAGCTATACAGGGTAAGATAATAACACAGTTCCTTGCATTTAATGCTTCTGGGTATAAAACAAGGTGCTACTGAAGGTTTTCTGTCTTCAATATCTACCCTAATTTCCTTTTGCATGTCTTATACTTAGCAGTTTGAAAATGGCTTTGGCAGCTTGAAAGCCTTTCAATCTATGAATGGAATATTTGAGATTTTGTGGAAAGAACTAAGCCATTTAAGAGATAGTATTCACAGAACAGCTTGGTATCTTGAAAATCTGCAACAGGAAAAGCCAGGGTTTGAAAGTAGTATCACTGAGTCTAGAGCTTCCTGCAAAGATTTGTCCTGAGAACATGGCTACTTTGTAGACACTAGCAGGGGTGAGAAAAGCAGATTTAAGTTATCTCCATACTTTTTTCACATCGTATTTTTTTAAGAAGCAACTAATGCAGTGTAAAGAACTGGAAAACACTGAACTTTATAGTTAACATATATAGTTATAATTTGTACTGTAAGCATTTGTGCATAATGTGCATACTGTGTGCACATCTACCATTCACTACCAAATGAACTGTAAAAGATATTCCTCACAGAATATCAAAACCTGTCTTGGAAGAAAACTGCATGAAAGTAGAAATCTCAATTTTATACATTAATCCAGGCACAGTATTCCTTTTGTGCTACTTGTATTCCATTTGGCTGGTCTCTTCACTGACTGAAACAGTCATTTATGGGACATTATTATCTTGAACAAGCAGCTCCATATTCAAAAGAAAGGCCATCTGAGGCATCAACCTATCTAAATCATTACACTGCACTTCTAAAATCAGTAAAATGGGAAGCACATTTCTCCGTGAGTATCTTCAAGTTAACAGGCAACAAGGAGGTGAGATAAAAAGAGGGGCAATTCTTTGAAGAAACATGAATAAAATCCTTTGGGTTGTAAAGAAAGAATGAATTTAATGCAAGATAATTAGAGGATGAAATAAAAAAAAACACATTTAAGACCTTCCATGAATTTTCAACTTACGCGAACACTGGTCTGACAGCATTATTCATATTTCCATAAGTTGCTCGCCCTAAGAGTTCCCTGAAACAATTCTCGGCCAGCAGAGCAAGATTTTCTTCTTTCTCTCCTCCTGTAGGAGAGGATGGAGGGCCTATTCTGCTGAAGTAAGACAAAACCACATTGATTTTACTAATGATTAATATTCGTTTTCCTTACTATACGCCACTCTCAGCTTTACAACATTCATGAGTCATGCTGTTGAGCTAGGCCATAACTGTATCTCAAATATGCATCAAGCTAGAATTCGGAAGAAAATATTTCACTCTCATCCAGCGGGAGTATAGACCAGCATCTGTCCACTTACTGATAACTGCTCTATGAGTAATTATTTATATGGCAAAACCAATGGCTGTTAATACAGGTTTAACTTGTTACCCATTGCATTTTGATCCAATGCACAAAGGCCATGAAATCATGCAAAAAGTTAGCTAGTGTCATTTTTTTTTTCAGACTAATGATCTCATTCACCTGCCCATACTAAATCCCACCACTGAATTCACACTGTGTGGGTGAGTGTAAAATAAAACTCCAAATCCTCTGCAGAAACAGATGGCTTGCAAGTTGAAAAAAAATCTGACTGAACTAACTGGAACATTATCACCCACACAGGTACCTCCAGTTAGAGTGTGTACAAGTTAGACACCTTCTAACTAATAGTCTCCCAACATTACTATGGAAAGCACAGTGTAGTATCATAATAGTTACTCTAACATCTGCATCAGTACATACAAACCTCTATTTTTTAATCTTAGTTAAAATATAATACTTCATCAATCTCATTTGTCACATAGTATTCTTTACCTCTATGATACCACTGGGCAACTGGATTTCCATAATAGTAACACAGCATGTTATTAAAAACTTGTAGAGGAAAACAACCCTAACACCTTTCACATTTGGAAATACACTTTTAAGATGTAGATTCTGATGTCAGTTTCCCTGTACTTTATAAATAAAGGTGACTCTAGCTGAAGGGTTCTTTTTCCATTACAGGCATTGCTCTAAAAGAAATATAGTAACTGATCTTCTGACTGAAGAAATAACAACAACAAAAACATATTAACTTTATTTCGTATGGAGATTGTGATTTATGACTTACCAAATCTTGCAGTACAAAGCTAATGTTTTATAGTAATGACCAAGTTCTGTAAAGTTCAAATACTCTAACTTTCTAGTTTTTCTTCTCTCCTAGTGACTGAGAATTAGGATGGCTATTTAACATCAACATGGTACAAAAAGAAGGTAAGAATATTGAATTAAAGACAGAATCCCAACACAAGAGAAGGGAAACTACAGAAAACACACACTGTTTCAGACAAACTAAAACCTACTGAGGCCTGAATTCAGCCACTGAGCTTTGAAAGGAATAGCCTGTCCTCACCTTAGAATAATCAAAATCAACACCTGTACTGTAAATAGTGAAAGGTAAAGCCTTTCTCGAAGTTTCCAATTTCCCATATTCATTTTTTTGGTTTTCTGTTTTATTTGGGGTTTGGGGGGGGTTGTCTTTTTTTAAAAATTTTGTTGTTGTTGTTTTGAGGGTTTTGTGCTATTTTTCCTCTGCCCAAAGTCATCTCCTTTTCAGCACAAAAGAGACCTGAATTACTAAAAAAAATTTAAGTTTTATATGTATTTCTAAATTTATGTGCTTGACACATTGTGCCATTAAGCTTTTACTAATATTTCAACTGACTTGTTGAGAGGTGGGAGACTGAGGAAAAAATTATTTCCACCTAAGATCTAATATTACTAATTGAGAAGTACTGTACTTACAGATGGCAAATATTTTTTGCACAAAACACATTATATTACACTTAAGCAGGGATTCACTCATCTACATTAGCACTATGCAACTATGCATTAGATTTGTTTTCAACTGGCATACACCAGAACCGTAATTATACTTTCAGTTCTTCTGTGAAAGGTTGTGCATTAGAAGTGTTCACTATGAGAATTTACTTTAGTTAATGTTCATTCTTCAGCATCATAAAACCTTAGCTTTAAAGCCCTATAAAGTCAAATACTGAAATGCCACAAGTCAAACGAACATGTTAGCATCATAGTTGCAGTATCTTCTGATAGTAAAAGATGTTCCCGTGCTTTAAGATTATTGCAATCATAGAATGCTTTCAGTTGGAAAGGACCTTAAAGATCACCTAGTTCCAACCACCCTGACACGGACAGGCACATCTTCCACTAATCAGGTTTCTGAAAGTCCCATCCCAACTGGCTTTGATCTAAAAGTTGCAACATAAACATCCTGTTGCCTCTGGTAATATCAGTGACCAGGAATAAAAATACCTGTCAATATCATCAATTTTTTGCATATTAAACAGCAAAGATGGTACTATCTTGTCCATGTGCTGAGGTTCCCATATAGTTGCTCGAAGTTCATCATTAACTGTTTTTCGCACCACTCCCTGAATGCCCCTGATTCCAGCAATTCGGATCCTAAGGAAAGAGAAAAGATCCTTGAAATTGCAAACTTTTAAGAAAAATGATCATGCATTGCAGCTAACAACAGTTCACCCAAAGGGCTGAATAAATGTTCAGCTCACAGATTTTTCACAGCTGCCCAAACAATTTAATGCATGGATATAGAAAAAGATGAGTACAACAGAGATGTAAATAATATAACGTGAAAAGCCCTAAGTTTTCTGAAGTGCTCAGGAGTTAAATCCTGTTTAACAACAACTATAAAGAACACATCGCTAGGGGGAGCTAAAGTAAAAAACTTGCAGTGCTTGCATTATGTAAAAATTTGGAGTATTAATTCATGAATGCATTTCAGTTTCACACAATGTATCATACTGCAGACATCATGAGAATTTAATTTTAATGAGCAATTCTCAAATAGTAGAGCCAAAATATGCTTTTGCTATTCATATGAGTAGCCCCATTAACTTCTCAAATGAGTTACAGAATTCAAATACATTTAGAGCAACGAGCAGTGCCTTTCTGGAGAGAATCATGTACTCTGGCAGGTAAAATTCCACTTAAATATTCTAGGAGGACTTGTTACCTAAGATTTGCAATATTTGGTCTTATTTTAAGAAGTCATACTTTCATTTTCTTCCCACGGAATGATCTACTCCTCTAAATAGCATT
Organism: Indicator indicator; assembly: GCF_027791375.1. Taxonomy (NCBI): domain Eukaryota; kingdom Metazoa; phylum Chordata; class Aves; order Piciformes; family Indicatoridae; genus Indicator; species Indicator indicator. The sequence goes on along the minus strand of NC_072021.1, from coordinate 16,817,844 downwards.
AAAAAAAAAGCTGTGTTACAGACTATATTCATGTGTCAAAAATATTTTCATAAAGAATGGCACTTACTCAGTTTGTATTTCTGGATCGTGGTCACATGAATGGCACATGGCACTGAATCGAGACACAAAGAAGTCATAACGTCTGTGATATGATGGTGTGTCTTCTTCTATGTTGGCAAATTTGACAAACTGGCAACATGAAATACATTAAAAAAAAAAAAAGCTTTTGATACTAGTTTCCTAAAAATGAGTAATGAGCATTAGGCTTTATTTAAGAAGTAACACAGAACACTGCATTAAGAAAGAATCCAGATTGGCAAAAAAACACTTCAGAGAAGAAAAGCTTAAATTGGAGACTTTTTTAAAGATTAAAACCTTTCCACTGGAACTTCATTCAGATCATTATGAAAGGGTGAAACACTATGCAATATGGAAACACTGAACACTCCAACAATGAGTGTCATTAATTCATAGAATCATTTAGGTTGGAGAAAATCTTTGGTATTAATGAGACCAACCATTAACCTAATGCTGTCAAGTCCACCACTAAACTATATTCCTAAGTACCACACCTACACACCTTTTAAATACCTCAAGGGATAGTGACTCAGTCACTTCTCTGAGCAGCCTGTTCCAGAAACTGGTAATTTTTTCAGTAAAGAAATGTTTCCTAATATCCAATCTAAAAGTCCTGTGGAGCAGTATCAGGCTATTTCCTCTCATCCTCTCTCCTGTTTCTTTGGAAAATGGACCACAACCTACTTCACTACAACCTGTTTTCAAGTAGTTGTTTTAAGTAATCAAACTATACACTCTCACTGGAAGATTAACTAAGAACATTCTGATTTACCAAAATTCTTGAAAGGAGGTTATACAGAGTTAGTAACTGATCTCTTCTCACCAGTGACAGAACAAGAGGGAATGGCCTCAAGCTGCCCCATGGGAGATCTAGACTGGACATTAGGAAAACATTTTTCATGGAAAAGGTTGTCAGGCGCTGGAATGGGCTGCCCAGGGAGGTGGTTGAATTGCCATCCCTGGATGTGTTTAAAAGTTGTGTGGATCTGGTGCTTGGGGACATGGTGTAGTGACAGACTTGGAGTGGGCAAAATGGCTGGACTTGATTCATCTCAGAGGTCCTTTCCAGCCTGAATGATTCTATGATTCAGGGAAAATAAACATGGAGGCCCCCTGTCGATTCTGTCTGTCTTTACAAGAGGGAAAAAGGAGGAGTCAGGGCATTAGAACGCAGTTGACTTTAATTCCATTCACATAAAGATACCAAGGAAAAACAAAAAAATATCCAATTTGCAAACATCTACAAACTAACGAAGGAGTAAGTAACAGTCAGCATGGATTTGTCAAGAACAAATCACATCCCTCCACCCTAAATTATTCCTAGGACAATGAAGTAAATTTTTTGAATCCAGATGAGGCAGCATCTCTCTAACTTTACTAATGCTGTTGACAAAAAAAAAAAAAAAAAAAAGACAAAATTGTCAAAGGGAAGCTAGAAACACACTCACACTGTCACAAGAACACTTTTCATAAGAGGGCTTGGAAAAAACAGAAACACTTGTAAATCATCAAACTAAAATAATGTATTGAGTGAACTGAATTGAGTGACGCTTGTCTGGAATACAGAAATATTTGAGTTTCATGAAGCAGAGACTTGGATGACAGAATGGGCTCAAATTTGCAAAGAGCACTAGGCTGGCCAGAGCTGTAGGCATTCTTTATGCCTGATTCTTGACAAACTGGAAATAAGACCCAAAATATCAAGGAAGCAATTTGTCAATGACAAATGAAAATATAATTTTAGAACAGCTGTAAAAATACAAGCCAGACACAGCTGAATGCAAAAAAGAAACTCAGGGTTACAATAAACTGCGCATTCAACATAAGTCTAGCTGCTTTACTGGTATGAAAAAGAAAATATATTGTGATACATACATATTACCCAGGACACCTACGCAGAAATTTTTGTCATCAAATTGGCACTAAAGCTCTTAGATGAAGTATTGCATCCAGCTAATGCATCAGAGCTGAAGATGGTGATTGATACAGTCCTTTAATTATTCAAGGGATGAACAAAGCTTTAGATAAACACCTGTTATAAAAGACTGAAAGACATTAAATTACCTAGTCTAGAGGTGCCTAAAAGATATTGGCCTCTCAAGGTACAGAACACAGCTATAAAAAGAAAATAAATAAATGGTTTTCTTTGTCTGGTGGTAATTGAAAAGGCATCAACAGGCTTAAACTGAAGCAAAGCTACCTTTCTTTTCTAAAGGGAGCTGACTGCCTGAAGACATTTTGGATTCTCTGTCACCAACAGTTTTAAGAACAGAGAATGCAAAAAAGGTAAAAGAAAGGTTGAACATTGGCCAGTTCTGCCCTGAGGCAGACAAACGTCCCATTAAGAGATCCCTCCACATTTTACCATCCAGTTTCTTCTTACCAGTTGCTAAGCACAAGCTGAAGCATCTCTTGTACACTTACTGAGACGTAGAACCTACTTTTATCAGCAGATCATCCATATACATCTAGACAAGTCCAAAGTACTTCATTTACAGCACACTGATGTGTGCAAGTTTTGAGGCAGCTCTGTAAGCTGGAAGTGGAAGCTATGCATTTCAGAAAAACACCACCACTTTTTCCTGCTCTTTTATGTTTTGGGGTTTTTTGTTTGTTGTGGGATTTTTTTCCTGTTTTATCTAGAACACTTATCCATTTCAACTGGACTACCAGTTCACCTACTGAAAGCTACAGACACAGTTGAAAATGCTACGGTCTGTAAAACTATATTCTCAGCCATTGCTGAAAATGGAGCAAAATTGTACAAGACCACTTACGTGTCTTTCTACAGTCAGGTGGTAAGAAAGTAAAAACAATCAAAAAAAACTTCTGTATTGTCTACTGCCAGAGTTTGAAAGACAATTCACTACAGCAACTGTAAATTTTTCCAATACAGCAAGTTATCAAAATGATAATTTCTTTCCCAAAAGACCCTGCAAATGCTTTAAGTGGCTAATGTCTCACTGGTTTGCTTCACAGAACTTTCAGTTACAAAACAGAAAAAGATTTTCCAAAGTTTTTTCAAGACAGGAATCTAATTAGTCCTTAGAATTTCATAAAATCCACAGGTGAAAAAAAATCATTAGGTTCTGAGACATTCAGATGTTCAAGTGTACAACTGATTCACCACCAAAACTCAAAGCATATAGAACTGAAGCAAAAAGTTTAAAGAACAAAAACCACTATGTGAGCAGCCATAAGAATACTAGCTCACCTATCATTTCATATTAGCATATTTAACTAAAACAAAATTATTTGACTCACAAGATCTTTCAAAAATGAAAGCTTCATATACCTTGAATAACTATTTTGCTAAATGGAAGTTTATTGTACCAATAAATTGCTTTCTAAGAATAAATAATGAATGTAAGTGAATAGAGTGTCAGGGACTCTCTTGTTCTGGATGTTTCTCTTACACCACAACGGAACTTTGTGGCAGGGAAGCAAGTACCTGGAAGTTACAGCTCGCAAAGTGGCACACATGGCATGAACGCTCAGAAAGGTTAATTATATTTTTTATTTCCTCATGTGTATAAAAAAGCAATTTCATCCACTGAACATAGAGCATTTCTGAAGCATATTCCAGGATTAGTACTCACATGACTGAACATTTAGGCCACAGGAATGCCAACTGTGACTACACTCTTTTGAGCTTCTCTGTCCTTCAGTAAAGTATACAATTCCACTTCATTATAGAACTTTTTTCCTTGTTTAGCAGTGGTGCTCTTATGCTTTTGTTGTTCTCAATAAGTATTTTATCCTAAGCACCTAAGGTTATTTTCAATCATGCTTCAAATACTAAAGTTATTAAATCTACAAAGAGACAAAACACTTCTGAAAGTCCAAGCACTTGCCTGAGATACACTTACAAAGCTTTTATAGTTGTAAACATGTCATTTAGTCATAGCAAATGCTTGCAATCACCTATTGGTAATTTACAGCACTTTTACCAGGGCAAGCATCTTCTACATTTGTACACTGCAGAAGGTATAAAACCAGAACTTACATTGATAATATTTTATTATTTTGAAAACAGTAAAATCCATTCAATATAAAAACACATAAATCTATCATGAAATAAAGGAACATATTATTCATTCAGAAGATGTTTGCTCCAGAATGAGTCAAGAAAGTTGGCTCACATTTCCAGAGAGAGAGAGTTTTGCAGCAACCTTGCATTATATTTATGAGTTATGTTGTTTAAAATATCTCCCCATAACAAAAAAAAAATCAGCAAGAACAGCATTTTTTTCCTCCCATCTGAGCTCTCCAGTCTGATGTTCTACAGCCTGCAATTGTCTCAAGTTGCAGATGCTGATAGTTACTGTCTTTTATAGCTAAAGCTACTGTATTTCCTTATTATGAAACTATCATGTCTGTAGGATATAATGTTTTCATATATAAGACTTCTGTAAAACTACACAGTACAGCATTAATGAGATGTGTATGAATTTATCTATGCATTTCACCAAGCATGCAAAAAAGATAAAAAACTTTCAAATACTGGATTGATGCATTAACTTCACAAACACAATATTAAAAAGACCACAGTAAATGATAGCAGATAAGGTTGTCTGCAGTAGAAATCAGTGATTTAGTTATTAATAGTTACGGTCACTGACAGTTCTCATTTTGAGTTTTACTGGAAAGGGATGGATACTTTCACATGCCATTTTACTTCATGCCACTTGGATGAAAGTTATCCTGAATGCCACATGTGTAACAATGGGAGCAATGCTATGTTGGCTTAAAGGTGGGAGAAGAAGTACTAACTAAGAATGACCCTAAAAGTGATTTAACCAGCACCTCTCATGTTCTGGTAGATGCAGAAATCGAATTTATAAGAAAATTTAATGGCATACATAGTTCCAGATTAGCATGCTGCAGAGAAGCCAGACAGACAAATGAGTATGCCACCAGGAATATTAATTTTGACATTCTTTAATTTTACAGTCTTGACATTTTATACTGTTTTTATACATACATGCACTCAATTCTGTCAAAAGCAACTGTTTTTATAAGCCAGTGCTAACAGATACAAAAATCTTGTTGTTGTATCAGGTACTGACTGATCACTTCTCCACTTGGGACACTGCTTGTCCTCTTTACAATATCCAATGATGACAACTACGAAAACAGTCACCTTCACGTGCACAGGAAGCCCATCTCACTGCTCCTAAGAAAATTCCCTTATAAAATGAAGTGCCCTATCAATTAAAGAAAGCATTTGTGGTAATTAATTTAGAACATGGTAATACTGGGTTCTATGTCTATCTACTATTTTTCATATGAAAAAACAAGGGTTCACTATCAAAACACCAAGAAAAATTCACATAGAAAACCACTCCAGAATTAGCTTGAAATGCTTTGTATTCAACAGGTTTTATCATCATAGTTTAAGATGAAAGTTATGATAAATTGCACATTGCATTGATTTTGATCAGTTTCTGGACCCTCTCTTAAAAAAAAAAACAAAAAAAAACAAAAAAACAAAACAACCCTGACAGAAAATTAAAGCTAGTTTTAAAAGCTCTCTTGACACAAAAAAAAAGTTTTACCACAAATTCATATTCAAAGCTATTCACTCCTAGACAGGAAAAACAACTATAATTAATCCATTCTATCCTAGTAATATAACTGCCATGTATATTAGCAATACATTTAATTATTTGATATGAGAGATTTAGATGGTTTACATGAAATTTACTGAAATTGTGCAAAATGGTTACAGGGCGAAATTTAGCACTGCTGCAAATTTCAAAGTATAAAGCTTATTGCAATCAGCCTCTAGATTCTGTAAAACTTAAGCCAAGGAGATCTTACTTTTTCCCCAGCACATTTTTTCAGTTTCCTCACCAGCATATGCTATCCTAGCATATGGTTAATAAAAATATCTTCCATGAGAGAAAAAGACATTTTGAACTTTACAGACACTGCCAATTTGAAATCTGAATTGCCAATCTGAATATCAACATACTGAGTATTGACCTTCACCTGTTTTCAAGTATCTGCCTATATAAGGAGGTTGACCATTATGTTATTAAAAAAAAAAATTAAATCATTGCTGCTGTACAAACTAAGCTAACAATCTATGAATGCAGCATATAACAAGTCATGGGAATTAATAATATGTAACCTGAAGATCAGGCATAGAAGTACATTGCTCAAAAGAATTGTAAAGCACTGGAACAGACTGTCCAGGGAAGTGGAATCACCATTCCTGGAGGTATTTAAAAGACTGCAGATGTGTTGCCGAGGGATATGTTTTAGTGGTGACTTGATACTGTTAGGTTAATGGTTTCCCTTGATGAACTTAAAGGTCTCTTCCAACCAAACCAGTTTGACATAAATGAAAACCTAACAATTGTTTCTCTAAAACAGTCATCTTCAGGTTTTCTTTTTAGAAGCAAATCAACTGAAAAAATATTAGATTTAACTTCAAAAAAAAAGGATTTGTCAAACTGCTGAATGAAACTTCAGATTTTTTTAAGAGTATCAAGTAGAATAAGTTCTGTATCAAGGGAATAAACCTTGGAAAACAGGGAGCTTTCCAAGACTTTAATCAAAAAGAGATTTGTTTCATTTGAAACCCTGATTTCTGAGTAATCACAAGAGTCTCCACAGGTGAAGCCAGACCTGCATGTGGGGCTGAGAAAAAACTACAACTCAAGTGTGACATTTGAGTCCTACTTGAAAGATATCAATGAGGCTCCAAAAGTCAGCTTTGGGACAGAAAATAACCAAGATCTACTTGTAGCCACAATTAGACACCATATATTTTAGAGTGTAAGCAGACTACGAATTTGTATTGGTGAGAAACTGAATTTAATCTAAAAATATTATGGAAACCATTCCAAAGGTTCACTGAATTTTCACCAGTTTAAAGACATTTTTCATATGCAATTTATTCTACTCTTCCAGACAGTACCAGTTTCCACTCCAAAGTGATACAACAGAATAAATGAAGCACACGAAAGATGATTTAGGCACTCTACCTTCTCTGCTCTTTTTGGTTCTTTTTATTTCCTTTGAGAGGGGCGAAAAAACTGAAAAAAGGCTAAAGATGATGGTAAACTTTCTCCATGTCTGACCAAATTTATTTAAGAATACAGGATGTCAGTGTCTGTGGTAAAAGCCAAACTGTCAGTGCCAATAAATCTTGCTCCTCTGAGTCAACACAAAAAGATTTTCTTTTCCTCTCCATTAACTATCAAAGGCATCTAGGGAAATAAGCATAATCAGGCAAAAATCAGCCTCTGGAATTCTGGTGAAGAGCCACATAGATTCACTCTTCTCACAAAATTTGACATCTTATTTAGGAAAAAGTAATTATTTTTAGCTACTCAGTTTTACAACAGAAAAGTACAAATTATCTCCCAATTGAGGAAGTCCACTAATCTGCTTTGCTCATTAAAAACTTCATAGGGAACTGACAGGGATATCAAACAGATTACCATAAGGTAGAGTTCTGTTCAATGACATTTGTTTGGTAGTGAAGCATGCCTCATATATCACAATGAAGGCTGGGAGTAACTGCCCCCAAGAATTTTAAACAACTGGGAAAGAACTTGCATCCTGCATTTGACAGCCGAGGAAAAATAAGTTACAAAGCTGTTTCCCTAAGGGGTCTGGCCCAGGCTTCACTATACAAACAAATTAAAAGAGGCAGGGTAGTCTGGGTTAAAGATATTAAAATAAATAAATAAATGAGTGAAGGAATGAATACATAAATGTATCATTACTCTCAGTAAAGCCACCCTAGTTTGGGGCACAAGGAGACACTCCTCTCCTACATCAGAGCAATCACTCTGCATTTCAGCATAAGAAATTCTACTCTAAAGTAGCATCACTCTGCTATACCCTCCTGTTCCTCTGAATTGCAACTCCATTTAATTTCATCAGCTGGGAATCATGCACAAAGAGAAGTTCATCAGTTCTACAGAATCCACAAAGAACCCTCACACTGCTAACAACAGCGAAATGCAAGCATTACTTCTCCACTCGTGCAAAAGCAATCATTCTAAGAAGAAACAGTCCCCATCACAATCCTGGTATTTATGAGATTCCTGTGGTACTGGCTGGGAAACGTGATGGTTACAAGCAAAATAAGCATAATGCTGATTGCAGTCACCTCTATTTGGAAAACAGAATGTAGGAAACTTCAGTTTGACATTGCAATAATATTGAAAGATTTTACCTCCTGGCTCATTTTCAGCTAAAAGAAATCTTTCTATGTAGGCTCAGTGCTTGTGGAAAAGGATGGTATCTCCTCCTTCTCACACCATCTCATTGCTGGAGAGTAAGAAAACACTGTCTTACCTATACAATGAACCCAGGAGGTCTTTTATTTTAAAAGTTTCAAAATAAGAACCGTCAGAACAGCTTTCTTGTTCCTTCCAGAAGAATTTATTTCTGCAAGGGATGAGCCCAGCCATCAAAAGAATTTTTGACACTTGAAAGAGTTTTTCTGCTTCCAGCTGGTATCTGCTCTGTCTTGTTGCCCAAACAGTATATCCTGCCACATACAGAATCTACTCACTTCATGTTAACTGGCAGATACTTTGTGTGACTTCTGAAAAGTACTTTCTCACAGTAAGTAAGCAGAAATTTATTCTGACTTGATTTATTATCTTTACTCACAGAATTAGTTCCAAGAACTTGCAGCTTTGGTTCGCCTGATTCCAGTAGCTTGGCCACCATATGAAGGAAACTTTCCACAAATGGTTTTATACTTTGAGAATGGCAAGCCATTAGAAGTTGGTCCAATGCTTCCATGGCAATTAAAACATACCTGAAAATTAAGGGGGAAATTGAATGGTTTTAGAAGGGATATCATAACACCTGGTAACAGAGTAAATTTAGTTCTATTTACTTTCTTTGCACAATTCATCTTCAATTATAAATCACAGCTTTCCAGTCTACAGAGTCTCTGTCTATCCAAATCCAGCATGGAAAGCCAGCAACTTATCCACACTCCTGCACAGGAAGACAATGTGGTATATAAATGAAAAAGAGTAAAGAAAAGCAGTCAAGAAAATTAATTATCTTAAAGAAAGGCCGTTGACCCCTTCTATACAGTTACAAAAAGAGTTTTTGACATCATGAAGGCCAAAAATGATGGCCTGTGACAGATGCTGCCTTCTTTTTCCCCCAACTGCCTTCTAACTTGATCAGAATAACCATGATGAAATGCAGCCACACGTTAGCATCTATTTTTAATTCTGACTTATTTCCTTACCCATAGCGATGTCTGACAACATCTCTGCTCAGTCTCTCTGCCAGGTAAGCACCAATTCGATCCAGCTTTTCTGGTGCAGAAACTGCATAGAAAGTCAGCTTCTCCATATCAGCTTTAACAAGACCATCCTAAAACCAGACATACAACATATTAACAAAAAGTTCACAAAAAGTATAAAGATTTCAAAGTGGTTTTCCTTTGGTCTACTCAACATTTAAAGAGCCATACAGATGGGAAGAAGCTACTGAAAAACCGACAACTTTCGAGCAAAACTGTCAACAACTTAGCTGCACAAAATCAAGAACATAAAAAAGTAAGTAATATATTCTTTAAATAAATGAAGCAACTATCTTCCTCCATTGTTCTTCTTGGGGAGAAGAGGTATTGCAAAAGAAAGTATCTGATGAGATATGTCACCACGTCCAAGACACACTTTTCTCCTACTTGTACGCAATGTAAATTCTTTTCTTTTCCTATTCCCCCCCCCAAAAAAAAAGAACATTTGATGCATAATTTTGACACTGTAGTTTAAATATTTTAGATTGTAGCTCAAATATTTTATTTCTTCAGTGTCACACCTTCAACAAGGCTGATGTATAGGGTACCTGAAGGCTAACTGTTAGAATATAATCCAAGATTAACACATTAGTTCCAATGTGAACTGTAATATGGATCTCCTTGGGTGAACGACCAAGTTAAGAGGGAAAAGGCTTTTTGGTCTTTTGTTTTTTTTTGTTTGTTTGCGTTTTAAGTTCACAAAGACATTATCTTTTTCAAATAAATGACTTAAGCTTTTTACACATTCATGATTAATTAATGCTTTTTTATCATCCAAGTTTTCTCCTATTTTAGAAAATGCCTGTAAACCTGAAAGATCAGGCACCAGCTTGTGTCCTGCACTGAGCTAACTAATATTAACAAAAGTAGAGGCTAAGGAGTGCCAACTCGGCTTGAGTGACAATGAGGCTGTAAGACTACAACTGTAGCAATTTCAGATGTTTCTACAGTTGTAGCAAACAAGTAGATTAATAAATTAAAACAAAACTATAAAACCATATTGTTCCATTCTTTCAATGTACTGTACACACAGAAAATACTTCCTTCAAAACCAGTAACAGTCACTTATATAGTAAATAACACTAGTTAATACCACATTTTGCAAAAAAGCCCATGTACTTTGTAAGATAAAAGCCAAATGTTATACAAATCTGGTAACATATTTTAAAAACACAGCAGCAGAAACAAGCTCTTGGTCAGTCTGTACCATGATGTAATTCTGTACAGATACAGGCATTACTATAAGGTAACGCAGAAGTTACTTGTTTTCACAGAGAGCAAGAGCTAGGCTGTAATACAGTTCTAAGACTATTCCAGTGGCACAAAAAAAAATGTGCAAGAGTAACTGGAGAAATCGAAGCACAACAATAAAAAGCTCTTGTGAGTCACAAAAGTCTGCCAAGAACTATAAAAACTTACGCAATCGATATATCAAGAGTTAGAAAATTAAGATCTTGTAGGAAACCAGAAAATGTTCACACCTGAAACCATAATGTGTTTGTGGTTCTAAGCAGTTACACAGTTAAGTGCTACCTCTGCTGCAGAATACTCTAATTAAATCTCTACTTCTCTGAACAAAACACACTGATTTTACTCTTCAATTTGCACAGCCCTGCTTTGAAAAGGGAATTACACCAGATGATCTGTAGAGGTCCCTTTCCAGCTAAGTCATTCTGCTATTGTTAAAGCTATTAAGTGATAAAGCTGAATTTAAGGTAGAATGTTAAAACAGAACAGAAATAATAAAAAAAATTACTAAAGCATTAGTTCCTAACCAAAAATTTTTAAATGTCAATTCCTTAAAATTTAAAACTCATCACTCACTTTTGGATCTTCAGGAAATATGTTATCTACCAGACGCTTGTAGCGAGGTCGCAAAGCAGCACAGCAACAGCACACTCCTGAGGAGAGATTTACCCAACAGAGTTAGAATTAAGTTTAGGAACTTTGGTGTCTTCATGTGAAGTGATGAGCTGACAACTAAGAAGGAAAAAGATACACTGAATTTTGCTTTAGTTGCTCATTACTATTAGCAATAACTTAAGGTAAATGAAAATGACTGAGAAGTCAAATGAGTAAAACTACTCTGACAAGGTAATAAAGATGGATACTAGAAATGCACCCGTCATCCAGTCACACTTAAAAACATGCAGAAAAACAAAGACATTTCAAAATTTAGTAATATTTAAACCAAAGCTACATTTGCTGTTATACCGTCATTCTGAATGATAATTTCAAAACATATCTAAACATGCATTATGTTTGCTCCTCTACCAAAAAAGTCAATTACGAAATCTTCTGCTTTCAGGCAACCACATAAAACAATATAAAGTCCAACATACAAAACAAGCCCTCCTTTGTCTATACCACTATTTTACTGGGCATCATAAAAAAGACAGTTCTTCAAAAGATATATATCTGAAATAACTTCTACTCTGCTATACTCATATATACTGACAACTCTTGCAATTTATTTCACCAGGAACAATTATTAAAGATAAATCTATTATTTTAAAAGCACAATTTAAGTTCTCCTCAGTAGTCTTTTAACTCAACTAATTAATTACAGTCATGTACTACCAGTAAGCTGAACACAGAGTTACAACTTAACACGCAATGATAAAACTGGAATATTGAGAACTTGTGTGAAACAGCACTTTGTTACTACCATTAAGTTCTTAATCTGTTGACATCTCCTACTCACACAAACCAGTAAAAAAAAAAAAAACAAAATTAAAAATCTACATTTACATAAAAGCTGCATGTCCTAAGTAGCTAAACTCAATGTTATTTCATATGCCACTAGAAAAAAATAGCTATCAAAAGAGGTTATAAATCTACTTGAATTAAACCAGAAACACTCCGGATAGTTGTACAAATCATCATAAGAAAGCAATACCTCATTAGCATTTCAAGTATTACTCAGTATTCAGAAATTTAAGTACACCATCAAAATTCACCAAAACAAGACCTAATATTGTTAAATGTTTTTTGAGCTTGGTATGGAGCTCTGTCCCTGGCCCAACAGTCATTTTACTTGTGTCTTCCTATTTGATTTTATACCTTATGGACCACTAACACTGGGGTCTAGAGTAAGCTTACTCTGTTTGATTACATAGATATAACAATATATTCTTACAATAGATTCAGTAAATACTTGGCTACAGCTATCTAAAAGATAGTAGGAACAAAAAATATTGTAAAATTTTGTGGGCAAGACAGAGGCACTTAAAAATAATTTTTCTTTCTTAAAGTGACAGGAGAGATAATACTTGCAAAGAACCACAAATGAAGTTTTCCAGAAGTGTTTTAGAACTGTGGTAGCTATATAAATTGAGCATAAAATACAGATACAGTCACTCCTTTGAGAAGAAAGAAATATCAGGTAACAGTACCAACTCATTCTGACAGCCTTACCAGACAGTTTCAGTTAATGGAAACTCAATAGTGTTCAAATACTGGTCTTGAAATTTATAGCACACAGTGAATTTTGACGTTAAAAAAAGGCTTAACAATAACTGTATTACATAGGATTTGAAAATTCCCTCCTCATCCTGGATTTTCATTAGTGTATTTACACTGCTGCAGCTTAGATTAAAAAAAAAAAACACCTTTCCAAACAATTCTGTCAAAAAATGAATGCAAAATTAATATGAATTGTAATGCTATTAAAACACTTTTCTAAGTTAAACAAAATATTCAAGTATCAGAAAGCAAATCTGTCAGAGCTTTCAGCCCCCAAACATATTTTGGGTCAAAAAAAAAAAGATACAAAGAACAGAGAAAAACAAAATCAAAACCCCAAACACAATTAATAGTCATAAAATATGCTTTGTGGGAAAATTATTTATCATTGATCAGTGTTTTGATATAAGCAGGAAAGATTAATAAAAACATAGGAATAGGTTTTTAAAAAGAAGTATGACAATATAACAATAATTTAAAAAAAAAACAAACCAGACAAACAAAAAAACCCCAAACCAAACTAAAAATACAAAAAAAGCCCAGACACAAAAGAAATCAAACCTTAACAACACATATTAAAAATAAATTGAACTTCAAAAATATTAATATAGGACCATTTCACTACATAGACCAGATAAGATTAATGTTTTAGAAGACGGAAAGAAGCTGCACAACTGAAAATGGATTCTTTGCTTCTTCAATACAAATTTAACCCAGATCCAAATAAAGAGATTCATTTCACAGAATTTGTTTGGCAGGTCTACAGAATACAGTCACTAAGCCAGGTAAAAAAGAACGTGTTCCATTTTATGCAGATTTATCAACAAAAAATCCTATGACACTATCAGGCAAAATTTGCCTTTTATGGACTCCCCCTTGAAGATATCTTTACATCAAGTTAATATAAAGGTTAAAGTAGTATCTACAGAGAAGTACACTGTTACACGATAATCAAAATAAAACAATACTTAGTATCTACTTCAGCAGTAGTGGGATTTTCCAAGTTAAAACATGCATATTCTCTTATGCTAAAGGAATCCTACATTTTACATGTTAAGACTGTACACATTTCCCAGCTGTGCACAGACTTCTTTTTACACACATTCTACACAACAGCAGTAAGAAGAAACAGCCCACATTAGCAGAAAATGGTAATTTCACCTACCCAAACACATACATGGTCTTGGTTCAAAAGCAGAATTATAATCATAGGCCTTTTCTTGCTCTATAGTTGGAACTTGAACATACTGCCTCATTCTGGATGTGATTTCACTCCCTGAATGCTCTCTGCTTTTCAGAAATTTACGCTCTCACACTAGCATAGCAGCAGTTACTTCACACGAGGGCTCTGCAGTACTGTAAGCTTATCTGATGAGCCCTGTGAAATTTACATAAAGCCACCAAACACGTGAAAAACTTCAGCATCAAATTCCATTAATGAGACCAGGCATAAGAAAAGAGCAAAGAATAAACGTAAGCTAGACCCTCAGTATGTGGTTCACGGCTCATTGAATTAAGTTGGATATAGTTTCCTTACTTCAACTACCCAGGACCATGCAGTTCATCAGTTCTGTGACTAGAAGCAATAGAAGCAAAAGAAGTCAGTATGGTTTCAGAAAACATTGTATCCAGTTAGCAGCCACATATCACTGTGGAGTGATAAACAGTTCAGTAAAACAGACTTGCTTGACCTTACTGAAGAATGGTCAGCAAAAAAAAAAGAAAAAAAAAGAAAAACTTAAGGCAGATTACTGACCAAAAAGGCTTTTTAAACAGAAGGGTTTATCTTAAAGTTAGAGAAGCACATGAAAATTAATAGGTTAATGAAATTAACATTACATTTCAGAATTCAAGAAGCAAGAATTACAGAATTTAAATCCTTGACATCCTTACTGAAAGATTGTGTCAGGTAGAAAATAAATTTTGAATTAAGCATTTCTGAAGTTACTTTCTGGCTTACCATTATTTCTCATTTTATCAAATTACTTCCTACATTATTTCCACTTCTGCAACACAGAATTTTCATATAGATATTTTTATAAACCATGGAAATTATAAAATACCATTTTCAATAAAGTCACAACTAATAATTTCCATTAAATAACAAATCCATACCAGTTCCAGACTTAAAAGACTACTGTTAATAAACTAGTGTTTACTGCAAATGAAATCAGAAAAAACAATGAGCTGCACAGAAACTGTCAGCCCATAGTTTGCTGAAGATTATTTCAAATGAGTTTGTCTGAATATTCATTGCTACATCTTACACAGACAAAATTACAGCTGACTTCAAATATAAACAAGCAAGTTCAGCACATCAAGTTCAAAAGTGACAGATTATTTTCTCTTCATTAAAACCTAGCAAAACAGAAAACAAGTGGATTGTACTATTTATCTAAAGCTAAAATTTCTTCTAAAATGTTGTAAAGCTGTCTAATGTTGTCGTCAACTGTCTGCACAATATTAACAACCTGAACAAAAAATTTATGTTCACTCACTGAATATTTTTGTTACATTCCAGGATTAGATCTGGTTGTCCATTACATTATTTACCTCCCAAGATTTCAAAAAGAAAAAAAAAAAAAGAAAACTCTAACTATTTTATGATAGAATAACTAACAAAGAATTTTGACTCCACAGAGAAATGCATGTTTTTATAATATCAATAAACTGTGCAACATTAAAAATACATTTGATTGCTCAACTATGTAAAAAATGAATATTTTATTACACTAAACTTTTCATTTTCTATATTTGAGATAAGAAATACAATAAAAAAATTGTTTCAAGTGTCCACAGGAAAAAAAGTATAAAAACCCCCCCCAAACTTCTTCAACCACTACACTAACTACACCAGATTAATTTCGAACTGTTAATATCAGTTGATGCATTTAATTCAGACAAGCTATTTTCAAGGACATTCCCCTTCAATTATTAAAAACTAATCAAATGTTTTAGACCAAGGAAATTATTCTGGCCATGTAAGGGAAGTAATTAAAAACATTCTTCAAGCTTCTATAAAAAGAACAACTTCTGTAAGGACACACTCATCAGCCATGGCCATGTCCCTGTAACACACTCCCAGAGAGAACAGAGGACTCATCATTTTGATAGCAGGAAATCCCATCCCCCAGACAAGCCTCTTCACCTTCTACACTAGTGCTGTTGACTTCTAAACAACTGGTTTCTAGCCTCTCTCCACCAAAATGCAGCAAAGAAAATGTCCAACAGGGAGATGGAATTTCTGTCTTGAGAACAATATTCATCTTCATGTCAACCATAACAGCAAAACCTCACTAACAGCCAATGTGGAAAATTCCATCCACTACCTAGTTGTTGCAATTTTATATATATTTTTAAAAATATATTGGTGTTCAGATAATTTGAAACAAGTAATTAAAAAAAAAAAACAAACACAAATGAACAAACAACAACCAGCCAATTTTTCCCCAAGAATTTGTTCTTACAGTAGAACTGTAAAGATAATTATAAAGCTAATTCTGGCATAATATGACTTCTAGGTGCCTTCTACAATTGAATCAGTATAGAAGAGATGCACAGCATGATACAGTGAAATGTAGGCAAAAATTACTTTGAATATAAGCTTTTTATGAAAACAAAAACTGACAATGTATGTCAAGCTACTAGTAAGAAGCAGGGAAGACAAACAAACCAACCTAAAACAACCTAGTCCAAATAAGCATAGCACTAAGCTTCTTCAAAATGAAACATTCTTTCCAGAACCATTAGCAATTACAAGAAGTCCCCAGGGAAGTTATTATCTTTAGGACAGTGCCTTTTAAAGATTTCTAATCCATTAAAAGGAAGTTTTCCATTACATTAAGTTCTCCAGTTGCACTCTTCACAAGTTCCACTGCCTGCAGTGTTTCCATAGTCTCCTCTCTCCCCCACCTTTAATGTATTCACATAGTAACTTCGTTTTACTTGCTCCTATCTGTTCTCTACACCACCTCCTCCTTTCCTACTCGGAGATAATACCAGCACTCTATTTTTAATACAGGATTAAGAATATCTAAAATTGATCTGGTTTGAATGAAATAAGTTCTATGGCTTATTATGAATTTTACTTCTTAGTTCTTGTCTTATCTTCCTATTAAGCTGGTCATTACAAGGTCATTCACTTCTCACCACTAAAGCAGTAACAAAAGGAAATTTTGTTCCTCCAACTTCGAAGACACCTGGAAAGACATAACTAAATAAATCTCCTTTATTTCTCTCCATTCCAGCTGTCATGGATAACCTGTTCTCAGCACAAAATAATCCAAACTGGGTACATTCCCACTTTCAATATTGGGTTTGCAATCAGGAAATTAATTCTAGGTGATAAAACTAGAGAAGGGGAAAAAGCGAGGTTTTGTATGATACTCCTGTTTCTAAACAAATGCCAATTTCACAGCAAGGCATTTCATAAATCAGTGCAAAATGGGGACAGAGCAAACTAATGGACTAAAGGAGAAGGGGAGGGAAAATGAGGCTGTGTAATACAATCTCCAAGCACGACTGGGCATTATTCCTCCATTCAGACACATAGTAGAGCATTGAGCAGATCCTTAAACGGTAACAAAAAACTGCTGTACTTGAAGGTCTCACCCAGTAACACACACAGCCAGCACAATATCCTTTACCTACTATTTAATTCAGCAGCCTCCTTCCAAGACAAGCAGCATTTAGCCTATCTTCAGGGTGGCCAGAGGTTTATAATAAGCAGTTTTTAAGGGGGGGCAGTGACAAAAACCATTCCAAAAAGGTCACTGTCTCCCACTGGAGCCTTCAAACAGCACTTCTGATCAGCAGATTGACCATCTACAGGTAAAAATATGCTGGCTAAATGCCTCAGCAAGCTTTGGGGACTGCTGCTTAAGACCAGGTTACAAAATTTGTCCCAGATTCTCAAGTTGATCATACTTTTTCTTTGCAGTTCTAGCTCCAGGCAGCAAGTCAGACAGTGGATAGGGACCTCCTTTGTCCCCAGTTATAGTTTTGAAAGTTCTAAACTAGACATTCCACACTCTCCATCCCATTGCATTTCCTCTCAGAATACTGGACACAGTCCCCTTTCCTAGCAAGGAAGAAAGTTATTTTGTTGTTTTAACACTTGCTGATCACTTCTGTTTTTCTACAGAAATCCATGTGGATTATGCCTCTGCCTTTACAGCAACACCCCTTCTATATGTGTGTATTCTGAAGATGAGAGGAGAAAAAAAAAAAAAAAAAAAGGGCACCAACAGGAGGCCAGGACAAGAATATGGGTCCAGATACAATTTGCAAAATTGACGTTCTGTCAGTTCTGAAGAACTTTAAGCTCATGTCTAAACTAATGTCAATAACACACCATAAGCTCATTAAAAAAAACAAAACCAAAAACAAACCAAACAACAAAATACACACATACACAGAAAGTGTCTCAGATCCAGCTTGCACTGCATTTATCATATACAAGAGAACACTGCTAGTTCAGTTGTATCAGACACAGATCAATTATAATTAAGAACTAATCATATTTTGTTACCTATGAAGTTCAAAAGTAGGGTATCAGCATCTTAAAGCCTTTTTCTAATCATTAAACAGTTATGCTCTTATTTAATGAAAATTAATCTGTTTTAAGTGCATAAATTATTACATATTAGAACTACAGAAGCACAACCACAAAACATCTGTGAATATTTATCTTCACTTATTTCCTTACATATTAATAGCTTAACATACATATCAGGAAGTAGCAGTAATTTAGTACCATGATATAGCTAAATGTTAGGTTGAAATTCCTTACTTGTTCTCCTACTAGGAATGAGTAAGCATTTGCAAGCCAAGATGCAAGACTGCAGGTGCCCACGTGAAATCAAAGTACAAACCATAACAAGTAAAATACTGACACATGTCCAACTAGAATTTAGAATCACAACTGTGCTCCTGGAAAATGAAAGGGACAAGACTTTCACCAGAGCTCAAGCTGGACATGAAAAGGAAGGCTGAGCAGACGCCAACATTTTTTTTTAAATCTTGGGATCTAGAATTCTACTCCGACTCTGTGGTATCTTTTAAGAAGTCTATTTAAAAACAAACAAACAAACAAAAAATTTCTGACTTTATAAGGAATAAAAAATATTCTGAAATCAAATATTACCTTTTCTCACATAGTTACTGGGGATTTAAAAATCTTTACAGAAGATTAATTCCTACTGCCACGTTTCTAGTTTAGGAAAGCTATTTAATATTTGAAAGATGAAGTTTCTAAACACAGAGCACCAGAACTTCAGCATTAATTTCATGAGCTCATTTATTTGAACAAGTAAATTACAGCTCCTTACTACAATGAAACAGCTCCTTACTACAACGAAACCTTTTTGCTCTGAATTAAAAGCATGCAAGTTGGACTACTGCAATATTCACACTATACAAATACATTCACTCATGAAACTCCTATTCAAGAAAGCAGGAAGTGGATCCTAGTGGTCAACAGTGGGAAAGTCCATGTATCATGTAAAGGGAAGGACAGAATATTTTTTAAAGCAGTTTACCCTAAACTCCACAGAGACATGCATCTAACAGCAAAGTGGAAAACTTACCCTCCCTCCCAAAAAATTAAATTTTCTTTGTTGTCATGCATTAAAAAATAGGACACTTGCATGCACAATCAGCATGAGCCTCCTTACCCTTTCGTCCCATGACTGAGAAATCAGCAGCAAACAATGCTGCACATGAAGGTTAATCAACTGATAGGAAAACCAGTTGCAAACTTATTTCTGTAAATAACAACAACAGCCATATTTTAATAAAATCTGAGAAAAACCTATTTCACTGCATTTTAACATTCAATGAAATGTTCATGTATAGCTTAAAAGCATACCAAAGCTTTGTTGGGAAGAAAATCTCTAAAAAATATTCTATTTCCTGTGTTATACATCCAGATTGTGCACCCATCAATGACAACAGCTTTAAAAAATAAATTCTTCAGGTTTTGACAATGAATGGATGAAATAAAACTTGTTCATTGCTTGGCTATGAAGTGTTCAAAACAAATGGAAGGAATGAAAGGAGGGATGATCACAGAATCACAGAATGTTAGGAGTTGGAAGTGACCTCCAGATATCAAGTTCAATCCCCCTGCCAAAGAAGGATCACCTAGGGCAGGAGACACAGGAACTCATCCAGGCAGGTTTTGAAAGCATCCAGAGATGGAAACTTCACAACCTGTGTGGGCACCTTGTTCCAGTGCTCTATCACCCTCACTGTAAATAAGTGTCTGCTCATCTTGAGGTGCAACCTCCTATGTTATGATGGTAATGGTTTTAGTAGACATTATTGACAACGTACCAATATGAGTGATTTTCACTTTCTATGGAACTGCTCTTAAAGATTAACTTTCCCAAATGGGTTTAGGATGATGCATACATAGAGAGAATTAACAACTAACAGAAAACAACTGCTTCAAAATTAGCAATCCTAAAGAAATCAATGCAGATTCATTAAGAAGCACATGAAAGCAACAACCTCACTGGTACACCAAGTTCCTTAGGGTATCATCAGTGAAATAAATAGATGCACAATGAACGACTATTTTCCAGCTACAAGTTTCTGGTTTTTTGGGTTTTGCTTTTTTTTTTTTTTTTTCTTAAATTAAGCAAAGGATACATTTAAAGAAGTCATGACCTTTGCAGTGTAGAAAAGACAATTACCTAAACATCAGCTGAAAAAAAGTCTGCATCTTCGTATTTAAAAATTGAAAGCGTTTACTGTCATTACTACTCCACTCTGGTGAGACCCCACCTTGAGTACTGCATACAGTTCTGGAGCCCCTATTACAAGAATGTGCTGGAACATGTCCAGAGGAGGTCCATGAGGATGATCAGAGCGCTGGAGGACCTCTCCAATCAAGACACACTGAGAGAGTTGGGTCTATTCAATCTGGACAGGAGAAGGCTCCAAGGAGACCTTATTGTGGCCTTCCATTATCGTAAGGGGCTACAAGAAAGCTGGTGAGGGACTTTTTAGGATGTCAAGTAGTGACAGGACTAGGGGGAATGGAGCAAAACTGGAAGTGGGTAAATTCAGATTGGATGTTAGGAAGAAGTTCTTCATTATGAGGGTGGTGAGATACTGGAACAGGGTGCCCGGGGAGGTAGTAGAAGCCCCATCCCTCGAAGTTTTTAAAGCCAGGCTGGATGTGGCTCTGAGAACCTGATCTAGTGTGAGGTGTCCCTGCCCATGGCAGAAGGGTTGGAACTAGCTGATCCTTGAGGTCCCTTCCAACCCTTGGCACCTGTTCCTGTGTTGGGTTAAGTTAGTAGTTGAAACATTGACTTGATATAGGACTGTGTTTGTGTTTCTTATAAAGCATTAGAATCAAGGAGAAGACAATTATTTGAAATAATCCCCCATGAAACTCTTCTGTAATAGCCAAAATATGAAAATTTTATCATGTATTATAAATACACAAATGAGGGCAATGTGGATGAGAGTACTGTAGAGGAACCAATCAAGGAGATGCCAAAGACGAAGCAGCCCCCCCAAACCTTAAGGACCAGTGCTACAAAGAAAAAGAGAAAGGCTATAGTTATTGGAGACTCTCTCTTGAGGGGAACAGAGGGACCCATATGTCGTCCCAACCCATCCCATAGGGAGGTGTGCTGCCTACCTGGGGCCTGGGTGAGGGACATCACCCAAAGGTTACCTAAACTAATCCAGCCCTCTGACTATTACCCATTGCTGGTAATCCAGGCTGGAAGTGAAGAAATTGAAAAGATCAGCACCAGGAAGATTAAAAAGGAATTTAAGGCCCTTGGGAAATCGATTGACGGGGCAGGAGCTCAAGTGGTGTTCTGCTCAGTTCCCTCAGCAGCAGTGGTGTACACTGAGAGAAACAGGAAAACCCATACCATCAACAGTTGGCTTAGGAGATGGTGCCAGCAGCAGAATTTTGGCTTCTTTGATCACGGGGCAACTCTTACTGCACCCGACCTGCTGGACCAAGTTGGGTTGAATTTATCTAGAAAGGGTAAGAGGGTGCTGGCACTGGGCTTGGCAGGACTCATTGGGAGGGCTTTAAACTAGATCTGAAGGGGGTGGGTGTGGAAACCAGTCTCCCTGGAGAGGAGGGAGGACCACACAAACTGGTGAAATCAGCAGCCCAGCTGAAGTGCATGTACACCAATGCACGCAGTATGGGCAACAAACAAGAGGAACTGGAACTCTTGGTTCACCAGGAGAACTATGATGTAGTTGCCATCACAGAAACGTGGTGGGATGATTCTCACAATTGGAGTACTGCACTGGGGGGTTATAAGCTCTTTAGGAGAGACAGGCAAGGCAGAAGAGGAGGAGGAGTAGCCCTGTATATTAGGGAATCCTCTGATGCCTCAGAACTTGAGGTTGCAGAAGAAAGGGTTGAATGCTTGTGGGTTAAAATCAGAGGGAGGCCGCACAAAACTGACATCCTGGTTGGAGTCTGTTATAGACCACCCAACCAGGACGAGGAGGCCGATGAGATATTCTATAAGCAGCTGGAAGCCGTCTCAAGATCATCAGACCTTGTCCTTGTGGGAGACTTTAACCTACCAGACATCTGCTGGGAACTTAATTCAGCAAGAGGAGACAGTCCAAAAGGTTCCTAGAGTGCATGGATGACAACTTCCTGATGCAGCTCTTAGGTGAACCTACCAGGGGTAAGGCTCTGCTTGATCTGCTGTTCTCAAATAGAGAAGGGCTGGTGGGAGATGTGATGGTTGGAGGCTGTCTAGGGTGCAGCGACCATGAGATAGTGGAGTTTTCAATATGCAGGGAAATAGGGAGGAGCAGTAACAGAACCCTCACTTTGGACTTTCGGAGGGCAAACTTCAGGTTGTTCAGGCAACTTATTCGGAAAGTTCCCTGGGTAACAGCCCTTAAGAAGAAAGGGGTCCAGGATGGTTGGACCTACTTCAAACAGGAGCTCCTAAAGGCACAGGAACTGGCAGTTCCCACATGCTGTAAGACGAGCCGGCGGGGAAGACGACCGGCCTGGATGAGCAAGCAGCTCCTGAAGGATTTAAGGGAAAAAAAGAGGGTTTATCGCCTTTGGAAAGGGGGGGAGGCAACTAGTGATATGTTTAAGGATGTTGTTAGATCATGTAGAAGAAAAATTAGAGAGGCAAAAGCACAGTTAGAAATTAAACTGGCCACTTCTGTGAAAGACAACAAAAAGCATTTTTATAAATATATTAATGCTAAAAAGAGGGGCAAGAGGAGCCTCCACTCTTTATTGGATGTGGAGGGTAACATTGTAACTAAGGATGAGGAGAAGGCTGAGATTCTAAATACCTTCTTTGCCTCCATTTTCAACAGTAAGGCAGGAGGACTTCAGGATAACTGGCCTCCTGAACTGGTCGATGGGGTCAAGGAGCAGTGTTGTACTCCTGAAATCCATGTGGAATTAGTTCAAGACTTGTTGAGTCACTTGGATATTCACAAGTCCATGGGACCTGATGGGATTCATCCTAGGGTGCTGAAAGAGCTGGCAGATGAGCTGGCCAAGCCTCTGTCCATCATTTTCCACCAGTCCTGGCTCATTGGAGAGGTCCCAGAAGACTGGAAACTGGCCAACGTGACGCCCATCCACAAGAAGGGACGGACAGAAGAACCTGGGAACTACAGGCCTGTCAGCCTGACCTCAGTGCCAGGGAAAATCATGGAGCAGATTGTCTTGGGGGCAATCACTGCGCACCTGAAGGATGGTCAAGGAATCAGGCCCAGCCAACATGGATTTAGGAAGGGCAGGTCCTGCCTCACCAACCTGATCTCCTTCTATGATCAGGTGACCAGCCTGGTGGACGTAGGAAAGGCTGTGGATGTAGTCTACCTGGACTTCAGCAAGGCCTTTGACACTGTCCCCCACAGCAAACTCTTGGCCAAACTGGCAGCCTGTGGCTTGGACAGCAGCACTCTGCGCTGGGTTAGGAACTGGCTGGAGGGCCGAGCCCAGAGAGTGGTGGTGAATGGTGCCACATCCAGCTGGCAGCCTGTCACTAGTGGTGTCCCACAGGGATCAGTGCTGGGCCCCATCCTGTTCAATATCTTTATTGATGATCTGGATAAGGGGATTGAGTCCATCATCAGTAAATTTGCAGATGACACCAAGCTGGGAGCAGGTGTTGATCTGTTAGAAGGTAGAAGGGCTCTGCAGAGGGACCTTGACAGGCTGGACAGATGGGCAGAGTCCAACAGGATGGCATTCAACAAATCCAAGTGCCGGGTGCTCCACTTTGGCCACAACAACCCCATGCAGAGCTACAGGCTGGGGTCAGAGTGGCTGGAGAGCAGCCTGGTGGAAAGGGACCTGGGGGTACTGGTTGACAGGCGCCTGAACATGAGCCAGCAGTGTGCCCAGGTGGCCAAGAGAGCCAATGGCATCCTGGCCTGCATCAGGCATAGTGTGGCCAGCAGGAGCAGGGAGGTCATTGTACCCCTGTACACAGCACTGGTTAGGCCACACCTTGAGTACTGTGTCCAGTTCTGGGCCCCTCAGTTTAGGAAAGATGTTGAATTGCTGGAGCATGTCCAGAGAAGGGCAACGAGGCTGGGGAGAGGCCTTGAGCACAAGCCCTATGAGGAGAGGCTGAGGGAGCTGGGACTGTTTAGCCTGGAGAAGAGGAGGCTCAGGGGTGACCTCATTGCTGTCTACAACTACCTGAAGGGAGGTTGTAGCCAGGAGGGGGTTGGTCTCTTCTCCCAGGCAACCAGCACCAGAACAAGAGGACACAGTCTCAAGCTGTGCCAGGGGAGGTTTAGGCTGGAGGTGAGGAGAAAGTTCTTCACAGGGAGAGTGGTTGGCCATTGGAATGGGCTGCCCAGGGAGGTGGTGGGGTCACCATGCCTGGAGGTGTTCAAGAGGGGATTGGACGTGGCACTTGGTGCCATGGTTTAGATAGGCATGAGGTGTAGGGTGACAGGTTGGACTCGATGATCTTTGAGGTCTCTTCCAGCCTTCTTGATTCTATGATTCTATGATACACTGCAAGTAGTCAACAATACTGTCAGCAAACTAACAGGGTTTCTACTTGTGATGGTTTGAAACTGTCTTTTTAATTTTTCCTTGCAAAGTTCAGAACAGAGAAAGTGAAAGAATGTAAATAAGTCACTATTGGGTGTAAGAAAGCAAAATAACGATTGTTCTAAACACTTCCATTGGATAGATAGAAATGTTTAAGAACTATTACCCAAAACAAAGTAGGCATTCTGCACATTCTGCGTTCTGCAGTGGGGGCAGTAGCTGGGCTGTCTGGCTGCTGTTTCTTCTTCTCTTCTGGCTGAAGATAACACGTACTGACCTTGGCAGCTAAGTTAACAACTTTCTGCTCTAACCAACTCTGCTTCTCTGTCCAGGGGGAGTCTGGGGGGAAGCTCCTGGGAGAGAGAGAGGCTCCTTTGGGAGGGTCCCCTTGTGGGGAAGCAAAGGGAGATCGGTTGTGCTTTTCTGTTGATTGTATATATTTGTGAATGTTGTGAATTTTGTATATTTGTACATATTCATTGCATTTCATTGTAGATTTTAGACTCTGCTTGTAAATACAGCTTTTCATTTGCTTCCAGACTGAGCTAGCCTGGTTATTGTTGGTGGGGGGGGAATTTCAGCTCACACCGACACACTACTGCCTATAAAATAAAGCAATTATGAAAATGCTTCATTAAGTGGAAGGTCCCATTTAGGGTTTAAAAGTCTCAGGGGTACATGAGAAACACACTCCAGATAAGGAAAAGGGTATATTGGATAGAAAGAATAGAGAAAGTTATTAATTAGAACTATGGCTTAATTTTCACTAAAAACACTAGAATGCTTAGCTCATGAAATATTTATATAGATAGATTTAGGAAGAACTGTACTTCAAGAAATAAATCCTCCCTTCTCATTAACAGTCTTGCTATTACTTACTTCTTATATACAGGAAATAAAAGAAAAATAACCAAACCAAACAAACCACAACAAACACACACCCAGAATTGCAAAAGACAAATAAATGAATTTCCCAAAACTGTTGTGAAAAAAACAAACAAAAACCAAAAAAAAAAACAAACCACAAAATGAGATTATCTGCCTCTTAAAATGCATTAAGAACATTAAATATAAGCAAAGAATTCACCCATTTTAAATTCCATTTCAAGTACAGTTTTTCCTCCCACACTTGGCAAGGAAGCTCTATTCAAAACAAAAAGTACAATTTTAGAAGTTTTTTGTTTGGGGGGAGGAATGGATCGTTTGTTTAAAGACTTGAAACAACCTAACTCAAAGCATTAGCATCCAAGAACAAAGAAAATAGACAATCACTATTCAAATGTTCTATTTCAAATTTACTTTCACCTCACAAACTAGGGAAGCCACCAGTACACATCAACTGCAGAATGGTAGTCTCTGCAAAGGCATCTGGTAAAAACCCACATGGTGTTTGGAAAGATGAGGAAACAAAACATTACTATATAGTTTAGTAAGAAGCAAACAATGCATTGAACACATTTGGAGAAACATTCTGAAGTTACCCAGTCACTTCACGTAGCCAAAACCAGGCCAAAGCACAAAAGACTTTCCACATATCTAATACATGCATCTCTTAAATCAAGAGTGGTCTCTTTCTACCTTGTATTTGACAGAATAGCATAGGAGGATCTGTTTAAATTACTTCTGTGAAGTTTAGCAATGTAAGGGAAGAATGTGGGGAAAATATGTTTGTCAAAACCCTTATTTTAATTTGCTCTCTTAATCTGCATTTTACTGTCAATCATATGAGGATCTGGTAATCTGCCAGTAAAACTCAGTTTAATGTAACTATTGTAAACCTTGAAAATGTTACTGGATAGGTATGAACAAGAGAAAAGAGTAAGGAAAAAAAAAAAAACCATAGAAATCACAAACATAGCTACATGTAAAATAAATTCTTAAAGTCAGCAAGTATTCTCATCCGAATCACACAATTTTTGTAGTCCAAGCAATTTCATTTTAGTATAAAATCTGCCTTTGAGTTAAATGTTCAACTGAAGTCAGGGAATACAACCAGTAAGTAGGTTAGCTGTTTCTGAAAGAACTCATTATCTACCAAACTGTTTCAAGCATTTGATTAAGTGTGAATATCTGGAACACAATGTCCAATGGAAAAGGAAAAAAAAAAGTCTTAAAGAAATGTTTTGATATAGGACTTAGCTATGTTCTTTTCCTTAACAGAAGCATTTGTAACATTTCATTCCATATGTAGCCAACAAAAGAAAACAAACTACCAGAACTATCCATATTCCATAACAAAAGTATGTTAAATGAAATTATCTGCACAAATTATTGAATAGAGAAATTGAGAGCACACTTGTGAAAAATGAAAAACACACACTGCCTGTACTGCAAAGGCTACCTGGACACAAGACTTTGGGTTTATTTTTAAATAAATGGACTAATTAATCTACAGTTTCCTTCTGATAAGGCACAGATAAATCATTTAATAACTTACATTTCAACTTCAGATGAAGATAACATTTTGCAACCATTTCTTACATCACTGCCTATGTTACTTGTGCAAGAGAAGCTACACAGTTATAGCTGCAAAGAACAGAAGGAAAAGCAATGCTTTCACAAGGTTGCTAAAGTGCTGCAGCAATTACATTAGCATTACACCTCCACTACAGACTAGGTATCAACACAAATGCCATGCCATGGTCAATCAAAACGAATCACTTTTATGTTTTCAGAGAGCAGACTGAAAAAATTTCCGTTTACAGGCTATTACTGTATTGTGACTAAAACCTTAACAATGTTTCATTAAGTACTCGTTGGGGTACTATTATCCCCACGTTCTTTGATAGGATTACTCAACAGCAACATCAGTAGGAAATCTGATAATCCAATACGTAACAACTACTGCAGAGATCAGCATACACAACAAAGATGAGGTTAAATGAGAAGAACGGTATTTTTGGTTATCTGCTGATGTCATCTCTCTCCTCAATACTACATCCCAGTTCTAACAATACACCTATTTATTGGACAGTTACTGTCCTCTGAATGTTCACATACAATAACTTCAAGACTGACTTCTCCAAGTGTCTCTAGGAATAGCTAAAGACTCCTGAAAGACCAATTAAATCTCCTTGCCCACTCTTCCCATAACACCAATGTCTTGGCCTCTCCCAACCTCCCAAACCAAACTTCCCAAACTTTTAGACTTCAGACATTCTCCAACTGCTTCACTGCAAAAAAAATAAAAAACAGGGTAACTTTCACCAGGAACTAATACAGAGATCCACAAAGTCAAGTGGGAGATTACCAAAAGAGTTGGTAAGAATCACCCAAGAACTCCATCAAGCTTTCCTTTTAACTAGACATTAGTCTACTTTGTTTATGAAGAACTCATTCCAGCACGACAGAAAACATTTTTGGAAATTATTTCACTCCAACAGCCTTTTCCACATTTTATTCCAAAAGATGTTACACGCACATCTTGATGTGTGGGATGAGACAACACCATGTGAAGAGAAAAAACAAAAAAAAAAAGCAGCCTTTCAGCCTTTACAAATTTTCAGATTTCAGAGACAAATACTTTTAAGATTTCAAAAGTAACACTAAATAGCAGCAACTTGCTTTGTCATTATGCTTTAAAAAGAACCTTGTAGAATCTCAAGAAGACAAAATTAGCAGGCAGAACCTTCCCTTTTCACATGCAACAAAGCTTAAGTCTTGAAGTCTGTCTCTATGTGCATTGATAAAAAGTACCCATGATGCTTACTTACATCGAAATCTAATGACAATTCATTGCCACAATTTCTGGGAGGAAAATATTAAGTACCGTGATTTTTTAAGAACTGCAGTACACACACATCTGAAAGGTTACATTCCCTTCAGCTATACACTTTAAAAACTCATTATTATACACAGAAGAGCAATAAATGGCTGCATAGTTCTGAATATCTCACTACAGAGAAATACTGCACTCAGTTGTTGGGTGTTCTTTAAGTTCCATCTGACTCTACAGTAATGCAGACTCTACATGCATTAGTGTAAATAATGTTAGTAATTACTCTGAACATAAGCATACCTGGTTTAGAAAAAAAAAAAGTTTTAACCCCACACACACTCCTGTAAAAGTGAGTATCACAACAGAGGTTTTGGTAGTACTAAACCTTAATACTAGACCTTAATAGTATTAGACACTGCAATAGAAGCACAGCAGTGATTCATGATATCATAAATGGTGAAGCATAGTTCAGTCGGAACAACTCAAGAGCAGCTGCTAATGCAGAATATATTAGATACATATTTCCCTGTTTTTTCTTACAAAATTTCAGGTCTACACAGAGGAATAATTTCAACTATACACCAAAAAAGCAGAAAACATCTTAATACTTCAATGAGGTATTTTATATAACAAAGGTTAAACAACACAATACAGAATTATTGTAAGACATTTTTAAGTACCCAGTACTCACATCTTATTACAAATTTCAAGTTACCACTAAAAACAAAATAGTCAAACATTTCCTCATAAAATTAGACATTTGTGAAATTCATTACAAGCCTAGAACTAAAGTGCACTCAATATAATTGGTACTGTAATTTTATGAAGACTCCTTTTGGCCTCTGGATAAATCAGATTACTTGTTAGTAGTCTAATCACTTTATATCCTAAATAATAATTCTATCTTCTATAAACACTATTTGTAATTTTCCAAAACCAGGATTATATAACTATATCAAAAAATATTTTTCATTTCTGACTAAAATTTAAATATTAAAACTCATCAGTGTTAAACTGTGAACTTCATACTGAAAAGAAAAATGCAAAACCCATACTGGGTTCCTTTGAAAAACATACAGAGATTTACAAATGGCAGAGGTTAGATAACAGTCACATTTTAAATATCTAAAAATAACAGCAAGTATCCTAATTTAGGGTTTTTTCAATTTTAACTTTGGTTGATTTTTTAACCCCCAAAGAAAACATAAGAGTAAGCAGCCCTACATATTGTCTTAATGTATTTAAAGTAACAATACTTACGGCCAGGCATTGTTCATCAGGAATCTGTCTTCTACTTTGCAAAAATATAACAAGCTATGAAGAAAACAAAAAATTAAGTCAAGACAACAGCTTTAGAATACACCCAAATATACGCAAAAACTTATGCAGAACAAGCCAAAGACACATTCTTAAGCTCCAATATCAGAGGCTGTTACGACAAAAACCCAGGCAACATTTTATCTGACCAGACTATATGTAGGTTTTCCCAGTTCTTGAAATTTAGTCTCTCTCTTCTTGCATCTCATGCCAGAGTAAACATTTTTCTCTGTATTTTCTGAGATGACCTTTTAAACTGTCACTATTTATGCTGATGAAGGTGTACAGCCTTACAGGACACTTCAGATGTAAATGACAGCACTTCCTCATTAAAATGCCTGTGGAAGGTGTCTGTCCTATACAAAGAAAAAATATGCTGAAAAATCTGAGTGAAACTTCCCAAGGCACTTTGGTCCTACTATCAAAAAACACAGACATTTTGGATTGGAGAACAGACTACTACGAACAATAGCTGCTCAAAGGATTTTTGATGCAGTTAGACATTTCTAGGCAATTAACCAAAGTTACAAGAATCTATTTTAGGGATTAAAACATCCTAATCAACCATCTAGTTAATATTAGAGCATTTGAACAATTTTCTGTATTAAAGCAGCCTACTGGAGTTTTATGAACTGCCAAATGTAACCCCCCAGAAAATGTACCTTTTCACTAATAAAAAAAAAATTCTCAAAAGATATTGAGTGTGGCTGTTTGCAAAGAAAATAAAATTTAAAAAAAACAAATAAAAAAGAAACTAACAGTAGTTTGTACATGTACACCCCCCAAAAAAAATCCCTGATATGGATAATATGAGAACAAATGTTTTATTTAGTCACAAAATAAGTTTTTAATGATCAAGCATTAAAGCAATGTTGATAGTTCTAAAAATAGACTTTATTCTCACTGTATTTCAGTCAAAGGTTGCAATTTGCTAATAGCAACCACGATTAAAAACAGTACTTCAAAGTAATTTATTTAAAATATTCTGTTTTATTACAAAGTTCTATGTCCTTCTCCAAGGATAAACTTAGAAGGAGCATAATTTTATAAAAGAAAAAAAATGTGCTGTTGATTCCAACAGACATATAGAAGAGTGAAGTCTCTAAATTAGAGTTTAGTTAAGAATTTAGCTGCGAGATTACAGCAGACAGATTTACTGAAGTATTACAACAAAATTGCAATAAGCCTGATGAGAGGTTCAAGAGAGTCAAGTGCCAGAGACTCACAGCATTTTACTGACCGACATCAGCAATCAGGAATACAATAAATTGTGCTAGGACATTATCACTGTTGCTCCTAGCAACGTCCACTAACTTCAGAAAAAAATAATTTCAAAACTACTAGAAAAGTTGTATAAGCAACTGAGAGAGGTGTTCAAATTGAAGATTTTGGTGTTTGTTTTTAAACATGTTGTTCACTGGATTTATGATAATTTTTTGATGTGTAATGGGACCAAAAATTTAATATGGAGGTGGCTTGCCTCACAAATGCAGAACAGACTACACAATTTCCTCTCCATAAAGTGTTCAGCCACTGGCTTGTTAGCCCTAGGGCAAAGTGTAGCCCCACAGATGCCAATATCCATTACAGTGAAGCAGAGCTAAAATAAAATAAGAAGCTTCCCACTATGAGTCTGTTTGTCACTGAATTAAATTTTACCTATCAAGAGGATATGAAAAAAGAAATAATGCAGAATTTGATGACGTAGAACTTGGCTACAAACCATGAGATAAACCATGACATATTCCATCTCTTTCAGTGACATTTGACAGATCACCAGAAGCAAGTTAAGGACATTATGTACCTCTATGATGTCTCCTGCATTGGGTTTAAAGCAGTAGATTAAGAGTCATGACTACTTTTATGGAGGATTAAAAGTTACTTTGTTTTATCAAAGATGTAATAGTAATTCTAAACATAATTAAAGGACAGTCAGTGCTAGTGACTGTGCCTTAAAAGGCTGATAAATACTTGTATGACAAATAAGGGTCATTCTTCTTAAGAACTTTCAGTTTAAAGGAGATCCTATAAAATTTCATTAGGATAAGGAAATCCAGCATTAATTTATTATTCCCTCATATCGCAGCACTAACAGAGGAATAAGAACACACTTCGTTTTACTTAATAGTTCTGATCATCTTACAGTTATATGCTTAGAAGTGATTTTTTTTTTGTCACTACTTTAAATAACTGTATTAGGTTTGGCTGAGATGAGACCTGATGCTCCCCAGATCTCCTTTCCTAGTGCTGTGTTTTGCAGTGCTGTAGCTGGGTGTTGATAACACACTGAGGTTGTACTTTTCTAGCATTTTCCCTCCTAACAGTAGGCTGAGGGGTGGGCAAGATCCTGGGAGGGAACACAATTACCAGCTGGGCACCTATCCATTCCTCCAAATTAAGCCATGAAGAATACTGTTTTAATCACCCCTGACAGTCAAACAATCCAACTGGATAGGCATGATCTGAAAAACTAAAAACACACTACACATCAAGTTTTTGTATCATTTGGCTTCCCACTCATATTTCCTATTTGAAAAATTCATCAATGCCTTTAGTTTGGAAGGTAGACAAATGTCCAATCCAATGCAAGATTAATGTCACACTCATTCCTAAATATAGACAGCTAAGCTCCAGATACAATTCCCAGAATCAAAAAAATGCAATGTAAGATGGATTTACATAGCCCAGTGCAATTCTGTGATGAGTACCTGTACCTGACTATTTTCAATTAACTCTGTCTGGTAGAGAAGTAATTCCATGCATGAGTCTGTTGTATTAATGAGGCTAACCCTGTTCTCTCACCCATGAGTTCATCTAAACAGGCACAGATAAAAGGATATTTGTCCTGCATCACTTCAAAGAATTCCATCTTAAGCAGAAGGTTTTAGGAAAAGCCCTGCACGTTAAATACGTGTTCCTTGGAAACTCTTCCCACCATCTCAAACACTAGTTCAACCCAATATCCATTTCACTGACAAAATTAAAAGCAATTTTCCTATACATAGGTACACATGCTGTCAGTGGCAGGTTAAAAATCCAGATAAACAGGTTTTGCTCTATTCCAACTACAAGAAAAATTATTTACTTAAAAAAAAATTACTATTTTTTAAATGTGCAATAATTTTACAGGAATTACTTCATTACAGTTAGGCTGGGCAATTAAAGTCACTGATATCAACCAAAGCTGTTTCTAACCTATACATTTTATAATTTAGATTTCATGACTAGAAGCATAATCCTCTCTCATTAGAACTGAAGTTCAGCTAGCAAGTCTGATTAGTATTCTGATGTCTTCTTCCACTTGCATGTAATATAAAATTTGTTTATTTTTAGTCCCAAACAATTTTGGATCAAAAGTAGAAAGAAGTTTTAATGCTCATCATCAGCTGAAAACATTTTCACAACAGGATGCCAAACTTTGACATTTAATTTTTAAATGGTTGTTAAATTGCCAGACATATTCCAATTCCCATTTTTTGTGAGTTTTTCGCTGAATCAGAAATTAATCCTATTCTAGATGCATTTTTTTAAGAAAAAAAGGGGAAAAAAAAAGTGTTGTTAAAAGGCTGCAATAAAACTTATGCATTAGCCTTTACATATATCAGGATTTTCACCCCACACCATCAATTTCTCAAGGAAATGTTAACATGTGTTAAGAGCATCCATACACTAAGTCCTTCAGCAAGATGCCCTGAATACTGAAGTTATTCTAGAAAACATTTCCAATTATTTTGAATGCATTACAAAGCCTCCAGAAAGCAGCAAATTACCTATATCTTCCCAATGCCTTGCTGTTACTCTTGGTTTAGCTTCCCTACTCTATCTGCATAGCAAGCCTCTCATGTGGCTTTACAAAGTTTAACATCTAAGCTAGTGAACTTAATTTTGATCTAGGAATTAAAAGCCTGATTCTGTTATAAGCTTTTCCACAAGTTCTCCAACAGAGCTGGGAGATCTCCCAATCCATGACGTAATCCATGATCTTTTCTTCCTAGTATCTGAGGTTAAAGTACAACAGGATACCTCCCTAGATGTATTCAGCTTAACGAAAAAGATTAGTTCTTAGCAATAGGATTTGTGAAACTACACTTCAATTATCCAAAGCTCCATTTGAAGAAAACCAAACCAAGGAAATCCCAAAGCCACGGTCTTGCACTACTTCGCTGCTCTCAGATTGATGCCACAGGGAAGTCTGACCACATCAGGCACAACTGACTACTGTTAACAAGGTTTTGCTCATGGTGGCCTCACGGAAGGTTGTAGGACCTTCCGAAGAAGCTTCATGCAGCGATCACTCAACGGCGGCAGGACCTCAGGCCCTCTCCCGGGAAAGGCGAGGGTGGTCCCGTCCGTTACTACGAACCTCCCGGGACAGCTGTTGCGGCGAGCAGCTCGCCCGCTCGGACGGCGGGGTGCCCGGCCCTTGGGAACAGCACTCAGCAGCGCCCACGGAATAGCCCCAGCCGGCTGCCCAGCTGTCAGCGTGCGGTACGCCGGGCCACAGGTTAAGACAAAGTCCTGTGGCTTCTCCTGCCGTCCTCCGCCAGCTGATCCTGCCACCCTGAAAGGTCCCGCTGCAGCGGGTCGGCCCTAGATTCCCGCTGACCCCCCTCCGCGCCCCCGCATCTGGTGCATCCTCTTCGCTCCTAAGGACAGCGGAGAAGGAAACAGAGGAACGGAAAAAGAAAACAGCTGTAAAGACGAAAACAAGTATAGGGATCGCTTCTTCCCTGCCCGAGACTTACCTTAGCCACCTCTCCAACTCGGTTTCGCAGCCGCCATCTTGCCCCCCCCGCCTGCCCTCCGTAAAGTTTCCCGCGACGCAATGCACACCGGGAACGGTAGTTCTGTGAGGAGCCATTCCCGTCCCTTCTCCGCCCATCCTTTCCCACACACAGCAACAACTGCGGCTCATGGCGGATGAATCAGCAGCCCTGCCACGGCGCGGCGGCCCCGGGGCGAGGGCCCGCCTGGGCAGGGCGGAGCGGGCACAGGGGCCCCGGGGGCTGACACGACTCCCAGCAGCCTTTGCGGCACACGGTAGCCTGCGCTCGGAGACAGGGGGCGCGGGTGGCCTTGCTGTGGGGAAGATCTAATGCTCGGTGGAAACTACACCTGCAAGAACCACTGCAGTAGAAACCCGCATGTTCAAAAGCTTTTTCACTCTGTAGCAAGCATGAACTCCATGGTGCCTGCGTCCCCCCTTATGTGCCCCTACCCAGATGCTTCTGCAGGGATTCCCGGGTTCATGAGGTAGCAACAATAATCTACCCTCTGCCTTTCAAACATGGTTTTGTGGTTGTTCCTGTGTGCTATCTGTGCTGTGCTGGCTCACACAACATAGCTTGTTCATGAAGGAACAAGCTTCTGCTCGAGGTCACGAAGGAAGAAGTTCCAGTCCAACTATCAAGTTTAACTGATGAGTCCACACTATTCTCCACGTTTAGTTATCAAATAAAACCTCATTGACAGATCACATACTTCATCGACTTCAGTTCCATTTCGGTTACGTCTATGCCCTGGTTTCTGCTGGGATTCACCTAATTTTCCTTCTTAGTGGCTAGAATAGGTTTTCATTTAATATGTGTATTGGTATGACAACAATGTTGATAATGCATTAATGGTTTTAGTTGTTGCTGGGAAATCATGGACTTTTCAACTTGCTGTGCACAAGAAGCTGGAAGAGAGCATATGACCCTAACTAGCCAGAGGGATATTCCATACTGTAGAACATCATGCTGGGGGGAGTTGGCTGGAGGCAGATCACTGCTCAAGCATTGGTCATCAAATGGTGAGCAAGTGTACCAGGCATCACTTGTCTTTCTTGGGTTTTAGTTCTCTCTTTTCATTACATTCTTTTTCATTACATATTTACAATATTATTATCCTATATATTATTATTTTGTTGTTGTTGGGGTTTGTGGTTTGGTTTTGGTTTTCCGTTTTTGGGGGTTTTTTTTGGTACGGGGTTTTTTTGTTGGGTTGGTTTGGTTTGGTTCGGTTTGGTTTTTTAGTTAGTAAAGGGTTCTTATCTTAACCCACACCCACAAGTTTTACCTTTCCTTTTCTGATTCTTCTCCACATCCCACTGGGAGGTGGGGAGAAGTGAGAAGCAGCTGCACGGTGCTTAGTTGCTGGCTGGGGTTAGACCATGACATCTTGCACTGAACCTTACACTGAACTTACTTTCACAATATGATGAGCAAGATTAGTGTTTCTGACTCGTGTTACTTTGAAAATAATCCCTAAAAATGTGAAACCAGTGAGGTAGAGGTCTCCATATGCCACAGTTTTGAGCAGTATCCAAAACATATGTTAGTTCGATAAAATTAGCACGGCTGTCACATGTAGGTGCAACCAGGGGACTTAAAAGAGTAAAATAAAATCCTTTTTTGTTTCTATGGTTTCTGAAATACAGGTCATGTTTTTGAACTTTTGGGAACAATTATAATGAAAGTGATAAGAAAAAGCGAACAGCCTGCCTTCAACAGATAGGCATATTGAGTCACTGCCTATAAACTGCCCATCAATACCTGTTGGGGTTAGAGTACAATTTATTAAAGTTTCAGCCAACAGTGGTCAGCCTTGAGAAATTCTGTATATCTACATTTGTGCTTTAAGTATAGCTGGTGGTAGTAATCCTCCTTGTTCTTCCCTGAAATGTAGAAGGAAGTTATAATAAATTTTTCATCACCTGAAAAAAAAATATGTCATGGTCTCAACTCCTCATGTCAGAAGCAGCTTCAAGTTCAAAGACCGTTCTTTTGACAATCAGCTAAAGACAACTTGTTCTCTTTATTAAAGTGTTTCATTCAAACTATTTGTCTCTCTCTCTT
Source organism: Indicator indicator (assembly GCF_027791375.1). Lineage (NCBI taxonomy): Eukaryota > Metazoa > Chordata > Aves > Piciformes > Indicatoridae > Indicator > Indicator indicator. The sequence continues at coordinate 16,781,089 of NC_072021.1, read as the reverse complement.
AGCTGTGCATAAGGGAGTGCCATCTCCGGCATACTTGTCATGCCATAGGGTTTCAGAAAAATGCTGGCAAATAGTGCAGTGACTTGTTCTTACTAGGGAACTGAATGAGACAAGCAGCAAGCCAGGCTGGTGCTCAATCAGCCACTGATTTAAATGTGACACTGTGAATAACATGTCCTGATTACTCTATTTTTCTTTTTGTTTAAAAAACATTAAACCTGTTTAAAACCAGAGTTTCAGTTGTCTGATATTACAACTGCTGTTTGTGTTACCGAGTACCTTTTATTCTCTGAGAGTTTTTTAAATGTTTTCCTCCATTTTTATTGTGTTCTGTAAGTATGGAGTAGACTTTAAAAAGCTCAAATCATAGGAAAAAATTAAGTGTTCAGACTGTTGAAGAGAGCTAGTGTGTTTTAAAGGAGACCTCTTTTCTGACACTATTCCGTAAACCATGTGGTATCTAATATTCAATAAAAGTCAGTAAATCCCTTATCATAATTGTAGTGCTGTTATTTAAACAACTGTTTTCCTAATTCAATTTCAAAACAGAGCAAACAGCTGTAGTCTATGAATATGTATGTGTTGATCCCTTTGAGCTTCCTTGTGTGTTATATAATGGGTAGCAAATTTAGTTGTGGAGTACAAACATTTTTCATTTTAATGAGGACATCAGAAGAATATCCATCCATCTTTGTGTAATTTTAATTTACTGCCAATGAAAGATGGACTTGATCCTTTGACCACATCTAGCACAACAATCAAACTACCCAGTAAGATTAAGAAAAAGCTAAATTACACAGATACGAATTTGCTGCTGGCTAATTTGCAACCAGACTGCCTGGTATTACTTCCGTTCAGCCTAAGCCTATCTAAGTGGACTGGCCACTCTTGCCTAAATCTTCTGAAGCAACAATTCATGCCTGTGTTGATCCACATGTGAACAGAACTATGTGTCCCACGTGACATGCCTTTTTTTTTTTTTTAATTAAGTGATGACCATAATTCAAGCACAGCTTTTAGAGCTTTCACTCTAGAGATATCTGAGGCATGAGACAGAAATGTCCTGTTCTGTGGCCAATAATAAAATGTGAGCTCTGTTAGCAATTTGGCAGTAGCAGTTCTATGTTTTCTAATTGGATTACTAATTCACTTAAATGTGTAATCAAATGTTCAGTATCTACAGCAAGCAGCAAAAAGTACCTTATTTTGAAATGCTAGTGGAGGTTCAGAAGTGGAATAGGAATTATTAGTTAGTCTTAGATGGTTGAAGACTATGAGCTCTTTTCAAGGAGAAAGGGAAAATTCCCAGAGGACTTGATGTATCCCACAACAATATAATGCAGGAATTGCAGGGATGATACAGTGAAGTTTAAAATGTTGTAGATAAGGAAAGACATAATATTCATCAACCGAAACAAGCAAGGGCTGGATTAGTAATTGACAGATGCTCACCATTGTGTTATAAAAATCCATTATAGCAATTAATTTTGACATTCAATAGTGAGAAAACAGTAGTTTTCGTAGCAGTGACTCCATGGCTTGCTCAGCCACCAGGAAAGAAAACCATTCACAGGCATTTCATTAAAATATATTTTGTCTCTATAATCAGTTGCAAGTTAAATAATAATTTTGTTAATACTTAGTTGGTGGTATATTTTTCCAACGTCTTATTTTTATGGTTCATTCTATAAATGTCTGGTAATTACAATATTTAATGACCACCCCAATGTAGTTGATGATAGAAGCTATTTCTACCATGCATAGTTGGACTGTAGGGATCACATCCTCAGGGCCTGTGTTAAGGCATTTACTCTGCCATTATTCATTTTGGCAGCAGGCAGAGTGGATGCAAACTGACAATATTAACCAGCCCTGATAGCAGAGCAGAGAGCTCATGCCAGTTCAGCCCCTCAAACCATCCAGTAGTTCCTGGTAGATGTTTTTCCCCCAGTGTCTTCTCAAGTGAGAGTTCTCAGTGACAGCTATGCTCACCAGGAAGACAGCTGTCACGGGGACAGCAAAAATAGGTTGGAATGATTACAATTTTTCAGAAATTCTCAAAAAGTGCTGAGCAGCTGCTGTCAGAAAAGTTAGTGTCTTGCAAATGTCTCAGAGCAAGAATCTTAAAATTGCATCCAAAATCCCCAAATATTTTTCAAAACTATAGCCATAAGTACTTGGAGAATAAAATCCACATGCAAATTAAAAATACTAATATTACAGAATCCTCAAGCGTGTAAGAAAAGTTCTCAAACAATTTATACATATAGACACATATATGTGTTTGAAGACAAATAATAGTTTATAACATAAATTATTCACAGATGCTCGTATTTTAAGTCACTGATTGTCTTAAAGAGATTGTACAAGATTATTCAAACAGGAAACAAGTATTATTGTGTTGGATTCCATACTTAAACTTTCCTCTGGTATCAGAAGTCTCTACATGTATATTTTTTCTGACAGATTGGAGAAATTTTGATAGATTTTATTTTTAGGATTGGTAGTGTAAATAGGTTTATTTTACCATCTTTAAATGAGGTCTGTGTTACTACAATTTACCTTATATGTCCAACTGAGGACAGAAAGGGAATGAAGTGCAGAACTTTCACCAATACAGATGGCAATGTGATGTCTCAGATACTGTATGTGAAACTCAGATTTCCTGAAGTGTTATCTGTAAAGAGAGCTGGCTGTTTATATGGGTCCCAGCTGATCACACTGTAGCAAATCAGTGACATTATGTGTTAGTGGAGTCCCCATTCTGTTCCACTAAGGTCACCATACTCTGCATATCTTCACCTAAAGCATTCTCTTTTCTCTGCTCTATAATAGGAGAGTAATGTTGATTACTATAACATTCAAAAATAGAATCTAATTAGTCTCTTCAGTTTTCAGTCTCAGATTTCATGTTTGTTTGTTTTGGGAATCAATTCAAACTCTCTAGAAAAGAATAAGTGTGCTCTAGTTTTGCTGCAAAGAATATTTACTGTGTGCTATTTAAAGTACTAGTAATAAATAATACACATTATGTTTCATGCAACTTATTTTTGTCTCTTTTTCCTTGGTTTCTAAGACTTTTACAATTACATTGGTCATCCCCTAGTAATTTGACAACCAACAGGCCAATTTCAGCCACAGATAAACAGAAATGGAAGTCTCACAGGTAAAATGGTTCTGGAAGTTTTGTGAAAATCTGTAAAAGGTTAAGCAAAAGCAAACTGAATTAGTGTCCTCACTAAGAGAAAAAAGCATCACATGAATTTAACACGTTTTTAATGTTACTTGACTGGGCTGCTCAGGCATGCTGTGCATCCGAGCTACGGATACAACCAACAGCAGACAGCACAGATACAGCACTGAGCCAGGCCTGACGTGTTCTTTCTTCCCAGATGGCAATGAGGGAATGAGGGAGGGGGGTGGCTACTAAAAGTATTGAGGGATGAATGAGATCATTATGAAGATAAGAGAGGAACTGAGGTTATTACAGTGGAGGTACAGGTATGTGAGCACAAACCCATGAGCAATCAGATACTGTTAGTTCCCTGATCACAGGGAAAAAAATATTTTTCCTGTTAATACTATTTAGAGAAAGACATGTCACATCCATTAAAATAACCAAATAAGTTTCTGAAAGGCCTGTGTGTGAAAGCCTCTGCTGAGGGAAAAAAAAATTAATTTCCTATCACAGTGGGCCAGATTCTCAGCTTGTGTGAACTGGCAGGATTAATCTGAAATGAGTTGAGTTGTGCTGACTTAATGCCAATTGGCCTACTGGTTTAAGATGTTCAAAATACTTCTAAGGAAATGCTGAAAATTAACAAAAAAAAAAAAAAAGCAGGAATAGGTGTAGGAAAAATAGGCATAAAGTTACAGTATAAAAAGCTGCTATATTGTGATAGGAAATGGTAGGGAGAAAAATATTAACTATTTAAACATCTAGTATCAAATCTAAGTAGGATATTAATCCCTTTCTATTCCAAAACATTTCTCAATTTTCTTAACCCTCTTACAGGAAGTTTTGTCAGTCTGACAAGACTTGGTCTGGTATAAAACCCTGAAGCATAGATACAAGGGGGAGGCTGGGACTGCATGGAGGAGTCAGTGGCATGGTGAAACATGAGTGGCATTAGGGACAGGACCCTGGGAGTCACTGGTTGAAATACAGAGTCATCTAGGTTCACTGCAGTAGATCCTTGTCCTGTGCTAGGAACAGACTTTAAGACACAGGGATCCCACCACCCTCTTTGTTAGCTGGTCTTTGTCCTAAGTGCTGCTTAATTGGAAATACTGCAGTTAAAGGTAGCTAAGATATTACTTGGATTTACTCACATACTTTCATTTCTTTTAAAAAAATAATTCCTCCCTCTTTGGCTTCAGAAAAGTCCAACCCTTTTTGTTCAGCTGGTTTCTGATGTTTTACCCTTTTCTGTCTCTTATGGTCAATTTTCAGATAATGCTACATCATGCAAAGCCCTTGAGAGATTTCATATTGCAAATAACAATATAGATGCAACATTTTTTTTCTGTTGGCTTTTTGTTGCTGGGTTTTGTTGTTGTTGTTGTTATTTCTCCTTACAGTCATAATTATTTGGCTCACATGTCAGATTTCCATTTTTTCTGCAAATTTACAGTGTGGGAAATATGTAAGTTGTGGAGCTCTATTTATGAGATACCAGGAGGTGGCATGTGTCTACTTTGTTTGCTCCCTCAAATTCAAGCACAGAGTTTTGCACTGCAGATACCTTATGCATTTACTTTCACTTGGACTTCTGCCACGTTTTATGTACATACCAATTAGTGTTTACCAAATAAGAAACTGTTCTCTAATTTGTTTGCTCATCACTGTTCAATGTGTGTCTCGGTGGAGCCTTTGTTTCCTCTTCAGATTTTGCTTTTGAAACTTAATTTCCTTGTAGACTTTTGCATAGGGCTTATCAGTACCTGTCTGAGTTCCTCATAAAATGTAACATGTTAATTTGCTTTACATAGCATCTTTTTGAAATAAGTAGATAAGAGAGCAAATGGGATCCTGGGATGTATCAGGAAGGGTGTGTCCAGCAGGTCTAGGGAAGTTCTACTTCTCTACTCTGCCCTGGTGAGACCAGACCTGGAATACTGCGTCCAGTTTTGGGCTCCCCAGTTCAAGAGAGACAGAGAACTGCTGGAGAGAATCCAACAGAGAGCCACGAGGATGATTAGGGGACTTGGGCATCTCCCATATGGAGAGAGACTGAGATCCCTGGGGCTATATGGTCTGGAGAAGAGAAGACTGAGAGGGGATCTGATCACTGTCTATAAATATCTGAGGGGTGGGTCTCAAGTGGAGAAGGCCATACTTTTTTTGGTGATTCACAGTGATAAGACAAGTAACAGTGGGTTCAAACTAGAACACAGAAGATTTCACCTCAACAGGAGGAGAAACTTCTTTACAGTGAGGGTGACAGAGCACTGGAACAGGCTCCCCAGTGGAGTTGTGGAGTCTCCTTCACTAGAGACTTTCAAAACCCACCTGGACGTATTCCTGTGCAGACTACCCTAAGTGGTCCTGCTCTGGCAAGGGGGTTGGACCTGATGATCTCTTGAGGTCCCTTCCAACCTCTGATACACTGTGATACTGTGATACAGAGAGATTCAAGTATGGGATATAGAGAGTCTGCAATGCAGAAAACATGCTTACTTTTTTTTTTTTTCCTTATGGAGTACTGTCTTGAAGGGCAATTGCTTCTGCTATATGAAATACCCCCTGGGTTAAGCAGTCACTGCCCATATCTACCCAGTTATTTCCAGTATCTCCAGTGGCTTCACCTTCTGTGCTGGATCCTATATCTAAAGGCCATCTTTTCCTTTCTTAGTCCTTCTGCAGCAACATAGGTGGAGAGTAGTGGATGTTGTGATTATTTACTGGAAAAATGGGAAAAAAAAAGTAGTTGCTAAGGGCAAGGTAGGGTTTGTGTATTGTGGGAGATGTGCAGAGTCCCATAGTTTAGGGGAACTAAAGCAAGAAGAGGGAGTCTTAAGTATGGAGAGGTTGGAAGAGAATAAATGTGGATAGAGCAAAGACTCTGCTCTTCTTTATCTCAGACTTCCAGTGCCATGCCAGCATCACTATCCCTTACCAAAAGCCCACCGAAATTAATCTGCTTGCCTCGCAACCCCTTGGTCTTTCTAGCCCCGTATATATTTCTCATGTTTTTCTTCTGTTATCTCCTGCCAGGTTTCCTCTTACCCATTTGCCTTCTACGTTACCACTGCTACCAAGCTGAAACACTGAATAAAATGTCATCACCAAAGACAAACATTAGACAGTATTTCCTAACTTTTTTGTCATTATTTTTCCCCTCATCTCCCTCCTCATCCCCTCATGCCTTTAGTTATGCCAATATGCCAGGTTCATAAATAGAAAAGTGATAAAGGTGTTGCTTTTTCTACTTTGTGTTGGACTCAGCAGTCTAGAAAGAGGTCATGACCTGATGTGACATCTATCACTATTAAAAACTGAAACTAGTTTCAGTTTTCGCTCTCAAGTATGCCAGCTGTTCTGCGTGCTTCCAACCTGATTCTGTAAGGCATATGTCCTTTATTAAGGATTCACATGAGGTGTCACACTAAATAAAATTCCTTAGGGTGAAAACTGATCAAAAAGGTGGCAGCCAGTAAGGCCAGCATTTCCAAAGCTGGATTACTGCTGTCAGGATACAGCCTGATGCTATCATTCATATTATTTTTCTTTAGGCACTGGAATTCATTAATTTTGCCTGAAGTGATCTAGAACTTGCACAGCCAAGTGCCATGTCCTGCAATTTAAATTGTAATCCATTAAGCTTTATCCCTGCTTTCAGGGAGCAGGTGGGGGAACAGCAAATTTATCTGACTTTTTGAAGCTAAATGAGAGAAAGAGTGAGGATGTATTTAAATAGTATGTACTATGACTAAAAAAACCCAAAACCCAAAACACATACAAAACATGAAGAGAAGAGAGTGTTAAAATAGAGCTTTTAGACACTGCTGACTTCTAAAACCACTCCAGGAAATGTTATTTCAGAAAATCACTGACAGGTTTGATTTCTGATGTCACCTTGCTTTATACAAGATTATCTGTTGTGACTGCTATGTAGAAAATACTGTTGGTTGCTTGACCATGTGTCCTTTGTCTTGGTATGGTTTTGAGAGAAGAACTGATAATGACATTTACACTGTTTAGCACATCTTTGAAGTTTTAAACAGGAAAATATCAATAGCCCTTTCTAACCAGTTCTATCTCTACTGAACAGGTAATTTCTGAGCTTAAACAAGTGTATCTAAATTGCTTATATATTCCAATTGCTTCTATTTTCTGATGGCTTTATGAGCATCCTTTTAAAGAAAGCACGAAAGAGATATTTGCTTTATGTTTCTGAAATAGCCTGCAGAATAAATTACTTTAACTTCAGGAATAATAAGTTATTGTTTCTGAGAAATAAAAACTTTATTTTGCAATATTTGAACTACTTTCCACTTCAAAGTTTCTCAAGCAGGAAAGCTTGCATACGTTTTTAATCTTCTAAACTCCAATTCTCATAGTATTAAAAATAAACAAACAAAAATCCGGAGTTAAAATAATAATGTGATTCCTTTCTCCCAGTAAAAAGTGATTGCTGAAAGGAATTGCTATGCCTGATCCTCAAACCTAGTTCCCAGCTCCTACAACAGCAGTTAATTTTTTTAATCCTTATTACCATAGTGTTGGAGATCCTCTTCCCATAATCTGTACATAGGAAGAAATCACCACCCAGCTGAAAGATATTTCCTTGGCTTTAGCAGAACAATGATTTCATTCATGACTTGCTGCAGCACAGATATGAACAGGACTAATCACAAGCTTTAGGTTTGCTAATTTCAGCTTCTAGTAGAGTTTTCTAAGAGGAAATTATTCCTTTTCTTCATGGCCTTTCATTCATAAAGCACAAAAATTGCAAAAATGCTACATAGTATTGGTAGTACTCATGCTTAAATCATGAGCACCATATTGAATGCCTTTTATCCAAAGATTTTACAAATAGTAGACTCTGAAAGAATCTCTTCCCAGGAACTTGCCTTCCAATCATTCCTAAGGTGCCTTGCACATAGTTACACAGTTATTTAAATTGTAAATGGGTCAGTGAGTACAAGGTAGTTGTATCATGCTCTTAAAGTACCTGAACCCTTTGTTACTTTGTTTAGAAGTTATCATGGTGTTTTTGCAGGGAGGACAGAAAAGATTTGCAACTTATTGCTTTCTTTACAGAGTATTGTTTCCAACCTGCTGGTATATGGAGAGGAAAGCAAATAGGCGTGGCAATCGGAAGCACCATTCCTGGTTTCTCACCTGAATGAGTTTTGAGCGCAAATTGATTTTTTTGTTTAAGTATAGACTTTAATCCATACGTAATGTTTTGTGTTTTCAGAAGAATGGAACCCTATAAGTGAATTTGTTTTTACTTTTATCTCAAAGAACTCCTAGAAGTAGTATATCTGTTGTAACTATTGCAGTATCATGCAGTTTTCTTACTTTTAATTTATGGAAGGATAACTGGGTTACTCTGATGGCAGTCATCTATTTCCTCCCACTAAAATGGTTTTATTATTCACATAATTGGATAGTATTACCTGATGAAAATGGTGTCTAGCTGGGAAATCTTTTACTATGTGCTGTGGTTTTTTTACAGATGTGTAGTGTTTTGTGTGCATCATTAAACTGTGTGGTTCCAAGACAAAAAAGACTTTAATGCTCGACATACAATGTGGCAAAAGTCTGTGCAGAAAAAATGCAGGTCAACTATAGCAAAAGGTTCTTCTTCAGGACCTCATTAATAAAAAAGTCCTGTATAAATGCTTCTGTGACATCCAGATACAGGTGTGGGATTTGAAATGACCACATAATGACTCTCTTGGTGATCATGCATCATGAAGACAGATTTTTCTTTTTTTTCCCCTTTTGTAAACATTAATCGAATCTTCAGAACTTCAAATCAGTTCTGTAGACAGATCTGTCAGATTCACCTCTTCCTCTCCTTCTCTCATTCCTTCCCTCCTTCTCTTTTCTGTGTATCAGGATAGCTCTGGAAGCTGTGATGACATTCACTCCACACCTGGGAAACAGCTCCATCATATGTTGCCTCAATATGACTAATCATGGATGACAGTACTACTTCCTTATGGCTTTTGAAAATGGAAAAGCTGATTTCACAAGGAATAAGGCCTAGCAGAATGGGAGTTCCGTCATGCAGTCAACTTGCCTTTCATGTTATGATTAATGAATCTTGTTACGTGTATTCTAGCGTAAAAGGAGAGGATTGATGTATCTCACTTAGGCCTAATACTAAAATTTGCTTTTCTCATAGCATGCAAATAATAAGGCATCATCTTTATACAGCCTTGGTGTTGCTCTGTTTCTATGCACAAAAACTGTGGAGAGAGCAGTCCTTAGTTTACAACCACTACTTGTGCATCTTATTGTTAACAGAAAGACAACACTGTGAAATATTTTTTTATTATATTAACAATAAAAGATTTTCTGTGAGAATAAAGGCAAACTGTTTGCTTTTTTTAAAAATATTGTAAAAAATCCAAAAATATTAATCCACCCTGCATCTTCTCCTACTACAGATGTTTGTCATTGATTACAAACTTCTGATGTGATTACTCAGTCACTTTGATGTTGCATCTACTTACTATTGTAGTAAGCAGATACTTCACAAGATACTTCAGTATTCCCTGTATTCTTCTATACTCTTTGAAAGGGTAGACAGAAAGCATTGATGTCACATAATCACTTTGTCTTCTTCTGTGACCATTTCAGAGGAACAGGCTTGCATAAATATCTCTTTGCTCCCAGCTATGGTGCAGTACCAGAATGAGAGAGACACTGCATCCTACCTTCTCACTCGTGTTCCAGAGGGAAGTAGTCCATAAAATTATACCTTTCCACTTGGCTTGCAGCAGATTATCTTTTTGCTCTCTTGCACAGGGCAAAACTTCTTAAAGCAAAAGAAGGAATAAAAATAAATGAAGGAAGAGATTTTTTTTTCCAGGAACTCTGTGCAGTGACAAGAAGCAAATCAGGATAATGAGAGGCAGTAGCTGGTATTTGAAGCAAGTTGAAATGGGGGAAAAAGCGCAATTTTTGTTTGACAGTTATTGTGATTTCATCCTTAATTTTGCTTCCGAAAGACAACTGATAAACTGAAGAACACATTAGGGAGTTTTTAAATGGCTCTCCTAAACAGGTGGAATTGATAGTTTTTTGTGATTTCTTCATATGATATTGGTTTTATTCTTTCATAGTTTTCATAAGGAATGGATTTGTGTGGTGTCTTGTCTGGCTTGAGCTTGAAGAATATTTGTCCAGGGCTCTCCTTGTCTTTGACACTCTCAGTGGATTTTTTTTTTTTTTAATCAGAATAGCTTGGAAAAGTGCTTTATTTAATTCTGAGAATGAATTATGATGATATCATTAATTAAACTGTGGCTAAGTGAAGGTTTGGCAGGGACAAGGTAGGGGACGGGAGGTAAAGATTGGTGAACTTCAAGACTAGGAATGGTTTCTCAGTGCTGCTCTCTCAATGTTGTATCAACCCCAGCATGTCCTCCCATCTACATCCCCAGCTGTGATGGCTGGGGAGGTAACCTACTTACATTCCCATCCCATGCTTTGCTGAGGAAGAACACCCAACAGATCAGGAGACTCCCATAAGAAATTAAAATCTCAGCTAAAAAGTCACACTGTTAACTTGATGTGGTAGTTGATTTTCTATATGATGATGAGTCTGATAAGGAAGGGATTGAGGCCAGCAACTGATGTCACCCAGACATCAGTTAACAGCTCAAAAAGGCCACCTATTAAATAGCTCTTCCTCTAGTGTATGAAGACCTGTTAAGGTTCCTGCTGATTCAGCATACTGAGGGGTGTGCTGATGAATCCTGTGTTACAGAATTATTTTTTCATAAAATGAATTTTTTTAGACCTATTGTTGCATCTGCTGAGGAGAATGGCACATTTGAATGTAGGTGATAAGTGGTACGTGATTCTCATTCGTAACACACTAACTCACAGCTCAGTGTTAAAATAAATGTGCCTGCACTGCTGAAGATTCTCTTTTTCTGGCAACTTCTGTCTCTGGAGAGAACTCAAGTAAGATGAAGCTGAAGTAAGGGGAACATAAAGGATGAAGGGAACATTCTTTTATCACCCACTTCTACTGATCCTGCAGGTTTCAGGCACCAGGGAGTCTTCAAGGCCCTTCTCTATGGTACTTCCACCCTTCAGGGACTGCCATTTGATGGGAGTAAGAAAAGTGCAGAAAGCGACAGACAGGAAAACTGCCTGCAAGCTGTGAGGTACATTTAGAAGTAGGAGACAAAAAAGTAAGAAACAATCACTGATAATTGAATATTTGCATTTTGCAGAATGAATCCCTAGTGTTTTGCCTACAGGAATAAAACAAATTTCAGAATTATTAAGGGACAACATGAGCCTTTTCCCTGACATAGATTCTGCCTTTGCTGGGGCTGACCCAGTTCTGTTCTTCAACTAAACAGTACCTCACTAGAATATCAACATGGTATGGTTCATACACAATGTCCCCTGCCATTGCCAAGATTCAGAATATAATTCAGTTATAAATATAGCTATTAATTTCAGGATCTCTAGAGATATGCTGTGACACTGATGTGTAGCTCTTACTTTTACAATGTATCTTGCAGTCAGATTGCAGAAACATTTATATAAATCCTCCAGTTCTGATTAATAAATGTATCTACAGGAAATAAAGTTTATATGAGAACGTTTTGTTGCAAGCTTATCTTTCCTGCTAAATTTGCTGGCTGGCTAAAAAATACATTTTTAATAAACTACTATTACCATAAATAAATGCATTCTTCATGAGCAGCACTCAGACTCTTGCCCTGCTATGTACTTAGAGGCAACACACTTCGTCTGTTCTGTTTCTCACACTTGAAATGAGATCAATAATTGTTACATCTTCTGTAATGAACATTCACTTCCAGTGTTGCAAAGCACTTGTACTGGAGCAAGATGTTCTGATAAGATTGCAAAATGGCCTTCCTCCCACCTGCTATTTGGCCTGTTACAGCACACTTAGCATTAGCAATCCAAGCACTAAGGATGTATTAATCTACTCCACTTCCTGCTTCTCCCAAACCATGAGGCTGGCTTAACTATTATAAGATTTAAACAATAATAGCAAGAATTAGATTTCTCTTATATCCTTCAGATATTTGAGACAGTTACACTCATGTCATATTTCAAGCTTTTATTCGTGACTCATATGAAGCATTATTTCTAAAATGCAGTAGTCAGGGCTTTGCCATACAAAATAACATGAGTTATCTAAAATCACAGCACATGGTGCACAGCTTTCTTTTTGCCAAAATGTGAAGCATTACATTATTTCTAGTTTCATATTCTAATTCACCACAATGTGAACATTATTTCTAGTTTCATATTCTAAGTCACCACAGTTGGAACATTACATTATTTCTAGTTTCATATTTCACCTAAAATTTTACTTCTTGGAGGTCCACTCCTTTGCACTTCAGTTGAATTCTGATTTTTCAAATTGCTGTGTTCCTTTTGCAAACTGAGTTCAGTCCTCCTCAAGAGGATGCAGGAGTGAGGAGCAGCTGAGTCAGCATCTGGCAGCTAGCCAAGGTCAGACCACCACATGACTTAAGGAATTTGCTTCTTAGAATTTGGTCTTAAAGATTTATCTTGATACTTAGAAGAAGCTGCCACAATAATTGCAGCAGCTCAAGCAGCTTTAATGTAGCAAAACAACCCACTTGTCCAGAAATGGCATGTATTGTGAAACTAAGCAAATTAAAAACTGCAGAAAACTTATTTTGTAGCACAAATTACACCCTGTGATGCATGCTGCTTCACTTCACCCCATGGAATATTTTAATAAAGCAATTAAAGCACTTTTTAAAATAGTATACTCATGAAATCATAATCACATCTATAAATGTCTTCAAGCAGGCACATGCTGCTCCTGACTGTATTAACTTCTGAAAATAAGAGAAACAAAAGTGAGTTCTAGTGAGTCTTTCTTAAAAAAAAAAAAAAACAACAAAACAAAACCAAAAAACAATTAACCAATTTAAATGGGAGTTTTCTGGCAGATGTTCCGACATAGCTTCTTATCTGGGAGATTCGTGTCTTCTTGTTGAGAAAAAGGTGAAATAGTTTCTTATGTTACACACCAGGAACACTTATTTTGTAGCTAGCATCATCATGCTCTGCAGTATTTTGTAATAAAGGAGACTCCATAGAGTCTCCCTGGGGTAAAATCTGACTGGTACAGGCAGACACACAAACAGCTTTATATATACAGTAATAGAATATTATCACAGAATCTTTGAGGTTGGAAGGGACCTCTTGAGATCATCTAATCCAGGGAGGATCAAGTAGAGCATATTTTTCAGGCTGTGTCCATTCAGTTTTTTAATATTTCCAAGTATGGAGAATCCACAATCTCTCTGTGAAACCTATTCCACAGTTTGACCATCCTGACAGTGAAAAAGCCTTTCCTGCCAAGCTGGTTTATATCTGGTTGTCCCCCAGCCTATACTGATGCTTGAGGTTATTCCTCTCAAAGTGCAAGACTTTCCCAGGGATTGAGTTGATGCTGACCAGCCTGTAAGTCCCAGTTTTTGACTTTCCAATGTGTTTACTTCTTTTGCCAGTCCTAGGAATCTGTCTTCAGTAAAATAGGATGGTAGCAAATCTATTGCTTAGTATCATACTCAACACATTGGTTCAAACAAGGCTTCGTATTTCCTTGGCCAAATGAGATATACACTATGTTTAAAAAATAACTTCCAGTTTTCATGTGTAACGTGGTGACTGAAATCCCTAAAAACCAACCTTCTGTTTGGAAGTTTTGTAGTAGAACAGCTATCCATAATGATTAACTGAGCCATGAGGTGTACAGAATATAATTTCAGTAATAAAGGTTCAAGTTTTGTATCACTGACAGTAAAAGCATCTGCCACTAAAGCTATGGAACACTTCAATTGAAAAAAAGGGTTCAGAGTTCACAACTGATATGAAGTACACGTGAAAATCAGCTAATAAACAATTTAGACTGCACAAATCTCTCTGTGAGAGTGGATATAGATTCTGCCAGCAGCAGTAGGGAAAAATATTGCAGAGCTCTTGTAAAGAGTTCAATGGTTTGATTGCAACAACCTTGTTGTAGGTGGATGGTATTTGCTTCCCACCTCTCTTAACCAGCACCGAGCATCAGGTAAAACTTATCTCTAAAATGAACATACAGCACCACCTCTCGATGGGATTGCTTTCTGCAGTGTGATCCTTGCAAAGCTCTACTCTCTCCTCCCTACCTCTGATAAATTTAATCGAAATTTGGGATAAGTAGCACAGTATGTTGCTATGATGAGTTTTGTAACAGTACAATTATTCTGCCATCTCTGCAGGCTGCAGGATCAATCTGCCTACGCAAGTCCTGTAAAGTGTTGTCAAATTTTAGGCAAATTCTCTCGTGGGGATTGCCACATGCTGACAATCCCAGGGATACTCTGGATATGCAAGGACATCTGTTCTGGTTTAACCCTGACCAGTAGCTTGGTCTCTCCCCCTCGGTAGGATGGATGACAGAAGCAAAACTGTAGAAGTGAGAAGACTCATGAATTGAATTTTAAAATTTAGTAGGTATAGCAAAAGCTACATATTGAAGCAAGGCAAACCAAGGAATTTGTTCAGCCATCTCCAGGAAGGTGAAACTCCATCACATGTAAAGGTTACTCAGGAAGACAAACACAGAACTCTGAACACCCCCCCTGCTTCCCTCCCTCTCATCACAGTTCTTTTTGCTGAGCACAACACACACAAAATCATATGGTATGGGATGTCTCTTTGGTTAGCTGGGGCCATCTGTATCCCCTCCCAACTTCTTGCCCATCCCCAACAGTGTGAGAAGCAGAAAAGATCTTGATGCTATGCAAGCACAGTTCAGCAATAACTAAAACATCCCTGTGTTATGAACACTGTTTTCAGCACCATATGAGCTGTAACTTTTATCCCAGCTAAAACCAATACAGCATCTTAAATGAAACCAGAATTGGGCAACCAAGTTATAACCAGTCATCCTGATAATGTTAGCCCACTCTATATGAATTTTTGTTCTGGAATTTCACTATTTTGGTATAAAAATTGATCCTTGTTTTGGACTGGACTCTTTCTCAACAGGCATTAAAGGAGTAAAAAGTCCTCTCAATAAGTAGGACCATAAGGGTTAGAGAATCCTGGAAGTCTATTAGCAATTAAAAAGTGAAAAAAGCCAACATGGATCTATCGCAGTTCAGGCACCTACAAACATAAATAATCTAAAATTTTGAAGTTTACGGAAACTATGAGAATCTCACAACTATTGTCTATTTTTGTTTAATTTTGTCAAGGACTAATTCTCTTTTAGCATCAAAGGTTACCAAGAATCATCACCAACTGACTGGCATAAATAGGTATTTTCAGGCAATTTACTGCTTTCACACTCTTTCAAATTCTGAAGAAAATGAATTCATGTCTGGCTCATTTCTTGCAGAAAGAACCAGGAGCTCAGATCATTGAAGACCTAAGATTAATGCTGCCTGACTATATCCTCATATTGTGCTTTGCACCTACCCAGCTGCAACAAAGCACCACAGAGCTGCTCACTCACTCCTACCCCCTTTCAGTGGGTTGTGGAGAAAAAAATGCAAGAAAAGGCTTGAGGGTCCAGATAAAAGACAGGAAGAGCTCACTCTCTTATGGACATGGGTAAAAGGCAGACTCGAAGGAAACAAAATCAATATAATTTAAACAAAACCACTACAAATTGACCAATTGAATCAGAGGAGGACAGTGAAGAATACAACCCAATCTTAAATACACCTTTCTCCACTTCTCCCTTCTTCCTGGGCCCAGCTCTGCTGCTTCATCCCCTTCAGTGGTGCACAGGGTCAGTCCCAGTTCATTTCTGCTGCTCCTTCCTCCTCAGGGTGAAGACTCTGCACAGTCCTTCCCTGTGGCAGTGTGGCATCCCTCCCACAGGACACAGTCCTCCACAAACTTCTCCCACCTGTGTAGGTCTTTTTCTTGGGCTGTAACCCACCAAATGCTTGCCATCTTACTACAGTGAACAGCTTCTCTGGTGTGCCTCTTGCTCTCCTTCCTCACTGAACGGAGTTTCTGCATGGTCCTCTCTCTCATCTCTCATTCCTCTCCAAAAGAAAAGAGTTCCTAAAACAAAGAAACTTGTCCAGAAGGTTTTCCTGCTGTAAATATATTATTACAGAGGCACTGGCTGGCTCAGCCTTGGTGAGCTTGGCTCATCTCTGGGTCCAACTTGGATCTGAGAAATCTTCTCAAAGCTTTTTTACAGGAACCACACCAGTAGTCACCTCCCCAGCTACCAAAACCCCATCAGGCACAAACCCAACACTCCTCATAATAACATTATTATTCTGAGGATGTCCTAGAGGCAACAGATTTCCTAGAGCACTGAATTCTATGATGACCTTCATTTAAGGAACAGGAGAAAAGATTATTTTCTCTCAGTACAGAGCCCACAGTGCATAAAACACAAATGTATCCTTTTAGTGAGCACGAAGGCTCTGGTATAATCTTTATACCATTCTGTTACCAAAAGTTGCCACTGCAGGAATTCAAAATTCTTTGTGTGTAATCCATCACATTATAATCTTGTGCTGATAACATAATAAAGTGCCACAGGCTGCTGATTTATGGTTTGAAGGTAAACAGTGGTTTAGAGTTTATGCACCAAACTTCTGGTCATTGTCTCAGAAAATTAAATCCCTTCATTATTGTTGTTTTGTGGGCTATTAAAAATTGTGACAGCTAATTAGAATGAAACTTGGCTTCATTATTCATTGAACTGAACTGCATTACAATGCACTATTAAAAGAATCCAGAGGGGAAGAAAAAAAAATAAATAGATGCATTGAATTAGTAACACCAAACTTGAAAACTAAACTTTCCACAAAGTACATATCAATAATTAATCTCAAAGAGTATTATAAAAAATTAAAAGCAACTTGAACTGCGTAAACACATGCAGTCCTTGTGCAGTCAAAACTTCCACAGAAACAAGAAAAAGAAGACGTCAGGGCTTAGAAGGCAAGATTGGCTGAAGGAAGAATGAGTGCTTTATTAAAAATTATACCATCTGAAAAACTGCTTCTTGAAATGAAGCATTAGTCTAATCCTTCCTAATAGGCACAATTATTTTCTGATCCTGTTTTTTATCATCTTATCCTTCAAAACAAACACAAGAACAGTGGTCTGCTAAAGGACTTTGATGCCATAAGAACTTGCTGGTTTTACTTCTCTAAGTTCATTTGACTCTTTAGAAATGGATCCATGCCCATGACTTCAACTATAATCTTTGTTTAGTTTGCATAAACCAAAGAGGAAGGAAGTGACAACTATTTAGTGACTTTCCTTCTGCCCAGCTCCAGGGAATAGAAATACATAACTGTCTAAAGGTGGTGGGCTAAGGCTGTGCTCACTGTGTTTTTCAGGGCAGCTAACTGCTGACAGTTTATGTGTTCGAGGGACAGCACAGACCCTTGCTACCCACTCACTTCTAGTTATTATTTTCTATTCTAATATATATTTCTACAGCCACCTTCCCAGAACAGCTCCAGCAAGACCAACAAAAGACAAAACTCAACTGGAGGAAGAAAGCTTAAAGTGCTGAAGATAAACCCAGTTAGCAGAGAGTAAGGACTACAAGACCTGTGATGTTATGCTCCCCATTGATAGCAGCTTGCAGCTGATCTTGAAATACAGAACTCAGTCAACAGCTGCTGCACTTCCCACAACTGTTGAAGTCTTCAGCCTCTCTTGAATCCTCTGACAATGTTGCAGTCTCAGAAGGAAATAAAAACAAAACAAAACAAAACAAACAAACAAAAAAAACCCAACAAAAACAACAGGGTTTTCTGTTTCTTTCCAGACTTGAAAATTTCTGGTGGTGCTTTTGCTGAAAGGCCCATGCCATGAAGGATTCTTTCAGCTCTGCTCTCTGCCTTGTTTGCCCTCAGGTGAGGAGAAACAGGTCCAAATCTGTTACTAGAAAATGCTGAAATGAATGAATAATTTCTTAAATAAAACCTCACTCTCGTACATACATGGGGCTATATTAGTAGAAAGTATAGTTTTTAACAGTATAGTTGTTGCAGACCTACATGTTCACATTTACTGACACTTAGCTGAAATGAACACAAAGATGAATGCAATTGTATGATTCTAGGTGCACAGGAGAAACACTTCTTACTCACTCCTTTTGTCACATTTTAATCAGGCTCCTGTGCCCCTCATTTTTCTCTTGGACCTTTTTCAGCCTGCTTTCTATTTGTTTTCTCTGGGAGTAAATAAGCACATGCTTACTGACTCCTCAGAAATCCTCTATATCTGATTTACTAAAGGCAGGAGCCATTGAATTCACAAAAGAAATTTGATTAAAATTCAGTTTTAAGTGAAAATCACAAGTTTTAAAAGAGAAACACTAAAAATGTTTCTCTTTATCGTTCTTTATTGTCCTTGAAATCTATATGACCTATCAATACAAGGCACACCTAGTTTTCACCTCAAATATGCTCTTCTTTATTAACACTTGAGTTTTTAGAAAACCTGTATAGATTTCACGCTCAGAACTGCAAAAATAAATTGAACTGCATAGAATGTCAGCAATCATAGGCAAAATGAAGCTTTCAGGGAGACATAATAGCAGAGAACATAATAGTATTTAAATTACTGAGCCATAAAGAAGGAACTATCAACAAGTGAACAAAAAACATAACCCACGAAGAAAATTCCCGGAGCAAAGTACAGTTATTTCATCCCATTAAGGGATTCAAGTTCTCTTCTAATTTTTGAAACAGATGGTATGACAAGATTGGCAATGCTCTGCAGCATAAGCATAATCTAGCTCATTGAAAGCTGAGCTGAAAATAACAAAATGAAACTCAGCATGGAAAAAGACTCAAGCTGACACATGCATGGGGAAAGAAATTCAAAACAGAAGAGGAAAGACATTCAAAACAGAAAGAGATGCAAACAGAAGAGGAAACCTGGAAAGCAAGTGTACTAAAGGAATCCAGTAAGGACAGATGATGTCCACTTAATCAGGAGAGGAATTTTATCTATACAGACTTTAATTATCCAAACTGGAACATGCCTGGGGTGTTGGAACTTGCACTCCTAGACATAGCTAATAGATCAGTGATTACATGGCTTTTCATGATAAGTCAGTTTCTATGCCTTTTCTAAAATTGTCCATGCCTTCCTGACCTCCTCCATGGCAAACATAATATGTTATATTTTATGGTTCAGCAACCTTTCTAAATCTTGTTGTCAGAGTTACAGATTGCTCTTTTTTCTCAGCCCCCCCCCAAGGAAGATCTGATTCAGTTCCACAGTGACACCTTCTGAAACACCAGCACCAAATGCTGCGTATTTGGATATTTGTCATGAAGAAATTTATAGCATGCTATTTATGGCAACACTTGAGTAATTAAGTAATTACCATACATTACATTTCCACAATACAGTCCTTTATAACTGGTTACATATAATAGTTTAACATGTCCTTCATTTATTTTCATGTGGGTGAAAAGTGAAGGTAATTATAGCTCGTTTAGAGATCTGATAGTTGTGCTCAGTTCTAATTCACAATCCTCAGGACTTATTATTTGCTACTGTAATACCTTCAATACTTTGTATAATGTTCTCTTTCTTGTGACTACTAATGTATAGATTGAATAAAAAATCCTGAGTTTAATTGTCTCTTAAAAAGAATAAGAGTGATACTTCATGTAATGTGTAATTTTCCCTGAATGTCTTGATTTTTTTCCTTTGAATCTTATACTGAAGACCCCAGAGATGGACTCAGTACTCCAAGTAGGGTCTTGAAAGAATGGAGTAGAGGAGACGAATTACCTTGCTTGACCTGCTGGTCATGCTTCTTTTGATGCAGCCCAGGATGCAATTGGCTTTCTGGGCTGTGAACACGCATTGCTGGCTCATGTTGAACTTCTCATCAACCAGCACTCCCAAGTCATTCCCCTCAGAACTGCTCTCTATCCATCCTCTGCCCAGCCTATATTTCTGCTTGCGATTGCTTGGACCCATTTGACCAAGTAGTGATGCCTGCTCCAGTACAGAAAGAATAAAACACAGACATTTTGTCAAATTCTGTGCTTTCCTTACAGGCTGGTTTGATTTAGCTGAGTACCTCCAGGTTTGGCAGCAAAATTGCAGGTGAAAGGGTAAAAAAGGATAGTCAAAATGGATTTTTGCATCAGGAAGTTTTATGCATTTAACTTTTACTTTCTTAAGATAAGAGGCTTTTAAAAAAATTCTCTTTCCATTAGGATTCCTACAGTTATTTGGAGAGACACAGGATGCATCAGAACATGTAAACTACTTTGTTTTTATCCACCCTCTTGATTTTTCCTTTAGGAAAGCCTCTGCCTGCTTAGTGGTTACATCTCTCTGCTATCTCAGCCTGGAAAAGGTCCCTGTTGTAGACAGTATGTCCCCTGGTCTCAATAATTGGTTACTGGGACATCTCCCAGTAAGCTAAGTGGTTATATCTTTTCATTTCCTTCTCTTCAATCCTTCTTATGATCTATTATATTGCTCTTTTGCATGTCTTTACCTGCCAACTTGTTTTTTCTGCTTACAGTCTTTTGAAAGCTCAGCAGTACACCTGCTCACCTTATAAAAGTCATGTGACTAAAAAAAAAAATTATAATAACTTCATAAAACTCATAATATTTGTTCTGTCATGACCCTCATATTGAGACCTGACACAGTATAACCAATGATGAAATAAGGGAAAAGTGCTTAAGCCAAGTAGCAGCAGCTCATAAGCACTGTCAGTTTTCAGAAGAGTTGCTCTCAACATATAATAATTTCACTTTTGTTTGTTTTCAAAGAAAGATTCTAAATGCACATAATAAAGTATCTGAGTGAAAATTATTTCCCTTTGTAACTAAAAACTTTAAGTATGACAATGATTTTCCAGGACCAGAGCTTACATTTGGTGGCAGCAGATGCCACCCCTCCGAAAAAAAAAAAAAAAAAAAAAAAAAAAGCTTTGCATTAGGTTTGTAAGAAATCATTACTTGAATAATGGGTATTTTATATTTCCTGAATAAAATCTCATGTTCCCAATTGAAAATAGTGTTTTACAGGAAGTATTTTTTTCTGAGTTGATTTTAGTTCATTGATATGTGAGTTGTTAATACATGTTGTTTCTGAAAACTCCCTAAGGCAGCAAATGAAATGTCATACAGACAGATCATCAGCTGTAAGGCACTGCTTTGCAATTAATATGTCTTTTAAAACACAGCTGAGTTGTTTTTTTTAACTGACAATGCATCTCGGACTCTAGCATTACAGGTGGCTTTGAAGTGCTGAGAATCAGTTTGGGTATGTACAGAGAGGGATGATCCTGGGAATAAAGCCCATCCTTGCCTCTCAGTATGTAAATGCTGCATGTCTGCTCTTGTGGATGCAAAGGTTCACCGTGGGACTTTTGTGTATGCAAATGTAAGAACCTGTTTGCAAACCCTCATGATGATTTTAACATGACTGTAGTGTATGTAATGCACAATGTATGTGACTGCACAGATCCTTGATAGGATAAATGGCCTCAGATGAGGGGAAGGGCTTGGGCAAAGATGGCAGAAAGTTACAGTGGTGTAAGGACAAGGAATAGAGAGTGGAGAGAATGATAAGATTCAGTTTTACCTAGCACTTGAGGGAACTTAGGTCCAGCTGTATCCCACTCAAGAATGTGCTCTTCTACCCACCTAGAAAGGCTGGAGACTTTAATTCTCTCCTGTTCTGGCTTTTGAATACTCATTACATCCCTGGACTTAGATCTAAGTTAATGTCCCAACCACAGTCATTGGTGAGTATTTTATACAGTGCTAAGTATAAAAAGGTCAGACTGAAATGAGAACATTAGGAGTATTTACTACAGCCAAACATGACATTTGCTTGACAAATCCAAAACTGTTCAAATCCCTCTTACCATGAAGATCTTTTTATTAAGAAAAACAGAGATTGATTTGGTTTTCCAAACTGACATGATTTTCTGGTTTGTTTATTCATCTAATAACCTGCAATATGTGATGGGGAATTCATCAAGGATGAATCAAGCAGTCAGATGTTCTGAACTGCCCTCTGGGCATGCCACTCTCCCTGCTGCTTCTGTACCCAGCAAGGAGAAATGGGTCTGCTGGTACAGGGCTCAAAGCAGGCAGGGTGACTGGCTGCACACAGCCTGCCCTTACTTCAGGTTCATGCCCTGCTGGGACTAGGATCCCCAAGGAACTAAATCATGCCTCTAACTAGGGAAATAATGCATTAATGTTTTCTTAGGCATACAGAATCTCCTCTCACGTTAACAGCTGGCTGGCTGAAGCACTGCTAGCACTATTACTACTCTGCTTTCAGAAAGGGGTTCTTCCTGGCATGAATTGCTTGAATTTTTTATCCCTGCTGCTTTGAAAATCGCTGTGTTGTGATATCATTGCCAAGTGGTGATGCAATACTCTCAGTAAACACAATGATGTCAGGATAGAAAAGATTTCACATCACAGGTGGGCCGAAGTAGTCTGCTTTCCCCTTCTTGCTAGCTGCCTGGCTGCTTTCTTCCTCCTTCCCTCTCACTCATCAGTGTGTTCCTTCTCTCCTTTCCCTTATGAAAGGATAAATGTTCCCTCTCCAATTATTTTTAAACTAATGGGAGGTATTGTGTCTCCCAGTTCTATTTAGTTCTTAGGCTCTAATCTATCCAAAACATACCCAAGGAGAGTTTTATCATGCTCCGGGAATCTTTATGTGACTTTAGGGACTAATAATGAGCATTCAGCAGCTCATTTATATACAGTGGAAACAGAGACGGAAAACCCAGGGGAATGAGAAATAAAATGCCTAATCAAAGGAAAGAGATAATTTCAAGATAAAATGTGATGGACCCATGAACCAGAGAAATACAAAAATATCTTCCAGTTTGTAGAGGTTGTGGAGGAGAAATCTTGTCCACATAAAAAATAAAACACTTGGTAAAGAAGAGCCACTGAGGTGAGAAAAAAAGAACTCCTGCTGCCATAGTTATGGGCATAAATTAAATAGTAACTTTCCTTGGCATTTGTTCCAGTAAGATGGAGAAGCACAGCTGCCCACCTGCAGTTTACATCTGGTTCATCCATCCAATCTAGAGAGTCTTTTAAGATGACAAGACCTATCCTAACCCCTGAGTATTTTATTTTGGGACCAGAGTGTCCTTGTACAGGGCATGTCAGGAGCTGGTCCTGCCTCTGCTTCTCAGAGAGGATGAAACAAGGAGCAGATACCTGCTTGCACAAACAGCTGAGCCTTCCCTAACTGAAATGGCTGGTGCTGTCACTTCCATGTAACTGTAAGGAAAAGGAATATAATCTGCTCCCCACAAATAACATAAGGGACATGCTTTTTAAAGCTTTAGAGTTATGTTAATTGGATTGTCATACTGAAACAGAAACAATGAGTAAAAAGCCTTCCTAGATGCAAAACAGGTCTATAAATTCCTGTTCCATGATCTTTGCTGTTCTGTAATGTTTCTGATTTTAATTCTATGTCCTTAGCACATTAACAGGACACAGTCACAGGTATTTAATCTTTGTTACTGGAAATGAAACTGGATGTATTTGAGCCTTCTGTGCCTGTGAAGGGTTTACTTTCAGGGTCATGAGGGACTGCACTGAAATGACTTTGCAGATTTTTCTTCCTTGATTTGGAAATTGTGAATGATCATCAAGTGGGTTTTTTGCCATCAATGAGAAGTGGTGCTTTATCTGAATTATGCAGATGAGAGACCCAAATTCTGATCTTAATTTTTCTTAAGCAAATCTGTCAAGGTAAAAGCTGCTTTCAGATTAAATTGTGACATTTTTTGTTTTGGGACTGAATCTGAGGGGCACTGCAACACACATTCCCCAGTCATATCTGGGGAGAATCCCCCATAGATCCTCTCTGAGTGTAGGAATTAAAAACTAGAATCCATTTACTCAAGTTCCCATGCAAAACAATTAGGATGTTGGTTTCTTGTAGCATCTTTTGGCTGGTTTATGCTATGATTAGAATTTTTGTTGCTGATGATGCATTATGCATGCAGTATCTGTTGAAATGAGATCACAGTGAAATCTAAAAATAGAGTCATTGAAGCATCCTTAAAAGAAAACCTGACATGAATACTAGCTCACGCATCAATGAAACTGAGCTGCAAAGGCACACTCCTCTTATCCGTACTTCATGCAGCTTTTAAAGCATAGGCAGATCTGCTGTGCACATTTCTACCATCTAGATATCAGAGGTGACTTGATGTAATGTGGTTTAATTTAATGAGACAACAAAACTGGCAAGGTGTTCACTGAGTTCTTCCATACTGCAGAGGTTGGTAGTTTTGCCCATTTTCCCCAACCCAGTTAATGTGTTGCAGTTTACTGATCATGACTACTCTTCATCAGACTGGTGGTTGTAACCTAAAGTCAGGGGTAGGATTCCAAAACAGCTTTTGTTTTCTTTCAGGTAAAAGAACAAAGCAACTCAACTGTATTGATATCAACAAAGCAAACACCCACAGCCTAAATATCTGCTCTCTGCCTGAATCATTTATTTTCTCCTTGGTTCGAAAATGTGTTCAGCAAGGCTCAGGGTTTAAGGCTGATACCCATCACCTCTTTATTGGCATCCTAGTAGCTGGATCAGCTGCTGGCTTGAGTCACTGATGACCGTAAACACTGTTCCTGTGTCCCCTTTTCTTGGAATGAACATATCTAACAGTGGGAACATCATTCAGCCTCTTCCAGAGTGATGAAGAAGAGAACATGTGTTTGGTCAACTAAACAGAGCTATATACATTTTAATGTGTGGATTCACTGAGTGAAAATGTCAGTTACCCATCACATGATAGGGGATCCACTCATCCTTAGGCAGTGCTTCACTTCAATTTTGCCCCCTTCACATAGCTTGAAAGGGGAATAGGAGGGTAGAGAGACCCTAAAATGTTGTAAGGGACTCTTCCAATTTAGGCACAGAAGACTACAATGAAAATCACAGAAAACATTAATGACAACTAGAGAAATGAGGATTGTTTGGAAAAAAATTGTTTCTATGATAGAAAAAGCAGTGTGATTTCTGGACTCTTGCTCTCCCAGAGCTCAAATGAGTTTTAATGTTTGCCTCTATGCTGACATTTCTTTCCTTTTCTCTGGACCTATCCCTGAAGAACACAAACCTCTCTGAAGAATACTTGGCACAACTTATTATTTGGATTTCAGTGTGGTAGTAACTGCTGTCAGCACATGGAAATAACAGTGGGCTTTGGTTTTGAACACAGCAGTTATAAACACATCTGCCTGTAGAGATCATGGAGTTGATCCTGCAAACACTGTGTACAGTATTGACATTGATTTTCTCCTTAATTAAGAGATTTATTCAGTTTACTTTTGTATCTTTGACGATGGAAGTCTCTGACAGAGTATCAATGCAATGGGTTAATTCTCAGGCATTTCAAGACAGCCTTTTGCTAAAATCGAGATTTCACCACTTTGAGACTTGAGAAAAAAAATATTTTTTTCTGCTTTCCCCACTGCAGCACATAATGTCTCTAGCCTGATCATTTAAAGCACATTTTCAGCCTTTAAGTAAGCTTTGACTACTTCACACACAAAAAAGATACAGCCTTTCAGTAAGTATATGTAGAACAATTAGCCTGTTAACATTCAGCAAAACAGAGATGACTTTAATGATTTCATTTGCAGTTGCCACTTCTGGTCTGTTTTGTTTTGAGTAACACAACTTCCCTAGTTAATGACTGTAGCACAGCCAGGGAAATCGATAGTGAGGTAGATGTGCTTGCAAGCAAAGCTACGTGCAACATATCTTTATGCCCTGCTTGATTCTTACCCTTTAAAACTGATCAGTTGAAGTCTCTGCATTGCTAGTATCTCCATATTCAATGTTATAAAGTGTTTAACGCATGCAGATCTATCCTCCCTATGGTGAGTAGCAGGGACTGTAGCAGCCTGTTATTTGATAGTATGTGACAGAGTTGCTGCTTTTGCTCTGATTGTGTGGATTTGTACTTTCAGAGATGAAGGCTCCAGGTTTATTCCCAGTTAATGACAGTAACACTAGTGCCTGAACATATCCATAATTTACGTAGAAACAAAATTTAAAGTTTAACAGAGGAGAATATTTTAGGTGTATCGTTCCTACTTCCATCAAGCAGTGGGAAACAGTGATGCTGGAACTGAAAGAGTAATGCAATTAGATCCATCTGTGATACACTCAGAAGTGACAATGCAGTTTTGCCAAGGGCGAAATTATTCTAGACCCATTCCTAACTAATGACCTAATGATCCATCTCCCCATCAAAAAAGGTACTTCCACACTATGAAATTTTGAAAATTCCATTAAATTCACAATAAATGCATCCTGAGAATTCTTTTTAATTATTCAGATCTTTAGGAAGGATAAATCCATCAGCCAGAATGCAATTTATTTTTCTGTGAATCTGACAATCCAAGTAGCAGGCAGTTGAGATTGCAGTAAGTTCAGTAAGTTGGGTTGCTTGTTGGTTTTGTCCTAAATGTATAAAAGTCACATGAATGCCCCTTTCTGTCCAGAAAAAAAAAGAAAAAAGAAAAAAAAAAAAAAGGCAGTTCTTCCCCTGATTTGCATTCTTAAAGATTGGAGGAAAATATGTCATTTAAGCCAGACAAGACAAGAAGATAAAATATCTATTGGGAAAATAAGTAGGTTTGGCTCCTGAAATGTTAATAGAAATATGAATCCGTTTATTTTCAAAGTCATATAAATCTTTCAATAGTTTTAAAAGTAAAACTCAGGAACATGCTTATCAAAAAGTCTAGTTCATTATTGTGAAAGTGAGAGAAATACTTATGCACCCTTATCACTCCCTTTGCAGATTTTATTTTTTATATTTAGACTGAGTTCTTAAAGTATTGCTATTTATAAAGGTTTAAGCCAAAAATCCATTTCTGCTCCACTTCCTTCCTCCTCTCTCAGAAAATGGATTTTTCGAAACAAACATTTTTTTAGGACTAAATCAGTAAGGATGGCATTTCCACTCACTTACATCAGTTCTGTAGCAGTCCTCAGGGATATCACAGCCTAAAGATTATTCTTAAACCTGTCTGATTCTCAGTACTGCACTGTGCTCTGAGTACATTCCTCTTGTTTCTGTCCTTTGTTGTTCCTTGGAAAAATCTTGGCTTTATTATGTGAATTGATACAGTCCTTCAGTTTCTAAAATGAAACATTTTGTATCCTTTTTGATTTTACAGAATTAATTCTAGACTACTGAGGTCTGACAGATTTTTGCTACGCTTTATAAATATTTCCTACAGCTCAGTAACCTTATAGCAGATATAATTTGTGGTCCAGTTTCATTTAAGGTGTTAAGCTTGTGCTTCAGCCTCATTCCATTTAAACAATCGTTGTTGTGACTACTCCATCGATGTTGACTATCAGAGCAAAAAAGGAAAGGCATAATTTGCTGATCAAGTGTGGAGACACACTTGACAAGTAGATTCTTACCCCATCCCCTTCGATTACTTTCTTAGAAGACCAGCATCTGCACCCCTGAGGATCTCACCTACAACAGGAGGATGTACAGGGCAAGACAGTTCTCTTAAATAGTGGGTTTCAATATGTTGGGTGTTTAAACATCAAATCCAACACTTCAAATCCCAACCTGCAAGTCCCTGACAGTCAAGTTACAGAACCATGGCTTCATGTGGTCATGGCTAGACTCTTTACCAAGCTTTCTGGTTTTGATGTAGCTCCAGTAATATGAGAGATGCACAGAGAAGGAGTGGATAATGCTGTCCTGCACTAGGGCCTGAAGTCCTTAACTAAAACGTTTTGTGGAAACACAACTCTCCTTCTAGAATAAAAGGCAAGGGAATATTTTCTTAGCTGCTATAGACAAAAAAAAGTGAATATCACTTGGATATGGACATATTTATCTATTTCCAGCTCAGGAAAGCATCTGTGTGTGTGATTACACAATACAAGGTGCTTGAACATTGTCCTAAATAGAGATAATGCTGCATATTTAAGACAACCAGGATACAAAATGATGCCTGGCTTGTTCATAAAAACTATTTATGAACAAAAGAGCACAATCAGATATGACAAAGAATAACAAATTATTTTTATCATGGAAGAGGAGATAAATTCTTCTTTTCCAAACCATACATCAATTTACTGGATGCTCAGCACAGGGAAGAATTACACTGGCGGTGAGAAATCTGCTACTGCTGCTGCAACACCAAAGTTTCTCTAAATCAGGTAGATGAATAATTAAGAAAGGCAGCATTTCTGACAGTCCTATTTTAACCATGAATGGCTTCTGTCCTATATTTACAGCTGTTACATAATCCTGAGTGTTGTTTATGATAAAATGTAGAAACCCAGCACATCGCCAGCTTAAACAATATTTCATGTCTGTGTTAAAATGAGTTATCCATCCCTTTGTTTATGCTCTTACAGTCCTGGGACATGGGAAAAACTTCGTTTTGGTTTATTTACAGTATTGTAAAAAAAAAAAAATTGCTGCAATATGGAGTGAAATTATTTTTTAAATAATGATGAAGATTGTATTATAACTCAAAAGTAGAACCAAAAATCAACAGATGTAACAGATATATTTAAACTAATCACCAACACTTCGCAGCAGAAACAGGCACATGGTGCGTGGATTCTTTTTCCTGTACCAACCATCTGATTCATGCCTGTGATCATTAATTTAGCACATACTGAATTGTATTTTCAAATACATCTCAGGGGAAAAAAAAAATCAACACATTCTCCAGTTTTCAGATTCGCACCATTCTGTTGTGGGCACCCTTCATTTAAAGCCTATCTGAACCTTAACAGCCAGCAGCATTAGTTATCAAATAAATGTCCAGCAGCCCACTTCTGCAGATGTTGAAATTGTTATATAACATTTGCCTCTTGGCAGTAATCACTGACTATCCCGAGTGAAATTTATCAGCTGCCCTGACATAAACAGAACACAAAAGGAAGTTTTACAGTAAGAGGTAGGTGTGAGGGCAAAGAAGGGAAGGAGGGTCAGAGTACAACCTTACCAATGGTTTTGGTGAGCAAGAGCTTACGAGTTGTCTTTGAATCTCCTACTAGCTGGACTACTAGCAAGCCCCCAGTAAAATTATAGCAAATGAAGATTGAACTGGGACTTGCACAGCTTAAAACTGTGCTAGAGCTTCGGTTTAAAATGTGTAGTTCTGAGGAACTGGGTAATAATAGCTCCTGGACAGTGTGAAACAGAACAAGTAAAATGTGAACAAACGTCCTTCCATGAGCTGTCTTTTTCACATTAGCAAGGTGCCTTTCACGAGTTAAGTTCCTTACACTGACTAAATGCTGCAGTTCGCACCTTTTGTTAGAAAGGAAAATTCTCTCGTTCACATGCAGAAATTGCATATTTTTACACTTATGCAAGGTCTTTGCAGAGGAGGTTTCTGAGTCGTGCAGTTTTTTATTTCATTAGCAACATTTCAGTGAGTGATATTAAATCTACATGAAGAACAGCATAAATATTTGAAATGTGAGCACGGGCAGGAAACAGAAAACTTGTTGCTGCCTAGTACCTGTTCTAGAGCCTGAAAAAAGTAGACTGGGTGGCTGTTGCTGAGGGAGATGCTGACATTTATAGACATTTATATAGTAGCTAGTGTTGGGGAGGAAATATGGACCTCTCTAGCAACAGCAGATGTTACCCTGTCTCTAAAGCTTCTCTGAGGCTTTAAACGTGTTGTGTTTGGTTTTTTTTTTTTTTTTTTTTTTCCCAAAGAAAACCAGTTGTTACCTTTCTTTCTTTAGCCACTTCTGAGATAGTGGCAAAAGAATGTGATGAAATTTGGTATTTTGGAAACCAGTGAAATTTTCTAAGGGTTCCTAATGCGCTGGTAGTCAGTGACATCACTGATAGCTGAAAGGCAGAGTAAAATCCATATTAACCCAAACACATATGCTTGATTTGCACCTATCTGGCTTGCAATATCTATATGACTGTAGTACTGTAGACCCTCACCAACTAGACTTTAACAAGTTTATCTTCACAAGGAAGGAGAGAAAGAAGAAATAATTATTCTTGCTTTATATATGGAAAATGGGGATATATAAAAATGACATTGGAAATCTCAAAAAAAAAAAAAAAAGTGGGATATAAGAGGCAGATTTCAAGATGTTCAGGCTGTCATACAGATCTTTACACTGGGATTGTCTTTTTACCTGGCAAAAATGTGACTTCTTCCCTTCCCATCTGACTACTGCCCAAAGAGGCACCTGCCTCAATAGACGGAATCATGCACTTCAGTTTGGGTGGGTACTCTGGAGGTTGTTGGAAATGAGAACCACCTCTGTGTTTGTCAACAAAATTGGGAATTATTCCTCCTTCAAACATCATCACAGTACAAGGCTTCTCAGGATCACCCATTACCTAACCTAGCTCTCCTCTTGGTGGTCTTTGTGAAGCCATCTCATGACCTCACCCTTATGAAAGTGCAAACCTCTGTTTCCTCAAACTCTCAGCTTGCATCAGTCCCAGGGAGCTGCCATTTCCACAGCTATTCTTCAGTCCATGTCTCCTGGTTCTGTCTGTCCATGAAACTCCATCACTGCTTAAGGTGAGCTTAGCAGAATAGGCAGAGAAGAGGAGGGAAGGGGACTGTGAGTGGCACCATGCCACTCCACCTGGCACACAATGTAACCATTTCTAATAGACCCTACTTAGAGCCAGGTTGGGCACCCAGACAGTACTGGTGAACAGAAGCTCAGTGTTGCCACTCATACCTCTGAGAAAGGGAACGATTGCTCTCGCTGTCTGCTTCTCAGGAACCTGCACTGTCACAAATTCCCCTACCTCAGACTGGCATGTACGGCTTCTGTGCACTGAAGGTCCACAGACCGCATGCATCAGGTACAGAATGGTGACAGCTGCAGGCAGGGATTATTGCTGACCATCCACAGAGCTCTTCCTTCCCCTCAGCCTGAGACTGACATGGCACCAAAGTGCCACAGGAATGATCTAATTAAGCCTTTGCCTCCACAGGCTCTGCTCATCTTCTGCCCATATTAATGAAGACCAGTTAGAGAACAGCAGGCAAGGAGGTGGGTGGCAGCTAGAGGGAAGATTTAGAATAGCAAGTTGAGGTTGTAAGAGAAGAGAAAGCACGAGAGAGGTCTTTGATATTGTAAGTACAATTCACTAGCAACCCACAAATTCATAGTTTTGCAGGCAGATGCAGCACAACATAATCTTGTACAGATACTCTAGCCCTTCTACAATGCAGAGATAATTTAGAAGAGAGGTATGTCAAGTGTCTCAGCATTACTTTTTTAACAGCTGTGAAAACCTCTTTGCATCTCTTCAAAGAATAGTTTTTTATATGGGAAAAGTGAATAAGATGCCTTTTGCTTTCAGGCAATCTCTACAGTGGAGAGGCTGTGGAGGATCAAGCTGTAAGGTAAACACCGAACACAACCTCCACATGGCTAGACTACAAATGTTCTAGTATTTTAGTATATTCATCATCAAATTCTGTGATACTTGGTTGGATAAAGACTTCCATTTCCTTGCCTATAAACTGCTAGGATGTGACAGCTAAGAGCTGTTAGGTTTTTCAGTGGCAGAGTCCACAATGTTTCCTAAACATAAAAGTCCTTTCCCTACCTTTGCATGACAACCAAACTGAATGTTGTCCAGGTCTCATCCCACTGCACACTGAACTTCAGCTCAAGGCACTAAACACTTGACTCAGTTTTCTGAGAAATTATAACAGGAGAAGCAAAATAATAATAAGCAGTAGGGAAAAATTTTGAGGTAACAACAGTTACCTCAAACAACAGCAAATTGACTGTGTTTGTAATTCCCAGTCAACAGATTTGGTGGCAATGCACCAGCAGCTCAGCTGGTTTTGTTTGGCAGCTGCTGCTTTAAGGCAAAGTAGGTTTTGAGGTGGGGCTGAGGTGCAGACAGGTTTACAGCCTTAAAACTTTTAAAATTGTATTTATCTCACACAAGAATGATGGCAGAAAGGAATTTGGGACAGGGAGGAGGATTTAAATCTACAATACAGCCACCTAAAGAGCAATGGAAGAAACCGACCTAGCTACTAACTGGTAAGAAGGAAAGGTAGGGCAGAAGCAAGTGGAGAACTTTGAAGATTAAGAAGATAAGCTAACATTTACTCCAGGGATGGAGATTGTGACAAGATTTGGCAGAAGCAGAGTAGCAAAGCAGGATGGTAATTGCAGTAGTAATTATACTTAAGATAATACTGGAGATATCACAAGTTCTGGACAAAAAGTAGTGCATCCTCAACAAATTATCCACAATGCACTGCTCCCCACTTGCTGTTCCCACTCACAGAATTCTTCACATTGCTACCTTCAGTGCTGCAATGAGAGCTGACAATGTCATGCTTGTGCAATTACACCAAATACAGTGTTTGCATGAACTGCATCTGCTTGCTGAAAGCCCATTATGAACATAATAAACTAGTTCAAAATGCTAAGGCCTAATAATTTCTTCTTCCTGCATTTCTGGTTTGACACAAGGCTGTGGTTTTAGAATCAGGCTGCAGGCAGCTTCCAGACAGATTCTGTGAGGGTAAGTACTGTGACCAAAGCAGTTTAATAAAGCTGCTTTCCAGAACTTGCATAAGAAATGCTCTGTAGAATTGTTAGTTTAGCATTTAGGGAACTTTTTCTCCACCCCACTTTTTCTCCATACCTCAACCTCTTCTAGCAGTCTCTGAAATCATCATTTATTATTAAAGAATTCAATTTTTATTTTACTGGGGCTTTTTTTGTTGTTTTTTTTTTTTTGTTTTGTTTTGTTTTGTTTTGTTTTGTTTTGTTTTGTTTTGCTTGCTTGCTTGAGTTGTTTAGGTTTTGGGGGCTTGGGAGGACTTCTGGTGTATTGTATTTATTTCCTCCTGGTGAGGACAGAAACCAGTATGCTGTGTATAAAAGAAAGGAAAACAGATTTATTTCTTAATTATCCAGGAGAAAGGCGAACTTCCCCTCTGCATACACATTTCCACCCCTGCATCCCATGCCTCTTCCTTGATAAGGGAATGGATAGCCAATGATGGGAGATAATAGTGGTAATTCATTTTCAGGGCTGTTTTACCAGTATGGGAGTCATGCACAAGAAAATAAACAGCAACAACAAATGCTTCCTTTTCTCCAGGAGACTTTGCACACTGTACTGTTCTTTTTTCCTTATGTGGACTGCAATTCTACTGTCTCCCTGTTTTAAAAAGTCAACTCGTGAAAGGTTCTGTGTGTAGTGTGCCAGGTAACACTGTTTCAGGCAGGTATCTTTGAGTCTACCTACTTATTACTGGGTTTACTGAGAAAAGACTAATAGCCCCTTTCTGACCTCAAAACCACATAATTTCAGAAGTGTAATTTAATGGCTTCTTAGGAGGAAACTGTACAGTCATTCTGAGAATGAGTCAAGTCCCTCAGCCTATCAAGGTTTGTCCAGCTGCCTTACTTCACTTCCCCTAGGGCATCCTCTAATCTGTTTTCAATGATTCTGATATTTTTTCACCCCAACCACCTTGCTTTGGAAGCAATGTGCACGGTTATGGATCTGTTTACCAGTCTTAGACTGGAGCTTGTTTTCCTTTGTTTTATTTGTCTTTCTCCTAGAAAGAAAATCCCAGGGCAAAACCCTCACTACAAAGCATACTCTGAGCTTTGTCTTTCCTTTTACTGGTGTTTTTAAAAACTCAGGCAGAGTTATCACAAACTTTTCTTGCCTTCTTCATTTAAGTTTCAAATAAAGAGAACAAACTTACATATCTCTTTTCATTGTCTTGCATCACTATATTGTATCCTTCTGTATTGGAAATCTTCCAGCACTGAACTCTAAGCCAATACCAAAGGTCAAAACCCAGTGTTGAACAATGTGCCACAGCAGAGTTGATTTTTTTATCAACACCATTACTGAGCTCTGAAGGAGGAAATGCAATTTTTTTTTTCCCCTGGGATTTTATGTTACCTGGAATATGTCATTTTACAATGATCTTTTTTGGTTAGATACACTTTTTTTATTTACCAGGTGTCTTCTTTTAGGGGACACATTTTCCTGGAAACATTTTAATTAAAAAACAAAACAAAATAAACAAAACCCCAAAGACTCATTTGCTTGAATGCAACAGGTCCACAGCATGTAGTCTGATAGAACCCAGATCTCCTGCAAGACATGAGCCCTGGCAGTCTCTGTCTCCCAGAGGCTTTAATAAAGTTTCCAATTGTGTCTTGCACCAAAACATGTCCCATCTCATTTCCTTCAGGCTAAACAACTTTACTGTTTTTTTTTTTCAGATTAAAAATATGCACCTCAGAAGCTTCTTTCAGTTTAAAAACTGTCAAAAGCTGATCCTCCCATGACAGATCATAAATCACAGATAAAAAGGTACAAAGCTGTATAGGGCAAAGAAAACCCCTGATCATGTTTAGGATCAGGAATTTTCAGTTATATCTGAAGTGTGAATTGTTTGGAGTTTTGTTCTTTTTTAAAGTTGTTAAAAAAACAGAAACAAGAACAAAAAAACCCAACAGAATGAAGGAAGCAGTGTAAAGAAAGATTTATAAAGCTGTGTAACTAAGAAAATTATCCTGATTTAATAGATGGATTCATACTTCTTACCTTATCTTGACCTATGCTTAAGTGCTTTTATCATGATTGCTAAATATAAAAAGTTAATTTCACATTCATTGAATGTTGTAGAGCAATGTCCAAGGCAAGTACAGAGGAAATTTCTGAGGCTGGAAGTGTCCAACGCATTTTAGTCAGGAGCTGGGAAGGTGGAAGGCTTAGCTCCATAAAAGTGTGTCCTTTCCATAATGCAATGCAGAGCATGTGCCCCAGATGATATTAATAGGGAAGGCTACAACTTCCTTACACACTTCTGTCAACCCATTATATTTATTGTTTCATAGATCAGAACAAATAAAACCTCTCCTAGAAACTGAATGAAGCCTGTGTACTTAACAAAAGCCACCATCAGATACATTCCTTCAGGTATGTGGCTGCCACATTTATCATAAATTCAAACTTTGTCCTGCTGTGAAGCTCCCACTCTTCAATGCACAGCAGTTGTGCACAAACCTTCTGTCCAGGCTGTTCAAATACAATTAACTGCTCATTGTTTTTTCCTGTACCCATTTATAAGGTGGGTTTACAAGCTTTCAGTTCTGCTGGTGTCCATTCATGAATCAGTCTATGAGCACTGCTATTCTGTCCTGTGTCCATTCAAACCCTTAGCCCTTGAGCCTCCATAATTAGGAATGGTAATTTGTAGACTATTGTTGTTCCCACCTTTAGCTTTGGGAGCTCTTGGAGGGAAGCTAATGGGTTAAAACTGGCTATCAAAAAACTAGCTATTTTGTACAAACAGCTGTTTATGCAAAAATCAGAATAGCAGAAATGTTTTCATCTGAAAAAGAAAAAAATGTCACAAATCACGTTTTCCAAATTGGGACCACATTTTCACTGAATGATCTCCATGAAAAAGCATTGGACTTCCATCAAGACAGTGTAATTGTGCTTTTACCACGCCCCAGTATGTTTCTATTTCATCCTTTCTCAATTATCCCTTTGTTCTACATGATTACAAGTTTTCAATATGCAGCACCCCAGCTGAGATGTTTTTATTCATTAACCTACAACATACATTTTAGATTTTGGGTTGACTTGTCATCTTTGGTTTTACTCTTTCTATTCTCTCTCTCTTCTAGGTTCCTCCCCTCACCCTTCTTCTTGAACTAAAGTGAGTCAGAGGAACATTGGCTAGAAGAAGCACAAGTTTTAAAAGGTAATTTTCTTCAAATGAGCTCTCAGAATAAACCTACTATCATGTTTTTGTTCATTTACTTCATGGATATTGTCAAGCAGTTCTTTGCACTGCTGCACCTTCCCTCAGGGCTTCACCTCACAATGCTTCCATATTTTTCTTTTCTCACATTTGACTGCTGCCTGCAGAATAATAGCCAGATTTTTATACCACTGTGGGGTTCTACAGACCAATACAAAGTGATGCCTCTTATTGTAGCTTGGATATAATCTTTAAGTCTTTTTTTCTTCCTCCAATAGTTGTTATCAGCTTTATCTCTATTTTGAGAAAGTTCTTTCTGTCTAGTTGAATGGCAAACATTAATCATAGCTGCAGGGACATAATTTACTTGGTCATCCTGTTTGACTTTGACTACTTTATTGGCAATGGAAAAAATCTGTTAAGACTGCATTTGGACTTCACAAAGATGCTTAATGATACTTAATGATCCTGGTCCTCCCAGTCACACCCCTCTTCCCATCCACATATTCAGTTTTTCTTCCTTTTGAAGTTTTTTTCAATTCTTATACTCAGGTGAAGTCTCAATTCTTATATTATTGTGAAGTCTCAATTATCTTTGTTCTATCTCTTCTTCTGACAAAGGGCATAATGCAAATGTCAGCTCAGCAGTAGAGTCCCAACACATACATTTAGGCTAAATCCATCCCAGAGTTGATAATAGGTAGCAGATGAATTAACTATAGTGTTTCTGGCAAGTGAGATTGTTCAAAGCACCTCTCCCCTAAAAGGCAGTGTGCCATAAGGAAGTACCACTTGCTAACCTCAGGTGAGTAATTCCTTTGGACAAGCCACCTTAGCCTGCTGAAAAATTCCTCCAAAGTCTGAAGTTTCTCTTTCTGTTTTATGTTTTTCCTTCATCCACTGATGTACAAGATCGAGGTGCTGAGACTGGGTATTTAAGCCTGTGATGACTTTGCTCTGGGTTATTCCTTACAAATGTGGAAGAGGAGAGTTTGTGTGGGAAAGAAAGGAGAAGATTGGTCATAAAAGGATATCTGTGAAAAATTTAGTTGTCACTTTGAAAAAAACAAACAAACACACACACAAACCACAAACAACAAAATCCCACAGAGAACCTTTGGAAACTTGAAGGAGTTGTGAAGAACAGGCAGTGTTGACAGACTGCAAGTATTCAAAATGTGTAAACACATTCACACTCATTTGTCACTTCTGTACTGGAGTTTCCCTCTGGCTGCTCCTGCCTGGCCTACAGTGGTTTAGCTCCATTGCAGAAGCCCTTCCTTCATCCTCCTGAGATCACATTTCACTTTTTTCTTCTTTTCTAACAAATCATGTTTCTTCCAGAAAAAAATATGTTCCTTTTCCTGCTCTCCTGTAACAATCCTCTTATCACCTTATGTGTGCCCTTTGCTCTTGAGCTTGCATTTGCTGTACTGCACTTTGTCACTTACAAGTCAGTGGTAGATATTGGCATGTGCCAAGTTGGCACTTACTCCTGAGCAAAGTGGTGCCCTTGGAGTGAGCTTCCAAGCCACAGCAAGGTCTTAGAGATATATGTTAAATAGGGATAGAAAAAAAATTGTTATTCTGGGTTATGTTTTCACAAAAACTAACCAACCAACCAACCAACCAAGCAACCAACCGAATGACCTTTTCAAATTGTCTTCATGCTGAGAAATTGTGATCCTAGCTGCAGTACATCTGGGTTACTGGATTAATTCCTCTTGCATTCAGCATTGCAGCAAAACTGAAAAGTTTTTTTGCCTAGAGTAACAGGTAGGTTTATTATCTGGAAAGTCACCTCCTCTATAAAATGGCATGCAGAGGAAACCTGTATTGGAACTGAGCAGTGTCGCTGTTGTTTCCTTTCATCAATGAAGTACTCGGAAATGAGGAAGCTTGAACTGCAAACAATCCTCAGAAATGTAAAATATCTCACCCAAGAAGGAGGGAACCAATTTAAAATAATGGAACTGGAAAGAATAGCTTTTTCTTTTCCTCCCCCTCTGCCCAACCCCCACTCCCCTTTTTTTTTTCCCCTTTTTTTTTTCTCTTTTTTCTTTTCTTTTCTTTTTCTTTTTCTCTTTTCTTCTTTTCTTTTCTTTTCTTTTCTTTTCTTTTCTTTTCTTTTCTTTTCTTTTCTTTTTCTTTTCTTTTCTTTTCTTTTCTTTTCTTTTCTTTTCTTTTCTTTTCTTTTCTTTCTCTTCTCTTCTCTTCTCTTTTCTCTTTTTCTTTTCTTTTCTTTTCTTTTCTTTTCTTTTCTTTTCTTTTCTTTTCTTTTCTTTTCTTTTCTTTTCTTTTCTTTTCTTTTCTTTTCTTTTCTTTTCTTTTCTTTTCTATCTTTTATTTTCTTTTTTCTTTTCTTTTCCTTTCTTTTCTTTTCTTCTCTTTTCTTTTCTTCTCTTCTCTTTTCTTCTCTTTTCTTCTTCTTCTGAGAAAACTTATTTTTAAACATACTTAAAACTGGCACCTAAGCACACAGAGCTGACACATCAGAAAGAACAACTTGAGTAGCAGGAGGCTGAGGCTAGGATTTTGGGTATCATCATCACAATATGGTCCAACTGTTGTGCCCAAAGCCAGGACAAGAATTGCAGAAACTATCACTGCTGTTTGAACATGGAACCATTCTATGTCTTTGTTTCTTGGTTTTCTCTTACTCTTGCAGAGAGCACCTACTACATGGCTTTCAGCAGTTCCTGAAGCATGCTTTGGGCCCCATGAGCTCTTCTCACCTTGAGAGCTTTTACTCTCTAGTGAGAGAAGTTGCAGGGAGATATAAAGCTCTAGAAAACCAAGTATAAAGGAGTAAAGAAATCCTATTTCAAACTTCTGTTATATGCTGCTCAGAACAGGAATTGTGCCCTGTTATCTACAGCCCTGAGCATAGTGTTTTACAGGTAAACTACTTTGGGATGTTTTTGCAGTCCTGTTGGACAAAATGGCAAGTCCCTGCCTCCTGAGTTACTTTGGATGAGAGGTTTTTGTTGTTTTGTTTTATTTTTTGTTTTGGTTTGGTCTGGTTTTTAGAGAGAGAGAGAAGAACACACTTTTGGAACTAAAACAAAATTTGCCTTTCTGCCTGTGGGTGTCAGCAGATATTTGGAATTCTCCTGGAAGAGGTGGCGAGTCTGTCTTAAAAACAATCTGCACTTTCTGCAGTCTGATGAAGGAAAGAACATTTCTGCACCAGCAGATGTTTATCAGCTTCTTTCAAATATATACACATATATACATAAGATGTCCTGAAGGCTTGTACCACTTTGACCTGCTTTTTCTGACTAGCAATGGTCCCTAATTAATTTAAAATCCTTGCACCCTTACTATATTTTCTACCTTGCACATGGTTTTTGCCATCTGTGGTAGTCTCCCAGCAGTCCAAGATGTATCTGAAATTTAAACTCTATAGATTATCTGTCTTCAGATATCTTAGCCTCAGAAAGCTTCTGTCCGAAAAGATGATGTGATGACAGTGGCCAGGCAGATCAGAGGCTGAGCTTTTAAGGCTTCCTGAGACTGCACCAGGAATTTGGAATATGGCCTTCTGTTCTTAATGTCTTTTCTTGGCGAGAACTGCTTCTGATCACAGCTGGTGTATATATGTTACCATACACTGGAGATGTTGTTCCATAAACAGCTACTTGGACCTCCCCATCCTACCAGCTGACAAAAGAGAACAGAGTATGAGCGTCCATCACTGATGGGGCCACTGCTGTAAGCAGGGTGCCTTGCCTTTCTCCCAAGCCTGTATTGCAGCACTTCATGTTGATCCTCACCTCTTGACTTTGCATGAGAGTGAGTGAACTGCCACTTTCACTGAGTGCATGGATTTTGAACACACCCGTTCTCTTCAGTTCACTCAATCCTATCTGTAGACACTGGCAGAATGAAGAACACTGACATTAACTGATACATATGTCCGTGCTGTTTTCCCCACATTTATTCCATATACTGAGTAGGATGTTACAGTTATTTTAGATTTTTGTTGAGGAGGCTTGCTGTGTGGCTTGCAGTATTTAGTAATGAACACTTGGATACACATGCCAATTTCTTCCTTGCAATTATTTTTCTCTTAGTCATCCATTATTAGCTTTCAAATCTATGTTGATTCTTTCAAGACATCACCAGAACAACTAAAAAGCTTATCTGCATCCCAAAGACATTTCAGTTAGATGTGCCTTGAAAACTTAGACAAAATGTCTAGTTTCACTGCAATTTCTGTAGGAAATCTAAAATACCTTGTCTGCAGGTACTTTAATTCACAGCACTGTGAGAAATTTGACTTCCTGAATCTCATAATAGAATTTTTGCCACTGTTGTGCTTTCATTTATTTTAAAATGACATTAACTGACAAATTTTTAAGTGAGTGTAATTTATATGATTTTAAGATGAAAATTTCTATATTCCCAACTGTACTTAATATCCTTCTTCTAAATAAATACACTTATTTCTTTTCCCACAGCGTATTCCATTCTTGCCCAGAAATGTGACTAATGTGACGACATATACAAGTAATTTCCATTTGCATAAAAGTTCAGATTGAGTTGTGTTATAGTCACAATGTCCAATATTGTATATTTATTCTACAAATGGCTATCTTAAATGAATGTAAAAGTTTTCATAAGATGCTCTTCCTCATTTTTTTTTCCAGTCAAATGCATAAGGAAAATGGAAATAGTGCATTAGGTATATGGTCACAGTTTATTTTTCATGTTCAGTTACTGGGATTTGTTCCCAGAATATAGCTTGGCTGCTTCCAGAAGCAGTTCTTTTAAATCAGACCAAAGCCCCAACTCCCAAAGTGAAATTTTAGCAGTACTACAAAATGAGACCAGAAAGAGATTTCCACACACCTCTGTGAATCTAGTCCATTGCATTTCAGACAGCTATCATTGATACTTTCCCCTATGTTCCCATATTTTATTTTAAATATTCAATACATACAGATTTTGCCTGTTACTAGACATTTTAATTCACTATGGAGAAATTCATCTGGATATTAAAGAGAATTTCCTCTCTCCTTCTTCCCCAAAGAATGTTCTTTTGGGAGCAGCAGGGTAAATTTCTGCTCTGCACCTATACTGAGTTGTTGATCTCTTCTCTCAACAACTGTAAACAGAATCATGTATTTAAAACACCAAGCCTCTCAGACAAAATAATCCCAGAATTTACTGCTTTTATGGGCACTGCAGCTGCTGTGTTATGGTGCCATTCTGGGCTTTTGGTTGATGTGCACTCTAAAGGCAGAAAAGGAAGAAGAGTAAAAATATTTAAAACATTTGAAAGAGTAGTTGCTGTGTGGGGTTGGTGTTCTTGGTCACCCTTAGCCACTTGTGCCTCCTGCTTCATTCCCAAGTCTTTCTCAGTCAGCTGTGCTTCTTGAAAGAAGTGCATATGGGGAATACCAGTATGGAGGTACAGCTGGACCAGTAAAATAGTGGGATACCAAAGGGCAAAGAGGTCTTTTGGAGTGCGCCAACAGGGCAGTGCAGGCAGAACCTTGTTGGAATTTCATGCCTTACTGTGTTAAAAACCACTCTAGGGAAATCATTATTGGCTTTAAAGGTTGTGAGCATTCTCATTGTAATCGTGAACAGAGCATTACTTTAATAATGACAACTGTATATTTGATATCAATCACGTGCTGCAATGTTCCAGAACCACGAACAGGAAGAGCTGACAGGCTTGTCACAGCGGGTGAAATCCTTTGCCTGCTTAGTTTAGAGGGACACAACAGGGGCTCATGCTTGTCCATCACTGTTGGGCCATCAAACATACAGCAATTCCATCAGAGGAACATAGAAGCAGGAGAGAAAGTCAACATGTGAAGCATGAAACATAAATAGCAGGATGTGCAATAAACGTTCCTCGGTGTTGCTAAGCAATATGCCAGGCGTGGGCAAGAGTGATGCCATCCTGAGAGTGCTGCAAGTTGCCAGCCCTTAATAGAATATTCTTCTGTCCAAGATGCCCAAAAGGCAAAATGCATTTGAGAACTAGAAGAAGTGCAGCGGAATGTGCATTAGGAAACTGCTCAGGAGAAATAACACTTTTTGAAATACACATCCACTAATAAAACTTGTGACATAAGCTTGAAAGGTCCTGATGAAGTCATTTCAGAAGGCATCAGTGAAGTTTGTTGGCTCATTTCCTGGCTTAGAAATGTCCCCACGTCTTCTGTCCTTCTGACAATTCCCAATTTAATTCTAAAAAATATACAGAAATCACTCCATCTAGTGGCCTGGACCTTGAAAACATGGAGCGATATCCTAGCAATGCTCTGAAATCCTGTAAGATGCTGCAGGCAAGAGGATCTCCATCTTGTTCTAGACATAACTTTTGCAGCATTTATTTGATATCCTCTGGATGAAGATCTGGTATAAAAAATTAAACACCCTGCTAGCAATGGGAACAGAGAAAATTTAGGGGAGCATGATCTGACAGAGGAGCACCTGTATGAAGGGAACTTCCAAA
Organism: Indicator indicator; assembly: GCF_027791375.1. Lineage (NCBI taxonomy): Eukaryota > Metazoa > Chordata > Aves > Piciformes > Indicatoridae > Indicator > Indicator indicator. The sequence continues at coordinate 16,738,608 of NC_072021.1, read as the reverse complement.
AGTAAAAGTGAAAAAGGCTGTTCATAATTTTCCATGACCAGTCTGAACTGTACCTCCCCTACTGATTAATTTTAGAAGTATGGAGGCAAATTGTATTTCTGGTCTCTTCAGACCAAATTCGTGCCCTGGCCACATCCCAGCTGCATGTAAGGACAGCAGGAGTGACCCTTCCCTTAGTTCCCTCATTGTTTTGGTGTATTAGCGCTGGATAACAAATACCCACCCAGGTGATCATTATTCTGATCCAATGGATGAGAGAAATTGGGATAAAAAAGCTCATGGATCAAGATGAAGATGGGGATGTCATCTGCCAATTACAACTGCAGGCAAAATAGACTCAACCTGAGCAAAATAATTTATTGCCAATTAAATGAAAAAAATTAATACTGATTTGGGTAGTGGGAAACAAAAATCCCACACATTAAACCAACAACTTTCTTCTCCCTTCTTCATTCCCAGCCATCTGTGGAACTGGCTCTGTTGGGCACTGGGCAGCCCTGGGCCCTCCTCACAGAGGCCACTCTGCAACCCCTGCTGCTGACACCAGGGCATTGACACTCCGCGCACATTCCCTGTTTCTCTGAGAGGAAGTCTGGAAATCAAGTCTGAAGAAATCTGACCACGATTTTGATGGTGTCCTTGGTCTGAACAGTTGCAACCAGGACCCAGACTGCTGTCTAGAGCCAACTTTCTGCTTGTCAGTGACCTTTCTAGAGCTCAGCTGGAGATTTTGAAGATGTCTCAGTTACCCACAGCTAGTGAAGAATTGGAGCATGTGCACATATGATCATGGAGCTTCACAGTGGCGATCCAGCTGCAGGATAGACTCCTAAGTGGAGCAAACAAAATTGTCTAAATATTGTCTTATTCACTAAAGGGTCTGTCTGGACTTTTTCTTTCTTGTTCAGTAAATCCTGAATTCACCACTGCATAAAGAGATGGTTTGATCGATGTGGTCAGATACTCTCCAGCAACAGCTTATTCACTTGATTATTTACTCACGTATTCCCACAGAACATGGGTTTGAATCCCCTGAGCTTGAGAAGAGGTTAGGTTTCCCAGCTGAGTTTTCTAAGCCCTGGGCTAGCCTTGGCTCTATGGGTAGAAGGACACATTTCTCAGGAGAGCAGATAAAACGCAGGAGAGGGAACCAGGGGGATGCTTCTCTTGAGTAGCTCAGGACCTTGGATCTACAGAGGGGTGTCATGGCCCTGAGCACACTAAGTGGTTCAGAAAGCCACCTGTCCAGGTCTTTGGATGCTAACTCTCAGGCTCAGCTCTAACATGGCAAATTTATATCAGGCTGCAGTGGAAAAGACCTCCCCGTCCTCCTTCAGGAGCTCCATCTCTGGATTTTGGATCCTATTCAGAAGGATAAGTGCCTAAAATGAAAGTGTTTCAGTATTTAGCCCAGAGGAATCTCCATAACTGACATGAAGTATCTGCTGCTGAGAATTTGTCACCTTGACTTTAAGAACAATCAAATGAGATTCTTCAGTATGACTATAACTCTATTAGACTTGAATTTGCTTCTCTGAAACATAGCATTCTGTCATAAGTGGAAGCACTCAAAGAATTCTTGGAGAAACCTTAAGGGAATGTTTTGTAGATTGGAAGCTGACCTAAAATCTGTTTAAAATGGATGGAATCGCACAATATCCAAGGAAATGAATTTATGCTCACAGACTGATTTTCTTTAAAATAATAATAATAATTAAAATATATATATCTCCTGTCAGCTAAGTTTACTCATATGTTTTTGGCCCTGTAGTAGAGATTTACCTCTTCTTCAAAATTAAAACGTGCCTCTACCATGCTGTGGAAATATCCACAGCCTGTGAAGTCTCTTGACAGCTGATCCACAGTAAGGGATTCAGAAGAGTTCAGTTCCTTGTTTCTTGCTTGCTTTTGTGAGGGAGAAACCAGAGCACTGCAAGACTGGAAGGCATAATAAGGCATAGCTTTCTTTTTTTTTTCTTTCTACTTATACTCTCTTATTATACAGTCTAAGAATACGGCAAAGCAGACTAGCTCTCCCATGCTGTCTAAAGTTATTCATTTGACTTGTTGCCATCGTTGCCTTAATTTAGCTTCTAGTCTCTTCTTCATGTTGACCCATGTTCTTTGATCCATATGTATTTATGTGATCCCTTTAGCAGGAGCTTATTGGTTGTGTTTTGTCCTTCTCAAAGAAATTAAAAAAAAAAAAAGAAGGGGGTGAAGTTTCATTATGGTGACCAAATTTAGCTTAATTTTCACATGGTTAAATTCTTATAATGAGGAACAAAATTTGGCTACTGAAGTGTGATCGCTCAAAGCTCCTGGTGTTAGTACAAATAATTTCTGCTATGAATGCCAGACAGGCACAGTGCTTCTGTGCATAAGCTCTATAGCAATATTATTTTTTCCTTTTTCCTACCTCCTACAGATGATTTATCACAGATATTAAACTATTCCCAGCCCTAACAAAATACTCCATTTTTCTGCTAAGAAACAGATGCTTGCAAGCTCACATTTGTTATATATTAATGACATTCTGAAGCAAACTGAAAATGGCTTTCTGAGAAATTGAAGTTTTTTTTCTTTCCATCCCTGTAAGAGTGATCATGGAGAAACTCACTGTTTTTCACCATCATGCTGTTCCGTGAATGACAGCTCTGTTGGATTTATTCATCAAGACATGGAAAATGAAGTACTAAAAGTGTCAGTCTGTTTTCTCACCCAAAAGGTGGATTTTTAGGTTTTGAATATTCATGTAATCAGGACCTCTGTAGACATGGGGATATTGAAACCTGGATCAGAATTCGGCTTTTGGAAAAAGGGAACAGTGCTTACAAACTCTGACATCTGAATATTGTGACAATTCACAGATATCTGTAAGCTCTTGGTTGTTCAGACCTGGGCAATGGAAGAAGTCACATTTTGTTCCAAAACCTGAAGAACTACTATGCTGTTTCCAGGTTCTGGGCTCTTGGTTAGAAAGAACTTCAGCACACACAGGTGCTGGGGTCTATAGATAGGTTTATGTGTAAATTCAGCACAATGGAAGTAGATCAGTAAGTTAAAGTGGTTTCTGTTAAATCTTTGCCATCTGTGCTGCAGGTAGTTCAGAGAAATGTCTGTGAGTTAAACTTCAGCCAGTCTGGCCACATGTCATCACTGCATGTGTGGTATGAAACTTGGTGAAGGGAAACCAACCCACATGTCTTTGCCTCCTTCATCATATGCTCCTCTGCAAATGACCCCACTTCTTCCTGCAGATGGCAGGGCTTGTCATCATCCCTGTCTTGGTCACTCATGAAGATGTGTTACAATTCTTTTTGTGGTTTACCTGTTACCCTCTCCATCTCCCCACGGGGAGTTTTGATAATGTGTGCTACATGATGCCGTATCAGAGGAATGGAAAACTGAATCCTGTATCTGCAGGAACAGGACATACTCACAAATGAAAGACTAATGAAAGCATTCCTGATTGGAATGGCTTCATGGTCTCTGAGAAGAAGGATGAACAGAATGGCTCCCTGAGAGTCCTTGCCATCACAACTGCTTTGTCTGTGATCAGTCTGATATTCTGGGCCTGTGATCCATGGTGGATCTGCGCTATCCTCTGGATGTAGAGTGACAAACAGGGGAGGCAAAAGTTGCTGTGAGGTGCTCTAAGCTTCTAATCCTCACCAGATATTCTGAGCATGCTATCGTGGTCAAAAGTCTGGCTGTGTAGCATCACAGAATCATAGAATGGGATGGAAGGGACACCTGAAGATCATTGAGCCCAACCCCTCTGCCAGAGCAGGGTCACCTAGGAGGTCACACAGGAGTGCATCCAGACCAGTCTTGAAATTCTCTAGAGAAGGGCACTCCACAGGTTCTCTGGGCAGCCTGTTCCAGTGCTCTGTCATCCTTACAGTAAAGAAGTTTTCCCTCATGTTGAGGTGGAACTTCCTGTGTTCCAGTTTGTATTCATTGTCCTTTGTCCTATCACAAGACACCACTGAAAAGGGACTAACACCTTCTTTTTGACACCCACTTTTCAGGTACTAATAAATATTAATAAGATCTCACCTCATTCTTCTCTTTCCCAAACTAAAGAGCCCCAGGTCTCTTGGTTTTTACTCATAAGACAGATGTTCCAGTCCCTTAATCATCCTCTGTTGGACACTCTCTAGTATATCCCTGTCTGTCTTGAACTGTGGAGGCCAGAACTGAACACAGTACTCTGTATGTGGTCTCACCAGGACAGAGCAGTGGGGGAGGAGAACCTCCCTTGACCCGCTGGCCATGCTCTTAATGCACCCCAGTATACCACCGGCCTTGACCACAAAGGCACATTGCTGTGCCATGGATAACTTACTGTCCACCAGGATTCCAAGGTCTGTCTCCATGGAGCTGCTTTCCAGCAGGTCAGCCTCTATTCTGTACTGGTGCATGCTGTTTCCTTCCAGCTACAGGACTCCACACTTATCCTCCTGAACCACTCTATGCCCTACACTTATTCTTGTATCACCTTGTGGTCTCTGTCAGCCTCTGAATTATAGCAGCCATTAGCTAGTTAGTGGGACAGTCATATTGACTTCAGGCTATGTAGTCATGGGGATGTGTAGGGTCATCCTCCCACTATTTACCTTCATGCAGCACATAGCACTATTAATCATGCAGCATTTTAGTCACATTTGATTCTTGAGATCTGAAGACACTGCTGGATTCACATTCCCATCTGGTGTTCTGGCTATAAGCAGCAAGACTCACAATCCACTGAGGGACCATACCAACTTTACAGCTTTATTTTCAAGTCAAAAAATCAAAAATCAACAGTAAGGATGTAGAGTGCACAATTAAACCTGTCCTTATAATTAATATGTCCAAGAACTGAGAAAGATGTTCTGAACTAAATAAGAGGGAAGAGTGAAGTTGTTATTTTGTATTGTATATAAGCTTTCAGAGGAGCACAGTCACAGATATTAGCTTTCTCCATACTCAGATGAATTTCAAACGCAGTGTTTGTTTGCAGACTTCCCTGGCAGAAGAAGACAGTGTTTTCCCTGTGAAGCCATTTGGTTCAAATCCAAATGACAGCATTTCTCAGAACAAAGCATGAAGCCATTTACTTTTCTGAGGCCACATGGGCCATGCCCATTTCTGCAGTATTTTCTTCACAATCAAGCAATATCTAAACAAACCCTTTAGTGAGGGCTGTGAACAAAACGGAAGTAAGCAAACCTGTTACTTTTCCACATCTATAGTTTGAAAAAAAATACAGTTCTTGGTTATTTTGTTTTATTCGTATCTACTGTTAAATGCCTCATAAAACCTCTTAAACTCAACAAAATGCTCTGGCAAGTCCAATGTCTCCATACTTATGGGAAGAGTTAATGAAACTTTCCCTATGAACCAAGATCCCCAGGACAAGAGTTAGTGTCAGGATTATAGATAACAGATAATTCTTTATTCTATATGCTTGTCCACAAGAATATAAATATGTATAAATACACATATCCTTTGAACATCAAGGAAAGTCAGAGAGAGCAAATAGGGCAGTAACTCCTCTGTGCTCTCTCTCATGCTGCTGTTAATTGCAGCCTAATTGTTATCAGTAAATGGTGCAATTTCAGTGGTTTTTGTTTCAGTTCCTCTAGACAGCCTCAAAATCGCAGGGGGGCCTCACTGAGTTGTGTTGTACAGCATATGGCAAAGTGCATTGCCTCACCTTGGTTGTATTTAAATACAGAGGCTGAAGATCTCAGTGTCTGAAGAAGCAAACTCTCCTGTTATTGCTGCTGGAGAAAATGAGCAGGAAAACTGAGAACGGTGAAGGTCTTCTACATGGCTGTCGTGTTCCTTGCCCCTCAACTACAGTAGCGGTGAACTTCAGTTCCCTCAGACAAAATTGCCTCTATCTTCTGCTGCAATTACCTGAAGCATACTGTGCAATATTAAAGATCAAACTATTTTATTAACTTCATAATGAGTACTCATTTCTGGAAGGATAAAATTTGTCATGGTGACTGCTGCACAGGAAAACTTTTCAATTCTTGGGATTTATTTCAGATTAAGAGGCAATAGGTTCAGCAACAGTATTAGCAATACAACAGATAAAGCACATTACCAGACAACTACAAAATGCTTAAAGATCTAAGTGAAACACTCTACTATAAACAGTCTAAGGGCTACTTCTGACAGTGCCAAACCACGACTTGCCTGCAGGTGTGTTAACCTCATTTTTCTTTCTGTGGCTACATGTTTTCCTGCTATTGCTATATCACATAGGCATCATGTAAAGATTCCCTAATGTGTGGTTTGAACTTGTGGTAATGGGGCAGAGCAGTGCATCACAGTATCACAGTGTATCAGAGGTTGGAAGGGACCTCAAGAGATCATCAGGTCCAACCCCCCTGCCAGAGCAGGATCACTTAGGATAGTCTGCACAGAAATGCATCCAGGTGGGTTTTGAAAGTCTCTAGAGAAGGAGACTCCACAACCCCCCTGGGCAGCCTGTTCCAGTGCTCTGTCACCCTCACTGTAAAGCAGTTTCTCCTCATGTTGAGATGAAATCTTCTATGTTCAAGTTTGAAACCATTGCTCCTTGTCTTATCACTGTGAACCACTGAAAAGAGCCTGGCCCTCTCCTCCTGACACCCACCCCTCAGATATTTATAGACAGTGATCAGATCCCCTCTCAGTCTTCTCTTCTCAAGACTAAACAGCCCCAGGGATCTCAGTCTCTCTTCATAAGGGAGATGCTCAAGTCCTCTAATCATCCTCTTGACTCTAACATAACACAACATAACACAACACAGCACAACACAGCACAACACATAACATAACATAACACAACACAGCATAACATAACATAACATAACAACACAGCAAAACAAAAGCCATCTTTCTAAAAGCCTAAAATTCTTTCTCACATTCAGCACTGTACAGAGGCTTCCTAGTCTAAGGATATATATATGTATTTCTACCTCAGCTCATAATTAGTTAGTATTTATATATCCAAGTGACAAATATTACGTGCATCCCATTTGTGAATTCTGCAGATGAATTTGATAGTTGCTGCAGGAGAAAACACAATAAATAAAGTATACAGTGTCAGCTGTTAAACATTGTGTTCAGAGGAATGAAAGGATTACAGATGCGGAAAAATAAACTTTTTAATTTTTTTTCAGTCCTGACTTTCTCTTTCCTTTTGAACTTAGCATGAACAGAACATCAGAATTGGGTTATTCTTCTCTATTTGAAAAATCAGAAGCCAAGAACCTCACAATATTGATAGGCGAATTATCTGGTCCTTTTTTTCTCCTCACACTCAACAACCACATATTCCCCTTTGACAACAGAAGAAATCTCCCAAATCTTGGCATAATAGCAGATTCCTGTCCCCAGCAGACAGATGGATCTCAGGAACAGAAGAAAATTCCACAGGTTCTCCAAAAGAATTTCTAGTGCATGAAAACCACCTATAAATGTGTGAGCTTAGCACTGGAATAACCTAGACTGCAGAGGAAAAAGTAATGAAAACCAGGTGCCTCTGATATTTGTCATATTGCCAACGAATAACTGTGTTTTGGTAGAAACAAAGATTACAAATATAAGTGTTTTCATGAGGAGGCTTAATTATACCAGGACACAAAAATACTGGAAAAGCTGGTGATCAAGTTCAGATCCAAATGCAAAGACTCAAAGATACTCATTCTGCCAAGTAGAACAATGACAATATAGACAGAGAAGCAATATTTATGAATTTAGCCCAGGGCCATTAGGAACTAAACTGATTTCTGTGGGAAATGATAGAAAACATTATTCCATCTTCAGCTCATTCTACAAATTTACACATCTGCATTTGTGGAAGAGCAGCTTTGCAAAGAACGTTTCATTTCTTACATACAGAAACACTTTCTAATGATAGAAACATTAAGTTACTACAGACCTTTGATGAACATATCTCTGAAAGATATGCTGAAAAGAGTGTCCCTGGACCATTCAGTTCTTCCCACAATGGTTATTATTGTTGTTAGATTTTGTGCCATTGTCCCTGGAGAAATGTACTCGAAAGGAAAACTTAATGAGTATGAAACAGATAGCTGCTATGGACAGTGACTACAGATAAAGCTCTGTAACTCTCAGGTAATTTATGATCTTTCCTGGTGGTCAAAAGATAGAAACAACCACAGGCAGAAAATGGAACTAGAAAATTTTACCTTTAATCTTTCTGACTTGGTAAAGGGAAAAGTGAGAGTTTCAAAAAATGTCTTTTTTTTTTGTTCATTTTTCTACTGTCATTTGTAAAAAAACCACAGGTTTTGTCAGCAAAAGAATGGCAGCATTTAGAAAGGCAGCAGAGAACCAAAGAAATACAAAGGATGACAAGAAAGAGAAAAGTATTAGAGAAAAAAATTGTATGTGGAGACATGGAGAGAGCTCAATTTATAACGTGCTAGAGTGAAGATTAAAGAAGGTTGTGGTCATCGTTTATACATAGCTTCAGAGTAACAATAAATATAAAGAAGACCATTCTCAGAGGATGATATAATGTGATAAGAAGCAATAGCTTGAAAATACAAAGGGAAAAAATTGGGATAGACATGAAGACATTTTTTAATGATGAGGATAGTCAAGGGGAGTGGCTAAAACTGCATCCTTAGAGGGAATTTCACCTGAGTAAGGTGAAATCTTGTCCTTAACAATCTTCTCATAGATTTGAAATACCAAACTGATATTAAGTTGATGGATATGGAATGAAGTCCAAGAGTCCAGTATTTTCTCTTCTCTTAAGAGCAGTAGTGAATGTCTTCCTTTCCAGAACACGCTTCAGATCACCTAGTCTTATTATAAATCCCCTGATTTGCTGATGAGAATATCAAAATTGTAAATGTTATAATTCAAGTTCCTGATACAGGGATATTTATCAAACAGATTATATATATAAATTTTTTCCCCCTCTCTTGTGTTTGCCCCCTGAGAAGGACTTTTTTCAAGACTCATGGACAGCATGCCAATTTTAAGCACCCAGGACCTGTTGGTATCTTAGGAAGTGTCATAAAGCACACGACAATAGAGAACAGATAGGAGCACCATCTTGTTATTGCTATCAAAATACCTGAGTCAGAGAAGTGGAAGATACAAAAATATCAAGGCAGAGATGAAGATAGTGATTAGCTAATCGTGTGGGAGAAAGCACATTCCAATGGGTACTGTGGCATTACAGCATTCAAAGCAACTTGCCACTGAAGTCTGCAAGCAACAGTAATTATAGGCTTTTAGGTGGGATAAAAGGATATCTTTGACAAAACATCTTGGATCTTGAAAACCACATTCACTCCCCAGGGGCCTAGTACCAGGTTCTTGGTGGATGTGCTGGGCTGGATTCAGAAGAATGCATGAGAAATTCTTCAAAGCAGAAACACTGTGGCAATACCCTGCCACCTCCCAGCATACCCTGTTCTTCCTGTATCACACCAGCAAGATCATGTATAATATTTAGTATTGGTTTGAAACCAAAAAGAGTATGCAATGCATCCTCTAAGTTTTCCCTGTGAATGTTTCTTTCCTTACTGAAGCTGTTAAGTACAAAGAATCAAGAATGAACTCCACCACCAATTTACTCATCATGTTTTCATTGAGGAAGGACAAAGTCCCAGGGTTGTTTCACATGCAGGCTTTATTCCAATCTTTGAGCTTTATGTCAACATCAGAAAAATCTCTCTGAGATTCTTGCTCTGTGATAGAGCTAAAAGATGAAGAGACCTCTGCATTTTTCAATTTCTCAGTGAATTGAGATTATTCTTTTCTATCTTCATAAACTTTAGTCTGTTGTTGTGATTTAACATCAGTCAACAACTTAGCACCAGACAACCAGTCATTCACTCCTCCTTCCCAGTGGAATGGAGAGGAGAAACAGGAAAAATAATAAAAAAGGTATATAAGAAAGAGAACTAAACCCCAAGAAAGACAGGTGATGCACAGTGCAACATCTCACCACAGTGCAATTGCTCACCATTCACTGACCAATGCCTGAGCAGCTATCTGGCCCCCACCTCCACCAAATCCCATCAGTTCATGTGCTGAGCATGATGTTCTATGATATGGAATATCTCTTTGGTCTCTTCAGGTCAGATGTCCTGACCATGCACCCTTCCAGCTTTTTGTGCACCTGTATGCTAGCACAAGATGGGAATTGGAAAAGTCCCTAACGAACGTAAACACTGCTTAGCAACCAGTAAACCATCAGCGTGTTATCAGCATTATTCTCATCCTAAATCCAAAACACAGCACTGTACAAGCTTCTAGGAAGAAAATTAACTCTATCCCAGCTGAAACCAGGACATCCATGCAAGCCTTGAAACACATTTGGTTATATCAGAAGAGGAAAACTGCTATGAATCCATTTTGAAAAGAACATGTGGGTTCCCAAACAATGAACGCTGTGACTTTTCACATCCTTTTTCCTCCCCACAGATCTCAGTCAGTGAGCATTTCAGAAGGTGAAGTTGAGACTCTCTCTAGGAGGGAAGCTGGATTTCAAAAATCATTGAAACCCCTCACAAAAGATTATTTTTTTGCCTATTGTTGAAGCTTAATCATAGTCATCTTCTCTCTCCTCCTTTGCATGTCCCGGGGCTGCAGTGAGCACCACTGATTTCTGTGTATGGTGGTGGCACAGCACTGCCTGCAGCCCTAAGTAACAGCACAGGCAGGCAATGCAGATTAACAGGTTTTCCAGAGCAACCCATAATTTTGCACAGACAGGTTGAAAACTTCCATCTATTATTAACCATGGGTACCAGTAAAGTGTTTGTGACTAATAACCTAACCTGCAGGCACAGCAATCTAAACTAGATCTACTGTTATCAGTTGCAGCTCAGAGATGAATCTGCATTATCAGAAGTTTCTTAGACCCATTCAGACCTTTAGCAGCACAGGCTCTGAAGGATTTGATTTTATCTGTGCAAACTAAGTCATGGAGACATGTTGTGACCTGAGGATGACTAAGGGACCGGCCAAGATGAGCACTGTTGCCAGCTAGGGCAGTTTCTGTTATGCTACTGTTAAAGTCATATTAAGAAACATCAAAGTTGACAAATTATACTCTAAGGAAATAATTAAGAATTAGTTAAAGGCACATGGTGATATTAAAAGAAAAAAATTATTTAGGTTTGTTTTTCGTTAAACTTTCTCACTTAGGCTATCAGCAGAATGGCATTTTGGGCTTTTAAAATCTGAAAATCTTGAATTTGAGATAAAGCAAAAAGCTTCTCCATTGGAATTTGTATTGAACTAAGTAATCTTTTGTTTGTGTCAGCCTCCAGAGGGAACATAAAAAATATATACTTTTTCTCTGGTAAAAACGGATTTTGTTGTGGATTTCTCTACCTTAGTAGATTTTTATTTTATTTTATTTCTAATTTTTTTTTTTAAGGTTTAATATGTGCTAGTTAGAAGGAAATTGTTCTTCCTTAAGGGGAATGAAATACCATGGATTGAAAAGCAAAGCACGGTCCCATTCTGTGGGAGGTGGGTATCTGGAACCACATTGACAAAAATCTCTGTTCAGACATAGGAGTCTCCAAATGGATATTGAAACGGATTGTCTTAATGGTGGAAAATTTTTCCACACTGCCAGTTTAGTGGAGCACACCACTGGGAGGCTGGAGATTTTTAAATTTAAATTGGAAACAGATGCACATAATATTGATACTGTTTGCAATCTGTAGTGATTTAATGGATCAGGAATGATCCAGGCCAGTGGCAAAAAAAGAAATCTCCCTAATAACCTGGAAGCTGAGCCTTTCCAAAAATACAGAATAAAGTCTTCATGACAAAGCAGTGTATTTGGCTTAGTGTTACACAGGCATCTATAGTTATTCAGCTTGCCTTTAAAATGCAGCCTGTGGTGGGATTGCATTGGCAATGCATTAGCTGGGTCCCTTCTTTGTGTGTTGCAAAGGCTAAATTTGTAGAGGGTTACATAATTTTCTGAAGATCAACAATTTCAACTGAAAATTATCAAAATTTTGATCATGACAGGAGAGAGAAGCCAAGCAGCTAGTGTGTCTTGTGACATATGTTGTGAATTTCCTAAATGATCCATCAATTGTCCATACCTGTCAAGCAGTCAGTGCAGAAACTCATTCCATGAAGGGGATAAATAAAGGGCTTTTAACTACTGTAAAAATCACTTCTGTCATTACTTCACACAGTGTTTTTTCATCTGTAGGGGAAATAATTTGTTAAATCATAAAAAAATATTGTATATGATCAGATCTGTAACATCTTTGTTATAAGTTAAGTGATGAAAATTTCCTTTGTTTGTTTTATATTCTGTGGATTTTCTTATGATTTTGCAGGAAATTGGGAAAAATCAGTTTATTTTTTCTCAAAATATTTCTAAAGTTTGCAAAAACTATTACAAATATGAAACAAAATGTATCAAATCCCCTTGTAGTTTACTCTGATAGTTACATGGACAGATTTCAGCCACTATGAAGTTTTCTCTCACAAGGAGCTATTCTGGGTTTCCTCTCTCTTTTAGTTTACATATTTCTGATGGGGTGATTCATTTCACAATCTAACTTGTGTTTCCATTTTTACTCTGGTGATACTCATCCTAATTTTTTTTACACTCCTAATCAAAGAACTGCTTCATGTAATCATGAAGACTAGCCTGCAAGAGAATTTCTTGCAGCTAAATTTAACTAAGTTGAAAACTTCTGCAGGGGAAGAGGAAAGTGAGTGGGCTTGGAAAAATGATTTAGTTGGGAGTATGGTGCTAGTCTTTTAAGTCACATAACAAGCAATTTTGACCTTCTGGTTCAGTCATGCTTTGACAGATGTTTTACCTTTTATCTTCTTTCCCTTCCTTCAGATTATAGAAAGAGATATTTAAGCTCAAGTGCTGTAAAACATTTCATTGATCTAAAAGTGCTGTACATCAGTAAAATATGATGTGGCACTCTTTGATAGCCTGGGCTAGACCTGAGTGTCTTACCAGCTACATCTAAACAAATACATTAATCAGAGACTGACATTAGCTGAAGTACTGGTCAGGGGTTGTTTGTGTTGTTTAATTGTTACTGCAGACTGGAGCAAGGCATGGTCTGTACTAGTTAGTTCCCTCTTGAGCATCCCCATGAAGGCCCCATGCCACTTGGCACTTTATACGAAGTCACCCTCTTTTTCTTCTGGTGGTGATGGGAAATTTATCCACATAGATGATAGTAGCACTGTGCTGCTTGGCCTTAAGGTCAAAGAATAAGCATTGGCCACTTTATTCACCTTACTACATATGAAGAAACTGGGATCTACTTTGTGTATAGCTAGATTAGAAAGAGGGAAAGTCTGCAGGTAGATTAAATGTTTTCTTCTGACAAAGCAGTATTTCACTGCCCACATCTTTCTGCTGGGTGAATCCATAAAGAACATTGAAACCAGCTTTGAGGTTATCCTGAACTGTTAAATATGTAATTATAATAATTTTACAGTCACTTGTAGATGAGCACAGAACTGTGCAAGAAACATCAAGGTATTACTCAACATTTCTTGTAATTTACATAAAACATCCTGCCAGCTCTGAAGTGAAGATATCTACACCATTGCCTGCACCATTACAGCACAGAAATTTTCTGATAGTAGCATCACATCCTTGGTTCATTACTTCAGCCTGGGAAAGAGATCCAGAAATCTTCAAAAACACTCAGCTGTGCAGTTCTCACACCTCATGTAACTGTTGATATGGTTTATACTACTGAGTAATATATCTGACAGTAGATCAGGGAGAAATAACCAAGAGCAGGAAGATGTACAATCAGCTGTGCAAATTCAGTGCTCAGATGTAAGGACAAAGAACAAGCATCCATATGAGATTTCCTCAAGAAATACTGGGGCAGAGCAAGGGAGACCAGATACACTCTGTGCACTCATCCTGTTTCACAGAAGACTAATGATAGAAAGAGAGAAACTACGGCAAGTGTTTGTGAAACATGAAAACATCTAGGTGTGCCAGCTTCAGTGAGAATGTGAATGTATTGCCTGGGAATGGACGAGAAAGTTTATCCTATATTATGGTAAGGGACATTTGGATTAGCCTTTAGGAGAAATATTAAGAACAGGGCAGTTAAACTGAACAAAAGGGTTTAGGATGAGACAACAAATGTTTTCCATCTGTCACAAATGATGTCAGAATTATGAGACTGCCAGCTACATGGCAGGGGACTAGACAACTTCTTTAAATTGCTTCTAAACCATTTGTTCAGTGTTTTTTCTGGGGATGGATGTGTCAGTGGGAAATTTTTTTCAGCCCTCCTCTTGGAGGTGGTGATGGCCATACTGCTGTACAAAATGAGAATCAAGAACAGTTAGGCTTATATAAAAAGCAGTGCTGTTATTGTGAGGCCATAACAGAAATCCAAGCAACCGTAGCTGCATGAAAAGCAGAATGGTTTGGAGAGGCAGAAGGATCTTACAGCAGAACTTCTTAAACTGTGACTTATACCCTTTTAAACTTTGACTTATACCCACCTCCATTGCTAAGATACAGCATTGGCTTCATTTGATATAATTTTTTTAAGGTTGCTGCTTGCAGAAACCAAAGAAACATGATTGCCAGTGACATATTAATAAAAGGGAGTAAAGAAATGTCAGAGAGCAGCTGGTAATGTGGTTAAAACAAGCTTTGGATCAAGCTGCTCAAGGGATGTAAAGACCAATAAGTGGAATGGATGCTAGCAGCAAAAAGCAGCTTAGAGACATTGCTCTTTTAACAGCCTTAAAAGAGAAGCTTCTTAGCAAAACAGCCCTTCATTCACAGCTGATTCTGGACTGAAGTCAGTGGGGTAGGAGAGGGATGATTATAAAAAAAGCCTACAAGATGCAAGGATGAGGGGTTGGACTCAATGATCTCCAGAGGTCCCTTCCAACCCCTACCATTCTATGATTCTATGAGATTGGAACAATGGTTTACAGGAAGGCTTAGACCTGAAATATTTGTGGTTCTGAACACACGAGTATGGGATTGGACAAAGCAATACTGGTCAGTGTATTATATGGTCCTCTGTGACTGTTTCTCCTTGACAAGTCTATGCAGAAGTACAGAACATTAAGTAGTCCTCGTGGAGAGGCTGGTTCTTTAGATTGGCATAATTCAGTGA
Source organism: Indicator indicator (assembly GCF_027791375.1). Lineage (NCBI taxonomy): Eukaryota > Metazoa > Chordata > Aves > Piciformes > Indicatoridae > Indicator > Indicator indicator. The sequence goes on along the minus strand of NC_072021.1, from coordinate 16,723,465 downwards.
AAAAATAGAGACTATTCACAGCAGTTTGATGTCATATGTTAGAATGAAAGCAAACCCTGTAAGAGAAGGTATTATAATAAAATTAAACAAACTGTAACTAAAAAAAATGAATTGATGCTAAGCTTACAGAGAGAGATCATCTTCCAAGCAGTTCATTGCCATAGAGTCATAGAATCCTAGAGAATCATAGAATGTTAGGGGTTGGAAGGGACATCCAGAGATCATCTGGTCTAACACCCCTGCCAAAGCAGGATCACCTGGGGCAGGTCACCAAGAAAGATGTCCAGGTTGGCTCTGAGTGTCTTCAGAGGAGATTCCACAACCTCTCTGAGTAGCCTGTTTCAGTGCTCCAGCACCCTCATTGCAATGAAGTTTCTCCCCATGCTGAGGTGGAGTTTCCTGTGTTCTAGCTTATAATGATGCCATGGACATGGCTACTGAGCTATTTTTTTCTCCTTTGAGTCTTCAGTTAGCTACTTCCAATCACTTACCTGGAAAGTATCTCTGTTCATACTTTCTGAGCAAGTCAGGGGAAACACAGTGAGTTCAAGCCTGGAGCCTGGGAGGCGAGGGAAGGCTCTTCCATGGCAAAAAAAACCCCACAGCTATGTGTCTATAGAGTTATCTTTGAACATAGACAGAACCTAGGCCAGATAGGTTGAACATTAGAAGGCTATTAGTTGGATTATCCTAACTATTCGAGCCTCATTCTACAGCAGTGAAAGATCTGAAATATTGTCTGAATCAGTCACTATCTGATTTCCAGTGGGAGACATGCATCTACCTTAAAAATCTTCTTTAGCAAACCCTGGAGGTGGGGTCAGAGTAGGTGTGTTTGAAGTCCACAACTTGGGTCCAGATGGTTGATGTGATCTATTGTCATACATTGACAAAGCCTGTAGGGAATTTTGGGCCTTTTCAGATTGGAAGTGAAGACATAAAATGCTATGACAAAACCAGTGTGACTTTCTTGGGTCTATGTTGTGTGCTGCTCATATCCAAGCAGTCAGAATGGGTAACTGCAGCTAGATGGAAGACATCTTGCCTGGAGTGGTTATGCAGTGACTTGCTTATAGAGAAGGCTGGAGGAAGTCCCAGCTGACTTTATCAGAAAACTTCCAATCTACATTTTATTGCCTGAACCATATAAAGCTTCCAGAGAGAACAAACCAGCATGCAGGTCATCTCTTGTTAGGATCAAGTAATTATGTCCATCACTCCAACAGTGGTAATAGGAGATGGGGTTGCTACAAGAAATTAAGTTTGTAAGTTCAGAAAATTGCAGCTCTCAGATTCCTTCTTAGGTGCTGCACAAAGTACTGCATCCTATACATACTATGCATGGTGTCTTCCAGCAGTTTGTCACTCTGAGACAAAAATGCCAGGTTGTGCTTTCTCTCCTGTGTGGCATTGGCAGGACCAGCTATGGCCCTGCTGCTGAAATCTCCCATCTCATGTCAAAGGGGTGCCAGCATGACTCTTCCTGAGAGCTCTTTTGGCAGCGTCACTGGTGGCACTCAATACAGCTGTTTTCAACACAGTATGATTCACTTTTAGTTAAAACATTATGATTCAGGGAAGAGTTTTAGCTTCATGATTCATTCAGGTCCACTTTTCACTACTTCCCAAAAACTTGTAGTCAGTAGGTGACTTGCCTTAGTCAAGAAAAACTAAAAATAAGCTGAATTTAACATTTCTTTCCAGAGAAAATTAAGGCTCTTCATTTCCGAGGTACACAGCCAGCACCAGGGCAAGATGAGACAAAGATAGCCATATTAGCTCAGTTATATATATGTCATTTATTGTGAGAACTGCTGGTAATTCTGCAGAGCTGATTTCTATACTTAATGTTACAGAGCTGCAAAACCCATGATCCCATCTGAATCAGTGTTATGTGTACTTCAAATAGTGTAAATTTGAATTGGACAAGGTCCACAGACACCATCCAGAGCCTCAACATATGAGTAAACCTATTCTCTGAGCTCCAGTAAAAAGAAAAAGGGGAAAAAAAGAAAAAAGGTGCCTGAAGCCACTGAATGTAGCATGCACTCCTAATTTTCATTTGGGGCAGCAGGAGTCATGGTCAGTCAGCTAAAGAGAAATTAAAAGACAGTTTGATGTCCCTTTCCAGAAGAACTAATGAGGATAAACTTCCTTTTACAGAAAATTTGTAGAAGTGAGCTACAAAACAAAGGGACTCACTGACTCATCTCTCTGGAAGGAACAGTGTGAAACAACAGTAGCATCTCTCCTTATGTAAATTGAGCCTGGCTGGCAGCCAGATGGAGAAGAACTGTGGAGATGTATTTAAAGCTAATTCAGCCCTGTCTAGAGCTGAGCCTGGGCCCAGCTAAGGTTGGGCAAGTTAGGAAAGAAGAGACTGGAAATTGGTGGTGAAGAACAGTCAAATGTTGTCAAGTATGTATGAGATATTAATTTGTACATCCTCCCTCTTACAAAACCTTTGCACATAAGTGTCTTTCATAAGACAGAATGAGTTTCCCCCATGACACTTGAAAAACAAGCTAAAAAATACACTATTGTCTCAATTTCTGAAAGAGACAACAGTGATCTTCCAAGAGAACAATTAGATGCACAGATCATGCAGTCAGGTCTCTGTCCTTAAGGAACTCCATGTCAATCCAGGATACCACACTCATGTAGTGTAGGTTGTCTTGAGCACTCTCTTTTCATGTTTCATAAAAATCTAACATGGTGGCTGATGTTAGCACAATGTGATGAATATCTCTGGTTTTATCTTTCTTAGCACTCAGCTTAATTCTTTGCTGAACATGTAAATCTGTGAAAATGAATTTCTTTAATAAAAAGATTATTTCGTCTCTAACCAAGCTGACAGGTACTGTGACAACAGAAATAATGAAACAGATGTACACAAAGGGGGCTTTTTGTACTTAGAAGTATATGTAACTGCTGCACTGCTTTGCCTCTGCTTCTTCTGTTTCCATTATGTATTCTGTGGGTTTGGGATGCTCCTTATGCACATTAGGGCAAAGGTATGCAGCTGTGAATTCAATGAGATGGGGGAATTCAGAACTGATAGTTGAATATTCAAGTGACATTTACAGGCTCTGACACCCAATTTAGCAAATATATGCACAAGTTAAATTTGCAATCCTATACTTATATGATATTATAGTTGTGCCTTTTAAAGGCAGGTGTTTGCTGAAGTTGTTTACAGGTTCATCTGATTTTTTAAAAATTATTTAAAAAAGAAAATAGTATTTTCCTGATCGTCTAATCCAGCTGGAAAATGGCTCAGATAAATCTTGTTTCACTTAGAAAAAATAATGCAGCAGCCAGCTGGCTGTAATCAGTCAAAAAACATTCACCCTGTAGGTGAGCTTAGCTATATTTTCAAGTACTGTGCTAATATAACAGAGGTGTGAGCAGACTCAGATTAATGCCTTCACAATGAACTTTACATGCCTAATTCAGTGGAATAACTTGTAGGACAAAGATATGAGAATCCAAAGATGTATAATTAAATTTGTAACCTTAACTACACCTATAGCAGCTATTGCAGCTCCCTGTGGAATCACCATGGTAACCCATAGATGCCTCAAAGCTACAAATCCTACTATTTCTGTAACGCTCACAAGATCTATTCTTTCTCTTTTATTTGTGTATGTTTCACTCTCTGGAGCTAGCCAGCTCAAACCCATGCTCCACATATGGACAGTTACCTAATCATGGAGCTCTCTTTGGGTGAAAGAGACAGAAAGCAAGGCACATGCCAGGTGTTTTTGCTTACTGCACCCTGGGCCAGTTTTTACACATAATTTGGCATATTCAGAAGTCCAAGTTTTCCTCTAGAGTGTCTTGATGTTTAGGAAATTTCACCAGGATCATCATTCTCAACTACCCAGTTCCCATAGAAATCTGTCAGTGAAGGCACTTTAATAAATAATTGTGTCGGTGTGAGCTGAAATTCCTCCCCCACCAACAATAACCAGGCTAGCTCAGTCTGGAAGCAAATGAAAAGCTGTATTTACAAGCAGAGTCTAAAATCTACAATGAAATGCAATGAATATATACAAATATACAAAATTCACGACATTCACAAATATATGCAATCAACAGAAAAGCACAACCGATCTCCCTTTGCTTCCCCCCAAGGGGACCCTCCCAAAGGGGCCTCCCTCTCCCAGGAGCTTCGCCCCCAGACCCCCCTTGGACAGAAAGCAGAGTTTAGTTAGAGCAGAAAGTTGTTAACTTAGCTGCCAAGGTCAGTACGTGTTATCTTCAGCCAGAAGAGAAGAAGAAACAGCAGCCAGACAGCCCAGCAACTGCCCCCACTGCCGAACGCAGAATGTGCAGAATGCCTACTTTGTTTTGGGTAATAGTTCTTAAACATTTCTATCTATCCAATGGAAGTGTTTAGAACAATCGTTATTTTGCTTTCTTACACCCAATAGTGACTTATTTACATTCTTTCACTTTCTCTGTTCTGAACTTTGCAAGGAAAAATTAAAAAGACAGTTTCAAACCACCACAATAATATAACAACTGTGCCAATTTCTATCCATTAATCTTAGAACTATATAAAAAATTGCATTTGTCTTCTAAACTTATATTCATAGAGGCAAACAAAGCCTGTTTATGGCATCTTCTGACAAAAATAAGCAAAAAAAAAAAAAAAATTAAATTACTGATTTGGCTGGAAAGGAATTGCTGTTTCTGCTCCAAGGTGTGCTGAGGTGAATACAGGTTTGTGCTAGTCCATCTTAAACCACAGGACCCACCAGTGCTAGCTGAAGTCTAAACAAGGGAGTTGCTTGACTTGTACAAGATTAAGGTGAGATATACTTTATAATAATATATTAGAATAACAGTATAACATTTGAATAACATATATTAGAATAGCCTAGGTTAGGCTCACATGATCCAGCCTGAAAGACAACTCCGTGGTTTATATCACCAGGTATGCCAAAAAGAAAGGTGTTATGATCAGAAAATGCAACTTTCTGACATAGTTATCTGCCTGCTCCTGATGCTAGGGAAGGATTCCTGTGTCTCTGCTTCATGTCCTGTCTAATGGATGCAAAATACCTATCTGGGGGGGATGCCTTCATGCAATCCCAGATTCAATGAGCACTTCTAGGATTGAAACGAAATGTCAGGGATGGAGATTAATGCTTTCAGGCTTGTAATAGTGTTTACAGTTTGGCTTCTTACAAGCCAGTTATGTAATCTATTATAATGAGAGGTATTTCTCCAAGTATTTAAAGGACCACTTAAACTCTGACTTATATTCATGAGTAATTAAGCAGACACAACTTGCTTCACATATAGTTTTCTTTGTTGTGGTGGTCAATCAGATTTTCAGTACAAATCAAAAAGGTAGTTGTCTGATTGCCTCTTCTCCCCTCCTTAACAAGTCCTGGGTCTCAGAGGAGTAACAGTTACCCAGTTTGTGACAGTGGATGGATAACTGGGGCAGCTTATTTTGCAGTTCCTGCTGGCATTTATGTTATCTTGCTGAAGCAGACTATGCAACGGATTTGGTAACCAGAGGACATGAATCTGTCTTGTCAGCAGGGGATAAATATGTGACAACGACAGCTTTTTGTGATGGTGATTAAGGATGTCTGGCTGTCATGGTGCATTTACATTGGTTGGTGTGACTACACAGCTCCAGAAGAGTGTAGATTCTCTGTTTGTCCTTAGAGAAAGTTCAACTGAAGTGCTGCTGGGCCTGTTTGGTAAAACACGCATTTGTCTAGATCACTAAGAAGATTTTTTTTTTAATAGCGATTTTTTCTTGGAAGAAATGCAATTTAGAAGGTCCATAAAATGACTCTTGTCCTGTGCCAGGTCACAAAGCTTGCCTTTTGCTAACATCATGCCTTGTCTATCATGAGTGTTTTCCTGCCTTCAAAAAAAGTTTGTAATCAAGTATTGAGAGCGGTTTCTCTTTCTCTGCAGCATAGTGAGTTAGCTCAGCAATGTCGTATGTGTGAAGGTAATGCCTTCCAGGCTCTGACCTTGTCTGGCATTCACCTTTAAGCATTTTTGCTTCAATGGAGGTAGGACTAGGCTGTTTATAACAGCCACTGTTTCTGCTTCCATCACTGGAGAATGCATACAGGAAATATCTCATGTGTCCTTAAGACTAAGTGAAGAGAACTCTGCACACTACATCAGGATTGGTTTCTCCAGAATTCAGTTAGAAACTTGGGAAAGCCTTCGGCTCATGACTAATGAATTTAGATGCCTAAATTCACATGTCCATATGAGTCAGATTGTTTCAGATCTCATTACAGCCAGTAGAGACCTAAAGCTTTATTCAGATAGCTAAATTGCTGCATGTCAGGTAACAACATAGGGCTTGTATGCCTATGGCCAACCTGTGCCTTTCCGGATCAGCAGCTGGACTCCAGGTGGTATCTCTTGGGACATCTCAAATGACCTTAGTCTTTGCTGAATCATGTCTCTAGAGGTGGACACATAAATTGAAATGTTTGTGTTGGAGCTAAATTGGACCACAATTCACACTGGATGCTGGAAGCAAATCGGAAACTTCTTAGGTTTGCATCAAAGTTTGCCGAAGCTGATGCAGATATATTAATGGCTTTTGGAACTTGTCCTTAAAGAAATGTCATGACATAAGATGTGATGCATAGAAACAGCCGTAGTGGTTTTGTTTGTTATGGTTTTTTTTCCCCCAAAATGTACCTAGTTTACAGAAGACAAAAACTAATCATGTTTCTTTTAATTAGTGATGATATCAACTGATTCTGGGAATCATGCTTTGCTCTTTCCTTCCCACCTTATCACATTTTTTCCACTAAGATATAACAACATGCAAATGAGTGCAAAATGTTGTTTTGTTGGAGTTTTGTTGTTGTTGTTGTTTTGTTTTTTTACTAAAAGTAGATTGATGTGGTAGGAATGACTAGAAAAAAGAATACACAGACTTCTATTTTGAAATGGAAGAATATAACCATCCAGTCTGACTTCAAACATAACAAAGTTCTGAGAATTTTATTAAATATGCCATCAGGGAAGGAAATTTGTCTTTGTCTGGGAACGATTCCCCAGCTGACCACACCAGAACAAGAGGACACAGTCTCAAGCTGCGCCAGGGGAGGTTTAGGCTGGAGGTGAGGAGAAAGTTCTTCACAGGGAGAGTGGTTGGCCATTGGAATGTGCTGCCCAGGGAGGTGGTGGAGTCACCATCCCTGGAGGTGTTCAAGAGGGGATTGGACGTGGCACTTGGTGCCATGGTTTAGATAGGCATGAGGTGTAGGGTGACAGGTTGGACTCGATGATCCTTGAGGTCTCTTTCAGCCTCAAATTGATTCTATTCTATTCTATTCTATTCTATTCTATTCTATTCTATTCTATTCTATTCTATTCTATTCTATTCTATTCTATTCTATTCTATTCTATTCTATTCTGTTCTGTTCTGTTCTGTTCTGTTCTGTTCTATTCTATTCTATTCTATTCTATTCTATTCTGTTCTGTTCTGTTCTGTTCTATTCTATTCTATTCTATTCTATTCTATTCTATTCTATTCTATTCTATTCTATTCTATTCGATTCGATTCGATTCGATTCGATTCGATTCGATTCGATTCTATTCTATTCTATTCTATTCTCTCTCTAATTGCCCTATCTGTTTACAGCAGATGGATGGAAATATGAGGATTCAAAAGTCATAAGATGCTGAATTTTACTGGCTCTCAGAAACTATGCTTCACTAAATGAACACTTCAGATGAAAAAGAAATTAAAGGCTGCAGCTATGGGTAAATATATATATAATTGCTGTATTTGCTGATTGTCCTCAATTTTTTCTACAAAAAGCAACGAACAGGTCATTAAGACTTTCCTTCTACACCTTTTTTAATTGATCCCATGTACAGAGGTTGGCATCTAGGCCATTCTGCAGATGAGGCTAATATTTTTCATGGCTGTAATAGGGATGCTAGTTTAAAATATTTTTTTGTTTTTTGCTGGGATTTTTTAAGTCCCTTGGTGAGACTTTTTTGGGATGTCATTGAATTGATTGCTGAAAATTCACCTTGATGTTTCAGAGCAGACTACCCCAAAACTGTCACTGAACTTTAAAATGTCGCAGTACCAGAATTATATGCTCTAAAAATAGAGGAAAGGCTTAAGGAGGAGTTAAACTGGCTTAGACAAGTTTAATTAATCACTGTGCTTTAGAAAAAAAAATAGTGTGATTGTCTGTTGAAGTAGAGAGACAGTTCAGATGACAGTCAGGTTGCTCAGAGACATTATTGGAAGGCATCAGTGTACTAAGCAAGAGCAAGCCCTGTTCTTTTCAGCTCTTGCTTTTGGAAAGCATGACAGAAGCCATTTCACCACAACCCATGTGATCTTGGTCTACTAGTTCACACTACTGGGGCCCCATTCAAATCCACTGCCAGCAAACATCTCCTTGGCTCAATGGATTGAATCCATGCTCCAGAATGCTCTCAACATGTTCATACAGAAACTTACCTTCAACTGTGTGACCAAAGAGAAGAGTGGAAGAGATAACCTGGGACAAGAAGAATGTTCTTGGACACGTTGCTATATGTTACTTGGTTAAAAGGTGAGACTGATAGCATTCATGAAGCAGAACGAAACAAGGGACAAAGTAATTTGTTGCCATTTCCATCTTCTGTTCTTCCTGAGAGAGCTCTGATGGACCCTGGACCTGAATCATCACATCATCCTGTCTCACTGGCCCATTCCCACTCTGATGATGAGGGTATCATCTCCTCCTGCATGTGGTCTTCTGGCTTGTGTCTTTTCTAGAGCAGCCTCATTCCCACTGGTCCTTGACATTAGGTAAACTCAACACATCTCTCATTTAACACCATGGATACCTGAAGAGTCAAAAGCTCACCCCCTACTGTTGTCACTGATAGCAAGAAGCTGTTTATTTTTCAAGTCAGTTCAAATCTGCCTTCTGCAAAGAGGCAGGGGTGAGTTTCCTAATTTCCTTCCCTGGTCAGTTATTTAGCTATCACTTGGGCATGGAGACCCCTATTTACCTATGCCCATTTTAGTCCCATTTGAAGTACACAGACCCACCTTTTGGCATCCTGGCAGTTAGGGTGAACCCCAAAGCACCAAGAAGCATTTTTTACTTCATAAACTAACTGCATCTCACCTGACTGTCAAATTCAGCACAGCAGTTCAGCTATGCTGTGAATACCACAATATTTCACTAGATCATCCTCCACAAAAGGACTGTTAATATTAGCACACTTTTTTTCCAAGAAAGAAGTAAACAGCATTATCAAGCCCAGCCAGGCGCAGTGAAACTGCTTCTACATCAGTAGTGCCTTAGCCGGACCTTTTCCCTGTTTGATAAGAGGGATCTCACCCTGGGTAATTCACTCAGCCCTGCCATGGATATTGCTAACTAGTGGCAGGAGCAGGTTCAGGTCCCTCTGGTCTGTAGCCTGCCAGATGATACAGCCATGCTCTTAAGCTCTTCAGCTGCACTAGTGACTTGGACAGAGCTGTCTGTGTAAGCTGCATGTAGTGAGGATTTGCAGAAGCTCTTTGCTACACCAAGGCTAGAAGCCTAATCACAATCCCGTGATTCCCTTCCTAAAATCACAGAGAGGCTAAACTCAGAGTATATTCTCCTAGCTGATATGTAATAATCCTTTGAAAACCAGAACTTCTAATGGGAAAACTGATAACCCCTTAAGCCTAGCAGTGCTGCTGAGTACTACTGTAATAAGGTAGTGTATATTCAGTGTAAGGATAATGGGTTTTGTGGGATTTATAACAAAACCAAAACTCAATAGAGAAGGTTCAGATGATATCATGAATTGCAGCAATGAAGTATGATTGATTGATGAGGTCATTAGAAAGCTGATTGAATTGCAGGTCTGGTAATTTATCACTCTGTGGCTTCAGCATTTTTTATGATATTTGAGGAGCACTTACAGGTTTTCCTGCACTGTTTTTTCCAGGTCCCTAATTATAAATAAGGTGCCTTAAGATGTTTTTAAATCAGTGGGCAGTCTAGTGTCACTGTCTTTCACTGTAATCAGAGTTGCAGGCATTCACTGAACTTTCCTTTTGAATTATTTAATATGTAGATCATTGCAGAATTCCAACATAGTTTTTCTTTCTCAGTGTACAACATGGCAGTGGAAAATTCCATTGTAATAAGACTGGAAAGTAAATTTTTTTCATAGTTAACATTTTTTTGGTGCTAATTAAGAAGCAAACCACAATCTACATTCCATGAAATTGTTAATCATACTTCATGTTAATTAACAAACATGCACCAGTTATTCTGAGGCATGACATTTTCCAACACATTCCTTTTAGCTGGTTTAATAGATTACACCTGCATCTCTGTGCATACTATCTAGCCCATCACTTGAATATATTTTGCATATACATATAAGCTGTCTGGAGCTGTAACAGTTTGATAAAGTAACAAGGCATTTGCTTTGTAGATGCTGAAAATTAACAGCCACAGTCAGACCTGAAAAATTAATGGATTCCGGTTCATTTTCTAGCTCTGACAGCTGCTAACCCAGAGCATTATAGAGTAAAATGTCCAGGGTGGATGGCACCTTTGAAAACTGCCTCCACAGTCTGTGGGAATGGCAAACAAATTGTGAATCCACCAGGGTTTCTGGACCTGGTTTTGAGAAAATGAAAAACAGAGATGCTACTTACACTTCATGTCTAATCAATTTGACATGCTTGGCCTTAAACAGCTGGAGGACAGGGACATTCTGTCTTGCTTCTACCTTGCTTCTTCCCACATGTGTTGCTACTCAAAGTTTCTACCCAGTGCTGACATAGATATGTGCCTTTCATTCCATCACTTCTAGCATTATGGCTTCTGCAAAGCACAATATGTGTGCACCCATCTTCTATGCTCATGGCTCCCAGCTTTCTCAATTCTTTCAAGAGTGCTAAGACTTCTGGAGCTCTTGTAGGTCTCTGTCTCCCACTGATGTTTTGAGCCCTTGTGACTGTCTTTTTTCATGCAGCAGAAATAGAGTGATATGATTCCCTTGGGCTTCCTGATGTGCTGCTGCAAAAGAAGAAAACTATCCTTTTCTTCCCTCTGAATTTTTGTTGTTGTTGGTTTGGTGTTGGGTTGGTTTGGGGTTCATTTTTGGGTTTTGTGTGTGTGTGTGTGTTTAGTTTTTAAAATTATTATTATTTTAAATTTTAAATTATTATTATAAATTATTTTAAAGATCTGGCAGAAGGGGTGGATATGCAGCATTTCACCTAAGACATGAGTTCAGTCTGATATAGGCGGGAGTGGACAACAGTATTCATAATGTTCTGCTAACTGGGAATGCAATGGAAAAACCTCACATCTGGCACACCAGATTATTGTGTTTACAAAACAAAGGCTTCTCTTCACAGCTGCAGTGAAAAAAAATGACATTCTTGACAGCTCTCCTGCCCGGGTGGTGGCAAAGGGGCTTTCAGGAATGGTATTGTCACAATGGGGTGGGCAGGATGTGATTCACACACACTCTGTCCTCTGCTGCTCATCTGAGTACATCCAGGGTAAAAATGCTCACCTCCACAGCAGGGACTCTCCAGTCTTCAAATACTCAAGAGACCTTTGACATTTAACAGTTGTCTCTTGTTGTGCATGATAACCAGGTGTCAACTGCTTATTTGGAGCTCTGATACTGTTACAGGTTTAAGAACTCTCCAGGGTCTAGATAGCTCAGGAGGTAGACACCAGAAAAGTGTAGGTTTTATTTCATTCCTATGATCCTGCATCTATTCCCCTACATAAACGGGCATAATTAATTGTTCTGCCTCTTGCAGAGAGCAATGAGGTCTCCTCTCAGACTCCTCCAAACTACACAATGCCAATCAACTCAGCCATTCCTTGTTCTCTAGGCCCTTCACCAGCTTTGTTGCCCTTCTTTGGACGAGCTCCAGCATTTCAAGGTCTTTCTTTTAGTGAAGGTCCCAAAACTGAACACAGTATTCACCAGCCTTACCGGTGCTGAGTGCAGGGGCACAATCACTTCCCTACTCCTGCTGGCCACACTGTTCCTGATACAAGCCAGGATGCTATTTGCCTTCTTGGCCACCTGAACACACTTCTGGCTCATGTTCACATGGCTGTCAACCAGCACCCTTGGGTCCTTTTCTGACAGGCAAATTTCCAGCCACTTTGTCCCAAGCCTGTAGTGTTGCATGGGAGTTTTGTGTACCAAAAGCATGACATGGCACTTTGCTCAATATTCAGATCTCTGAAAATACCTCTGTCTGAATAGATGGTATTAGATTAAGTAAACTATTCTGAAATGTTAACATTTTATATTTTAGAATGAGGTTTCTAATAGCATCATAATGGACCTTGCAGGTTGTGGGATTTTTCTTGTTGTTTGGTTGGTTTGTTTGGGTTTTTAAACCATATTTTTCACAAATATAGGTAAATTCCTTCTTAAATATGTTTGACATAATTACTTCTTGTCTGTGCTCCCTTTGCCTTTATTGTTTTCAGACCTGTTGGCAGCATTGGATATTTCTAATAAGGTTTTAATGCAGTATCTTTCCTGATGTATTTTTCTCCCAAAGTGAAAAATCTGCAAATACAAATGCATTTGGAGGAGTATACATGAGTAGAGTAAAAGAAGAGAGATTCAATTTTAGATCTTATGTCATATCAGATTATGTGATGTGATTTGAAGCACCTGTCTTTCTCAGAGCAATTTACAAACTTCTGAGGAATTCTAATTCACCATCTGAAAAAAACACAACCCAAAATCAAAGACAAAACCCAAAACCCCAGCAAAAAGCATTGTGCTGGTATTCTGTTAAACACGTATTCTGAAGTTCAAAGTTCAAGTTTCAGCATCACAGCTCAAGAAAAAGAGTAGACTCACTTGGACTAAGTGATGAGAACCTAGATATGACGATCAGATATCTAGAAACAGTGACTTCCAATGAACAATTGAATGCACACTAACTGTTTGGTCTTAAAAGGAGAAGACTAACTGAACACATTATAACAGTTTTCAAATTAATAAAAATTCACCAGAAAGAACTGATAACAATCTGTTCACTGACGTGACTGGGATCAAGACAAGAGCTATTGGATTTACACTCCAAACAAGGAAAATTTCCAATACTTAAGATTAGATGCTCTTTAAAACTTTATAATGGTTCAGTAAGTGAATCACAAAGCTGAAAACAGATTGTCTAGAGTTCTGGTGTCTCAGTTACTGGATGTTTTTACGAGGAAAAAGTGACAAATGTCTTTTGATTTATATGTAATTACATATAATTAACCCTAGTTTGAATCAAGACGATGAGGAAATTATGTCTTTCGTCACTTAATCTTTGAGGGCTCAGATCAGAAGCAATACATTAATACCATTTGGGTTTTCATGACATTTTTAATGATGGGATTTTAAGCATGGTGGGGGAAGAAAACACATTTTGAATCATTCTGACAAGCAGTCTACTGCAAAGGGAACTGCAAGTGCAAACAAAATAAGCAAACTGAGCAAACAGTTCATCACAGACAGGAAGTGCAGCCAGGTTGGATATCATCAACACAAGCACTTTACCATTACTCTTCGTTGAAGTATTTTGAAGAAATATATTTTTGTGGAGAAATTCCATCTCCCAGATGAATGCATTTTCACAACTTTCAATGTTCTCTCTTTATACTTTCAGAACAGAATAGTTTTCTTATTTGTTTACCTAAAAATAAGTGATTTCAAATACGTGTATACGTGTATCTGGTTCCAACCCTGATGCCATGGGCAGGGACACCTTCCACTAGACAAGGTTGCTCAAGGCCTCATCCAGGCTGGGCTTGAACACCTCCAAGGAGGGTGCCTCCCTTGGCAACCTGTTCCAGTGTCTCAGCACCTTCACTGTGAAAAATTTCTTCCTAATATCCAGTCTAATTCTACCCTCCTCAATCTTCAATGCATTCCCTCTCATCATATCAGTAAGCCCTTGTGAAATGTTCATTCCCAGCTTTCTTCGAGGCCCTTTTCAGGTTCTGGAAGGCTGCTATAAGGTCTCCCCAAAGCCTTCTTTTCTCCAGGCGGAACAGCCCCAATTCTCGCAGCCTGCCCCCGTAGGGGAGCTGCTCCAGCTCTCTGATCTTCTTTGTGGCCGCCTAGCAGTTTGGTGTCCTTATGCTCAGGGCACCAGAACTGGTTTCAGTACTCCAGGAATGTCTCATGGGAGATTCTTTTGGAAGAAAGCAGTTTTATTAGTTTTAAATAAAGCATTTAGAAGAAGAAGGTTTGGGTACTGCATCAGAGGTAAATGTCAGAATCATTTAATGTCCTGTGGAAAGAGCTTTCTACTTTCCTTCAAGCTGCAAGAAAAACGATCCTAAATTTTTAGTAAAATCACACACTGTTTAAACATATATTTTGGGAAGCCCTCTGGGTTTTGGAGACCATATGTACATAAAAGGATGAACAGTGGCTATGCCTCCATTTTCAGTCTGTAGTTGAAACGTTTTTGGTTTGTTTCCTTTTCATTACGAGTAAGGTTGCCATCAGTTTCTCTCAAGGTAAATTGTAGGCTTCATAATAATATCACTCAAATAATGAAACTTACAGTGTGGCATAGGAATGATGGTGTTCTCTATCTCCTGAAAAGCATAAAATATCTGAGTGGAAGCAGTTGTATTTGAAGTACTAAAGTGCTTAGAATACTGAATTTATCTTTAGAAAGAAATTCACCATTACTGAGCATAAGGACAAGATCAGTCTGCTGGCAATGTTCTGTCTAATGCTGCTGGGAGCCTGTTGGCCTTTCTGTTGCAAGAGCACATTGCTGGTTTATAGCCAGCTTGTTGCTACCAGGACCATTAGGTCCTCCACTGTTCACTAGAAGCCTGGCCCCTAGCCTGTTGTGGTACATAAAGTTATTCCTCCCCAGGTGTAGAACTTTGGTCTTCCCATTGCTGAACTTAGTGAGATTCCCTTCTGGCCAAAACTGCAAAAGTGCTGAGAGGTACACTCTATTCTATCATTCCTGGGTATTAAGAAAAATGTCTCCACCAAAAGGGTTGTCAAGTAATGGAAAAGGTTGCCCAGGAAGGTGGCTGAGTCATCATCCCTGGAGGTATTTAAAAGAGGCATACATGTGATGCCTGGGAGCAAGATTTAGTGGAGGACTTTGTAGTGTTAGATGTTTTGTTGGGCTCAATGTTAAAGGTCTTTTTTTAATCTAAATAATGCTATGGTCTGTGGTTCTTTTTGATAGCAACATAGCATGAAGGCATGAGAAGTCCAGGAAGTTTCTGGAGTGCACTGATGACAATTTCCTTACATAAGTGGTGAAGGAGCTGATGCTCTGCTGAACTTTACACTAACAAACAAGGCAGAACTGATCAGGGATGTGAAGGCTGGTGGCACTTTTTGGCTGCAGCTTCCATGAGATGGTGGAGTTCAGGGGAGAAAGCAAGACAAAAAAAAAAAGGATCACAGCTCTGGCATTCAAGAGAGCAGATGTTAGGTTGTTCAGAGATTTGTTAGGCAGAATCCCATGGGATTCAGGATTGGAGAGAACAGTGTAGAAGAGCTAGTGGATTTTCAACGATCACCTCCTCCAAGAGGTGAATTTTTACGTGCAGGCAGTCAGGCAAAGGCCTGGATGGATAAATACGAAGCTTCTGACTAAACTAAAAGGAAAGCACACAAAAAGTGAAAGCAAGGGCAGGTGACTCAGGAAGGATACAGACACTGCTTAGGAGCTCATAGATGGAGTTAGGAAAGCCAAAATTTATCTGGATTTCAATCTGACAAGGGATGCAAAGGGCAACAAGAACAGCTTTTACAAGTTAAAAGAAAACTAGGGAAAATGTGGGCCTGGGGCTGAATGTGGTAGGGGCCTTGGTGACTAAGAACATGGAAAGGTTGATTTATTCCCTGTCTTCTTCACCTCAACCTTTAGCAGTAAGACTGGCTTTCAGGAATATCAGGGCTCTGAGACCAAAGGGGAAGTCCAGAGCTAGGAAGACTTGCCTTCAACAGTGGAGGGTTAGGCTAGACACCATTTAAAGAAACTTGACATGCACAAGTCCACTTGAACAGGGCTGTTGAGGGAAGGAAGTAAGGGATGTAGCAGGCAGTTGAAAAAAAGATTTTCCTCTTGATCCAAGACAGCAGCTGGTGGGAGAAGAAATATTTCCTAAGGCTCTTTCCATGCACTGATCCTAGAGCTTTATTAGTGGGAGCAGGCTGAACAAAGGTACAGCCCTCTGAGGCTGGCTCATTGACTCAGCCAATTAAGTTTTTCAAGCCCTTTATGAGAAGAGGTATTTATGGACCTGGAAAAAAGTCCAGAGACAGGCCTCAATAATTGATGACAGTGTCTTGTCTTTCATCCTAGTGCCAGTTATAAATTGTGTACAGGAATAACTTCACCATTAAACGAAGACCTCTGTCTTGCTGACATGAGCAGAGTAGTTGTTAACAGAGAACAGGGCACGAAATAGCAGGGCTTGTGTGGAAAGTGAGGAACAGGTTGAACTCCAGGTGACATGTGAGAGAAGCAGTGATTGCTAAGGCTAGAAGTGAAAGGGAAGCCAGTACTAACATAATTAGTACAGCAAATCTGTGTAAGTGGTTTGCAGAGGCAAGGTTTTTACTCTGAGAGTTCATCTTCTTTGACTGTGTCTAAGATAATCAGGTTGGCCTGATGCCCAGAGCCAACAAGTATCCTGACTATAAATCTCCCAGTCTCATCTCCTGGGGCCCATCTTGCTCAACCCTGCAAGTTTTGCTGAACTCCCAAGTCTGAGTCTGGCTCCATCCTTCTACCTTTCAGACCTAATATTTTCTGTCACATCTGGGAACTGCAGAGGTGTTACAGGCACTGAGCATGGGCAGTTTGCCAATAACGATTCTACAGTTCACTCTGGTAGATTTGGGGTTTTCTGCCCACAAATAGAGACAGCACAGGAACAGGAAGAATTTTTTAAACTGCTGTCTAGAAGATTCCCCTTGACACCTGTGACAAGAATATTATGGTATGACAGATACAGGGAAGGGCAGCTCCAGGTTGAATGCAGGCAACACTATTCATTTATTTATAATAAGTAATGTATTTATGCAGAGATTCCTGGCATGGGCTTACCTGTTGGATGAAGAACAGTCTTACAGGCACAGAGCCAGATATCCCTGCTGTAACAGGTCAGAAACATGAAGGATGTCATGGCTCTTGGGTCCATAGAAATGTGTTGCCATTGTCTTCCAGGTAATCCCCTCTCACCAACCCACCAGCAGAAAAATTCTCAAAAAGTCTCAGTAAGCTATCAAAGAATATTTGACTTCTGGGAAAACACAGAGGAACAGTGTTCAGTACAGAGGTGAGCTGCATACTCATTGCAATCCTAAATTCTAAGAAATGCCATGAATCCTCATTGTGAAGAAGGAATTTCAGTCTATGAATGCTGGGTGCTAACACCAAGCAGTATTCTGGAGATGGGTGATACAATAGCCATGTGAGTCCTGCTTAGTAGTCTGTGCTTAGGAGAAAAATAAACATGCAAGCTCCATCAAGGGAGCAAGTTCAATTTTCCTCAATTAGTGTTGCCCTGTGATAAATTGTGTTTCCTTTCATCCATTTCTACATGGCTCCCTGATCACTCTTTGAGGCCTGTGTTAGCTGAATAAAGCACCTGACTCCATTTTGATGCTTCGTTTAGTTGAGATAAAACATCTGCTCTTTAGATATCATATCAAATCAATTGGTTCCCCAGCGTAGGAAGTTCAAGATTTGCTCTTCATTAAATATGCCTGGATCTATTATAGACATGATCATGAGAAAATAATTAAACTTTTTTTATGTTTCTCTTTCCCACTTGTTGTTTAGCTTCATTCTCAATGACTTGTTAAGGATGGTAGGTCCCCTTCTTTCTGGTCTGACTAGGATTCACTAAATTTTATAACGGAGAACAAAAAAGTAGATAAGAAAAGAAGTTTGGGAAAGAGTATGGAGGAAGAAGCATTTGTTTCAAGGGAAGGAGTCCTTTCCTCCTACCCTGAAATATTAAAGAATAGGATAAAGTATCCTTAAAAGAGAAAATAGATAACACTCCAGTATTCTACCCAACCTTTAATTCATCCCCATCCACTAAATATCTACCTCAAATAATCAGCATTGGCAGCCCTTAGTGGAACATAGGAAATAGCTTACCATATTAATGGGGCATTTTGGTCCAGTCTGGCAAAGTTTATGGGAGAAAAAGCCCTATGTTCAAAAGCTGATGAATTACAAGAGTTCACCAGAAGACACTAAGGGAGAAATAGTGCATAAGTAAAAGCTGGCAAGGTATTCGCTTGGCACAGTAATTCACAGTATCACAGTATATCAGAGGTTGGAAGGGACCTCAAGAGATCATCAGGTCCAACCCCCCCTGCCAGAGCAGAATCACTTAGGGTAGTCTGCACAGGAATATGTCCAGGTGGGTTTTGAAAGTCTCCAGTGAAGGAGACTCCACAACTCCACTGGGAAGCCTGTTCCAGTGCTGCCACCCTCACTCTAAAGAAGTTTCTCCTCATGTTGAGGTGAAATCTTCTATGTTCTAGTTTGAACCCATTGTTCTTTGTCTTATCACTGTGTACCACTGAAAAGAGCCTGGCCCCCTCCTCCGGACACCCACCCCTCAGATATTTATAGACATTGATCAGATCCCCTCTCAGTCTTCTCAAGACTAAACAGCCCCAGGGATCTCAGTCTCTCTTCACAGGGGAGATGCTCAAGTCCCCTAATCTTCCTCGTGGCTCTCCGTTGGATTCTCTCCATCAGGTCTCTGTCTTTCTTGAACTGGGGAGCCCCAAACTGGACACAGTATTCCAGGTGTGGTCTCACCAGGGCAGAGTAGAGAGGTAGAAGAACTTCCCTAGACCTGCTGGACACACCCTTCCTCCTTCATATTTTTTTCTTGTCTGTGAGTGATAACATAACCTAGAAGGCCTCTCTAATTGTTTGCATTTTGGAAAGCCTTTTGTTCTGGAGAGGCGTCACTTGGAGTGCTCCTTCCATTTTTCTTCTTTCAATTTTTAATTAAAAAAAAAAAAGAAAAAAAAAAAAGGAAAATGCAAAATGTAGCTGTGTGAGCTATGATGAAAAAGACTTTATTTGAAAAGGGGTTGTTAATGGGACTTGGAATGGAGTTAAACTTCACTGCATGATTTTCCATCTATCCTGAGCAATTTTATTTGCTGATGTGAAACTCATTGTAGATTCATGAGTCACCTGTTATAATTATTTTTAATCACTACTTTGTTTTTCAGTCACAGGAAGTTTGCAGTTTACTTTTTACCAAAGGAGGTGGAATAACATCTCAAACCAGTCTTTCTGCTGGCATTTAATCTGTGATGGAACTCTTAGCTGTTCTGTAGAAAAAAAAAAACATGTCTGGCTGCAGGCATGAGAAGAGGTAGCTGCCTCCATTAGGAGACAGCTGGGAGCAGCTAACCAGCTAACCAATCTCACTGGTAATTGTGGCCCAAACTTTGGCTAAACCTACCCTTTTTGGTGCCTTGATCCTTCTCTTCCACTTCTGGTCAGTATGGGATTAAGGGAAAGACAGAGTTGCTTCTTTCTGGTAAAGCAAGAAGGAACATACAGCTCGTGAAGGCTAGCAGAAGGACAAATGTGTTGACAGGCTGCCCAATCCTGCTTTAGGAAACAGGTCCATTATCCTTGGGAAACAAAAAGTCAGTTGTCTCACAGACAGAAGGGATGTTGGGTGAATTGGTGATGAATGTGGATTATGTGTAGACAAACAGAAAAAAGAAAGAAAAAAAGTGCTAATCACTCTGGTTTTCAAAAGACAGGTTATTGGTCACCTGGAATTTGTTTTCCTTTCTTGAAAGCTGCAGCTTATTTGCACTTTGAGCTTCTAGATGGCAATGAGAAGGAAGCAAACGACTTGGACTTTGGTAGAAAGCACTTTGGTAAGGAATTTCACAGGGTTAGGGAACAGGAAACTTCCTGTCTTAGGATGCTGTGGGTGCTCAAAGTTTACATGCAGTGACTGGGAAAATTCATGGAGTCCAGATCTACTACAGGCTGTTAAAAGCAAAGACAACTCTCCAAGAAATCTGTGAGTCATAAGTGATTTGGAGGCTGGCAGAGCATCCTAGAGAGGAATCAGTGCAGACTTGTTTTTTTCTTGTGCTCATTCTTTTGTATCCACTTGCTGATCCTTGTTGGAGACAACCTGCTAGAAAACCTGATCTCATACTGTGAGTGATGATACCAGTTATGCAATGACATAATGTCCTTTACACACAGAAAGCCATCAAAAGCTAGAATTGTAGCCTTGGCATGTTATCATGTGCAGGGGTGGCTCTTACCTTGGTGACAGAGCGATCATCCCCACGAGAACTTTATAAACTTCATAAAAATATCTCTTTATTTTCTTCCTTAGCAGTGACAAGCAGTAGTGTCAAAATACAACAAAGGTTTAGGAGAACAGTTGTGTACAAAACAGCAACAGCGGCAGATGATATCCACTGTCAAGATAATACTAACAAATTGAGAATATTGAGTTGTTATGTGTGTGGAAAAATCAAAAAGTCCACTACCTTGTAAATGACTCTGCAGCTTTACCCTGCACACCCTTTTGCAAGCTCAGTCTGTTGCTACATTCCTGTCTCCTGTGAGCTTGCACAAAGTCAGCAAAATTTTCAGGTGAGGACATGCAACTTGTTGTAATGTGACAAAAGTCCATGTACTTAAATACTGATATATCTTTAATTAAGGCTTTAATATGTTGCAGAGCTCTTGTGTGTCTGTGTGCCAGCATGATAACCCTCAGAAGCTTCTTTGCCAGTTATCCTGAGATGCACATAGATGGTCCAGGCAGAAGATGGGTTTGCAGGAAGAAGATCCTTTGTTGGTAATGGCCATATTCTCAGTTTTCTAATACATAAGAAATAAATACTCTTGTCTTGTTAGTTGTATCTTGCCAAAGGATAACCTTTACTGTTCTTACTTTGTACAGAACCATTCTCTTAAGCCTACATTGTGTTGTACACATACACACAGACTCGTGTCTACTATATTATTTTGTTGAGATCCCCACCAGCTAAAATGCATCAGAGCTGTCAGCAGACATATGGATGTTGTGAAAAGGTTTCAGACCTGAGCCAGTACCTTGCCCTATGGTACTGTGTAGTGTAGACATGTTATCTGGGACACCACAAAGTGAAGTATTTCTTATTTCATAGTGTGAATGTGACTATGAGAGAGTTGTATGTTTTGACCTAATTCTGTCATCATATAATTATTATCATAAGTGTATTGTCATTACTCCATTGCTCATAAGGGCAGCATAACCTTTGTGCATCACATGCTCATGTTTATCTAATAATCCCTTTGGACCTTGCCTCCTCATTTTCACAGATGTGTTATGATGTGCCTTTTCAGAGCAGTAAAAAATGTCTCTCAGCCTTTCCTCATGAGGCACGTACTTCAGTCCCTTAATCAGCCTTGTAGCCCTCCATTGGACTCTCCTGAGTAGATCCCTACCCCTCTTGAAACAGAGAGCCCAGAACTTGATGCAATATTCCAGGTGGGGCCTCACTAGGGCAGAGTAGAGGGGAAGAAGAACCTCCTTGGATCTGCTGGACACACTCTTCTTAATGCACCCCAGGATACTACTCTCCTTCTTGGCCATATACTGGCCCATGGATAACTTGTCCACCAGGACTCCCAAATCCTTCTCCACAGGGTTGCTTTCTAAAAGATCACCTCCTTAAAAATAAAAATAGAGGGAATAGTAATTTTAGGTCAGGTATGTATTCTTTTTTACTTAAGAAAGAAAAAAAAAAAAAGAAGGAAATTATTTGACTTTGGAGTTGACAACATTTTATTTGAGCAAACCCTATTTTGTTCCCTTGTTAAGTCACAAAGAAAAGAGAGTGATCACAAACAAAAATTATCATTTTTATTTGGATTTAGTTGACCTTTGCAGATTACTGACTTTTGAAACAAAAAGACCTTTTAAGAAATAAAAACATCAGTGTGCAATGTATCATCTCCACCAAAGTATCACCTCTTCCTTTGATCAAACTGTCCTCTGAGTTTTTCAACAGGGTCAGTTCCCACAGCTGTATTGCTCAGCAATGACGAACTCTGCCAGAATATTTTCCCAGCATCTATCTGAAGTGTAATTACCAACAGCTTTAACATTGTCCTGTTTTATTACTTGTAAATTTAATTGTTTTTCTGCAATCTCATATACAGAATTAGTTGTGAAAGCAAGAAATGTGTCTTATTACCTCCTAATCATTCTAAATATAAACTGTCGGGATGTTTTTCAGCTAATATATCTAATAATCTAACTCTCTGAAAGGTTCTATTAAAGTAGGCACCCCCTAATAGCAGATAATTAATTTTGTTAATCACGGCTAGTAACTTCAGATGGCTGTCTGAATCTGACACATACTAATGCATCAGTTAAAAAGATGCCAAGCTTCTGTGCTGGGATCTAATAGTATGAGAAAGGTCAACTGCAATATCACTTACATTTCTGAGTATAAATTATGTAGGTAGGTTAATTTCTGACTGACAAAATTATAATGATGTTCCTTGAGCAATATTATCTCTCTGCAATTACTACTTTATGGGTTTGTTGGGTCTTTTTTTTTTCTTGTTTGGTATTTTTGTTTTGTTTTTTTTTTTTTTTGTGGGGGAGCAGGAGGCAGAGGGAGGAGAGGAGGGGTTGTTTTTTGGGTTTTGGGTTGTTTGTGGGTTTTCTATTTGTTTTGGTTTTATTTTTTTTTCTCAGTGTGTGTTGTTACACTACTGTCTGGAGAATTCAGTATTCAGTGAGGCAAATGAACTTCAAAGGAACTGCCAGGCCACGTAACTTGGTGAAAACAGGTGATATGAGCAGAAGAGGTGACATACTGAAATGGTTCACATGTAACTTGTGCATAACTCTTGCATATTTCCTGTCAAACCATAGCACCTCCTTCTTCTGAGACCAAGAGACTGTGATATTGGATGTGATCTGACTTGCCCCTCTCAGAAATGCCACTGCACTTTAGATAAGTTCTTATCTGGAAGGAAATTTCTCTCCCAATGTCTCTGTGCCTTTGATATCAATGCATGGGAAAAGGTCATTAAAATGTCTGAAACAGACTGGAAGGACTGAAACAGACTCAGAGAAATGGAATCTGAAACCATGTAATCATTCCCCAAGGAGCATGTTATTTATTCATAGTCATTAGACACTCCTGCATATAAAAGACATGTAAAGAGGGGAGCAATTGGATCTGAAGAGAAGTGCACATAAATAATATATTAAATTAGCCACTTTTTCTTTTTCTAGACTATTGAAAAACAGATTCTCACTTCATCAAGTGGACTTGCTATGAGAACTTACCTAATGAATATTTTTACCAATATTTAGCTATACAGACTGATTTGGTGTATTCCAAGCCTGAGCTGTAACTCGCATCTCTTTCCCAAGCTGCTCCTGAACAAACACAATGATTACCAGCACAAATAATGTGATGTACAACCTGCATTTCTAAATTCACTTTTCATGGACAGCAAACAGCACTTACTTGCATGTTTGCAGAAATAAAAATCCAACTTGCATAAGCACAGATTAAATGAGTTAATTTCAAACTCAGATGGGATGTTTGATCTGTTATTCATTGAGGTCTTGATCAAAACAGAGAAAGAACACAAATCATCGTCCAGTGTTTTGTTGTTGCTTTAATATATACATGTTAAAAGAAGATAGTCCTGTTTATAAATAAACATCCTTAGAGATGTTTATTTATTAACAGATATCTGCAAGGAGTCTAGCTACTTAACAACACAAATAGTGATTTTAGACAATGTATTTTATACAGCAGGTGTGAAAATAAAAATCAAAAGTTACTGCGGTTTGGCAAGCAACTGGGAGGTCATTGAATTGCTGTAACACAATTCCTTGTGATCTCCCTAATTCTCAGCCTTCTTGGTAGAATGTTACCCCATGTGCAATCATTTTTTTTTTGTCTCTGGGCTGTGAAAAGTTGGGGATTTTTTTTTATTTTTATTTTTTTTTTAGCTAGAAACTTACACATTTTAGACTTACTAGAGAAACCATGGGATTAGTAAGTTAATAGTGTGTTTTAAATTAGTGCTCAGTCTTAGAGAAATCTAGGATGTGGATAAGAGAAGGTCTCAGATGAAAATGTTTTCCAGTACATGTGAGGACAGAAAGATGAAAGTGGAGAAAACAGGGGAATGAATGGGGAGGACAAGGGATGACAGGCAATCAGCTAGGGGTAAATTTCATAGGAAAATAACGTTCCTGGCTTATTCTTTTCCCAAAACTGAAGTAGAAACAGTCACATTGTTTGGTTTGAGTGTATACTACCTGTGCAAAATGCCAGATCAGTCTCCTTTCTAGTGAAGCAAGATGGCTTTTTTTTCAGCACTTTTCCCCCTGTGTGCTTGGCTGCTTACTGCATGCACATTAACATATTTTCCAGTTAGCCTGGACAAGATGAATGGTGTCTGATGAGCTCTTTGTTTCTGTGAGACAAGTGCTCTGTGTGCTCTGCACTCAGCTCCATCACACTGACTGTACATTGCTCATTGATGACCCAGGGCAGACAACAAATACCCTTGTCCATCTGTCACATCACAGAAGCAGATGAAAGTGGACTTCAGTCAGTCACTCATAGCAATGGGAAACAAGTAACTGGAGATAAGCAGAGGAAATACAACTTGTGGCAGAGTTTACTGCCAGGGGATTGTAGAGGCCTTGGTGCAGAGAACTTGTCCCCATAATCTGGCTTTTAAACATATCAGTGTGATAAGAACCATTTCTCAACCAAGAGATTTTTATCCAGGTCATAGAAAAAGAAAATATAAAATGGTGCTTATGAAAGGAGCAGAGCATTTTCTGCAGGTTTAATCATTTAGTAGGTGCTCAGCTCGTTTTTCTGTGGACAGTTGAAGTCAATAAGATATTTTCCTTTCTCATCTCTGCAGAAAACAACTCCCTTTTGTTTTCAGACTCAGAACTATTTAGATTCTGCCTTTTTTCTTCCATGTAATTTCCTGGAAGAGTTTGGACAGTTATGCCGAGCAGTCATTAGTGTGTGCAGCTGCTCCATGCTGAAGCACTTAGTCATGACTGATAGGCCTTCTTCCTATGCAGCACTTGTATTTGTTACCTACCTAATAAGGCTTTTTTGGGGGGGGGGGGGGGGGAATAATCATAGCCTACCGAAATCCATAGAAATTTTTGTGTTTACTTCAACATGCTATCCTCTCTTAAGGAAATAATGCAGGATTTTACTGCATCCAATCTGTTCTTCACTTCACCAAATTCATGCGTAGGTCTATTTGGTAGCAACTTTTTTTTTCTTTTATCAGTTTGAAGAGTCCTTTCCTCAGTAAAAATATGGATTTTTTTTCAGATGAAAGCATACTTGGAAGTAGACTGGGTTTGCACATTTTTACACACTGTGAGAGATTTAATACAATTTGTTTAAATCTTCATATACAGGAAATACATTGGAAGAAATTTTATTAGTAGTTTTAGGTAGAAGGTAGTATAGGTGGAAAATTTGGAGCAACCTTCTGTAGTGATGAGGGACGTATCCCTTATGTTTTCCTGTCCAAGGAGTCAGATGCTCAAACTCACAGCTGTTTTACCACTATGCATCTGCCTCACTACATGCAAAACAAAATATTGGGTCACAAAAGAGGCCACCCCAAAAGAAGAAACTGTTTAAACTCAGCATAAATATCAAAAGATTTGCAAATTCTTTTAGCAGGGAAGCAAATGTGGAGCCTGACCTTGTTCTGATCAGAGACTTGAAAGCAAAATAGCTTCTGGGCAACTCTGCACTTAATGAACATGCAGCCTCACACTTTTCCTAAAGGACTGTCACTTCTCACTCCTGTGCTGTCCAAGTGGTGTTTGCATAACTCCTGACATAATCAAGCAGCCCTCAGCTGAATCACACTTGCTTTTCCTCAATGCCATTCGAGTCCATCAAGATGCCATATACAATTAGCCACTTCCATATCCCTGGTTTCTGGAGGCTGGAAGGCAGGAAGAAAAGGGTAGCTGTGATTTATGTTTGTTTGTGCTTAAAGGCAGTGAAGTAGCCTGGAAGAGAGGTGGACTAGGGACGAGATGAGCAGGGATGGACTCTGATGAGGACAGAGCTGCTCTAGGCAGAAGTACCGATTAACAGGTGACAACTTGCAGAAGCTTCTGAGGAGATTCAGGGAGGCAGACATGGGTTCTGAGGCAGAGCACAATGCTTGGAGGGGAACCTGGAGCTGAGATATTAGCTAAGGGTATACCATCTACAATGGCCTTTGATTAAAACAAGATAAATATATTCCCATGACAAATCATCAAGTTCCACTGGAAATTAATGACAGCTGGATGTCAAATTTACAGTAATGTCTATGAAAATTTGCCTTTACAAAAATGTCTGAATGAGAAATTTCTTCAATTGACTAGTTCTACTTATGACTCTACCTGTGAATCAACTCATGACACTTGTTCTCTGTGCTAAAGGAAAAGCCTCTGGATGGCAGTTGAAGGGCTGCTCCAAACTTGGGCTAATCTAATCTCTCTTTATTAGCGCCTTTCACGTGATAATGCTATCTTTGATAAATTTCAAAGTAGCTCCCCTATGGATAGGGTCAATAAGGGATGGATATATATCCTACATATGGAATGGGCCTTGAAAAGGGTCCATTTGTACAACTCAGGTAATCCATGTAGGATCCAGTTATAGCTTTTTATAGGCAGAGCCCATCGGTTAGCTCTTGCCCTCTCTCTTCTCTCTGAAGAAAACAGTGAGAATATATTTGTGGAACTGAACTGTAACTCTCTGGGCCTCGATTGATTATACAATCTCCATGTTTATCTATGCTGACCTTGTCTAATCTCTTTTTAGAGCCATCCGGTGAGTGAGTCTACAACATACTTTGTCACTTGGTGTCACCATCCTCCATTTAAGTATTGAGGATGGCATGCTAGTTGGGGGACAGTGTAAACACAAATGGGATGGAGATATTTATCTAATCATCATTGCAGAAAGAGGTGTACTAGGTCAGAGGCAACTTCCACATGCACTTAGAGGGGTTGGAAATTCTGGTGCCTCATCTTTTGACAGCAGATTTAGAGTCTACGCCCAGATTTTTCTCTACCTAAAAGCAGATAAAGATTGGCTCAGTCTCTCTTACTTCTTATATATGCAAAGTGTTGGGATCATAAGTAATCTAACTACATGTTTTGGTGGACCAGATGCACTGCTGAGATGATATTATGTTCAAAATGGCTGTATGTGAGCTGGTTTATGCAACCTGAATAGGAGATAGGTAAAGGCAGAACTGGGTAGGTGAGGTGAGGTATGTGTGAAATCCAACTAAAGCCAGTCTGGTTGTTCTCACCCACTCATACCCTTGACCTTGTCAAGTAGCTTCCTCGTGCCCAATTCACTGACTCTCACACCTTATGCACACCAAGGAAAGGGGCAGCGGGGCACCAGTGGGGACCAGTGGCTGTGCACATGTCTGAGGGGTGAGCATCCTCCTGAGGAAAAAGAGTGGGAACAGCCATCGTGTGTGGGGGTGTCTGAGAGGGAGAGCAGCCACCGAGAAGAAGGGAGTGATACACACCTGGGGAAGGAGCGGGAGGGGCACCATCATGGAGCCTGTAAGGAAAGGCTTACCACAGCCCTGTTACTTTCTGGGAGTCTGTGTCTACCCTGCTAAAGTTGACTTAGAAATCTTTCTAAAGAGGACTCTCCACTATACAGGTTTTTGAAAAACAAAGCACATCCTTTTGTCAGTCGAGGGATTTTTTTTTTTTTACCATTAACTTTACTTGTTTGGACAAATCTACTAGTCTGGGATTCAAGAGGTGAACCATCAAAAGAACACTCCTTGATCACTACTCCTACAATGTATTTAGCTAAAAAAGTAGTGACCAACCATTTGCAAGCAATGAAACACATGGCTACTGGGAATACTCTCATTTTTGGAGTGACTTTGACATTGCAACAGTAATACATTCATCCTCCAGTCTGTGTTGACACTGAGGATTGCCCAAACTTGGGTTAGGGGCCTTGCACTGGCCTTGTTGAACATCATGAGATTCAAGTGGTCTCACTCCTTGAGCCTGTCAAGGTATCCCTGGATGGCATCCCTTCCCTCCAGCAAATCAACTGCAGCACTCAGCTTGGTGCCACCTATAAACTTGCTGAGGGTGTGCTTGATCCCACTGTCTATGTCAATGATGAAGAAATTAAATAGTGTTGGTCCCAAAATGGATTCTTGAGGGACAACACTCATTACTGGGTGTTGAATATACTGTTAGGTTGAACAGACATAATTTTCCGAAATATTCCTTAACATGTTCTTACTTATTCTGACTTGGACTCTTATTCTCTTCTTCAAAAGAAGTAATACTCTAGTTTTACTTAACTAGTATTTGAAGACTGAAGATTATTTTAAGTTTCTTGGTTTTTTTGTTATTAGTCCCTTTTTTGAGCTAAGAAATATTCACATTTCCCATTTATTTTTGCTGTTTGTTTGTTTAGTTCTGATGTGTTTGTACAGTTTATCCTGATTGTCTTTTTTTTTTAATACTGTGAGAGTTGTATGTGGTCATGCACTTTAGCCTTTCATGATTTCCTTGGAGAGAAGGGCATATCAGGCTGTTACTGAATAGATTAAATCTATGTGGGCAGTGTTACTCTCCTAAAAGGCTTACCCTGTCCTTCTATATACATGGCTATAATGAAAAGTTTTGTCATTTGACTTCATCACCTCAGAGATTATCTCATGTCTACAGTGTCTTACCATGCCTTTAAGGACATAGCAATTTATCTACTGTTGAAAATTTTGTCAAAGTGAACAATTTCAGTGGTTTGATACCACAAATTTCAACTGTTACTGCAGACTTTGATTTATTGTTCTCAGTTGCCTTCCTGAAATACTACTATCGGCAAGATTTATTTTAAGAAATTCTTGTAATACATAGATTATAACATGCCTTTAGCAACCAGAATCAATTATTCCTTCTGACATGGGAAAACTATAAAACATCAGCTGAAGACTGATGAGTTATGAAACACTCTGACTCATTAGATACATGAACACTGCAGAAATTTGGGAACGAATTAGCTGACTTGCAATGATAATTAATAATATTTATCTCTCTCTTTTCATTTTGAAATATTCAGAGGCATTTCTTAGACATTCTGTAGCCAATGCAGAAAATGAGACATAAAAATCAGCTGTATTCCCTCAGGAGCAAATGAGAGAATTGCAGGTTGCTGAAGGCAGAGTTACATTGTAGCTGACAATTAGCAATTATCACAGGAGCTGTATGCAACAATTCAAACATTCACTATCCCAGCTCAGCTGCTAACCTTCTGCTTTACTCTAGGCAAGTTTTCCAACACGTCTGCCCTAAGAGTCCTATTTACAAAATACCTAATGTTGAAAGCCAAGGAGAGCCCCTGAAGGGCTGGTAGCATACTCAGAGCTTATGGCTCTCTTGCTGTCTGTATGTAAACAGTATGTCTTCATCGGGATGGGTTAAGATTATAACGTTAAGGCACAGCTTGCTGGATTTAATATTTTCCTGCACTCTACAAACATGAACTCATTATCTTAATGTCTCACAAACTGGGTGGCTGACTGTGTGATCTCTCTTTCACAAGTCAAGAAACTAAGGTGGGAGGCAGAGCATGCTAATTAAAGCACCATATGAGACAATGTAAGGTGGCATTAGCATCTCTCTAAGTTGCCCTTGGGTTTCTCGATAATCAATGAAGCATAGGGGTGATTCATATCCTCCTGAAGTAGATACTTGCATTTGGCTAAATTACTTGCTGTTTTCATCGACTCTGTGGAATTCTTTTCGTGTTGGGTACACAAGAAACTTGCTCAGATGTCAATGATTACATTGTTGGGTACCAAATTTAGTTAGGGAAGTTTTGGGAAGCTAAGAAATACAGATCATGCCCTAAAATCCCCAAGGGAAACCAAATAACACGTACTTTCAGACCCTGATTTAGCACAACTCCCCCCCCCCCACACACACACACAAAGGCTGTTCTAATATTTTTGTTAGATTTAAACTAATGTCAATAAGCATGGATAAAATTGCCTTCCTCTCTGCCATAACAACATGTCTCTTCCCTCTAATAATGGCCTGTAGTCACGAACCAAATAAATAATCCCTCTACCATGACTGTCACCTCTCTGCTTTGAGTACAGGGAGTGCAGTGAGGACAGTTGTGAGATGAGGCAAATCCAACAGCTTGCTACCAGATGGATGCTGACTGCGTGAATAGCAAAAAGACATAACTAAGATGGCATGTTTTTAGTCATTTACCATAGATCCCCGACTCAGGGATGCAAATTTGTCTCTTCACTGACTGCACAGAGTCAGTGTGTGATAGTCTGCATCCTGCGTTGCTTTCGTATGCATCTAAGAGATGTCTTAGGAGCCTGAGCAATGAAAGTGACTCCAACTATTTTGCAGCAATATTGATAATTCTTCTGGTGTTTGGACAAAACAAAACAACAACAACAACAAAACACCACAAAAAAAAAAACATAAAAAACCAAAAGCATACCATAACCACAGCTTTAGAGACTGTGCAGCTTAGAGACCAATGAAGAAGTGACCTGATTGCCCTTCATTAGAAAGCAGTTGAGGAAGAAGCAGGAATAGAAGTTCTGGAGAGAAATTAGTTCAGCCTCTTTTCATGGGACATATTGCCTCTTTGCAAAGACAAAGGGTTTATGTTTTAAAAATCTCTCTCTAAGATGCATTGCAGACATGTCTTGGGGAACCTTATGAAATGTCCTCATGCTTTCAAGGTTTCCCTGGGAGCATATGGTAATTAAAAAATAAACTCAACAAACAATGACATAAATGGAATATTGGTGCCTAGCACTTACCCCATCCATCAGGCATATGCTGGAGCATAAACAGGGAGGTATATTAGCAGTTATTGATGCCATCTGGTCTTTTTCCTACTCTGGTTGTATATCAGTTTCTTCATTTTAACACAGCCGCTCTGGAGGGAGTTAATAGTGAGAAGTAGCAGCCGTCCAAGCACAGGAAATTTAAACAGTTAATGATGTGGAAAATGCATGAGAAAAATGGAGTTGGGACTTTGACATCCTAGCTCATGAACGAAAGTTAATGGCAAAAAAAGAACAGCAACAAAGAAGACATCTATTGATTTAAGTTCTGAAGTTTTTCCACTTAGGAAAAGAAATTACCATCTAGAGATTGGAGACAGTATAAACCGTTATGACCTGGAAGAACATGTAAGAGGAAGGAAAATTTATGCAAGATTTCAGCTATTCTGAGCTTTCTGCATAAGTGAGGATGCACAGGCACTATTTGCTGAGGGCTAAGTAGTCAAAAGCTGTACACAGCAAGAACACCTGCCAGGTGAGCTGCCCAAATTGTGCAAGGCATAGGTATTTTTACTCTGTGTTGACAGAGCTTGTTTGTAATATGCAGTAGACTGAACATGCACATTTTTTGTGCCCAATATACCTTCTTTCAAGCATATTGTTAACACTAAACATGGGGGGAAAATGCAGTACACAGATATCTCTGACTGAAGAATAGGTTTTCATATTGAAAATCAGAAAGTTTGATGGGATTTCAGGGTGGTGTATATTTTTCTCCTCATTTAAATAACAATAATAAATGAAAACCACATAAGGTTCAACTGACTGATCAGCTACAGCAACCAACAGTGAGACCCTTCAGGACAGTCTCCAGCTGGTGGCTAAGTGCAAAAACTTGGGATATGAAAATATGCTCTTGTACTTAATATCTTACCCTCCAGGCTCTCTTAAGCTCTCCTCTTACATCTGTTTCAGCCTTCATAATTGGTGAGATATTAATTGAATGAGGGATTTGTTCTGATTTTCCTGTATTTTAAGAGACTTTGAGACTCTGGGACACTGGCTAGCTGCTGTTTCCTGCTTTGTTTTTCACTAGAATTTCCATCTTGAATCTGAAAAAAGTGTTTTCTGGACAAAGTTTCAGCAAAACTCTCATAGTCATGCTGAAATGCTGCAATGAATAGCAATTTTCCATCAGAAAATATTTTTCCAAAGCATTTCCAAACAAGTCTGCACTGTGCCCTGCTTGGATGTCTAACACTTCTGCACTGATGTGGTCAGGATAGAACTCAGGAAGCCTGCAGCATCTCTGCCAAATTTCCTGACTGATCTTGCATGAGTCATTTAATCTTTTGTGCTTTGCTTTTATCCTCTCTCTCTCTTATCTAGGATTTCTGTCGTTCTTTCTCAGTCATAATGTGAGTGGCAAAATCATTTTGGGAGGGTTGTGGGTGATGATATTTACTGTACTGTGGAAGAAAATCTTTCTGTCTTTATAACAGCTCTGTAAACTTTGTTTGCTCTGAAAGTTTTGATGCTTCTGCTGCTCTTCACCAGCTTATCACAAGATAGCTGGTGTCCTATCCAAAGAATTTATTTTTCATTATTTCTCATTCTTGCAACATGTATTTCTTCCTAAATGATGCAGCAGCAGAAGAAAAAAAAATAAAAAAATCAACACCTCCTGTTCCTTTCTGTGTTCTGCAGCTAGAGAAAATGAGTCATTAGTTCACTCACAGTTTCTAGCCCACTTACAAAATCTGTGAACTTTATGTTTGCCACTCTATTGTGTTTGAGGTAAATGTCCAGCCTCAGAAAGCCCTCTAGTAAAATAAATAATACAGATTTCATTAATGGGAGCAACTTAAAATGACTCCTGCTCTAAGTAAAGGTGGGAGTGTTTACAGATCACATTACCACTTATTTTTCACTCATTAAACCTTAAAAGCGTTTCAGTGAACACCTCCACATAGGGAATTTGACCCAAATTCAAGGTAAGTTTGCTTTTCTCATTTCATATCATTTTATACCATTTTATATCATGGAACAACAATGTGCTCTTGTGGCCAAGAGAGCCAATGGGATCCTGGGATGTATCAAGAAAGGTGTGTCCAGCAGGTCTAGGGAAGTTCTTCTACCTCTCTGTTCTGCCTTGGTGAGATCACACCTGGAATACTGTGTCCAGTTTTGGGCTCCCCAGTTCAAGAGAGACAGAGAACTGCTGGAGAGAATCCAACGGAGAGCCATGAGGATGATTAGGGGACTTGAGCATCTCCCATATGGAGAGAGACTGAGAGCCCTGGGGCTGTTTAGTCTTGAGAAGACTGAGAGGGGATCTGATCAATGTCTATAAATATCTGAGGGGTGGGTGTCAAGTGGAGGGGGCCAGGCTATTTTTTGGTTCACAGTGATAAGACAAGGAGCAATGGTTTCAAAGTTGAACATAGAAGATTTCACCTCAACATGAGGAGAAACTGCTTTCCAGTGAGGGTGACAGAGCACTGGAACAGGCTGCCCCAGGGGGGTTGTGGAGTCTCCTTCTCTGGAGACTTTTCAAACCCACCTGGTTGCATTCATGTGTGGACTACCCTAAGTGATCCTGCTCTGGGAGGGGGGGTTGGACCTGATGATCTCTTGAGGTCCCTTCCGACCTCTGGTTTACTGTGATATGGAGCCTCTGAAGACATGCCATGGGGTGTCATCTCTCCAGTCCTCTTATAACAAGGGCTTGGGGATCACAATTATATGTCTGGTAACAAAGAGGAGCTGGACAGAGTGTTCCTGCATACTTACGAGCTCCTTGCTGGTCAAGTTGGAATGGCCCTGACTGCTGCCATATAACTTTGCGATTTCCCAGTGCCTAATGATGTGACACCTGCATTAGGGTTATCCATCAGATCAGGGTCATTAAATGCCTAATACCAGTCTCTTTATGATCAAAAGCACCCTGACATGAATATCCTGAAGCCCCAATGGCTAAACTGACACCACTGTAGATGAGGTATTAGTGTCATTGTTCTTGCCCACAGCTGCCCAATCTCTGTATCAATTTTTTCTCTTTTAGTGTGTTTTCTTGGGTTTTTAATTTTGTTTTGTGAAGAAAAACAAGGAATTACCTGAACACAAATCCTGACCTACCTCTGGAAGTAGATACTGGACACTGCAGATAATGCCATACCTGACCTGGTGTTAAAAATCCTGGCCAAACTCTGCTAAAGACTGGCAGCAGTCTGCATCAAACTTTGAGTAAAATGTCACCCAGGAAAATAGGCAGAACTGGCAGACTGCATTTATTTAAATCACAAAATGGAGGAGGAGAAGCAAACAGACTAATCTCCACTTAATCATTTCTCAGTGTGTCATTACATTGTGAAATTCAACACAGCAACCTGTCAGCACCAAAGCAACAAACTGCCACCACCTTTCCCAAGTTTAAAGGGATGCAGCACATCTGCTTGCTGAGGAGAAAAGCTGTAATTAGTGCTGAGTTCTAATGACTGTTTCTGTAGCTGAGTGGATGAGCCCAGCACTTGCTCACTACAGTCAGTAAATGCATCATTCACAAACTGAAGAATTGTTCACACTTAACATTCTTTTCATATCACTCCACTAAGAGTTTGGCTGTAACAACAAGAATGCTTTGCAGTTTTAAGACATGTCTCCCTGCAGTGCTTCAGAGTCCTTCACAGCCGTAAATTAATTCAGCTTCATGGGGCTCCTGGTTTAAGACCTTATTCCACTAGTTAAATGGAGAGGAAAATCTCTGTTAAATTAAAAAAAAAAATATTAAGGAAAAAAATAATCAAACAGACAGATTTGGGACCCTATAGACTTAGGCACATAGGATAATATGATAGTTCAAATAGTAAAAACTGGAACACAAAACACAGACTGAATTACTTGTCTGCCCTTGCCTCTGCCTGATGGGAGTCATTCAGCTGCTTCTCACACAGATGGGATTCTTGTTTACATTAAAATTGGGTGGAAAAATGATTATAAAGTTACCTCTTCAGCTACTTCATTTGTTTCTTAGTTCTCTCTACTTGTGTTCTGTTAGTGTCAGCACTGTACAGCCCATCCAGCTGTGGGATGATTAGGGTGATTTGATCCTCCTCATTTGGCCAAATTAATTAATCCATCTTTAGAAATTTCATTGGAGTGCTTATTCCCACTGAATGAAATGTCTTGGGCAGGCAGTCACTGGCTTTATTTAGAAGATTGGTCTGGCAAAATTCATTAAGGATTTCTGGATCTCTTCCACAGCCACACAATTTTCAGTTAAAGTCGAAGTGTGGTATATTAGCATTAATCACCAGCTGGGATTTAACTTCATAACTGGACAAGCATGCATTCTGCAGTCTGGTGAATTTAATGGTGGGGGAAATTTCAACTCACCACAAGCAGTAAGTCAGAACTGTGTTATAAGTCACCACTGAAAAGAACTGAGGCAAAGCCATGTCACAGTATCACAGAATAGCCCAGGCTGGAAGAGACCTCAGAAGATTATCTGGTCCGATATTTCAAGTAAAAGGGAGCCTAGATGAGTTTATCTAGCACCCTGTATAGTCACATCTTGAAAACCTCCAGTGATGTGGACTCTAACAAATCCCTGGGCAGGTTGTTGCAGTGATTAATTGTTCTCACTGTAAAAGGTTTACTTCTTTTGTGGTTGATTTTTAAAATACCAGAATACTGTGATGAGGTTGTCTCTGAGCCATCTCTTTTCCAGGCTGAAAAGGTCTAACTGCTTCCGTCTTTCTTCACAGAACAGGTTCTCTCATGGCCCACATTTTGACCTTCTCCAGCCTGTCCATGTCTTTTTTTGAATTGTGGGGACAGGAACTGGACACAGTACTCCAGGCCTGAGATGCACTGAGCAGGATCATCACATCTCTGTCTCTGCCAGCAATGCCCCTGTGGACGCACCACGCTGCTGACTCACGTGTAGCTTGTTGCCTACAAGGATGCACAGGTCCCTTTCAGCAGTGCTGGTCCCAATTCACAGAGATCCTGGCCTGTTAATAGGCTTTATGAGTTATGTCATGCCAGGTGCAGGTCTTTGGACTCATCTTCGTCTTCATACAGTTTTTGCTAGTCCACTCCTCCAGCCTGTCCAGGTCTCTCTCTATGATGGCTCTGCCTTTGATGTCTCTACTTCACCACTCAGTTTGGTGAGGATGTTTTTAACCCTGTGATCCAGATAATTTATGAAGACATTTAACAGCATGGAGCACAGTATTGGCCCCTGAGGGACCCCACTTGTGACAGGCTACCAGCCTGAGTGAAGGCCATTTATCACCACCCTCTGAGTGCAGCCTGTTAGGCAGATTCCTACCCATCTCACAGACCAGTCTGCATCCTTCCAGTTTGTCTGTGAGGAGGCTGTGGAAGACAGTGTCACATACTTTGCCAAAGTGCAGATAAACCATAGGCACTACTCTCCTCATGTCAACAAAAGGTAAAATTTTTTTATGGAAGGTAAATTCACAACAAAATTGTTCGTATCACTCGCTCTGTGGACAGATATTTTCATCCTTCTTTAGGTGGATGACCAAAAAAGGTAGATTTTCTTCTTTCCAGGGATAACTGAACTAGTAGATGGGTAAGTGGAATGTGGCATTGGAACGACATCTTCTTATTAGATGAGAATTGTAATAATATATAGTTTCTTCAAAATATATTGGATGAAGTTTTAAATCAAAAATTCCAGATGTCATTTAGAAAGCAAAAAAAACCCCAATACTCTTTGGTTTAGAGTGCTAAGGGTTATGAAATTCAGTGAACAGAATAATCTCTCATTATTCAGACAGTGTAAGAGAAACACCTTGCATCCATAAATCTGCTTCTATCTGTCACATTTTAATAAGGATGAATACGAGGTGACACATTTTGTCATAGTCTGAAAAATGCAGACAGCTGAACAAATCCAGGCAGAAAATGACCTGTGATTGTGTCAATGTGACCACTCAAAAACAGGAACAGAGAATCATCATATTATTCTTGGATGCTCACAGGAAATATGGAAATCCTAGTGCTTCCATCAAACATTTTAATCTTCTTTTGTCTGTGCTTAAATATTGATGATTTTTCTGAGTTTCCAAAGCAAGTCAATGTAACAGCTGAACTAGAGCACAACTTCCAGAATCCTGGTCTAATTGCTCAGATGTGAACACAAAATTGTTTGATTAAATTATTAGTTTAATAACAAAATCCTGTTAAAGTTTCTTGCTAGTGCTCTTAAATGGCCTGTGAGTAAGAACATAGATTTCCTATTCATATTTTGAGGAAAATCCAACTAAAATAATCAGTTGTCCTCTATGAGGACAGTTGCCCTATGAGAAGAGGCTGAGGGAGCTGGGGTTGTTTAGCCTGGAGAAGAGGAGGCTCAGGGGAGACCTTATTGCTGTCTACAACTACCTGAAGGGAGGTTGTAGCCAGGAGGGGGTTGGTCTCTTCTCCCAGGCAACCAGCACCAGAACAAGAGGACACAGTCTCAAGCTGTGCCAGGGGAAGTTTAGGCTGGAGGTGAGGAGAAAGTTCTTCACAGAAAAAGTGATCTGCCATTGGAATGTGCTGCCCAGGGAGGTGATGGAGTCACCTTCCCTGGAGGTGTTCAAAAAAGGATTGGATGTGGCACTTGAAGCCATGGTTTAGTAGTCATGAGGTGTAGGGTGACAGGTTGGACTTGGTGATCTCTGAGGTCTTTTCAACCTTGTTGATTTTATGATTCTATGTTTAAGAGCATATGAAAGGACACAGAACAGCCTGCAAGATGGAGAGAAAAGAAATACATTATTTTATCTGCTTCTTAGCACATTCTTGCAAAGAAAGCCAATGAGTCTGAGGAACCCTAGAGAAGTATGACTCTGATGAAACAAATTTGAAGTTATCAGCTGGATAATTAAAAAAATAGTTACAATGACTTAATACTGCCATAAATGCATTTGAAAATAAAGTTTCAGTTTGTAGTTTAGCTAATATCAACTTGTTCATTCTTCCCCACAAGGCATGTATCCTACTGTATACACTTTCAAAACCTTGCCCTTAACCACTAAAGGTTTTCTTTCAGGCTTATGTGGGGCTGAATGTGACTGTCAGAGAACATTTACTACAGCAATGTGGTGTGTTGGCACAAGTACTCCCTCCTGGACTCTTCCATCTGCTCAGGTTTCAGAGAGCAGATGTCAGGATGAATTTCAGACCTCAGAAGTGCAGATGAGTGAAGGAATGGCTTGTGACAACAGCAGCTTCCAACTTAGGAACAATTCTCTTTAAAAAAAAAAAACAAAACAGAAGAATAACTCTTAAAACCAGATTCAGTAAAGTGCACTGGAAACAGAATGATGGGTAGATAATTAATCTGTAAAAAGCCTCTTGCTAAGACAAAGGAAGAGGACTTTACCAGACACAGGCAATGACATCTCTGCCAATAACAGTTTGTGGTTAGTTTGGAGAAATTAACGTATTGAAAGGAACCATTGTAAAAAGGAAACTCAAAGCAGAACTCAATTTTAGCAATTTGTCTTTTCTTTTTAATTAGCAAATCATTGCAAGGTTAAAATGCTGAGAGCCAGTTAAGAGGTGGAATTATTTTGGTAACAGTCCTTACAGGTTTAAAATAGCAGATTGTTTCTTCCCCTAATAAACCAGCTCTGTGTGCCACATATGAGATCTTCAGGCAATGAAGCTTCCAGGTTGGAAATACTTTAAGCTAACCACTTTCTTTTAAATAGCATCCTACTCTTCCACCAAAATTTAAAGTAGATTCCTTTAAGGGTAATAAATTATCTGCTTTTAGCCTGTAGTATAAATCCCAGAGGATCTTGCCTCAGAAAGCATAGCGTTAGTGTTTGCCTAAAAACTCATGGGATTCAATGGAGTATTTCCTCACACTTGTGATTTTTTTTTCTTCTAATCTTGAAACAATAATGAAACTATGCAGTAATATAAGAATGAAAACTCTGGATTTAAATTTATAATCAACAAACATAATTGTTGTTGTTGTTATTTACTTAACATGGCATCATTACTCAATTACATTTAAATAAGAGCTTTTTGAATGATTTGATTCATGTTGTTTTACATTCTGTTTCACTTTCATTAATAAGCTCATGGCTGATTTTTTTCCTTAAGCATTTCTACCAGTTGTCCTTAATAGTGTATTAAATTTGTTAAGTGAGAAGCATGTGAAATACAGATTATAACATAGAAAATATAAACCATTTTAGGGAGAGCACTTAGGTCACACATCCTTGATTCTCTGCTTGTAATAAATACTTGACTGTTGTCATGGAAGAGATTAATTCTACAGTGTTAAGAGAACTTCCACAAGTGGCATCATGGACCATTGACTATCTAATGTGAATGTCAGAGTGTTTTATTGTTTGAGCATTGCAGAGTTGATCCATATCTTACTGAAACTCATTGAAAGACTTTTATTGACTTCTGGGAACTACAAGAGGACTTAATATTTTCACAATTATTCTTTTCTCCACCTTTTCATGAGGCTCCAGCTCAGCAGGTGCCAGTGAAATGTTCATCTGTCAGGAAGCATGACTTTCCCAATGGACAGAAATAATGTTCTCACTGTATTGAAGGGAGAAAAATACAGTAAGGAAGAGAACAGAGAAGTTGTAGATTCCAAGAGACTGTATTCAGATCTCTGCTTTGCTTCAGTCTTACTGCTTAGCCTTAAGCAAATAAATTACTGTCATAAACATAGATCACTCATGACTTCCTTTAAACTTCTGATGTCATGAAACCAAGGCAGGAAAACCTTATCAAGCCTGCTTAGGTGTCAGGTTTGACGGGATGAAAAATCATGTCACTTCATGGATATTGCATATGTCTATGCTCCTCAACTTGGTAGGGTCAACTAATCTCAGTTTTGTGTTTGTGTAAATCTAAATTTCTAAGCATATGATTGACATTGGCTGAGTAAGGAATATTCATCACAGTATTTTTGCAGTACACAGTACTAACATGAAATCCTTGATCGCTGTTATCCTCTCATGAAGTCCTTGCCAAGAGGACCAGGAAAATTTCAGATGAAGTCTTAGGGTGAGTGTTGACTGGGCAGAGAAGTGCTTTAATTTACTTTTCAGTACAACAGAATGAATTAATAAACTTACTTTGAGTTCAGAGAGCACAAAGTCAGACCTTTTGTGATGGAGTAAACCTGACAAGGGGGATGTTGCTGTTTTACTCTTTTTTTTTTTTAAATTAACTACTCAAGAGAGTTTTGCTGATGGCATTTGGCATGTCAGGAAGCGTTGTACTAGCTCATATATGTTGGTGTTTGAATCACAAAGTTGAGTCTAGGTGTTAGCTCTGCTGCTGGACCATGGTGTTGGCCATGAAGCTTGAAGTCACTGACTCCCTAGTGTGTAGGATAATTAGACACCAACTCCTTAGCCAAGGGCCTTGTCCCTTGCTTACAGGTGAGCATGAATATTAACAGATAAAATCCAGTGCTGTAATACTATAACTGGAAAAAGCTGACTTCTTGGCAACATAATCACACTAAACTCTGTCAAGGTTTATTTATTGCTGATTATTATTCCTTCTTCCCCTCTACTTTCACCTCACATGCCGTTCACTGTTGGTTGCCATGGAGATGCTACACAGTCTAACTTTAGATTAGCCTTGTAACCTTGCATACTTTAAAATTCTTTATGTTTCTTAGCAACTTGGCTGAATATCTAGATCTTTCAGCTATTCTCCTAGACATTGGAACAATGAATTTACCATCCCTGAGCATACCTAATGCCTCTTAGCCTGTGACAAGGGAAAGGGTGATGCCTTGCCTACCTTTGGTAATCCTTACCCTTTCTCATAAACCTGTTGATATTCATGGAAATTACCTGAGCAGGAAGAATGTTGTTACATAAATAAGCTTTTTCAGGCTGAAGTCTTGCAAGCATTTGCATTGCAACTGACTTTTTCACCACAGGAACAGGAGCAGAAACTGGGGGAGAAAATAATAAATAAAATTAAGAATTTTGAAAAGAAACACTTGGGAAAAATGGACACAATCACAAAAAGGTTACATGGAAATCCACTCCTATACCAAAAGCAGCATCGTGGGACTGAACCTCAAAGGAGCTTTCAGCTATTAATTATCTAATCAAGAAACCCACTAAAGTTAGATAAAACACTGACTCTAAACTACCCTTGATACAATTCCATAGCAGTCAACAGAAGAATGAATTGTAGTGATTCAATGTCACAGCAGACATTCCCCATACAAAGGGAGGAAAGGAGGGGAAATCTTTCAGCAGCAGCTTCTCTAGCTGATACAAATCCCAGTGCTCCTGAGTGTTAATAAAAGACATTTGGAATGGACAGAACTGTAGCAGGAACATGTGAGTAAGTCCCCCATACAGGATGTACCTACACCAGTGATCCTGGAGACAAAAAATCTCCCATTATTTTCTATCTACCCATTTATAAGAGATGGCAGTGAGGGTATATCTATTTAGTTTTAACCTTTTTAGGGCCATATGAAACCTAAGATATTTACAGAAAGAGTTGGCAGTCACAGGATCATGAGCATTTAAAATGGAAACCAAAAGGAGTAAGTTTTCCCTGTTTTAACATTTTTAGGTTGTACAGACCTCTCTAAGATGGACGGAGTACAGCATAAGCAGATCTGTGAAGTATCAGAAATTCTGAAACAATTCAAAGTATTCCTGAAGGGAATCAATTGGGAACAAGCTTTGTGCATCCACATCTAGTGCATGTCCTGTCTGTCATGTCTCATTTAGCTTCCTGTTAGTCCTGTACTTTTCCTCTCCTAGGCTGTGCTCTGTTTTGTAATCTGAAAAAAAAAAAAAAAGGACACAAAATGCTGACAGAGCAACTACTCTGTTTGTCACTTCAGATTCCTGTCTGCTAGAGGCTACCATGTTGGAGGATGCCTCAGGGAACAGAAACAGTTAGCAGTTCTGCTGCTCTCTTCCTCCTTGACTGAGGAATTGTTGGGATAACTTCTTTGGTACCACTTTTATAGTCGACCCATTGTGAACTTATCTGAGTTTCATATACATCACAAGGGTGGTGTATATGAAACTCAGGACAGTTTTATCTCCTTGTAGGCTGTCATATCATATTAGATGGCAAGAAACTCTAATTAAATGGAGATTGAAACTCACAATCCTAAATTTCAGACTATGCTTCTCATCTTTCTGAGGTAATTAATAAATCTCTAACCTCACCCCTCCTCTTTGGACTACAGCAAGATGCTTATGT
This sequence comes from Indicator indicator, assembly GCF_027791375.1. Lineage (NCBI taxonomy): Eukaryota > Metazoa > Chordata > Aves > Piciformes > Indicatoridae > Indicator > Indicator indicator. The sequence goes on along the minus strand of NC_072021.1, from coordinate 16,681,305 downwards.
CTACCTACCCCTTCTCCCCACCGAAAAGTCAGCCTTGAGTATTCCGGCAATCAGCTAATTAGTGAATGTCATTGGGAACGGTGAAAATCTGAGCCACATTTCCTCTGACTGAAAGAAAGTCAAGAGCTAGCAAGTTATGAGAGGGAATCTGTCAAGAACTCAGATGAGTTGCACCACATATGGGATCTCTCTGTATTTTTTTTTTTTTGGGAGGAAGAGGTGTCCTCTGATCAGAATCAGTTTGCTAAAGAAAACTGCTATACTGTTTTAGTATCTCAGTTATTGGACTGCATGGCCTGGGAAAACAAGAGTAAATCAAAGGGATTCTAAAGATGGGCTGAATTTATTCACAGTTTAGGATGACATTAAGTTTCAGTCCACTGTATGTAGTAAGAAGAAAGGTCATTTCTAAATGTATCACTACTTTTTACACCCTTAATGAAATACTACTAGTCAAACCAGTGGGAGTTTCAGTTGGAAGTCTAGATTAATGAAAACAAGAGGATGACAGATGAAAAATGGAGAAAAGGAAAAAATTACTGATTAAATATCTAGATTTCATATACGTTATTCTTACTGAGGTCTAAATCTCTACAATCAGTAAATAACACACATTTGGTTGTTAGTCATAATACATATGATATGAAAAAAAGCTTTGTTCAATTAATACCAGTCAAGCAAAATTCTCATTCATGAAAGAGATGCACCAGATGTAAAAAATTAATCTAAAAGAGAAGTTCCAGATGTAAATAATTAACCTAAAATCCTATTTAATATAATTTCCATAGATGAACTTGCTAATACAACCTCCTCTTGCAAACTAGATTCAATTTAGTGTTTTTGATGATTAACTGTGCCACATTTGCATTTACTGAAAGTTGCTGAAATTTTCCTAAGCTTGATGTGATTGTAATTGCTAATATCAAATCTGAATACTGAGCAATACATCCATACAGAAAGACCAAAATTATTATTCCTCACATTTCACTGTTTTCCATAGTATGAAGCTCAGGGCTAATTTACCTCCAAAATCTACTACTGGAATGCAGGAAAAAAAAAAACCAAACAAAAAAAAACAAAACAACAAAAAAAACACACACAAAAAACCCACACAAACAAAAAAAAAAAAAAAAACCACAAAACAAAGAGTGTATTAATCAAGAAGGATCTGTGTTTATATAATTGAGAGTCCAGCTAAGACATACAACAGGATTATAACTATACCTTAGAATAGCAGAATTTCATTTGTTTTTTCTTATACATCAAAGGTTGAATCAAGTGCAATACTGTTCACTTACAGCTGAAACAAATTTGAATGCTACCAGACAAGTCTTTGAGCTTTTCTAAACCCTTTTTGAACTGCAAGTGCTGTTAGCGTGACCCCAGCTGGTTTAAGTTCAATTTTTTGATTGTATTCTCTGCATCTAAGAGGTTGAGAACATCCATCTATTCAGATAGTTTATTTTATCTGGAAACTTCAGATGAAGCATAAAAAGTAGAATAAAGCCAAGGCAGAATTTTTTAATATCTGGGCTGTTTATTGTTCAGTATTGAGCCTCTGTAAGTTCTGATGCTAAAGCGTTGACAGCCATTAGAATTGGTGCAAATAAAGAGCAAGGCCATGGAACTCTTCACAAATAGGTGCACTGCATCATGAGAAGTGGATCAGGTCTTGTTCTGAAATTCTGTGAGGCTAAGTTTTACAATCATCTGAGCCACTGCCCACTTCTGAATTTTATTTTCAAATAGATTAGGCTAAAGTTGACAGACACCATTTCAGAAAACATCTTTCCATGGTAATACTTCCCTTTTATTATAAATGAAATGAAAGTATCGTTTTCTGAACTATATTCTTGCTGTCAGGAGCACAACCATCTATTACCTTCTCAGGAGACCACCTCGTATTTACCACCACTCTATTTATACAGACAATCTACTTGGTAAATGAAAGACTTATTCATTTATCAGGAAAGGGTCAGCCCTTATCCTAGGCACAAATTCCATTTGCAGTCAGATCCATTATATCATCTAATAGTTAAAGACATGTGGAGGATGGTTTTCTTCAGGAAACAAAATCTATCTCACCACAGAAGAAAATAATAGTTTGTTAACGTCCAGGAGAATTAGTAGCTTGCTTCAGATCCTTCTTGAAGGGTGCTAATTCCTAGAAGAGATTTGTCTTATAATATTTTCAGATTGGACTATTTCAGGCTTTGATCTAAGTCCTGGAAGTCACGACTCTTGGAAATGTGTATCCGCAGAAGTCCTTGGCTAGTTATGTCATGTACTGCTGGAGGGGTGTAGCAGCTTGGATTTCTTTACAGACTGAAAATAGACCAAGAAGATGGGCAAACACTGCAGCCCCTCTCTGCCTGGAGCTCATTAGAGCTTTAAGTGCCCTGCTGTTAGCTGAGTCTGAGGTCAACTCAAGTGAACTGTCTTTATGCCACCGTAAAAACTGCCATAGTGTAGAAGTGCTCGTGTGCTGCTGCTGCCTGACTCCCTGAGCTCCTGCTGCTGAACTGAAGCTTGGGTCAGCCCAGCTGATGTGCTGGGACAGCAATGGGATGCAGCACCACAAATACAGACAGACACTGGTTTCATCAATCCATTTTGTTGATGTAAATCTAATCTCTTTGTGAGAGCTCCTGTTATATATCCTGTTATATATTCCTGTTATATTCTAGTGTGAATGTCCTTGCTTGAGTTAGTTTACCTTGAGTGGAGTCACTAGAGGCAGCGTCTTCTCCATATGATGGAAAATGATGCAGAGATGCCAGTACTACTGTTAGTTCAGGAAGATGTATAAACTAATCAGCCTACCTTTGTGTCTGAAATAATTAGTTCTGATGAAGGGTAGGACCTGCTGCTTTGTCTGTATCACCAAGCTGCAGTGACCTGCTCTTAGGCCTGAGCCAGTGTTTCCCATACCTTTTTTATTTACCTTAGTCTTCTAAGATAATATTTTGTATTGGCAACCTCCACAATGACAAACTCAATGCCTGATTTCAACCTGAGCTGTAAATTGCCTCTGCCTCTCTGCCCCTCTGCAGGTGCACTAATTTAGAGCAAGGATTCACACTGGACATGGTCTGGAGAGGCACCAGCTTCAAGGAACCTTGAGTGAGGAGTTAGACAACTTAGCATTTCATCAGACACAGTCTTACTCTGGGCATATACACACACATGTGCATGTCTGAGGCATGTACACACACCCAAACCATGTACCACATTCATATGTATGCACAGGAGACTTATTCTGACAGAGTGGCTGTATTCCAGGGCTGCAGTCCATCTTCTAAAGTTCAAATTAAAATGCTTCATTAATTAGCCTCAATCGAACTTGCAATATATTTCTTATTAGGATGCCATTATATTAGTCTCATGTTGTTTTGGATGTCACATGTGTTGCACTCTTCACCATGTTCTGGAAACGCTCTCTCTGTTCTTGCAGACAAGTCAGGACCCCTTAAGTGTATACAGTTTTCAACCATTCATTCAGATATCCTTGAAATCTTTCCAGTTAGCATCATATCAAATTCCATGTGTGCCTTTACCAGATATTAGTGCTGAAAAAGTAAAGTCAAGCTTCTGAGCTTTTGTAAACATCTTTAGTCCATTAAATTCTTACTATTTATCTTCACATCACAACATGACTTCTATTTTATTCTTAACACTGGTAGATCTAGGCTACATTTTCCCTTCATTTTGGTGTTGTTGATTTAAGATGAACCACTTCACATTTAATTGCTAGTTTCTATGCATGATTGTGAAGATGCTGGGAGAAAATGCCTGATCTGTAATGCCAGACTATGTTCTGGGGCTGGTATTTTGGTTTTGGATAGAATTGTTACTAATGGGTCCTACAGAACTGTACGCAAGGAGTATTATTTCTGAACTGTAGCTATCATTGGAGTCTGATCCAGTATGGCCTTCAAACTATCTCAAAACTTTATGGTACATATAGATCATCTTTTTCAGTGAGACATGATGAGGCTGCCAACGCAAGACAGTATCTTTTTCTTGTGATGGGGTTCCTTCAGAAGTGACATAAAGCTTCAGAAATTCATTATCTGCTCCTTCCACAGATGGTGCTTTTTTAGTACTAAGAGCACCTAACCCATAGATAGTAGCTGAAGTTCTTGGTAATTTTTTTCTTTTTTTGCTTTAGCCACTTCTTTGGATATATATAATACGTATTTTATCCATAATCAAAATTAGATCTCTAATGCCAATAATCTATCCATAGTCACCAGCTCAGCCATTTTAAAAGTCAGTAAAAATAGTTTTTACAACTGCCTTTACCTCTGTTTCCACCTCAGTATCACAGATACATTAAAAAGAAACTTGGAGATTGTTTGGAAGTATATATGCAACACCTAATCACTTAACAAAATGGGTTGGTATGAATGAAATACGTGCAATAATAGTAGGAAAGAGTGCTGGTATCACTATAAAGTAAAGCACACAATAACATCCTGTCCAGTTGATCAAAGAGAGGTTGTCACCATTAATTTGATTCATTATTTTTCTTTTTTCTTTTTTTTTTTTTTTTCCTGGAGAAGAGCTAGAATATTTCATTCCTACAAGTCAAAAAAGAATGGAAGGAAATTGCAAGATTTGTGACTACTCTCCAAATAGAATAGAGAAAAGCTAAATAAGCTTAATGCCTCAAGGCTAACAATTACTTCCTTGGCAATGTAATACAAATGTCATAAAATTTCCTAAAATATTAATGATTTAAATTCTGTCTTATCTTCTACTTCAGCTAAGTCTGAGAAGGATTCTTATTGCCCCTTATAAATTTGGAAATTAAAAAGTAGAAATAAAAACTTCTTGATTGAAGTCTTAAAAGAGATCTGTAATATCCCAGGGAACAATGTGTTTTCTCTTGTTTCAATTGAAACACCTTCTTCTAGGCAACCAAGTAAAGAAGTTCAAATGAGTTGCCTAAGTATGAGCCTTTTGTACCCTTTGGGATTCTGCATGCTGCCCCAGTTCCAAGAGTATGAATCACCTATGCATCTTAGAGGAGGTCTAACACCCATGTGGATGTCTTGGCTACCTGAGAGTGGTTTAGATGTCACTTGGTGTTTATTGCTTGGCAAAAAGGGCTGTATGTGACTCCGTGATCTAGGGAGATCCAGTCCCTAAATCTGGTGGAGCCTAGAAAGCTCTTCAGCTCACCTTCAGGTACACGTTTGGTGCAGAGTCAGCATGTGTCTGCTGACAGCTGGAAGGTCTCAGGGAGCTAGGCACACCCACAGATAGATAGCAGGTATGATCCTCGATCTATAGGACATCTGTGATCTTGTGGAGCAACAACTGGAGTCCAGCCAGCACATCAAGAGCACTGAAAATTTGTGTTGTAGCACTGAACACTTCATCTGCATTGACAGTACTTAGGCAGTGCGGAGGTAACCTGCAACCTGGTACGTAGTCAGTTATGTTAATCTCAAACCAAATCCCATCATTTGTGTCAGATGCAGACAGTGAGAAATCATAGCTCTAGCTCAGCTGTAGTCTGGAATTGACAAAGGCCCAATACTAATCTTGTTGAAAGAAAGCCAGTTTATGCTGTTTTGGATGACAGTGACCCTTTATGCTGTATTTGGTTTGTAGAGCAGGATTCTCTTTCTAGGATAACATGGGTAATGATTTCTTCTAACATGGACCTGCAGAGCCTGAGCCTTTCTCACCCTCTCTATGAGTTAGTACGTTGTGTTTAGTATGCATGCACTGAATTATATGGCACAGCTCCAAATCTCATAGCCTGCAGCACAAAAACAAATCAGAAATTTCACTTCAGTGCACTTGTGTACTTTCTGCTCTTGAACAGCACTTGGTGAATCAAGAAATGTATATTCTGTAACTAAAATCTTATTTATTTTTTAACATAGGGGAGGATGTATCATGTAAGCTTTACTTTGCCTTTTACTAGGCCTAGGCAGACAATGTCCTGCTTTTTTTTTTTTTTGCCTACATTTTTGTTCCTACAGAGAAACAAAACTGTTTTTAGACCCCAAATCTCCTCAGACTCGATCAATTTTACCCCAAATAATGGTAATTAAATGCACCACAGTTCAGTCTAGTTCATTGCACTGAGTTCTGTCAATAACTTGAGTAATTTTTTGCCAATCCATGAATTTGGCAGATTGCTCAGACATTGGATGTCTGAAAAACTCACAAATTAGATTTAATTGCCTGTATGAATCAGAAGTTTCTGCTTCTAGTCACCATGAGGCTTCTCACTCTGGCTTCATTTTGGTTTGCAGCCACTGAGAATTCAGTTACTTTGATACTAAGGTGCTGGGCTATGAAGCTGTAAATCCACTTCAGTTTATGTACATGAGTCCTCTCACTCCTGTTGAAGGTTAATAATTCAGGACACTTACTGGTCCTGCTTGTACTGGTTTCTGTGTCTAAGCCCTTTTAGAATGGCTTTCATGCCCATAAGAAGGTGTAAAGACTGATGGGATCCTTGAAGTTGGTCAGGACATACTCCACCAGAGGTTAACAAGGACAGCAAGCCTGATACCTCTGATCTCTGGATGAGATGGCAAGTTTGAAGCAGTAGATGGAAGGCCTAGAGCTGTCTATATGTTCCTTGTAATTAATCTATGTCTGCAAAAGGCTACACTGTAGCAATGTCTGGATTTAGAGCTGAATTTGTCTAGGAACATTCCTCACTGGCACTGGAGCCAACTGGCATGTGTAATAAACTCTCTTATACTTCAATGGCTCCATGCATATTGCATACTGGGAATGGTCCCTGGACTACTCTTGTTTGAAAATAGTGCTCTGGAGCTTTTGGGAGACTGCTAATTGCACTAGGGGCTGTTCAGACAGTTTTGTAGTACAGTCTGTTACATTTCCACGACCAAGAATATTCCCCAGCTCGATTTAATTTACTGGTATAATCATTGCATGTACAGCTTGTGCAGTAAAGTTGGACTCCTGTAGTACAAAGCACTCTAAACATATGTTTATGCCTGTGCCAAGGCATTACTGGAGATGGATCCATGAAAGCCAGAGTTCAAGAAGTGCAACATAGCCGCTCAGTGTGCCTGGACTCAGGTGAGGGTTTGATTTTGACAGGTAATGTAGGCATTGCTCTCACAAATTGGAAATAGGGAGAAAAAAAAATTACTCTCAGTATTCAGCAAAATAAACACTCTGTCATTAGTCATAAATCTGGGACACATTCTTGGTGTTATGTAGGAACTGGAAGATTTCTGTCAGCTTCCTGGAACACTTGAAAGGTATGAGGATGTCATGGTACTGCATACATTTTTCACATTTTCAAACAAGCAGGGGGAACTCTAGAAGGTTAGTGGTGAAGAGAGAAGCTTGCAGAGTTGCACTTAAACGAAGGAACTAGGTATTATTTTGTCAGTGAATCTTAGTCTGCTCCAAATATTGTAACTTCTTTAACTTGTGAATCCCAAATGTCTCAACTCTCAGTTATGGAAATAATATATGCATCCATGACTGTAGGATTTGAAATGACATCAAAAGCAGTAAAGGTATGTAACTCAACTTTACTACTGTATGGGGAAACATTTGTAATGGAGATGATACCTCCTACAGAACAGGCTAAACAGACTCCACAAATCCCACAGGTTTCTTATTCAATGGATTTAAACAGGATACAAGCAGCAGCAGTAACAGGTGCTGTCGAGTTCAGTGACCTGTTAACAGCAGATATTTACCATGAAATTCTCTGTGACCCACAGAGAACAGCTTGTGAAAATACAGTGCACTCTTCAATCATTGTGTCCAGCTTCTTTTTCTGTCCATATAGCCCCCAGGCTGCATCTTTGCTGACAACAGTAAGTCCCAAAAAAAACCATTCCTGCAGACTCTTATTGCCCTACTACCGCCCACATAGCAACCTGCTGTGTTCTGTGGAAAACACTGAAACTTTGATTACAGTCATTGCTCAGTTTATATTACAAAGATATCAACACCGAGCAGGAAGTGAAAGCAGGTCTACAACAGAGAAATCAGCAGAGAATTTAACTCTCAAAAATCTGAAAGGCATTGAAGAGATGCTGGAAATTTATGATCAAGCAAAAATTTGTTTTTAGAGGAAGTTTTGGCTTCACAGAAAGGATGGCAGAAAATCAAAGGTTCTGAAATGCTCCACAGGAAGTCTTTTACCACCTTGTTAAGAAAATGTCATAATAAGGATATCAAAATACCTAACTGTCATCCTTGAGGAGGAAGAATGGTTATGACAAACATGAGTGCTACAAGAAGGAAAGAAACCATTTAGCAGCATTGCCATAATTTCAGCTATGGGAGCATGAATGTGTCCTTATTAAATAAAAATAAACAGAGAATCAGAAAGACATAAAGAAAATTATGGTGGATTTCATGTTTCTCCCTTCATATCTCAGCTTGTCATTGCTGTTCATCTGCTTTTACCTCAGATTACATGTACTCCATTCTGAAATATCAGTACAAGAGCTGGCAGTCCTCACCTAGGACTCTCAAATGCTAAATCACCAGTGCAGTGAATAGGAGGTCAGTGTCTGCAAAAGTCTACCAACAGCCTGTGTATCAGGGCTCTTTTTTTAGGGACCATGAGGGTACTGGAGCATTTCAGGGCACTACTGAGATACAAAAACATTCATAATACTTATTTAAATTGGAAATTAAATGCATTTACGTTCAGAGTGACTGCATTAAGAGAACACAAACTGACTAGTTCTCTCTTCTCTGTGCTTAGCAGTCACAGAACAACACAGAAAACTCCAGGAAAGGACAATGTCTCTGCAATTAGCAGGCTTCTCTTTCCAGAATTTTATATCCTCAGTTCATAGATCAGTTCCTTCATGGACAAGTAAAGCACGTGTCCCAGATGATGCCATTTTAACTATTGCTATAACTGTTACCATCTGGCACTGACAGCCTTAGAAGTCAGGATAACAGATTATCCTGCCTCATTGCATTTAGCAGAGCAAAGGACAATCACACTGCGAGACAGCAGACCAGGATGAAGCAGTCTTGGATCCTTTCCAGCTCTGCTCCAAACTTTCCATCTGAGCATGGGCAAATCTGTAAATACTCATAACGTTCTCTGTGTTGGCTCTCTGAGATTGGACTTTCACTAGCAATTTGTAGTAGGCTTAGCTAAGAGGGGCTCTGCCATCAACCTGATCACCATCAAACTCAGAAGACAGGTGAAACAATCCCAGTTGAGGACCCTAGGAACCTGGAAAAGAAAAACTGTAGTTCTCCTGTTTCTTGGTCAACAAGGGTTGTGCTTTCATATGTGCACATTTCCCAGAGGCATCTGAGAAGTTCTGGACGGCAAGGAGCTCCCTCAAAAATTGTCATTGACAAGTGACACTAAACTTCTGTGCCCATGACAGCAAATTCTGGCTTCCTCCAGCCACTAACTAGAATGGCTAAAATGTTCAGGGGCTGCTTGATCTCATTCTTCATGTCATGTTGGAAATTATTGCCTGATCTCGCCACTCAGCAAGGCTTTCAGTTAGAGGCTGAAAGTATATCCTGGCTAATCAGAGCTTGAACATCTGCACTGAACCTCCCTTCTGGTTGATCTTATCCCTGCAGCTATCAGTTGTTCTTTGTGTACCAGTGTATGTGACAAAATGTGATAGGATAATACAAGTGTCCACAGCTTTGTCCAAGTGGTGAAGTTGTGGTTCACAAGGTGAATGGGCAGTCAGCCTTCACAATGTCTGGCAAAGAGCGAGCTGCAAAGAAATGTTTAGTGATTTCATCCTAGCTGGGAACCTAATTCTGCAACTGCCCTTGAACTTCCTGGGCTGGAATGCATTAGAACTTTAATTGTATGCAAAGGAATAGAGGTGACACAAAGGAGAGGCAAAGCCTGATAAACATGGCCATGGACTGCACAGAATGGACAGACAGGGTTTTGGCTTTGATTTATAATGAGCAGAAAAGGAGTGACACAACCAATTATCCTTCTTTTTGACTGTGCTGTGCTCTTTCTGCCACAGTGATTTTTTTTTTTTTTTTTTTTGCTACAAGACATGTAGTTGTTTTTACATTGTCTTTTTTATATAGTCAGTCTTGCAGTCTCTGCTGTGATGGGTTAAGCAGACAGCTGTGCCTTCCACTGAGGCACCTATGACTTGCAAATATTTCTATTTATGCAGTTAAGCTGCATTCTTCAGATCTGAGCAATGCAAATTTCTTGTGTTTATTTCTGTTGTTCTTACTGGATTTAAGGGAATTCAAATCATCAGAAATATCTAGGGCAGAACTGAAGAGGACCACGAGTTTTTGAGATACTTCTTAGATATTTTAGGATATACATAACATTGAGAGCTGTTTGTTCAATCTGTGGTACAGGATGCCTAATAGGTAAATGTTCTGCCTATTCTTGCAGGAATCTAAAAGAAAACAACAACAAAAAAAATCATATATGGCTTTGATAACTATTACTGTAGTGATGAATTTGTAATCATTTATTCCAGACACTGTAGGCATGATACACAAACCTAAGGTTAATGCTTGATAATATTCTAAGCAGTGCTTGCATACATGAGAAATGCAAATCCCATCATCCAGTTAAGCCATGCACTATGTTAGATTTCACCTTACTGATGTCAACAAGAATTATGCTCATTCATGCCCAGGTTGAACAGGGTCTATAAAATCATAAGGTAGAACTCATATGCCCTTACAGCAGCAAGACTCCCACAGAAAATAGCATGGCATTTACTCTAAAAGATATCAATGTTTGGCCTGTAGAAAAAAGAGCTAAGTGAAATATGGGGTGGTTTTCTACAGTTCCATGGTTTCATCTATTCCTCTTTTCATCAGGTTTTGTGATGAAACTGCCCCTACTCCCTTCTTGTTTATCCACAGCTCCCTACTCACCTTCACTGAGAGGGAGAGTTCCCTGGTAGCTTTGGTTTTCTTCTGTTCAGTTTCCTTGTATCACTTCCAGTCAACTTAATCTTACTGAATTCAGCTACAGTAGGTACAGAAAGGGATTATAAATGATGGCAATATGAAAATAGGATCCCAAATATAAATAAGAGGAGTTGAAAGTTTTTTATTCCAAACAATTAATGTTGACAAACATTAAAAAAAAAAAACAACAACAACTTTTCACAGAGATTTCAGACCTCATGAGGAAGAATTATTTGATTGGCATAGTTTATAACTCTGTTTTACTGCTAATGAGCCTTCTGCTGTCAGGACTTCTCTGTGCCATTCTCTGTACAAGCAGACAGTGCAGAAATTTTGCTTCCAAATTTGATATGGTGTAGTGCAATGCCTCAGCTTTCAGCCTGTAGCTAAAAAATGTTATGAAAGAATCCAGGCTGCCCCAGAAACCTGTGCCTATCAATTAGAATTGCATTGTATATTTTTTTTTTACTTGTCCTTAGGAGTATATACAAGATTCTTTCCATTTATTGAGCTTGACAAGTATTTATCATGCCATTGTGATAGCAGCTGATACCATACTGAAGAATGAAGATTAAGCTGACCTCAAATAAATCGATGTTCACTTCTCAGTTCTATACAAATTGTCTGTAAAACAAATAAACAAACAAGCAAACAAACAAATCTGTTTGGATGTTTCCATGGGGATATCACTTTCTTGCAAAAATTGTTATGGCTCATCAATTTTTTTGTTGAAACTTGGTGTGACACGTAAGTAGTTTTAGGAGGATCTTAATTTCTTCACTTCATGTTCCTTCCGACTCTTCTTCAGAACCAAAAAGCTTGGGATGATTTCCTTGGAAAAAAAAAATAGCTGTACTAAAATAGACAAAAGGAAAAGGAAAAAAAGTGGCTGCCTTTTTTTTTTTTTTTTCTTTTCAAGAGAAACTTTACCATATTTAGATGAAATGGGATTGTTTTACCAATACAAAGTGTCAATCCTTCAAAAAAATGAGAGGCTGAAAGATACTAATGCAAAATGCTAATGCAGATATTTTGCTTTGATCATCAGAAAGTACAGGTTGGGTTTCATCTCTGCACTGCAAAATTGTATCAGAGAATAAACAAAGTAAATTACTGAAGAAGGAATTCCGAAACCCTGCTACCTGCTACATGTGCTACCTGTTCCTGTAACATCAATAAATACTGAACATTTACTTAGGTTTTTTTTTTCTTGATTGTTGGAGCAAGAATGAATTGGTTCTTACATGTCTTGTGGCTAAGTGAATGCATTTTTCCTGAAAACAGACACAAAACCTGAAAACTGCAAAAGCAATGCTGCCTAGGATCACAACAATGATGTGACCACTGATGAATGATTCTGGGAGAAAGAAGAAGAGTTACACAGAGAAACATTCATTCACTCTCTTAGCTATTTCACAGATTTGTTTAGAACTCCAAGACTAAAGGCAGGCTTTAATTTTATTTCTTTAAAACATGAAAATTGGATCTTTTGCTATGTTCTGATTTTTTGTTGCTGTTTTTGGTTGTGATTTGGTGGTTGTTTTTTTTTTTTTTTTTTTGTGGTGGTGGTGGTAGTGGATTGTTTCTTGGTTTTGGTTTGTTTTCTTTTAAGAAAGCTTACATTCAATTTTCCTTCTGAATTATATTTTGTTACAAATTGAAAGAAAAAGTTATTTCAGAGAATGTTTCAGTCACATAGGCTTGAGATTTTTGCAAAATAGGTACAAATATAAGAAATAAGCATTACATTGATAAATATTAGGCTATAGCTATTGTAATGTAATATACCTAAAGATACCCTTATTATTGGCTGTCAGCAAGAATTACTGTTGAATTCAGCAAGCCTGAAGATATGGAAAAAATAGTGAAAATCTGTTAGATAATGTAAATATGATCTATCTGTATTACCACTCTCTCTCTTCCTGCTTCCAAATCTTTCCTCTTAACACAATTTTTACTCAAGAGGTGAGTAAAAACTTTCTTACTTCAGGCCTGTATCTGCACTTTAGGCTTTAAGGGTATTCAGATCCAGCATGGGTTTGAGTGTCACTGCTTTCTGTAGAGAATAAGACAGACCTGGTAATAGAATTAGTGCAAAGCATACTTGGCTCATTAAGTGAAAGCATGAGTAAAAGATTTGTTATCAGCTGCTTTAATGAACTGCTCCGTATGTCAAGGATCTGAAGAGTTTTCTCTATGTTTATCTGTACATGGCTGTATCTGCATATATGCATAAGATCAGGGTCCAGAGTATTTGGTAAGTTACCTTTTTCCCTTCAGTCAACCTCTCAGGAATTCTACTTTTTTGAATTAATGACAGAGCAGTATTTCTTTGAATGCCAAATGGTAGGGCGATGTTTATTCTAAATGTTATGAAAAAAGTTTATTTTCAGTGGGAGCCTGAGGCCTTGTAAAAATGACAATCATTTCTGGAGGCACAGAAGTTATTGACCAAAATCTAAAATCATGTTTTAATTCTAGGACATTTATGTTTAACAAATGGGGAAATGAGATGTTAGGAGGCTGAAGCCATAAAGTCTACTGAAATGAAAAAAAAAAAAAAATCTGTAAGGAATGAACTGTTTGGAGGACAAATATTTTCAGAGTGTGGAAACAGTCCTTTTAATAACAAAATTAAAAGTGGAAAACCTATATACAACCTCTATTCATCATGCTAAAACAACTATTTTGGGGAAGAATTGTCTGAAACATCTCCTTTAGGTGGCAGAATACTTTCACAAAATGTAACAGCTGAAGCTACATACTGCGTGCATCTGGGGCAGCAGAACGAGCTTTGGTTGTACAGTGTGCACAAGTGATGTTACAGTGACCAAGGGCATAATAAATGAGTAAACAAATCACAGTTTTCTGCTATTGTAATAGTGATCACATCTTTTAAACTCCATCTATGGATTTCATATCTACTCAAATACATTTTATCTGGTTTTATTAATAACGTGACACTAAGTGGAAACCTTATTTCTTTTTACAAGGAAGATGGAGCTATGCTCTTGGATGTACACTATGCTAGCATAAGAAGCAATGCATAGAAATTGTATTTTTCATTAGGTATAAGGAAAGAAAAAATCTTCATAAAGGGAGTGCTTAAACACTGAAATAGCGATGACCAGAGAGTCTGGGGAACTTCTATCTCTGGAGCTTCCAGGCCCATATGGACAACCTGTACATATGGTTTTCCTTTTCATCTTTTGTGGAATTCCCAGAAGAAGTCAGTGGATTTCCAGGGAAATGAAGACTGGAAATTGACAACAACTGGAATAGACTGAAAGAGACAAACCTTTCCACTCTGTACCACAACTTTTTCAAGTGTAACTGCTTTTCTCTAGACAACACAGCCATAAAAGGCTAGTTTCTTTTGAAAGAGTATCTTTAATTTAATATGAAATATTTAAGAAACCAGTCCCTAAAGAGGATGCAAAGGTTATCTTTTCTACCAGAGATAACACTTGAATTCCACAGAGGCTTACCCAGAGGGAAGTCACTTGCAGATTTATCTTTATTACTCCATAAAGAAAGTGTTAAAGCATTTCTGTCTTCAGCAGCTTCCAGTGGTGGCACATGGCTTCATGGTGTCTGGTTCAAAAATACCTCCCTTGTTCTGTTCACCCTCTGCTGTTGGCAGGAGCCATGGATAAAGAAGGATTCACTCACTGTGACCCTTCACAAATTCTCCAGCTCTTGTTCAGACAAACTTCCCCTACAGGGAAGTTTTAAGGATACTGAAAAGCACGTACATCACAGAAGAAATTATTATGGTAAAATTTCTGACTTTTACTGTGTTTTGTCTAAGATTACAAACTGTTGGATATTCAGAAATGCTCCTGGGAATGTGTTCATCCTGTTTGAACAAATTACTGCAGCATATATAATATTATTTAAGAATAAAATTTGAATGAACACATTTTATTACTTACTTTTCTCAAGCAGGGTCGAGATCTTACTTGTGGAAATCCTTCCTCTTCAGGTGACCATATCTATTGCTCTGATAATTCTGTTAATTTCTTAGCACTTTACTGCTGTCTCCCTCCTCCTCTGCTCTTCCTCCTAATCATAAGGGGGCAGAAAGGCCCATAGGCATTGCTCAAGAATTGTATTGGAAAATAGCAATTTAGACCCCCCCCCAAAAAAACCAAAAATCTAGCAATCAGTGTGATCACTGTTACTGGAAGAGAAGCATAAAGCCTCTCTGGTATGTGTTTGAAAGCTGGTACTGGCAAAGAAATCAATCATCTTTTAAACATGAAGTTTCCTGTCATGCTTGAAGGGGAATTTCTTTTGGTAGACAACCTGATTAAAAAGGAAATATCCTCTATTCTGTTCTGAAGAAACCACTTTTTTTACCAATACAGTTCTTCATAAATCAAGAGCTGATCTAGCATATAAAAGATGATGACACATGATTAAAACCTTTCTATGCAACAGTAAACTCTTCCTCGTTATGCCCAGGAGACTAAAAATGATGAGCTAATCAGGTCCCAAGTGGAAACATTATCAACCTATGGAGGTCAGATCCACCTCTGAATATATGTGAAATATACTACAGAAAAAAACTTCATGAAATCTTACAGAAAGCCATAATTCTTTCATGAAGCTCTGGCTGAAGATGTCCTTTCTCTGCCCTTTTGGTTGACTGAAAAAACAGCTCAGTGTGATTCAAATGTTTGGTAGGTCTACATTCTAACAAAAAGGCTTGAGGGCATTCTTCACTTCATAGTATTCTATGCTCTAAAACGTGGAACATGAAGTGAAACATAGGCATTGGAGATCTAGATACTGGATAACATTATCATGTTTAGTCTCCTGATACATTTTTTTATATATTTTATTCTTAATGACAATTTTCAGATACCTTTGTTTTAGCTCATGCCTGCAGTCCTCAATTATCCTAACACTAATCCTAAACCAAAATCTAATACTAACCCTAACATTAGCCAAAACCACAATGACCCTAATCCCTAACTTTAATCCCTAAACCTAACCCCTAACCCTAATTACCCTAACGCTAATTCTAAACCCTAACACTAATCCTAAACCTAACCCCTAACTCTAGTCTACATCATCTACATCCAATCTGCATCTGTTCAGCTGCTTAAAACAAAAGCTTTGCTTCATAGCTCAGGATATTGAGTGAATTCTGGTATAAGTCATAAAAATATATGATCTGTTCCTTGAGCATATTTAATTTTATCACAGCAAAGGCTAGTAAAAGTAGAATCACATATACAATGAGAATGTTTTTCTAGATGGATTTGATGGACTCTATGTTTCAACAAAGTCAAGTGTGTCTGGCAGAGCATTTTTCAGTCCTTTCCTACCAGTAAACAAAAGGCTCATAAAAAGTTTTTGTATAGTATGAAACTGAAAAGAATCCAGATTTTTTGTCATCTTAATGTCTAATAAAATTAACAGACCAGATACTTTTGTCACCTTTGTCCTTGATAAAGACAATCTCCTGTAAGACAATATTTGCTTGTGATGCACTACAGTACTTCATAGGAATCCTCCAACTGTGAAGAATTACAGAAAATGCAGTTTGTCTTTTGTGATCATAAAAGGGAAATCAGCATCATGGTGCTGCAATGCAAATTCTGTCCCTTTCCTGGCTTTAAAAACTTTGTGAAGCTGTGAAAGAAATCACAGTATAAAAATTTGAACACATATGGAGAAAGCTGAATTCTACAGCTATGTACTAGATAATGGCCATTGAGGACCTATGTCCTCTTTTTAGACATGTGCAAGGCTAAAGCTGATCTTTTCCAAGGACTATTAATAGACATCAATATTTTGTGTTCTGTGTCATTTTTGCATAAGTTTTATTATTCTACTTTGTATTAGAAGTCAGTCCTACTGAGAACAGCATGCAGGCATTCAGGTACACTTCAGATAACTTCTCTAAAACACTGCAAGTGGGTATTAGCTGATAATTCAGCCTCAAGACTCAGACTCTGTCTTCTTCACATGACAAAAAATTGTAAGAAATACGAGATATATGGCAGCCAAACATATTCTCATGAAGGTGTGGCTATTTGAAACTGGTTTGGCATCCTGTTCTTTTTGGAGAGGTCTACTGAAGCAAGCATTCATCTCTGCTCTTTGTCTCTAGATGTTTTTGGAGACCAGTGATGCATCTTGCAGACTGTCACACACAAATATGTATGTGCCTGTAAGTCCTTTTGAAACAGATTTACTGTAATGTAAGTATGACTCTGATCACCTCTAGCATATGACTGAGACCTTAGCTTGGCTTTTGATGTTGCAATTGATACCCACAAATGGTTCATTCTATATCAAGACTTTTGTAGCACGCAGGTCTATCTCAGCAGTTTTTATTTTAGGAAACTTCTCAGTTCAGGAGCTTTTGCAGGACATTTTCAGTCTTTAGGACACAAACAGCACCTTACTGAGACTTAACCTCCTAGTGTCTGCTGAATAGCCTATAAAATGAAAACATAAAGTGCTGTGTCTGAGCTGGTGGTCAATCAGCTGTGCACTCTTTTGTTCTGACTTGAAGATGCAAGTCAACAGATGGACTGAAGTCCCTCCAAGCCTGTGCACTGCAACAATCTGGACTGAATATCTGCAATCAGCATCTTCAGACAACTCTTTGCTTATGAAATAATTAAAGAACAAATTCTTTTTGTCGTTTCGTTCAGTTACCAGCCTTTCAATTTGTTTGTTTGGTTTTTTAAATGAATTAAAATTGTGCTTGCCTTATGTTTTGGAAAATAGCAATCCATATTTACCCACCAGCACAGGGAATTAACAGCCTTACTTCAATTGAAGTAGAGTTGAATTAGACAATTATTGATCCAGATGGTTAACTTAAAATGGAAATTAATAGAAATATTTCCCTGAATCAAATTATTTCCTGATAAGACACTGCTCAGTCAATAAGTGACTCTTGCAATATCATTCTGTAATGACATGAACATAGCATTCACATTTCCTTAATCCTCCACATGCCAATCAATAACAGACACACTTGAAACACCTTACATAGTGATGTGTAATTGTTTTTGCTTTAGGAGTTAAAAGGCTGCTTCTTTGACGTGGAGGTCTAGTCTGAAAAGTCAGCTTGCAAAGGTGACAACCATAGGTTTTAATGACTCACTGAGTTTCAGATCAAGCGTGTTTGTTGCATCACTAACTAAATGATCTTTCCCTGTGCAAGCAGGATCATTACAACTCGCCCAGTGGTGCCTTACGCAATGATTCTGCTGGAGATGGCCAGCTAGTTGTGGGAGTTCTCCTGTACACAAAGTTTTCTTGTTACAGGTATAAATACAAATTTCTCTTCTGACTTCTGCTGAAGACTATCCCTCCAAGATCTAGCTATCATTTTCCCCAGTCATTTTCTCCATCACTGTAGGTTAGAAACTGTGGTGTGTCTTAACTAAATGCATCCATAAGCTGTCTGGGTTTAGGTGACCTTTGTTTATCTACTCTCTGTTTCTCTACAGCAGGGATAGTCTCACTGTTACAGCAGGGCTTTTCATCAAATGAAAGTAATCCTAAATTAGATTAATGATTTCTGAATCCACACCTGAAAAAACATTCAGAAAATAAAGGGCCAGTCTGATATTTATTATTTTTTAATCTTGGGTTAAACAGAACTCCCTCTTAATGTAACTATAGCAGGATCTAGGCAATTTGTCTTTTTCTTTCTCCCCCCCCCCCCTTTCTTTTTTTTTTTTTTACATTGCAGAAATCACAGACATTCATTCACTTTTTCAACTAAATTCAGGTGCATAATGATAAAGATTACCCAGATGAAAACAAATAAATGTTACCATGACAACTGAGCCAGACAAGATTCTAACCAATTGCTTAGGGCTGTAGCAGTACCAAATTCAAGATTATTGAAAGCTACTTGTTTTAATAAAGTAAGAGGATATAATTTTAAGTAAACACAAAAAAACAGATTTGTGAGCTGTGTTTCTAGCCTGCTTTGTTACTTTAGCTATGTTTAAGTCTTGTTTCCTGAAGTAGTGTGTAACTACAGTACCTAGACTCTCTGCCTTTAGTAAATCTCCTTCATTTATACTGTGTATTTTCTGTTGCTTCCTTTTGACATTTCCATTCATACTCTAGCAACTGTTCCTTATATTCAGTTTTATTTGTGCATAGTTCAAATCCCTTGTTATGTATTTGTGGACCAATTTATTGCTTAGGGAATCTCAGTCTTCATGATTTCGCTCTAATATATCACTGTTTATTGAACCTGTATTTTAAAATACCAGCAGTTTGGACTTAACAGCTGTTACCCTATGCAGGAGTGCTGCTTTAACCACAGTACTGAAGATTTTTGAATGCTAGTCAGGCTATGTTTATGCTTATCAAAATACAGATTATGAATGTTCTGGAGAATACAGCCTTGCTAAAATTCACATAATGTTTTGTCTTATATAGCTTTTCTTCTGAGTTAGAAGAAAGGTGCCCAGTTTTGGAACATTAAAGAGCTAATTTGGAGTTCTGAGGAGAGTAACTAATAGCTAGAGAGAACATGGAAGGGGCATATACAAGGTATTTAAATGGATTCAACTTTAAAGTAAAACCTCCGTTTAAGTAGGAGAATCAAACATAAGAGAAGACTGAGAGGGGATGTGATCAATGTCTATAAATATCTGAGGGGTGGGTGTCAAGTGGAGGGGGCCAGGCTCTTTTCAGTGGTACACAGTGATAAGACAAGGAACAATGGGTTCAAATTTGAACATAGAAGATTTCACCTCAACAGGAGGAGAAACTTCTTTAGAATGAGGGTGACCCAGCACTGGAACAGGCTCCCCAGGGGGGTTGTGGAGTCTCCTTCTCTGGAGACTTTCAAAACCCACCTGGATGCATTCCTGTGCAGACTATCCTAGGTGATCCTGCTCTGGCAGGGGGGTTGGACCTGACGATCTCTTGAGGTCCCTTCCGACCTCTGACACACTGTGATACTGTGATGCTCTCATTTGTAAAAACAAGGGAGGCCTTTTATACATTCCAGATACCTTTTGAGGGGAAAGAAATTAGTCTATTGTTTTGTGAAGATTTCTTTCTTTCTTTTTGTTTTGTTTTGTTTTTGTATAAGAGAATATTTAACCAAAGGAAAGACCTATGCTGATGATATTTTAGGACAAAGAAAATAGATCCATGTCATTTGACCATAAGATAAAACTCTGCTGCTTTAAGATGTTTAAAAGAGAAATTCCATTAGCAAAAAACCCCCCCCAAACCTAGAGAATATAATAAAAATTAAAGGATTTTTAAAAGAAATATTCCATGTTATGCATTCATATGCATGCTTGTTATGCTATAAGCTGACAAATGGAACCTGTTCCAAAGCCAAGAGGATGATGACATGAAAGTTAGAAAGAATGATCAATAATTAAGAGCAATCAATTCTTAGCAGAATTTGAGCATAAGATGCAAGCATCTCCAAAGGTTTTTGGTATCTTTAGCAGAGATCTTTTGCAATGAAAGAGAAAGGCATTGTTATCTCCAAAATACAAGGACTGCCGTAATGAATTGGATACATACAGTTTCAGGAATTTTTTGAAGAAAATTCATCTTGCATGGACATATGACTAACTCACATATTTTTCCAAATTCAGATGATTCTATTCATAGTCATCTTATGGGAAGGTGCTGCAAACTGAATCAGAGAAAGAGAAGCTTTTACCTTTTACTTGCTTTGCTTGTTGTCCTTTTTGGCCACATTAGTGCTTGTATTGTGCTGCAATGTTGAAAAGTGCTTCCTGAACAGACTGCAGAACAGACAGAGGTGAAAACAGAGGATTTGTATTTATGTAATTTTAGGCAAGCATGACTTAGGGAAACACTGTTTTTCACCAATTCTTTATTTATTGAAGAGGCACAGGCTTTTTGTACCAAGGTGATAGGTTAATATTACAGCTGACAAGAGAAATCAAGCTCACTCTGATTCTCTAACACTTAGATTGAAAGACTAAGAATCTGAAGAACTCACTGATTTTTGCAGTAACCTTTTTTAGTTTTATTCTGACCTTTTTTTTAACTTCATTCTGACATTTCTTTTTTAGCTTTGAAGAATAACACAAAGGATATAAGTCACCCTTTTCCTAGACACGGAAGGTCACTTTTAGAACCTTGATGCTATGAAAAATTGCTCTGACCCAGACCTTTTATTTGAGTAAGACACAGTTTGGAGAACTAAAACCAGCTGCTGCCCATACAGCTACCCTGTAAAGAGGAAACAAGTATCAACAACATGTAAAACAGTTATTCACTTGTCCAAAGACATTGCAAAAGCTAAGCTTGAAACTCACAGCTGACCATGAGAAGATGACCTTTAACGTCTTAATACAAAATATATTTGAGTATGTCACTCCAAGCCCCTTCAAGCAGTACAGAGATCTTGTCAAATTAAGCAGTAAAGTTCTGAGAACAATTTCCTTATCATAAAGCATGTATTACTTACATTTTGTGTGACAAAACACACCTGAAACACCATTATTTCCATGTATTCAGTCTATGTTTACTAGAAGGGAAACCTAGACAGCTGTGACAAAGATATCAGAATGAGAGACACAGAGAATAAGATGAAATTAATTCCTTTTAATTAAGTATATTAGATGATTGCTGTGATTTGTACGTCAACTGCAAATGTACTAATAATTATAAAGGGGGAAAAAACAGTAACATAAAGAACAATATTAATGATGAATATTAGGGTAAACAGAATAATAGAATCATAGAATGGCTTAGGTTGGAAGGGACCTCAGAGATCATCTACTCCGACCTCCCTGACATGAGTACAGATGCCTCCCAATTAGACTTGGTTGCACAAGGCCTCATCCAATCTGGCCTTAAACACCTCCAGGGAAGGGCCATCCACAACAGTTCTGGGCAGCATATTCCAGAGTCTCACCACCCTCATGTTGAAGAACTTCTTTCTAAGATCTAGTCAAAGCCTGCTCTTCCTCAGCTTAAAACCATTCTCTCTCGTCCTATCACTAGACACCATTATAAAAAATGCCTCTCCAGCTTTCCTGTAGGGTCCTTTCAGGTTTTGGAAGGCAAAAAACCCAAACCCAAACCAACCCACCCAATAGCTTAACAAACAAAACTCCCTGAACAAACAGAACTCCTTGAACAAACAGAAACAGCTTCACCTGGACTTGATGATCTCTGAGGTCTTTTCCAACCCAAACAATTCTGTGATTCTATGAATTGACAGCAACCACTTCACTTGCTTTGTCAAGCTAAAACACCTTTCAACCAAGTGCTTCTGTATCACCCTCTGAACACAACTCTGCAAATTGTATCATTTCCCAAATGTGTCTGGAGAAAATGAGGTGCCTGGAACCATTTCTTCCTAGTAAGCAAAGGAAACAACATTAACATTCATTTTAGTGCACATGTTATTCCATGCAATCAAAAAGATGATTTAAGCGTTTTGGCACTGAAAAGCAAAAGACTGGATAGGAAAATAGATGTACATTAAAAACTCAAAGATTTTGCCCTCGTTTTTGTGAACAGACTTTAAAATGCTTTGCAGCTCTCAGAAATAAGATTGTGTTTCTCCCATTTGCTGTTCTCCAAAGGATCCCTAGTTAAGTAATAATAAAATAAGTCTTTTTTTTTTTTTTCCCCATGCTGTTGTAACCAATGCATTTAACATAATCTGTCCCTAAGGGTCCTATTAGCAAGCAGCTTCCTGGCGACAGTGTTCATTCTTTTGGAAGTATGAGTTCAATCATGCCTTTTGCAACACTGCAGTAAAATTAGATTAATGATGCTGAAGTCAATGCTGATATTCAATAGCTAACTTGTATAAGCATATTACCATTATACATTTGTACATTAGCACATCTTACATGTATCTATAACACCTGCCCATGTATTTGTATGCTTATACTATACATGCTTCTATATTACTGTATTAGAATAGGAAGAAAGGCAAAGTACTAAAAAATGGGAAGAACACAAGGGCTAAAGAATGTCAGTCACAACAGACCATGCTTCAGGAGCAAACTGGCATAGCTTCAGCAGAGCTGGGAAAAACAGCCAGTAGCTGAAGATATAACTTCTGCCTGGTGACCATAATTCAGCTCATGATGACCTCCACCCCAAATCCCAAAGTGTTGTAAATAACAGAGCTTCATTTGTGGATAAGCAAATGAAAACAAACAAATATTGTTAAATATTCTTAAAAAGACAGGGTTGCTAACCTAAATTTTATGGTTGCCATCTGGATTTTACATTTGGGATTTGTGATTTTCAGTCTGAAAATCCATCAAAGACCTTGAGGAAAAATGGCTGAGGAAAAGCAGGTCAATTTTCAGTCAAATTAAATCAGCTACCAAGGTTCTACTCCTTTAATGGATCAGTTGCCGAGTCTAGAAGCTGAAAATAACGGCACTGTTCTTTACAATTCATGCTCACTTTGCATCTAGTTCCAAATATTTTAGTATCTTCTTACTAGATAAACTGTGAGGAAAGAAAAAGAGCATCATGTAACCTGAAAAGTCATTTGCTAATCCTGCCATAATACGTGTTTGCTACCTGTGCCAATGGGAGCTTACAAAAGATTACAGACTGTATTTCTAGCCTTGACATCTATCCACAACACTCTTTCAACACCTTTTTTTTCCCCCCTGGGTCTCAGAATCTGTTTTCCCAATGTTTAAAAACAGAAATTCCAAATAAGCCAAAGAAATATTTTTTTCAGCCACTATTATTTAACCATAAACTTTGATAGATTCAAATTTTATATTCAAGTACAATTCTGATTTTGCCCTCTAGGGTTATTAGTAACAGCAGAGTGTTCTTTCACTTAGATTTTCGGTGCAGACTTCTGCCTCCTGCTGAAGCTACTGTTTATATAGTGAGATCAAACTTAATCAGGAACTTGTGAATAGTCTAAGGTACATTTTATTTGGTGTATTGACATTTCACACTTTCTTTACTACCCTTTGTGAAATCTCTTTATCACACAGTGAAATGTCTTTTGAATATTAAAGGATTCTGTTTTTTTTTTTTCTTTCAGTATTTGTTGTGCTGAAAAGGCAATATCTTCTGTTTTAGGCAAGACACACACTTTCTGAGATGACATTGCATAAAGCTATTACTTGCATCTATATTTACAGCACTTTGGGATGTTCTCCAAGAACTTTGTGTAGTGATGCATTCATGTGTCACAGTGATATTAATCTTTCAAATAAATCCAGATCACGCCTATACAGATGTTTATCAAACCCATTTCTTTAAAACTCTTAGTGTAGCATATTCCACAAAATTCATCACTGTTTCCTCTGTCTTAGAGATGAAAACTTTGTGTAATAAGTATTGTGCCTCTTGCTGAAAAAGTGTTCCAAAGATTTCTTGTCCTCCTTTACTGCATACATAGAATAATTTAGCATTGTCCTCCTTATACTAGAAGATGACTGACACTTCTGATTCTCCAAGCTCCAGATGAACCTTTTAATTAAAATGAAATATGTCATGTGGATGAAATACAGAAAGAAAGCAAGAGCAGGTCTGGCTTGCTAAAACTCAGAGAAAAAAGGGTTTGATATGATTAAAACCCACAAACTTTCACTCCCTAGGGGACATCTGGAAGAAGAACTCAGGTCTTGGATCCTTCAAATTCACTGGGAAGTTGTTTTGCTTTGTTTTTCAGTAGGGGAACTTACAATAGCAAATAGTTAAAAGCTTTAACCAGATCTATTTCTAATAAAGGAACAATGATTGAAGAATGGAAAGATTAAAGGAGTCAGAGAAATGACAAGTTTCACAAGCCTTAGACTATAAAAAAAAAACAAAAACCAAAAAAAAACCCCAATAAAAGCAGATAAAACAATAGAGTGCAAGAAAGAATACTTCAATACATACATAAAATTGATAGATTAGGGCTTATGAGAGGCCATTCTTCATAGAAAGTGTTAAAGCATAGTTTCAGTTCCTGAAAAGAGGTGTATTAAGGAGGCTAATCAGGACTAGGCGTAGTGGTTAGAGAGGTTGCAAAAATATTCAATGACCAAAATGAATAAGCAAAGGTTTTAAAAAAATCCTACAAGAGAAGAAAGAAAAATGAGGTTTAACCCCAAGATAAAAAGGCTAAGAGAAAGTACAATGTTAAAAACAGTGGAGAAACGAAATTATTGTCTTGGGAGATCAGTGGTATCTTTATCAAGTTTTATATATAAGTAACAAGGATAGATGCAGTCTGCCTTAGGCAAAGCAAGAAAGGTGGATTCAGCTCTGCAGCTTCTATCTGCCTCCCTTTTCCCTTTCCTTGACTGACAAGCTCTGGTCCATTAATGTTTCCTCAAAACTCATACATTTCTTTTCTGCACTGAGGTTTCCCAATACTGCAGTGGGGGGGCTCATAAATGGTGAGTCAAAGAGGGAGTATCTTCACCTTTTCTCTTTCCACATGCAGCACAGCTCTTAATGGCACACAGAAATACACTTGCCCTTTCTGCACCAGTGTCACTTTACCGGCTCATGTCACATTTGCAATGTAAGGTGTTGTGCACAATTTAATCTTCATTTCACTGGGAGATCGTCCCAGTATTTCTTCACTATGTGCTTGAATTCGTCAGTTACTAATAAAAACACCACACAAATGGAGTAAAGAACCATTTCAGCTTGTTGTAACCTCACAGTAAAATACTCTACAAGTATTTTTCACCAATTACTTGTACAAATACGATGGTGTTATCTAAACCATTTTTCCCTGGCTGGTTAATAGTAATGTAAAGGAAGACACTGACAAATGCTTAAAAATTCAAGTTTAAAAGTTATCTGTGATGCAAAATATCTAGACTATCTACACCTCCTTCACTTTCCTCCCACAACAACAAATTAGAATAGTTTGATTTGATTTGTTTTGAAAACTCCATGTTGGCTGGTTCTTACCACTGTACTCTTATTAATGTTTATGTAACAGTGATGTGTTTGAGTCTCATTCCAACAGACTGGGTGATGCTAAGCCACCTGAATTTCTCTCTGAGAATCTTCTTATTTTTTAAAGATGGATCAGATCTTTGCCACTCTTCAGTTCTCACTACCACCCATCTGTCATATGGTACCAAAGATACCAACAAATGATGTGTTGAATACTACAGCTACTACGGTAACTACTGCAAACTGAATTTCACATGAACTGCCAAACTGTTTATACTAGTCTTTCTTAAATGTTCCTTAAATATGTTTTCTCTGTTCACTCTCTGTTGAATCTCATTCTGACTTTGGGTCATATGTCATTTTTGTAAAGAGGCCTTACAGAGAAGGCAAACAAGAGTGTACTCTTCAGTGTGTCATTACCCTTTGCCAGGATTTTCTTGCCTGTTTGGTAATGAACTTCTATTTTTCTTGTAGTTTTTCTTCTCTTGCTTCAACAGTATTTAGACAAATTTATTTTTCCTTCACTAGGAGTAATCTACTTTGTCTACTTTTCTGGGTTCTTTTGTTTCTTTTTTGTTGGGGGTAGGGTGTCCTCTCAGAATGTACCATCCATTTATGTTCATTCTTAGTCATCTGGTCTTATTTTTAAAAATTGTACAAATTTTTAATACTGTTATTTTAAAACCTTCTCAGCATTCTTCTTTCAGCCATAACCACCTCTTACTATACTTTGCTTCCTACCTTTTCTTTTCATTACAGGGTTTACTTCTCAGTATGTGATACAATCTATAACAGGTTACCTGCCTGCTTGGAGTTTGATTTTCTTTCCCAAAGACCCTATCTTCCTCCTTGCCTATCAAATGAACAAGTATTTTTCCTAACCTTACTCTACTGATCCTTTTCACTCATTCCCTAGAGTAGAGATTGTTTATCCTTCGCAGTCATTTTCTCCAAAATTACCATTTACCTTTGGATCTTCAGCCACTTCCTCCTAATTATCCTGAAGGAAAGCTGAAATAATCAGTATTGCAGCTGACTTCTCTAGCTCCTGTAGAGAGAAAAAAAGGTACATCAATTCTCTCTGCTAGCCAAAAAGAGTGGTAATTGGCTCATTGTCCTTGCCAGAGATAACAGGTTTCTCTGTGAGATTTAAACTCCTACTGGACAGGGTACCAAACTGGGAAAGAAGTCTAGGATCTTACCTCTGCTGAGAAGAACTTGTGGATATTTTATGGTTATTGGAAGAAAAAAAAAAATCCTATGCTAGTTATCTTCACAGCAATACTCAGAGCTCAGGATTTATACTCTGAGCTAACATTCCCCGCCAGGGTATCTCAGCAGTTATTTGCCTGTTTAAACTACTCTTGCCTTCTCTGGAGAAAACTGGGTCACTCCAGGAACTGCAAAGGGATCTGATGTTGCCAAGTGTCATGAATGCCACCAGTTGCCTCAGGCAGAATTTGTAGCCCCTAACCATAAGATACCTGCATTTTTACATCCAACTTCCTCCAAGGTCTTAGAGTCTGCCATTTGAGATATTGTTCAGAATTTGTGCCAGTGCACATGGGAGAGGGGGAAAACTGTTGTTGTTACTGATCTCTCAGAGTTTTCCACTTGGAGCAGATGCCACATATTCATCTGGGATGAAACAGTTCTCTTAATTTCAGACCTAACATCTGCTGTTTCTTGACTGAAGACCTGCTCAGTGACTAGACAACAGCTTTCTTGCTGTGTGAGACAGAAGAGAAGGTTCTCCTTTACACTACCGGGAAGCTTTTTCCCCCTGCTTCTTGCAACTATTATAGTTGCAACAGATTGGCCTCTTCTGTGTTAAAAACCAAAACCTTCTCTGTTCCAAGCAAAAGAGTATGAAAATGACACCCACATTATTCATATGTTTTCAACAGTCACAGCAATATCTAGCCCCAAAAGATTAAAAAATTCCAGAATGCTGTCTTAAAGATGAAATGAGGAAGCAATTTGCAGAATACCCAAATGTTGTGTCCTGAATTTTAATTCCTACAAAAGGAAAGTGAATCAGATCTGAGACTTTTTATTCTAAAGAAAGGGAAAGGAACACATTTTAAAAGAATGAAGTTAAAGCATTTCAGAGTAGTTTTGATTCAGACATGGTAAGGAAATACAGTTAATTTGAGAGTATTTATGATGCTTCCTTCATATGATGTTCATAAACCTGGCTGGAGGCTTCTGGGGTTTTTTGACAGGAACAGTAATAGTAGTAAGCAATTCCAGTTTATAGTGCTGCAATGTGTTTTAGTGAAATAGGAAAGAGACTGTAAATTGCTTTGAGTGAATGTTGTTGCATGTGGATTAGGAGGCATGCTTCATAGTGAGTTGCCATGCCATCACTTTGAGAGATTTTTTTCTTACCCTCCTTAGAGCCATGAGGATGATTAGGGGACTTGAGCACCTCCCCTATGAAGAGAGACTGAGAGCCCTGGGGCTGTTTCGTCTTGAGAAGAGAAAACTGAGAGGGGATCTGATCAATGTCTATAAATATCTGAGGGGTGGATGTCAAGTGGAGGGGGCCAGGCTCTTTTCAGAGGTTCACAGTGATAAGACAAGGAACAATGGGTTCAAACTTGAACATAGAAGATTTCACCTCAACATGAGGAGAAACTGCTTTACAGTGAGGGTGATGGAGCACTGCAACAGGCTGCCCAGAGGGGTTGTGGAGTCTCCTTCTCTGGAGACTTTCCAAACCCACCTGGATGCATTCCTGTGCAGACTACCCTAAGTGATCCTGCTCTGGCAGGGGGGTTGGACCTGACGATCTCTTGAGGTCCCTTCCAACCTCTGATATACTGTGATATTGTGATACTTTAGGTGGCACGTTCAAATGCACAACATCAGAAAAACCTTGGACCCCTGCATCCCCAACTGTCAGTACAGTCATACAATGGAAGGAATCTTAAGGACAAAAAAAAAAAAAATTAGTTGAAGGACTAATGGCAAAGACCTAAAGTCAAATGGATGCTAACTGTTCTTTCAGTATTGAAAAAAATTAAATTATTGTAATGCAGAAGCTGTTGAGAATGAACACAGCAAGCTGCCTGCAGTCGTGGTTACAACATTAGCTCCTGTTTAAGAAGAGAGAGGTTAGATGCCTGTGGAGCAAATATCAAGTTGTTCAAGTCTGAATTGTAGATAATGGAAACGAGAGGAATGGCTGTGAAGAGGCCAGCTGGTTCTCTTAAGAGGCTCTTGAGCGATGCAACACTCGCTTCACAGAGAAAGAGCAGAGGTTTGAGTAATCACAGGGTCTTTGCTGAATACTGTCCCACTCACCATCACTTACCTCTGGTGGGATCAGGAAGCAGTGTTACTAGCTCTTGTCGTTAGGCTGTGGTTTCATGACATGTGTGCATACAGACTGAACTCAGTCAGAAGCAGTGAACTGCTTACTCCAACACCCACAGCAAGTCCCTGAACACTGAACCAGCTCCCAGACTTCAGGCCTCGATGACAACACTGCTTGCAAGGTTGATACCTGGGCTTCTTCTCACTTTGTCCATCACCACAGCCCTGCCTTGAGTACCACAGGCGTGCAGTCTCCCACTTCTGGGCAGGCACACAGCGATAACTAGCAATGCCAAGACACTTCTGTCCTGTAGGCTAGCAGGCAGATGGGGAAGCTGTCCATTTGACAAGCCTCTGTCCAAGCTGAGTGCTTCCAAAAGCATGTGTCTATTTTCAGCACCTAATTGAACAACACATCTTGGACACGCTTGATCTCCAAGGCTTTTGAAAACTGAAGGGCAACTTGACTTTTTTCATCAACTGCTTTTCCTGGAAGTGGAGTATTTAGTAAGCAAGATCTCCAAAAACACTTGGTATTTCTGAAAATCTTTAGTGTGGACTTGTGAATTCTTAAGCACTTTTTACTTTCCCCATGACAGAGGTGTTGTCTTTTCCATCTTTCTTTCATCATGTTAGTGCTGTTTGGCTCATTTATACTCAGTACAAACAGAAATGACAGCCTTTAGCTATGTGAAAACAGTCATCCAGAAAGAAAATTCTCATTGCTCTGACCCAAATTTCAAAACTACTTTGAGCAGTGTATTTTCTGATTCACTCGAGCTGCTCTACAGTTATACCCTTGGTGAGATTTAATTTTCATAAATACCTCCAAGAATAGTAAATTATTCATTATCAAGACCTTTTCATTAACCACTGACATCTTATTGGTTCCTCTCTCTGCTCCCATGATAGAAAAATAGAGCCTATTACACCAGAAGCAAGAAAAGAATAGATGTTTATCACCTAAATTTCATTTAATTCTATAAATACTAAGCATCATTCATAACCTCTGATTAGAAATTTCAGCTCAAGATTCAAGGCTATAGGTTTAGTGCTAGTGTTCCTACCATTTTTAGGTTACTTTTACCTAAATTAACTGTATTAGAACAAAACAAACCAGAACTAAACATGACCATTTTCTCTCTATAAACTATTGTAAATCAGAAATAATCTGCTAAAACTGTTATAATTGCCTTTAGCTCAATTAGTCCATATGCAGAGCACCTCGGTAAACAATCGTGGACAAACTTAGAGGCTGTCTTAAAATGTAAGCTTTTTTAATATACACTTCAATAAACAAAGCCAAAGTGCTGTTTCAAAATGAGAAGCCAAACTGTTTCCACCAAAATGTAGAAACAAAATATTGAAAAAAGGAATATAAAAGTTTTATTTTGGTCAGAATTTTCTGTTCAATTTGAATAGAATCCCTATTTATTCTCTGTGATTATAAAACTGCCTTTTCCAGCAAAAAAAAAAAAAAAAAAATCAAATTATATTCTTTACTTCTGTTTCCTTGCTTCAGATGGAAGAAGATTTTATTGACATCATCTTAACAACGTACATGGAAATTCTGTATTTCTGTCTAAATTGCTGTTCATATCCTACATTTTTGGTGTCCCTCCTGGATTATGAGCCTTTTGTAATGAGCTGATCTGATTTTTATGATGATGATGATCAATAGCTTGGGGCATAATATCATTAGAAATCCCCTGTGAGTTTGCAAATTGTCAGATAGATGAAGAATGCTGCTTGTAGGTTGTGTTTATGACTCCTATGTTTTTTTTTAGGAACTGTCACTGCAAAGCCCTCAAAGTCATTATGTCTCTTCCAAGTTGGTCTTTACACATAAATGTAAGTAATTACTGTTTTACAAATGTGTATCTGCCACAGAGTCTCATTAAAACTTTTCCTGTGCATTTTCAATTCTCATCTTCCTGCATCCTAGTTATTCTTTCTTTCAGCAAAAGCTTGTGAATTTAAAAAAAAAAAAAAAAAAAGTAGATTATGGACCCCTTTGATTAAAAAATAAAGAAAAAAAAATTGCATAAACCAGCCAAGTGTTTGGAAGCATTGATAAACTTTGGAGTCTCTAAAGATGACCAAGTGTTAATCTCCATGTTACACTCTTCTGAATAACCTTTCCATGTCATTATCAATTAAAAACAAACAAAACCCAAAAACCAAAACTGAAAACCCTCCAATAGCAATCTTGGATCCAGATTGTTTCAGAATCCTTAGCTGCATTCACTCAATGTGATGATTTAAAGGTGAATGAGACCTCTGAGCATTTTTGCCAAGGAAGGCTTTTTCACTGAAGGTCAAGAGCTTTTAAGGACCAGAATTTCAAATACAACAGGACATGGAAAATAGAAAATGAACTTCATTTTCAGAAGTGGAACTGGTGAGGTATTCTGGAGGTGTTTGGATGACGCACTTAGTGCCATAGTCTAGTTGATTAGCCAGGGTTGGGTGATTAGTTGAACTTGATGATCCTTGAGGTCTCCTTCAACCTAGTTAATTCTGTGACTTCATGTGATGGATTAAGGTAAACACCTCTGAGAATGTGATCCTTACTGTAAACATCTCTTTCTAACATGGGATGTATCTTCCTGCCATACTCACATGATAAAAAAATAATGACAAAATTTAAAATCGTTCTCCTGAATAAAAGCTATTTGAATGTAATTTGACACATGCAGCCTCCATCCCTTGGTTAGAGCTGTTAATGGCGATTTCAGTGGATACAGCAAAACACACACAAAACATTTCGAGGCATGTAGCCTAATTAGTGCCCTCACTAGGATGTCTTGTCTTTGAATCAGATCTCAGAGAGCTGATACATCAGACGAAAGAAAACCCCACAAACCTTTCATCATAAGAAATGGATGTTTAAGATTTTCCTTTCAGTGACAAGAAAATACCACAGTAACCACATTCACTTGATATTTGCTGTGTGTATAGAAAACGAGGACCCAGTTTGTACTAACTGAGAAATTAAATTCATTTATTGATAAGCCTTCATATGTCATCCTTGTACCATTCACTGATAAGCTTCTGCAAATATAAGGATATAAGTGAGTTAATATGCACTGGTGATGGACATCACCATGGTTGGACTGTATCTAAAGTATATGCTGAGCTTCTGGGTTTTATGTGATTCTTTGGTTGCAGGTGTTCTTGTGAATCCTTTTTTTTTTTTTTTTTGGGGGGGGGAATTGTTTGGAGGGTGGTTGTTTTGTTTCTCTGGGTGTTTTGGGAGTTTTTGTCTTTTGTTATTGTTTTTCACTGGAAGATTAGTGGTGGTTTTTTCTAGTTTATTATTGTTTATTTGACAGATATAGTTCTTTGAAAACAAATGGCTGCAGTAAGGACTGCCATCCTCATGGAAAGTATTTTTAGTTCTTAAAATAGACTGGCAATAATTCAGTTCCAAAAGATATAGAATACCCTGAATTCCAGTTTAATCAAGGTGACTTCAAAATGCATGCTCATTAGTACTGTGGCAGGAGTACAGCTTACTAAATGAAGGAAACAGAAGGTTAATGAAATCTCTTACATGTTGGTGAAAGAGCCAAATCTATACAGGTGGATTAAATGTTGAATATTATCGGCAGGCCACCTTTGTATTTCCAAAGTTTAAGCAATGACTGCAATAAAATTTTCATTATTTTATAGACTGACAGACCTCTGCAAATAATTTCTGCTGATTAAGTCTATTTTCTCTGACACTTGTACCAGAAACCCTTTATGCACTCAAGAGGCTCCCAAATTGTCATTTCTGCCTTGAAAGGGAGATTAAAACTGTCACTCAACAGCAGGAACAACAGAAGTTGTTGCATAGTCTGGATGGTACAGATGATTGCTAGTGGACTACAGCACACAAACTTTCACAGTAAGATCACTGCATTGTGTGTGGTGGCAATGGAAAACAATGCAGCTACTTTCAATAGCTATTCATTTGGAAAGACTTGTGTGTTTATGAAGTGGAAAACTGCCAACTAGAAACAGCAGTGACAGCAAGTTGATGTATTGTAAAGTTTTATTCCACACATTTTTCCAGAAGTATCCTCCTACACAGAAGAGGCACACAGTTGTCTTCACTACTGAAATTACTACTCTGTCATAAACAGAGAGGGAACAGGCTATGATCACTGGTCACAAAACCGTCAGCTTCATGTCTGATCAACACACATGGCACCTTCTGAGCCCTTCCATCAGGAAGAACAATCCTTTTGTCTGCTTTTGTGATACTGATGGTTAGGAAGAGAGGCACATCTCTAGTGTTGATTGGGCATGATTTATTACCACTCCAATGTAACAGATCCAGCATATGAGCAAGCCTGAAATAAAGGCTCTGCAGGACTATTTGTTCATCAAGCTCTCTGTATGAAAAAAAGTGGAGAAATAAAAGAGGGAGATGAAAAAGCATACTACTCAAAATGTTTATTTCAATGCTTACTGTAGGCCTTACTCAAGACATTTTAAGATTCACTATCACACAATTAATATTTTTGCCCATTTTATCGAGCTTTTACTAGCTTGTACAGATACTAAAAAAATAACCCAGAAGTGAACCAAAGTGTGTTTTAGACGTGTTTATGCTCTTGGATGCTTCAACACACAGGAAAGGATCATTACCTTCACATTTGTGTTTTCAGATGCTGAGGTGCAGCTTCATTGTGCCCTCCTGTGATAACACTGTGCCCGAAGTGCAGAAAGCTCCTCACTGAGATGCCAGGTATTAACATCCCACATGGAAAAAAGATGAGCCTCTGGGGCTAGGGAAGTGCTTTTCCCTCAGTTGTAATGGATTTTTTTGCTCTGTAATGGGATTCAGCATACCAATGTTTTGATAATTTAAATCTTTCTCTGTCTAAGCATCTGGTGTTACTGTGGATGCTCTAAAGTAGATGAGGTATGGGCAAGGGTGGCAGCTATGATTTCAAATGCATGGAAGACCAATGCCTTTCTGGGGATGCGTTAGAAAGCCACACAGGATACCACAGAGCTTCTTGAAAGTAGAAACAAGTATCTTAGCACATTTGTCACTCTATGGCTGTCCACATCTGAAATAGTTACCCTGAACTCCACTGTTTTATTCTTGGTTCATCCATTTACAGGTGTACCTTTTATGTTTGTTTAGTGCAGCTAAAGATCCAGGGGGATACTGTGTGCTAGACTGTCACTTGTTTTGGAACTGTTAAGTCTCCTTTTCTTCTCATAAACACTCACTCTGCAGGAGACTATGGAGAAGATCACTGAAATCTGCACAAAATAGTTTAGCTTAATTTCTTAAGCCTTCAGTACAGTTTAGATGCTGTTTTTGTTTCTCCAGAGGTAAACAGTGCTCTCTCCTGTGTGAGATATCCTGTGGGGATATTTTTCTGTCTATCTCACTGGTTGAAGGGGAATTATATTCCTTACTCTCATTATCTGTCATTGTGACTTCTTTGCTCTTTGACTTTGCTTTTAATGTGTAAACTTTCCCTATAGCTAATCTTTTAATTCTTCATTATCCTCTGGTTCTAGCTGTTTGTGATTAACATCAAAAGAAGAAAAGATGACAGAGAATAGCTAAGTGAGTATTACAGACTTCTAAATCTCATAATAAAGTGCTGGTTCCAGTTTCTTTGGTAATGACTAAAGTAATAAAATAGTGGAAGATGTTGTTGTTGTTGTTGGTCTTTGTGTGCAGTTAACCTTTAAAATTGCAAATGATTTGTCAAGGAAACAGAATCTTAATCCATAAAGAAAGAGTCAGTTTTGCATATTTCACAAAATCATAGAACTGTTGAGGTTGGAAGAAACCTTTCAGATTATTAAGTCCAGCTGCTCACCTCAGGCTCACGATCTCACCACTATTGCTAATCCACCTTCACTAAAACATGTCCCTAAGTGCCACATCCACATATCTTTTAAATACCTCCAGGAATGGTGACTACACCACCTCCCTGGGCAGCCTGTTCCAATGCTTGATAACCCTTTCTGTAAAGAAATTTTTCCTAATATCCAACCTGAACCTCCCCTGGCACAAACAGGTGATTTCCTCAACCTCCTCTTCTGAAAACTAAACAAGTCCAAATTCCTCAACCATTCCTCACAAGACTTGTGTCTTGGGCCTTTATGGCCCTTCATCAGCTTGGTTGCTCTTTGCACACACTCTAGCACCTCAGTGTCCTTGCAATGAGAGCACAGTGAGAGCCAAAACTGAGCACAGTACTCGAGGTGTGGCCTCACCAGTGCCAAGTACAGAGGCACTACCACTTTCCTACTCCTGCTGGACACAATATTCCTGATACAATCCAGGATGCCATTGGACTTCTTGGCCACCTGAGCACACTGTTGGCATATCCTTGACATACCCTTGAATCACAAGAGTTTTTTGTCTGATTGGTCACACTCTCTGAAACCTATATAAACCTCTTTAACATCACTCAGGTTGCAAACAGCATGGATTAACAATAGCAACAGAAGACAAGCTATGGAAAATATGTTGACTGGTGTCACCTAATCGTTACATACTGTGAAGGAAACCACTCCTGCCTCACAGCAGTAGGAAAAGGAGATCAGATCTACAAAGATTTCAGAAAGAAACTAAGCACTGGTATGCAGAAATCCCAAGCAAGTTATGTTTCCATAGTGACCACAAATGGGGTTTTTGCTGTCTATTAAGCCATTGCCTCATGAGCCTGTTTGTCATATCCACCCTTATATGTCCAGGTATGAAAACACACTAACCCAAGATCTAGAGATAAGCAATATGACAGTCATATGAACTGGCAGTATTCTCAGCTTACTCATGACATATCTGCAAGCCACCAATGGTCTTGCAGCCTAGCAGTCACAAAGCCTGATCCTTGGAGGATGCTTACCACAGAGGCAATGAACATCATCAAAAGTAAAAGCCTGCAAAGGCAGCCACAGAAGTTGAATGACCCAATGAAATGTTTGAGGGCTTTTCTCTTCATGGGCAAGAGACATGAAAATCACCCTCATTCAGACTGAAAAAAAAAAAAAAAGAGAAAGAAAGAAAAAGGATGAATTAATAGAAAACAAATGGGAAATGTGGAAAATAAGGTTTCAGATTTTGTGTGCAAGAGAGGCAGGATTCAGTCATTTGGAATATTGTTAATTTATGGAATTGCTTTAAAAAGTACAGAGCCTGTAAAGGTGTTAATTCAACATAACACATTCTGTCTCATGAGATTTATTTAAGTGAAAATGTCATGCTGGTTATATTTAAAATAAGAGTTAATTGTAATTGCTATTTTAAAAAATTGTTAGATCACTGTGAGTTTATCTCAGCTGCAAGCCACTGTAAAGTATACAGTTAGATTGCTATATTTTTGAGTGTCGAGGCATATTAGGGCCTACAAGTTTACACAGACCTCACTTTTTATTATCCCACAGGGAAAAGATGTGTGAAGTAAAGCTAAATAGAGAATCCAGACATCACTCACGAATGCTTTGAATTTTGAAATGAATAGCCTTTGTGTTCTGGCCCAACAGGAAGGAGAACGTTATGATCCTGGCAAAAATGCCACTGAGGTTTTGAAGAAGTGCCTGGAGTTTTCCCCCTGAATAATTTATATGATAGATGTAGAAGATGTAGGGAGCAGATGAAGGCTGACAGCTGAGAGTTCAGACTTTGGGCATTCAACAAGGAATCTCACCATTCAGGAATAGTCACCTTTCATTCCCCATGCAATTAATAGAGAGAAGATAGCAGCTGAAATGTGCCTATCTTAGGTTGAAAATGCATCAAAAGTTTTTTGTTTCCTTGTTGTGAGTTGAATGGACTTCTTTGGTAAGACATAATAGGGGAGTGATTTTGCACCAAGCAAATTATTCATGTATTCTGTTTTGTTTTAATTTTACATGAGGGATGCAAAAGTAAACTGAAAGTATTTGCTCCCTGCAAGTTTAGTGTCAAACTTGGAAAAGAGAGATGAACCTAAATATTCCTCTTGTACAAGAGAATTTACACTTGGCATTGGCAACCAGCTGGAAAAGCAGAGACATCCACTTCTCTTATGACTTTCTTGCTATTATTAGATCCATCAAAGAGAGGATAATGATTTTTTAATGAGAAGCAGAAAATGCTGTAACTGTGATTTTAGGAGAAAATTTGCCAAAAAAAAAAAAAAAAAAAGAGTGGATGAAAAAAAATCAATAAACCAAATATGAAAACCTCCAAACACCCACAAATCTACCACCTTTTCTCATCAGAAGATCAAGAAGCCTTTTTTTCTGTACATATTTGATCAAGGTCCCATTTACTACCATGGAAAAAAAAAAGTAGATAAGGCATTTTTCTGTACAAAATACAAATAAACATCTTTGCAGAATCTGTGCATGATTGAATATATCACCACTCTAAAGCTGTGTGTTACCTAAGTTCTAGTCCTGGATGCTCATCTGGAAGGAATTTGTGAAGGTGAATAACTTTGGACCACAAATCTGAGTGAAACCAGATAACCATAAATATAGCTACAATTTACCATGCAACAGCCAGTAACTTCCAAGAGGTCCACACAAACTGTTGAATAGACTGAGAAGTGGCTGAAAGATAGAGCTCAGAGACATGTGGTCAGTGGCATAGAGTCTAGCTTAAAATCTTTAGCAAGTGGTGTTCCCTAGGGATCAGTACTGGGTCCAGTCCTGTTTAACATATTCATCAGTGTCCTGGATGAAGGGAAAGGCTGTACCCTCAGCAAGTTTGCCAATGACACAAAAACCAGAAAGCTGTGCTGCCACCCAGCATGATCTGGACAGGCTGGAGAGTTGGGCAGAGAGTAACCTCATGAAGGACGAGCGTAGGGTACTGAACTGAGGGAGGAATAACCCCACATATCAGTAAAAGGTGGTGCCAGGAGGATGGAGCCAGTCTTTTTTTTCAGTGGTGCTCAGTGACAAGACAAGAGGTAACAGGCACAGACTTGAATATAGTGCCATCTAAACTTGAGAAGGAATGTCTTGTCTTTGAAGGTGGTAGAGCTCTGAAGCAGGCTGCCTGGAGGAGTCCTCTCTCTGGAGTCATTCAAAGCCTGCCTGTGAAACATGCTCTTGGTGAACCTGGTCTGGTGGGGAAGTTGAACTAGAATCATAGAATCATAGATGATCTCCTTCAAACCTTATCATTCTGTTATTCTGTGAACTATTCCTAACCTCTGCCTCACAGATAGTTTCTCTGTCCCCACAGAAAACCTGATCCCCAAAGACAATTACAGTCTGTCCTAGGGAAAGGACAGTATCCCATGTCTCTGCAGCTGCCAGATAGCTGTAAATGGAAGAGAATGTCAAGAGGTTGATCATGCCCTGAGCATGGATGAAAGAAAAAAAAAAAAAGTCTTTGTCATTCTGGTTAGAGGAAATATTTTCTAACCTCAAGCTGAGAGATCAGTTTAAGCAGGAGCATGCTGGTGAGACACCACTAACAGGGTATTGAAACACTTCTTGCTGTCACTGATGAACCAAAATACCATGCCCAGGGATTGTTTTCCAGCTGTAGTGAATCTCTGATATTTCAGAAGAAAACCAATCTTCGCCATATCCCAAAAGGAAAGTTAGACATCAAACAAGAAAAAAAAAATTTCTTCCCATTTCCTGCAGGCACCAGTAGACCCCAGGAAGTATGCAGTGAACTAATTAAATATTGTTATGAACTGTGCATAACAAACTCACCATGACCTGTCTCCTTTCATTCTCTTTTTGGAAGCCAGACAAATTATCTTATCCTGCCATCACACAGTTTAATTTCAAGCATCTGTCTCATCCTTTTCCTTTCCTACATTCTCCTCTTGAACAAATCACTCCAAGTTTCTATGATTTAATCATTTCCACTGTAATAATTAAAGTTCTTCATCTCCATGGCAGTCTGGGACCTCCTTGCAGAACTTCTCTTTCCATTAGAATCCTTCTAATTTTTAGTTTAGAAAAATTAATTCCCAGGTCAGCCCCAAATATAAACATTTTCTCGTCACTTTTTCAGGCTTCTCAAACTGCCCTTTTTAAATTTGTTTTAATCTATTTTCCTAACGATCCACCACTGTTCAGTTTGTTAATCTCTTCTTACTAAAGGTGAGCAAAATGTGGCTTAAAAATGACAAATAAATTTTAGGCAAACTTAATTTATGGAATTTATTTAAGCCTGGGTGAGAGATGAGACATACGAGACCAGAATAAATGAAAGAGTTGGTGGGTTCAGGCTGATTCAGGATGTTACAGCCTATGCTATCTGTGAACCTCTAGAAAAGAATGATTTCAGGAAGACTTATCTGAAGATTTGCTGCTGGGAAACATGTTCTAGGGAGGCAGAAATATTGATGAATTCTGACAGTAACCTACAGTGACATCCCACAGGGCTGTGTGGTCATGCTAGGTGTCAGACACCCTCTCATTTGGTCACTGTGGATTATGATGTAAGAGCTGAAGCTGCTGAGGTTTATCACTTTCAGTTACTTTTGCCATTAAGCTACTTCTGCTTTTGTTAGTCCCTGAAAAACAAGAGGGATTTGGCTACAGCTGCTGATGTGAATATTTGTGATGTGAATCAGAAGTTGTAACTTCTGAATGTATTCTATAGACAAGTAATTTTGAGTCTAATACATTCAGCATTTTGAGACATTCAGGCTGAAAAGAGTGTTTAAGAGCTGATGCTTTGACTCCTTGTTGCAACAAATTGCAAAGATATCTGCTGTCTGCTAAGCAGGTAAATTATTACAAATTAATATGAATTAGACAGAAGGAAAGTTTGCTATTCCAAATGCAAACTATTGATTTCAACAGGAACCTCTGGAGACAGAGTATCAGACCTCCTATTAACTCAACATTTCAACCCAGAAGTATAGTTGATAGGCAAATCCATCACTGAATGAAACATTACAGTGTACCTTCTGTACTGGGCAGGGTAACACGTTTCAGGATTGTAAACCTAGCTTCAACAAGAACGGAAGAGTTTTCCACAAGCATTTTTTTTAATTTTTTTTGTTGTTGTTGTTTTGCTGTGCATTATGAAAGTATCTTCTCTGTTCTCTGTACCCATGCATTTATCCCACAGACTTAACAGATAGTTTGTAATGACATTGAGCAAGCATTAAAGAAAGTTTATTGAACGTCTGTGTTTTACTAGATTCACTTTCTGCTTCTTATGCTATTCAGAGGCCTGTGCTAGCAAAATGACTTTAGAGAAGATAGTTCAGAAGTGAACAGGTTTGTTATTTTGGTCAAAGCCATGAAAGAAGTATAGAAGACAGCACTAGTACTCCCTACCTTCTGGAACTTATGCTCTCTTTCATACCAGTAACAGTCACATTAAGAGTGAGGATGGTGCAGGGTAGTGAGGCAAGCACATCAAGGAAAAATGCCCAGCCCTGTACTTATGCACTCTTGCTGAGGGCAGTGCAGCTAAGTACTTTAAAAAATTTGCAATTCACACTCTAGTTTCTGTGTCTTTACAATGAAGGTAGTGTGAATGGCAGCAATATGATGTACCTCTGCTGCACAGGAAGCTAGTCAGACCATCTTTGCTCAAGAAAGTTCAAATTGCTTCTAAAAAAAGCTATTGTGATAGCAACAGCTTCGCACAACTGTTTCATGCAGTTTTTACCAAGTTATTCTGCTATTATTCTGCTCCACCTGTGCAGAACAGAAAGTGCTTCTCTCCTCATTAGTAAAGAAAGGGCCATGGCATGGTTAATGCCTCCCTCTGGAATTCCAAAGGCTGACAGTAAAGATAGACAGTTTTCCATTTTTCCCCCCAAATGGCACAAACCCTGAGGATTACTATTCACTTTGGGAGGAAAAGAATGAATAACTGAAAAATAAAAGGGCAGATTTCCCCAGCACAAACTGCAAAGGAATATTCAGTGCATCAAAAATTAGCTGAAATAAGGGTGACCAATAATAGAAAGCATTCCCAGAGCATTCCTTCACAAATTCATTGCAAATTACTGAGCAGAACTATTATACAGGCAGGAGTTAAATGCTGCAGAATAGTGTATCCATGCTATATTTTTCTTATCTAGGGATAGATTTTTTATTGCGAAAATCTAAATGTTGCAGGTGGTATTCAGAGGCTGCTTCCTGTTCCAAGAAATAAATATCTGTTATGAAAGCTCACAGGGAATTTTTTTTATATGAAATCAGATGAAGAAGGAAACATGACATTTGATGACAGGCTAAAAGCTGCTACTCCAAGTAGCTCAATGAATGAGTTTGCCTGAGTAAAAATAAAGTTTAAAAAAAAAATGCTCTCCATGCTTGGCCCTACATTTACACCCTATTTTTTTTGTGTGCTTTTTGTGTGCTTCATCAGGAGGGTTTTTCTGTCTACTTAGTCATCAATCTTCCTTTAACTGCTGCGTAGCGTTATGGTGGATCTCTGCCCAGCAGCTACTCTAAAACACAAAAATCAACCAGCATCTTGTTATTTGTGTGCATTAAGACAGGCCAGAGCAGTAGGGAATGCTCAATGTGGGATGTAATGAAGGAGTAACTAGTGAAAAATGTGTGATAGAAAGCAGTCTAGCATTAGTGGCAAGGAAGAGGAGGAGAGAAAAAGAAAAGACTCCTATCACAGTGGGCCAGAGCCATAACCCACCATGCTAGATAATTTGAACACTCCATCACATCTGAGCATAGATAAATTTCTTAGATGACAGGGACACAAAGTCTTTTATGATTACTTAGGTACCTTGACATAAATGGCCCTATTCCTCAGTTGTGTGGCAAATCAAGTTAATTACTGCTTTTCATCTGTGCCCAGTTGGGAGCGGCAGCAATGATTTCAACCCAAGAGCTGATGCTGAGCCTGTCCCACTCAGGCTACCTGACTGGTGAAGTCTTTAGAGGAATGACAGGCTTTACAAAGAACATGAAAGGCATTGTAGGTGTCAGTCTTTTTCACAGTTTGTATCTCCATGACTGATAGTACATGGTCAAATGGAACAGCTGTACTCAGAGATAACATTCACATTATTCTGAATAAATTATTGTGTTTCCACCAGTCTGACGGAAAGAGTGCTGAAAGCAGAGTCTCTCCAGTCAGACTAGCAGCTATTTGCACCAAGTACTTCTGTCATAAACAGATCCTCAAAAATAACTTTATATAAAAATAAATTGTTCAGGTTTACACTTAAAACAATTGAGCATTGTTTCTCATATACCATATAGCCATTTGAGAAATGTGTTACTGTTCATCTGTTTTTAAACAAGTTCAAACCATCTATTTTGTCATTAGGACTCAAGGGGAATTTAGAATCATAGAATGCACTACTTGGAAGAGACCTATAAAGGTCATCTAATTCAACCTGCCCCCCACAGTAAGCAGGGAAATCTCCAACTAGATCAGGTTCTTCAGAGACTCATCAAACCTGACCTTGAATGTCTTCAAGGATAGGGCTTCCACGACATTCCTGGGCAACCTGTTCCCGTGTTCCATTACCCTCATAGTAAAGAACTTCTTCTTAATGTCCAGTCTAACTCTACCCTTCTGTACTTTAAAACTGTTGCCCTTCTCCTGTTGCCATATGCCCTTACAAACGGTCCCCAGTTTTCTTGTAGGCCCCCTTCAGGTACTGGATGGCTACTATAAGATCTCCTTTCATGTAAAATTTTGATTTTAGCTGCAGTAGGGGCAGCTTTGGATGCCCAGCTGTGTCCATGCGTACTGGTTCTGTGAGCCTCACATGGACACAGGCAGGCAATAGACTCAGGGAAGGAATGATGTTGTGACCTTGGTCTTTTTTGGTGGCTAACACTTGAAGCCTCTGTGTATTGGCAGAATCTCAGGGATTCATAGCTGCAGTGATCAGAGAGATCCCTATGCCTATCAAGAAGCAGCATGTGTAGCTGTCTGTACCTGTCAGCTGCCAGGTCTGTGTCTGCAGAGCAGGGATGGACATGGATTTTGAAAATTTTAGGAGAGTAGGGTAAAGTATGTTCAGATTTAAAAGAAAAGCATTATAGGAAAAAGGCTCTGCACCAGAGAAAAGCACATAACACTGCCTCCTAGCGTGTTGCTTTCCCATGCATCCTGAGAGAGAAACTAAAAAGTCCAACCTCCCTGGCTATTTCAGAGAAAGAGCTGCTTTCTGGATTCTGGACACAAAGAAAAAAACAAACAAACAAACAAACCAACAAACCACCCACAAAAAAAAACCCAGCCTCTTGTGACTGCTTAGGCCTGAGAAATATTTGTCTTCTGTTTGGGTAGCTTTTTGCAGTGAATACTACCTTTCTCTCACCCTCCTATGTCCTGATGGTTTGTTGCTATTGCCTGAATAACTATCAGCAAATTCTGTTAGGTGTAAGTTTCACCCTCAGAAAGAATTTGGGACTAAATTCCTTTGTGTCTCTAAGGGACTTTGAATTCCCAAAATGAAAATTCCAGTAAAGCACAGTGTTGTCTTCTCCTTGGCTAAAAATTTGGGCCATCTGCAGCTGATGACAAATCCTGCATTGCTGAAACGGAGAAGCAACATCAGTGGCAAAGAAAAGATATATATTCAGGTTGACACAGTGGTCATTCAGCTCCTATGGTTTTTGATTGGAACAAGTCCGTCTGGTGAAGTTCATTCTGGGCCAGCATCTTTCTACATTCTGCATTTATGCTCCATGATATCTAGGTTTTACATTTGGCATTGGAACAGCTGCTTGTTGAGAGAGCTGCTTCTTCCCGCTGGCTGCTTGGAAACCAGTTTCACATCCTGTGTAATGTCTATTGCAGTTGCACTGTAAAATAAGATTTTGGGCTCTTTACTTTTACAAGATGATCTTAAACCTCTTTCAAAGATGTGAATAGCATCCTCTGCAGGTGTTTTACCACTCTGACTTGTGACAGAGAAATGGCCTGAAAGAATGACACATTACATCTGTGTATATATTAAATATAGCTTGGAAACCCTCACATGCCATTAAGTGTTTCTGCAGCTTCTAGAAGCGTTCAGGCTGTCTGGTGGAAGTATGTTGTCCTATTTCTACTGGTTTCATGAAAGGAGTATGAATCCTATGCAAACAGGGGCTCAGACCAGCTAATGCTACTGCTTGATCTGCCTATCCTCCATCTTTATGCTATTGTTCTAGT
Organism: Indicator indicator; assembly: GCF_027791375.1. Classification (NCBI taxonomy): domain Eukaryota; kingdom Metazoa; phylum Chordata; class Aves; order Piciformes; family Indicatoridae; genus Indicator; species Indicator indicator. The sequence goes on along the minus strand of NC_072021.1, from coordinate 16,637,090 downwards.
AGTGCAAATTAGTTACAAATTATTTTCGTGATCTCATATTCAGAAAGAAAAAAAAATCCCTCTTGCTTATGGGAGTTCTTATGAGGGTTCTGGAAATCCTTGATTCAATTAAGTCTCTGTGGTTTAGACTCAAGTTTTCCTTGCTGTATAATTGATGTAATTTTGCTCTAAGGATATATTGTTAACTTTACGATTCACTTTTACAGTCTGGGTTGTACTAGAAAATTTAATGATATACACATTACAAAATTCTTTAAACAATGAGAGAAAAGAACACAATATCTTTCCTAAACCATCTCTTCTTCCACTACAAGATCCTTATTTCTCATTTACACTAAAGCCCTTTTATATTATTCCAGCTGTAGCAGCAAAATGTGAATGGGTTGCATTTATCTAACTCTTAGTACAAATAAATACAAGTTCTCAAGTTTTCCTTCCTCTCTGAGCTTTGAGGTAGAGACATTCATTCTGTGATTTGCCCAGTTTTTCTAGAGGATAAAGACAGCCAGATCTTATTGCTTATCTGCTCTTTATTCTTGAAAGCTCATCAGCACACACAGTCATTAAAGTACAATACAATGTGACATGCCTGCCACATCATTGACTGACAGATTGTCAACAATTTCATTTTCACAGCAGCAACTGCCCATAGAACTGTGCTGAAAAATAACAGTATTTCCCTTCTCTTTGGGCAGATAAAAATCCAAGTTTTTATTTTTCTAGCTTGGAATTCCAATCCTACAAAAACCAAAACTATTGCATCTATCTCTGTAAGCGAATTAGTGTTCTCACTAAGCTTTTGCAATGAAGAAAAACACTAAGCCTTTATCTATTAATTATTTCCATTCTTAAGTACTAAGTAACTTATGTTCTTTAACTGTACTTTTTAGCAAAATTATGTTTACAGGCAAATAAGACTAATTAATTTTAAAAAGAAAATTCTTTTTTGTATTCTTGAATGCAATGTATTCTTGAATGCAAATGCAGTTTCTCAGGGAATTTTGTTCACAATAAGGTTTTGTGTCCTATTGGTGTAGTTAAGGTTTTAAAAGCATTCCATAAAGCAAGATTTGCATACATCAGTACTGGCCATACACCACAGTTGTTTTCCAGTATGCTGATTTCCAGTGAAGTGCTTGGGTATTTTCACAAAACATGGTAAAATAAAAGAAAAATAATTTGATGGGGAATATAATGACTTCTGGCTGAGAAAAAGGTGAACTAACTTTAGCAAACATATTAAAATATTAGTGCAAAGATCTTGGAGTGACTCATTTAACATAACTTACATACCTTTATTTCCAGTAATCCTCAGTGATATATTTACTTCCATTCTATCCTTGGACCAATGGAAGGTCATTTGCATTGCTGTAATTCTACAAAAGCATTTAAATATGCAAATTCAGTCTGGAATTGAAAAGGAGGTTCATATCTCTTTCATATTCAGATAATAACATCTAAACATTAATCATCTCTCTGTGCTTTTACTACCAAACCCAGTTACATGATACTTAATTAAATAGTCCTGAAAAGAAATGGAGATAGCTGTCAGTGAACACACATTGTCAAAGTAATATGTTAGCTTGTTAAATGTTAAAATCATTGTGTGTTAGCTATTGCTGCACAGTGTTATATCCAATTCACCATAAGTTTCCCTTTTCATACAATACAAAAATGGTATTGGAGCAATGCCATGAGAGCTGGTACACTGAACTGTCTTTTTAAAAGCTGCTGTTGAAAATGCATGAGCTTTGATAAGGAATAGGATTTTGGAGTTTTTTGTTTGTTTTGGTTTATTTTGTGTGTTTTGGGTTTGTTTGTTTGTTTGTTTGTTTTACACTAACAGGTCAGGAAGTGGTTGGACAGCTCTATTGCGACCTTTTCAATCTATTAGAAAACAAATATGTGAACAATGTATGATGTCTGATCATTCAATCTGGGAGCTGGCAAACTGTGACTCTTGGCTCTGGTCCTAAAAATACCCAGACAAAACCAGATTCATGTTGTGTATCCTATTATCTGAGGGTCCAAAGACAATGAAGAGAAGGAGAAGCTTTTTGTTAAATTTCACAGAGAACATATTAGCAAACCCACAGAATCTCAGGCTATTAGTTGTCACCCTACTTCTAAATAAACCCCCTTAATGTAAAATTAAACTCCTGGAGGAGCCAGGTTAGCTCTGTAGTGCTGAAATTAGAGAATCAAGAAAAATATTAAGTGTAAGTGAATCTTCTATGAAATGTTATTGCTTTCATGTCACACTAAACAGAATTACATGATACTTTTAAAACTAGTATTAAGCAGAGTATGAGCTTGTAATTGAAATGCAGAGTGCAAGAAATAGATATATTTAGGTAAGAAGAAAACTTACCCCTCACTCAACTCAACTCAAACTCAACTCACCAGGTGTCTTAGAATCAGTTTCTCTTCCCACATCCAAAAAGTTAGTTATTTAGTCACCCATCCTGGACCAGGACATGGATACCCTGTGTTCTCTATGAGCAACAACAAAAAAGTTAAATGTCATTGTGTGGCAAAGATTTTTCAGTCCTGCTCTGTATACACACCTGTATGGGTCAGTCTGGTCGTTTAATAAGTTTTCAGTGCACCAATTTCATAGTTTACACTGAATTTCAATAGGTGACCACTATCTCAAAGGCAGTCCTTAATTCTGGTTCACATAATGTAGCTACCAACTGGACATCTCCATTGCAGTGTGTAGCATCAGCTTTGGAAGAGTAACTTTTCTATTGCTTCATCAGTGTCTGTGCTTTCATGAGTCAGCTGGAGTAGATCCAACTGGAGGACAAAAATTTTCCCCTTTTTTTAGTTTTTTTTCAGAGCTCCTCATAGCCTTTAAGTTTGTGAGGCCCCTGGTAACCCCCTTTGGCTTGTAAATCCCAGCCTACCCATCATCCAGAGGAAAGCACACAAGAAGCAAAATAGCCTTCTCAGTAATCTTAATCCATCACATCTGACTGCTCTTATGATGTGAATCATAAGACATAAACCAGAATATGATAGCAGAGAAAAAACTCACATAGTTATTTTTTAACTAAACATGTAGTTCAACCTCACCTTTCTTTGTTTCAGGCCTGGGAAGAGTGTCTTTTGGTTTCTCATTCTGTGGATTTTTATTTCTCATCTCATTGCTGTCTCCTTATCTCACACAGGCTCCTCTAAACCTGACAAATTACCAGGTCATATCAGATTACACTTTTCATTGATTTCACGCTCCAGCAAGGAAACATTTAGTGGCCTTTATAATCAGTCTATCCTGGATGAAAACCAGTTTTATTTTTATGATTTGTTAGCATGTAGCCAGCCATTACAACTACCCAGAGCAAAGACACTTAGCTAAACGACATGCCTGGCTATCATGTGTGTTCTACATTATTTAGGTAGTAAGGGGGTGGAAAAAACTGTCCACATAGACCAAGAAAGAACCAGCTTCTGCCATTTCAAAGAAACCAAATTTAATCCCATGTTATTTTCCTAGCAAGCAAAGACTACTAAGTCTCATGGGAGAGATACAAAATTCATCTCTACAGCAAGATTTGAGATGATGAAAACCAGGATTACATATTATTGTCATTATTACATTCTCATAGTTTTGGCCAACTTGTGTACTTCCAATGGTTGTGAAGAGTAGCATTTTTTTCTTCCACACCTCTAGCTTGAGAAAGTGACCTTGGCAACAGAGGTAGGACAGAAATAGCCTTGACTGATTTGTGACCATACCTAGACCCAGGTGGTGAGGGAGATGAGCTGCTGTGACAATAGCAAATGTTCACATAAGCACCTTCTCAGGCTTCTCAATAAGTATCAGAAAAAGCCATACCAGAGTAACTCTGACCTGGAGTCCTCAAACCAGGCAGCCAGTGTGGAAGTGTGATGTCTGCAGTGATGGAGCACTCCAGGAGAATGAGGGAGCAGTTCACCTGAGTTTGTTTTTACAACATGAGGAAAATATGACCTCCATTCACTTTGGCACAAACCTCTAATCACCAGAAACAGCATTTGACCACATTCAAAAATCTAAAGTGGAGAGATATTGACACTTATCCTGCAGTAAACAAACTAGAATGGGTTAGATGTGCCCCCTAAGAATGCTAATTTCTTCCAGTGACTGCAAAATAGTCCCTATGTGACAAGCTCAGATGGACCTGCATTAATTACACTTACAATCAGCCAAAATGAATCTCACATCAAGCATCTCACTGCAGACATCTATTTGCACAAAACCCTAAAGCTCCTTGGGAACTGCCTGAAGTGTCCATCAGAAGAAGGAACAAAGTTACAACTAGGGAGAGGTCTTGTACTAACAGTCTCTATGACTGTCATTTGTCAGGACAATCATGTCTTTATTGAAGCAATCAGCTGAAATGCTACACTGCCACATAAAACTCAGAGGACATAACAAAATAAAGGAAGCATCACTAATACTAGGCTACAGTAGAGAAAGAATATTCTTATTTTCATGTCTGGAGACTAAAAGACTTCCTAGACCAGGGTACTAATGGTTTAGTAGAGAAAGAATTTTCTCATTTTCATGTCAACCTAGGGTATTTCTGTTTTGTTTTCCAAACAATCTTACTTCCAAACTAGTTAATGACAGCTAGAGGTAGATTCCATATGGCAGGCATTCTTCTACAACACCACAGTGAGCTTCTTTTTTTAAGAATCTGAAAGTCAAACCTTACCTTTGCTTTATGTAATGCTATTGTTCTGCTTTCTTTGATTCTTCACTGCAGTGCTCTACATAAAATCTGTTCTGACATGGAGGATGTCCCTGGCATTTTATATTTGCAACAAATCAACCTCATGCTTACTTGGCTGTCATCTTATGTAAGGGGTTACGTTCACATGTTGTGGCAATTTGAGACTTGGGGTGTACTGGATGTTGACACTCTTCTGCAAGTTTCCTGATTGTAAAAAAAATAAAAAAACAAACTCCAAACAAACAAAAAATAAAGCATGTAAACAAATGAAAAAGCAAGCACTGGACAATTCTTTGAAATGGAAGGATTTTCTCATTGTTTTCCAGTTTCAAATTTGGTTTAAAAATTGCTCCCTTAAAAAAATACCCACAGACCTTTTCCCCTGCAAGCCTCCTCTCCCCAGAGATTCTCTTGTCATGGTGCTAAATTCTTTCCTCTGATCTGAGCACCTGACTCTACCTGACATTTAAGTGAGATGCACCCCCACATCTGAAGGCGGCTTTGGCTCCTTGAATCCAGATTTGTCTTTGTTTTATTTACAGAGGACAGAGTGTAGGTAGAGAGAAATAACTCAAAGAAATGATTTATGGACCACTTGAATCTATTTTCTATTAAGAAGCTCACATTTTTTTCTTTGACACAAGTAAAATGTACATAAAATTAAGTTTACTTACATAAAATAGTCCACACATACCTGCCTTTTTGGGAGGAGGTGTTTGGTTTTGTTTTGGTTTTTGAAACTGTCTTCATTCTGTTCTTTTAAGCAATTCCATTAATTTCTGTGTGCAGTATGTTATGCAAAACAATTTTAAAGAATCAGTTTAAATTGAGAATTATCATGGTTTTGTTTGGTTGGTTTTTTTCCCCCCTGGAGATTAAATTTTACCAAACGTAAGGGTAGTCTTTTAAATTAACTAGATTATTTGTAAAGTGCCTTGCTGATAGATTTATAAATGCACTTGAGAGTCTATTCTTAGTGTTGTTTTTTCTCTTAAAACTCCTGTTTTGTTGATGGAATCTGAATCTGGACTCACATCCAGGTAACAATATATTAATCCATTCTCACCACAACAATCTTTCACTGAGCTCACTGGATGTAGAGATTTAATAATAGCATAGTTTGAACACTTACTTTATGCATTTATTTTTGAAGTGTGTGGACACATTCTCATCTAATTTCCTTGAAGGAGTTCCAACATTTTTTTCTTATCACATAAATATTTATAATAGATGCACTGAAATAGTCTCCAGAAAATACAAAGCCAGCCATTAATAGAAAAATTTTACACAGATGAAGGAGAAAAATGTTGATTTATTTTAAGTGCAGAAGAATAACTTCAAATGTTTTATTCAAAAGCAGAATTTCTGAGAACTTCTTGTTTAACTCTCCTTCTATTCCCAGATAATGTTAAACTGTAGAATTAGGGGCCAGCACTGCAAACCACTAAGCACAGCCTGAAGTAAGCTGAGAACTCTGAACTCTGATTGACTTAGTGGGAATAAGTTTTAGAAACTGATAGTTCATTTCTGTCTTCAGATGGATACTCCAAAAGCTCTTTGAAATCACTACAGTCAGTCAGACTCTAGATATTAGTACTGCACAAACTCTCTTCAAATATTTTATGTAACATGAAATAAATCAAAAGACCAAAGATTGATGTCTCAGCAAAATGTGTACTTTTATGAAAGGAGTATTGATGAAAGGTGTCATGAGCTGCTAATTACATAATACTCTTTAATATTTGTGAACCTCTGTGCTATGGAGGGGAAGGACAGAAGGAAATACATCATAGTTAGAGGGTCATCCCCTTCTCTGAAAGGTTATAATTCATAAACTCTTCTCTCTTCACAAAGACAAGGCTATACAGAAACTACAGCACCTCGTTTCTCTCGGCTCAGCCCATGCCTCAGAGGCAGAGGAGACAGTGCCTGTTTGTAAGCATGTGAACACGTATTTCCTCTTGTTGATAAGCTATAGAGAAGCATGGAAAGTCCTGCTTCATCCCTTACCTGCAGACTTCCAACTTCCCACATTTACTTCTCTGTAAGCAAGACTATTGGAAAAAAGGCCATTACCTGCAGTCTGACATTGAACAAAGCTGTTAGTAGGAGAAAAAGCGCAGCCCAAGCTGTAGGGAAGTCACATTACTTTGTGGTAACTGTGAAGTCATCTCTCTCAGAACCTATTTCTACTCAGCTTGTGCACTATTAACCTGTGTTTGATTCATTTTCAACAGTTCTACTCCCACTGCCACAACTGATGGTGAAATGTTTGTGAGATCAGCCCTACCTGAGTGCCTTTGTTTCTTAAAGACGCATGAATGAATATTCCTGACATGTTCCTGACACAATGGTGCAGCCTGTTTTGTTGCTAGGAATGTTACAGTTGCACATTTTTAAAGTATACTTCTCCTTGTGTTCATGTCATGGTATGCCAACAGAGGGATCTGGGATACACATACATGCTATATGGAAACTTATTTTTGCTGTATTTCATATACAAGATACATAAACACATGACATGTCTGCTTATAATGTTTTACATGCAATGTTAGCTTCATTCATATACAATATAAACAAATATCAATACATAAATGATGAGTAAAATTTGTATACAATTTGTATATAGAGATATGCAACATATACCTGTGTATAACTGCAGACATGCACACAAGTATCTCTATGGTTATGTCTGGAGCATTTGCTTCTCACAGCCTGGGTAGGTTTCCCATTTGCTGTCATAATGCTGAATTTTCAAAGCCAGAATTTTTCCCTCAGGCAGGCACAGCAGTCAACACAACAGAACATGAACATTTTTTGTATGAGGTCAAGAAAGCCATAGAACAATGCAGTATTATTTCTGAGGAGGCCAATTCCACTAAGAAAATTTGATCCTGAAGTGGAAATGCCAACTAAGGAGCCTGCAGAGAACAAAGGACAGCAAATTATAAGAGCCCCAGTCCCCACTCAAATGCTGTGTCTCCTGCTGAGTATCCTGACCCAGTCTCTGGATCTGAAACCAAAAACTGAAGACTTAATGCTAGATTAGGATCTGGATATCAAAGAAAGAAGCTCAGCTGATAACACATCACAGGTTTGTGACCTGTGATGACTTTCTGTAATCAATGTCAGCTTTACAAACTGTCGAACTTTACTGCAGTCTAACCATGTTGGCTTCAAAACACATCCCCTCAATGTGGTTACATATACTGGGGGAAAAAATGACAACAAAATAAAACCACTCAATTAGCCTCTCTACCCTAAGCTTGGTTGTCTCTATGGGTACCTTCTGGACATCCACTGTCCTCCTTCCCAGGTCCAGTGAGTCAGCAAAATTTAAGAGCAGTGGAAGGCTTGCTTCTTGCCACTGCACTCTGATACCATGAGTCAACAGAATGTGCTGAGCTCTTATTCAGTGAAAACTGAAAAAAAAAAAACCTCACTAAACTTCAGCAAGAGGAGCAACATTTAAAAACAGACGATTTATCCTCAGCTACTCTGTCAACTGCAGCGCTAACTCGGATTTTTCATCAGTCAACAAACATGAAACCTCATCTTGATGAACATTTCTGCATAAAAAAAAATCACCTTTCCATCAGATTCACCCCTGGTGCACGTTGCTGGGAGAGGGGAGGAGGGAAAAGTGCTGTCAATACTGCCTTGTAGCTTCTACATGTCAGTGGACTTGCAGAGCTTTTTGAGGCTCGTTGAACTGATGGCTTTGGGGGAAGTTGTATCTGAATCACTGCCTTAATTCAGCAGGGACAAGGGCTAAATGGAGGGAATCCAGAATTGCATGGAGCACTACATGGGAAAACAGCTGAACATAGAGTGCTCATTGCTCATGGTGTTTGGCAAAATATGACAAGCATCATAAAACCAGTATTACTGACTACAGAAGGGCTTGTATGTTGACTGCAGTTTTAGTGCTTTGGAGGAATACACGGTCTCTGATTAAAGCACAGAGACAACTTTTGTTTAAAAATTGTTTTGATGCACAATCATAAATCAAAAGCAGCCTCTGACATGTTGTGAGGACAAATACCTTTCTGCTTCTTTATCTTCTAATACTTATGGTTTCAGGTAACTGTGCTCTTAGAGGTATTTCAGGGTGTCCTTTTCCCATCTTATACATGTCCTTCATGTTGTCTGTGCAGAAAATGGTGAGTGGTAGACTATGACCTGAGTCTGGAATTTGACTATTTGGAAGCTATTTTTTTTTATTTAGGATAATTATGGCATGTAGAAGACAAATTCCTTCACAAAGAAATTTATAGTATAGGACCAGAACCAGTTTTGGTGACATCCAAAGAAGGGGATGGGACAAGCCTCTTAACCAGGCAGAAAACTAGAAGCCTTCAAAATGTTCCCAATAGCCTACTATTGGGGAAAAGTGTCAGTTTGGTATAAGCATACAGCTCAACAACAGATGGGGTGGTCTTGGCCTTTTTTTTTTTTTTTTTCTCTGTTGGGCTGCTGTGGAGTTCCTGATACTCAGTTTAAAACACCCTAAGCAAAAAAAGAAAAAAAAAGAAAAAAAATCATGACCCTTTGCATCCCTCCTGATTTTTTCTATATACTCATGAGAAAAGTGTCTGAGTTGTATTCCTGAGATTATAAACCTAACTTAAATAGCAGCTTTGCCAGTAGCACTCAGGTGTTAAATCACTGACAACTCAGTTTTCACTGCAGCTCCTGGTGATGTCTTTTCATTTGTTAGCTCTTGGCTTTCAATGCTGAGCCATTCAATTTATTTTTTTGTGTAAACTTCACTTATACCCATCTGTTACCTACCTTCCCTCTTCTCACAGTACCCTTAATATGATAGACATTGTCCAAACATGTATAAAAACCTAGATTTTTTCCTTTAGAATTCCATCAAACAAAATGCCAAATATGAGTAAAACCAGGTTTTGTAGAATTTTTGATTCTTTTCACCCATTTTTAAGTTTCCTGCCTCCCACACTTAGAGGTTTGATACAGAACTCTTCAGCAGTGAGCAGAACCTGACAAACATATCCTTTTCTACAGAAACGTCATTGCTATGGAGGTTTCTCTTCCAAAGGCCCCCAAATTCCCAAATCAGCACTGCATTGTTGTCACCTTTGAAGCCAGCATCAGCAGCCATGTGTTGTAGTTATGAAGGGAAATTTCCGTTCAAATGCCAAATTCAGTAATGCCTTAGAGACACAGACTGTAATTTCCAAAGTGGCTCTGAGACAGGGTAGACTTAAGCTCACATCTTTTGAAAAGTTATGTTCAGAGCTGACATACAGAGAAACAGAAGATCTAATACCTTACTCTAAGGCACAGTCTATGCTCCAGAGATGTAGATTTACGTTCTCTCTTGTTGGGTAGGGGATTCTACATCTGTGTACCTCTGGCTTTGAGGTTCTGGAAGGAGTATGACAGTTGACAGTGGAACTACACATGTGTGTGTTTAACCCTCTTACTACCCTAGTCTCCTTATCTTGCTTCCTCCTGGGCAGGCATTTCACACAGAGCTTTGCATCCCCAACAAACTGGCAGTGTCCTTGCTCTGCTTTGTGTCTTTGCAAGTCTCATTACCCTTTGGAAATATCTTGCTCTCAATTTGCTTTGTTGCAGTGGAATCAGTGCAGCCAGATGGAAACAGCTTTGAAATTTACCTTTCCAAATATCAGCTTCATATTTCTCTTTTGATGTTTCTTGCTAGGTTTTCCAGTTGTCCTCACATCTCTCGCCTTGCTGTATTTCCCTCTCTCCAGGCTTCTGGCTCTCTGGGCATCCTAACTTGCAAAGGCATTTCTGTCATAGAGTGGCTGTCACTGGAGCACTAATTCATACTGTTGCCAACAGCAATGTGTATCACACTCCACAGCTGTGTCAGAGCTGGACAATTACTGAGGAAAAAAAAAAATCCACAGAGAAATGTTCTGACAAAATTTTTGAGGTTATAGGAAGTTATAATTGTTTGAATGCTCCAGCAAGGCAGAGGAACATAAAAGGAACAGTGTCCAGAGAGCAACAGCTGGAAGAGTGTGGACTTATCTTCAACTCTTGCATGGTTCAAGTAGATTGAAAATCACATTGTGCCTCCAACTAATCCTGATTCAGGCATTTTGCTTTGCCTGTGTCTTTGGTACATATTGGTTAGGGAAATAGTCCTCAGAGAATCACTTTTTTTTTAGTTTCTTTTTTATGAAACTGGCTACACTAAGAAGACACTTGAAGAAAAATATTACTACAATGTTTGTAGCTTAACAGTGCAAGATGTAAATGGATGGTACTGTCCAACTGGTTTTTAATGCATCTGGTAAGGTCCTCTGATGCCTTCTCAATCATACACTGGTTCTGGGTACAGTGTTGCATAAAGTATCTGTTAGGCTGTTTCCCAAATATATCCATATATCTATCTGTATAAAACTTTATATTGTATGTTTGGATAATATATAGAGGGGGTGTTTCCACAGCCTGGCACGTGATTCTTGCTTTACCCAGTCTTTTTCTGCACAGTCAGCTGCCACAGCCCATGTTTAAAAGGAAGCTTTCCAGGACCGCAGAAGGCAAGCAAGGTATCTCAAAAATATTTTCTTAATAAAACCTACAAGTGTTCTGGGACAACTAAATGAATGTTACTAAATTATTAACCTTGTTGCTGCAGATCAGTGCTCCATACATTGAAAGCTGCTGCAGAACTGGTTGCACAGCCTCACAAATATGGTAATATATAAGCAACCCAAATACAACAACCCAAATCCTTCTTCAGAAAAGGAATCTGGGTCTTAATCTGTGGTTTAACTAGATTCCACAACAGCTCAACATGAACAGCTTCCAAAATTTTCTAATCCTCCACCTACACACACCTAATATCATCACGCAGAATGTGAGAATCTGCTACAGCAGGCTCCCGTGATGCTGAACTCACCAGAGTAAAGCACTGAAAGCATAAACATGAGCAAAATCCGACTTAGCGAAGTCTAGCTCCCCTCTCTTCAACAGTCTTGGTGGCAGATTTTTTTTCCCCTCCCTTGGATATGTCATTCTGTGTTACAACCTCCTCAGCAAAGAGTAAATTTGGAATAGAAATCTGGATTGTCAAAATGAAGGCATAAAGAAGGGAAATTATTATTTTATCTCTACCTCCCTGCTCAGACTCTCTTCCTTGTGCTGAATTCAATCGATGGCATTTGAATCTGGGACTGAACATGTGGGCTGAGGATGGGAATATCCTGAATTGCTTTATATGGTTTCAGCTCTTTGCTATTGTTTGTGTCCAATTGGTTTTCCACTGAGGCTGCAGAATTAGTGCCAGCAGAGTTGCCAAATCCTTCCAGACTCTTTTATTTGTTTCTGTGCCTCCCTGTGAAGGCCTTGTTGAAAAATGTGTGCTATTATTTGATTAAAGACCTTTCTGGAAAAAACAAAGCTCTCCAGCATCTTCAATGGGGTTTGGACATGAATGATATCAACAGCTGGTATATATTGAAGAGACACAACTGAAGTTATAAAACTTCATGACATGAAACACTAATTGATCTGTCTGCAAAGTGGGACTGAATCTGCTTCTAATATTTCTTGACTCCCTTTGCTTACAAGAATTCCCTGAGTGAAACCTTAGGGTTGCTAAATACAATCTCCTCCTGGTGAAGAATAAAGAGAGCATTATGTTCTTCAGGGATCTTTTTTTTTTTTTTTTTAATCAGAGAAATTATATGAATTGCAACATTTTGCCTTTGTAGCATAAAAATGGTAAAGACTCACTTTCTCAGACTTGATTCACTTCTTACTAATGTTGGCAGAGATCATTAGACACCACAAAAAACAGATGTCAAAAGCTGAGGTGGGAGAGAAACTGGTTGCTCAATTTTAAATGGAAGGGAGCAGAAAGGACAAGAAGGAAAATCTGTGGCCTTTTCTAGATCTGATTGCTGCTACATATATTACTCATACTGAAATTTAAGGTGAAACCCAGTGGTCTGGAAGAAACTGTAGCCCAGAGTTATAAGGTCCATATAGAAAGAAACCTCCACTCTGTATGATCCAGTATCAGGTAACCAGCAGGGGAATACTTCATACTGCCATTAAGGGGATAGGAGTGATTGACTGTCTTAAAATAATTGCTGAGTTTCTTCCTGTTGGCTCCTTTCAGATCCCCTAAAGTAATCTCTGCTGAAATACCCTTGAGGCAGAGAGATTATGCAGTAAGGTTTCTCTTTCTAAAGTCTAGGCCCGTAAATAACATAGTCCACTCTAATTAGCTTTTGTAAACATGCATCCAGCAGGCAAGTAAGCAACAGAAATAACCAGTGAGCAATGTACCAATCCACTGCTTCAGGCACAACGTGTTGAGGTATTTGCCCAAATGACAACGTTGCATTAATCCTGCACAGTATAAACTGCAATCATCCCTTTCCTCAGTGCTCTAACCGAATGACGAATCTTCAGGTGACTCACTGGCAGCACACTCATGCACCAAGTCTCCTTTTGGAGAGAGAGTCAGAGCATGGACTTTCAAGCAAGACATTATCAAGCTGTGAAAAATATTTCCAAGCAAATATTTGGACTTCTATGTTTATGATCAGTCCAGTGTTTCTCAGGAAGAAATATGCTTTCTCTGTCCCTTTCTTTTTTTTAATGGATATCTCAGTCCTGTACATCTGGCACCGAAATATGTTTAGATCATTCCTAGTATTTTCAGATTTTTTCGGTGGGACTTCAAATAGAGACAATTCTCATGCCCAAGTTTTTGAGCACTTTGTCTTTAAAGGAAAAGCTGCAGATAACACCTCATTTATGAGCATTTAAATTTCAACAATGGGAAACCTTCTGAGTTATTTTAGTCATAGTAAGAAATAAGAAATTAAGTTTTCTAGTTACAAACTGTATCCAAGAAGAATGCCCTTGTGTCTGGGGAGGTATTTGAAGGTCTGTTATAGCATTTCTTCCCTTCTAAAGTCTTAAGAACAAGTTTAGTAAACCTCTTTTACAACTTCAAAAGTTTTAATAGTTTCCTTTTTTCACAGCATGTAGTACTCTCCAAGGCAGAACTGCTTCCCAAAGCACTTTGTTGGGGAAGAATCACCCCAGCCAAAAGCCAAAAAGGACTGTAGTTTCAGTGAGACTGGAAATCCTCACTGTGGTCAAGGTTGTAAGAGTTTATACCAAACAAACTGAACTGAGGGAAGAATGATAAAGAGGCCAAATCCAGGAGGTCAGAAAAAATTGTGTGTGTATATATATATATGTGTGTGTGTGTGTGTGTGTGTATGTATATAAAGACAACAACACATTTGGTTTGTGTCAGTTTAAAGAAAAAAAATCTGCTTTTTATTTTCTCCTTGGAGCCCTTCCCTATTTATGGGAAAGAATAAGGAAAAAAAAGATCTCAGCTTGCTCAATACAAAACCTGTCTTTGTTTTAGAAAAAAGAGCTTTCTGCCTCATTTGCCAATAGCTAGAAATGTTGTTTTTTCTTAGTTTTCAGACACTTTAATAATTTAATGAAGTCCTTATTCCAGTTTCTAAGGTAACCAAACTTCCAGTTGCCTTACAACATCCCAGCTTGTCAGCTATCTTGAGGCAGAATCCCGTAGTGCAGCCTCTCTTCTCTGGGCCTTAGATAAACCCCTCTGCAACTATTAGTAAGTCTAACTGAAAGTGAGTAGCTGCTCTGCCTATCAAACTGTTTATGCAGAACATCATTTAAGAGGAAATATGTCTCAAAACTGCAGCCACCCAATGAACCTAGTTGGTGGTCAACCATCTTCATCCATCAATTCAGACTTTTTGACCTCTGAAGCATTTGTCCTCGTCAGTCATGGTGAGTTTTTGGAAGCCATCTCTGTCCCCAGTCAGGATTATAAATGGTTGAATCTTTCCCTGGTTTGCCTTTAGGCCTTAGTAACCTGTGCGTCAGCTCCCTTGGAGAATGAGCTTCAAGTATCTTCCTCCAAAAGCAGTATTCATTGCTTCTCTACATCTTTTTCATCTTGAAGAGAACATCTCATGTCTTATTTATTTGGGAACAGAGCTACTGAGAAAAACTTGTAGTTAGTTAGGAAACATTTCCAACATTTATAAAGTTAATGCAACCTTCCTTAAATACTCCATAGTTGAAAGCATCTGTCACAAGTCTTTTTTGGCTTCCTTCATCCTTTTAACATCAACAGAGTCTGCCACACCCCCGAAGCCATCTGTGTATCTCGTGTGAAACTTCTACAAGGGCTTTTGTTTCTCTTGACCACCTACATCCCACAAATGGAAAGCATCACTTTTATTTTTCTCTCTTAAGCCCACACAATATCACCCCCACTGTGGGGGAAGAAAGTCAACAAATGCATTTGATTCAAGCCTGCATAGAAGTACAGCAGCCACGTGCAGTGGAAGTGGTAGAGGATGGACAGCTGAAGGTCATTTATGTCTGAGAATTAAAAGAAATGTGTGAACAGACTGCTACAGAAGGTAGGAGAAGTGGTGTCATGCCACTGTCCAGGACTAGAGTTGCAAACAAATTGCTCTACCAGGATGCCACTCCACACTGCTAGCATGATATTTTAACACTAAACTGAAGTAAGCCTGAAAGTAAAACTATCATTTCTTTGTCACAGTAGTTAACTTGCTCTCTGCTAGAGGTATAATCAAAAGAGTGATTCAATTGCTTTCACTGAATTTCAGTTTTAATCCACTGCATATTTTTCTTATATATAAAATAATTCTAATCTGAATTGTCATTCAGATCTTAACCCAAAACTTTCCCTGAGATTTTTAAAGGTTTCAAATCCAATTCTGAAGTAAACCTTTTTTGGTTATTTCTGTACATAAAGGACCCACTTAGAAGCAATTCTATAATTCCAAAATAAAATAAAAATTCATCCTTGGGAGGACTCTATATGACTTTTAAAACTCATGACATTTAGTGCTAGCGAGCATCAGAAGTATGGCCTCATGGTTTACAGCTCCCACTAACCTCACTGGCTCCTTTTACTGCAATTTTTATGAGGGTGAGGTAAAGAATTAAAAAAAAAAATGGATTTGTTAGCTAAGTATTTGTAAGTTTGGCCATTATTGATTTGGCATTTCAAATAGAGAGAATATAGGCAGGAAGAGAAAAGAGCTGAAATTGTTTAAAAAATTGTATGATTGCCATTGAGATATTTATTAGGATCATAGAATAGCAGGTTGGAAGGGACCTCAAGGATCATCTGATCAAACTTTTCTTGGCAACCTTTCTTGACAAAAACATGGTCTAGCCAAGATGTCTCAGTTTCCTGTCTTGGTCCATCTTAAATTTGTTCAGTGTTGGGGAATCCATCACTCTCTTGAGGAGATTATTCCAAGGAGTGATTGTTCTCGATGTAAAAATATTTATTCTTGTGTCTAATTAGAATCTCCCCAGGAGAACTTTGTACCCATTACCCCATATATTTTCCATGTGATTCTTTGTAAAAAGGGAGTCTCCATCTTCTTTGTAGTCACCCCTTAAATATTGTAACATGGTGAGATCTTCCCTAAGCTTTTTTTTTCTCCAGGACAAACCAACCTGTTTGTCTCAGCTTTTCCTTACATGGCAGCTTCCCAGTCATTTGATCATCTTTGTAGCCTTTCTCTGGACACTCTCCACCCTGTCCATGGCTTTTCATATAGTGAGGACCAAAGTTAAACATGGTATTCCAGATAGAGCCTGAGCAGAGTGGGACAACGACTTATTTCTCTCTGCTAGTGATGCCTTTGTTGATGAAATCAGTTGTTGGTATCTCACTCTTTCAGCCCATACAGCTCTGCATATCCAGGTCTCTGAGAGCAGGGTGGCTCTCCCAAGCATCCACTTACCCACTCACTTTGGTGTAATCAGCAAACTTCTTTGGAGTGCATCTGACCCCCTTGTCCAGATCGCTTATAAAGACATTAATTAGCCTTGGGCCCAATAGCAGTCTCTGGGGGACCCTACGTGTGACCTGTCTTTGTGTGCAGCCTGTCATCCCCTTCCTCACCAACCACACAGACTACTTGTCTAGATTGTAACACATCAGTTTCTGTGGGAAAAGCCTTTGATAAATCCAGGTAGATGATGGCTGCCTCTCACTCTGCATCAGCTGCATGAGCAGGTTACTGTGTCATTTGTGATTTGAGAGGAGAGAATAAGATGTGGTTTAAGAGCAACTAGATTCAAGCCAGAATAACCCTCCAGCTCTTCCTTTTGTGCTTCAGGCCATGAAGGTTTGTGACATCACTTCTGTTCCAGAGCTGGACCTCTCTGGAGCATGAAAGTTGCTCAGCAGAGAAGCAGCCACTAGAGAGCATGACAAGATCACTAACCTCTCTGTGTTTGATCTAGATCAAGAATGGAACCAGGTCTCCTGAGGTAGAAGGCTGATACTCTGAAACATCCTTATGACTGAGCCCTATATACACAGACAAAAAAGCCAATACAAATACAAATCTTCAAAGGCAACATAAAAAAGCATTGACCTTCAAGCCCAGTGTATTAAATGAAAGACAGCATGAAACTGTCTCATCTCTGTTGGGCCTTTCATATGAAAATTATATATTAATGTCAGCATTATATGTGTATTTGGACTCAATGGAAAGTTTTCAGTGTGGAGACATATAAATATTTATGTGTTGTTGGTAAATCTCTGAACATCACTCTTCATGGTTATTTTGTGTAAAGCAGCCTACAAGACTGTAAAAAAAGGATGTAAATGGAAGAAGCAAAGTATGTTTAGAGTATTTGGAGGACAAAAGAAAAGCTAAATAATGAGTAAGTTATGCAAACAAATTGTTTAAATCATTCTGTAGAATGGAAGACCTTTGGAATTACGTAAAGAGCTTCATAGTTTTTGTCTCTCTGTGATTATCGTTATTGGGAAGCTATCTGAAATTCAGAGTTGGGATTTGTAATTCACTTCCTACTGGGGCAGTAATTCATACTATGAAATAAGAGAACTTTAAAATTTGGTGCATTATTCAAGGATAGAATGGAAGAAAATAAAGGAATTTTCTTCACAGTGTGAGAAGAGCTGTCTTTTCCAGCTGTGTAGATAAGGACGACATGATACTGAGGTTTTCTATGGCCCTATAATCTTGACTGTATTTATTAACAGAAAAGATAGCTTTGTGTACAGCTCTGTACTGAGTTCAGCACCATAGAACACCCACCAATGGGCACCTGAATGGCCCCAGGTCTCTCTCTCATCAGAGCTGGTATCTCCACAGTGTATTCAGTGTATTAGTTTCTCATGGCTGTGTTTCAACAAACAGCATGAAGTGGAAAATGAAGAAAGGAAAGATGCAGAAACAAACAAAAGAAACTCTTCTGAGGCTAGAAATTATTAAAATTGAATCCAAGATAAAATCCATTGTGAGTGGAGTTTCACAGTTTCTCTGGGTTGTTGTTCCATTGTCAAGCACAATGGTTAGGGTGATTTTTTTTTTCCTTTAAAGCAAAATTTTCCTTACTGCATCTCACATCCATTGCTTTTCTTCTTCTTTTTTTTTTTTTCTTTACATTTCATAAAAAATTAAAGCAATGACAGTTTATATGCTTAAGGTAACCATCAGCTAATGTTGTATCTGTTACCTGCCTGGAGAAATCAGATGACATGTCACAATTCTTACCACCCAGGTCATAATGTTGCATAAAAGTATGATATAAAGACACATCCAGATCTTTTGCATGTTTCTACTTTCTTTTCTAAGTTTGTCTTGCATAGACACATTTCACTTGAAGTAATTTCTACAAGTCAGTGATTTGCCTCAAAGAATTCACATACCATAATTAAAAGCAATAGTTAATCTTAATCAGTATATCCAATATGCCAAAAAAGGAGACTAATTTCTTCATGAAGCTGTCTGTTCCTGTCTCTGCACAACAATTTTACTGAAATTGATTTAGGCAGAATGGCAGATCATGATTTATTGGTCTCTCATTCATTTAGGTCTCATGGTTTTGTAAACAAATGCCCTGGATGATAAAAATGTAACTCTGTTAGAATATTTAAAACACAACTGGTTTTCAAGTATTTTCTTTTGTTTACCAAAACTGATACATCACTTCTGTCCTGCTGATGTTTTATATTCAAATCTCTACTTGTTCAGCTACAGACACGGGGTTTAAATGAAGCTGGACCTTCTAGGTCAGAGATGGCCATTTAAAAGGCACTTAAAAAGCTACTTGTGAAAAAAAAAAAAAAGGACAATGGCCTATAGAAATAATTTTCCTCTCTGAAAAATCTTCAGCTTGAAGAAATAAATCTTAGCCATATGGAAAACCTCATAAAAGAGAAAATAAAAGATGGGGGAAAGTGAAAGAAATATTAGAAGCTATATCAGGACTTAAAAAATGAGGCAAAACCAGTTACATCAGAAAATAAAATAAGCAAGGAGACAAAAGAGAATTAACTAGAATTGCTGAGAAGGGAAAGTAAAAAATACCTGACATGGAGCAATACAATACAGTGATTCCTATGTAGCTGCTGCTGGTAGCTGGAAGCACTTTGTCAAATTATGCAACCTGTCTGTGTATTGCTTTCTGTCGTGTTTTCATCTTGCATTTTCCATAAAACAGTCACGTACTTTTCCTACTTTCAGATGATGTGTTTGTCTTCCTTCCTTTGTTCATTTGAAGATGTAACAACAGATTCATAAGGAGAGGTTGATTGAAGGTCTGTGACAGGAACGCTCATGTCTGTGAACTGGGGAATAATCAAGCAACTAATCAGATCTCCCACCAGAATTTCTGTGAAGCAGAAGCTGTTTGAAGCACCTTTCTAATATGCACATTTCCTGTTTGTGTATGTGTACACAAAATCCTATCCCACCAAACTCAGCCATATTTATACAATGAAAGAAAAAATCACCAATCCCATCCTTTTTCTTGTTTTCTGTCATTTGCAACCCTATTTTCGTTGAATGAACCTGTACATTTTCATGCGTAATGCACGTTTCATGATTCCATCCTCTGTTTGTAAGCTTTATAGAAGTTCCTGTTTTAGGACATCTTTTGTAGAAGGCAGACTTACTGTAAAAGAAAAAGGGAACAAGTGAGGCTGGGAGAGCTAAATCTCTTCACTGACATTCTAGAAAAGTCATGAGCAACTCTTTGCATGAACTTGACATTTCTTCACTGACACAGTTTTATAAAGTGCCGTGTTGCTTCTCATTGTTCCATCTCAAATGGACTGATTTGCTGACTTTTTCTCATTAGGCATTCTGATTAGGCAAAAACTTTCTCAAAGAACTGCTATGTTCTAACCTCTTTTGTCACACTTATTTCCAGTGACAAATGGGCTCTTAGCCATCCACTGGATGTGAAAAACAGTTAATGGAGAGGCACCAAACTAATTTTCTTTCACAGAGAGCACTTCCTGCAGCCAATTTATTTTATTTTTGCTGTCCATACTAATGATTAACTAATAATTTCTTAAGCTCTTTTTTTATTAACAGGTTCACTTAAGTAACAAATGTTACATTGTGATATTACATACAGAAATAGATGTGATATCATGTCTGTAAAAATACCAAGCAGACAAGACCAAAATATACAAGGACTTAATAAGGCTTCACAGAATATAAGTAAAAATAGGTAACTGGAAAGTAACATCCATGCCAAACATTAATTACCCAAAATAACAATGACATCAGTAAGAATACACAGAGTCACATCAGCTATGGACTTAACATTTCCTTGCAGGTTCAAGGCTTTACCAGACATTTTTACCCTTACTAGCAATTCAGGGTTATTGGCTGTTCTATCAGGTGTCTTTAACTCTTCCTCCCTAAGACTGAAGTGTTAAGATTACCAGTTGGCTGACCAGTGAAACCAAAGTGTCACAGAATATTCTAAGGGAGGGTTATTTCACCTGTGTACACCAAGCCAGACATCATAGCACATAGACAAATGCAGGGCAGTCTGTTTTCCCACAGTCCTCAATGCAATGCAGATGTCTTGTTGCCAAAGGAAAATTCTGTTTCAGGACTTTGAACCTGAGACCAAAAAAAAGATTGAAAGCTCTGATGCTGCTTCTAGAACTTCTGCACCAAAGGTGCATGCACTAAGCCTCAGAGAGCTACAAATAATCACCCAACTATGAGGAATTTTTGGCTCACAGCCTAAGATAACAATTTGGGAACTGGTGTGATTTGCTGCTTGCTGTAGCACTGTATTCAATTCCCATTTAATATGCAAGATTATTATGTGACTATTTTTCTGCAATAATATAAAATTAATAACAAGCATAAAACCTCTGCTTTTCCTCAGCACTCTGAATACACACATTAATTAACAACTCAGTAGCATCTGCTGAAGTAAGTGCTATTTTGTACATTTTGTAGAAGGAAATAAAAATCAAAATGTTGAGTCATGCTCTGAATTTTGTACTAAACTCCATTCAGTCTAACCACCTGACTCAGCCAGGCTTGTTGCTCCTGGGTAGTACTCAACCCACCAGGGAAATCTGTTCACCATTGTGCAAAGGCTGAATGTGTATCAAAGCTGGAAGTTTGACTTAACTGTTTCAGGTTCGAGATTTCATGATTACTCCTCAAAACACACGTGTTTTTCTGCTTTTACCTCCTATTGACTTTAACCTAACATGACAGTGGCAGGCTTTTGTAAAGTAGCACTCAGCACCACTTGACCATTTCCAATCCATTTTATTTTTTCTTCTACAGAAAGTGCACAAAAATCTCAACACAAATATCTGATGCTGTGGCATGGCATTGAGCAATGCTAGGAGCAAAAGACAGGCTGTCTGTTCTGAAAGAATAAGCTCTTGCAAATGAAACTCTCTGCTGTGTTCATCCCATCAAAATCAATACAAACTGCTAACATTTTTCTCTCTAACGGGTCTGAGATTGTTTGTGAAAACTCAACGTCAGCTTCCAAGGAAAGTCTCTGTTAATGAATTCCTGTGAGACCTTAAAGCTTTTTGTTCTACACCATTTTATTGGCACACCTCTAGAACATTTTTAGCCCTAAAAACATTGAGGAAACTTTTAAAGTTTGACAGGAGTGAACATTTTGTAGAATAAATATCTTCACATCAGTTAATAAGCACTTTATGTGTGTGTGTGTGTCTTTCTAGTGCCACCTATTTAAATTCTGAAAGGATCATCATATGACAGCCATTCCTGCTAAGTCCCATATGCTCAAATGTATGACATAGCTGCTGCTCCACAGTCAAAACTTCTGTTCCAAGACACTGACAAATGGTAATATGTGCCAACCAGAATTTGCTCACTTGTGATCCCCATTCTCAAGGTCTGCTCATCCACTCTTCTGCTTACATTATGCATTTCTTAGGAATGGTGTATTTGTGATCTGTGCCTGGGCAATGTGTTGGGCGAGGGACTCCAGAATGAAACTCATTTCCTAGAATTCATAGAATCATAAAATGGTCCAGGTTGGAAGTGACCTTCAAAGGTCATCCAGTCCAACCTCCCTGCAGTCAGCAGGGACATCCTCAACCAGACCAGGGTCTCATCAAGCCTTGCCTTGAATATCTCCAGGGCAGGGGCCTTGACCACCTCCCTAGGCAACCTGTTCCAGTGTTCCATGACCCTCATAGTAAGTACTTCTTCCTGATATACAATCTAAATCTGCTCTTCTCTAGTTTGAAGCCATTGTCCCTCATCCTGTCACTGCAGGTCTTTGCAAACAGTCTTTCTCCATCCTTCCTCTAGACCGCCCTTCAGGTACTGGAAGGCTGCTATTAGGTCTCTCCTGAGAGAGAGGTCTCTCCTCTTTAGGCTGAACACCCCCAGTTCCCTCAGCCTGTCCTCATAGCAGAGGTGCTACAACCCACTGATCATTTTTGTGGCCCTCTTCTGGACCCTCTGTATCAGGTCCATGTCCTTCCCATACTGAGGGTTCCAGACCTATACACAGTACTCCAGGTGAGGTCTCACCAGTGCAGAGTAAAGTGGCAGAATTACCTCTCTGAATCTGCTGCCAGTGCTGCTTTGATGCAGCCCAGGATGTGATTTACCTTCTGGGCTGCAAGTTCACACTTCCTACTCATGTCCAGCTTCTTGTTCATCAGCATCCCCAAGTCCTCTTCCACTGGGCTGATTTCTAACACCTCATCCCCCACTCTGTATTGATAGTGAGGATTGTTCTGCCCAGGTGCAGAACTCTGCACTTGCTCTTGTTGAACCTCATGAGGTTCATCTGGGCCCACCTCTCCAGCATGTCCAGGTCTGGATGACATCTTATCCCCCTGCTATATCAACAACACCACACAGCTTGGTGTCATCTGTAAACTTGCTGATGGTGCATTCAATCTCACTATGTCCCTGATAAAAATATTAAACGGTACAGGTCCCAGTACAAACCCCTGAGGGACACCACTTGTCACTGCTCTCCATCTGGATTTCAAGCCATTAAGCACCACCCCATGGATGTGACTATCTGGCCAATTCCTTATCCACTGAGGAGTCCACCCATCAAATCCATATCTCTCCAACTTGGGGGAACTGTGTCAAAGGCTTGCAGAAGTCCAGACAGATCACATTCACAGGTCATCCCTTATCTACTGACATAGTCCCTTTATCATAGAAAGCCACTAGGTTAGCCAGGCAGGACCTGCCCCTAGTAAAGCCATGCTGGCTGTCCTGAATCACCTCCCTGTCCTCCATGTGCCTTAGCATGGCATCTAGGAGGATCTGTTCCATGATCTTCCCAGGCACAGCGGAGAGGCTGAGAGGTTGGTAGTACGATTATAATACTAAGGGCAGAGCCAGGAACTGAAGTATGTCTTGTGGGTCCATCGGGACCCTATCAGGAGAAGACCATCTCCTACACATTGCTTGCCTACCAAGAGGCAAATTTATATGCAGACACAGCTAGGGAATAGCCTAAATTCAAGTCATGCTTGGCACCAGGCCATTCCAATGGAGATACTTTGACTTTTTATGGGGTATGGACATCACCAAGGGAGCAGGACTTTTATAATCACTCCTCTTCTGAAGCTACTGTGACCACCTTTACACGTGTCCCTCTAGCTAGCATTCACCATCTGAGTAGCTTCATTTCTTCAAACTTCCACCCACTGTGTAATGTGATTGTAAAGATTATGCTGCACAAAGATTAGAAGTCTGAGACAATATTGTCAGCTTTTGACCTGTTTTAAATATGATAATATCAATCTGGAGAAAAGTGGAGTGAGAAACTGTTTCTCCGAAGATTGTCCAGGTTTGGCTATCATGCTATTATTCCTTACTGAAAGAACCACAAAAGATGCAATTGACTGTCTCTTTCTGAAGGATACTTTATTGTGGAAAAGAAACGGTGAAATGATTGCAATTAGTAAACCAAATGAGCATGCCAGAGTGAATAGGCATACGATCGAGTGCACAGACAGCAAGTCATTTGCTCATACACTCATATGTCAGCTTTACAAAAATGATAGAGGAAATGGTACCAAATCGGGTTGGGTATTTATTAATTAAAAAAAAAAAAATCTTACTGGGGGAGAACTGTTTGTTGTGAGTCGTTGTTACTGTTAATGACAGAAAGAGGACAGCTAATTTCATGCATATTTTACTGGGCATTCACTCCATCCATGAAATAATTTCGTGTAAGAGTAGTTGAAATGTAAACAGCCAAAACTGATAGTATGTGCATGGTGAAGAAGATCAATTAAAACCAGGAGGGAATATTTTGTAAAAATAGTACTTTGACAGTGTAATAGAAATCTTCCTGCTCCAATTCAAGTGGAAACACATGCAACCTAGACTGTATTAGCTAATGAGAAAGCCTAGTCCTCATGGCAAATATACACAGCAGGTTGGGCTCTTCAGCCCTTTCTGTTAGTTTTGTAATGACATTAAAAATAAGGAAACAGCTCAGTGCTTGTGTGCAGATAACTCTGCCTGCTGCTGCCCTCAGCTCCTCTCTGTGCTGAGAAAGATCTAAACTGATGCAGAACAATGCTAATGCATTGACATTAGCCAGCTGAGGTAACCCATCCTGTCTGTTTAAGGAGTACTTGACACAGTTCTCTAATGACTAGCCACAGAAAGGATAAAAGACCCACTTATTAGCTGGGCTAGAAAGAAGTTCTTGCAGGTCCCATGTGTGCACATTCTAGGTAATATCTGTGCAAGACCTGCAACATGTAATGTACTGAAGAAAGTTCTTGAGCAGCCAACCATGAAAGGCATGTTCTGAATTTATTGTGGAGATCAGTAATGAGAGGAAAGCTCATCCAATCATGAGGCCTGCAGTTTTAAAGAGGGCAGTGAATTATAACTCTCAGTTCAGGAGTCCTGAAAGCAGATGACAGCATAGTCTGTCATCTAGCTATTAATCTGTTTCACTGTTTTCATCTTGCCTCTGCAGGAGTGTGCATGTAAAACATGCATAAATATTTTGAGATGCCTGGTAAACCTGCTCTAGCACTATCCTAGTTTTTGGTATCAATATGCTTGCCTCTGAAAATTATTTCCTGAAGCTACTAGAATCAAAATGCTGCATATTATTTCAAGAAAGCTGATACTGTAAACAATTTATATGTCCATAGCAGAGGCTTAGTTACTTTGGGATTTATTTTTACCTCCGAAAGTGGCATCAGACAGGCATGACAGACAAGTCCGGGGCACTATATGCCACTGTTATAAGCTCCTTATTCCATTATAGCCATTTCTTCAGGTTGGTTACATTTTCTTCTTTCCACAAGGCCGTGATGGATTGATTGTACCATAGTTCACATAAACCAGATATGTAACCCAAATCCAGCACCTTGTATGTTTTATCCTCAAAGGGGAGTCCTTTCTAATGCATTGATTTCTGTGACTAGTTAAAACATGTCAGCCTTGCAGAAGAAGTGAGTTTAAAGGAAGGCTTTGAAGAGTAAAGAAAACTAGAGGATGATGCACAAAGAGAAAAGGCTGACAGAGCAGCAGGCATGCTATGCAACCATAGAGGCTCACTATGTTAAGAAATTTTGCTGAAATGATGCTAGGCTCTTCAAGAAAAGAGAAGAGAAAGATTTGTCCAAGAAACAGAGATGAAAGTGGGTGGAAAAAAGGGAAAAATGTGCAATAACATCTGGTGGCAAGCTGAAGGAAAAGAGATATCTTGGCTGATTGTGCTTTCAAAGATGGAAAGCTTGAACAGTGGTGGAGAATTAAAAAAAAAAAAAAAGTTAGAAAAGGAGGAGAATGAATACATGCAGTTGTGAAGAGAGGTGAGTGGGGCAGGCATGAGCACATGGCTGAAGGACAAGTGACAAGGTGTAGATATTATCCAAAAAATCAAAACAATTGACTAGTGACTTTATATCAGTAGATCCAACAGTGGGAGCTTGAGGATAGAACAAATATTTACCCTGACAGTTTCACTAGTAATCTGGAAATACTGCCTCAGCAGGTGAGAATGCATCTCTGCGGAGAAAATAAAAGGCTAAAGAGCAAATATTTGAGCCAAGAAAGGCTGATAGCAGAAGTGTCGATGGTCCCCAAACATGCTTTATGCTGTAGCAGAAACAGAACAAATAGAACAAAGAATGATGATGAACATAAATTGGAAGATGGCCATTGAAAATGAAATCATATTTCTTATAAAATAACTTCTTGAGAAGTTTAGGACTGGAAAAGTGAGTTGTGTACCTTAATTCTGCTTTTATTTTTACATAGTTGTGTGATCACACTATACTGGTTCCAAACCAGGTATCCTATTCACAAATAAAACCCAAAACCCAAAACCACCAACTACAAAACCAAAAACACCAAAAAAAAAAAAAAAAAAAACAAAAAACCACCAAACCCCAATCAAACAAAAAACTCCCAACCCAACCCCAGAGCATATGGCAACCTGCTTCATCTAAGTCGCTACTTTTAAATTAAAGGCACCAAAGACATTCAGAATTCTACCATTTAACCAGATTAGCAGAGGAGTTTCAGGTACTTGTAAATGTGGAATTTCTTTTTGTTTCCAAGTTTTAACTGCAACACTCCTGTGTCTGGGACTTTGTGATATGCTGTTTTTTCTTACAGTTGTCCTAAAATAATGCTGGTTTCACAGCTCCTGCTAATACTTAAAGACTAAGAGCCCTAGTTTCACTTGCTGACTGATTAAAGAAATAACTCCTTTTAATTTCAGGATGTGAATGTGCATGAATTTGAAAATGCCAGCTGGATTTGTGTCTGATCAAATTATTACTTCAACTGGTATATCTTAAATGGAATTGAAGTTTATATAAGTTTGTCTGCAGCTTCCCCAACCATAATTATAATTTTGTGATTAGGAGAGAATATTGAAGGTAACAGTTAATGATAATGCAGAGAGACAAAAGCAAATCAGAATAACATCTATTTCAATGATGAAAACCTCCTCATTGTAGTTACTACATGTAGAAGCAAAGCAGTATTTTTTTCCACAAAATATTGTGTTTTGACAGACCTGAAAGGGATCATGATATCACCATAATATTTTACTTATTCAGTGTGGAAATGATCAATGTACTGAAAAGAATAACAGAACATGTGTCTGGTTTCCAATTACTTGAATGTTGCAGAAGATTATTAAGAAGAAAATCACTGATGGCGTAAAAGTGTTGCCCATGTCTTTTTGGTGAGTTGGAAAAAAAAAAGAAACACTACAGCACAACTGTTGAAGTCCAGAATCAATATTTCTATCTGACTTTTAGAAAAGTAACACTAATGAAAACTAAATTTATCATAAATCGAAAGTATTTCATCACGAAATCGTTAATGGGCACGGATCCTCATAGAATTTTTGTTAAATATATGTTTTCTTCAAAGCAGAAAATTATTTTTCAAACATATATGTAATTATTTTTTACTGTCCAGAAAAGTACAATTCAGAAAAGGAGATTTTGCAGTAGTTACTAAATTTTTTCCTTTTCAGCAGTCAGAAAGTACATGGGAGCAGAAAAAAAGCACATCTCAGATCACTTAAAAAAATCAAGGATGAAAAAGGTTGTCAGAAGAAGTAAAACCTTGTTTCGATCATTGTGTTTCAGTCTTATGGGCCTGTGCTGTAACAGTCTGAAAAGTAACTGAGCAATAGCCTACAGGCTTTTGGTATGTACAGATAAAGTCAGTAACCTGCTGAAGGGGACACATAGGTGAATGGCTATTTAATGACAGTCTGTGCATTGGCAGGCTCCATTTGTACTCCACACAGCTAGTCCAAATTGTTTTGATTCTGAGTCTCACTCAGGGTTAGCAAAATCTTGGACTAGCAATTCGGCAGCTACAAGGGAAAAAACACATACAAAAACCAGGCTTAAGGTGACTCTTTACAGGTCACATGAGGCATCAACAGCAAACCAAAATGTAAAATACCTGTGCTTTTCACAAGACATTGACAGAATCATTTCCCTGGCCTTCCTTGTTAACCAACAGTGGAAATCGTCTGTGAGTGTTGTGCTGCAAAGGAAGGTGTGTAGTCACTATATGTAGACCACAAACTAAACTCAAGTGGACTGAAGTGTATATTTCACTGTTTTTATTCTGTGGTGTTAGTGGAAACCTTTCTGCACCACTTTCCCTAATGAGGATGCTAAAATCAATACGTTTCAGCTAAAGAAATCAGTCTACTGGGTGATTTGTATCTTTGCCAGTGAATAGAACAATGTTGACACTCAGGAACAAACCAATGGATTCCTGGTGACAGAGCTGTTTGTATGGTCTGAGTTTTCTGGAAGAGAGCTTTTTTCTAGGCAAACCTATTTTGAAAGCTATATGAAGCAATTAAACCTAATTTTAGCATTAGAATGATCTGTGGAGAAGGTTTAGTGGAGTATTTCACTCCACTAAGCTACTGAAGCATCACAAAAATAGAAACCAGTCACAAGTGTTCCAATTTTTCTTTAAAAAATCTCAAACCTATCTAACTTTCAGTAGTTCATTTATCAACTGTCTTTCATTAAGTGCAAACCCAAAGTCAAGTGAAATCCACTGCAACTAAATTTCCACTGTTTATCCAGCCTCTTAATGGAGCCAACAGTCAGTTGCATCCACGGATTTTGGGTTACATGTTCTGGGAGAACAAAAGCTTCAGAGGTGACTGATGGTATATTTTATAATGGGAACAGTAATTATTCCAAACAAGAAGTGGAACAAAGATACAGTCAAAGCCTTTGTTAACCAACATTGTTAACTTTTAACTGTTGTACACTGTATGTCTTCATTAACAATTGTCTGTAGGCTTATCAAAAAAATTGCAGAGACTTGTAGAACAAGTGTATTATATAGTTTCACTCTGAAAATCATGTGAAATTTCAGAGCATTGATGGGAGAAAACATTACCTGAAAAATAAAAGCTGTGCTTTCAAGCCAGGACTCATAATTTCAAGGATTTTTTTTCTGTTCTGATCCAAGTCTAAACAGCCTTTTATTGTGCCTTTGTTTTGTTAAAAGAAAGATGTCAATTTATTTTTTCTTTTAATTATTTTTCACTGATGACATCTAGTTTTATGAAACTCACAGTTCCCAGCCAGCAGAAACGTCAATCAATATGTTTTCTAGGTCTGCCTTTCACTTGTTATACCCAACCCCTATTTCCTTGTGGTTTATGGTTTTGATGAGTTTGACATTCATCATTTGAATGCTTGGTGGAGAGGCAAAGTGTTTTCTGTCTTTAATGAGGCTACATGTTTTCATGGTGTTTTATTGTAGTTTATTCTGTGTAAACTTCTGTTATACTGGAAAAAGAAGCCATATAAAATGCTGAGAAATCATTAATGGCCTAATTAAAATCTTAACAATCTAATATAATTTGAGCAAACACTTGGTATTGGTGCAGTGATACTGAGTCACAGACCAAATTATCTAATTAATCAAGAGAAGTCTTCATATAATACCATTAAAATTATTATATATATTTCCCTAACACCCTTTTCTGTGATGTTTAGCTCAAACTTTCATTGTTCTTCTGGGTCCTAATGTCAATGTCAGCAGTTTTTCAAGGGAAAGTGGTAAGCAGGGTGGGTTGTACCAAGTCCTTAGTGCAAGAAGCTTTTTTTGCCAAAGGACTGCAATGCAGATGCTGGGAATTTATTTATTCTTATCCTAGGGTTTAGTTAAGGCAATTCTCATGCTTCTAATGTACTCTACATACTATCTTCCTTTATTGATCTACAGTTCCTCATTATTTCTGCGATTACTTTATACTGCACATTTGAAATATATTGGTTATTTGATCCTTAGTTTTATAATCCCTAAAATTTTTCTTACTCAGCTCCTGAAGTTGCATTCCTTTAAGTCTGCAATTGAACACTGCTGAGTTTTTTATAACCGTAGAGCCTCCGGTGCTTTCCATATCTTATACTGTCACAGCCTGTTTTATCTCTTCATACTTGTACTCCATACCACATCATTATTCTAGAGTCATAGACAGTTTGTTCTAAAGAGATTAAGCAATTGTTAACACTCCCTGTCACTTACAGATAATATATCCAAATTATTTTAGCAATAGGCTTTCAACTGCACAGTTACACAAAGCAAAGCAAAACAAGTTAGATAATCATGACCTGCTCACCAGCAATTGCAGTAATCTAACCCAAAGCTCAAGGTATGGCCTGGATAAGCCCAGACACACCAAGCCTGACAAACTCCGGTAGAGAGACCTTGAAGCTTTAGTTCGAAGCCTGCAACTGTTTTTGTTATTAGCAGTGTCAGTGCTAGAGGTACTGGATTTTACATTATTATGAAGATTCCCCATGAATTAACAGTGGTACCTTGGCAGAGATCTGAGAGCTGTTTCAATGTGGAGGGGACGAGCCTACAGCCTGCACCTACGAGTGCAGGTAGTAGTAGTAGGATCATAGGATCATAGGATGTTAGGGGTTGGAAGCAATCTTCTAAGATCATCAAGTCCAACCCCCCCTGTCTGAGCAGGACCATAGAATCTAGCACAGGTTGCACAGGAGCACACCCAGATGGGTCTTGAAAGTCTCCAGAAAAGGAGATTCCACAAGTAGTAGTAACAGAATATCAAAAAGAATAGTAGAAACATAGAATCGTCGAACTATCAGTGTTGTAAATCCCACATAGCAATCCCATGACTACTGCTAAAACAGTGCCACTAAACCATACTTCCAGGGATGATAACTCTACCACCTCCCTGGGCAGCCTGTTCTAATACTTGATAACCCTTTCCACAAAGAAATTTTTCCCAATACCCAATCTGGACCTCCTCTCACACAACTTGAGACCATTTCCTCTTGTTCTGTCACTTGTTTCATGTGAGAAGAGACTGACTGAGACCTCATCCCAACCTCCTTTGAGGTAATTCTAGAGGCTGATGACATCTCCCCTCAGCCTCCTCTTCTGAAGACTAAACAAGCCCAGTTCCCTAAGTCATTCCTTCTAAGACCTGTGTTCAAGGCCCTTCAGCAGCTTGGTTGTTCTTTGGACATGCTCCAAAGATCAAAATATTATTCTGTATAAGCTTCAGTGACTTCTGTTTATCACTCATGCTTAGAAGATTCTGATTCTGGTCAGGAAAGCCACCAAAAAAAAAAAAAATTACCCATTTCTTTCCCATGTCATTGTTATTATCGACAGGCAGCTTTGCTCGTCATTATTACTTGGATTAAATATATATTTATAGCTTGTAAATCTACTCTACTTCTGAGGTTTTACAATATCCTGTAATTGAATTAATATTTTCTAGTATCTGTTAATAAAGTTTCCTGTTAGTGTTGCAGTGGAGTAAAATGCTCATAAGTGGATGGAGAACACAGCAAAGTGACAGTCTCCTCTGCCTCCTGTGATACAGACATTCCAGGCAATCTAGAGGCTCAGCAGACATTTAGTGCTCAGTAGCTGTGGCCACTGTAACACAATCTAAGCATATCTTATTTTTCCAAGACTTCTGCTGAGTTTTACTCTCCAGGAAGTCACTGTATTTCTGTGAGAGAATCCACCTGGTTTCGTAGGCATTCTAAAGAAAACACATTTAGTTCAGAAGGTGAGGCAAATTCAGTGTAAGTTGATTAACATGAGCTTCCAAAACCAGGATTACTAAGAGACACTGGTGACTGTCTACTTAACATGAATGACCATTCAAATGCCTGAGGGTTCAGAGAGACAAGTCAAAAGACAGACACTTCTGACAGCTTTTGTACCAATATTTCTGTATGCAACAGCTGCAGGACAAAAACAGAGGCCCCTGAATTTCCATTTTCCCATCTGGAGTACCTACACTATTATAACAGCTGGTAAAGTATCACAGATCTTTTCAAAATAAGAAAAAAAGTAACTGTAGGAGACTTCAAAAATAACCACAGGGGATGCATGGCCTCTAACACAGTTAATGGCAATTACAAACTCGAGTTGTACTGTTTCAATACCTGTTCCATGATTACTGGGAAAAAAAATTCCAGAGTCCAAAAAGTTTCACAGAAGGCTTAACTTGAGAAGTGAAGAGGAAGGAAATGTGAAGGCTGTGGCCAGTTCTGTACACTCCCTAATAACCTCCTTTATTTATTGTCCTTAACTCCCTTCCAGCACCTTGGTTTATCTACCTCTCTCATTTTATTGAAGATTAAGCCTCTTGAAAAAAACAACACAAATATTTTTCTCTTGATGGCACTACCACCAATTCATACTTGGAACCTTTCCTCTTGTCAAAAACTTTGTCCATCATTTAGGAAGATGATAGAATAGCAGAATATGAATGTTTATGTAATTTCCATGCTTTGTTTTTAATCTTTTCCATTTCATCCCTGTGGGGTAGTCATAAGAGTGGAAAAACCCTCCTCTTTACCACTCCTGCACATATTTCTGCCACAAGCTTCAAATTTCAATTCCTGTAAGTGGCTTAGTGATCATTTTTTCCCATCAATGCTTCCCTCCCACCACCACTAGAGCCAGTGCTGGGCTTAATGACTTCATTTCCCAACATTTTCAATATAAATACTTCCACTGACAAAAAAAAAAAAAAAAGAAAAACTATGTACAAATGTCTACAAGGCTATTTCATACTGATGTGTAGCTCAGAAGGAAAAAAAAAAGAATGCACCAAAAAATAAAGCTTTATATGCCTTATATGTTGGGCTAAAACATAGGTCTTAGGTACACATCTATGTTGCTCTCTCTCTCTCTCTGTACTTATACCTCTTACCTCCCTACATTCTATAATGTGTAAATACTGGTATAAAAATAAATTTTGTCTATTTCCTACTTTGATTTATTTGATAAATAAATCTCTGTGTCTTTAGTTATCTTCCTCTGTATGAATGCACACTATTCGATATTTCTCTTGGTCTCTGCATTTTGATCTGTAATGGAACAATGTAATGTTCTGATATTTGTTTGATTTGAGCTGCTTTGGCCAAAACAACAACAACAACAAAAAAGTAAGAACAGAAGTCATTGTATTATATGAATTCAGAAGTCATCTCCTAGGTAGGATCAAAGACCTGCAAATAAACACCTTAGACAAGAAGAAATCAGACTGAAAAGAGCATTTGTTAGTAATGGCAACGGCTGTAAAATGTAGAGTTCAATCCCCTGCATTCAGTCCTGATAAAATTGCATTTATTATACTGATCTACAAGGGTTACATGGGTTCCACTTGGCGTAAGGACAAAATTAGATTTGATATTATGGCTAAGAGTATCTCCCAGAATGCAAATGTTGTGACAATGAACTGTGAAAAGGCAAACTCAAAATGTTAATAGAAAAGGTTAACAACATGCTGAAGAATGTAATACAAAAGGGACGCCCTACACTCGACAAGTTTAATAGAGGAACTGTATAAGGAGCCATTCCAGAGACAATGAACACCAAGAGTAAAAAAGGAAGTCCATAACATTAAAGAGTAAAATGAGCACATTTTTTGAGGCTAAAGAAGCCTTCTTAAAAAACATATGGGAATTTTGTGTAAACAGCACAATATAAGACAGATCTTGTCCAAATAAGACAGACGCCAGGTCTTGTGTAAATCGGAAATAAGGAAAGCCAAGGGAAGCTCAGAGAAGTGGCAAAGTAAGTGATCATAATAACACTGAGATGTTCTCCATAGTGGAGGAAAAGCAATAACAACAACAAACCAAGGAAAAAAAAAAAAAAAAGGAAAAAACTAACAGGATGAAGTACACACAGGAAAACTCAATAAACTAATGACAATGGAAGGACAATAACTTGGAGCAAAGGAATTTTATGTCCCTTTAAACCAAACTCTACAGCAGAAAAAGGGCAGGAACATACTTACACCATGTCCTTTTTGTGCTCTTCTTCCATAACTTGAAAGTCTCTGAAAGGAAAACTTAAAAGAACTTACAAGGTATCATGTTCAGTAGTAGTAAATAAGCCGTCATAGCTGTATTTCATCTGGGATCAGATGGGCCTGCTACTTTTCTCCTGCAAAAGAGCTGCTCTCCAATGCAGGAGAAGCAGAATTTTATGTCCTTTAGTCCCCACCTTTCCCTGGAATTTCTTCTTTTACCTTGATGGCTTTTTACCCCATCTTTCTGGGGATTTAAGAAATCTTTTCTGCCTCTAGAAGCTTATAGGGTATTCATAAATTCTCCTAATATCCCACCTTTTCCATCCCTACTTTTGTTGTCCATCTTGTTCATCCTGAGTTGTCAGTAGGCTTCAAGCCATTTCTTTCTGTCAACTTTCTTCATTTGTAACTTCCTAATAAGAAACATATTCTGTTAAAGATCTGATTTAGATGTGAGAACTCCCCACAACAGGCACTATGTCTCCTTTTAGGAATGCTACCTGGCAAAAGGAAGGAGGGAGTGTGATACTGTAGGCAAGTTAGAAACTCAATGAATAATTAAAAAAAAAAAAAAAAAGATGCAGTTGCAGTTGCTTTCACATATATTTTCATATTTTTTGAGTTTGAGTCATTTACTTATCCAGTATTTAAAGCAAACAAGAAAAAACTTTTCCTTCATTCCATAGATATCAGGGAGCAAATTCAGAGTTGAGAAGTCCCCTTGCAGGAAACAAATGAAGTGACAGCAGAGTGGGAGGAATGAGTTGTTATCCGAAATGTTCCTGACACCATCACAGCCCTTCAACTGTTTGTTAAATAATATATTAATAGTATGTACAGCCTAGGAAAACGTCACCCTGAGCAGATGCTCTAGAGAAGGCAAACGTTGTGATCGCTGTGGGAACACAACATGTTGGGCTCTAACCACCAGCCTGGCAGCAAAACCTGTTCAATCCCAATTGCTCTTGGAAATAATTTATTATTACCTTCTGTTTGCAGCCCCAGTGTCCTTATGGTTCCAAATGTAGATTTAAGAGGAGCACAAATCCAGCAAGGGCTGCTGCTGTTATATGCCAGTCATCAGTGCACTCTTTTGCCATCTTTCTTTCCCTCTGGCAGGCTGTCATGTTATATTTCAAAAATGGCCAAAACTTTAAACACACAAAGTCCTTGATGACCTTAATATCTAGTCTCAGGCGAATATCAGTAGTGATCTGCTTTTAGCTCATGTGTCTCTCTCCATAAAAACTGTTGATGTAGATGTTTTATGTGAAATATTAGAGCTGAATCTGAAAAGCCATCAGCCTGAGGTGTGAAATTTCCCCACTCACTATAAAAGGGTATCATGTTTCATTGTATTTTGAAATTTAGACAAGATGATTATTAACCCTCTGTGAATGCAGGTAAAATTCTGTGCACCAGACTCCCAGATAACAGCATCTTCAATAAGACAAGAATGGCTTCTTTCTGCTTGGATCTGACACGTGGTACGCAAGAGGTTGGGAATGATCCAAAGAGATGGATCAGAACCATAGAAAAGGTGTGCCAAAAATGTTTGGACTAGTTTGTTGTTGGTGAGAGCTCATCAGCAAAGAGGAAGAGATCCTGTTAGTGTGTCAGCCAAGGCATATAGGGACAGAGAAATTGTTAGAGGTTATCTCTAGGCAGGTGGATGTACTTTTTCTTCTTTTAACTTCCATAAAGCTTTGCAGATATGCCTATTTGGGGTTTATCAATCTTTTTTTTTTTTTCAACCTACTCTGCCCTGAATTAAATATGATTTTCAGGATGACTGTAATTGGCTACAATCAGGGTCCTTCATATCTCCAGGCATGCTATCCAGTTCCTGCATCTGTCATTGCTGCATATCCAGAGGGATACAGTTAGACTACACAAGCTATTTTGGGAAATGGAAATTCAGTGGCTTTGGGGCGTTTCTTCCAGGGAACACTGACAAGCAGGAGACTATTCTGACATGCAGCAAGATGCTGGGAAGCACACCTCAACCAGTGGTTTCAAGGGAGGCTGTGATGTCAATTAATTTATTATTTCATATTTCTGCTTTTCTTCCAGGAAAGCCTATATATAGACAAAACCTGGCCTTTTTACCAACACCAGCAAATCAGAAAAAAAAATAATTCAGACCTAAACAAATACTTTTCCTGAGTATTTTACTACTTTTGTTACTGTTACACATGTGTGACTGTGACAGCTTCAAACCAGAATGCACTAATACACACCTTCTTGCTGTGTTGCCAGTGAAACGCTTGCATTGCTTGGGAGCCAATCCCTCCTCCATTCAGATCTTCTTCAGCTCCCTGACACCTTTCTGCCAGCCCTTCTCCGTCCAGGTAGCTCCCAGCATGGTGGCTCCTTTTGGACTAACATTTCAGCTTCATCTTAAAAGAGGACCTCAAGCCAGACCTCTTTTCTCCTTTGGTATAAAATGGTAGAGCCCTGTGTTGGCCAGACATTTAACAGTGCTCAGGATATGCTGCAAAAGAAGTTCTCAACACTTGTATTTAGTTACATTCTTTAATAGATCAAATGCCCATGTCCATAAGAGCATCTTCATTTCTTTCCATTCCTTCCCTTGTGTAACAGGCAAACACCTTAAGGCAGAAAATGCTTTCATATCCACTTCACAATAATAGAGGTTTTATCTCTATAGAAAGAATAAAATGTTGGTAGATAGATTGGAAAGGAAAATATGATTTAATAGCCTAAATCAAAGCTCAGTGATGCCAGTGAAAACATCCCTGTGGAAAGTAGATATGAAGACCATCAAATCAAAGGCTCCAGATATCAAATTTAGGTGATTTCTTTGCAAAGAGCTGAGCATGAAGTTAAATACACCTCCACACATAAACAAACACCCCCACAGTCTTACATAAGCTTGTTTCAGATCCAAAAACAGAGAAAAAGAAAAGAATCTTAAAATGGCACTTTTACCTTTTGTTAGAGTTTTTATTTATCTTGCTTTATGTCTATGCTCCTTCCTCATATGTAAGGTTTTCCTTTTTATTGCTCATTGATGTGCAATTTTTCTGCCTGAGATCATTCACACAGCAAACACAAAAGAAGGATTTTTTTGATCCTGACTTCAGAGGAAAACTCAGCAATGTGTTAAGGAAGAGTTTAATGTTGCATGAACAGAAGGGAGAAATCTGGCTGGTGTTTATGCTTTGCACAGTGACCATCATGCCTCAACTCTGTTCCTTGGACATGGTAAAAACAAGGAACAGTTCAGTAATGTACTGAAAGTGGCTCTACTTTCTGCTAACCTTTTGGCAATATAATAATACACTGTTGAGGGGCACACACTGCTAAGGGGTATTTAGAATAAACAGCAAGGTTTAGGTCATTTTCCCCCAGCAAAATACAATATGGTGTATTCTACAATCACTTGTCAGAGCTGTCATTTAGTCTGTCACTTTTGATTGCCTCTCTCTGAATCTCAGAGTTGCCTGACATGGCTCCAGTCAGGGAAGTCTGGTGACAAACTTCTCAATGGCCTCACTAGGAACCTGGCATGACAACCACTCAGAGATCATCTCAGACTGAAAAACACAAATATAAAATCATTTTTAAAAGAGCTTACGTCAATCTGTTCTTTCTCTGACCTGCTATATATAACCTTGATGTTGCTCCAGAACATAACTCTGTTATTCCTATTAGGAGAGGAACAGTTACAGCTTGTACTGAGATGAGGCTAAACTGACAAGCCTGCTCCTTTTCCTATCACAGTTCCTTCTGCAGCTCTTCTCACCTTCCAAACCTCGTACTCTATTTTCACTTTCCCAGGTCTGGTCTATTGTCAGGAGACATGGCTTTTCCAACTCCTTGGCTGCACTGACTGACTTGATCAAGAGATTCTATTTCAAAAGTCTGTGAGAAAGGTTTCAAGACTTCACCTCCTGTAAAAACTATCAGAACTTGATCACATCTTCAGTCATGCCTCTGACTTCCCATCTAAGAGTTGTTTTCCACGAAGACTTCACATCTTTTAGTGAAGTCAATATTTTTTGCACACTTTTGTATTATTGCCTGTACTGGCTGTGTATATCTAAAAAGAAAATGATTTAATTTAGTTCTTGTGAAAACAATTGTGTCCACTGCTTTGTTTAACTAAAAATGATTCCTTAAAGAGAAAAATTATATAGAAAATAGTAAGGAATTTGTCTTCAGAGAAGACTTTGCCATTTTTATACAAGACACGTTCTCTAATCTTATTCACATGTCTGGTCAAAAAATTGTATTAAAAAAACCTTAAATTCCCTACAGAAAAATTATCATTATCTTACACTGTGATACTAAGTACAGATTCTGGCATTAAAAATGGCAAGAAACTCACCTTGAAGTAATCAAAATGTGGTGACTTCCAACAGTGCAAAAATATGATTCCTTCCCACTACTCAAACCTGAAAATGTTCACCATATTTGAGTCAAGTAGACCAATCAATTGCTGTTAAAATCTTAGGTAAGCAAAATCTTAGTATGGGAAAAGTTGTTTTCTTCAGTGCAAAGCAGTTATCCTGAGAAGCACACCTCATGGGAAGTAATTAATGGTTTTAAGTACCATTGTTGAAGGAAAGGTGAGCAACAAATACATACAGTGGAAGTAAATAAAATGGAAGTACATTTAGATGATGATGTTAAGATGGAAATTACAAGAAACTCTTCAGCTTCATATTTGTCACCTAAATATTGAAGATATCAAGGTATAACACTCAACTACTTAAGTTATCTGAGGCTTCATTTTCAATTTTACATTTTGTATTATTCATAAAATATATTTAATACTTTGGAGATAGTGATATCACAGTATGATACAGAAACAGGAGCTTGGATTTCCAGAACAGAAACATCTACAGTGTCCATTCCAAGGACATCCAACCCCACTGAAATCTGCAGATTTTTTTTTCTTTTTGGTTTATTGCTGAATAAACTCAAATACTTAAATCTTAAGTTAATCACTTAGACTTTCTCTTTCATCTCTGAAGTGAAACTTTTACCCCTGAATACTGACATATTTTATATTAGACATCCAGTTTAGCATGGGATAAGTCCTCCCTAGAATGCTAATGTTAGGTGAGGTGTGTTCCACTGCATGGACATTGTTTCTAGAATTCATACTGAGACAAAATGAAGTCATAGAAACATGGAGTGGTTTGGGTTGGAAGGGACCTTAAAGATTATCTAGTTCCAGCACACTCCCATGGGTAGTGGCACCTCCTACTAGACCAGGTTGCTCAAGGTTGTATCTAACCTGGCTTTGAACACTCCCTGGCTTGGACCCTCCACAACTTCTCTGGGCAGCCTGTTTCAATGCCTCAGCACTCTCACAGTGAAAAATTTCTTCCTAATGTCTAATCTAAATCCACTTCTTCTATTTTGAAGCTCCTACACCTCATCCTATCACCACATACCTTTGTAAAAAAGTCCAACTATCCTTTGAGCTGCCTTCAACGCTACTGCTGGTGATTTATTGTGTTTGTTGGTGAAGTTCAGAAATGTTTAACCAATAATTTTTATGCCAAGGAAAAATATTTCTTTGATTAAAAACCCACACTAAAGTGTTTTGGTGTCTTAAATTGTAAGGCTGGATTATATAATCAAGATTTCTTTAAATGAAGTTCTACTTAAAACACAGCCTACAGATGAAACATAACCTTTAACTCTCCCTTTACAAGTCCTGTGTTGTGAAAGACTTGTCAAATTACTGTGTCTCCAGTTAATTAAATTTAAACATAAACAGAGCAAAATATTTTTTTTAGTTTGCAGTTCTGCTTCTTAAATCAGTAATTTT
This sequence comes from Indicator indicator, assembly GCF_027791375.1. Classification (NCBI taxonomy): domain Eukaryota; kingdom Metazoa; phylum Chordata; class Aves; order Piciformes; family Indicatoridae; genus Indicator; species Indicator indicator. Next base: position 16,597,376 of record NC_072021.1, on the reverse strand, counting down.
GAACAATATGAACTGTATGGTTTAATTAACAGGGAAGAGAGTTCTTCAACTTGGCCCTGTATTGCATCTTGTATAAAATAACATTTCTAATCCTGCATTAATTTACTCCCCACCATGACTAGCACAGTTCAAAGACAAAAAATTAATATTTTCAGGGCTTAGCTATGCACAGTTATCTAGACTCCTATCTTTTAATCTTGATTTCCACCCACACCAGAGCCTCACAAGCAAGAGGATTAAGAAAATAGGACAGTGAATGCATTACTATCTCTGTACCCTAATGCATATGGAAGTTGTTGGAGGATAATACAGTACTTTATCTAATCTTAACCTACTCCAAAGTACGCTCTTCAAGTCAGAATTAAGTGTCTCACTATGGATGCCATTATTTTGCCCTTGCACTTTTCCTAGCAACAGGAAATGTCTTGCAACTTTTGGTATCCGTCTTTCACAGAGGGAAGTGAAATAACATGTAAGAACCAAGAATGCCTTTTTTTCCATTCCTACCCACATTGATCTTCTCATGTCCATCCTTAGGTGAGTCATGTCAATTGGATGCCATATGAGTATGGGGTTAAGATAATGTCACTGCAGCTGCAGATGTCACTATAAACACTGATTCTGTTTGTCACATTTTTTCTCAATGAGAAGATGCTGATTCCCTGTACCTGCAGATGTCCTGTTGGCGGAAAAAGCAATGTGTGTTCAGGAATGGCTGGTAGCCCTAGTTTGTGGCAAATCACAGTTTTAGGAAAAAGGAAGTTCCCTTGGAATGGCATAGTAGTCATGCCAGATTTCCATCGTATCTCCACTGGACCAATTAAAGCATGTGATGTATGACAGGCAGAAGGGTAAGATATCCAGCAAGTGGTTACTCTCAAGATCTTCTCTCTGAAACACATTTTTCAGAAGGTTTATTCTTGGCTAGGAAAATGTATCATCTCCATCACTGGGCATGCAATGTTAGCATGTAACCCAGCAATACGTTATTGGTGGAGGTAGTGGGAAAACAAAAGGAAAAAAAAAAGGAAAAAAAAGGGAGTAACATTTAGTTCATGTCAGAAGAATAATGACTCTGCCTTATTTTTACACCTTTATTGTTGGCAGTGACACAGTTGCATCTTGTTGCTGCTGCCTGGGTGGAGTAGGTTTCAGATGCTCAGTGTCATTAAATTTAATTATGGCTCCCTAAGATTTTTCTCCTTACTGTTCAGTTTGGTGAAATGTTTAATTAAGGACAAGTTCTCATTATTACTTGATACGTTGTAGTTGTTATTCTACTGACATACATCTCTATTAACAAGTAAACAATTAACATTTGTGACTGTATGCTTCATTAAAGAACTAATATGTAATTGTAACCCCTTTGTCTAACAAATCAGTTGTGCACATTTTATCCCATTATAGAAATACATAGCATTTAGAAAAACAATGAAGAAGGAGGAGAGGCAAAGTTGGTTGGTAATGAATAATCCTGAACTTCATTTTGGTTTTTTATTTGTAAATATGACAAATGTGGCAGCTTAAAAGAAATAGGCATGTGGTGATAGGATGAGGTGTAGGAGCTTCAAAATAGAAGAAGTTGGGTTTAGATCAGACATTAGGAAGAAATTTTTCACCGCGAGAATACTGAGGCACTGAAACAGGCTGCCCAGAGAAATTGTGGAGGGTGATGTAACTTAGCCTAAAATATCAGTGAAACAACATTTCCCCCTCTTTACTTCATGACAAGGGATGACTTAGGTGCAGGTATAGACTAATGATCTCAAGCTCCTACTACAAGAAGGGTCTAGTTTAACTTTTGTGTTGCATCCGCCAGACCCTTGAGGATGTCTCCAATAATGTGAGCCACTTCAAATGCCTCTAAGAAATTAAATTCAGTTGACTGAACTGAGTCTTTACAAACAACTGCAGAAGCAATAACTTCAACCACCAAACCTTATTCGTTTCAGAGAACATTGTTTCATCTACATGAATCTCATCATTTTCAATACTTATCCCTTTTTTTTTGCTTTGTTGATTTTTTTTGAACAGTAAGAAAATACTGCAAAGAAAACGTAACGATTTATCACCCTCAAAACAATCACACATGTTGATAACTTTTGTAGCTTCTCAGTATATTCTAAAGTCTTTTCAAGCAAGCTCCTTGGATACTTCACCTGTTTTTAAATCACTCTAAAGAAAAAAAAAATAAAAGAGCTCTTTGTGCTCTACACTTAACCGCAGCATGCCAGAAGTTGGATCTGATGATAATCCTATAAAAATAGGCATATTGTGTCATAACTGAGATACAGTTTTTCCACTATTCTGTCTCTGACAGTGACCAACAGTGAAAATGGAAGGTGATATCAAGCAGCAAATACTAATATTTCCCAAAAATATTCTCCTTGCCTCCAGCAGTTTATGACTCAGTGACTTCCAGAAAGAGACAGCCGTCCATGTAAACAGTAGCCTCAGCAGATTCTTCATCCTGTATTAAAGCTTCTCATTTTAATTTATTTTTAATTTCCCACTTGTTAGTTTCCTGTAGATTCATTTCCATTAGGTGGTTTGGTTTAGTACCAGGAAAAAACAACAACAACAACCACAAAAAAAAAAAAAAAAAAAAAAAAAAAAAAAAAAACCAAAAAAAAAAAAACCAAAAAAACCTGAAAACCCAGCTATGGTTTATATCATTAAAATAATCCTGGAATTTCTGTTTGAAGGTTGAAAAAGCCTACCCTACATAGGAGTGCAGAACTTGTTTCAGACTTTTGATCACCCTTTTCACTCTCCTGAAGCTCTCTATTTCTACTATTAAAGTTACTATTTTTTGTTTTGTTTTGTTTTAAGATTAAAACTGGGAAGGGATGAGAATATCATGCCTTACAGAAGGTGTGGCTGCATCGTGGACCTGTACAGTGGCATTACTATGCTCTTTTTTCATTAGTTTTGTTGACACTGCTTATCATTAAGTTAATATTTCCACAGAATTATGTGCTGTAACCCCAGGTCTAGCTCCCCAGTGATAGCAGTCCACTTAAAACAAATAATTTTCAATGTAAATTTGGACTGTATTACTGGATAAGCATCACATTAAATTTATCTATATTGAATGTCATCTGTCATTTTATTGCTTATTCAGTGTTATAATGTCTTCCAGAAGACATCCATTGCCCTGTATTTCCCACCATAAATTATTTAGTATCATCAGGAAACTTGTTGACTAGTTACTCACACTCCTTTCCCAGGACAGACCCTGGGGAACTCCACTGCTGGCCTATGTATGCTGATACCTAAATCTGGTTGCTTGCTGCTATCCCACTTCCTAGCAATTAACAAATTATTCAGCCATAAAAGGAACTCCTATTTTATACCACAGCAGCTGTTTGGTGAGTTTCCTCAATGCCTTTCTTTGGTTTTTTATTGAACAATTGTCATGGCTCATTAGAGGTTCTACTGGACATCAAACAACAGTTGCTGGATTCTCCCTTCAGAGATCTGCTGGCTTCACATTTACCATCCTCCTGTTCTCTAGAGCCTTTGCACTTCAAGTATATTGATCATATCTATCTTATTCAATTTGCTTTATAATAATCACATCAGTCTTCTTATACATGAAAATACAGGGCATATGTTTGTTATGAAAATACTATTAAGTCATACAAGATAGGATTAATCATTAGATTCTGTTTATTGCTTCACTTTTGCAGTAATTGCAGTACTTCAATGAGGAAAGAAACTCCACAATTTATCTATTACAATAAAATCTCCAAGAATGTAATCTCTGTGAGACTTTATTTTCAGTATTTCTGAATTGTTTCTAGCTCACAGGCTACTTTAAAAATCAATTACCATAAACCAGTGCTTTCTCCTGTCATTCACTGCTCAGCATTTAACACTGACTCTTAATCAGAGAGAAGAAAATTACAATAGATCCTATGAATAATACTAACTGTGGAACTGTAAAAGGTTGACACACACAAAAAAAATATAAATTCAAACATGTTTTAACTTGATTACTGGAGCATTATCTTCATCCAGTGCATTAGTACATAATACACTTAGAAAATAAATTATAATTTCACAATTGAGCAAATCCTATATAATTCAAACCTGTGAAATTAGTCCTTCATTGAATATCAGTTAGCATTGTACTTGCATTGGGAAGTAGCATCAGAAAATGTGAAAATAAAGGCATTTTTCGTATCAAGGTAAAGAATTTCTTTTTTTCATAACTGAAGTGCATTATGCTTTTGAAGATCAGTACTTTCCCAATGCAAGACTTTTGCACTCAATGATCTGACATTGGCTTTTAATGCAATTTACTACTCTTACAAATATGGAGTTACTATCAATACTATGGGCCTTGATCACTGTCAAAATTTGAGAAAATCTCTCCCTCAACCACACCAAATAAGATTTTAAAAATTAAATTAGCCTATGTCTTGGACAACATTTGATGAGTAGGATGATTTTTTTTAGAAAGAGATGTGAAATTAAAGTGACTCTTACTTAAAGACACCTAGGATCACAGGACATTTTTGCAAGTAACTGGGTTGTCCCAAATGGAAAAGGGAATGGACGTGTCTGTGTCCTATAAGCAGAGCTGCTTGTGCACAGCTTCGTGAAGCCAAAGGGCTGCACCTTGCCTTTTAATTCCTGCACAAGCTCAAGCCAGTTCCTATCAGTACATTGGTCCCATTTCATGATGAACTCAATTCTTAAACAAATCTTACCAATTCTTAAGACAACTTACCATTGTAAAATTACACCTGATCCTGCACAGCAATATGTTGCTGTGGAAACCTGAATCTATCTAATCATTAGAGCCACGAGGATGATTAGGGGACTTGAGCATCTCCCCTATGAAGAGAGACTGAGAGCCCTGGGGCTGTTTAGTCTTGAGAAGACTGAGAGGGGATCTGATCAATGTCTATAAATATCTGAGGGGTGGGTGTCAAGTGGAGGGGGCCAGGCTCTTTTCAGTGGTTCACAGTGATAAGACAAGGAACAATGGGCTCAAACTTGAACACAGAAGATTTCACCTCAACATGAGGAGAAACTGCTTAACAGTGAGGATGATGGAGCACTGCAACAGGCTGCCCAGGGGCTTGTGGAGTCTCCTTCACTGGAGACTTTCAAAACCCATCTGGATGAATTCCTGTGCGGAGTACCCTAAGTGATCCTGCTCTGGCAGGGGGGTTGGACCTGATGATCGTTTGAGGTCCCTTCCAGCCTCTGATATACTGTGATACTGTGATTAATAATTTCCTTCATGCAAAATACTTTTCTAGATTGAACAATGTTACAGGTTACCCATTTAACAATGACATCAAGTAAATTTCTGAAGATATGCTTCATTAATGGTCTCCTGTGTCATTTAAATAGAATTCATTAAACATGGAAATATTATAAAACTAATATATAGAATATTCAGTGTAAGAATTATGTATTTATGTATCTTTACCAATGTTTAGAAATATATGCTGTCTACAACTACCTGAAGGGAGGTTGTAGCCAGGTGGGGGTTGGTCTCTCCTCCCAGGCAACCAGCAGCATAATGAGAGGACACAGTCTCAAGTTGTGCCAGGGGAGGTATTGGCGGGATGCTAGGAGGAAGTTCTTCACAGAGAGGGTGATTGCCCATTGGAATGTGCTGCCCAGGGAAGTGATGGAGTCGCCATCGCTGGAGACGTTCAAGAGGAGACTGGATGAGGCACTTAGTGCCATGGTCTAGTTGATTGCTTAGGGCTGGGTGATCGGTTGGACTGGATGATCTTGGAGGTCTCTTCCAACCTGGTTGATTCTATGATTCTATGATTCTATATAATATAATCTATATGATATGTGCTGTAATAGCATAATAGCATATGTAATAGCATAATAACATAATAGCAGTATACTATATGCTTCTTAAATTCTATCTTTAAAAAATTGGAAATTAAAATAATTTCCTCATAGTGACCCTTTGATTTGAAATCTCTCAGGCAACTTACAAAAAACAAGAAGTAGTCTCCATTTTTCTTAAACTAAATTATGCTGAAAATTTTAATGAATGTTTCTTTTAATTACCTATTTCTGTTCATTTTGATCTTGACTACCTGATTCCTTGCAAAAATGATAGGAAAAAAACTCCAGTATTTCAAAGCAAGCGTGTAGCTACTAATGCTCAAAGATGAAAATGTGATTTTTAATGAGTATTTGTGTAATGAAAACATGTCCATCAAAAATATTCTGACACCTATTTTCAGCTAAGCATCTGGGCTTTTGAATGATAAAAAATGGAAAATTATTCTTTATTACTACTGGTTGTCATCAGAATAGATTATTAAATTGTTTTCCATTGAAGCTAAAGAAAGGAGGGGGGGTTGTCACTTTCATACATTTTAAAGACATCTATTCTGCATGGGAAAAAAAAGCCTTTTTGTGTTGTGTGTTTAGTTTTTAAATGAGAGTTTAAAAATAAACTTATTCAGAAGAAATCTGAGTATTGGTGGGCAGAAGCCATAATTCTGATTAAAACCTTGACAAGTTGCTCCTGGGTGTCACAGTTTATTTCCTTCCCTTCCTTGATTCTCCTTCTAGATTCAGGCTTCCTGACCCTTACATGTCTTCCATATTGTACCACTGGCTGTGGAACTATACTGACATGCTGAAGTAGCTCAACAAGAACAGAACAAAAGTACAGTGGGCAAAGTGGGCACCCTGGTCAGGGAAAAAAACCAAAAATTGCTAAGAGCTGTAGCTGCAGACTGCAAATCCCAGAAGTACTGTCTGAATCTCAGCCAGAATTTTGAAACTGCCTTCAGATGTTTGCTTACTGTTTTTTTTTTTTAAATCAATGGTTATAAAAAAGTTGAAACACTTTTCTGACAAGCCCTAGCTACTATAACAGTGACTTCCATGGCCAAACAAATATAGAAGCACACTAAGTACCAGGAAGTCTGGTTTTATTTTTTATCATTAAACCCACTGTTTGGCATGGGATGCATCACTCTTCTCTCCATTTCCACTTCCATACTTGGCCTAAGCCTCCTGAGTTGGGCTTCTTTTTTTTTTTTTCTGAGTGTATACAAAAGGATCTAAGCTTCGTTTCACAGAGCTGTAAATTTTAGGGACAAAAACTGAACTCCTGGCCAACAAACACAACAGCTTTTCACCACGGAATTCTTGTATCTGGACCATCATTTTCCAAACAAACAATGAGTCTAGAGACTTAATAGAATGGAATTTTATTTTATTTTTATTTTTTCCAAATCACTCTCTGCTCAGGGATAAAAATTAAGACCTGTATCCAAAATTATATTGTCTGGTATTCATTCTAACCAGATTCTTATTAACTGTTCTCTGATAGATGAGGGAGAATTGTGGCATCAGAATTATGCACTCCCATTGGTACTTCTGCACTTTGATTAAATATGCTGCTAACTCATTTCCCTTAAACAAACTGAATTTCACTTTCTCTGAGTGCACCTGCTGTTCTAGGTGAGGTCCTTGGTGTTGTAGATCTGCTTTGGGATTCACAAAATAATAACATGGCTCAGAGATGCCTTGTACCTGAGCTATATCACATTTTGTGGCCAGAAAAAAATGTTGTCCCTGAATACAAAGGCCATGGAGACTGCAAGCTCTTCTAGGGACATGAAATGCCTCCAAATGAAAGAGTAAATAACAGGGACAGAGGTCCTTGAAGAGTGATTTCCAGAGGGACTTTTGGATGCTAGTGTCTGTAACTGTATGTGTTAGAGTAGCATCAACACTCACCAAGGAACAGTGGTGGTTTAGGGAGGAAAAAGACTTCTTTATCAAACTTTCCTCTAAGCTGTGTTGAAAACGTGTGTTCTGATTCTTCACACTAAAGCAAATTTGGAAACAAAAGTAGATTCTTGAAAACTATTACACTATAAAGAAGTATGGGCTACAACACTGTGACTGTAAGTAGCAGTGGTTTCCCCACTTAGATGCTCTCAGTTAGTTTAATTTTTCTTTAGGAGAGGTATTAGTGCCTTCAGAACTAAGTATAGATCTCCTTTATGATTGTCAAGAGGACTACCAACAATTGGTGAAGAACTATGAAGTGTCTGCAACTTATCAAATTCTTTCACTGCAGATAATGTAATAGCTTCTGAGGATGGTTAATACTCAGCTTTGCAGTATCAAAGATCTTATCTCCTCTATGATCTACACTTTTAAAAATTGAAAGGGCTATAAATGATGTAAACAGAAGGAAGAAATCCTTCTTCAAGCCAGACAAGATTATTGGTTAGAATTACAATAGGTTTCCACCAGGTCAGGTTGTTTGTCTCATAGATTAAAACCAAGGAAATCTCTGGGCTTTTTCAAGAGTAATAAAGACACAAACAAATCAGCCAACAGCAGAAAGAACCTATGATTTTTCTTTTCTAGCTTTCAAATGCTTTAGTGGCCCAAGCAGAACTGTATACTACAGCAACAAAATTTCCTGTATTGTACTCAGATCTGCTGCACTTTGTCCAATAGCATAAAGCATTCCCCTTAACAATGTAAGTTACACGAGAACTGCATTTTTAGTGCATAGATGATGTACCTTCATAATCCTGACTTTGACAGAAATGGACATTCACATGGTTGGCTTAGAATTAGGTGGAAACAACCTAATATCTAAATTACAAAAACTCCAGTATTTACCTCACAACTGTATGAATTAGAACTGTTTGCTTCTTGCCTTTTCTCAGTCTCCCTGTATCTTTTTCATCTGATTGTCTCTACCAAACACAGCCTCTGATCAGCCACACATTTAGAATGGTCATGATCCCAAAATATCTGCTGCCTTGGAAATCTCTCTGGCAGAGTAATTTTTCAGTTCACTTCTAAAGTTCAGGTGATGTGTTAAATTTAGTAAACTCATTAATTCTTTGTGGTTTGTTAAGTCCTGGCCAGATTGAGCAGGCTAAATTAGCCCTGAATAGGGCAAGTTAGAAGGTCTTGAGTCTTAGATGAAAAGTTCTGCTTAGTTATTCTGATATAGGTCTGGGGGATGTGATTGCACACTGAAACAGCTATGCACATAGGTCCTGTGTGTATTTATAATCATACTTCTTAGGCTTAAATAACAGTATTCTATGCAAAATAGTATGGGAAACAGTATATCACAACCATTGCAAGCAGAATGGGTCAGAGTTTGAGATTAATATATGTGAATACATATAGGGCAGTACACAACAACTATTTAGACTAAATGGATTTTTTAGGATCAGACAATATTAGATGCATGAGAAAGAGCTGAATCAAGATTTAGGGAGGCAAAAAAGTTAGAATAAACCACTTCATTGCCAAGTAATATTGATTGAAGTAATAAAAGATGGTTCTCATTCCCAAAATATGTTCTGTCCTTGAGGAATGGAACTATAAAGCTTCCCATCTAAGATATCCATAGACTTCTTAAATCTCACTTCAACTTAGGTAAATAAGGTATGATTTGTGCACTAAAATTCCTCTCAGAAAGTTTTCTTTTCATTTCATATTCAGATTTCTTCAAACATATTTTTCATAGGTCACAGAAGCACATGTATTTGCTATGTCATCTCTGCATGGCAGGATTTTCATTTACTTACATTTCCTTATTATTTTGTTAAGTAAAATTATTTTCACCTTGTTTTCACAGAAATCCAATCTCAATGTGGAGTTTTTAAAAACTTGTGGGTTTTCCCAAGTAATACCAAAAGGTCAATAAATCTAAATACAGTTGTACAGAAGAAAACAACAAATTCATTGTTTTCTTGTGGAATATTTTCCTTTACTGGTAACAAACAGAACATTTTCAGCAGAGCTGCATCCAAATTATGGATCTTTTGCTGCTACTCTATTACCAGTGAAGTGCTTCTGCTGTCCCTATCTCTCTAGTGTCAAAAGCATATATTTTACAGCCCTGCTTTTATTCCTTACATGTCCTAAGTTTATTTAAAGAAAGAAAGAAAAAAAACCCAGCCAAACAAACAAACAAAAAAAAAAACAACAGTAACAAAAGAGAACAACAGAAAAATTGTTCTTTGCTTTTTGTTGAGCAAAATACAGAATAGAACATTTCCCTGAAGAAAGGGGAAAAAGGATGTAGCAAGTAAGGGAACATTGCTGAGAACGTATAAACCACATTTTATTCTGTTTCAGAGATTGCTAAAATTCAGCATAAGAATGTGGAATAGGAAAAAAAAAAAAAAAGAGAAGACTGGAAGAAAGAGCCTGGCTTATCAAAGTACAACACAAGAATAGAATATATTTTTTGGCCTGAGAAACAGTAATGAGTAAGGAACTGCTATAATCTCATGCTGTCTCTAAGTGTCAAAGTCCTTCACTACTCTGTTTCCCAAGTGGAAATGATAACTAACTGGGTCTAATGCACAAGAAGTTCCTCTACTGTCCTATGCTGCTCAGGTCTACAGCTGATGAACACACCATGGAACTGGTCACTTTAATTGACAGGAAAACTGCCATTTGGATGTGAACTGCATTGTAGGAATCAAGACATTCCTTATCCAGCCACTGCTTATGAAAATGTTCCTAAGGTTTGCATCAGAAGTTATTCTCTGCCCTGTCATATGTGAGTGAAGGGGTTTTTGTGTTATAAAATTACAGAACACCAATCACACATTATCTCTTTCTAAATCGTTGAAATGAGGTCACACAGTCTAGTGTGCTCACATGTGGACTTCCCGTGATTCAAGAATGTGATCTCAACCACACTGCAACTAAGTAGGTGTGAAAGTGCCTCAGCAACCATCTCAGCTGACAGATGACTTCAAGCTCTCCTAGTAATTCAGAGATTTTTCCAGTGAGGACACTACAGGTACATATCCTTTGGAGAACAGCAATACGCAGATGTCAGAGCCCTTCCTGAGGCTAAAGTGAACCAGGCGCAGTAGAGGCATTAAGCTCTTGTTTCAGTACACTCTTACCACAATTGAATGTGCTACTGTCATGAAACAACCGGTGCTTCTCTTTGCTCTTCTTGAGCAGGGGTGGATTAAACAGAAGTTATAGGGCTGAGGAGAGAGCAGGGACCAGGACCTATTTTGAAAGTTGCATTTTTGGTTCAGGAAAGGCTGAAGATCCACAAGCTCTGTTTTGCTCCAGAGGCTGGCAAAGTCTGATTTCTATTGCTTCCTCCTCCTCATGTCTATCTTTTTCGAAGGTCTTTTTTCTCTTTTATGTATAAAATACCAAGTCCATCTTGCATAAAGTGGAAATATGCTCCTCCATACTATCAGGTCTTGATATTTTTCCTGATGGATTTAATTTTTCATTTGAACAGTGTTTAATGGTCCCTAGCCCTTTCAAAAGAGTGGGAGGCTTCTGTCACAGGAAAAAAAAATAAAAGCTTCTTATGCAAACGGAAAAATACAGCAAACGTTGCAAAGAATGGAGGGCAAGATGCCTTTGGTTCTACCCAACTGAGAAACACTAAACTGAAAGCAGATGGATCTATTCAGTAATAATTCTGACCTGTACCTCATCCTGTCTAGGGCAAAATTGTTGTTTTGAATTCTGTGAATCTAACAAAATTCTGAATTATCAAATGACATGGTTCCTGCATTACATCAGCATGACTGAGGCAGAATAGATGAACTACATAAAATGGGTTTCACAGATTGCAGTGGGTTGGAAGGGACCCTCAAAGGTTATTTTTTTTTTTATTTCTGTAGATAGAAATACAATGGTAAGGGGTGAATAGTGAAGAGATATCTTCCTATATTATGACCTGGGGAAGCTAAGGGCAGATATACACCTGTGGTAAACACTGTATCACCATCTATAAAGCTTTTTGGGTCATGTTCTAATAACATCTGCAACACATGACCTTCATGCTCATCATGAGGATGCATTCATCCTCAACAGATAGAACTAAACTGTAATACCTGCTGGTATCAGTACAGACATATGGTCCAGTCAGACAACAGCTGTAAAAAATGAAAACCATTTTTTTTTTCACATTACAAAGCAAACCCTGTTTCAATGAATTTTTTCAACTCAGGAGAGTTTCAGGGACAGACTTTTCATGGTTAAACAAGCCAATAGTTTCCGTGCCTCTAGAGAGATATTCTCAACTACTTTCACAGGAAACAAAATTCCAGTTGTATGAAAATGCTGAAAAAATAGAGATTAAAAGGACATTATCCATTTCTAGTTGATTTTCAAAATAATTGGTGAAATAATTCAATCTATAGGAGCATTTACATTCATTTTATTTGGGATTTATTTAACTGTGGTGGGTTCAGTAGTTGTTATGGAAGAGAAACTCCTCTGAATTGTGTTGTGGCACAGATTGAGAAGTTAAAGCAAGCTATCACTGCAAATAGCCCATGCTATCTATATATTGATGTTATAAGCACAGATGTGCTGACTTCAGAGAGGAGCTCCAAATGAAATCTCATGTCTGAGCTTATTTGAAATTTGAGAAACTGGGACCAGGATCTGAATGTGCCCTTGTGTCAGGTTCTGCTGCATTGTGGTGTTTCCCATACTGAGAACACTTAAAATACTTCTGAAATAACAAATTATCATCATAAAAGGATACAGCACTACAAGAGCAGTCTGGTACAAGAAAAGCAAACATCTTTGACTTCCGGTCACAAGCACATTTTCTGCTATTTTTACAATGTCCATCATGTTTTCCTCATTACTAGTACCCTGCTTTTACTTGTTAATTTTCTCAGTCATGTGTAAGACAGAAGAAATAGCAGTTTTGCCCAGACGCTCTCACAATCAGTCATGTCTGTATACAAAGAATACTAATATTGCAATGTCACATATAAACTGTTGTTAATTGTTGAAGCTGTAAGTAACTTTTAAGAAACCAAAGAGCATATTAAACACAGACAGCAAAGCTACCACGAGGCATTCTCTTCTAGAATAGGTCTGCTTTAATTGTAGCCTGAAACTACTTGATAATTCAGCTGTAATGTTTTCAGTTTGTCACATTTTAACATTAAATGAGTGTGAAATTTCAGCCAGCTAAAGTTAAGTTTCAGGACTAGAAAGTTTAGAAAGCTGCTGCTAACAAAGGGAAAAAATGAAAAAGAGGACACTGTAATAGGTTCTGGATGTATTGAATGTTTGTATTTTGACTATAAGACAAAGGAAAAAAGGAACAAACAAAACAAAAGCAAACAAAACCAAACAAATAAAACAAAACTAAACAAAGGTCAAAATAAAACCCCAAACAACAACAACAAAAAGCAATACACACAAACCCCCAAAGAAAACAAGTATGACTGATGATAATTAAAGAATTAACAGGTCAATTACTTTGCCCCATTTTTGATCAGGAGCACAGAAACACAAACAAGGGGCTTTTGAGTATGTGTAATACACAAGACTTCTAACTGAAGAGTTCAGTGGCATAGCTTATTTGAATCCATAGTAAAATTCCCATCTATAGCATTTATATCACACTACAATATCTCTCTTCATCAGAATACCTTATGGCTTTGCCCTCCTACAAGTTCAGTGGGAGTGTTTTATAAAGGGAATTTAACATCTCCGAATAGATAACTACATTTTAATTGACAAGGTCTTCCAAGATCCTCGTGTATATCAGTCTGGTGCTGGCACTTTGATATCATCTGCAGGTTTCAGACAAAGGCATTACACCAAAGAATACACCTAAACAGCTGCTGTTGTTTAAAAAGCTCCTGGAAGGTTGAATAATTTCCAAATGTAACTAGAAAAGGGAAAGTGGAAACAGGCTGGGTGTTTTCCCCATTAAGTAAAGAAACAGTGTTTAGAGCACTTATGCAGGATATCCTCTACCTGAAACACTTGAATTCATGCCCCACCCCTCCGTGAGAGTGCCATAAACTTTATAGAGAGCTTTGATTTAAGGACTTCTTAACCTCCCACTTCCTGCTTTTATATCTGGTCCAGTTTATGTACAGTATTTAAATATTCACTAGACCAAGGAGAGGAATCCCAGTAACCTCTCTTCTAGAAACATGTCCTGATCTTGTTTTGTTGCTGTCCTGTGCAGAATGCACTTTATGCCTAGGCCATGGGAAATGGAAATTCACAGAGGTATTCCAGGATTTTGTAGTGTTAGTTCTTCCCAGATATTAGCATTAAATATTTGCAAACATCTCTGTAACTCTGCATCACCAGCACATCGTGGTAGATGGGTACATATGACATCTGCATTCAGAGGGTGCATTTAGAAATGGTGTGGAGTGACACATCTGAGATCATAAAGGAAATCTTTGCCCACTAAAAACTTGAATTTGTGATTTGTCAGCCCAAGAGTTGAAACTTGAATGCTGCAGTCCCTTCGTTCCTAATCCTTACTAACATTACAATCACTGAAGAGAGCAAGTTGCTTTATCTTTTATATTCCTCTGTTGGGTCTTCTGGAAGCTTTAAGGGGCCAGCTCCTACTGCCTGTTTTTATATCGATATGAAAACCAAACTCTCACTGTGTAGTTAATGTTCTCTCTCTACTTATAAACAGGAACAAGGTATCCACCCTCACTTGAATAAATTTATTATTAACCTTTGGACCTATTGACCACAAATATGTACTAAATGGCCTTCAAACTCTTTTGGGGTAGAAATCTTTGATGTTTTCATGTAGTTCACAACAGAAGGCAGCTGACTATCACAAAATCACTCTTGTTCATGAGTTTCCGTCTCACTTGGTACCTATATGGAGCCACATAAGAGACTGAATAACAGCTGGGACTTTATCGCCCTCCATATGCTTCAGATAGACCTCACCATGACACCCAAGGCCATATTTTGGCTGTGCTTTATTCCTAGTGCCTGGCAGGCACTGGGCTGTGGATGGAAGTGAACACAGCATGAGTCATCTTGGAGGAGAGGGAAGTGCTGTGTTGTGAGTGGGAGGAAGCGTTTGGATGAGCTGGCAGAAGCTGTGACTGCCGCAGGACACAATGATCAGTCATTACTACTGATCTCAATAGCACCAGTGGCTGGAAATTATTCTTTATGTCTCTTGCTTGGTGACTGCACCCTCCCTGATAAATGTGGGTATACTGACAGCCTTCTCAGAGCTAGTTAAGTCCTGACTGAAACTTTGGATTGTGAACAAGTTAGGGTCATGTCAAATGTGGCAGGTGTTACGGAATCCACCTAAGTCCTGTGACCTCACAAGAACTCTTCAAATGGCTAAGTGGATGTCTGTTAAGGTCCACTGCATGGACTTCAGATCTTTTTTTTTTTTTTTTTTTTAGTTCTGTTTTAGGATGGCAGTACCCAGTGTATTTATGAGGTCAGGAAAATGACTGACAATCTTGATGTCTAGCAGAAATGCTTTCTCTGCAGGCACAGAAGCCAACCAGCACAGTGCAATAAACATGTTTCCTGTCATATTAGGTGAGAGCTTGCAACACAGAACAATGGGGACAAAAATCCCTTTAAATCATCCCAGCTGTGATTCTATCCCAGAAATTACATGCCCATCACATGTATCTTATGAAACAGAAATGTGTCTTCAACATCTGCATGACAATTCTGACACTGAAGAGAGACAACTGGACTTGCCATAGAGGCATCCTGGCTCAATGTCTAGGGCATGAGTTTAGGGCTCAGGCCAGCATCTATTTTCCTGCTCTTCCATGTTTCCTTCCTTCGGCTGCATCCTACCATACCAAGGGGTCTGCAACATCTCCTTCAGATGTGGTAAAAGCAGAAGTCATAAAAGCACTAGAAATAAGCACTTCTGTCAGCCCAGGCTCTTTGCTTTAGAAAAGCTGCTTTTATCCCTTGTGGCAGCTTGTCAGAATTAGAATCAAGTGACCTTAAATGTGTTTATCTTTTTATTATGCAATTAGCCACATTGCAGGGTCCTGTGATTTCTTTTTTGTGACTTAATCCTTTTCACTGAAAGGCAGAGTTATCCTAGAAATAGACTCAATAGACACTTGGGAATAATAATAATTACAAACCTCCTGAGCTTTCCAGTCTCTCAAATTAATGAAGGTTTTAATTAGCTATTTGTACTTAAATTCACTCCTAGAGGCAGTTCATTTAAACCATTGCAAAATCGTTTTAAAGTTATTTCCAGTTTTTTGCATCAGAATATGAAATCAATGCCTAAAATATCAATAAAGTCCACATTTTTCACTCACGTTTTCAGAATGAGTTTCCAGGAGAAAAGGAAGAGAAAGACAGGTTTTGTTTTACCTACAGTGTTTCGGTGCTGCACCGAACAAATTCAGTGCTTAACAGCCCCACCTCCTGGTGAAGAAGCAATGAGAAAACAAATGTACATTCCCCGGCAATTTTTTCAAGCTCTAGCTTACATAAACACTTCTCTTTTACCTTTATGTGAGAGCTCTGGAGCATGTTCAGAGCTAATTATTTCTTTCTTTCTTTCTTTCTTTCTTTCTCTTTTTTTTTCCTTTTTTTTTTTTTTTTTTTGCTTTTACTCTGTATTCCTTTTATTTTTTTCCCTTTTTTTCTTTTCCTCATTCATGGGGACAACATATTTTAAACATTACTTTTTTCATAATGCCTGCTTCAAAATAGCTGACAAATCTCTTCTCTGTCCCTTTGTGCCTCTCCATATACAATTCAAAAGCTAGAAATCAGGAAAAGCCCAGGAGGATCTGGAACACCTAAAGCTGTTCTTGTGTATGGTGCAGTTAATGCATTAGACAATGAGGAATTCCAACACGGTAAAATCTTGGAGAATAAATTAGATGTCAGAAAACCATTATCTAGTAGCATAGATAAAGCTGCTTCTTACCTTAGGAAGGACATTTCCTGTGTGGCTTTCTTTCCTGTGCAGAAATCTAGGGGTTTTAGTTCATTTTATTTCATGGTAACTTCCAAATACTAACCTCTGATACCTTTTATCTTCTCATACCAATTCCTTGCCTCTAGAAGTGGACTTAAGCCCAAGGTGGTTAATAACAACAAGAAGACTGCCGGCATTTGGGGAGATGAAAACAACATACAATCAAACTTTGGAAGCATCACAAGGACAGTGAAAAGGTCAGTGAATTCATTGCTAAACAGAGCATGCAAGAAAAGATCATGGCACACACATGAGGAGAGGCTGAATACTTCACAATGAGAGACAGCTTCAGTAAAAATCATGGGCAAGCTGGCTTAAGATGTGCCATTTTTTACTTCTCTGATTCAGTCTCCTCTTCTTTGTGCCATGTCTAGGCTTGCTAGCATCTCTCCACCCCAGCTACCTGTCTACATATTCAACAGCCTTAGGATTCCTATCATTATGGCTGGTCCTGCAGCACCTTGCAGAGGGGAGACTGTGTTTTGTGTTGAGTTACCTTTTGAGGAAAGCATTTCAAGAGCAGGAGAGGTGATGACACCTCAATCTACCTCATACTGCTATTGAGGTGGGTCAGTGGCAACAAGATAATTGTTTTCTAGAATTAAATGCAAAATAGACTATATTAAGGAATGCATTTTGAAGCACTGCAGAGACCATAAATTATGTGCTTTTACAGGTACAATGAAATCTGTCTAGCAAATACATGTTTTGGTTTCCTCACTTGTCTGTAGGGTTAAAATGCCTCAGCTACCACTTTCCAACAATATGCTTTTAAATACTAATCAAAATCAAGCCTGGAGCTATTGACCCCAGTTGAAACACATATTAGCATGCTAGGGAAACCTTATCTACCTGTATTTGAAAGGAGATAACCAGCCCTGAGTCCAGCATTTACCCCCACATAATCGTTATTCCATTTGCAAGCTTAACAAAGTGCTGCATTAAATTTCAGGAACTATTGATTGCACTTGAGGTGGTCATATAAAATCAATTGTGGGGTTTTGTTTTAGGGAAAGGTGTAAGAGAGGAAAAAGGAGTACATGCCAGGAATTAAGAGAAAATGAACGTGGCTGAGAGGCAGAGGAATGGCATGGGGTCACAGCTTCAAAGACTGAAGCCCCATCTGGCCAAGTCTTTTCTGTTGCTCAGATATCCCAGTGCAGATTGCTTGAGGCTGCCTTAAATTGTTTCTTAGCTTGTTTCAGCTCCCTTTCATTGTATAGACAGGTCTTCACGGTGTGCAGTTTATTCTAGTTTAACAAATAAATTAAAGTCCCTGGGGAGGAGGAGAGGAGAGAGGATATCTGTGCACATGCCTCAAGATTCTATTAATCTTTTACCTTTCTTAAAATGTTGCCTACAGAAAGGAATAAATGAGAATGTTATTGTCATGTTGACTTCAGTTCTACCAGGTTCTAAACTCAGAAACATTTGAAATATTTTGGTGCTTCAATAATTTGTCAAACTGGGCTAAATTGATTTACCTCTCATAGAAGAAATCTCTGAGACTATCCTACCTCATCTACTTTACTTACAACATTTACCACCAGTGCAAGAACCAAGATCCAGGAATCCAATTCAGTCCACACTGGTAGAGAGTAGAAACCATTTAGGAATGAAATAACTGGTAATGTTGACTCACCTGCCAGTGACTACAACACAAAACACTCTCATGTCAAGTATTGGACTGCCTGGAAATGTAATCAAATGTTTAGGAAAAAACACTGAAAATTAAGGATATGTCTTCTTATATCTTGCTGGACTATTCAGGGAGCTTATAGCACTGCTTCCAAACTGCATTTAGCCATATGTATAAAGGGAGTTTGTTTTTCCAGGCTATCAGGAAGCCCTACACACACATGAAACCACTCTGTCAGTGTCTGGGACTGATGCAGGGGTAGTAGTGGTATGACTCCAGAATTTAAGGAATTAAATTGATGGCAGTGTGTAACAAAAACAAAAGAAAATGTGAAAGGAAAAATACAGTTACAAGTATGGCTTGTGTTTTAGAGGTTCTAGAACAAAACCTGGTGAAAAAATAATAATTAAGAAACAGGGATTAATTTTTGTTTGTTTGTTTAGTAGGTTGGTTGGATTTTGGTGGGGATATTTTGTGTTTGGTTGTTGTGGGTTTTTTGTGTGTGCATTTTGTTGTTCTTTCCTTGAAAGAATGTGTATAAACTTGCAAAGTAACCACTTAATAAATTGTTCATGAGCAGCTCGTTGAAGTATTGGATCTTTGAGCTATGTTGGATTAATACATGAAAAGCATTGGGATTGTTATGTAGACACAAAGTAAAAATTTAATCAAAGAATTGTTATGTGAGTGAATTCTGTAACAAGTAAATAATTCAAGGAGTTTATGATTCCATGCTAAAAACCTTTTTAAGAGTTGCTTCCTAATATTAACTTCTTTAAGCTTACTATTCCATTCACAAAAGTTTTCTGTCATATGTTCCAATTGAATGTTGATCTACCATAGGTCTTCACTAAGAAAACACAATTAATAAATTAATAATTATGAATAATTAATATATATTAATAATACATAAATGTTAATAAATTTATAACAAAGCTGGTAGGCAAGATATGAAAGCAAATAGAAAGTCAGTTATTTCAAAGTGGATAAAGTATTAGGAAGGATTAGGAGAACAGTGCAGCCAGCAATGTTTTCTATGACTGTGAGGAAACCATGTCACTTTGGGATGTCTTTATTTCTCCTTTTGATTCTTCATTTACTTTGGCACGGAGCACATCACTGCCAGCAGTGTGCCTGGCATGATGGCAGTCTTATTCCTGCAATATCCCCTGGTTGCAGCTGGCTAATCAGTTATATAATTACAGTTCATCATAAATAAAGGTTGCTCAGTGTGTAACTATCTTAATGGTCAGGCTTTCTCAGCAGTCACCCACTTGTAACCTTGAAATGTTACAAGGTTTTCTAGGGGATTCCCAAAATTCCACTTTTCCCTGTAAATCTAATGAGAAAGACTGTGCCGTTGGTAGAAAAACTGATCACCTCTCATCACTAGGAACAGACTTACGGTTTTGTTATGAAGTCCAATGATGAGTTCTGCTGAGTTTCTTTTTAACATTTTTTCCAGTTTTAAGAAAGAAATTCTTCAAACTGCTGTGTGTCAGAATTCTGTAAGCATTTTCCTGCCACGTGACTTCACATTAGTTTGGCCTATGAAGTAAATGTTTTGGCTGTTTATCAGTACCAAAAAGAGGAATCTTTCTCAACAGGATTCTGCTCTAAAACAAAGTATGAACAGAAACTCTGACTTCAGATTAAGCAGAGAGATGACATGGAGAGAGAAGTAGCCTTGGGAAAGGGTACTTGCAGCCCCACCTCCAATCCACATACAAGGACCTGTGTTATTCAAGCACTATATGTGTGCTGCCTGTACAGCCAGCTTGGAAGTTTCTCCTCTCGCACTTGCACTTGTATCTGTGGTAGGTGAATTGACAGCAGCAGTTACCACCTGCTTCTCATTCCAGTCCAGCTGGCATCAACCATGACCAAAGCAGGCTTAACAAGGCCAACTTTCTCAGGTTTCTCCTTCCTCCCAGGTTAAAGTCCAAGAACTAGTTTAATTTCACCTACCAGTGAGGACTCAAAATGCATGGGAAGCATAGAGATAATCCTCTGCACCTTCTGGCATGCAGCCAGTGCCTGAAACAAAGAGTGTAGCAATGAATACAAAACCCAGCATGTGTGTGCCTTAGACAGTGCTGCATTTCCATGTCCTGTTGTGCATAAGGATGGAAAAAAGTTGTAAAAGTGTCCAGCTAATGCTCTGCTGTACAGATTTTCCATAGCTAGCTACTTTGAGACTCAGGTAACTTGCTAAGCTGAACTGTTTGGTTCTAAAATGATAAAAGTGATAAATTCCACTACAAAGCAGTTCAGGTTCTGAAGTCAACCAGCGATTATTGGAAGTTGTTCTGTAGAAGCTTACATTAGAAAATTAGAGTAGCAGAACTTAAGTTTTTCTAACAGCATTTTGAATGGGTCAACACATAAAGAGGAGCAATCTAAATTTGATTTAATTTCAAATAAAATTAAAGGGAATCAGGCTGGAAATAAACAAAGAGAGGTTATTTAATTTGCAGGTAATAGATTTATGGAACTCCTTGCCAAAAATAAGAGTGAGAAAGCTGGAAGAGATGTCCGTAAGGTGTTCCTAAATGGAAAATCTTGTCAGCCTCAGGAAATCAGATCAAAATAGTTCCAGACTGCAACAGTCATAACTGTTCTTATGCTTTTATGGTCTGAAAAAGATAGATGACAGTAGGAAGTAAAAGAAACAAAGTCATGTAGTGACATGGAAAGACAGGGGAATGACTGGTTTTCATAGAATCACACCTGGGTAAATGCAATCGTGCCCCGTGCAAGCTCTCTCCTTCGCACTTTAACATTGTGAAGGCTTTACACCATTTTTTCTACCAAGTCTTACATTTGCTTTGATGGGACAAGTGGTATTGGGTGGCTTGTAAGTTAGACAAGTGAATACATTACATTTTGTAGGCTGTTTCATGCAAAGCACATATATTTGCCTACGACTGCCATGAATGGGACTCACTGGTGTGGGTGGTCTGTGCTCCTACACAGCTTAGGCTATAACCAGCAGGTAAGGCATCCACATAATCCAGTTACAGATATGACTCGGTGGGAGAGTAGGAGGAAGATTTCACCCCAGGTGAGAGGATTCCCCAGATTATGGTTTTCCCTTGAAGCATGCATGTTTTAAAGCTTGGCTCTCACCATCTGTGTTTACAACTTACTCAAGTTAATTTCAAGCCTTTCTTCCTTTTTGTGTTTCATTCTGAAGAAACTTTCACAGACACGGTCCATTAGAGAACGCTGTGCTCCATTGACTTGACTACAATTTTATGGGGCAGCTGACAATTTCCCTACCTTTTGCTTGTGTTTTGATATGGTATTCACATGGAGATAGAAGTATCTAATCTAACCAGAAGAATAAGACTAAGTCTGTCTTCTTTTTTTCTTTCTTTTCAACTTTGCAGAAAAGCTATTGCTGTTTTATAACAAATATCTCACTATTGGTAATGAGACTTAAAGTTAGAGAGGGCAACAATTCTCTTCTGTGTTTTTTTCCTTTCTAATGAATGAGAAAGATTTAACCATGAAGGTAGGTACTAGGAGGAAATAGTTAAGCACACAAACATTCCTGGAAAGAGGGCTGGATGACTTCTGCTGAGCTTTTTTCACCTGACTGTTAATCCTTCTTTCAGACTCCTTGGGAATCAGTACTTGTTGCAAGAGCTCTCTTAATTTGAAACAAATTCCACATAGTTTATGAGGAAAAAATGGGCAATGACAAAATGTCCCCCAAAAATTCCCTTCAAAACTTATCAGAATTTTGGAATAGGTGAATTAAATTTAATTATGCTCTCAGGATGATGAACAGGAAGGGCACAATACACTTTACATTGCGGCACAGAATGTTCTCTCATGAACAGAAAACAATCACTTTGTGAAATGTCAGAGGCTATCCACAAAGTCTTACACTTGCAGACAAAAATACCTCTCTATAACAGGTGTAATTATTTTTGTTTCACTTGTTCATTCTGTCCACACTCATAATGCAAGGATGACAAATATCTTGAATTTGAAGGATGCTTGCATTGGTACAATCATTATGGCTCAAGCAAAAAATCAGAATGATCTTGAATTAGCTCTTCAGTCATCTACCAAAGTCATGCTGAAATATTATGATATAGTGGTTAGAAAGGAAGTGGAATGATGAGCCAACTGGGACCAGTAAGACATTTCTGAGCAACCACTAATAACAGTGTTCAACACAGTGAGAACTCAATCTAGAAGTGAAACTGAAAAGACTGAAAGAGTTGGGGCTGTTCAGTCTGGAGAAAATAAGGCTCCAATGTAACCTTTTTGTGGCCTTCCAGTATCTGAAGGGGGCTACAAGAAAGCTGGGGAGGGACTTTTTAGGATATCAGGTAGTGATAGGACTAGGGGGAATGGAATAAAGCTGGAAGTGGATAGATTCAGACTGGATGTAAGGAAGAAGTTCTTCCCCATGAGAGTGGTGAGAGCCTGGAATGGGTTGTCCAGGGAGGTGGTTGGGGCCCCATCCCTGGAGGTGTTTAAGGCCAGGCTGGATGAGGCTCTGGCCAGCCTGATCTAGTGTGAGGTGTCCCTGCCCATGGCAGGGGGGTTGGAACTAGATTATCTTTGTGGCTCCTTCCAACCCTGACTGATTCTATGACTCTATGATTCTGAGAGTATTGGTATTATCATTAGTAATACTGTAGGAAGTGGTATACATGGTACATCATCTGATTAGTCACTTTTGAGGGTTTCAAGGTCCTTACAGCATGTCACAGCTGTTGGTATGCAAATTTATCTACAAATATTTATTCTGCAGTGTTACTTGTTATTTGCTAGAGGGTTGAGGGAATCCTCTCTTGAGCATGTAAGTCAGCTGGTGATCATGATGATTACAGTAAGAACTGAGTGAGAAGTGTCTCAACAAAGAAAGTATCATCTTGAACGGCTCGCCTGATGTGTCATCTCTGCCCACCAAGAGAGCAGCTGCCCAGGGTGTGTGGTGGACAGCAAAGAGGGGTGGAGGCCACTCAGTGACATCCCCTGCAGACACAGGGAAAGAACCCCCTGGAAGTCTGTGTGTGCATTGTTAACATGAGCTATGGTGAAGGAACCAGGAACATAATAAAAGCCCTGGGCTATGCCAGTTTACGGGGTGGGAACATCACCAGAGACATCTCAGGCTGGAGGCAGCAGCCCAGATGTCTCTGCCCTCTCCCCTGCCCCAAAGAAGGACCATGGGGTGGTACATGCTCTCTGTTCCACCCAAAACACATCTTGTAAAAATTTTTGGAGAAAACTAAAGCAGTAGTAGAAAACAACTCAGCAGTATTGTCAGGGTTGGAAGGGACCTCAAAGATCATCCAGGTCCAACCCCCTGCCATGGGCAGGGACACCTCACACTACATCAGGTTGCCTTCAATGAGCTACACCTTTTGAAAGCATCCTATAACTTTTGTGGAATGAGAGTAACAAAGAGCAGTTCTCTCATGAAACACAGATGAAAACCTGGCAACAATCAGAGGTGTTCCAATGGTGGAACAAATTCACTAGAGAGTAATTATTGATTACAGCTTGTGCTGCTCTTTCATCTAAAGGTGGATATAAAAGAGCCAGCATCTGCAAGAGGACGTGGTATGTTTTATTATGTTGGCTAGTACAGGTGAAAAAAACCCCAAACTCTTAAGCCCACAGCCCTTTTTTATGTCAGCTCTTCAGCTGAGTCAGTATTTTCCATGTCATCATAGCAGTGCTCTCACAGTCAAATTATCTAGGGATATTACATAGCCAAGGTTAATTATTAGCATTGTACTGCTTGCTTCAACCTGGTGAGGGCAGGAAGTCAACAGGCAGAATTATTTTGTTCTGGGTACTCTGAGAC
This sequence comes from Indicator indicator, assembly GCF_027791375.1. NCBI lineage: Eukaryota > Metazoa > Chordata > Aves > Piciformes > Indicatoridae > Indicator > Indicator indicator. Next base: position 16,573,136 of record NC_072021.1, on the reverse strand, counting down.
CAGATGGAGTTAATGTCAGTAACATAGGTAAATACTGTCATAAAGGAAAAAAAATAAAGTGGACATGCATGCAGAGAGGAAATAGAGAAAAGGAGATTTTTGTTTCTCTGTCTCTTTCCTCTCTTTTGAAATCAGAGTCCTAGAGAAACATTTAAGATTTACCATAAATCTATGTAAGCAAAATTTGGTCCACACAGAAAATAATTTGTATTTGTGAATGCACTTGTGGGAGCCTACGCTCTGTCTATAAAGCTAATTACATATTTACAGCTAAAGTGGCTTAACCATTTTATTATTCAATTGCACCATTTAAATATGTGAGTTGATCTGTTCTAGAAAACATTTTGTGTTTGTTTTCCTCAAAATGGAGACACTGGAGCATTACATTGTCCAAGTGATGTGAGAAAATTAGATCCAGGCTTGTGAACTTGCTTGCTTTGAATAAAATTCTGCTGTAAATGTAAGAGTCAAATGTTGTTCTGAATGGTTTTCCTGCAGGTTGGGCCTGTTTTGTATTTATTGGTGAACACGCATAGGCAGGAGAATTAATTCCACACTGCAGTAAAACCTAAAATGCCATTAGAATATATTTGTGACAGCATAAGGAGAAAGAGTCAAACTCTGGAATCTTTCCCTGAAAATTAAATAAATTACCTTTACTTTTTATTTATTTGGTGTGGGATTTTGCATAAAATCAAAGAAAGCAATTGTTTGAGCTCAAATGCTCTCAAAAAAATGCATCCCAGTGGTGCCTTATAACCTTTCTAATGAATACCTTCTTCTGTAATTACAAGACCTGAATATGTAGAAGATTTTCTATTCTATTATACATTACAAATCCTGATTCCATCCACGGACTTTTTTCCTTTTACTGTGAACCACACTGATATATTGACAGGGACAAACAGAGTGCCTTATTTCCTTGCTAATAATTGGATTTTTGCAAGACATGGTAAAAGCCTGGAGAGAGGGAAAGAAGCAGAAAAACTCTTTCTGAGGGGAAGTTGGTATTAATTTGGGGACAACTGTAGAGAAACCTGACAGCCACTGTGCTTCAGTCTTCCATAGTTCTTAGTCTTGCTTAGACATATATATTCTGATGAAACAAAAAAAAAGAGAGGTGTTTCCTTGCTCTTATCAGTCACTCCTACATAATGCCTGGCACTGATATTAACAGTCTCTTTTAAAATGCATGTTTCCTAAAGCTTGTCTGACTGACATATAACAATGAGACAAAGGTTTTCATATGGAGCAATTTATATCCCATCCAAATCTGACCCATACAAACAGATAGAGATCTTGCTACATCCAAATGCCAACCTAGGAGCAGAATTACACCCTGGGTATTGTCATGTAGAAGTCACCCAGTGGGAACTTCAAACTGGATGCCATATGTAATATACATCAGTAAAATTTTGAACCAATTAGTGGTGGAGAAGGAACAGAAAACCCCTTTATTTATTTATGTTCTTATTTATTTTTAACTTCTGTATATATCATAGGGAAAAAAAAGAGCAGAACACTCTCAGATGTGGTCAGTAAACTGGCGAAAAACTGGCACTGATGTGAAAAGTTGTTACAAAAATAATTAAGAGGGCTGGAGATCATGCCTTCCTGTGGGAGATCTGAAGAACTGAATCTGTTCTGCTTATCAAAAGATGGCTGAGAGATGAATTGCTTACAAAATGTTTGCATTAATGAGGAGAAAATAGAGCTCTTTCATCTAGTGGAGGGAAGCATAACAAAAATTAATGACTACAAGCTTCAACCACACAAACTGAAATTTGAAATTTGGCATATATATTTTTTTAAAAGGAGGTTGATTAGCCAATAGATGTTTCACACTTTGGCTATGACTGGATGAGATGTCAAAACTGGCTGTAGGGCTACTAGTTGCAGATTATAGAATCACTGAATAACCCTTGTGTCTTAATGGGTGAGCACAGAGCCAGCATGTGACTGTTCTGCTTGTTTGTATCTATTCTAGTGTTCATCTGCACCACTGCTTTCTTCATCTCTCTCTCTGCTCATTTTCCCTAGCAATCCCTGTCTTCAAATGTCAGCAGCATTTTTTAAAACACAGATTCAGACATCCATACTTGAAGTTTCTCTTTAAAAAGGACTTTAGCAAGATTTTTTTAACTTTGGCCATTCACCCTGAAGTTTATACAGCATAAAACCACATTTTATGAGATTTTCCCTTTGCTTTAGACTTTTGGTTCAAGCTTTGACTTTGATGTGACATCAAAGTCATGGCTTGGGTTAATCACCCCTCTCCAAACTGCAGGCCAGTGCCACAGATGCTTCCTTTTCCTCATCAATACCATTTATTCCCATTGACTCCCAAACCAGAAAAGGAAGGAAATACTTGGCCTTAGATGATAGAAGAAGTTGGAGTGCAAATTCTCCACTGGCAGTGTGCACAGTAAGGAGGTCTACTGTTCCAGGGATTTTGAAGTTCACTGTCAAATAACATTATGTTTAATCCCAAGTCCTGTTTCCTTGAGCACCAATGCAACAATTGGTGGTAGGCTCCCCTTTAGAGTGAACCAACAAAATTCCTCTGAAACAAAACACACTGGTGTGGTGCATAGCTACTCTCCAAAGAAACCTCTCTTAATGTGTAGTAAGGATGAGACTGGGATTTGCATCACTGAGCACACTGTTCTCTAGTACTTTCCCAGCAGGTTTTCTATCTTCCAGCAATCACTACGTATTCTCATGCCACACTCCAGAGGGAAGAAAGAAAAAAAAACTACCTTTGGTTTTATCCTATAAATCCACTATTCTTGCAGGATACAGCACTGGGTTTGATACTTTGAATTGAAAGGATACATAACAAGTTAAAGTTGTGGTTTAGGACCATGGGGACCTATGGAGGTGTTCCAAAAATTGTGGAATGAAGATATGAAAAATTCACAGCAGAGGGGCCAGCCCCAATCTGTGAGCTACAACCACTCTCTAGTACTTGACCTGGCAGCCAGGGATTATTTCCCAGACTGGACACATTTAACAGCATATGTGTAACCATCTGTGCCATGTTCTAAACACAAGAAGGACTAGAAACAGACCATACCTATGACTGCTGCTGCAAAGAGTCTGCAAGAAACATAAGGTTGTTAATGGGCACCGAGGTGCTGCAGGGACAGTCAGTACAGTGAGTGCATTTTAAAAGGAAAAAAAAAATATTAAAACTGAACATCCCAATATGTTTTCTGAGGCCATTCTCTTACAAGAAACGAAAGTCATCTAGGTTTCCATGGAACAGATGGCCACAAAAAATATTATGTGATTTATTGCCCATAAGGACCACAGTGACATGGACAGGATGGATGACACCACTGCTTTTTTGGGTTATGTTTTTTTCGGTCTCTTGTCAGCTCTTACACATTTCTGGTCAGTCAGTCAGATCCTATGTACTTTGCCATCTTTAGTGTGGGAGGATTAAGAAAACAAAATAAGTTATTGAATACCAACGCTGCTTTACCATGCAGGTCCCAAAATGCCAAGCTTTTATGCTGATTTTCCTGCAGATGCTTTCCAAGAATTCAATATTGCTCATGGATTTATGGATTTTCTGTACCTGGGATGGAACATAATTATTGAGTTTCACTTGATATAATAATACCTTGGATAAATTTCAGTAAATGGTAGACTTGCCTGTGAAATGATGAAGATGCCAGTAAAAGCATCATAATTCCTGCAAATGAAATTTCAAGGAACTGAATGTCTAGGACAAAAGGGACTGTAGAGGAAAACACTAAACTCTATCAGGAAAAGGAGCTTTATTTCTTGAATCCTGCATGTGTACAATTTCAAGTTAGAGACAACAATGTCAAACTCCCAGAAAGGAACAGCTAGGGATTCCTTCTCTAGTATCCAGACAGCTCCTGTGAGTAAGTAAATGAACTTCAACTGATGAGAAGGTGCAGACATTTCTACTGGGTTTTCCCAGAGCCATCCTGTTGCTGTCTGCTACCCTTCTCTCTCACAATTATTGTGCAGAAAACAATATGCAAATAAGAGTGGAATAAGGAAGCTGGGGTCAGATTTGGCTCTAACATTAAGGACCCTACCTCCAAACCACAGCTGCTGAGGTTTGAGAGGGTCTGATGAGGTATGAGGTCAGCTCTGAACGAGCCACAGTAACACAAGCCAAGACAAGAGGCCTGTAGAAGGAAGAACTGCCAGGTATCCACCGTGGTACTGCAGCCCCACTGATCTCTAAGCATCAGGCACATACAGGCTTCTTGGAATGGCATGAGGTGAATATAAGCTGCAGAAGACACTGCTGCTATGAACTTAGACCAGCTGGTGTTGAGCTGCAGTAGACCACTCTCCAGAGTCCTAAGATTTTCCTCATGTTGAGAAGGATCTCAGCTTGGATGAATGAGCAGAGAGCATCCTGCCAACGACATGGTGTGCAACCACATGCAAACAAAGCCTGTTTTGACCTTCTGTGTGTTTGCTACCCAGGGAAAGTATAAGCTAAGTCTAATATCTGGGAGATTCTGAAGACAGTTATCATCTCAGGGTCTTTAACTGGCACAACAAGCAGGAGTTACAGGTTATCAGATTCCAAATAACAAAAGCAATCCTCTTTCTACTCACAGCTATATTTTCATGTTGGTCACCTAACACATAATATAACAGGCAAACAAATGCAGATATCCATGAATGTTTCCTTTATCTTTCTTCCTTATCAGACCTTCCTCCTTTGTAGTACAGATCCAGCCATGATACCATGTTTTGAGATCTTCAGATCAATTTTGGATGCCTCTTTGAAAGAAATATTTGTGCTGGACACCTTACCAGACTCATTGCAGAGATAGCTAGAGGAAACACTATGACTGAAATAAAAAAGATTACCCTAATCATAGCTTTTAGCTTTATGCTAAGTGTACCTTTGGCTTTTATTGCAGACTGTGCAATGTTTGATGTGTGCCTCTAAAACTGCAAAGGAAAAATTAGAACCATGATTTGAATGCACAAAATCATGCAGCTCCACCAATGTACTAGGACACCACAAATATCAGTATTTTTAAGAAAAAACTTGTATTCAGCTTATGTTTTCTTTGAATGACTAGCCTGGCAAAAAAGCTCTGCCTAGGAGTGCACCCTAACAGAGCTGAGAAGTGACAAGACAATGATGTGGAGAAAACAAAACTTCTGTTCAGTGGAAGAAAAAACAACCCAACTAGCAGTGAGATTTTTTTGTAATGACCCATCCTATTAAGTTCATCAACTAGAAAGCTTAACAGAGGAAAATAAGTAATGAGCAATAAGTTTTATTATAATACAGCATAAAGGGCAAACTATACTTGAATTCTTTCTACCAGCACCTCACCTTTTGACCAACACTACCTAGACAACACTTTCCTGGGAGTGGTGCCTTATCCCTCATTCACACACTGAACCTCAGGTCAGAACAGGTAATGGGCACTAGAATTAAATAGAGTCTCTTGCTTCAATATGTACACTGACTGCCTGTGGCTTCAGTGGCTTCAGACATTGCCTATACTTGCAATGTCTACCTTTCTTAGAAAAATCTCCATGGTTTCAGAGTCACAGACATGACCTTGCAGAGCCTGTGCTATTACTGAAACCATTAGTCTCATCATAGCAGCTGATCCTTAACTCACAGAAAGAGATATTTCAGTTTCCTAAGTTCAGTCATTCACACAAATGACAGCATGACACAGAAACACAGTGTCTGTTCATTCAAAAAAAGAAAAGAAAAACCCACCTTCATTTCAAAGAGAGGAAGAAAGCTCTCATTTGACACTGCTCCAAGCGTAAAGCCTTTTGGTTTCTTCTTTATTAAAGAAATAGATCATGGCATTTAACTGACTGATAAAAGAACACATTTTACTTTTATTCTTTATTATTGAAGTTTAGTATGAACAACAAACTTAGAGACACACGTACTGAACTCTCCTGTTTCTGTAAATAGCAAAAGCAGCCTCTATGTGAGCAGGCAAGGCTTCCTGTGCATTGTCTGAGGGAGATTTTGTTCTATTCTTTTGATATATTAGTGTGATTTGTAATAAAGGGGGAAAAATGCTGAGAAATGGGGATGAAACACAGACACAGTAGGGCAGTAGAAAGAAAAATTGGTGGACACTGAATTTTGTGCCTTAACCTGGCTAGCTCTGAGAGATGGACATTATCAGAGAGACTCCTCATCAAATCTGTGTCCACGGTCTGTTCCTTGACTCTAGGGAATCTGATCCACCTGGATGGACAACCTCTTTTGGTATCTAAAATGGTTAGGCATATAAAGTAAACACTCAAAATGTTTTATGTAACTGCTTAGTTTGTCCTGGCTCCTGAAAAAGTAATCCACCAACCCAGCTATGTGGAAATGAGCTTTAGAGTCCCAGGCCCTGCTGTAAACCAAACATTTTTAGAGACTTAAATACAACTGAATTTACAAATTTGCTGTCTTGAGATTAGGGACAGACAAGGCAGCTAGATCCTTCTATCCAAAAGGAATCAGCAGTGAGCCTGGCTGCCTCCACATGTTGTATTTCTGTGGCTTTCTTTCTTATTAGGGCTGTGTGGTTATTTACAGAGCAGAGGCTGAGACTGGAGACCTAGCCATTGTGAGAAGGAATAGCAAGGAGTGCTGGCTAAAAGTGTTATATTTGAATTGGTCAGAAGGGCTGATGGAAATCTGGATTTTCAGCAAGCCTTTTTTTTGAGGAGGGTGTTATCTATTGTGTAATGAAACTCTAATGTGGAAGTACAAGAAATGCCAAAAGATACACTAGTTGAAAGTTCTAGATTTCAAAATTTTGCCAGAGTACTTCATGATAACTATAATTTAGTTGCACCATTCCTCATCCTGCTGCCAAACCACATCTTCCATGATTCACTGTAGCTGAGAACACCCATAATACAGCATATTTTTTTCTGATGAAGACCATATGATCCATCAGACAAGATGCAAAATAGCCTGCTGATGTACACAGATACACATATATCAAAGCTGTGAAATACCCTGGAAATGTTTCCAAAGTGGTGGACTTGGCAGTGCTAGCTTAACAATTAGACTTGATAATCTTAAGTATGTTTTCCAGTCTAAATGATTGAATGATTCTCCTATTTCAGAATCCGGTAATTTTCCAATGTTTGAATCTTTATAGTCAAAACAAACAAATAAATTAACCAAAGAAAAGTGAAGGGATGTGTCCCAGAGACTGAGTTGTTTTTCAGAAACTTCATTGTCTAGCATACTGTTGTGTTTCACAAGTGCTAGGACTGGAAGAGAAGTCAAAGCAGGCAGCAGAGCAGGCTGTCAGGATGGAACACTAGCCTTATCATCAGCCTATGCACAAATAATTCCCATGTGTGTAGCTACACCTAGTTAAATATACTGGTCTCATTTTCAGCTCTGTTATACTTGCATGAAACCACTGAAGTTAAGGAATTTAACAAATGCCTTTAAGAAGTGAATTAAGTCTATTTTCTTCATTAAAAAAAAATAAATATTGGTAACTCTGTACATTTAAACACATGGATCAGCCTTTGTCTATTCCCTGGGGAAAAAAATACCACCAACACAAAATCAACAAAACAAAAACAGCAGTGTTTTCTTCTGTGAGCCTGCAGTCATTTGGGAGAGAGAATCAGAGATCAGCTGTCACTGCAGAGAATGTTAGAGGAGTTTGTGGCAGCAAGCCATAGTGAAGAGATTAAAAAAAAAAAAACTCTGTCATGAAACTGTTTGGTTCGTGTTGTTGAAGAGAGATTAATGTTAAAATTAGAGTATCATTATGATCATTGGGGAAAAAAGTGTAGAGTTTACATTAATAAAAATACTTCCTCTAACAGAGCTGGCACAGAAAAGTAATCAGACTACAGAAAGGAAAGAGAAATGTGATCCAGCCAGGGTAATTTCCTTCCCTTTCTCCTTCTATGTACCTCCACCTGCTTCCAGGATGAGAAAACCAAGAATTTGCAGGGAAGAGTATGATGTCTTACTGTCCCAGCCAGCTGGGGAACATACAGGTCAATAGGATACACCAGCAGCAACAGAGAGTGAAGGACTCCAATGAGTCACCAATGTCCACTCCACCTTAGCTGTGGACACTGCTCTCTGCTGTCTGACTTTCTTCCCACTTAACTGTAATGCTGCACTGCTTACCCCATACCCTTTTCCTTCACTCCATCTTTAACATCTACATTTACTTTTCGTTTTTTTAATCCACTTACTCCTGCTCCAACAAAACCCTGCCCTAAATGTTAAAAATGACAGCCAAATGGTAAGATAAAAGGTCATCTGTGATGCAAACAAGATGTTTTGCCAGACTTTTCTCAGATCATAATGTTCATCATTGCCTTGTTTTTCCCAGCTCTCTTTCCATCTTTCCCAGTTAGGTAAGAAACGCCCAGTAAAAAAGGCTCTCTCTTGTTTGTATAAAACCCTAGGTTTGATTTGGAGCCTCAGGTTCAGATCTTTACATGAATGGAGTTGCTAAGCTTCAAAGTTTAGCTGGGATGTTAAATTTCAATAGTCTTTAAGAAAAATATATATTTAGGCTCAGGGACCAGCCGTGGTCACAGGACACCCCACACAGCATCAAACCCCAGCAGCAGCTCTTACATTGTGACAAAAGATGATGCTTTGGAAGCCAACAGAAACTTCTCAAATGTCTCCTTTTAAAGGTGGCAGGGTAAAAAGAAATCTAATTGTTTTTTGTATGGGGTTGTTCAGCCTGAAGAAGAGAAGGCTCCAGGGAGACCTTATAATCAGACTTCATGTATTTACAGGGAGCCAACAGAAAGATGGGAAGGGAGGGTTTATCAGGGATTGTATGGGATAGTATGAGGGATAATGGGTTTAAAATAAGAGTATATTTATATTAGATATTATGAAGAAATTCTTCACTGTGAAGGTAGTGAGACACTGGCACAAATTGCCCATAGAAGTTATGATGTCCCCTCCCTCAAATTGTTCAAGGCCATGCCAGATGGCGCTTTGAGCAATGTGATCTAGTGGAAGGTGTCCCTGGTCAGGCAGTCAGGTCAGAACTTGATGATTGTTAAGGTCTCTTCCAAGCCAAACCATTCTATGATTCTGATTTCCCTTTTCTCTTTTCACAAAACAGCATACCACATGTTTCCACTGGAAATGTTCAAGACCAGGAGTGTAGCCAGATGTAAGGAGGGAGCATACATATTGAAAAAAAATAAGACATAGAATAGTTAAGGTAAAGAAAATGGCTGAGATGAAGAAAGGCAGATGAATTCTCATGATAGAAATCTCAAGACAAACAGTAACTATTAAGATTTAGGATAAGAGCATTACTGAAGCAGATTATCATATAGCTGTCTCCTGTGAGAGCTATTTCATCTTATTCTGAAGTATTTGATGCTGGCCTTAGTCCATGAGTGGATAAATAGGTTGACAAATATTATTTCTGACATTGTGGCAAATATTATGTTTCACAAACAGGGCAGCTGGCGGTGTTTGAGGCAGTCTGCTAGATTAGACTTTATTCTCATAAATCACTGCAAAGAGGCTGCACTATAAAGTATTGCCATATCACACCTCTACTGTTATGCCAGGCTTCTAGAACTGTTTTTTTAATTCCCAAAGGACAGCATGCTGAACTCCAATAAATCTTGATTAAATTGACTGTGTGCCTGGTCCAGGCTATGAGGCAGATTTCTTGACTGAAAACACAGTGGACTATTTAGCTCAAATGTTTAATCTCAGCATTCTGTCCCTTCTGGGGCAGACTTTCAAAGACATAGGTGATATGAATGATAAAGAATAGCACCTGCACTAAGTAATCTTTCAATAAATTATAAGCAGTTTTCTGGCCTAGCAAAAGTGTCCTTTTTTTTTTCTTAATTTAGTTCACTTACTTTCTATACTTGAATTTCTGCATGCCATTTTTCATAACTGAGGCTCTTTCTCTTCTTTATTTTGTTTTTCAGGCTTCTAATTTTTCTTGTCTCTTTACCATTTCCCTACTCTTCCCACACTGGATTTTTCTCCTGAAATCTACTTTATAGTATGCCAGCTTTCTTTGACATTACATATTTTTAGATTTTCCTCATCACCTCACAATCCTTTGCTAGTTTCCAATTCTCTGCTTAAAAAGACATTTGAAGATTCTTCTTCTTTTCTTTTCCACACTTCCTATGAAAGTTAAAAGGCAGAGGAAGAAAGGTTAGTTACTAGTAGGAAAGGTTGCATTACAAACAGACTACACAACACTGTCACACCAGCAGCAGCAAAGGACATGCCAGTGTGTGGAGCACCTCTTTTATTCTGAAGGAATGTTCCCTCCTGCTATCAATTTCTATGTGAATAAAACTTGTCAGATGGCACAAAATAATTTCAGACAGACCTGAGGGCTGATTGGCATTTTTAAAAAAGTAATTTTAAAAAACCCTCTGGAAAATAGCCCTTTGCTGAATAGACATATGGGAGGAAATTTAGGATGAGGGATCATTTTCTAATGGCTACAGCAGAGAATGGGGTGATGAGATCTGAACTTCTTTTTTGTTTGCTTATCTTGCTTTATTCTTTCACCCAGTCCTATGTGGCCTAGGGCTAGCTGGCTAACTTGTGTGCATTGGTTTCCCCTCCTAATTACTCTTTTCCAATAAGATTTGTAGAGCTATAACACTTCCAAAGCAAAATGAAGGAATGAGAAACAGTACTTTGAATTCAGTGTGTGTTCTTAAAGCTCTATGTTACTCTTAGCATCTCTCAGTTCAAAGCTGGAAGGACTTTAGAACAATTAAAGAAAAGCTTAGTTGAACTTAACATATTTTTCTCCAGACTTCCAACCAAATGACCCTCCTTTTTAACCCAAGTCCAAGACAGCTGAATTTTCATCACAGAGCAACCTGGCAAAGAAACCTCTGAATTAAGTACTAAATGTTTTAGTATTTGCAGGATTCCCAGGAGTGGGAAGAGAAAGGGCAGATCTAGACATGGTAGTCTCGGTTCACCTTTAATTGCTACAGTGTAATGTGCTCAGAGACATGATTTGTGAGCAGCTAAGTTATCCTGCAGCCCAGCTGTGATTTGATGCTTCCAAGTACTTTCTGTTTTATTCTTAGACTAGAAGCTGCTCTCATAACTGATATATCCTCACAAATTTTGTAGTACCTGATATTTACTGAGTGTTCTTTGAGAATATACAGTGATGAATGGATGATGGATGGAAGGAAGGAGGAGAGGAAAGAAAGAAGGAAAGAGGGAAGGAAGGCAAGGAGGAAGGATGGCAAGTGAGAAGCCAGTTAACTAAAATATACTGGCAATCAAAAACATCTTCACATGCTTAGTTCTGCAAAACACCTGAAGTGTATGTGTACACTTTCTTTCACTGCAGCAGCATTAAGTGCAGGCTCAAGTCTTTCAAGTATGTGACTCTTTGCAGGATGGCAGGTAAAATGTATGCAGAAATTCTCCAATAATTTTCTTCACTGCTTTACAGTCTTTCTGCCAAACTGTATCAAAGCACAGATGTTAACCCAGGTATCTGAAATTATGTGATAGAATCGGTCACTTCCACATCTGGAACATTTCTGGCCATCTGCAGGTGTGCATTTTTAAGTTTCAGCACACATGGACTAGCTCTGTCAGCTACAAGAGAACATCAGTGAGATCTGACGGCACGCATAAGTCACTGCTCACAGAGAGGACACATGGAGAGCACATTCTGGTTTGGCTAAGTGAATGACTGATATGTATTTACTTCATCTGGCCTTAGATCACTCTCCTCCATTTCTTTGCTTAAATGTTGAACAATTATTATGCAAAAGGCATTCTGCAGGCACATTTGCAGTTGCAAGAAAATGTCTGTGCTGATTTGTAGGCATTATTAAAACAGTCCTGCCAAATAATAAGTGAAATATTATCATTATGGAAATTAGGCATTGCTATTGAGCTTATTACTGAAGAGCAGCAATTTCCCTAGATTTCTTAGATGAACAGGATGTAATGTTTTCTTATTTTCTTATTTTAATTTGTGGTGGAATAAGACCTGCACTATTTCTCTTTGAGAATGCATTTTTTAAAAATAATGTGAATTTCCCAAAGGTTAGAGAAACAGACCGTGAAAAAGTAGTCTATTTGTAAATGCAAGGCTGATTTTTTTGTTCTGTTTGTTTGTTTTCATTTTGAAAGAAAACTTAATTCTGAGTGCAATCTTTGCATGATACTGATTCCATCGCTAATCAAAAATCTTGCCACAAGTGGAGTACCAGCAACAGTAGAATACTTTTCCCTGAGTAATAATTTTTTTTTTAAATTTAATTCAACTTAGAGTGTACAGATTTTCTTCATGTGTTTTTTTAAATTCACATGAAAATTAAACTGAATGAAAATAAAATGTGGAAAAGACTAATGCATACTTTGAAAATATACATATAAAATATTTTCGTAACGCTAACCTGAGGCTTTAGACAAAAAACAGTAGGGTCTTGACCCACCCTAAATCATCCCTAGTAAAAACATTTTGTCTCATGACAGATCCTAATTATATTCCTCTAGTAGGCACAAAGATGTGGTACAGTTGATATAACTGATGATTTTCCTTTTGAAGCCTGGTTGGCTGTGGAGAGAAGTGTGTGCAAGGCCATGTGTCTGTGGTATTGCCTAACAACTTCCACAACTCTGCTTTACCCCTCCATGTTGAACCTGCCTGTCATGGTGTCCTTGGTGCAATATGCACCAATTTCTGAAGAGTAGGCTGTGTTTTCCTACTCTTGATTATAGGTGTTGTTGACCAGGCTGGCAACAGGTAAAAAGGGTAAGTCTTATTGGATCAGATACATAGGAAGGTCTTCCTCGTTTGCCTTTCCTAACTGTTCCTCTGAGTAAGATAAGGATAAATAGAATTTTTAATATAGCAAGCAGCAGTTCATAAGGTGTGAGAGTTATAAATTCCTAAAGGATGGATACCTCTCTTATTTGTATGCACCTATGTCTTTCATCTGTCTATGTGTCAAGGAACAGAAATGCTACCAATCTATTCTTTGCTCCTTTAAAAGACCATTGAATGAACTACACTGAACATCTGTGCAGTACCAGCCATGGACTTTCACCCAGAGGCTCCTGTGCAGGCCCTTAAGCTTCTGCATGAGTAAAGCAGGGGAAACCAACCTCAGTCCTTTTGGTGAGCCACAAAAGGAGCTGCACAAAGCACACTGTGATGTGCTCACGTCTCCACAGAGGGACAGTCAACATCCTTGTGGGCTTGAAACCACCATTCAGATGGACTGCACTGACACATATCTTCCAAAGCATGATTATCTTTGCTGCCTCACTTAAAAACATAAACCAGACCAAAACAAGATATATATTTTTTTCTGATCACAGAGGTGTGCAGATATGAAATTGTGTGGAAAATGCAAAGATTGCAAGAGGTGAATCGGAAAGTAATGGTAAAAAGTCTTCAGGTAATGTTTTAATTTATCCTTATGCTATGCATAATTTGTGATTGTTTTTCAAACCCAATGAATATATTCAGTTAGTATTATTGATGATTCTCATGGAAAGTACACAATTATAATTGTGTTCATATTTCATTACCAGAATGCACCAAAGTTGTTTCTGGTTGGTGGGGGATTTTTTTTCTTTTTTTGTTTATTTGGTTTTTTTGTTGTTGTTGTTTGTTTGTTTTGTCTTTAACCATCAAAAAGATTGTCACTCAAGACTGAAAAGCTAATGATATGTAATGCAAAAAATAGTAATGGTCCTATCACTGAAAATACACTGAATTCATACATTTCACAGCCCCTTCTTCTTATTGTTCTTATTCAGAACAAAATTGGGACTTAGAAGTATGTTAAGAAGTTGCTAAGCTCATGACACAGTGGCCATATGCCCATGAAATTGCATAAAAGAGAACTGCTTTCCTTAAAAAAAAAAAAAAAAGAAAAAGTACTGCTTGCAGTATCTGACAGATTACATTTACCACTGCATTTGGAAACTCCCCACATAGTTTGTGTAAACATAATATGAAATCAAGGATTGAAAATTATCAAATTTCTAGATACGTGCTGAGTTTATAATAGTAAAGTTCCATGCATGACTACCTTTTGTCTTCTGTTTTACAAAAGACATGGTTAACTAAGAATATTTTCCACTTATGGTAATGAAACATACCTTTGGAGATGCATTATGTGAGACTGAAAGAGAGGAGTGGGTGACCCAGGAAGTTTGTAATAGTGAAATGAACCAAAGTTCTGCACACATTAGACACAATTACTGCATAAGGCAAATGCATAATGATGGAAGTGAGGCTAGTGAGCATGTTCTGCTTCTAAGCCTAGGGGAAAGGGAATTGCTCCATTAGTTTAAGGTTAGCCTTCTCTTCAGCTATCCACATCAGCTTTCTAAGGGCAGAGGCAGATACAAAGCTAATACATTCCGAAATCTTCACCTTGTGTGACTCTGGCTCACAACTGATTGACTACCTGTAAGTAATAACAGATAATTTTGCAGGCAGCCTGCAGCATGGTTCCAAGAAACATGAACTATTTATTTCAGCTGTCCATTTATTTCATCTGTCCAGGGAAATGTGTCAACACCAGGAATAATTTCATTTCTCAGGGAGAAAAGTGGATTTCCAATTTGCACAAATTACTGTAAGTAAACATGTCACCCTGAGTGACCATTAGGAGAATCTGTCACCACTTAGTTTTCTTTTTCAAAACAGAAGGGGAAAAGTCCATAAACTTTTTCAAGCCTAAGAAAGAAGAAGCATAGTTTTAAGAATTCAGTGAATGAAAACAGCAATGCCATCTTATTAGACAATCCATAAAGTCCTTGGTGAGCAGTGTATTGTTTAAGTGACTCATAAGGTCAGAGATTATTTTTTAATTTGTCTTAGGAAATGGCATCTTCTAGTTTCCACCAAACCTAGCCATGGCTCACAATGGAGACAGAGACTTGCTCAGTGAAATGCACAGACTGTGTCAGCACAGTCTCAGTGTGTATGATGTCCACGTTACACCTACAAATTGTGGGGGCATCAGGTAGAGAGTCTATTTGATACAGAAGAGGATGTGGAATATGCAGATCTGCAAGTGGCATCTTCATTCTTCTAGGTTTATGTCTTTGAATTGTCATATCAAAAATGATTCAAGAAGGGCCAGTATAAGAAGACTTTAAGAGATGGCCTCTATTTAAGATGTTATCTCTTGCCTACCTACCTCATTTTTATGGAAGGATAATGCTCACTAAATCATTTCAGTTCATAGTTCAGTAGGCAAATCACCGTAAAGAGCCTGGCCCCCTCTACTTGACACCCACCCCTCAGATATTTATAGACATTGATCAGATCCCCTCTCAGTTTTCTTTTCTCCAGACTAAACAGTCCCAGGGATCTCAGTCTCTCTTCACAGGGGAGATGCTCAAGTCCCCTAATCATCCTCGTGGCTCTCCGTTGGATTCTCTCCAGGAGGTCTCTGTCTCTCTTGAACTGGTGAAAAGATTTACAAGGAAGATTTATAAAAAACCCAGAAAATTAGACAAAATATCCCATAGTTAAAGACAAAGCAACCTGCAAAGCCTGCTACACACAAAAACAAATCAAGTCTGGAATAGAAGGCACAAACAAAAGGGGAAAGGAAGAACAGAAGGGAGGCCAGAAGATATCTGACATGATTAAATGGCAACTTCCAAACAGCAAAATGACTCAAATGAAAATCCTTTACTATCTGACTCCACTGAAACCAATAAACAGGAAGATAAATTAGGTAAACAGCTATTAAGTAAGAAGAAAAATAGGAAGGCCAAGATGGATTTCAAAGTATAAATGGCTAATGGTGTGAAAACAGATGAAAATCAGGAAGTCAGCAAGAGATCAATAATTCCACTGAATCATCAACAGCTAAAGCACATTGATGATAGGTTTAGGAACACTTTTGTATAAGTTTTATGAAAGAGACTGATGGGTAAATACTTTGAACTTGCTCTTTTCTGGCACGGGGAAGGAAATATTTTTTGATATTTAAATGCCAGGAAAAGAAATAATAACTTACAGAGTGAAAAAATTCCTCAGACCCAAATGATACATCTGGGAGTTCTAAGGGAGCCTAAGTATGGAGGGAAAAAAGTCTACAAAAATATGCAGTTTGTCTTCAAAATATCCAATCTTCCAAAGCAGAGGAAGGTGGTAAATGTCACATGTAAACAACTACAGCCAGAATAACAAGTGTCTGGAAGGTATCTCAAGAGAGAGACCAGCAATTCTGACCCTTCCAGAAGAAAATTGCATCACTCTACTCCCTTGGACTTTTCCATATGTCATTAGTGTAGTGGATAAAGGGAGTATTACTATGGCAACATATATATTAAGGCTAACACGTTACATTTTGAAAGGTCTTTGATAAATGTTTGGGGAGCAGAAACAGGATAAACACCACAATCCATGGAGAAAGAATAGGGTTGTAAATGACTAATGTCAGAGTGAGTGTTTTGAGTTCCCTTATTTCTGTTGGTGAAATCTCTGCACACATAAATGTCACACCTGCACTAGGACTGCTGTAGGGATATTAAGACAAGTGTGCCTGGAACATGTTCCACTCTCTGGGTTTATTCAGTATTTCTCTTCAAGAATCCAAATATCCGTGGAAACTAGCAAAGTCACTTCTCTGACTGGCAGATATTGAGAACTGCAGGCTCTGGGTACTTAACTAAATGTTGCTAATGGAAGGGTTGCAGAATCTTTAATCACATCAAGAATATTTATTCTCCTAAGTGATGTTCAGCAGATGAAGCATCATTGCTGAGAATTGTGAGGAAATCGAGAAATGGGTGGCACACAGAAACAAAAAGAAAAGTGTAAATGGAAAAATCAAAACCTAAATTAATTTCCTGAAAAGAGTCAGATTAATGTGGCAATAATGTCCTATGACTATTTAGGTTTGACAGGTTCAAGAAGAACTATTTTTGAGCAATTTTTAATCAACCAGAATGATTCCGTGGTTTTCCTAAGCCAACTGGTCACGGGAAATAATAGCAGATTACCATGAATGCCAGTTTTAAGACTTCCAAAAAGTTTTATTGCCCAATATACTCAGAACTGGACAGTAATTCAGTATCCTAAATGTAAGTTTGATTTTTGAAAACCTTGCTTATATCTTATACAGTCTGCATGGTATTCAGAGATGGTTCATCTAGAGACCAATATAAATATGAGTTTAATCTTAGACTAAACAATGTAAGTGGCTGTTTTAGCTGTAAAAAACCAAGACTTTTCAAAGACTTTCAAATCTGCAGAAATGGTCACAGGATGTGGGAATATCACCTTGAATCAAGGACAAAAAAAAAAAAAAGTGAGGTGCAAAAGGAAGTTTCATGGTCTCCAGTGGCCAGGCATGAGTTTATCTGACTTATTTGGGCAGGCTAATCATCAGTTACTAGGAGTTTGTCAGGCTTGCTCTTCTTTCTTCTGCTGCTTTGACATACATACAGCCTGCAGGAAAGTTTCAAGGTTTTTTGAAGCTAACGCAATTCTACTTTGTTTTCCAGTTGGAGTAACATAGAGTTGAAATTCTGGAGAGAAGAATGTTTAGGGTGATTTGTTGAACATTTATCCCTTTTTTTCTGTCAAAACTGAATAAAAAACAAGTGAACAAAACAAAAGTAAACCCAGCTCAATTATAAGCAAGGGCAACTGGACTGTACTTCTGAGAAGCTGTAACAGGGACACCAATAAACTTTTATGTAGACATGTTCAAAGGTTCTTGAAATCCACCCAGCGATCTCCTTAAGCAACAAAAACAGGATAGCTCCAGTGAAGTCATATGGAAGGAACTTATCCAGAGACCTCAGAAGACATCCTCAGAGATTTATCATCTCAGAGTGCAATGTCTAGCTCGTATTAGACTTTCTCCAGTTTCACTGTGTATGGAAGGACTTCCAAACTGACCTCTGTGTTAGGATGTAGAATCACCTCTGCACTATTAAAAGGACTAGGGTTGTTCCTTGGTGCTGATGCATCCAATACATTTTTGGTTTGCATCCATACAGCTAAACCTTTTGATCCTGAAGAAGGTTTTGCATCCAGGTTGCTGACTGGGAATGCTCTCTGGCCTGCACATGCCACCCAGATATCATCTGAGAAAATGCAAGTTGTCATGGGACAATACTGGTATCTAACACCAGAGTAACACTGGTGAAGAGTCTGTTAGCAGAAGAGTCAAACTGAAGCTAAAGAAGAGAAATTTGGGTAAAGACATTGAGCAATCTGTGTTTATTCACAAAGAATGATGAAAGGGAAGACCCACTGGGATTCAGGGATGATGCTATGTAGTAACATGAAGTCATTGCTGAAGACAAGAGGTAGGGGAGAAGGATGAATAAAGGAAGAGAAACCTGAAAATGTAAAATGTTCAGACAGTGGGAGAAGTGGATGGAGAGAAAATGATGAAATATCTGAGTAACCTCAGAAATGAGGGAGATTTTACTTCTATTTTGCATGTAATTAGGATTACCAAATTTAATACAATGTTGCAAATCCAAGTGAGGCTGAAGTTAAGAGAGATAAAAAGTCATAGAAAGCTCCAGTCATATAAAAAGTAGGTACTGATGGATGGCTAAACAATGGTGCAAGTCTTTACCACCTGTGGTTATTTACATCTCCTGTTATTAGCTAGCAAGTAGTTGCCACACAACTGACTGCAAAGATAGTGTTTTCCTTCTAATTCCCATATCTAAAAGATGTGTTCTGTGAAATAATTATTGCTCTATACTGTAGTAACAGCAGTAGCACTACTTCCATATGGATTTTCCTCTTTGGTAAAGTGTCTCAAGACCCTCCCTGTGTGGTGAGAGATAACACAAGTGTCATATTCATGGTAGTACAGTCCAGTGCACTGTTCTCTACCTGCAGCTTTTTTTCCCACATTACCTCTAACAAACTTAAATTAATTTCTGTTGACTGCAGTGTGTGCTGTGCTCGTTCTCTAGCCTCTTTATGCATAATTGCAATCCCACAGAGACTGAATGTTTTACAAAGATATTAAATGCTACCAGCAATCTCCATTAGTATGAGACCACACAGAGTTCCAAAGTGCCTTGCATTAAGGCATTAAGTGCCTTAATGATGAGATGAGACTAAAGTTTTCTGACTTAGTTGCTTACAGCATGGCATGTACAGAGAGGGACATGATTTCCAGTCCTGGAAATCTGAAAATCCTCTCTGTTCTGTGTTGTCTCCATGGACCAGTATCAGTTTCCCATCCTGGAACTAGGGGAATTAGTTTCCAATATCCAGCTGCATGAGCAGGGCTTCTCATTGACTTTGTAGCACAAGAGCTGGGGTCATGCTGCTTTCTTGATAGCATGTCTCAAAGAGTACTACATGTCTATGTTTAGGCATCTGAATCATGTTTCATGCAAATTTAAAAAGCTTAATTCACTAAGTACTTCAATAAATCATTTTGGTGTCTGAATATGGATATTACACCTTCATTTGGGTATCCAAATCTGGAAATTTTCCCTTAGCAGAATCTGTGGATTTTTTGTCATAATTTAGCTTTCTATTTGGGCAAATAAATGAAACTCATACAGTGACTTTATAAATTATCCTGGAATGTTCTCAGATTAGAAATAATTATCTAAAATAAAGCTAGTATATATTGATCACTGAGATGATGGATTTGAAATTTCTAAATCTTGTTCTGTCAGTGAAGTAGAAAAGTTTAACCCAAGTTGTTTAGAAAAAAATTTGGTTCAATAGCTGACAAATAACTGTATGGGAGCCTGTCTGCAAACCAGCTAATAAAGGTTTGATAAGATCAGATGGGAAGTTTAATGCCAGGTATGTACAATAGACTTCATCTCATTCAACTTTACCTATGTACAATATGAAAAATATCTCTGATTTTAAAATAACTTAAATTCTTGATTTAGTCAGTGGAGAGACAGTACTTTTGGAGCAAAATTTCTGTGGTCAGATTCCCCCTTTTCAGGTGATTTTGTGTTGCCATACTTCTCTCATTGATTGTGCAAACTGTAGAGATGCCCTGGCCATGTGTAGATATTTGCAGTAGGTCAGATGAACCCTATCCATACAAATAAATATATTCACTCCGCTCTGCATTAGACATCAAACTCAGTGACCCACAGGGAATGCAGAGCTAAAGTATAAAGCATATGTATTGACCAGCACTAAAGAGTCAGTTCATTTCCATAGAGCTATTCAGATCTGGGAGGAGATGTTCTAACAGGCAGCCAGGTACAGATGCCTACAATGAGATGATGGGATTGCTTCCTGAGGTGAAAATGTAAAAGCAAGCATCATGTGTTATTTTTCCACCCACAGATATCACCTCATTCTTTTTTTAAGTACTAGGTGAACTTTTGCTGGGATGTTAGATCCAGATGTTCATAAAATATTTCAGCATAGCTGATTTTAGGTATTATAAATTAAAGTAGAACTTAAAAAAAAAAAAATATATATATATATATATATGCATGGGGTCTTTAGTGCTGTTAGCTCTGTGGCTGTGCCTTTTTCAAAAACTTTTTTTTTTCCTTTTCTATCATGTGATCTGAAGGAACATGAAACTAACACTGGAATCAAATGAAATCTTAGACTGGGAAAGAAATCTGCAGTACATGCACACTGCACTGATATTTTCTTGCCTGCAGCAGCAATTGTTTCCAAAGTACCTTTCCTGTCTTGTAGTTTTCTTACCTGAAGTAGAAAATATGTAGTTGTTTATTAAAAAAAAAAAAAAAACCACAAAAAAACAACAACCAAACCACTACAAATCTCATTTTTTTGTTCTGACAATCTCATCTGCTTAGGTCTCACACTGCCACTGGCCATCGTTGTTCATGACCTTGTTAAATCGCTGGAACACAAGTTGTGGAGTATTGCCTCGGCTGGAAAAATTAATTTAAAACATAGAAGTGGTGAGTGGTTCTCTGTAGTAAAGTTGTAAGCAGCAGGTATAGAAGTGAGAAGGTTCAGGGAATGAGCTGTATGGCTTAGTTACAACTTCTCATTTAATATAAAATAACAAGTTTTGGATAAAGTAAAATAAACCTTCTCTGAACAACCTTATTTTCTAAGGACTCTACCACAGGTCAACAGTCTAACAAATTCACTTTGTCTCTCCACAGACAAAGTTTGTATCTGCAATAAGCCACTATATATATTGATTCAGAATTTTTTATAGCTGTGTTTGTCATTGCTTAAATTCTTACTCTGCAAGTAGATTTTAGTAGGAAAAGGGAAAAAAATAGAGAATATATACTTTGGTTAAAGGGTTTGCAAAGAACACTACCACCTTCACATGCTCTTCACTGGAGAAGTATAACAAAAAAAAGCAGTTAGGGCTGTTCTATGGATTCTAGGTCTGCTGCGTACATACATAACCACATTTTCCAACTTTTGTATTTAATTCTATTCTAAATATTTGCTGCCAGGATTAAAATGAGGCTGCTTTTTCCTAGATTGGAATTTTCATCCACTACTATTAGATTTCACAGATTTCATTACATTTTTCATTAAAGAATATGTAATAATGAAAATGTGAAGCATTCAGATGATCAGCTCACTGGAGTCTCCAGCAGAACTTTGGAAATTTCACCTTGGAATGTGCATTTTGCTTCCCTGAAGAGGAAACTTGGATGATCAGTGATGCCAGATAGATTGTCGAGAATGGGAACTATCTGGGGGATGGTCAGCACAGTAAAACTGGTGGAGTTTCTGCAAACCTCTGGACACAAGAAGTGGTCCTCAAGGCTTGATACTGGGGCAAATACTGTTTTGCCTCTTCTTAAAGAAGGTGGGGAAATGGAATGAATTCCCTCCAATCTGGTGGGTGGCACTAAACTGAAGGGAGCCAAATGTGGGCTTCCCCAGACATGGACAAAAAGCACCAAGTTGAATAGAAGGTCATCAAGATGGTCAGGAGGCTGGAGCACCTGACTTGCAGGGAGGGACAGAGTGTCCTTTCTAACCTAATTTATTCTGTTGTCCTATGATTCTAAGTAACCTGCAAATGGCATTTCTTTTTCTGTTCCTATAAATAACTGTCTGAGAAAGTTTTGCTTTCATAATTTCTCTTCCTCAACAACTGAAGAAAAGGGAAGAATGAAGATCATATAAGAAACATAATCCTATGTAAAGAGACTATTCCCATGAAGGAGATATATGGTTCATAACAGTAGTGTATCTGCCATGCCCTATTAATTTCTCATTCATATTGTTAGCCATGACTGTAGCAGTTGTGAGTGTTTCAGCTCTCCCTTCTTCAGGATATTCAGGACCTTGGGCAGGAATGGGCTCCTAATGCTGACCTGAGAGTTTGCAGTGCACCACAGCACTGAGAGGCTTGAGACAGCCTAACTAGTAGTGTTGGCACCTGACACATTGCATGGCTCTGTTAGCTACTTAGTGTCTTCTTTGGCATCATGCACATGCTATCAGGAAGTTATCACTTAATTGTGCCTATCATCAAACCAATACGAAGGGTCACTTTCATGGAGATGTTGCAGTATTTATTGGCATTTTCTATAGCTAATGGTGTGGTTACATCACCTCTTAAACTTCCTGAAATCTAGCCCCACAGTGTAAAATAGGTGTGCTATTTTTACACCTTTGTATATTGAGTTGCACCCTATATATATTTTTATAGATCCATTTTTATATGGCTAGCGTCCTTTCAAAAGTGGATAACATTGTGTGTTGACAGAAACTCATGATTGTGGGACAAGCAGAGAGAAAAATAAAACTGGAAACCAAGCACAATGGTCTTTAGTAATTCATGTTTCTAAATTAAGAATGAAAACAGAATAATTCCTTATGTATCTCTGTGCAACCTTCTCCACAGCTGATGTTCATTTTGCTTGAACGTTAAAGCCTATACATCACAGGGAGCACTGGAAAACTAAGCTTGAGAAATCTATGCCCTGAACTACTTTTAGACTTTTTCTGGCAGACATACATTTTCCTTTGATATAGTTCATACTTATCAATCCTTAAGGAAGAAGCAATTAAACTTCCCTTCTTTGCTGTACAAATATAACTCCGATGCAGACTGATTAATGCTTGAGAGTACAAAGTAAGGCACTCAGAAATGAGGAAACATCACAGTCAGTATGATCCTGGGAATGGTAAATTGTGTATAAGCATCACAATATTATATATAAATAGCCACTCATGTATTATTTTCTTTCCTTGCCCTTGGATTGAGCCAAACTCATAGAGGAATTTGTTTGGCTTGTTGCAAGAATTATCTTTTCCTGTTACAACACATAGGCAGTTTTAACAGGACGAGAGGCTGAACTGAATAACCAGATCTCCCTCTTCCCTCTGCTCTAGAATTCACATGGTGCTGGAAAAGACCACCTCAGAGCCATTGTTCTCTGCACTCCTCTTTTACTGGGAAGGCCTCAAACGGCAGACCCTAGGGTCCCATTTACTGAAATGGTCACAGATGCTGCCAAAATCACTTTCAGCTATGCTTCTAGCAAAGAAATGAAGAAAGTAATTTAAAAATCCCAGACAAAGGAGGTATTAAATGTCTCCATTGGGCTGATGTCAGAAGGCAGATGAGTCAAGATTGTGTTATTCCAGTCTCTTTGAACTATAAATACTTGTTCAAAACACAGTAGAGAGGCATCTGGGATCAAGGCATTCGAGATGACCTGTGATCTGCAGAAGTGCTTCAACAGAGCCAGCAAGAAGTCTTGTGTGGGTCCCTCTTCTTCCCATAACATCCTTCTTTTCTGTTATAGTAATTGAGTCCTGCCCTTTGCCTCTGCTCATATGAATGGTTACTTGATACTAGACGGTACCAAGCCAAGCTTCAGATGTACTTGCTGACCCTCCTGCACCAGGATTAGGACATAAATCTTTATGAGGGCTACCACATTGCTCTGAGGTCATCTGAACTCCTTGTCAGCATTGTGATGTAGGCTCCAGAAACAGTAGTTAAAGACTGCAGACATGTACTTGAAAACTCCAGAGCTGTGAAGCACTCTACTGCACTGGTCCCTACTGGGGATAGATTTAAAACAGACTGTGAGCAAGAGGGTACTCAAGGTTAGAATAAATGCCTGGAAGCAGTAAAACCTTGTCTTTTTGCTCAAAAATAATCTCTCCAGCAGGATTCTGCTTAAAACTCTGTTGGCATAAAAATAAAGGGTGATTTCTATATTTTGTCGTATTTTCCCCACTTTCTAATTTTCCATCAGAACAATGCATATTATTTAGAATTGAACAGGCTCCTCTGAGTGGTTAATTGTAAAATGACCCATTAAAAACTCAGGAAGTAGAGTTATGGAATTTTGATTTTTATCCTTATCTTTGGCGTTGATATTTGCTTTTTTGAGGGTTGTTTCACCTCTCACTTTCAAATGTAAAATCAAGTTGTTCTTCCCAGAAATTAGTAAGCCCATACTATTACCTCATTAATAGTGAAGTAACTTTCTTTTAGCTTTGCTATCTGCATTGATCATTTATGAACCAATCCTCTCTCTTGAAGTGTTCACCATGGCACAGCCTTATTGATCCATGAATCTTTAGTATAACATATGTATAAAAATGGCTCTCTACATCAGATTTTGATGATCACATTCATTAGACGATCAGCACAGTGCTGTGAAAAAGCTCAAAGTTTTGTCTTCTAGGTTTTAGGGAGAAGTTTAATATTAGATTTAATGTGATCCATCTCTGTCAGCACACTGCGGCACTCCTTCCCCCATTGCGTCTCAAGTGTGAACTTCCATAGTCCTTCTTGATCGTGACTACAAGAAAAATAGGTTTTTGTTGTAAGTTTCCTTCAGGTCAACAAAGGGATGAAGGTCTCACTAGAGATAAGCATTATGTTTGATGCAGAGGAGGTGAGAGATATGCTCTTTTGGCAGCAACTTGACTTTAGATCAGGTGTAGTAAAACATGAGATGGCATTCAGTGCAATGGCACAGAGAGAGAAACACTTCACAGCCAGAGCAGAGAGGGTTTAAAGGCTCTTTCTAAAAGAACAAATGTAGCTGTCTGTACGTGTGGATGGGGGAAAAGTTATCAGGAGGAGGACAACAATGTGCTTAGAGGATTTTTGTATGAACATTTGCAATGGATTTATGAATATTTGTGATGGATTTACGAACATTTGTGATGGATTTACTGGTTCTGTACCCTAGGAATCTTTTCTTGACTTTGCAAGACCTGATGAACTCACAGCACCAAAAATCTGCTGAATCTGCACAAAGACATGAGCACATACTACAGCCAACCACAAGTTGTGTAATTCAGGCCACATTCTAGAGGGGGTGGCAGCCATATACACACGAAGACTGCAGAAGTCTACCTTGTAAAGCAAAAGACCTTCTGAGGGACTTGAACACTTACTGAGAAACTAAATTTGAGTGAGCAGCTGGGATTGTTTCTCAGATACTTCTCCAACTGGGTAACTGTTTGTGTGAGCTGAGTGAATTAATAACTTAATATCTTGTATGGATAGCTACTAGTATAACAGCTTAATGAATAGCAGGTATTGTAATAAAACACTGATTGCAATCTGTGCTTTGCCTACACACACATACAAGCTTACACTTGATTTCCTAAGAGGAAAAAAAGGAATTTACAATTCCTCCATTTTGAATTACCTTATCCACAGTGAAAAAACTATCCTACTTCCAATACCCAAACCAGGAAGACAAAAATAATGAGCAGTTTGAAAAAAGGCAAAATTTGTTTCTATCATAGGTGATAGATAAGTCAGAAATTCTAATTCAGTGCCTCTTGCTTATAACATCATAATTAAGAAACACAAAATGCAAGGAAGTGTATCAGATTTGGTAAGGGAAAAGTATATCCTGCCAACAGCTACCCTCAAAAAAGTCTCATGGGCTCATTTTGCAGTTTTTAATATCCCTTGCTGCATCCTCAAATTGCTAATGCATCAAACAGCTGTTGCCTACATGGGGCATAGGAATTACAATTCCTTTCGTGTATCTTCTCTTTTTTCCCAGTAGGGTTCAAGAGTGGCAATTCTTGCAGAAGAGTTTAATAAAGGATTCAGTGACCATGGCTTCTAGAAAGAGCATTCAAATGTATAGATGTGTATAATTAATGAAGGAAACTCCTCAATTTGTGAACAAAGACAATCTTCTTAGGACAAAACAAATTTTAGTAATTGTAAAATGCAGCTGGGACCCTGACCACAAATATTACTAAAGAGCAGACAAGGAACTTTAACATTATTGCAGGGAGATGTAGATCTATTGCCACCCATGGGATTAAAGAGTTCCTGTGAATCCATCTGTGCAGGCTGCTTCTGCCTTATGGTCAGAAGAGACCCTCTTTTGTACATGACCCCATTGACCATAAGTCTGCAGCCTCTCCATCAGGATTAGAGGAGAAACTGGTATTTCCCTTGTACTTATCTATGACCATTTATGAAGCTCCAACATGAATAAATTGTCTTCCTTACAGCTGAGGATGATTTTGCCTCCCTGCTGTTTTCATATTTACTTTCCCAGGACCTTAAACACAATAGCATCTCCATCAATTACTCACAGCTGCTTAATCAATCTTAATATTAAAAGTTCTACTTCCCTTTTCTACCAAAGTAAAATGAACAACCATCCTCTCCCTACAGCATAAGTCAAATCCCAGAGACTACAGCTTTACCTGATTTTCAGAGAATACTTCACCACTTACCTGATTCCTCACATCTTCAGACAGCATCAGAGCTCTGTAGACTTGAGGAAAAAAAGTATTTACAGTAAAGCCAGTCATAATACCTGCCTCTGTCTAGTTCCTAATTAGTTTCAAAGTCAGGTCAGGGAATAGCCCAGCCAAAGTGCAGAAGCACAATGGTTCACCTATCTTGGTCCTCAGCTGTCTTTTTATCATTTTACTGAACTGATTTCAGCTGCACTCAATCGCTTTCTGCCAGCTGGGAGCACGACATGGTGCTCATCTGCTCTTGTCTTTAATTCATAAATAAGTGAATAAGCGCACAAATGAAACTCATGCTTCTGAGGAAGTTCACCCAGGATCAGTAGCTGGATGCTGGGAAGATACCACTTCAGGATTTAAAAATTAATTAGCTTTTAGTATGTGGGTGAATTTCATAAAACCACAGCCAGATACATTTATACGTGAACAAAAGTCTACCTTCAGGTCCCACTTTCCTACAGTGACAGACTCTGCTGGCACAAACAGAAGCTGTGAACTCAGTGGTGGCACACAGAGAAGAAAGACTGGAGGGAATGGATCAAATACAAGTGATTTAAACTGAGAAGAAACAAGGACAAAGAAATTTATTGCCATCAAGAGAGGCATAGGCAGTGCCACTGAGCCCTTACATATTACATTTTAAAAGCAACTGTAGGTATCAAAGTGCAACCTTGAGGGTCAGTAGACTTTGCTAATCCTTTCCTATCCTTTAGCTCAGTAGTAGGTTAAAGGTGCAACGGAACTGGAAGGGAAACAGCTGGAGCATGTGGCCAAAATTAGAAAATATCTACAAGATGTCAAGGGTGAGATGGCAGCACACACAGCCACATGTCTTCAGCCAGTGTAGCTGGCAGTGCAGGTAGAGGACAGGGTCCTCTCAGCACTTTCCTTGTGCTGCATTGAGGTATAGTCTGCAGCACGATAGTTTCCTCATGGAGGAGAAATCTGGAAGCAAGAACCTATGAGAAAGTACAGACATCCATGGGTAAGGGAAGACATGCAGGTTTCAACTTCTCTACCACAAAAGACTTGGAACAATCTTGTCTAGATGAAGAGGTCATTCTTCCCACCCCAGAGGAGCAGAAACAGAGACCAAGCTGAAACTTGTCACTACTAGGATGTAGGTCTTCCTCCCGTGCCTCCCATGGTAGTTGCAGACTGTATGTGCTCATCCTGCAGGCGAGCATGTCTTTCCTTGTAGTCCTGCTCCAAACCTTTGCTTCTGTCTTTACAAAATGGACTGCTGCTTAGCTTACTGGGTTGTCAGGAAGCTATATTCATTAAAGTTTACCAAAACACCTTCTGATTCTGCATATGCAGGTGTTCGAATTATTCCCACAATAACAGAAGGCACGGGAAGGCCAGGAGAAGCCATACTATGTTTGCAGGAGCTGAGTGCTCTCTGAACCAGGAGCTTTCACTTAAACCATGCCTGCTGAGAGCTTCTAGCTCAGGAGTCCCACTCTTTGCACAGCACAGGCTTTACCTTTAGTGAGAAGGTTTCAGGGGAGTGAAGGATGCCTCAGCATCTGTTGTCTGTAGCCAGGAATTAACTTCTTGATGGTGCTGTTGATAGCCTTGGCACATTCACATATGAGGAACAAAGGAATGGCTATTGGCAACAGCAGGTATGCTCATTTATCCTGGATTTTCTCAGCTGTAAACAGGCATCTGCTCATTCAGCCTGGGAGACCAAGATGTATATTACTCTCCTCCATGCCACTGGACACAGGAAATGGACACACTTTGGACTGCCTGGCCATCAAGGCACAGGCTACGACTTGCTATGGAGGCATCAACTTTCAGAAACAGTTTCTGTGTTAAACCAGTACAAGGACAAGGCAAATGGCAATTTTCCCTTGAAATTCAAATGGATGAGACAAAAAGCAATTCAGAGAAGGCTGAGAAAATAAAGATGTACTCTATTTTTAGCTGCTCAGGAAGCATTACTGCACCTAAATTCCTGCATGGCTGTAAGCCTATCAGACAAGATTTACAGTGGTATCTGGAACTCAAAAGATAAAGAGGTTTCAAGGGAGGGATATAGCAGCATCCCAATGAGTTTCCCCTTTACTTTCTTGAGATTTAACATCTTATCTGATGGTATACTTTTTGCAAATCATCCATACATTTTTAAGGCACTTAGAGACTCCAGAGTCCTGCAGAAAGGTCCTATTTGAAAACCAGATGCAGTGCCCAGGCCCTCTGCATAACAATGAGTCAATTCTCCTTCAAGAGTCCTGAAGGGTCATGAGGTCCATGAGAGACATGGATCTGATGGATAGGGTCCAGAGGAGGGCCACAAAAATAATCAGAGGGCTGGAGCACCTCTCCTACAAAGACAAGATGAGAGAGTTGAGGTTGTTCAGCCTGAAGAAGAGAAGGCTCTGGGGAGACCTTATAGCAGCCTTCCAGTACCTGATGGGGGCCTACAAGAAAGCCAGGGAGGCACTGTTGCCAAGGGCTTGTACTTGTAATAGGACAAGAGGCAGTGGTTTTAACCAAGAGAAGGGTAGATTTAGATTGGACATTAGGAAGAAGCTCTTTACTATGAGAGTGGTGGAACACAGGGGCAGTTTTGGAGGTGGTGGAGGCACCATCCCTGGAGAAATTGAAAGTCAGGCTTGATGGGGCTCTGAGCAACCTGATCTAGTTGGGGATGTCCCTGCTTACACAGGGAGGGTGGACTAAATGACCTTTAAAGGTCCCTTCCAACCTAATGCATTCTGTGATGTGATGGTTCTATACCCACAGGGTGTATTTCCTGTATGAATCTCTGGCAGCTAACTTAGGGCTTTAGAAGTGTACTGTGTAGGCATTTGCATATTGGTTATATGTAACACCTCCTACTAGTCCCCTGCATTGTATCTAAAACAGCTGGATGGTGTGAGAACTGCACTCCAGCCCAGCCCAAATGTCTACCTTCTTATCCTTATTGACTATGGAAGGAGCTGAGGGTAGGGTACCTCACAGCTGACACCAGACAAACAAAAGATACATTTCCTTTTTAACTTTGTCTAACTTTCCTCTGGAGGAAAAAAAATGCAGTTCATTCCTGCTAAAATGCCTGATTCTTAAGATGGTCTGGGTCATCTACCAGAGATAGTTGTCTCCAACAAGCAAGGAGGAGGCAAGATGTTGATCTTAGACAATGAGTCAGGCATTTTAGAAGATCTTGATTTTCTTTTATTCAAGCATTGGATGCTGTTAGAAAAAGAGAACAAGCTTATAAACACACAAGCTCTTGACCTGAAGAAACATTGGCATAACCACAAACTTGGTTTTGATCTCTTTTTTTGTTTTTCTAGATTTACTAGTTAATCTAATAAAAGATATACAAGTGGTTTTCTTCCCATGTTCATGTCTATAAACCATAATGACTGTACTCTGAATTTTGAATAGAGAGATGGTTAAGAGCTGAGTTAGAGTCTGTACATAATGAGTCTCTCGAGTGAAATCATGGTTAGCTTCATGTTACAAGACAGGGGCTGCAACTGTGGTGGGTTGACCTCAGCCTCAGAAAGACAGCAGAGAAGATAAGATAGAAAAGCTCACTGGTCAAGATAAATACAGGGAGATCTTTAGCCAAGACAAACATTAAAAAGGCACCTTCCCATCACTTTCCTTTTCTTGATGTCCAGCTTCAACTCTTCACTCCTGATTCTTCTCCCCCTGAGGGGGGATAATGGGTAAGGATGGAGGTTGTGGTTGCTCCTTCTCTGCCTGTGCTGCCTTTGGCCCTGACTGAAACCTGTTTTCCCCTTGGTGCCCCCAGCTTGGATGAGGGGCTCAGCTGTGTCCTGCAGTGGTGCCACTGGAGCTCACTCAGACTGACTGGAAACAGCTGGGTCTGGCATGGGGCAGCCCCAACCTCTCCTCACAGAGGTCATCCTGCAGCCCCAGCTGCTGTCACTGGAGAATGGATGCTCTGTACAGTGACAAAGACTGCTTAAGGCATTGCTCACAGCTGCGTGGAGGCAAGACCAGACTTCTGCTCCTTGAGAAGCCTGCCTGCCCAGCCTTGAGGATGCAGTAGGAAAGGTGAACAGCTCACCAAGACAGAACCCTCTGCAAGTATTGACACCTGCTCTATCCACACAGTCCTTCACTTCAGCCTGAAGCAACTCCGTTTGCAGAGGACAAGCAGTTCAAGCTGTCTCAGTCACTGGAATGGCATCTCTTTCTGTGGTGGTGTCAGCACCAGTTTTCTTCCCCTCTTAGTCTTGGTAAGTGAATGCAGAAATACTCAGACTCCGTGGTGAATGGGAATTATTCCTTCCTTCTTATACCTTGGACAAGGGCCACAAGCAAACATAGTCAGTGGTACAGGTAGTGTTTTAAAAAGAGCTGTTGAAGGCAGTTGTCCACAGAGACAGGATGTTGCTGAAGAGTCTGTACTACTCCTGGAGCTGTTAAATCACTTCATGCAGTTCCTTGATGCATGGAAGGTCCTTCACTCTACCACATCTTCCTCCAGGCTAGCCCCAACCTAACTCCTGTTCATTGAGAGAGTGATTTATATGAATGCCTAATATTACTCAGGCTTTCCAGCCTACATGCCACCTGAAGTCATTATCCTCTGTCTGACCCTTCCTAATCACTATTCCACAGCAATCAATTAGGAGGTGACTAACAAGCAATGAGGACTTCAGGAGAGTGGATAAACACTCCAGACACTAAGATCTGGCTTCATGCAAGTATGCTTTGCAATTAAGAATGAAATTAAAAAGCAACAAAATGTTCCAAAACCAGAATTAGTCCTCAGATAGAGCAGAGCAAGATAGATGAATGTGACCTTTTGCTGGCACATAGGAAGGGGTCATCTCTGCCCAGAGGCTTCTTCCAGGGATGCCAGTAATGTACTGAAAGAGAAAAGTTGCTCATGGATGGGGTAACCAAGGTGGTTTTAAAACCAGGAGATAATTGTTCTGTAGCAACAGGTGAAGGGAAGCCATCTTAACCGGGGTCCAGCACAGCTTAGGAGCTGAGCTAAAACCATAGGGGCTGGCCAGCCTCCACTGCTATTTTAAAGATGACCCAGGTGCATCTATCTAAACAAGCTTTTTTTTTTGATACATTCCTGAGGGATATTCCATGGGATATGACTTTTCAGTTTTCCTAGGCTGTGGTAAGTCAGCTCATCCATCAACCCCTTGGTTGTACGATGGTGAAGCTCATGTTCCTCCTACTCAGAGACAGGTAAAATGTCCTAACTGGATGCATTATTTGGGGACAAAACCACCACCAGGATTGAGTTGAAGGAAATTCTTTATAAATTTAACCTAAGTCCTGCCAAGTAACCTTAAGTGGTGGAGCCAATGAAGACAAACAAAAATCAACTGTTGACGCTTCTGGGCCTGCTGATTTTTCACAGACAGCTTTTGATAATTTGCATTTAGCTGTGGGATTTCAGACATAATGGATCTAAATGGACCTACTTTCATCTGGAATTATAAAAGGCAAAAAAAAACCCTCACATACAAAAAAAAAAAAAAACACAAACAAGCAAACAAAAGCAAACAAACAAAAAAGGTCAATCCTTTTAATGATTATGTTGGCCTGATGAGAGAATCAAAGACAAAACTGCTTGCATGCTGTTATCATTTCCATTCTTTTCCTCTCACTTTTTTTTTTTTTTAATTTGTTGTTGTAAGATAGTGTGTACAATTTTGACTCCAGGAAATGGCAACACTTGGGACAAAGTTCTCAGCTGCCTCAGTTCTTTGTGTGGGGTGTGTTTTGCATGGCCTAGGTGGCCTCTGTGGGCATCTGGGTAAATACCAGACAATTTGTCCCCTATTTCACTGCAATCTGCAGCAAAGACTCAGACCCAGGAGAAGTGAGGACCCTAGGAATGAGAAGTTTCATCAGCTCATTGTAAGAAAACAGCTTGTTAAATATCTTTTGGGGACATTTCCTACAGTGATCTCCTGATCACTGCCAGGGCTGTGGAAGAATCTGTCCCTGCAGAGATATTTTTTTTCTGTCATAGAGCTCTCCTCTTAAATTAACAGATGGGGACACAGAATGAAAATGGAATAAAATTTCAGCTATTTGTAAATTGTGAGCTTGTTTTTGGTTTGTTGTCTTTGTTCTAGTTTTTTTCTTTTTTTAGAGGATGGCCCAGAACCCTGGTCCTTCTGCAACAAATCATTTACCAAGAGCAAACAGCATGGGAAAGCTAAACGCAAAGCAAGTGTCAGCGAGGTTTAAGGCATTGTGTCAGCCAGAGGAATGGAGAATTTGCTTCAAGCGTGAGAAAAGTTCTGGCACAGAGAAGGTCCCAGGTGGAACAAAAAGAAAGAAAGGCTGTGAGAAGAAGAAATTATTTTTTCCAAACTCTCTAAAGAGATAAAACAGGGACAATACTGGATTTTATATTGAAATTAAATGGAAATGATCTCTACATGTAATGAGTTTGGAAAGTATAGACAGTGCTGGATTCCCTCTAACAGCAATTTCTCTTCTAGCCAGTGGAAACAGTAATAGACTAAAATCTTGTGTTTGTACCAATAATTTCACAATAACCAGGCTCAGCACTTGGAGTTTTCATCTTGGCTTATTACTAGAGGCAAAGATTTGCAAAAACCCCCACAGAAAATTGCAGAAGTATACTGCAAATGGAGAATCTCATTTTGGAGGGTTCAGAAGACCCAGAGCTGGGCTTTATGGAGGGATATTCTGTTTGATTACTCACTAAAGAAAATCAAGGTCTGAAATCCAGGGAGCCTTTAAATTCAATAGGAGGATTAATGTGTATTGCAGACTTCATCCCCAGATCTCACTGCAGAAAAAAAAAAAAAAAAAAAGATAGGGTCCTATTCTCCACAAATCAGAAAGAGGTACAAGTTCATGGGCTTTGCATCTGGCTTTAGTGGATTTGGTTGAAATGCAGCTGCCTTAGGGGATCTGGCTGAACTGTAGGTGGCTTTCTTCACACAGGACAGGTAACAAACTTCCAGTGTGGCCACACAGTTAACAACTGCAACGATTATCTTACAGTTTCAAAACAGCTTACATTTTCTGAAGCCCTAATTCCTAGAATTATTTTTTCTTTTCTTTTTTCTTTTTTTTTTTTTTGTAATAAATAGGACCTCCTGAATATAGAACAGTGCTGTATATTTCTAAGATCAGAAGATTATTTAAAACCGCAGTATTTGACCTTCTGTTTCAAAACATCTTGCTGCTTAAAGCAGTATTTCCCCACTGCCTGTCTCCTGACTCCTGGATGGCAGCAGGGGGACACGAAAGGGATGGGCAGAGTGTTTACAGAGGACCAAAATAGGAGTGGGTTACTTCAGTGCTTGCCCCACTCCTCCTCCAAGACAAAGCATCAGGCACCACCTAATTCTGCTCCTTCCTATCCTCTCCTCTAAAGTAACATGTCTTTTGGAGCAGAGAACTGAAGAGATTAAATCTTCTTTCCTCTCTGTAGCTAAGAGGGAACTCTGACATTCCAAACTTCTTTCACATTGGAAAGGCACTTAACCTTGCCCTATGTCTCTCCACCCACCTAGATGAAAGCAATAGACTCAAGCATGAGCAGTGATCCTATTGGTATTATTATTGTCAGTCTTTTCCTGTCAGACTGTTAGAGAGAGAGCTCTTCTCTCCATCACTTTTTGGTTCCAAAGCCCAAGGACCACATGAACTAGAAGAAACAAAATGTCTGCTAAAACAAGGAAATTAAACCAAAAGTCAAGAGGTTATTGTTAGCCTCAGTTCAGGTTTGTGCTATTACAGCCATGCTCCTTTTTGTCCATTCAAAGCACAGGATAAAATTTATTTGCCCAAGCATGAACCATGGCATTAAATATTTCTGAGCTTTAATGGGATAGTGAAATGTAGGTATTTCATTTTCTGTTGCTGATGACATGCAAGGAATAGCTAGGCACTTCTAATTGCACTAAACCACTAAATTATCCACCTTCAAGTGGGTCAGCTGGAAGTAGCCTTTCATACAAATTTGGAGACTTACTAGAAATTGTGCATCTGTAGCAAGAGCCAGTAAATGTAAATCTTGCTTGGCTTTCAGCTTTTTCTATGTATTTCATGCAATGTTGATAGCAAACTCCAGTCAGCAGTTTGCATAAACACTTAATTTTCTTTGTCAGTCTGAGGCTAGATTGCTACTGGTCTGGATGGTGTCTGGGTTTCTGCCTTATTTTTAGACTAGAAATGTATTCTTTAAGATTGAGTCTTATAGTAGAAATTTTGAATGTTCAATGCTTCTATTGATCATACATGCTTGAATTATTTTTGAGCATTTACCATACACAGGACCATGACTTTACTGTGTCTGTACAACTCCCAGCTCACAGGGGAAAGAAAGGAAGCCCAAAGCCCCTCCTGGGTAATTGCTGGCATGATTCAGAAGTGCCCACATCAAGGAGCTGTGAATCTAAATTTCCCATGTATTCTCAAAAGAGAGACATGCATCTCCAAGACAGCAATGTTATCTGTCTATCTTGGATATGATGGAGTCCATCTCCTTCCCTGGGAGAAAATGGGGCCATCTTAACTCTTGCCTTACATTAAATCACTCGGTTAAGTGTCTGCCAGCTGTAATGAATCTGCATGAAAGGAAAGTGGATTTCGTCGAACACAGCAAAAAACACTCAAAGGCTCTATCTACTTTCCTAATAAACTAAACAGAATGAGGAAACATCAGTGGGTACCAGTCCCAGATTATATGTATTGCTCAGACCAGCACAGTTTTCGTCTGGGACATCTAGCAGTTCCCCTAGGACCTAGCAGAGGGCAGAAACTACTCTCAGTAGCTACGCTGCACATAATCACCATTTAGAGAGCATAAAGAGTTAACAGTATGGAGATGGGCTGTTCTGTGCCAGTCAGCCCAAGGACCTAAGGATTATTTTGGACACAGGTAGTTTATGAGAGTAGATGTAGTTGGGGCTTGGATTAGCCCCAGTTGCCTCCAGACACCCCCTAACCAATGCCAGATGCAGATATTTTCAAGCTTCTTTTTTGTTAAAATATCACTGCCTATAAATCAACACTGTAACAGCATCTCAGTTGAAAAATGTGGGCAGGACTTTGAGCTATTTCCATTGCCATGTCACTGGGTTATGGTCTGCTGTGATTTAAATGTTCTGATTGTTTTTATTCAAACCAAACAATTTACATCTCTCTTTGTGACCTTGCCAATGTAAACATATCAGGGATAAGGGAGGGTCACAGTTTGACTGACCTACTTGCTTGGCCATAGGAAGCAGCTTTCAACCACATGAACCTGATGTAGAAAATTATCCACTTTTAATCAAATGGAAGCCTGCACTGAAAACCAGAGAAATAGAGAGAAAAAGAATAATGAATTCTCTGGGGATATTCTTCAGGGAACAGTATTACAAACCCATCATCATTGAAAGAACACCAGGTGTCCCAAGGACCTCTGAAACTATTACAGAATGGAAAATATAAACTAATCAAGTGTATCTTTCATTTTTTTTTCCTTTAATTTTTCTTCTTTTTTTTTTTGTGTATGTTCACTTTGTACAAAATGAACACATCTAGAGAAAACATTTTTATTTTCCTAAATACTATAAAACTGCAAATTAAATTCTACCTCGTCTCTATGCCATATAGAAGATTATGTATGAATGTAAACCCTAATGATGACTGCCAATATGCTCATTGGGAGAATGGCCATGAGCATTCTGGATTTTAAGAACAGTAAGAAAGATCATGGGTCAAACATAAAAACTCTTTATTTCTTTTAATTATTTCTGATGCCACAGTGTCTGTGATCTACAGTTTAGATATGCAAGATCAAATTCCAAGACTCCTATCAGGTAGATCTTTAACTCAGAAAACTGCATCTTAATTATGAATCACTGGAAACATTTACACCTGGGATCCTGAAATGACTGTCAAAAGAAGAATGAGAGCAGTGGAGGACTCAGGGAATAATTCAGTACGTCCCGAGCCAAGTTTTTCAGATGGAAAAAGTTGGTCATCAGGTGAGCTTTGCAAAACTTCCATGCTTCTCACTCTCACATAAATGATCCAATTATTAGAATCTTAATTACTGAAACAAACTACAGGGGAAAACAAAAAGATTCAGCGTTCCATTTATAGCTGCAGCCAGCTGCAGCTGGGCATGAGAATAATAGCAATGGTTAGTTACCCATAGAAATTACAATGATGTTTGTGAATAAACTTCCCCAAGTTTACATTGGGAGATTACTAAAAACAATATGGTCAGTTGCTTAGTGGGGCCAAACATTTAGAGGTTCCCCACAGGTGGCTTCCAGACTCTCAACCATGTTTTTTAAAAGCAATTATTTTATCGCTTCTCCTCATCTGTCTGCTAACGCTGTGGGATCACAACTGTTCTTCAGAGAGTGACAAATAATCTTCATTTTTCTGCATATTCTCTTTCATTTGGTATTTCAGAGAGAGTATCTCCATAGCATCAAAACACAGCTGAAATGTTACTGAACCTCCTGCAATACAGAGAGTTAACTGCCAACCCAGGATACTTCGAACTGCTAGGTCTGTGGAGGACTTTACATTAATCTTTAATGCAGAAGACTTCAGGGAGACTTTTTTAATGCAGCACAACCAATCAATTAACAACAGAATGACCTTAACAATTCACATTACACTTGGATAATTGAGTGAGTGAGATCATGCTTCTGAACTGACACAAAAGCATAGCTTGCATGTACCAAGTGACAGTAGGCATGCAAAGACATCACCACAAACTGTGCAGGTGAAAGCTGCATCAGTAGAGCTGATGAAGTGGAGTCACACCTGGATCATTAAAGTGACCCCAAAGGCTGTGTGAGTGCATATTTCACCAGCAGAATTGCTTATTTTAGACTCTCTTATGACTGTGTCTAAAAAGCATGAGCTGTTTGCCAGAGCTATTTTTCGAACAACTCTTGCACTAAAATTATCTCCAAATAAAAATTTCTGTCATGATACAAAACAAACTCTGCATTACAAGCTTTTTGTCCCTTTTAAACACTGTCTCCTCACGAGTTCAGGACACCTCTCTGTAACTCAGTCAGGCTCATTGCCTGGAACTTCCTGATCCTCTGCCTCTCTTGGTTTCACTCCTGTAACATTTTCTTCAAATCGTTTTTTTGCTGCCTCACTTACTCCCCTATGCCAGCTCCTGCTTCCCTCAAAACTATCTCTAGAAATGATTTGCAAAAGCTCACTTATTTTTTGATCTTAGACACCAGCATTAGAAAAAAACCCAACCATGTCTGTGTACTTGGCTGCAGCCAGATAAATAGGCACTTCCCCTAAGCCTCCTCTGTTCTTCTAAGACCTTCTGATACTTTCTTTGAAGATATTTTATCTCTGCTCATGTTTCATTTCTGACTGCTCTTACCAACAGCCCTTTGTCTTTAGTTCCTTGTAGTGATATAAACAATACCAAATAGGTAAATTGAAAGACGTAGACAATAGCTAAGACTGAAACAGATACCTCCATTATCTATGAACTCTTTTATAAATGAGATACTATTCCAAAAGCTGGATCTCAGCTGAAATAATTATGGTACTTTAAACACAAAGTAACCAATTAAGTCACTTTTATTGCATAATTAAAGCGCCATATGGAAGAGGTTTGGTCTTCAAAACAGCTAGGAGTCATCTGAAGGATTTTTAAAAGGCTAGTCTATTCCCCTTATAGAGGCAGCAGGAAAATCCCTCTGGAACAAGCCTAACTTGTCTGCTCACTGACTTTTGTGGACTCAGGTAGCAGTTCAACTGTGATGAATTAAAATCTAGTTCATATATAGCACCACTCTCTTTAAGCTCCTCTGAGAGAAAAGCCACTACTTATTGCAGTGTTTCCAACTTGCAGATTGCTTCAGGGCACTAATGATAGAAAACAACCTGACATATACTTCTGAATGGTAAAAGGTGAGTAGGAGTCTGAGAGATCTTTTTATTCTGCAACTGGAGATGTTAAGAATAGAAATCCTGAAGGGAAAGGAGCTGGCATGTACAAAGCTAGTAAGCTCTACTGTCCATTTATAAGAAGAATGAGGAAAAAAAGAACACAAGTGTTTCCACTTATAGGTAAGAGTGAAGGCAGAAGAAATAATGAAAAAAAAAACCCAAACATTTCTCCACTTCCAGATTAGCTAATTTCAATGCTAACTGTTTCCAAGCTTTGTGCCTTGCCACAGATACTGACTGCAGGATGAGAGTGGCAGTTCTGAGGCATGACTGTGAAAGTGAGGGGCTGGTCCATGATGGGAAGGAGCTATCTCACAGCAGCTGTGTCTTGCCATGGAGCTGTCTCAATCCAATTAGTCTACTATTCCTTGCATTTCCAAGGCAAATATCTGAGGTTCTTCTAGACTTCACTTTTTTTCAGAAGCTATGGGCTTCTGAATTCAGTGCTATGAACTCTTCAGCTCAGTGTCTGCAACAGCCATTGCCAACTTGACTGACTGACAGGAATGCCTGGGGCCACTTGGGTTGCCCCACTTAGCCTTCCACTTAGCCTTCACAACTTCAGAGATGTGCACATGGTTTCCAGACAGCTTGGAAGCTTTGCTGAGGGAGGTCCTGATAAGGTTTCCACCATGGTGGGTGGCATGCCATCAGTTAAACAGTCAGAAAGAGGCAAAGTCAAGTAGAGGATTTTCAGAGCCAAACCACCCATTCATAACAGCTCCAAACAGCTCTGACAGGACCTAGGAGAGAGAGAGAAGCAAGAAAGCATGACTTAGAACAAATTTATCCTAGCTATATGTCACGGAGCATTCAGCCAAGCTATCCCTGACTTCTTCATGAGGCCCTTCTTCACTCAGTTTCCACTCCCGTGTTTCCAGCTCTTTATAATAGGGGCAGGCAACTTTCCACTTCTAATTGCTCCTCTTAACACAGAGGGGCCTCTTACCCTATTGGCAGTCTCATTTCTCTGAATACAGAAATCTAATCCTATTTTTCCTTAGAAGTATGAGGCAGAAATCACAGAATGTTAGATCCTGCCAAAGCAGAATCACCTAGATTTGAAACTCTGCCTGATGTTTTTAGGATCTCACAGCTCTGCTATAACCACCTGTTTTCAGCCTAGATCATTCTGCACTTTTCATAGCTTATCCAACTAAAGTGATTATTATTCTGTATCAGAAATACTAATCTACATTTCATTCCCTTTATTGTAGTGAAATCAAAGGCCTAGGACAATACAGCTCCACCCTTCCAAATTATTGTAGGGTTAGCAAACAACTCTGATGTTAAAGAGTGTATTTTAGGGAAGACATTGCAGGCAGGTGTCATCCCTGTTGTTTTCCCTGGCACAAACCATAAAGTTGTGCTATCTTCAGCACATCCAGCATTCCTCTGGCTCCCTGCTTTTAGGGAGAGAAAAAAAAAATGTAAAGGTCATCCTGTTTCTCTGAGGCAGCTACTATAATATAAATGGAAATTTTGTGAGGCAGCCCATAAGATTTTCCTGTATTCAAAGGACTCAGAGAGTGAAGCAGTTTCAAATAAGATGTTATCGTAATAGTCTTGATAACCCTGACTTAATGCATGAGATGAATCAAGTGCTTAAGTGAATGAAGCCTGCCTGTCAAGGGACAAAGGAAATGATGCCGAGGTACCCCCTGCATTTCAGGGTATTAACTACTTCAATGTGATGTATGTTCACAGGTAGGAAAGAGTTGAGTCACTCTGGGTGGATCAGTCTTATGCTCCTGTTTAAGCAGGTACATTTTGTATAAAAGGTTCCACACTCAAGGTCAAGCAAAAATCATCCCAGCACCTCTGTGTTGAGGGACTCACAGGATACATGAAGACGTAGCTTCGATTCTGTTCTACATCAAAGAGAATAGGAGTTGGAAGATTAATTTCCCTTATTCGAGATGAGTATCTGAACTCCTAGGTCTCTTCTAAGAATATCTTTGAAAGCCTTTCTCATTTTGGCAAGAAATGCTAAGAAACCTTTTCTCTGTAGGGTTTTATGGAGCAAAATCTTTGGTCAAACATGTCTGACTATGCTATGACTAACGATGAGTGAAATACTAGTACTGTTGGTGCTATCTCAGGCTCCTGCCTTAGGCCAGACTTGTCATATAAGTCTCTATTTTCTCACGGTTTACTTCTCCTTTCAGTGATTTGAACTACACCTTGCTCAAATTCCTCTCCTAGAAAAAGGATAGTAGAGTCTGGAGGGTTTTTTTTAACTCTTTTCTTCACTTCATGTAACATGTCACAAATGTATACTACTGAGCTGCTTCTCTCACGAGCCTCTTAACACTGGCCTCTCCCCAAGCTGGCAGTGCCTCCATCTTCCTAGGTCCTATCACTGCTATTCTCTTTCTCTCCTTTTCTGGACTCACACTGTAATCAGTGTATGACTCAGGAGACCACCAAAGTGAGAATTTTCCTGTGTGCTTTGGTCTCACCATGTCATCAGCTTCAGAAAACCATGACAAAGGACAGTAGCATCGATCACACCATCCCAGAGAGATAGGAGTGTATTTGGAATGCACCTCCTCAATAGATCTCCTCTGTTGGAAACACCATTCTGCATCAAAAAGGAGGAGGTGAATCTAGGTGTAGATTTATGTCTGTGGGTCATTCTCTGAGTGTCCTCAGCAGGTGTATAGCAAGGAGCCAGGATGAAACACTGATGCACATAGGCATGTGCACAGAAGTCACAGGCATTCCCTGATGTCACAATTTAGAATATGTGGAAAAACTGTTTTTGCTTCCCACTTTGCAAAGAGGCAGAAAAAGCTCTGCTATGATCTACCTTTGAAGTGTCCTTTTGTTTGGTTACAGGCACTGCTGCATGGAAGTCCCTATTCCTCAATATTTAAGGTAATCAGTTTCAGATCAGTGTCAGTAATGGCATCAATCATTCAAAGATATCAGTGTCAGAATTTCACAGCTTCAGGCACCCAGAATTCATCATAGTGCTAATATCCTATGTCTATATAAAAATAAATTGGGAGACAAGCTGGCAAGGTGGAATAGATTGACTCTTTGAGCGAAAATAGTGCTTCCCAGGAGAGTGTAGCAAAGCAAGATGCTTGTAAGCATTTCTGTACTGAGAAGACCAGAACAGGTGACAGTGAAGCTGGCTTGGGAAAAAATTTAATTCAAAACATCAATAGGATGCAGGGCTGCCATTCAGTAGCCTTTGCTCTGCCCATTCCCAAGGAACCATCACAGCAAATAAGGGATAGTAAAAAGAAGTCCAGCTGAATGGTCATTCATACTGCCACAGTGCTCCTCTAAAACACAGTAAAAAAGTGAAAAATGAAACACATATGGACACATACTGCATCCCAAAGGGTGAATCTTGCCTTCTGGAGATTAGACACCTTCCAGGGATGGACAACTATATTAGGTCTGGCTGCACGCCAAACACAGAACTAGAAGGAAGTAGCTGGATTTCTGCCAGTCTCTCTCTTTGCTGAGTCAAGAGAGTCTCAGTGGAATGAGAACATGGCTTGTATGTTCAGCTCATACAAAACACCGTGCTCTGCAAAAATACAAGGCATTAAGAGAGGAAACGTACAACCATCTCTGACTCTGAGATATTGAAATAATGAAAGATGACTAGCTATGTTTCAACTGTCAATAGCCCACCAAGGATTAAAAAGATAATTCCTTCCTGTGCTGCAGAAATTGTTAAACCTGAGCTGATAGAAGCTGATATGTCTTTAAAAGAAAATTCTTAATTTGTCCACTTCCCATATTGTTGTATGTACAATTT
The DNA here is from genome assembly GCF_027791375.1 of Indicator indicator. Taxonomy (NCBI): domain Eukaryota; kingdom Metazoa; phylum Chordata; class Aves; order Piciformes; family Indicatoridae; genus Indicator; species Indicator indicator. Next base: position 16,530,731 of record NC_072021.1, on the reverse strand, counting down.
CAATTAACACAGAGTAAATGATGTTTTGAAATGCAAAGGTCAATAGGACTCAGGAATACATTATGCATAAATTTTACATATGGTAATGGTAAGTGTCATCACATCTAAGTAATGTCCACTATACTCTAGAAAAATTACTAATGCTGTTTAAATGCCTTGTTTCTTTAGTGAAATACCTATCAGTCAGATAGAAATACCTAAATAGCAATATTCTTTACACTTATATTAGTACTTGCTTTGTGTTGTTTTACTTTTTTACTACTCTTATAATAATGTTCTTTAATTTTATTAGGAGACAATATATGAACACAAACAAACAAGCATTCTATCAAACTTTCCCATTAGTTACATTTCCTACATCTCACATCATGAATCTCTTAATGGTTTCTGGAAGGTCCTGTATTCCTTGGTGTACACTTTGCAAAACTGGTGTCCAGCCCCTATGTAAACAGCTCTCTACTGGCCTGATCTACTTTATCCAGGGCCTTCCTGACCTCCATCCATGGCCCAGGACAGTATCATAGCACATCCTAGTGTTACTGCCCCAGCAATGTCATAAAATGCCACTTCCCAGCTTCCCATGCTGTTATCTCATCCTCAGCCCACCTCTGTCCCAACGAAGGTATCTGATGATGTGAGCTGCTAAAACAAAATGTCTGAGTTGCTGCTGAAAACATCCACTGGAAATATCTTGATTAAAGAGATGCAAAAAAAATTAAAGCAGAGTGTAAAGTGGAGCTTCCTCCATATAAAGTTCTGGAATTTAAGGTATTTTGTCACCCACTATGATTCCAGAACAAATAGCTTTGTTTGCTTCCCAGTACAACTGAAAGGAGCCACAGCCATCCTCTGTGTAAATTATGGATATTGCTATTACAAATGATATTAATCAGAATAACAGTACCTGTGGTCTGATTCTCATGTGAAGCTATTTAAGCTAGTTTTAGAACCCTACAGGTGTCTTAGGTATTCTTCATGCCTGTTTCCTGGAAAAGGCATTTGGATGTTCTGTAGATCAGTGTGTTACCTAGCATTAAGATAACATTCTCCTTGGCTCTTAGTAGCCTCCCAATGCTAAAAACAGAGTTGGTGTAACTTTCAAGGCTGACGTTGCCTTTTCTAGTCATGTAAGAGAAAATTAAATTAATCTCATGCATATGGTAGACCACCTACAGGCCAATTTTAAATCTTTGTCTGGAGTACCAACAACCTGCCATTGCTATCAAAAGGAGACCAGATAGACCAGATTTAATCTGCTACAGCAAACACTTCAACAGTAGAAAATGACAGGGTTTGGTGATTTAGAGAAATGGAATATCAAATAGATTAGTCAAACATCAATCTGCTCTTCTTCCCTTATGCCAAGGAAGATGTTACTGAATGTAAAAACAGGATAATAGCATGGAGAAACAAGTGCTCTGCTGATCCTGTACACATTAATAGTATCATATCAGAGAATGACTAAAGATTGCCATGAGTCAACGATTCCTCCTAAACATTTTGTCTAAGAACACCTACCATCTCCAGCTTTACTGGCAATGAGCAGATTAACATGCTTCAGTTATGATGGGGACTCAGTTTGAAATAAATTGCTGTTAACATCACCACATCTACATTAGTGTTCTATCTGTGATACGGCGGGTCACTTAACAGATATCTTCACATACTCTCCATTTTCTAATGAAAGAAACCTTCATATAGAAGATAAGGGAGTTGGAGGCAAGAGTTTTGTTGCTGGTGTGAAGTACTTCCTAGGAACCTACATGAAATAAACCTTGTGCTTATCTGCCAGACCAGCAAAACACAGATTCCTACACAGTCATATATGCAAAAGTATGTGATGAAGCAATGCCTTGGAAACATAAGCCGTATTCTTTCAAAAACCTACCTGGCATGTTGTCAGCTCCATAAAGAACTTGAGAACTCAACTAAGGGACTCTGCACCTAAGATGACACAGTGCAAGTCTTTTTTCAGAACAGATTTCCAGGATTTCTGTAGCTTTTATCCTCCTTGCAACCTCAACCTCCCTGGATGCCCAAGCCACAGGGCTTCCATGTTTCCTGGTTCATGAAAGAAACAGGGATGCAAAGAAAGGATTTGCCAGGAGCTGAAAAGTTAGCTTAATATTTTATTTAAAAATTGAATAGAATTATTTTCCCCCAGGGAAAAAAAAAAAAAAAGGAATTTCCTTTCCCTTGGAAACATGAACATTTCTATGTTTTGTTCCTGTTCCAAGGTTTAACACACACACAAACACACACACACACACACATAAGCACATGCATATACAACCCAACCAGACCTTCCCCACTTTGATCTGGCTGACAGAGGGATTTCCTCTTAGGATATGTTTTATTCTTCAGTAACTGCAGGATACAGATCTGGATGGATTTAATATCTCATACAATAAAACAGCTCCCTATTTGTACTTTAATTAGATTTACTGTATATATCTACAGGAAACATCTCCTTCCCGTAACAAGAAAAATATTTTGAGATCTGCTTGTAAAAACCTCTACACAGCTAAGAATCATTACTCCTAGTGAAAAGCTTATACAGAATAGCCTGATGTGTGGGTTTGTTTGGGGTTTTTTTGTTTGTTTGTTTGTTTTTAGACTTTCAGTTTCTTTTGAATCACATAAGTCTCCTTTCTAGTATTAATTCCAGTTGTAACTTCACCCATCAGGCTAATACTCCTACCACTTGATATTTCAGATAGCAAATCAGAAATAAAATGCTTGTGAATGGTATTGAATAGTTAATTGCTTTTTAAGTCCTGTTGCAATTAACATGCAAGTATTTTGTATTAAAAGAAAAATGTCTTCTCCAAAGGAATCCCATAAAGCATGAAGAACTGTCTACTGCCTTGTAAAAAGCATTACTCATTCAGCAATGCAGCTGCTCTGGGGATTCATGAGTCTTAACAGTATTACAGAGGGGTGATGGAGTGAGACAAGGGAAGAAACAGCCATTCTCTGAGACTTGGTTGGAAAAGCATGAAAGAGTGGAAGAAACTTCTGGGTGGCCCAGAGAGCAATGCAAAGTACAGCAGTTCTGTTTTGGGAGTTCTGTTTTGGGAAGGGTTTTGTTTTTGTTTCCTTTTTTTTTCAAATTATTTAAACTGTACTTGATTTTTAATTAGGATAAAAGCTTTCCTTTCCCAACAAAGAAGAATGGTCTTCTTATTTAATCAATCTTATTTGTCTCTGATTCTGAAAAAAAAAAATCAGTCTACCATCCACAACAAAAAATTGAAAGAATAATTTGAAAATGGAAAACTGAAGTTCACTGGTTTGTTTATTATTGTTTCTTTTGTTTTGTTTTGCTTTGTTTTGTTTCCCTAAGAGTTGAATATTACCATCATGTTAATTCCTTTCTGAAGGTAAATTTTCTGGGAAACTGTAACAATTGCTTGAATAGACAGACAAATATTTTACAGTACATAACAACCTGGTGAATATATTCCTGGTCAGCACTTGTGCCCACAGTCCTAAGTAAAAGACTTGTAACGGTCAAAGCTGCCAATCCATTTTAAAAAACAGAGTAATAGCTGGGTGGATGAGGAAGGAATAGAACTGGAAGAGAGAGGGAAAACACATCTCCACTCTTTGGTTAAAAGGTGAATTATTCATCTCTTTATCTTGCTCTATAAAATCTACAAATTTAGACTGGTTTCTGACCCATATATGTGGGTATGTGTATCTGTGAAGGGAGGGAAAGAGAAGAAGAAATTAATTTGTGTGTGAGGGAACTGTTGCTTGATAAGATGAGGAAAAAATAACATATACAGAAAAAGAAAAAAATAAAGCTTTTTTAAAGTTATTCTTTTAAAATATAAATGACGATATTAATAATATTGACTTTTATTGTACATACATATTATATATAAAATAAATATCAATATTAAAATTGACATATCTTGCAACTTCTCTATACTATAACTGACCTAAATTCTTTTTCTTTCCTTTATTTTCCCCTGACATGTGGCATCATTGAGGTATGCAACAACTTAGCTTCAGTGCCTGCAAACTTTAAAATACTTCATTGACATTTTCACTGGACTGAGAAAAATCATCTGCAAACTTCAGCAAATGTTGATGGTTTCCATCATCTATTAAGCTAAAAAAAAAAAAAACACACAAAACAAAACAAAAATGAACAAACAAACAAACATAAAAAAGCCTCCACACTCAAACCAGCAAACAGTTAAGGAAGAAATTAAAGCTAATTTGCTCCTATTCTGTCACTCACATCATTACTGAAGTTTCACATTTCAATTATTAATTGTTCACTTGTTTTTTAATTATTCTGTGAAATATGTGTTTAAATAAAGAGGATGTATAGTGACACAAGTGTTCCTTTGTAGTGTGTTAGATATTGAGGTTACCTTTAGTGGAGAACCCTGGAGTGTTTTGCAGAGCACAGTGCCAGGCTTGTCATCCTGAGGACATAAACAGTCCCACTAAAGTCAATGAGATCATTATTTGCATGATTAAATACCATAACATTAAACTGTACATAAATGTTACTGCTGTGGGTAGAGAGGGGGAAGGAGGAGTGTGACATAAACTTTCAGGTGACAGAAGAGGAATGAATTCTGCCTGATCTCATCCTTCAAAAGCCTTTTAGACACAGTATTATTTTTAAATGCCTTTTAGTGATTTTGTGACACTGCCAAGCCATTTAGCTTTATTCAAAAAAGTAATAAAAATAATCCAATAGGAACAAAGATTTAAAAATGTATGGTACTAATCTAGGACCAACTGAGCCCTATCAAGACTTATAGGACTCAGGATCTATATGTGAAATTACCTTGTAGGATGAGCTGGAGCTTATTCACCTTTCAGTAGCAACCAGGGCTTTGTCAGTCTCATCCCTCTCCAGCTCCCCAGGATGGTCAGCCTTCTCTTTACTGTTCAGAGCCCAGAGCATTGCTGCAGTGGGTCTCCATGCTCAAAAAGATCTTGTCCCCTTTTGGTAGCCCTGCACAAAGGTGTCCAGTACTTCTGTGATTGAGAAATGCAGAAAGACACGCAAGAAATGTGCACGCTGACTGTTAGCTAGGTGCGTTACACTACTTTGTCATTGCCACTGAAGAGAGCAGGCTCACTAAACGCACAGATGGCACAGAGCTGGGGAGGACTGCTGGTGTGGAGGAGGGCAGGTTTAGTATTCAACATGATCTAAGCAAATTGGGCAAGCAGGATGGAAAAACTACAATGGATTTTAGCGAGGCCGAATGCAAGATACTTCATGTAGGCTGTTATGCACATATGGAGCAAGCAACACCTGCCCAGGCCTCAAGGAGAGCAAAGAACTTTCAGTAGGTCATCACTCGTGGATAAGCTTGTGATGGGAGGAAGGCAGACACCTCACAGGATGTATAAATAGGAGTGCAGGTCATAAGACATAGTTCTTAGACATTAGGTATCTTTCCACTTGTAGAACTGAGTTGTGTGCATCTCACAGAGAGGAAAATTAAATCGTCAAACAGAATCCAAAATAAATGAACAACCAGGGACCCATAAAATTTAACCCATGGGGTGGGGAGGAAATGACAGAAATTAGTTTGCCTCACCTACAAATGAGAAGGGGAAGAGAGAATGGATAGTAGGCACATTCATTAAACATGTATAGATTACTGCCAGGATAATCTGTTCTTCCTCTCCATAGTGGACAGGACAAGAAGTGATGTGCTTAGTGAACGCCGCAAGGAAAACTCAGGTTAGATATGAAAATTATATGGATGGAGAAACACAGAAATAGACTGCCTCAGGAAGTACAGAGCCTCCATCACAGGAACAATGGTGAGGGTAGAGATCACGCTGTCATGAGGCCCAAGGAGCCTCCCAGCACTGTGATTCAGTAATTACAGCAGCGTTAGAGAGCTGAGAGCTCCCTATCTTGGCTTTTACCTTATCTCTTTTGGATGGGTGTCTCCTTAAGCTGCATTACACATTCGTCTCCTTTTCCTTTAATTAGTATAATTTGCGTTGAGCCATTTGAATGATCAAGGTACTTTCTTTCTGTGCTCTGGGGTAATATAACTAATAATTTATTTTATAAAAGAAATATAGAAGTCTTTGTGCAAGACTTCCCACTCAGAGCAACATTTCCATCTTCCAGTACTGCTGCAATTTCAATGGGATTTATCTAGAAGTAAGGATGTGTATCTCTATTATTATTGTGAAACGGATATTAACCCTTTCCGTGTTAGCAAGGTTATGCTGAACCACAGAAAGACATGTTCCTGATCACAAAAGCAGTACTCATTCCTTGTCTGGGCTCTAGAGAACAAGGATTTCCTCTGCTTATATCTGTAGAAAACCTGAACATGGGACACATGGGACACAGACTTGGCTGGAGTCCCAAAATCCATTCTAGTGCAAATACAGAAACAATCAGTGAAATATTTCCTAAATCTTCATGCTTTCCTCACAATAATAACAGAAGGTGAATTAAATAATGACAGTCAGAGGGGTGGTCGTGGAAGCTCAGACCCACTGAAAATCAAACATCACATGCTATGTTCATGCACCCTGACTCCTGCAGAAGCCAGAGCTCCAAGAAGGGTAGTGCAGTTCCCTTACAGGCAGTGCCTCTGTCCACACACATCCTCATTGGGGACAGATGGCAGCTGCACATTTGTCTCAAATAATTCAGGAGATGTTGCCCTTGTCCTTTGAAACACAACAAAAATACTTCTCCCTTAATTTATAGTCTAATGTTTCAGATGCTTCTAGTGGCAGGGTTTTAGATCCAAAACTGCCTTTCCTCCAGGATACAACTGAGCCACTTTAACAAGATTTAGTCCAGGTTTTCCCGAATAGAGGGTAGAGGAGAGATGGGAGAGGTAAAGCCAGGTGCCTCCTGCAGTTCTTCATTAGTCTGTTCTATGGTTCACAAAGCGCCTAGGTTTGCTAGCACCGAGAGAGCCCACAAGCAGAGGAGCAGGGACCCTTTCTTTTGCCAAGATGGGGGAGAGAGGAGTAGCTTGAACTCCAGTTTCTCTGCATGGACAGTTCTGTCATCTATCTAGTGGCTATAATGCAAATGCTGACACGGTAGGAGTCATCAAACACGGAAACACTCATTTAACACAGGGCAGTTAGAGTCACAGTCACAGCAGGGACAGCATCTTTCTCAGAGGTCTGAGTTCACCTGGGCAGAGGTGAAGGGAGTTCCAAAGGCTCCTCCACTCTGGACAAGAGACCTAAGTCCCATCCAAGGCCTGAGGCCCTCTGCCTTGTTAGATGGATGCCCGACTTCAGCATCGGCTTTCTCTCAGTGTAAGGATGGACAAACCTGCTAGACACTGCAGGATAGCCCGCGGCCTCTACAGAAGTGCATCTCGGTGAAACAGAAGCTGCATATGGAAGAGCCTCCTGGGACATGGGAACCTTTCTCGAGGATCTCTCGAATTAGCGCCCGTGGTACCCTCCCGGAGCCGCGGCTGCGGCTGCTTTAAACCGGGCAGGGGGGTGCGGGCAACCCCGCCGACGTAGCGGGCATCAGCTGACCGCGCCGGGCTCTGCCTCCTCCCGGGCCGCCCTCCCACAGCACCGCTCCGGCAGCGGCGATTCTGCCGTGCCGGTCCCCGCGGCTGCTGGGGTAGCACCCGCAGCCGGCTCTCCGCAGCCCTGCAACAGCCACGCTCCCTGCGCGCCTGCCCCTCACCCCTTCCCCCTCCTCCCCGCTGCCGGGCGAAACCCCGGAGTCCTTCTTGCCCTGCCCCGTGGAGAAGTTAATGATGCTCCCGGCTGTTTTCCCAGAGCTCTGAGTTTAGGGCGGGAATTTCGTCCTCCGCGCTTTTTTTTTTTTTTTTTTTTTTTAGTGTCAGCTTAGTTAGGGTTTTTTGAGGATTTTTTTCCCCCTCCTTTCTTTCCTTCCTTTTTTTCTCCATACCAAGCAAGTACGATGGATGGCAGCCCCGAGCCCGCCCCCGGCAGAAGCTCCCCGTGATCCCGGGCGGCGCGCCCTCCGGGGCATGTCCCGCCGCCGGGGGAATGCGGGCGGGCAGCCCCCGGCCGGCGGCTCCGACGCCGTGACCGAGGGTGCCCGTGACCCGGCCGCCGCTTTCCTCCCGCTCGAGCTCGCAGGGTTCCCGCTGACAGCAGACACAGGGATTACAGCAGTTCACAGGGACAAGAGCTCGGAGCGGAACCCTGGGATCCGTGGAGAGAGGAGCTGCTCGTTGTGAACGGCTTTTCGCAAGGTGCCTGCCCGACCCTCCCGCGCCACTAGCCTCCGAATGGGGCCACGGATCGCCTGCCGGGCAGTGGGGCTACTCCCGTAGATGTTCCTCTCCTCCTCTCCGGACCGGCGGCTCGGCTCCCTCCCTGCTCAGCGCCCCGAGAAGGGCGCGCACCAAGCCGGCCGGGGATCAGGGGCTGCCACCGCAGCCGGGCTCCGCGGGATGTGGCTCCGCGGGGCGCCGCGGGCGCGGAAACGGGGCTCGGGCCGCTTGCGCTGAGACAGTGCAGCCACTCCGCGCACCCCAGCGGCAAACCCGACCGCCGCAAGCCAAACTGCCGTTCGTAGCGACCTGCCTATAAATGTGATCCCCCAGACCGCCACCCCGCCGCCGCCACCCGCCCTTCTCCATCCCCTCCCTCCTCTCCCCCGACTCCATCCCTCCCCCCTCTCCCTTCCCCAAAGACAGTGTCCCCCCCGTCCCCCCTCCCGCCGGTGTTCTGCCCCCCGCGAGTCACCACCATGGAGCTCTCAGAGGTGCGGTGCCTGAGCGACAGCGATGAACTTTACACCATCAACAGGACCCCTCCAGGCAGTGGCAGACCCCAGCGCCTGCTGTGGCAGACGGCCGTGCGCCACATCACCGAGCAGCGCTTCATTCAGGAGCACAGCAGCAGCAGCGGCGGCAGCAGCAGCGGTGGGGGCAAGGGCTTCAGCTCCGAGGAGACCTTCTACCCCAACCACCTCCCCCACCCGCCGCACCACCACCTCCGCCGGCAGTCGGCCGGCCGCAGTTTAGGCGGCGAACGCCACAACAACGGAGGCACAAAAGTCTTCCCGGAGGGCACGAGCAGCAGCGGGGACCTGGGGTTTCTGCCCCTGGACTGTGCCCCCAGCAACTCCGACTTCTTCCTCAACTGGGGCTATACTTACCGCGGGGTGATCTTCCCCACTCTCCGCAACTCCTTCAAGTCTCGGGACTTGGAGCGCCTTTACCAGCGCTACTTCTTGGGCCAGCGGCGCAAATCTGAGGTGGTCGTGAACATCTTGGATGTGCTGACCAAGCTGACCCTGCTGTTCCTCCACCTGACCCTGGCTTCTGCTCCCATGGACCCCATTAAGGGCATCCTCTTGGGCTTCTTCACAGGCATTGAGGTGGTGATCTGTGCCTTAGTGGTGGTCAGGAAGGACACAACCTCGTACACCTACCTTCAGTACAGCGGTGTGGTCACTTGGGTGGCCATGGCCACACAGATCCTGGCAGCTGGCCTGGGCTTTGGCCTCCTTGGGGACAGCATTGGCTATGTGCTCTTCACGCTTTTTGCAACTTACAGCATGCTCCCACTGCCACTCACCTGGGCCATCCTGGCTGGGCTGGTCACCTCTGTCTTGCAGCTCGTCATGCAGTTGGTTATCCCCAGGCTGGCTGTGACTTCCCTCAACCAGGTACCGTGGTGAGAAAGGGGTGGGAACCCTCCTCTTTCTCCATTACTCTGAGTGAGAGGTGGTGCAGGGTGTTCCAAGAGGTCCTCAGAGGTTCATTACCTGGAGCAGAGACCATAGGCGAAATGCAAACTTCTCCTCTCCCTGTCTTCGGTCTCCCAGTACCTATCCAAATGTTTCACCTCAGGATGGGGATGAGGGCACTTCCTGACCACTCTATCCCCTCTCCTTGTACATTCACTTCACTGTTACCCCTTGAAATAACCTTAGGGAAGAGAGCTCATGGGGCAAGTGGGAAGGATTGCTCATTTATCATTCCCCTTCCTTAATTCCAGCAGAGGTTCATGGTATGACTGTCTTGGCCAAACTGCCCCACTGATCATCTCTCATTTTACTCAGTTGTATTTTACGGTTGAACTCAATGATCTTAAAGGTCTTTTCCAACATAAATGATTCAATGATTCTGTGATTCTCTGCCTTTTAACTCTGGATCTGCTGATAGGACAGGTACTTTTGTGTATGCAGCACAGCTTGATTTGGCGTGTGGGAAAACAGGAGCAAAGCACGCCACTCTTTTGCAAGTAGAGCAAAGAAATTCCCCAGTGAAATCAGATAAAAGTTCCCCTTGGAGGTGTGGTGTGAGATCCTAAGCTGTCTTTGGAGGGCACCAAGAAGCTCTTTCTGCTGGTGGTCATGGCGCAAACATTGTGTTGCATCCTTACATGCAATGTCTAGGACAGGGTACTCATTAACTCTGGTGCGATGCAAACTAGTGAGGGCACCAGGCAAATAAAAGTCTGAGGTGTTAAAACCAGGACTAACCTTACTTCACACTCACCTGGCTTCTTCCAGCAAAAACCAAACCAAACCAAAAAAAAAACAACTCCCAACATCACTGCAAGGCAAGAAAACACAACCTTTCTAGGGCAACTTAATCTTGGAGATTCTTGCTGCTTCCTTTCCTCCCCCTTCCATTCCCAGACTGCCACAGCACTGTGATACCAATATTTCACAGAAGATTACTATCTCCATTTGGCTAGCTCTGGGGAGTTGGGGAGAATGAGATGGAGGTACCAGCAAATTATCCCTAAAGAAGGGAGGGTACAGAGGAATGTATTACTGGTGGCATGCCAGGATGCGCAGCTGGGATGTGGCTGATCTTGCACCTGTAAGTTTTTATGGTGATGATGATCCTTAAGACACATCTACCTCCCTCAGACCCTGGCCCTCCTGATACCCTTGCCTACCTCTGTCCATTTCCTTTCTCCACACACTTGCTAGCTGTGGGCTGCTTGGCCTAACTTCCCAGTGGCCAGGTTTACTCTGTTTTGTAAAAAGGTGCCCGAGTGTGTTGTGCCTGGCTAAGAGCTACAGATTTGAGACAGTCAGACTGTGCAGACTTGTTTCCCAGCTCTAGTAATGTGCTAATGAATGAACTGCAGCTGCATGTCATGTCCTGCTCCCATGTGCTGCTGGTGCTGTTAGTGATGGGTCAAAAGTTATGAGAGTTATGCTGATTTCTTAATTTACTTGCATGTCCTATCTGGGAACGATGAGTAAAGGCATTGCTCTGTCATTATACAGAGGTGTCAGGGCTGTTAGCCAGTCTGCACACACATGCATTTCCCACCAACGACATTTCTCAGAAGAGATGCTAATATCTTCATTTGCAGCATGCTACTTTGCCAGTTGTGTGAATGACCTGCCTCTGAGCGGTGCACAATGCGAGATTACCAGCCAGACGATTGCCTTCATGAACTGCATCTATAAATCTCCTTAACGGGTTCCGCAGAGCTTGCCGCACGTCGTTCTTGAGTTACACCGGCTCCCGCCTTCTCAGAGCCCGCGTAACGTCTCCTAATTACATGCGTCGCTTCGGCCCTTTCCCTCCAACCTGCCCTGGGAGAGGTCGGGCCCTTCCCTGCCGCAGGGCCTGCTGTTCACCCCGATGACAGGGGCTGCCCACTCCGAAGCTCGGCGGGGGCCAGGGCCACTCCTTCCCGCACGTCCACCCTGGCCTCTCCGCGGCAAGGGCGCGGATAGCGGCCGCCCGGGCGCTGTCCGCCTCCGCGGTGCTGAAGCTGCAGAGGCGCGCGCGTCTCAGCTCGGCTCGGAGCGGCTCGGCTCGGCGCGGCTCGGCGCTGAGCTGCGCGGCCCGGGGGCTCCCTCCAGCGGCCCCGGCGGGAGCTGCCACCGCCTTAGCGCCTGCCTGCGCAGGGCTGCGCAGTTGCTGCGCATCTCGCTATTTCCTCAGCCCCCAGCACGGGGGCTTTGGAGCAGCCAGGCCTGTGCCCAGGGAGAGGGCGCAGCCTGGTGTTGCGCCAGGCTTTATTTTTTCCAGAGAACTGCAGAGCAGTTCCAAGTGTCAGGCGTTGAGGGCTCTCCTGGCAGCTGAAAGCCATATAACTTGCTTTAGATGCAAATATAGAGTGTTTAAATGACTGTGTCATCAAGGTTATATAGGGAGTCTTTTAGACAAAACAGATTTCTTGATCCAGCAGGCAAAGCACTCTTTTTATCACAGGGTTTATTTTCCTAGGTAAAACACTGCATCTTCCCTTCAGAGAAGCATTGCAAGACTAAATGAACTATTTGATTATGTAGCAATACCTGTGACCATATTGCTTTGCCTCAGGATGCAGACAGCTGCTTACAATGGGTGAAAACTGGGAATTAAAGTCTGATCCTGGTACAGATAATGGGTTTTTCACCAATTTTGATGAGACCAGGATTTCATGTAAGGAAAATACTGCATTTGATTCTGAACAGAAAGAATTTTCTACCCTGGAGTCAGTTTATTACTGTATCTACTAGTATCCATGGGGACAATGGTTCTGATCCTCTTCTCAGTCACACTACTGTAAATCAGTTAAAAGCCTATCTAAACAGATAAAGTTGCAACAGTTTACACAAGAGGAAAATCCAGTGCCATGATCTGTTCTCCCTTAATTGTGTAATTGATTTTAGTTTTCATTGGTAAATATGTTCACAAGCAGTTTAAGTCACTAGTAGTGCAGTACACAAGTGTGAAGCACTACAGACTGATTCAGCTTTCTGTTGAAGTTAATGAAGTATGCATTATCAGGAATACAAACAAGGCCCTACTCATTTTTTCTTGCAGTAACATTTCTGAGGTCATCAGATTTCTCTTTCCTTGCATATCAAAATGAATTTGAAGCAGTATGCTAGGCAAAGGTGAAGGAGAAAGACTGCCTTAAAATTAGGGCTTTAAAAAACAAACACAAACAAAAACCCCCAACAACAATTAAAAAAGAACACACACACACAAAAATCAAACTAAAACAAACAAAAAAACCCAACAACCCTCCTCCCCAAAACAACCCCACAAAACAAACCAAACAAATGAAACACAGACTCACTAGGTTTTAAGCCTCAATGGTTCTGGGGAGATATGACCACCCTTAAACTAAACTGACCTCTACCTGAAATGCTGGGAAATGCTGAAATGCTGCTGCTCAGCCAGAGGGAAGCCATGAAAGGAGGAGTCTGATACCATAATTAAGGTACAGACAACACTGGTAATGACTTGACTAAACATTCTGTCAGGAAACAAATGGGAAATACACTGTAGTGGTAAACAAATAAAGTGCACTGATTTTTCTGCGTAGTCAGATACCATGCTGAATTTACCCCTGACGTTCCCCAACAAGAAAGTTTAATTTGTATTGCATTCATTCTTACTTTTCCCTTGGTGATAATGTAGTGTACAGTCCAAAATCTCTAAGATCATATATGTGTTTCAGGCATGTGGGGATGAACAAACAATTCAGAGCTCCTTACTGTTATGTAACATAGACCAATGATAATATAGATATGAATTTTGACAGGCTTGGAATTATGTAAGATGCAAACAAACCCTGGATTTTAGTCCTCTGCCTGTGCACTCTTAACTCATGTGAGTAAATTTCACCAGAGTCAGCAAGCCCATTCTTTTAAGTCCCTTGCATAAAGGATGCCTTGAAGGCTCAAGTCCTAAATTACGCATATTAAATAAAACTTTAAAAATAAATTTAGAAATAACCTTGAAGTGGGTAATACTAATACTGTGTAGTGGGTAATACCAAGAATAGACATTCTTTTTGTCTATTAGCATCTGTCTTTCCAAGTCTAAGCAGTTCTGTGAAATAATATAGCAGCTTTTGTATGCTTGATTTTTTTTTCCCCTAATCTCTCTCTTAGGGTTATTAGTAGAGGAAAAGGCAGAATTCATGAAGTCAGAAGGAGTCCTGTAGAGATAAATCTGTACAATTATACAACAGCAACTGACAGCTTTTACGTGCATATTTCAGCTTTACATTTCCCAAAACTGGATCATAGATATAGTATATGTACAGAACATACTCATCTCTTCAAAACTTCTGCCAAATGCTTGTGGAGCATCTGTTAAATCCATAAGGCATAAGGATATTTCAAAGTTGGCTACCATTTGAGAATCAGAATCAAAACACTCCACCTTTATCCCTGTGGTTGCTTTGATTGCATTAGTTACTACTCTTTTATCTGCAGTAGTCCATTGTGGGTGACTTACAACCTGATTGTGTGATTTTAGACTGGATTATGATCTGGTGTTCTTTTATATCCTGTAATATCACCTGACCAGTATCTGTGGGTCACAGCATGATTAGATTAGAATTTGATACACTTTTCTCTGAAGCAGCTGCATCATTGCTGTGCTAAGTAGGGCAAATGCATTGGTTATATTTACAATTTGATGATTAATTGCCCTCAGAGAGTTCCCCCAAAATGGAGGAGTTCAGGAAGAAGCACGAATGAAATCTGCTTTTTATCAGTGAGTTTCATACTACAACAGTTAGTGCATTTGTTTTCAGTGAAAATTTCTTTGCTAGAGATGTTTTTCCTGCTGTCAGGATACTTCTGCATTGCTATTAACATTTTGTTCATTGCTTGCTCACTGTTTCTCATGGCCTAGAAAGAGGTATATGCTCTAAAATAGCAGCATTTAATGTGAACTAATCACACACCAGAGTAGCACCCTTAGAAATGACAGTTAACAGCAGATCATGCTGGAATGATCCTTATTAGCCTGTACATAAGACTGAAGGGGATAAACAACCCCATTCCATCCTCTTACTGCACTTCTCAACCCTGTCAATGACATGATCTGAACAGGAGAGAGAAGAGGGCAATACGAGGACTGTTTAATGGATTATTCTCTTTACAGAAGGCAGAGAAGATGGGGGGGTGGAAGGATTTCTTCTTATTTCCAGAATGTCTGGCTAAGCACAAGAAAATGTTTCATGTAAATGGTGCAATTCAGTAAACAGAAAGGAATTAAGCTTTTAAAATGATGCTTGGGTGAATGGACATCTCAAACCTGAAAACCCTTACTCAGCTCCTGCCTAGCCAGCATCCCATCCTTGAAGGCACCTTGTTAACATCATAGTTCTTTGAGTGCAGTCTTCTTGTACCTAACTGCATTTCTGTTTCTAAGCATCCTGTGAAGTGCCTCAATGACTCAAAGTTACCATTCAGCCTAGCCAGGATCAAAACACAGTTCTAGTGGAAACACATTTTGCAGTTGTACTGCATACACAGTGCTTGCCTGATGTCAAAGCCAGCTGAGAAGGGGATCATGCTCTTTCACTGTGTAACAAATACGGTGATGAAGATGTTGCTGGGATGTTACAAACCAAGGTCTAAATCCCCTTTTCTCTACATGGGATTGAAATCTACCTCTCTTACTTCACCAGAGTGTTTCCAAAGCAAACGTTCCCCCATTCCTAGTACAGCTGTTCTTCAGGAAATACAAAAGGTTAAGATGTAGCAGGCCAAAACAAGAAAGAAATAATTATTCTGACTGTAAAAGTTGGTTAAGGAATTCATGTCCAGTGGTGTCCTTGCTGAACATTTTAGTGTTTTATACAATGCTATTAAATCATTCCCTTAGGCATGTGTCACTAACAGCAGAATATATGATCTGTTCCCTTCCCTCTGACCTGGTGAATCTTGAATCTCTTTTTCAGAGTGGTGCAGCTTCCTCAGAGAATTTCTCTCCCTCTCTGCCCCTTCAGCTCCTTAAAAGCAAATGCAGTCTACAAGGAGGGCATTTCCTAGAGAGGCATCGAATAAGGGTGAGCCTTCAGTCATTGAGCTGCTGTACAGAACCTATATAGCTCTTTTAAAAGATGATGGTGGTCCCTGTTCAGTGTTTGAACAAAAGGTTACAGCCTGTGCCCTCGGGGTGAAGGAGGAGACTCGCGGCCGAGAAGCCCAAATACAGGGGAAAAACTTCAAGTCTCTCAAAGTTTAAGACATATTCCAAAGCTTTAATAGCTCCCTCCTATGTAGCTCTCCTCTTCATCACATTGCTATTTTGTATTCAGACAGACATCAGATTATTTTTGCATGTTGTGTAAGGCATTGTAAGAGCATGGTGTCATTCAGCACGGATTTCTGGCTTAAAATCTTGTAGTCAAGTGTCTGCAGATGAGCTGCTCAAGGACCTTGCTTTGTGGCTTCTGAAACTTTATTTTATTGAGCTCTTCCTTCAGACACAAACTCTGTTCCACTTGTTCAGTTCTTGTACCCAGCCCCGGTGCAGAAGGGGCTGTAGAGTTGCATTCTGGCCCAAGGAAGGAGATGAATGTAAATCATCTGAGGCAGTGGTGCAGTGAATCTTGAGCATTCTGGTACCAGTCTCACTCATTCAAATCAAGCATAAATGAGACCTGGCTGGTCACAAAGGAAGGAGCACAAAGAGTGCTCTGTACTTAGCATTTCTTGTAACTCAGGATCTTACTAAGGATCTTAACATCTCACTGACTTAGAGACTCCCAACAGTTTGATTTAGGGACCTGTTTTAAAACCTGCAGAGTGCAATAAAAAGAATCACTTGAGCATGAGGATTTTTAGGTGAACCAAGAAAATCACTTCTCAGGACCATCTATAGGGAAAGTATTGTTCTGAATCCACATTTTTCTTCTGAAAGAGAACACAAACATGGACAACCAGCTCCTCCAGGAAGCGCTTGGAGTGGGCTCTGTCATTGTTATCTCTCCAAACACCCAGGTCTGCAGGCAGTAATACCACTATGGTGCTGCCTAATCTAGAACAAAAAATATCAGGAAATGTACACAGGGTGGACTGCAAAGCCAGGTAGCCATTGGCTGACAGAGTAATATTTCATCATGCGAGTTTTGTTTATTAGCAACTATTTTAAGAAGTGCTGCTATTCTCTTTGCCAGCTTCTTCTGCTGCAAGGTTTCAAGCAGTTAGCCCTGGAGGAGCAAGGAAGGCTGCTGAGTTCATTAATTAACTGTTGCTGCAGTCTGAAAAACAGCTGAAGCATTATAAGTCTTTAAAAAATGAAGCAAAACTAACCTAAGCTGATCTTTTTCCACACCCCCAACCCATAACTGTACTTCTCCTAAACAGTGTTATAATTTTACATGATGTTCTTAGCTTTAATCTAGAGAACAGTAGTCCTTCAGTATAAATGAAATGTTATTTTTATGAGTTTAATGATTTAATTATTTTACCTCAATCTTCTTTTTCAATTTTGATTTAATCATTACTTTACAGCTTTGTATCTTTATTTTTTAACAGCACAATCCCTTAAAAATGCAGAAATCTTTCTTTTCTGAAATCAATGGAAGCATTCAACAGTGGCAGAATTCTAATTAGGAAAATCAGTTTGTTTCTTTGCAGGGATCTGATCTACAGGCCTTTTTTTATTTCTCCTTTGTTCAAACTCTGCTGCATTGTTTACCTGGGAGCTACTCAGGGCTGGAGTTATCTAGTCTGTGCTGCTTGCTTTAGTTCTACCACAGTAGGGGCCTCATCCATCAATCCAGAAGTATCATCACAATGCAAATAAGAAATAATAACAACCAAGAAAATCAATCATCACAAGAAAAATACATGATATTACACTGTGTACCAGGTGTTTTATAACTGAAGTAGCAGTCTTAGAAATTACTTGGATCTTTTGGAAGTTACTTAACTGTGCAAGATCTAGATATACACATTCTTTCATCCTATGATCCCCTGTCACATATGAAAGTATCTCTAATGCTTATTAGTATTAATTATCTTCATATGCATAATAGTGTTATAACTGGCATAGAAATAATCCTATATGTGCTCGATATGGATCTAATTTAATGTGCCAGGCATGCTTATTCTTTTAGAGGAAAGAATGTTATTCAGCACAATTTTCTTCTAGGAACAGGGAATGAAGACCATTCCCATTTCATCATTAAATTTATCATTGACCTGTGCTAACCCACACACATCACTTAATATTTCTCTGCTTCATTTGATTTGAAAATTTGCTTTTCTCAGTTGCTGTAATTTATGATTTTTACATTCAGTTGTCTTGAGAATTTGTGCAAACATGCCCATGCAGCAAAAGAGGAATCCTGTATGGACTGCTGTCAGCAACATAAATTTTTGTTGAACAGTGAATGCATTGTGTGTAATAGGAATGATTGCAGATAACTTTTTTAAAAGAGTTGGTTACACACAATTCTCTTAAGGGCTGGAAGGCATGTCCTGTGAGAAGTGACTAAGGATTCTGAGTTTGTCTAGTTTGATGATAAGGAGGCTGCTCTGTACAGCTTCCTGAGGAGGAAAATTAGAGGGGACGGTGCTGATCTCTTCTGCCTCCTATCTGGTAATTGGATGTGTAGGAATGGTTTAAAATGGTGCCAGGGTGGTTTAGACTGGATGTTAAGCAGCATTTCTTTACCAAGAGGGTGGCCAATCACTGGAATAGGCTTCCTAGAGAGGCAGTTGTTGCCCCAAACTTGTCAGTGTTTAAGAGGCCTTTGGATAATGTCCTTAGTAACATGCTTTAGCATTTCGTTGGTCCTGAAGTGGTCAGGCAGTTGGAGTAGATGATTGTTGTAGGTCCCTTCCATTATGTAGTCTATTCTAGTCTAGTCTAGTCTAGTCTAGTCTAGTCTAGTCTAGTCTATTCCATTCCATTCCACTCCACTCCATTCCATTCCATTCCATTCCATTCCATTCCATCCCATTCTAATTTCAGACCAGTCATCAGTGACTCCAAACCAAATTGCTTTTCATAGCACCAAAACATATGAACTAAATTTACAAATGGTCCATCCAATTGTCATTTATTAAAGAAATCTTTGGATGATGTGCAAGAAAGAAGAATATTTGAGAAAAGTTCTGTTTTCCCTCTGCAACACAGGACTTCTGTCACTAAACTAGACTAGTTGATTTTTTAAAATCCCAAAGCCAGCAATGTATCTAATAAAACTGAATAATAACCCATATTTAAATTTCTAAAGGTTTCAACCACTTCATTGATTTACATATATTTGTATTAAATAGGCATGGATACTCAGAAAAAGCAATACTGTGGAATTTCATGTTTTAATCTTTTTTTGTAACTTGCCTTCAGGTTCAGTAATTACATTTGCAAGTCAAAATAATATTTACTATGTTCCTAAAGTTTGTATATATCTAAAGACAGTTTATAGGTGCAATTTAAAAATGGAAAATATGCACACCTTTAATTAAGAGATTTTTTTTTTCTGATTACTGTCATTAGACTGAAACTATAATCTGGAAATCAAACTGTCATCTTCTGGCTAATGGCAATGTGGATTTAGCAGCTGCAGATTTGCAGAGAACTTGCAAGGTGCTTAGTTAGAGCTTAATGCCCTTAGTATAATGACAATTTAAGGAATCTCAGATGAAATAAATAAAATCTGCAGCATTCTACAAATAAGGAAAGCATTAATAATCCAAATCATAAATAAACACACAGACAAAATACTTTAAAGACTTTGTGTGAACCTTGTGGTTTACAAAACATTGAAAGATAAGTGGTCATAGCGATTATTCCCAGGATAGTCATCTGGCCTAGAGCTCATTTTTCAATATGATCTAGGGAATTGAAAGTACAGGGAGGTAGCAAGTGAAATTTTCAACACTCCACAAGTTAAGAGACTCCTGAAATCACTTAAGTGGTTATAAAAGTAGTTCATAGGACTTCTTAAGTCCCACTAACTCCCACTAAACTCACTAGATTTAAGCAGTCTTAAATTATGCAGACAATGCAGAACTGTGAGGAGTGGCTGATACACTGAATAATTTCACTGCCATTCAGAGAGAGCTCAGTCAGCTGGCGAAATGGGCTGACAGGAATATCATGAAGTTCAGCAGAAAGGAAGTGCAAAATTCTACACCCCATGCACAAGTACAGACTGCCAGCAGATGTCTTGGAAATCAGCTCTGCAGAGAAGGCCCTGGGGGTCCTAGTGGACACTAAATTGACCATGAGCCAGCAACCTGAAGGTCAATCAGGTTGGTGAAGGTGATCCTACCCCTATGCATGACCCTAGCAAAACCCATCTGTGTCCAGTGTTGGGCCACCCAGTACAAGAGAGACACAAACATACTGAAATGAGTCCCGAGAATGGCTATGAAAGGTCATCTAACAAATGAGCAAAGGCTGAGAGAGCTGGGACTGTTCAGCTTGGAAGTGAGAAGGTTTGTGGAGGTAACCTGTTTAGTATGTATAAATATGTTACTGAGGGTAGTAAAGAAGTCAAAGCCACACTCTTCTCAGTGGTGCCCAGTGACTGGATGAGCATCAATGGGTACAAAATGAAACACAGGAAGTTCCATTTAAATATAAAAATACTTTTACTGTAAGAGTGACTGAACATTGTAACAGGCTTTCCAGAGATGCTGTGGAGTCTTCATTCCTGGGAACATTCCAAATCTAATTGGACAAGACCTCAAACACCTTGCTCTAGATATTCTTGCTTAGAGGAAGGAAGTTTGACTACATGACCTCCAGAAGTCCCTTCCAAAGTAATTTGTTCTGTCATTCTGTGATAGCAGTACAGGTATTGCTGCAGGTAGATAGGTCTGAAGATCTGATGAGGATCTGAAGAACAGAACTAGCATCTCCAAATCCAGCCTGAAGCAAACACATGGCCAGTGATCAAATCTTCAGTGATCACAGCATAAGGCCTGTATTAATATATGTGCCATGCCTTCTGGACTCACTTAAGTCCATTCCAGCCACTAGTTCTCTTGTGGGACTTACCTGCAGGTGTGTGTCATAGAATCATAGAATCATTTATGTAGGAAACAGCCTTTAATTTCATTGAGTCCAACTGTAAACCTAATGCTGCCAAGGTCACCATGTTATCACCTGACCTAGCACATCACTTCTTTTTGAGAGTTTTTCCTCTGAGCTTATCACCATTATGCATTCCAAAACTCAAAAGCGGCATCCTTGCTTTCCACATCACCACCTAGAGACAGCAGGCCTTACTGGAGCACAGGCTCCTAGCAAACATCAGGGACACACCTATTCTGTGCTTTTTCGGCACAATTCTCTCTCCTCGTGCTAGATCTCATGATAGGTGCAATATTAGAGGTGGGAGAGTTTGAAGGACATCAGAAATACATGCCCTTTCTTTCCACTATCAAAAAGAGCTGCTTCATCAGTACCAACCACTCAGTCTCAGAGAGCCAGATTGCTATATAAGTGTTAGGAGATATTTGATACACCTGGGTGTTAGCGTTGGTCTTACTATGTCTTAGGTTCCAAAGAAAGTTAAAGGAAGATTTACCCTTAGGCAGTCTACCAGTGCTAGGACAGTATTTTGAGCAACTGACACCATCCTTCTTTTAAAAAGCTAGAAACTAACCTTCTCCCAACAAAGCACTGATGTACTGCTCATTGTCACTACTGTAAGACAGAATTGCTTCAGACAAAAGGAAGCTGAAGGGAAACTGGCAGTCTTCAAGTATGGAAAGGGTTGATTGAAAGAGGAAGAAGTCAGTTGTTCTTTGTTTCAACTATACCTATCAAGAGATGATGGGCTTAAGTGATTATAAGGAATATTTATGTTAGAAGAAACCTTTCAACAATAACCCAATTAATATAATTTAAATTATTTTTTCTTAGGAGGCTTTCACCTGAGGTATGATTAAGCAGTTCAGGGAGTTGGGTTTTTTTCAGGAGTGATTTAGATAATATCCAGGACCTGGAGCATGTTTTAGATGACTTGTGAAGGTCTTCTTATGCCCTATTTTCTATAATTAAATGATACTGACTCCTAATTCTGGCTATGATACAAAGCATTTTCACCCCCTGTTTTCAAAGAAGCAAACCATTTTGTGTTTCTCACTATCACTGAGGCTGATGCATTAGTCTGATCTAACCCTGTTTATGTAGCCTAAAAATCACAGCTTCAGGGATTCATATCTATGGTTTGTTAAGGACATGTTTGATCAACCATTAGCCAATAACATTGATGATGATGCAAGAAAACAACAGATTCTCAGACAAAAGGCTAACAACTGGGGAAATTATTGTTTTGTCAATAAAGTCCTGTTTAAGGCAAAGAAACAGGAAAAAATGAATCTGCTGAATAAGGAGGGACCATTTTTAGCCAGTGAAAAATATTTTTCAGATCATCATCAGCTCATTTTACTTGACCTTCAACCTTCCTCCTCTTAGGTTGTAAACCTAGTCTGATTTCTTCTGTTTATAAATATATACAAATATCTCTTAAATATTCATATACATATATATAAATATATTCAGATTTTCACACTTACTGTAGATTCTCTTCATTATATACCTCTGTGGTGCAAATGCCACTCAGTTACAAGGAATAAGAATTTTTCTGTTTGCTCTTTCACTAAGCAGAGTATGTAAGTACCTGTGTACACTAAAAGATACAGATATTATCTCTGAAGTCTCTGGGACTACATCTGACTTTAGATATATGGTACACATGAAAATAATTAAAACAATATTATTGGCACTAGTACCATGAGTACACACAGAGATTAGTTCATGCTTGTTGATTAGCTGGAGCATTGTTAGGAAGTGCAAGAGTCCTGCCCCTTCATTTGCATCTACTTCCACCCTACACACTGGGAGCCTCAAGGAATAGTTTCTCTTCTGCAAAGTTTCTCCTTGTGTAGCACCCTTTAGATCTGAGGATGTTTTCTGTTACCCCCTTTTCTTAGGGCCCAGCATCCCACCCTGCTAGAAAGGAGGGAATTGGACTTTTACTTTTGAACAGAAACAAAATGTTTTCTTCCTTCTTCAATAAAGAAAAAGACCTTAGCAGCACACAATTGTAATTCAGGGAACATGGTAGCTCATGTTCTCTTCAAGGGCAATAAACTCTGACCTTGCCAGCATATTTTAATCACATTTTTCTTGCTGTGAAGGGAAATTCAGTCTTTTAGTAAAATGTCTTTATTTCCAGACTACAAAATCAGTAGCAGTGGTTCAGAGTAACTATATGGAAAACTTTAATGAAAGATTTTTAGATAACCATTTCTACTCATGTCAGATAGAGGAATCTCTTTGAAAGATAAATACTTTGCAAATTCATGCTGGGTTTTCTGTTCGGAGTAAAGGATGGTATGAAAAACACATGTGAAATACAGGTGCTCTTGTTCTCAGTGAAAGTAAGGTGGTAAGTAGAGATAGGTCACCCTGGAGTTTTTTACCATTATAATCTTTCTGAAGATATGCACATTGACAGTTTATGGATTAAGGTGCATTTACCCATGAATGACTGGATGATCCCATCCCCATCCAGTGGTACTGTTGTGTTCCAGAAAGCACTGGTCTCACTCCTGAGCTACCACATCATGCAAGTGCAAGTCTTGCAGATCAATAGTCTGCCCTTGTGATCCAGCAGGATCCCACATCTCCCAGAGGAGGGATTTCACAGCTTTGAGTGGTAATGACTCTTCCATCTTCCATTTCCAGTTGAACTCAATGCAGTCTGGAAGCTGTCCATGTGCTATAGGTGTCTTCTGAATCTTAAATATCTCTTGGTAGCCACATTTTTCCTTCTGAGTACCATCAGAGTTTTATCAGTCTAAGCAAGGCATTTGCACACCTACCAGTCTGAGTAGCCCAGAAATGCACCTCTGTGTTACTAACTAGAGAAAGAGGAAGATATATGATATATATATAGCATATATAGAATGATATATATATAATCTGCCAAGAGCTGAAAATATTAAAGCACACATACAAACTTACTTTTTGGGTTTCATTAAAGAAATTTTCTAAAATAGCACTTCATTAAACTTTTCTGGTTCTCTAGATTTGTTATGCCTGTCTCCAGACATTGTTCCAAAAATTTTTAATTTAGTTTTAAATATCATCATGTGGGGTATTTAGTCTGACTGGTTCTCCTTTTTTTAATTAATATTTTTCTCCTTGAAAATTAAAAAAAAAAAGTTATTGTGATTGCTTAGATTTTTTTCTTTTTTCAAGAAACTCTTTGTGGTAATAATGTATATGAACGTGTCAGAAGGCAAGAAAAAAGACCAGAATGCATGACAAAAGTTATTTATGACACAACTAAGTTTTGTGTTTATTGCAAGAATATGTTCGTTTCATGGTTATAGAATGATTAATTGAGTTGACTTTAACAAATGGATGTGGGTGTTCATGAGGCAAGTAACATTAAGAATTCATTTCAGCTTGCTGTTTTTACCCAGAATTTAATATAGGTTTCAAACAGGGTTGCTGAAACATGTTTCAGTTTGAAACATTTGTGCATACCTTAGAAATCTGGCCAGTGGTGACTAACTGAGAGACAGAACTTATGCATTGAGAACTCATTTAGTCCTTCTAGAGTAAAAAAAAAAAAAAAAATGTTATCAAGAAGGAGACATAAGTGATTTCTTAGGACATTTGAAATATTTTATTTCCCTTGTGTTCTGATAGCTAACAAACCAAGATTATTGGAGGAAACTGCTTAAAAAGCTATCAGAGCCAGCAGGCATAGCTCCATCAAACAGAGCAGGCTTTGGATCAAGCGTTAAACCGTGAAAAATGTTTCACCTTGTAATTAACTGTGTGGCATCCTTTCTCCTTGAGCCCTTTCATAGATTTAACTATTAGCACTGTCTGGCTTCCAAAAAAGATCAACAGTTTATGAAGATCTGTTTGTAAAACTGATTGCTTTTGCTTTTCTTTTTTAAGGCTCAGAAATGTTCTCTCCACTGCCAGAAATTCCAGTAAGAAATAACTTCGCCAGCTAATTCTTGACTTAAAATCTGAGATTTGCCACAAAAGGCAGCATTGTCAGGGCCACACACAATCCATTTTCAAGCACTCATCTGTTGAGTGCTCCTAAAAGCAATGCTCATGTAATCATGCCTGCTGCTACATTGATCTGAATAGTAGAGGCATGAGCTAAACACTCATGAGCTCAAGACTAGGCAATTTTGCCCAAGCAAATTTGAAGCCAATGAGCAGGTTAAGAGTGGCCTTGCTACTCAGTGGCTGCCTTTAAACAACCCAAACTGTAAAAATGTGGGCAGTGTTCATGTCTGTGCATTGGATGAAGCCTTGTATGAATTTATACGCAGCTCATCCTGATATAAACCATCTGGGGGCTTCTTTTGTTAGTTTATGTCCTTCAAGATTTATTAGTCTTCAGCAACTCTCACTGGTAACAGCAGGATTCATTATTCAACATCTGAGACAGCAGTTGTTTTGTCTTGTATCATTTATTTAATATTCCATGAACAGTCCAGTTTCTATTTCTCATGCTTACACAAGGAGCGAAAACAAAGGCATGGCTTGTATTGTCAAGGAAGAAGAATTTGGCCCACAGTAAATATCAGGGGTTTATGTTAATCCCATCCCTGTTTTATAGAAGAATAATCCACTGCCTTCAAAGGAATTAATCCTAGGTCATACCAGCGTCAGTGCAGAATGAATCTTGTGCTATATGTCTCCTCTGCTAGCAAAGTGGCAGAAGAAGCCTAATCCTTTATTATTTGTCTGTTGCATATTCTGCCAGCCAAAGGACTGAATCAACTTTTTCCCACAGTACTCTCTGTACTTTTGATGTGAGTCTGACTTCTTCTAGCTCACCACACTGAAGCATTCACCGTGACTAACAGCAAAACAACACCCACAGGTTTCACAAAGGAAAATGTTTGTCCTCGCCTAACTCTCTGAGATAAAGTTTTAATCCAGCTTGTCTGGAATGCTGTAACCTCTTGTGGCTTTCATCTGGTAGATTTCCATTTGCTCCCACATCTCTTCCCTACTTTGTCTCCAGAATAGTTCCTAATAAAGAGTTAAAAAAATTGAGATAAAGCAGTCTTAAAGACGATATCGAGTAATGCTAGATAGTTATCAGCAAAATTCCCACTTAACCTTGAGTGATTCATGTCTTCTGCTGTGCTTGAGCTGTGCTCAGCTCAGGAGGACAAAGGCTCCTGGGCTCTGTTACTCATTTTTACCCAACCTCAAGTTTTCCTTGCAGGTTCATCCGTATCTACACAGGCTCCCCATTTCCCACTATGGTCTGCCAGGTTTACAGGCCAAGATTATCATCAGGGATAGCTGAGAAAGTAGCTGGGGGGTTTGTTGATTTTTCTTTTTTTTGCTATGAAAGGACTTTATAAGTGACATTGCTGTTTTCAGTGGATCATCACAGTCAACAAAAGGGTCTACTGGGGTTTTCAGATCACTTTTCCAAGAATAATTTAAAATGGAAGAAGAGCAGCTATAATAGGAAATTCAGAAAGGAAAAATTTTCCTTATTTCTGGTCTAGTAAACCTTCAGCCTGATCTGGGAACTTTAAGTCTCTTCCTGTCTTCTCATGCATCATCCATGGATAGGTTCAGTGGGCAAAGTCCATCTCTAATGACACGTGCAAAACAACAGCCACTTACAGCTGCATCTGTGGGAAAAATTTACCCTTGCCATTGGCCTTTTGTTATAAAAATGATAATAAAACATAAAGATTTTTTTTCCCCAGGACTTTTTTTTTTTTTTTAGGATGAATAGGTTTTTTTTTAAATAACAGGTATGGGGGTGTATACCTTTTGTCAGCAAGTATGACTGATTAACACAACCAGCTGATCAGCAGTTTCCTATCAGAATAGAAGCAGGCTTTCAAGGACAAAGGTAGTTTGGAAAAGGACACTTAACTCTCATCTATTTTTCATTACCAGAATTTTCAGTACTATTGAGATAAAACAATTTATTTTTTTATTAGGTATTAGTCTCACTCTCACCAGGACTGGAGTGGCTTTCATAAGGCTCTCTTTATTTCTTGATAAAGAGTCCAATAGTAATTTAAGATTGTTACATTTAGTTACTGCTTTTGTTTTCCATTGCAATATCAAAGGGGGAAATTATTTGCAATATCTTGCTTCTTTCTTCCACCTATGGCAGCAGTTTGATAATTCAGAGGGAAATGAACATGACCTGGCCTAACATAGCTCAGAAGTAACAAGAAAAGTGCCTCTTGTGCAGTGTGTTGTTATAGTTCTGCAGAATGTACTGAAGCAGGGTCACCTGTACACAAAGGTGATGATTGCCAGTTCTGTTGGGAAGAGATATGGACTATGTACTGCAGGTAATTGGTGGGGCATGCATATATTTGATCAGATGAAAATAGCCATGAAGTGTGTGTCAGAAAAGATGAACTGCTGTCAACCCTAGAAATATAATTATTGATGCTCAGTTTTGACATCCTGCTCCAGATAAGAGCAATTATCTAGAGCAACAAAAGCAGCTGTGCAGACCACCATCCCAAACTCACTTAGCAGAAATATAGAGTATTTAATTTGGTTTTCCTTAAAATGTAGCTAATCTCTTTCCAATGCTGTAAAGCAGCTTCAGTGATTTTTTTTTTTTTCCCCTATCATTAGTTCTAATCAGTTTATGATCTGTTTGGGGAAGTACTAGGAGTTCTTCTGCCTTGGCTATCTTCCATTGACTTAGACAGATGTCTGGTCCCCAAGTGCTGTTATATCTAGGTTGATGTTTGGACTCAATGATCTTAGAGGTCCTTTCCAACTGAAACAATTCTATGATTCTGTGATTCTATGATCTGAACTGAGACAAAGTTATTTACAATTCACATATCCATGTATATAATGCAAGGGGGGGGGGGGGGAATAGCATTTGATAAGGGTTGCTTCAGAAAAAATCCTAGGAATTATTTTTAATACTTAATAGTCAGGATGTTTTGAGTGTGCTTCCCCAGTTGAGATTGGGTTTTTAGAAATTTTGTTTAGATACTGTAGCTTTTATTAGGAGTAATTTATTTCTCTAGTGGCTTTAAATGCAATGTGGCTTCTATTAAATGTAATTACTCTGCTATTTGTTTTGAATAGTAAATGTGCAAATTCTGCATAGAGAACGTTTAGGGGAAATTTTAGTGTCAGACTGAGCTTCTGGAGTCTGAAATATGGAAGTGAAGAAAGGGAAACCACAACTGCTTGCACTCCTTTTCTGAGCAGCGAGAAGGGAATGCAGCAGTTACCTAACCTATCCTGACTGCCATGGGCTGCTTCCAGTGTGTTCTCTGTTGTACTGACATTTGTGCCGTGCCTTGATTTTCGCTGGGGTTTGTGCTTCAACTGTCATGGTTTGAGGTGATTTAAAGTAATTCTGCAGTACATGTACTGTGGTTTCAAGGGTACGTATATTTGGAGAAGAAAACAGATTCCTGTCTGAGCCTTTTACATTTACTTTAACACACTAAATAAGGGGGCATTTTTGGACACTAAAATTGTGACATCTGGAAGGTTTGGATTTAGATTCCTCCTTGTAATTACTCTGCAATGCAGCTGTCTCAGAACCGAGGGAGAAGGTACCCAACCAGCACACAAAAAACATTTAATAGAGAGGGTGGTTTGCATCAGAGGATAAGATTGTCCTTTCTCAATAGGAGCATTTCAGGTATCTATAATAGCACACTGTGTGCAAAATGGTGACAGAGTGCTGTCCTGCTCCATGCACAGGAGAGTGATCACCAGATTTCATTGCATAGTTCAGGATGAGTTCCTAGATGAAGGTCAGAGAGTTCAGCAGTCTACCCTATAACCACAGGAAACACTTACTAAAAACTGATGATCCTTTACCCATCTCTGTCCCTTCATCTGTATGCACAGGCCACGACCGTGCTGCTGACATTTTCTCAGGCATGTCTAGTGATATTAACATCTATAAAAAGAAAAGTACTTAAAAAATATTATTCAAGGTCCCAGAATATTTTTTTAATATAAACTTTATGCCTGAAACCTAAATTTTAGACAAACTTAAGGGGATTTAGGGGAGATGTGCCAAAAATTATTTGCCATCTGGGGCTGCTCAGTGGCACTAGCAGGGTTATATATTTGCTTGACTGCCTCTGTGAAAGTTATATCAGCCCTTATGGATATGATATGATATGATATGATATGACATGATATGACATGACATATGATATGATATGATTTTCCTGAAAGATCTCTTGTACTACACCATGTTGTAAAAGTCATTCCGTAGCTGATAGCTGACTTACCAATTTTAATGGTTTAAGCTGCCTGTGAACAACTTAATCAGACTTTCAATTTTCTGCATTTCTAATGGATTCAGTGACAGGAAGATCAGGAATGAAATAGCTGATTTTTCTGACTGCAAATTAAACTCTCATTCTGAACCTTAAAAATACATATTCCTGAATTCAGTCTTGAAATAGAACAATTGATTTTATGCAAACATGTCATTATTCAGAGGGAAAATGGTCTTTGCAATAAGAGCACTAGACTTGTTAGTATATTCTGCAATAGGAAGGAGAAAAATGTGTCTGTGAGTTACTCTCATTGATGCTAATCTAGTAATTGCTTGGGATATACCCTGTGTTTTGATAGGCCCAACCGGCCATGCAAGCTGCAGATTGCCTGCACATTAAAGGCCATACTGTGTCCATAAATATATAGTAAAGTCCTCTAATGCCTACTCTGAAAGCATCAAGACCAGGCTTCTTAAAAGATCTCAGCTCTCATAGAGGCATAAATAAGATTTGGGTTTTTGAGGAATCAGGCAATGTTCCCCTGGGAGTTGCACACAGCTGAACCACAAAACTTGGTTTTAATCACAAAATCAGAAACTGACACTGGTATAAACGGCTCCTTTCACAGTTAGCAAATCAGAGTGGGTGGGGTAAAGATCTGCCTTTAACTGTCATGGTTTGTGCTTGACTAAATTTACCATAAACACTATACCTTTCTCCATCCCTGTCTTCTCAGGTGCATGGTATGTTCCTGTCTTTCAGAAAACCGTGGTTTTGTAGATCAAAGACTTGCCACTCATTCCAGCAGGGAGTCAGAGTTAAACAGCTGTTTTACTTCTGCATTGGACAACACAGAGAATCAGAGATAGATGAGCTTTCTGCAAAGTCATGTCAGAGTTTGGATATCTTTGTGGAACGATTTTGTTTCCAATAAATGTTGGTGAAGAAGCAACAGCAATCTAAAATAAGCAAAAAAACCTCTCTCATGGCTGTTGGCATTTAGCAGTTAGACCCAGGAAAAGTCAGGACTGAACCCGGGGGAATAAAAAATAACTCCTTAGAAGGTGATTTAACAATAAGGCAGCAATGATTTCAGTTTAATGAGTTGGCAGCAGTGCCAGCTATGGATGTTCATGTGCTTCCTCTCCCTGTGGAGGCTGTGCTGTGAACTCAATCAGACGACTGCTCTAGATAGGAAAATCACTGCCAACACCAAATGTTTGTTTTTTAAGTTGGCCAAGTTCCCTGATACAGTTCACAGTATGGTCCCACAAATAATTGATCTGGCACAACAAAGGGGAAACTGTGCTGAGGGATTAAGGTGGGCAAGAGGTAGTACAGAGATACAGGTACTGGCTAGTTTCGCTGCCAGGAGCTTCAATTCATAAAATCATGGTCTCAGCTGGAGATAGAATCTCACTGCAGCCCAGCAGTGAGGGAGTGGTAGAGTCTGTGCTGGCAGATGTTCATGTTCTATACAAAATGGAGTATTTTTGTCTCAAATTCCACACCTCTCATGCAACCCTCAGTTCATTCCTGGCGATCAGTTCTTAGAAGAGCATAAGTTATTTTTCCTCAAAGTAACCTAAGCAAGGGGTGATGGAGAGGGGAGAGATGGCAAAGAGGATTTTGAGAGATTTGAGTTACACAAAACAAACTTGTGGTGAGCTATTTTTAGTCAAACAACTAATTATGAATCAAAATGCTTTTCCAAACCTAATTAACCATTAATAATCACCATAGCAACCAGTTCTTTATGTGGCACATGCTGAATACACTGTCAAAGAAGCACAACAGCTTTACTTTCCCAGTTTTCCCAAAATCAATGATAATGACACTAATCCATTGTTGTAGCCAATTCAAAATTAAAAAGCAAAATAGGAAAAGATTTCAATCATTTCCCTCAGGCTCATTTCATGAATTAACAAAGTTCCTACTCTCTAGGACTGATCTGCCTTGAGATTGTCCAGATAGAAATTAAACTGAAAACCATTTCTTTACTTTTCAGATGTGCTCTGGCAAGATTAGCCCCAGCACTGCTCTATTTCTACACAGCAGAACAAAACTACCTGGTGAAGAGGTTAATAATAGGTTTATTTCTGCAAAGCACACTAGGATTTCTTCCTAGGATTTCTTCACACTAGGATTTGAGGTAGTAACATGCAAGTTCAGTGTCCTTCTGGATTTCAGAACTGTTTCTAAACTTTTTCAGTTTTCTCTCCTCCACCTTCACTTTTCAAGTGAATGTATGCTATCATTGGCTCAACTAGGCATGATGAAGATTGTAGGGCTACTTATCAATCCACATATTTCCAATCTGTTGGGCTTGTTGAATGTTCCTAAGTACTCATTTCTCCTCAGGTTATGGCCTCTTTGGAAGTGTTGAACTCGGTCAATCTCTATACACTTCATAAATGTTTATTAATGGTAGATCTTAGAAAGCACTGAATTAGGAGATTCTACAGCTGGCCTTATGTCTCAACTATACCCTTTTGAATTTCCTGGTTTATGAACTACATTTAATTCTTTCTTGAAGAACTGTCTGTGGCAGCCACAGTTTTGGAGTAAAAATTTTAGTGTCTTCTAACTACCTGCATGATGAGGCTTTGAGCAACCTGTTCTAGTGGGAGATGATCCTGCCCATGACAGTGGTGTTGGAACTAGATGATATTTAGTGTCCTTTCCAACCCAAACCATTTTATGATTCTATGATCTTGTCAAGTAACTTTCTGTAACTCTGTTCATCCTATTACTTGATTATGTGCAACTGCAGGTTCAGCAGGGACAGTGCTGATCCCACACAGATATTCCCAAGCATCATGGTGATGGGATCTTCATGTAGGCATTTTTTAAATATTCAAGAACCAGACTTCCCCAGATCCATGTTATAAATCAAAACTTAAAAATCATGTGGTTTTTAAGGTCATGTACTGTTTCTCATATAGTTGCTTATTTAGGTGTTGTGCAAAGTACAAAGAGACAAAACAGCTCATAAATGTGCAAATATTTGCCTTTTTTTTCATGTTATACTTCAGCTTTCCTACTGTGTGAGCATTAATTATCTTCAGGTCAGTTAAAAAGATATGAAACTATGTTCATCTTATAAAACCAGAGCCTGTGCTGGCTTGTGGCTGTTACAGGCAGTAGAAAATCCTTCAAAACTTCTGAAACTAGCTATAGTAAACTATAGGAAAAAGGAGTTGCAATGAGAAACTCAAGTCTTACATGTCTTCTTTATTCTTTTATTAACAAGAGCCACAGACTGATGTCCTTGCAAGGCATGGTGCTTTACTCTTTAGAGTGGTTTCAATCAGAATACTACATATAAGAAAAGCAGATTCTGCCTCTGAGTGAGATGTTCTTTTACCTGTAATGTATTTTCCATAATTCCTTCTGTCCAAATTAAATTACGTACTCATGAAATTTAATTGAAGGCTGAATTCTACTGCATTTGCTCTAAGGAGATCTGCTGGAGTGAGTGAACTGAGCTCATGAGGAACTTGCAATTCGATTTGCAAGTAAACAAGGGCACCCTGTCACTGCTTTCACAGTTGAAATGTTGCAAAAACCTTTTATTTTTTTTTTCACCCTATACACTGGCTCTCCTAGCATGTGAGCATTGATTATCTTCAACTCAGTCAAAAAAGTATAAAGCATTGACTCCTCCAGCCACCCACAGGTGATTTCAATTGTCCTGCTGAACAGAGGAATTCTGAACTCATGTCAACTCATCATATACCTCTTAGTTATCTCATGGGCTGAATTACTGCATTCTCTGTTTTATCTTGGAACAAAGGCAGAAAGTGTCTGGGAAAAGCTGGCTGATCAGGGTCAACCTGTATTCAGTGAAGCAGGGCAAGGTAGATAAAAGGGAGAAAGTAGTAAGAACAGAGATGGAATAGTGAATGCAGTGAGACTAAATAGTCTCAATTTCCTCCCTTTAACAAAAAAAAAAAAAAACAAACAACAACAAAAAAAGAAAAAAGGAAGAGGTAATGCTAAAAGTCAGTAAAATAAGAATGGTGAGAGGAGGATGAATGGGGAAAAATTAGTCACTGTTTCTCATATTACAAGCACAATGTGGCACTCAAGGAAATGATAAGGCTGCACATTACAGCAAACAAAAGGAAACATTTTTATCACAATGTGCCTAATTAAATTGTAGAAATCTTTGTCATTGAATGCCATAGGGGCCAAAAGCACAATGATTTTTAGAAAAGTATCAGAAAAAGTTAAGCAGATGAATGGAGTATGCCACATGCTGCTCAGAAGTGCTGCGAGCCACAGGATACTGGAAGCCAGGAAGAGGCAAGGGTCATGCTTATGCCCTATTTCCCACAAGCTTTGCCTAGATGTCTCTTACTGGAAAAGGTTAAACAAAATTTCAGCTGGAGCCTGGATATGCATTTGTATTTAATCATGGCGTATGAATTGCAAATGAATTCCCTGTACTATCATAGAACAATACTCCAGATTCAGAAATACAGGAATATATTAAGCTAAAGTTTCTGCCAGATGCATTTTGTTTGATATCAAATCTCACTTTCAGACCTGCAAGAATGTGAGGAGTGAGACCTTCAGATCCAAGGCACTGCATCACAATAATGATATTAGGGAGTTTTGCTAAATGTGTTCTTTCTTTTACTAGGACAAGAAACACTGATTTTAGGGAGACTGTTTATTAGATAATACTACAAAAATGCAATCTCTAGCCCCCAGTGTTCCACAACCACAGATTGCTTAGTGTGCAAGACTTTTGACAAAACATCTCTGAATGTTTTCTTCATTCTTGTGCTTACATCTGCTGTTTTATCCTTGTGCTCCTCCCTGGATATTATTGTCTGCTGTGAGAGTCAGGATAGTAAATAATGATCACTTGATCTGTCCTGGCATCTGTCCTGGTTGTTCTGATGTTGTTAAGATCCTGTAGCTATATGGCCCATAGCTGTCAGAGCCTGGGTGGCTTTGCTGGGCAGGTAATGTGGCAGCAGGGTAAGTAGCCCTCTCCTGCCCCATGGCTGAGCTGACGCTGGGAGAGAGTTGTTATCCTCTAAGACATGGTGCAATCAGTGGGACCTCATCAGCACAGTGGCTGTGCCAGGACATTGATAGGAAGATGGGGAAATGCAGTGTGCAGGCTTTAAACTGGTTCGCTGTGGCCCAATGGCTTCTCTAGCTAAGGCGGCAGTCAGAGCGGTTCAGCCTTACGTTCTACATTTGGCAAATATTAATGACTGCTGGACTTATTTTTCACCCTGACCCTCTCACAAGTTACAAAAAGTCAAGACGAAGTGGAAACTGAGAGGATTTCACAGGAATTTGCAACCCATAGCAGAGATGAGGTATTGGATAAAGCTGCCCAAACTGCAGGTGTGTGTTCTGCCTTTAGTGCATGCAAGTATTACAAATTTCTTACTCAGTTTCCCAGACAATCCTCACTTCAATGGTGTTGATGTGCCCTGCCTGACAAACATACAGAGCACAAAGAGGTATCAATGAAAGGCACTGAAATTTACACTGTCCAAGGATCCATTTCCATTTGGGTCTTTTCAGTTCATGTTGCAAAGGGAGAAGCTGTGATGCGCTTTCTACAAGGCAAAAGAGTGCAGCTCTGACATAAGCCTCAGTGGAGCAAAGGCCTGTGTACATAGGCACAGGCTTTGCAAGAATGTGCTTATCCTTTCAGCTTCAGGATTCTTATTGTGCAAGCTTGTGTTTTGACATCAGCTGAAAACAAATTTTGGACAGTAATAACAGAATACCTGTTATCACTGATATTAATTTTTAGCTAACTGACTCTCTTTGTTTTCCTTAATATGGCTTTCTTCTCAAACTAAGCCGTGGAACAAGCCACAAAGTTGATTTTACAGAACAGACAGTGCAAAACCGATTTGTTAATTATGTTTGTAATCATTCCTGACTAAAGCCCTGTGAATCAGTTCTTGGAAACATCATTTGTGGTTCAACTGGAGTTTAATGCCCCCAAATACTGCATAGTTCTTCCTCAAGGCAGAGAGAATTTTACGCGTTTGATGTCTCTAATTAAGATCAAAGAGATTCTTTTATGCAGACTTTTCTAACCACTATTTTTACATTCTACATGACTGCAGAGCAGTCATTCCCTTTCTCTCTCTCTGCAAACTGATATTTTTGCTTTTTCTCTTCTCTGATCATATCCTATTTGTTGTTCATTGCAGATAGCAGCTCAGGCAGTGTTGTTTATGTGTATGAACACTGCAGGAATCTTCATTAGCTACCTATCAGACCGAGCACAACGTCAAGCCTTCCTGGAGACCAGAAGATGTGTAGAAGCCAGACTGAGACTAGAGACAGAGAATCAACGACAGGTATTGGCAAAACAATCCTATTTTTGTGTTAACTGGAACTGATAATTGGATGAGACTGGGTTTTGTAGGCTTGCTGACTTCAATGTGATGCCACCTGATTTGTGCAGGTTAAGTGAAATTCATGCTATTATTTTGTTGATACAGCTCAAATCTGACATAGCATCTTAAATATTTATGCTGGGCAACAGGCTGAATGGCTGTTCATTTTCCTTTCTCATACAAGCAGAAGAGGTCATCAGATGAATCAATAACTGGCAGGTGTTTTAAAGGGTTCTTTACACAAGAGGGGTTAACCTGGGAAGCTTCATGTAAATACAAAAACTTGTATCAGTCAAGTCAAATCTAGGCAAGTGCATGGAATTGAACTCTATCTAGGCAGACAAAATACAAAAACATCACCTCTGGCTCACAGATGAACTTTTGGGGCTGGGAAGCGACTGTAGGGAAATATCACCAAAAGTTTTTTCTATTCTTAAATTCTTGCCTAAAAATCTCCTTTTGGCCACTGCGTGCAATAGCATGCTGGGCTAGGTGAACTTTTAATTCAAAGCAGGTATAGCTGTTCTGCGATACAGAGTCTTTCCCAATCCACAATAGATGGAATAAAAATTAATTTGCTGCTTATTTTGTTCCAAGGGAGCACAAGTAAGAAGCCTGCTGTACACATTTTGCATTCTCACTGAAATATCAGAAAGTTCACCTGCTGTTCAAAAACTTGCATTAAATTTAGCGTTCAAGCTGTGTATTCTACGATATATAGATATATGTATATGCTGAACTGCTATTTCATTCTTGAATGAACTTAGCCATTCATTTTGCTCTGTTATGTAGATACCTCTATTGCTTCTCAATTTTATTTCATCTCCTTCTTGAAAACCATGCTTTTACACAGAGATCTAGGAAGATGCCATATTCTAGACTACTAATGACTCAGTGTGAATGCATGACTGTGCTGAGCAACACAAGCTACCTATGCCAGAACATCTCTCCAGCCATTGCTGACTGAAGAGGCTTTGAGGGACCATGTGTAGGATGCCTTATTCTCATTTTAATTGTAGAACCACAATTTTATGGCTTTTGGGCTTTTGTGAGTTTGGGTTTGGTTTTTTTTTTTCATTTTTAAGCTTTTCTAACCTTTTATGAACTAACACTTTTCAAATTTTAATTTGAATTTTTTATTGTTGTTGTTGTTGAATTCATTGTTAGAATGCTGGCAAAAGCTTTCCTCATTCCAGATGATTCTGAGGATTTTCCATTAAAATTATTTTGTTTTCTCAAAAAAAAAAAGAGAAGTATGCAAAAACATTTTTTTTTGAGATATTATATTTTGATGAAATGTTATTTCTTATTTCAAAAAATGACGACAGATTGTTTCCATTTGGGTGGGTTTAAAAAAAAAATCTGATTTTTAAAATTATTTTCGTTGAGGTGGGAAGTAGGGATTGGGTCAGAAATATTTGGGTTTAATCAGTCAGTGTCGAAGTGTTCATTCTGTTTTAGCCAAGTGCATTGAAAGTCTTCAAGCTTCTGCTGTCCCCTGAAAGCAGAACTTCCTGGAGGGTTACCTCATCACAGCTGAGACTCGCCTCTAACCAAACAAAGCAGTACATCTTAGGCATCATATGACTGGAAATGCATAAGGGAAAATGTATTTGGGCCAAGGAAAATACCCATGAGAGAAAAATACACAGACATCAGGCCAGCAAATAAAAGATACCTTTTAGGACTTAATTTTATGATAAAGTAATTGAAAATGTAGGAGGCAAAGCATTTTGAAGTATTTCCAATTACTTTTGTTGAAACTTTGAACCTGTGTTATTATCTAAACCTATAAATATATATATGTGTGTGTGTAATATACATGAAATATACTTTTCAGCTTTTCATTTGTATCTGGGACAACATCAATGACAAAATATTTCAATACGCTAATATCTTGACCAATGGAGAGCCTGTGTCCCTCAGTCTTCCATTGTTTCCCTTTGCTTCTGAAGTAGTGGCTTATTTAGAAATCATTTCTAAACTGAAGTAAGAAAAAACATGAGCAAAAAATGGAACAAGAAATTTTATGCTCTTCCATAAGTAACCAAAAAGAGTCACATTTCTTATAATTACAAATGTTACATAAATTCTTCAGATATATTTGTTCATCACTGTCTATTGTTAAAACTAAGAAATCAAGATTCTACACTCTCAAAATGACCTTTCTAATTTCTCAGTATTGCTTATATTTGTCATCTCTAATCATCTGTCATTGTAATAGCTATAATTATTCAGTATTGTGTAATGCCTAAAAGAGCCAGTCATGGAAAATCACTCAATTTTAAGCCAAACATTTTATTATCTATGTTTTAGAAACAAGCAAAGGCTACAATCAGACATGTGGGGCTTTACAAGGAAGCAATAATACTGATAAGTAAGGATCTGTTCAGTTTTCAGAGATTTTTGAGAATCCCCTAATGAAAATATACAGATTTTGTCATGTATAAATAAAAAGTTTCTATGGTATTAGCTTCTGTCTTGTGCCAAAAAGCAAGAGATGATTCTGTATTTCCTGATAAATTCCATATAGATGAGCTGATTTCTTTTTTTCGGTGAGAATAGTTTTATTCCTTCTTTTGCCATCATACTTTTTTGTAAAGTGTGATGAGAACAGAAGGTGAAGCCACAAAAATCCCACTTGGGGTGAAAAACTGTTTTGTTGGGTTTTGTGCTACTCTGAGCTGAAATTTGGACAGTTAGATGTGATTGTTTTCTCCATGTCATTATTTTCAGGGTTTAAGGGCTCCTCGCTCTGTTTCGGTATTGCTGTGACAGTCAAAGACATTCTGCTCTGTAGAAATGTCTTTGTTCAGTGTCTCTGTAAATCTGAATTAGCTCCATTGGTTCATTATCCATAGAAAATATCCTTAGGTCCAAGTTCAACTTTTATGTGAATTGCAATTCATTCCCTTACTGCACAGAAAGGGAGAGGCAGGAGTGCAGATTTGTGGGATGGAAAAGGTTTTAAGAAGCCTGGCCAAAGTCTTTCAAAGCTTTTAAGTGACTTAATATCCAGTTTCTATGTTTTCAAAACTTTATACAAAGCAAACACCAAAGAAAATAAAACATCTCTGAAATATTTTATTTGCATTATTTTGGGTAGACTTAGAGCACCTGATTTTTTTTTTTTCCTTAAATGGTCTAAAGAGAAAAATCCTCTCTGAGAAGACTCTAGCAGACATTTCCTGCAAGCCCTGTTGCTGGCTTACTGGACACCCATTTTCCAACTATTCTTTTTCTCATAGGGTATTGTGCAAATGTAATTAAATCTTATCTTTAAAGTAAAACAGCTTGCATATTATTTCATCTGATTTTCAAAAAGAATTGGATCTCAATACCCTAAAGAACCACGTGTCCAGGTGAGAAGAAGGTATGAGGGCTGTAGAAGAAGACACCCTTTAGTGTTCTCTCCTGCCTGATAGCTAGGGGTGGGGGGAGGGGAAATGTAATCCTGCCTTAATCTTTTTTTCCATTAGAGAACTGTTGTATTTGACCATTTGTTACCCTTCTCCCTCTACTTCCAAAGGATTATTTTCACACTTTCCTCTGGAACAATCTCTATTTCCTACAGCTTTAAGAAGCTCTCTGCAGTTTGATGAACTCTGTTTGTTGGATTTTTTTTTTAAGAAGCTTACATGTTGTATAGGTCTTATCAAGCTCTTGCAGATCTAGATTTTAATCAACCATGAGTACTTTGCAACCAGTGAAGCAAGAGCAGATTGCACTGGGATTGGAAAGGACACTTTAAGAGGGTTCAACACTATAAAGTTATCTTTTTTTTTTTTTTAATTGGTGCTAAGAATATGAAAGTCCCCTCTAAATTAGTATGAGGATCAAGTTCAGAATTGGTTTAAAAAAAGACTTTTAGAGACCACATGACCTTCCTTTTTCATTGTAAAAGTAGTTTAAAATGCTGCAGAAATACAAGTTATGATCACAATAACTGAATAACTGAGGCTTTATTTCTAAAGAGCAAACAGTAACTCCACACTTACAAATTTGGTGTAATCTTGATTACATATTGAATTTTAGTTGGATTTTTTTTTCTTTACAGGAAAAAGTCTGTTGAATGTTAAATGCTCAGATAGATTTCATGGTTATCCAGACAGACTTTCTTTCATCTTTGTGCCTTTCTGTAAAAAAAGCAATAGAATTTAATTCTCCCTGTTGCTCCTTTGGTACTTAGAATGTCAAACTCAAAGCTGGTTGATCCAATGAGAGAAGGAATATGCAAACTTTATATTATTCTTCCCTATCTATACTCATAATATGATTCAGTAGGTGACCTACTTCCTACGTCCATTTACAGACTTTTCCTCCTTATTAGGGTGCACAGAAGCAATATTTACATGCACTTATGTTTTTGTCAGTACCCAAGAACACATCACAGGACCAGCATGTCCATTTTCTGCATCTGCTTGTCTCAAAACACCTCATCTAATCAATCTACTTGCATTAGAAAACACATTTAACATGTCAGATATTAGATGTATTTCCTTCACATTTGCTATTGATGTTTGTTTCTTATCTTCAGAGCATAACACCCACATTTTACTTTCAAATATAAGTTAAAATCAAGATCAAAATCATCCTCTGCTTTCTCCCCCATTCCTTGCAAATCTGGAATAGGCACATGGGCTTAAATAGAATACTTTAATTTCCAGACAGTGTTAGCAAGATGGGAATCAGGCCCCAAGGTCTGGTCTATAAAGGGGAAAAATAATCCCAAAGAGTATAAGAACTTCAGGCATTTGAGCTTCCCCTAGAAGAAACTGGTGAAAAGGAAATTTCTCCTTCCCCTCCCTAGTAGGTGGCTTTTGGATTCACTAGTAATAAAACTGTTTTCAAAAATCTGTGTGGATTTTTTGTTTCTAAACTAGGCTGTTCAAATTCTGTGTTGGTCAATAGTGAATGGGACTGGCAGCTTGTTGATCAGGTTTTGGTGGCCTGTACCTCTCATATTCTCAGATCTTTGCTAACATGAAAGGTGTCTAATAAAAAAAAAAAAAAAAAAAAAAGCCATTATCACAACTACAACTGACTAGCAACCCTTGCTGATTGTCTCAGGGAAGTGGACAAAGGTGATATCAGTAAGGGGAATGAAATAATTTCAGCCCCTGCAGTGATGAGACACTTCTGCCAGCTGGTCTGCAGTACAGTCATCTCTGCTTAAAGAAAGAACTCCAGGCTCCAAATTAATCAGACTAGTGCCTTTCCTGAGCTCTGAATATACTTACTCATTTTAAGGTCATTTTTTTTGTTCAGGATAAGAACTTCTAGGGTACTAAGGAAAGTTCATACTAACTTTCCCCAGTACCTTGAAATGTAGGAAGACTCTTTACAAGCTTCACGATTAACAGAGTCACAGAACCCTGCGGTTCAGATAACGTTATTAAATTATCTGATCCTGCACAGTACCAACTCTAAACTAGCCAGATCCAAGTCACTGTTGCCATTGCTGAGGTAATTCAAAATAAGATATAACTTTTGGATTGGGATTCATGAATAGACAGGGGGTCTTTCACTCTATTAGTATTCAAGTACCTGCCTATAAGCCAATTAAAAGGGTTTGATTTTTCAGGAACTGACAATTTTCCCACCTATAGAGACTTCCTGGAATAAGTGTTGGAGTCTTTGGTATTGGAGTCTTTTAAGTCTTTGACAAGGTGTATTCCTTGTTTTGACTGGAATACATGACTTCCTAGCTGTTCTGCAGTGATTAAGCCATATAAAGCTGGAAATGGCACGTGAGCTTGCTTTCTGGTGTTTTCCATGTCATTAGCTGCAATAACTAGCACTGCATCTGTTTTGCAGAAGTTGCCTACTAATTCCTGAAATGGCAAAAGTTAACAAAATGGAAAAAGAAATATATATAAATGAGTAGAAAGTAGAAACAGTTCAGAGCAATTACATGAAGATTCAAGAGCAGATGAGCCCAAGCAGTCCTAGACAAGTGAAAGTCTGCCAGGGCATAGCACCACAGACATTAGAGTCAGATGGGTCTATTCTGATATTTTAGAGCAAAATTGAATTATATGAGTTGTTTTGCCCTCATTTTCTATTCCAGTAAAATAAGGAACATTTTAAGATTATGCCATTATGAAATCAACCTCCAGTAGGTGTGTCTGTCTTTCTCCTTTTGTTAAGGCCTAACTGTCTATCCTGTCTAAACTAACTGAAATTTATGGAAGCCAACATACTAAAAGACAGTAAAATGCTTTTTCGTCTTATTTCTATGTAAATGCTTTTCTTCAGGAATTTTTTCTTTACAATTGTTCAGTAAAGAATAATAATAATATAATTTGGAATAAAACTTTCCATGTGTTAGATATGTCTAATGGATTACTGTGGGTCTGGACAGTATAACTTGTGAGAATAAATGTCCATGTTAACAAGACTGAGTGGTAATACAAACTGTTTTGTAACTTCTGCTTTTCCCTGCATGTCTTTGTTAACCTGTGTTTCCTGTTGCCTAAGCTAAAAGGCAGCCCAAATGACAAGGCAGTATCAGGAGATTCATGATGTACCCTAAGAGATCTAACAGCTCACCACTGCTGTCAGGGAACACAGGCTTGCTCCCTGCAGCTCTTATTCCCAGACACATACTCCTACCCAATCCCATGCAAGATGGTGATGCTCATGTGGCCTTACAGTGAGCTGATTCATTATGCTTGTGCCATACAGTGTAAGCATTGCCTGCTCTTAGTTTCACGATTAATCATATTGCTTTAAAAAATAATTTAATATATATTTCTGTAAATATTTTATGGAGGAATAGAATTTTTCCCTTAAAAGACACAGTCAGTAGTAGTAACAGATACCACTCCAAGAAATAATCAACCAGGAGGGTTGTTCCACCACTTCTCAGCATGCTAACAGGATGAGCTAAGTGTTTATGAGCCAAAGTGATACTGGGGAGGCATGAAAATGCAAACTGGCAGACTTGGAGTCAGCATTCTGGAAGTCAGGGAGCACAGGGCAAGCAGGCATTAAGATTGTGGTATTCTTACAAGGCCAGCTGGCTGATGAGAAAGGCACCTCCTCTGACACCTGGCAGTAAGCTGTTAATTATCAAGCCCTGCCAAGATTTTGTAATGTGGCTTCAGGTACTTTAGTCATCCAACCAAAGCAAAAGACCATCAATATCTTGCAGTTCTTCCCTTTGGCATGAGTTACATACATTATGTCACGCTGTTCAGGACAATAGTATTGAGGAAACAATTGTTTAAATGTCCTTCCTACAAGAAGTGAAAGGAAAAAACTTTCTCTTCCTTGCATTACCACAAACTTTATAACACTTCTCAGTTAACAACCAATTAGTCACCATTATAAAAAGTCATGACTCTCCAAAACACTGGGATATCAGTTTGGATGAGATTAGCTATGTTTCATAGCCAATAGCCAAACAAAGAGACACTCCAAAACCTCTTGTGTGATCTGGCCTTGTTTCTTTCTGAGAACATCAGATGCCTAAATCGAACCAGCCAGGGATGGGAGGAGGAAGAATGGTAATTGCTTGCATTCAAATAAAATTAGTTTGATACAGCTCATATCACATATCATACTAGTAAGCAGTAAATGTTAACAGACAATCTCATAATCCCACGAGTCTGAACATATTAAATATTGTAGTTTCTTCCAT
Organism: Indicator indicator; assembly: GCF_027791375.1. Lineage (NCBI taxonomy): Eukaryota > Metazoa > Chordata > Aves > Piciformes > Indicatoridae > Indicator > Indicator indicator. Next base: position 16,487,740 of record NC_072021.1, on the reverse strand, counting down.
ATTTTTCAATTCTTGGCATTGTCTCTATAATGCACCCAAAAAAAAAAAAAAAAAAAAGAACAGAAGCAAATAGACTGTCCATCGTGAAAGAATTTGTCTTTAGAGTTGTTCCCTATAATGAGAGGTGCTATTTCCCATTTTCTAGAGTGTCATCTACAATAATTCCATGTATTCTTAACATTGTCAGTTCTTCAATAGAAAACAATACCATTTTTATCTACTTCCCTTATATGTGACAACAGCTAATATGCTCTGGAAAGGCAAAAAACCACCATTCTGAGCAGCTCTTTTCTCATGCTATTAAGTGCAATGCTTAAGACAATAAAGCCTCTATGATATTAATTGCAGATGATGTTAAAGCCAAAATTGATGGCTCAGGTAAAAGGATTCTTAAAATCAAGATGAAATGTGTGGAGCATTTTCTCTAGAATCTCTGTGAAGTTAAACATTTCTGGGATATGGCCCTTCCAGTTTTATGGAATTGCCTTGGGAACACCCATAAACAAATTGTTCCCCCATAAAAAGACTTCATCCCACAAGATATATGCAGGTTTACCCATCTGAAGATAAGTGCATGGGAGGAAGAAGAAAACATGAATTGAACTTCCATTCTAGAGCAGCTTTCCAGCCCTTACCAAAGCCAAATCTTATAAAGATGTTGAAAAAGAAAAGAAAATCCCAAGGCAGTATAGGCAGCACTGAATTCTACCATCAGTTTGTTACTTTTAGTGATTGCTACTGGTCTTTTGTTTGGTTGGTTGATTGGTTTGTTTTGGTTTGGTTTTGTTATTCTTTAGGTTAAAGATTCTTTTTTTATTTATTTACTCCAAACTGACTGCTCCATCCTAAAGACTAGGGCTGATTCGTGTCGAGAATTGATCACCATCTTAAAAGGATGTTTCCTTTGGAGCTATCTTCTTTCTTCTATATATCTCTGTTCCTTTTCAAACCACTTACTATTACTGCAGCTTACCTTTGAATTTTCTACACTTAGGCAATTGCTCAACTAGAAAGTTTTCAACAAAGTTGTTTCCCTCACCATAGAGTTTATGACACTTCTTTATTAAAGCTTTCTCTGAAAAAAAGAAGACTTTTTTTCTCATGATTTTCCCTCTCTCTTTGAGTATGTCGTCTAGGATACAATGACTAGAAATATGAGAACTCTTTAATCAGGTACAGAAGACTATAAAAATGTTGTCATTTTTTTCTCTGTGATCTGGTACTGCTTTTTTGCACATGACCTCCACAAATTTGCGCTGTCCTCCTGTGCCACAGTATCTAGCACATTTGCATCATCTGTAGGAAAAGACAGGCTGAACATGATCTACACAAAAGTCCATCTTTCAATGCCTGATTTCTGGAAAAGGCCTGGTTCATCATACTTCACCACCCTGTCATTCTGGCATGGTTTAAGAGCAGCTTGGAAGAGCAAAGGACAGCTGATGTCCGTAGGGGAAAGAATTTCTGTCCTTTGAATATTTCAGTAACAGAGAGTTGACTAGTGGTTGGAGTCCTTTGTAAAAATATTTACAGGCACACACACTCACAAACATACACACTTGTATGTTGCTTTTCTTATAGTGTTCCAGCATAGCAAGGCATATGTAATACATGTGCTGTATATGCACTTTCAATCATGATGCTGAAAAAACTCCTCACATGCCAGAGTATTAGTAGAGAAAGACCACAGGAGAGGCACACTAATTAACCTCTGTTTTTATGGGTCATTGCCAGATGTTACGTGCAACCAAGAACATTTAATTTACTTTAATGAGCAGCATGAAGGTTAAGATATCACATGTGCTGAGTGCTTTTTTCTTGCCTAAGCGAACATGTACCAAGTGAACCATGTTTTACGTTAAATAAATGCTCTAAAGCCATTGCTTGATACATTAAGTGAATGCAAACAAGGAGTGCAAGCTTTTCCTGTCGTGGAAAAAGTACATTCTCCATTTTAGCCACATGTCTGTAAAGAAAAGTTTTTATGTTCTCTTATAGATTTCATAAGCGGTTCAATGACAACCATGATTTCTGTTTTCTCTCTTTCTTCTATTTTTTTTTTTTCAATTTGTATTCCTTTTAAAGGAGGAAATAAGTGGAATTAAGTGGAATGGTTCTTTAAATAATCAGCAAATACTCTTAGAATATTAGAAGCAAGAATATCTAGCAAGGGGAGGTGAGAAAAGTGTCCACATTCTGGACTCGGGTAGGTAATGTGAGTTATCACAAATGGTATGAGCTAGAATTTTTGGAGGAGAGAGTCACATCTGCCATTGCCAGTTATCCAGCTCTTTAAATGGGGCACAGTTCAATCAGTTTACTGTGAAGTACTACTTCAGACTGATATTGACACTTTGCTTTCCTCTTTGTTTTAGGAGCGGTTGGTGCTGTCTGTCTTACCACGGTTTGTAGTCCTGGAAATGATAAATGATATGACCAATGTAGAAGATGAACATTTGCAACACCAATTTCATAAGATCTACATTCATCGTTATGAGAATGTGAGGTGGGTGGAGGAGCTTTTCTTTAAGGTTTAAGGTCCCAGCTGCAAAGTGATTTGTTTGAGAGTTTCCCTTCTGTTTCTTTATTTATTCATACATTAGAAAATTAATGTAGTGTTATTTAATCCCTGAACAGAGAAGCACTTTGGTGCCTTCTTTCTATTCATCAGGATGCCTGAACGCCTTTGCCATTGTAAGACTCATTTGAACTGAACAGTGGGACTTGACCAGCTGCATTTTTGTTTGGTTGGCTGTTTTCATTTTGCTTAAATGGTCAGCTCATGCAGAAAAGGGAGCCCTACCTGCGGATGAGCATGTATTCTGCTGCAAACTTGTGGTTGACTCCACGTGCCGAGGAATCAGATAGAGACTTGTAAGATGTTCTCACAGATGCAGACATGCTATGTGGCTCCTCTGTTTCATAGCCATTTTCAGTCATTCTTAGTATAGTTTTCTTAATTCCATTTCCCTTTTATTCCCCTCTCAAAAGTTTCTCTCTCTTGAAATTAGTTAGTGGGAAGGTGATAGTTGTCCCATGAGCTGCTACTCAGTGTAATGAGTACTAATTGTACATTTACAGCAGAACTATCAGCTTCTACTCCATGATGTTACAGAATATTTGATTGTACTGTGATTCCTGACCATCAGAATATTTAGCTAGGCCAATAACATTTCCTATGAGTTTGTCCCAACCAAACAGTGTCCATCACCGAAGAAAATGTAAAAATAAGCATCCTCAGATGATTTGCTAGGAAAACACATACTTTGCCTTTTGATGAAACTCAAATATAACTTTGTCTGGACAACATAATTTGAACTTCTGTGAAGGAGTAAATGTATTATCTGCTTCTTCTATGGCCTTGCAGTAGCTCAGATATATTATTTTACTAGATCTGGTGGAGAGTATCCAGGACTCTTCCAAAAGGTTTGAACTCCACTAAATTAAAATGTCTTCCTTTACTGTTTTCTATTCTCCAAGTAAGTGTTGATGAAGAAGAATCAAAGTAGTAAGACCAGAGCCCTTCTGTTTGAATGGAAAAGAGTTTAGTGAGGGGTGAAAAGTCAAAACATAATTCATTCTTGAAAGAGATTTAAAATAAAGATTCTATATACTTTAGAGTACAGAAACTGGTTGGTTGCTTTGCATGCTGCCATTTTCAATACTGGATTTCACCATATTTTTTCCTGACTGTTGAGCACTGAACTACCTAAACTACAGAAGTCTCCCAATTGAGTATCTGGTTAGAATTTTGTCGGTGTCGTTGTGATAATGAAAAATGTAGAAAGGAGTTGTTTGAAAATCTTATTTTTATCAATTTAGGCTATTATTGATATTTATTCCTCTTTGGGTAGTTTGGCAATTTAACTTTCAATTTTGTTTTTTTTCTCAGTGGCAAAATCTGTACCTAGTTTATGACCATCTTTCTTAATCATTAGTTGAATTATAATTAGTCAGATTTTTATTGTTCACTTGATCATTGCTATGTTTATTATTGGCTACATTAGTGAATCTCAAACACTGTCGAATTGCAATCTTATTCAACACAAATAAAGTATTTTCAGATGCTCAGATTGTAACACAAATTAGTTGACTTTGAGATGGAAACAAGGTTCATTTGAGTTAAATGCAGTCTATGTCAGCATGGTATCTCTTTTTTAACATTACTACTTTTTAAATAGTTGCTAAGTACTGACCTATTACATGCTTTGGTCCGGGTGATAGCTTGCACACCACAGACTTTGTGTGTGCACATTCTTCTGTAATCACAAGTGCTCAGTTTATACAGAGAGAATAACCAAAGCTGCATGGCTAGAAAATTCACTGGCTGATGAAACATAGGTTGGAGCTCTGTTTGTAACTAGTTTGTTGACTAAGAACCTAGCATAACTTCAGGCACACAATTTGGTGCAGCCAAATTCAAAGTATGATCACACTGGGTTCCCTTTGAAGTCAATGGAAAAACAAGGAATCATCTAAATAAAGATTCATGCCTTAAATAGAGGGTCCTGCACTTCTAACAGAGGGAATTCTGTCAAGTCTCTAAAATGAGATGCAGTAAAGATGGCCTGACCCTGGTATGCATAAGACTGTCATGAATCTGTTATCTTAGAATTTGAGTCTTGTGTGGCACATAAATAAAGCTTGAAAAGCTCACTAAAAATTGAAATCCCTGAAGTCAAACTCACTGTAAAAAAAAAAAAAAACAAACCAACAGCTATATATAAATCCACCCTCAAAGAACACTGTCAGATGCTTAAGAGACACAGGGTGCCAAGCCTGTCTGCTTATACAGCCCTCTATACTATGGGTGCACTATGCTTCACTATTCTCACTGATAAATGGGCACAAGTGTTCATATTAAGGATTCATTATTTCTTCCTGAATGACTTGAAAACCCCAAACTGCATAACACACATTTTGGACCGAAGTCTTTCACATACTTTTTAATATTTCTTTAGTCCCTTCAATATTTATATGAAGTACTAAAGAATCTCTAAAAGTCTACAGCAAAGGTAGCATGGCTTTAAAATGATTCTTCCTTATCAAAGGAGATAGACTGCAATATTAATATGTCTTCTTTTTTTAGTATTCTTTTTGCAGATGTTAAAGGATTCACCAACCTCTCCACAACTCTGTCAGCCCAAGAGTTGGTCCGAATGCTGAATGAACTCTTTGCCAGATTTGATCGACTAGCACATGTGAGTAATACACACTTCATTTGCAAAAGGATTGAGTTCATCTCTTTCTTTGGGACCTTTGGGAAGTATCCTCTGATGACTTTGAATGATATGAATCTAGATTTTCCCCACTGGGAGTTTATATGGCCATTGTAGTGCAGGAATCCACAAGGCCATGTGCAGAGTCCTGCAATTAGGGAGGAAAAACCCCATGCACCAGTACAGGCTAGGGGCTGACCTACTGGAAAGCAGCAGCCTGGAGAAGGACCTGGGAGTCCTGTTGGAGAAGGTAATCAGGAGCCAGCAACATGCTCTTGTGGCCAGGAAGGTCAATGGTATCTGGGGGTGCATTTGGAAGAGTGAGACGAGCATGTCAAGGGTGGTCTTCCTCCCCCCCTCTATTCTGCCCTGCTGAGGCCGCATCTGGAATATTGTGTCCAGTTCTCAGTTCTCCAGCTCAAAAGAGACAGGGAACTACTGAACAAACATTATTGGAGGACTGAAGCATCTCTCTTACAAGGAGAAGGTGAGAGACCTGGGGCTGTTTAGCCTAGAGAAGGGAAGACAGAGGGCTTCTTATCAATGCATATCGATATCTAAAGAGTGGGTGTCAAGAGGTTGAGTCCAGACGTTTTTTAAGTGCTGACAGGACAAGAGGCAAGAGGCACAAACTAGAACTTGGGAAGTTCCACCAAAATACAATGGGAAATTTCTTTATTTTGAGGCTGATAGAACACTGGAACAGGCTGCCCAGAGACATTTTGAATCTGTTTCTCTGGAGACTTCCAAAACTTTACTGAACATGTTCCTGTGCAACCTGACCTAGGTGAACCTGGTTTAGCAAGGGAGTCACTTCTAGAGTTACTTCCAACCCTTACTATCCTGTGATTCTGTGACTGAGGTTTGAAGATACGTTAACAAAAAGGTTTGTTTTTTGGTGGCAATCAAAAGCTTGGATAGTCATCAGAACTTCATGCTTCTGTAAGTGCTAGACCAAGAATGATGTGAAAGCAGATCACCTAGCTGAGTTTCCAAGGAAGTTTTATTGTTCTAGTCCTTGCTAGGAAATTAATCTTCAAATGAATTTTCTTTTAAGGACCACTGCTTTGTTTTCACTTTTCTTTTAAGTACTGATGAAAGTTAAAAGACCTGTTCATTTAAGGTCACTGCAATGGTGAATTACTAGTAGGTTTTACAATCTTCAAGTTGGATTCTATTTAGCTCAGTAATGAAATTACTTAAACACAGTAGAGAAATGTACTACATTAGGAAAAATAGTTGCTACTTAATTAGTACTGATTAGAAAAAAATAAAGAGAAGCACAAAAACACAGGCAGTAAACATGCTCAATTATGATTGACTTGCCCTTTTTTTAATGTTTCTTTGGTCAAAGTTTCCTTTGACTAATTTTTCAATATCTGTTCTGGCTAATAAGGCTACTAGTGTAGGAAATGAAGTACATTTAATGGACATTGACTTAAAATGTATCCAACAATATGTAAGCACCTATTATGGGAAAATAGGAATTACAACCTGAGTATCATTTGCCATACTCTCTGTACATATCTACATCCTTCACTGATTTTTATACATTTCTGGTTCAGCGGTAAGAGGTATTTGTGCATGTACTGCAAAGGCATCAGTAATGGTCTTTGTGTCACCTCTTAGCTTGCACATTAAAGTCAAGAAGAGAAAGACTTCTATAATTATTCAAAGCCCTTTTGAGTCAGCTATTTTTAGCTTAAATAGCAATGTGGGTTTTTTTGTGTACAGAGTGATGCCAGAACCCATTGCCTGGGCACTGGCGAATCGGTAAACACAATGTACAGTATTTGTTTTGCAAACAAAAAAAGCTCATCAACTCTTATCTACATTAAAAATGAAACAAGGTGAAAGAAGTTACCTCAGTCTTGTCTTTTAGAAAACTTATAGGGAGCAATGTCTCCTTCCTTATGGCTTGACAAAAATAGCTACTCTAACTGAGGAAACATATTTTAAACCAAATTAAATGTATCTATGTCACAGAAGTATTTTAGGGAGAATACGTACACAACATGATTTCTTGACTTGCTTTCCATTTCAACTTTGCCTAGCATTCTTGGTAGAACAGATTCTTCCTTCATAATCATTAACCATATTTTCTAATCATTCTGTAAACTATATTTAATCGATGGATATTTTTTATTGAATGACTAGATCCAATAAAGGAGTCAAGAACAAGGAAGACATTTACATCTAACAGTGTAGTCATTTAACCTTAAAATTATTTACCTGCACGGTTTTAATATTTTATAGGAACTGGAAATTTTGCTTCTTTAAATATGCAGAGATTTCCCCCTTCTCTATGGCTTGGCATATATCTACTTAAACCTTCTGGAAATCATTCTTTTGCAGTCCCAAAGTCATGAATCTTCATGGGAACACTGAATGTGCTCACATAGGAGTAGGTATCTCAAAAATGTAATTGAGTTTATTTTAAATAGTAATAAATATACTGTCTTTTCCTAACACAGCCAAGAATTTTTTAGCCAGAAATTTGCAGTTTGGCATGAAAGAACAACTCTGTGTGGAAAACTTCATCATTGGGACAGTCATGTCTCAAGTGAAAGTCCCAGTCACTAAATTCAAGACTCTAGGCTCCTCCATGCATTTTCTTTTATAGCCCACAAATTTGCTTTTGTTTTCTACACATTACTGACTAGAATAATACAGCTATCTAGATCAGTCTTCTGAAAGGCAGAAACACTTTAGAGCAAGGAAGAATCACTTTAGAAACTGAACATATTTTACTACAAAGATTAGACTGATCTCATCATGACTAATTAAAATTTATTAAAAAGAAAGACATTTTGACTTTGTTCCTTGTTTGTGATTTCTGAGACCTGGATGTCCTGGTACCTGCCTGCTGTCCTGACAATAGAGATGCCCTACAGCCCTAGGGAGGAACAGAAGCTCTACCTGGATTTTGGTGCTTCTGCCCAAGCCAAGGAGACGAATTCTCCCTTTGTTGTAGAAAACCAAGACTCCTCACTCAGTGGTCTGCAGTGTGATGGAGAAGCAGTTGCCTGAATTATAGGACATAAATCTTATATCAAACTTGACTTTTCTCTTTAGAAAATTTTGGAATTGGGCACTGACTGGTCCGTGACCCAAATTTTAAGGACTTGTGATTTATGTGGACCTGTCAACCTACCAAACAGATGTTGTACAAAGCTTTCACATTTGGAAAAGGTGTATCTTTGGAAAAATTCTTCGTCTTCATTTGAATGTCCCAAGAGATAGAGAAGTTCTTGTGTATTTTGGGCGTCTGTTGCATTTCCATAACACTCTCCCTGTTTCAATAAGGGTTATTTCTCATTTGATTTTTTCTGACTTGGAACTGCATACATTAATTCTTGTTGCAACCTATTTTTCCTAGACAAAGTAACCATGCTGTAGCCACTTGTTTCCTGTAGGACTACATTTGTGTGCTTCAATCTAGCCCCATTTCAGATTTGTTTTCGGTAAAACAAACAGACCAGGGTCATTGCAAGAGTTTTGTTTGTTTGTTTTCTTTCTGTAGGATGTATTCCTACAAATAATTCTGGGGACTAGTTGTCTGGACTGCTTCCAATTTTTCAGAATCTCATTGAAGGCAAAGGTATATGCAATGAAAGCAGTGTTCCTGGACTAACCTTCACTAGTATGGTGGAGGCAGATCTTCACTATTCCTCCCATTCTCTTGTTCCTAGTTCTGTCCAAAGACCACATTTCTGACCATACAGTGATGACACTATAGTACTGAAACATAGTATTTTAGCATTGTATAGTCTTGCAGTACTGTTAGACCATCATGTCTGTATAGAAATTGATCATTTTGCTAGTCTTATTCCTTCTGCAGATGCTGTTAGCAACCGTTTCATATATGCCTGTAAATCCTCAACAGGCCTTTTAGAAAGTGGTCTTTTGTTTAAGACCTCCCTAGAAAGGTGTTTCACTAATGAGAATTATACATTAGCATCTAGATTTCAAGTCTTAATCAGTTTAGCTAGAGTTATCATAACTCTTTAAATCAAGCAGTTACACTCTTGGGTTTTGCTAAGAATTTTCATCAAAGTGAAGAGGACAGCTGCAGAAAGCTTAAGGCAGTTTCTTTAGGTATTAAGGAAGATCCTTATAAATCCTTATTTATTTCTAAATAAAAATAGTATATTATAATCCCATATAAAGGATTGTTTGATCTGCTCTATCATCTTATATAAATCACATAATACCAAAGAAGACACTATTTCACAGCTCAAGAAAGTATATAACTTCATTTTTGTCCCTTTTATTCTGCTTTCCATTTTCCGGTGCAATGCAGAAGCAATGAGAAATTTGAGATACTTTTTTAATCTTCAGTTGATTCTGTCAAGTATTCTGGCACATGCTGATGCATATCATTGATAACAACAGATTCCATAATACTTGTATCATTTCCACACTTCAAATACAAAATAGACCTCAGTTCAATATTTCTTAAAAGAAAGAAATGTAATATTATGTTACATACACCTTTCTAATCTCTCCATGATATTTGTAAAATATTTACAGTTGTTGAAAGTTAATAACTCTATAGTTAAAAACAAAGAAAAATGTATTGTCATAAAACAGAACTGAAAGAAAATATTTCTCTATATATTCAACTATTGAATAGCCCAAACAGAAGCATAATTAATATTTTTCTTAGGCAGAAATTTTGAGGAAAGAAGGGAAGTAACTTGAAATTCAGTAAAATTGTTAAGCCTAAAAAAAGGTCCTGCTTTGAGGAATAGAACTGTTATTTTTGACATTTGTTTATCCTCTTCCTTCTCTGCAGTGCTAGATGTCAGCTGATACTGTAATTTAAGTCATCATATTTCTAACTGTATCTACACTGCGTATAGATTCAGATTTAGATATGACAAAGAGGGAAGATTGAAACTCTAAATAAAGGATCAGACATCTGTAAGCTGTGTCTCAGCAGCAGCTGAGATGTAGTCCAGCATCACTGAGACCTAAAGATAAAATCAAGCCACAGCATTTTAGTTTAGACACAGAAACAGAGATGAACACAAAAGCAGCCTTAGGTTTGAGTTTGGATCCATCCTTATTATGAAGCACCGATACTCAAATAGAAATCTTCCCCTGAAAGATTAAAATCCATGGGTTTCCTATGAGAATAAAATGGCTGGCCTGTAAGACAACTTATCTCTTTCCAGTCTCATCAGCTCTCATTTCTAAACCACAATAACCATGCTTCTTACTGAGTGAAACTGACTCAGGAAATTGCCTGCACCTCCTTTGTAATTGCAGCCTTTACTGACAGCTGACACATGGTCACCTATATATAGTCATCCTCATTTGGATACCTCACTCACTAGATGATTTCCCAAGCTTTGCTAATGACAGTAGAGGTAATGAATCACGACACATACACTCACATTTCCGTACATTGAACCTTCATTAGTACATCTTCTTGCCCGTTAAGATTATTCTCTTATTTATATAAAAGCCACATCCTTTTAAAGTGGCCAGCCTTGTTCTGATTTTCAGCAAATGAGGAGACATGCAGGCAGATGACAGACTTCTCATCTGTCTTTAATGAAACCAGCACTTCAGCCAACTTAAATGGTCATTAAGAACCAAACAGGTGAGGCAGTTTTATGTTTCAGACTGTTTAACTATGCTGAATTATATACTCACTTAATAGGGGATTTTCCCATCACTGGATAGACAGATACTGTAGATGCAAGACTGCATGATAAATGTTTATATAAAAATGTATTTATAATACTAAAGTATGATACTACTTGAGATATGTCTTTCTTTCCTGGAATTGGCAGGTTTTTCCCTATTTATCTACTTTACTGTGAGCTTATCATTGTAATGTGTTTGAAATGGGTCTAAATGGAGTTGAAGTGCTGCCTTTTGCTTTACCTCCATCAAAACAATATGATGTTATAAATGCTCCTGCTACTTTGCAGATGGAAAAGCAGATGTCATTCGAATATGAATCAATTCAATGACACTATTAGAAAAGCCAAAAAGCTTTAGAATTTCTGCTTTATAAAATCTATATCTCTGTGTTTTGTCTAGCCAGGGAACACAGAGAGAAGCTTAAGGAAGCTCACTAACAGTTTGACATGCGCTGATTTATACTACTTGTTGCTCGATGTTTCACAGCTTTACTCTATAGGGGAAAAAAAAGGTGAAGTGTGCTGTGAAATCAAATTTCTAATTTTGCCTATTGAGAAAATTTGAAAACCCCAAGTTGTGTATTTTAGGAGGCACAACTTCGGTTGCAACCATGTGAAAAATACTCAGTGTTCACTTGTGTGGGTCTAAAGAGGAGTTGAAGAGGACAAGGAAAGAGGAGAGTTACATACAAACTTTGACATTTCAGAATTCTGACTTCAGTCCTGAATTTCCTTGTGAAATTTGGGCAGCTGGGCATTTCACTCTGAGAGCCAGAAATGGTATTACCTGGAGACATAGCCAAAGTCTCAGACACAGGCAACTCCTGCTGATGGTTTAAGGAGATTTTGGGATGAGCCAGCTTACTTTGGCCCTCTTCTCAGAGCAGATTTTACCCTGGCTGGCATGCTTTAAGCTTCAGCTGACTTCTGCAAAGTCTTTGGGTACAAGTGGGTAGGTGAATACAAGTGTGCTGCACTAAGATTTCTGAAAACTTGTCTGAGACTGACTATAAAGCTTCATTCTTCCTATGCAAAATCTGAAATAATGACCAAAAATGCTGTTTGTTTGGCCAGTACTCATCTCCTGGGGCACAGTCAATGTTCACGTTTGCTCCTATAGCCTACATAAAGTTGTTTATTCCCCAGTGGATTTAGTGTATCCCCAGTCCCTTGATTAATGCAGCCTCCACTCCAGGATGCCAAAAGAAGAGAAATAAAATACCACAGGACAAATTTTGCTGTCATCTAATGACCCAGCTTTATAAATCATTATTCTACTGCCCAGTAATGACTGCTCTGCATTTTAATGTTCTGTCATTGAAGCCTTTACTGATTGAGTACTAAGACTGCACTTATTATTACAGTGATTCTCCATCACAAAAAAAAACTTCCCTTCCCTTACTCAGCTTGCAGCATATTCAGTCCCTAGACACTTGTGACTCCGTCCTCAAATTATGGTCTCTCTTCCTGTGCACTGATTGTATTTGTGAGTGCCAAGCCAGTAGAAAACATTGGGCAAGTGTACAGATAATCTTAAATTCACTTGTTTTGCTTGCCTGGGAACTGCAAGTTCAGGTATTTCTGCTCACTAGAGAAGGATCTCTAAAATAATGATCTAATCACAGAGTAATGTGCTTTTCTTTCTCTTTAATACATTTACTTATAGGAGCATCATTGTCTCAGAATAAAGATCCTGGGGGACTGCTACTACTGTGTGTCAGGGCTTCCAGAACCCCGGCAGGACCATGCCCACTGCTGTGTTGAAATGGGGCTCAGCATGATCAAAACTATTAGGTAATGCCTTTTTCCCCTTGCTGCTTCTTGTTTCATTGTTTCTGACAGTGTTGTGAACGTTTTTTCTGTGCATGCCATAGACAAGTAATTCCTATGGTGGTTCAGAGACCTGCAAAAAGGACTGGAGTTTTGCGATCCATGTGATGCCTGGGAACACAAACAAAATGTGCTTTATTAACCTGTACTGCTTCACATTATGTAACACAATAGCCCTGTGTGCATGGAAAGTGATAGGTTTCACATTTCTTAACAGTTCCAGCTTGGTACCATTTTCATTTTTAAGAGGAGAAGGAGACTAAATTACTTCTTGTAATCCCTTTAAGAAAATTAGCCAATGGTATAAACACTAAATAGATTGCTGTGGTGGTACTTTAGTGGGAAGCAGCTCACACACAAACTCATAAGAACTAAAATTTGCCAGATTAACAAATTTTACTTGTTAAATAAAGTTTGGTGCTTCCAAAAGTGCTAGAAGTGATTTAATCGAGGGTTATGTTCCCATCATGTAAATATAGTTGTGTTGCAGATAGTTTATTATATTTTCATGCAATGAGGATTAATAATAACAGTGTTTCAGCAGTTCATGTATAGACCTAGTCCATGACAGTGGCCAACATCTAATGCTCAAGGAGAAGTTTTTTGCTTTCTATTTATCCTCTGCATCAAAGTTACTGAATTTCCCTTAGCCAAAACCTTCTTCTGTAGCTGTCTTCCCTAAAACAGTGTTGTCTAACCTGGGCACTCTTTCCATGGGTGCTTTGCTGTCCAATCTCTTTGTCTGCTTTTCTTCCAGACTGCTTTGCATCTTAATCTGGGTGTATCTCATTAAGTACATCAGATACTTAATGCATACTACAGCTACATTACTGAGATCTTAATAGAGAAAGAATCTGATAAAAATAAATTAATGGAAAATGTAACTGAATAATGATTATGAAACAATGATCTCTAAGAAGGTTGTGTTCAATTATATCAGACTAAATGTTGCACAAAGTATCCCCACAGTGAAAATGAAATATGAAGGATTAGAGAACACAGATATTAAAAGATCTACCAGCATTGTTAAAAATTCTTGGAGACACATATCAAATCCTTTGTATTTGCTTGGTAATGTCATCTGCAGCAAATTCATTGTAAGTAATTTTTCTTCTAAGATAGTAAATTTCTCTGAATCTTCATGTATGTGGAAGTCTCTAAGACATTGATGCCCTTTTATGAACTCCATCTCAAAGGCAGTAATCCAGTAGAAATGGTACTGTATTTTTAGTATCTTAAATGACAGATACATTCAGCAAGGAACTGGGAAACTGAAGTCCATTAGCACTTGGGTCATTCCAAGTTAATTCAGTCCATATTGCCTCAAATTTATTTGATAATCCCCATATCTGAATTTCTGGCCATTCAATGAACATGATTTTTCTCCCAGGCCTTTCCATTCAGAGTATAGAAACCTTATGTTATTTATCTCGATGTATGCTTGTATAGTTCATGGGATATTACGAATACTTTAGTCCACATTTCTTAGAGAACTTGAGGCTATCTACAGTCTGGTAGAACTTAAATTAGTAGGTACCTCTCACAGTTAAAGTGCAAAAATCCCCATCCTTCTCTAGAAACCAGAGTTCCTACTATATTGGTCACTGCAGAAACTGATCAGATCTCAAACGTGCTAGAAATGAGATTCTGATGACTATAATTTTTTTATACTCATCTGAAGATTTTTAAAAAAATGTATTTTTCATATGTCCAAAAGAATAGGAAGATGACTTCACAGTTACACTGAAGTTGTATTGACAAACTCAAAGCCTTCTTTCAAATCAGAAATTTCCAAGAATTTCACTACTCATAAACCCTACATGAAGAGTTGTTTCTTCTCCCTCTTGCAGTTATATTTTAGCTGTGAATTCTTTGCTATATTTTTAGCTCAAGCATTTAGCCTAGTGGAAAAATTAGACATTAAAACAAACCCCAGGATTTATGCTACAACATCCCACCTAAATCCTAGGACTTAGGCACTTTAATAGTGGAGACCAATGCAAATACTTTTGTAACTCCTGATTCTTGTATCAGTTTAAGTTCTTTATGCAATTAATGTAGAAGTTTTAAATTAGGCAGACCAGATTTTCTCCTGAAAGTCCTCTAAGATTCATATTCTTTCCATTGAAAACAGGTAGCTTCTGGTGAGGAGATGCACAAAAATCTGCCACTTCAGGGTACCATTATTCAATTTTCCTTTTAGCCTTCTTGATGACTGCATGGTCAGCAGGAAACAAAGAATGTCAAATCCATTGATTGCACAACATCTGCAATGATTCTACATGGATAGATTGACTTACAAGGAATTTCTGAGTGTTTTCATACAGCTTGTACCCATACAGCATAACATATGGGAGTGTTAATTTTTTGCTAATTGAGACTCTAAAAACTTGATCTAAAGCTTGTATAGTAAGGATCTAGACTTGAGTCTTGCTGCTCCACTCCTGTCTTTGCTGACAACTGTTCAGAACTCAGCAAAACAATCCAAGTTCATTATTTTCTCTGAATGATTTTTTACATCACTGTGTCTTGTTATAAATCTTATAAAAGAAAAGCTATTGACATTATTCTAATCAGTCTTGTACTTTGCTCACTTATCCATTGAGTACAATTGAATTACAACTTCATCCATGGGAAGGTTTCATTAAATCTGATTTTTACTCTAAAGCAAGGAGGAAGCTCTGCCCCATCCCATTTTGTGCATGAGCAAGAATCCTAAGTCCAGTTGCAAAACCCAGCCTCCTGTGAACTCTTTTCAGCTGCAGTTGGAAATGCATATTAAAAGTATAAGTTCTTCATGAGGGATTAATTTATTTAGCTGATTCTCATATCTTTCATATACAGCATAAATTCATTTTTTGTATGAATGCCCATCTGTATGACAGCTCATAGAAAGGAGATACTAGTGGAATGTTTAATCAGCAGTTGATAATGTTTAATTTTAACAGTTAGCACCCAAACTAAATGGGTGTCAGAAATAACACTCAGAGAAGCTAAATCTCCTGCTACCTATAAGAAAAAACAGCCATCTCTGTATTTATGTCTATATGTGGAAGGCAAGATTAAAAGAGAGCAGTCATCCGAATTTTTGTTGTGTGTTAGTGAAATTCCAAAGCTGTGCTGGAGAGCCAGACAGATGAGTTTATGGATGGGATGTGTGATCAAAATTCAAGATGGGGATATGGGTATCTCTGCTGATAGTCAAATACAGACTATGAATTTAAGACCTGACAGACCTTGCAGAGCAGATACATATAAGAGATGAGAATACAACAGTGGTTTTACTGTGTCCATGTTGCTATGGTATCCAGCTGAACTCAGAGCAAGTCAGTTGTGTGGATGATAAGTCTCATGATATGAAAGGTCTCTAGATAACAGTTCCTGCTGACATAGGAATCCAGATCTAGTTCCAAGACAAACTTACCCTGGAGCTACTTTAAACTGGTTTCTTGGGATAATATTTACCTTAAATTGTCATTTCAATGCTGTCTAAAGTCCATCCACAAAGTCTTATATCCTGTGAGTAATATTACTGAGCTGTATTTTTCAAACTGTTCAGTAATTTAATGCATCCCATTACCTAGCTTTTAAAAATAATGGGTATCTCCTCTGCAAGCAGGACATAGTTCTGAGAGTTGTGCAGGAAAGAGCCACTTACCTCAGTTCACTGGCTAGCCTCTCCTGCCAACATCAAATATCATTTAGGTTTGTTTAGGAAAATTCCACAAATTTGTTGAGTCCAGCCCAATAATTCTCTATGTAAGTGAACTGTAGGAGTACAGAACAGTTGAGTTTGGAGAGGACATCAGGAGGTCACTACTCCAACCTTCTGCTCAAAGCAGGTTCAGCCAAGGCCCTTGTTTATTTCAACCAGAACAAATACACTTTCCTGTTACATCTGCATGAGGATGATAATGCCTATGTCTTGATGAGTAAATTAAACAGCCCCAGGAAGTATTAGCTGTCACCCAGAAAATGTGACACAGAGTGGCCAACTCCATTCTTCTCAACTCTTTGTTTCTAAAACCGGGCAGTTGCATTCAAATTATGGACTGGAAATGGTCTTCATTGAATGTAAACTGCTGAACCTGGGAACAGATTGTGAGAGAGCTAGTTGGCCAGGGGAAAAAAAACACATTTTGGGACTCTTTTAAGTATTTCAAAGTGTAGATGGAATCTTTCACACTTAAACTGGTAAGCACAGATGTAGCCAGTGTGTCACTGTCTGAACCTGCAAGGTGTGGATTCTGGGTATTCAGATTTTTGGCAGCTACAGAAAAGGTTGAAAAGCAGATTTCTGGCTTTTGTCTCACCTTCTACACAGAAGTGGATTAACAGCATGAAAATTAAATACCCATCAAAGAATACTGTTCAGAAGGAAATGCCAAGATTCAATTAAAATCAATGAAATTTTTATCAGTGACTTGACTGAAATGAGATGAATGATGTGAGTAGCATCAGTCACATCTGCCAGATAAGCTATCAGGCAACTTATGTGGTAAACAGGCCTGCTTTATAGATCATAAGTAATGCAGCTTCATGCGTGCGATTTGGGAAAGTATTTGCCGAGAGCCTGCAAAGCAGTTGAGGCAAATATTTTTTTTTTTTTAAATTAGAAATTTCACTGATAGTCAATTTTAAGAGACACAAGAATTAAAAGATCTGAAACACCTGAGCTTATGCAAAATGAACACTTCAGTTTTTCATATGTAGTACATGCTACAATTTTTTTTTTCTGAATAAATGAGAGCTACCCTATTGATGAAGACAATTCAAGGTTCATTGTTTCAAAGTTTTTAATTTATTTTTTCCTATAGTAGCAGAGAAACAAGACTTCATAAAGTATGTTGTATCTGACTGTCAGGGAGCTGAATTTGACCATTTGACCATGAGTTCTCTTTACATAATTCAGAAATCTGGTTCAGTCTACATCACTAGAAATTTTAAAGAAAAGAACAATTCCATGGCTTTCTAGAAATTTTAAAGAAAAGAGTAATTCCATGGCTTTCTACACACTATCAATCACCTCACTTTTAAACTGCAACCACTTATTCTTTATTCAATTTATAACCTTACAACAAATGTTTAGTGAAAACTAGTGTCTCCACAAACATTTTCAACAGCTCTGCTCTCAGTTTTGTGTTGTAAATAGTAAAGCAATAGGAGCAAGACTAGATCACTGTTGTGCTTTGATTCATGTTCTGGACAGAGCCTGTTTAAATACATCTGATACTGCCTGTGGCTCAGTTCAGTCAGGTCCTCTCATGAAATTAGTTTCCTACTTATCAACATAAGAAAACACTGTTGTGAAAGGCAGCTAAGAGGAGCATGTTACGATAGGGCTCTGCAGGTGCACCACTGCTGCAGCAGACAAAAACAGAACAGTCAAAGGGTGCAGGCAGGCAGCCAAATCCTTACTGACTGCAGATGAAGAGCTGAGATCAAATATCACCTGAGAAGCACAGAGGAAGAAGTTGCTTGGGGGCTGTGAAAGACAACAGATAAGGCAAAGGGGGATAGGACCTTGTTTAGAGTCTGTAGTATCATGAGGACACAATGTGACAGCACAGCTATGTGAAGTCTTGAACAAATGCAGAAGTCCTATGTGGCTGAGTGAGGATGCCAAAGATTTGTCAGGCCATAACCACATTTTTGTGACAATGTAAAAGTTAAATTACAGCAATCCTTAGTGAACACCATGGAAACAGAAGGATTCATTGCTCAGCTGCACCATCATTTGTAACCAGTTATCTCCATTGAGATTTGTGTACCTCTGTAGGTACTATAATTTATAATATTTTAATAGAATAGCCTAGCATAGAATAGCATAGCCTAGCCTAGCCTAGCCAAGAGAAAGAGAAGAGAAGAGAAAAGAGAAGAGAAGAGAAGAGAAGAGAAGAGAAGAGAAGAGAAGAGAAGAGAAGAGAAGAGAAGAGAAGAGAAGAGAAGAGAAGAGAAGAGAAGAGAAGAGAAGAGAAGAGAAGAGAAGAGAAGAGAAGAGAAGAGAAGAGAAGAGAAGAGAAGAGAAGAGAAGAGAAGAGAAGAGAAGAGAAGAGGAAGAGAAGAATAGGATTATTTCCGTTGGAAGGGACCTACAATGGTCATCTATTCCAATGTCCTGAACCATTTCAATGCCAACTTAAAGCCTGTTACTAAGGGCATTGTCCAAATGCCTCTTAAATGCCGACAAGCTTGCAGCATGGACGACCTCTCTAGAAAGCCAGTTTCAGTGTTTGACCACCCTCTTGGTAAAAAATGCTGCTTAATATCTAATCTAAACCTCCTCTGGCACAGTTTTGGACCATTCCCACAGGTCGTATCACTGGATACCAGGGAGAAGAGTTCAGCACCTCCCTCCCCAATTATCCTTCTGAGGAATCTGTAGAGAGCAAGAGGTTGGCCTGTCACATTCCTTTTCTCCAGACTAGGCAAACCCAAGGTCCTTAGCCACTCCTCATAGGGCATTCCTTCCAGCCCTTTGTTATCCACCTCTGGAAGCATTCCAGAATTTTCACATCCTTCTTACATTGTGGGGCCCAGAACTGCACATGGTGCTCAAAGAGAAGCTGCAGCAGCACTGAATACAGTGGGATAAGCACTTATTTTGCCTTGCTGGTTATCCTGTGTTTGATGCACCCCCGGATGCAGCTTGCCCTCTTGGCTGTCACATTGCTGACCCACACTGAGCTGCCAACCAGCACCTCCAGATCCCCTTCCACAGGGCTGCTCTCCTCTTGTTACCATGCCACTGATGATTGCCAAGTGTTTGTATTGCCCAATGGTAACCACTAGTATTTATTAGCTATTAAACACTATAGTGCTTAAAACCTAAATTGGTCTAACAGAGTGTGCATCTCTATGTGGAGAGATTACATAATTATATGATATTGGGTAATTTTATTAAACTTAAGGTCCTCTTATTTATTGTGTGTACTTTTCAATGAGAAGGACTTTTTTTTTTTCCCTCAATTATTTCTTTGAATTCAATTAGCTTTTTATTTTAAGATGACGAAATCAGACATAAAATGAGAAATAATTATCTTAGTCTGAAGAAAATAAAAAGGCAGATGGGGGAAATGATCATGTGAGGAGTTGTGTGATTATTCCTCTGTCAGTTATGAGTATTAATTTAGATATTCTTGTGGCAAACCTATAAAAATTCTTCAAAACAGATTACAAATTACAGTGCTTTCACTTCTTTTAGCTATTCTCACAGTATTTAGAAACTACTTCCATGTAGAGGATCTGTTTCCATGTCCCATTTGATTTTTGATTAATTTTGATATCTCAATTTTAATATTTCAAGCCCTCTTGCTTGCAAAAAAATATAAAAGCAGAGTGTCAGAGTGTTAATAAATCCATTCTTAAAACTTAAAAAAAAATATTTTTTTTTTAATCTTTTCCTGTTAGATATACAAATTACATTAACTTCCTGATATGATGAACACATCTTCTGTAGCTGGCAAACAACTGCACTGACACATATCAAATACATGCTTTTCTTGAAGGGTTTGGAATATCAAGGAAAGGGGAAAAAAGATTAATTACTTATTTCCTCACATTTTTATACAACTAGTTTCTCTTCTGTTCAAAACTTATCCTTCCCCCCACCTCCCAAAGATGAACTGATTCCCTGTTGTAATAATGAAAGACCAAGTACTGAATGCAGAACCCAATTTATTTTTCTCTTCTAGAGAGGGTTTGCAAAGGTCATGACTGAGGCATCTGAGGCAAGGCGAGTTATTTTCAGAGTTATGAAACACAGCTGTTTGTTCTTTGCCTGCTCTCTTTGTGATCTTGCTGTGCTACTGTTGACTTCAGTGACCAGAGAACTGAGACTCTTCACAGAGAAACAGCAGCCTTGCTGGTAGACCAACAGTAGCACTGTGCTTTTCTTCTCTGCAGTATGCTATTCAAATATTAATGAACACTAGCTCTAATGGCATTTCTGGTGCAAATAATCGTCACACAGGCAGACCAGGAAAAATGCTCTCTTTGTCATCCCAATGGATACAGCTCCTTTATTTTAATTGTGACCTTCCCACAGTGATGTACTGGAGTACGTTAATACTGATTTGGAAGAGGCAGTCCTAGGTCTAAGACATTACTAAGGTGCCTGTGGCTGTTAATTATGTATGTTGTCTCATATCAGAAATGGAAGATGCAATTTTAACACAGTAAAAATTAGGCATGTTAACTGAAAAAAAAGTTCTGGGACAAAGTTCCTTTTCTGAGACTGTTAACAGGTATGCCTGTACGTGCTTACCTTTGGGCAGTGAAATGGTCTTTGCTATCACACAGAATGGAGGAGAATGATTTTAGAATTACATCACTGATGCTCTGCCAAATCTACTGAAAATAATTCACCTTTGGACAAAGAGTAACTTTGGAAAATTTTGGTGAATCAACTACTGCTTTTCAAATATTGAAAATTATTCCCAAAAATACATTAGAGAGTAAATGTATATGTAGGATTGATGATAATAGTTTTTGTAATGTTTTTTTAATGCCTTTTTACAGTTCCAAGATAAAGGACTCACTGAGTTCAGATGCCTCACTCGGACATCTTTTTCTCTTCCTGTCTTTCTCTTTCTGTCTGATAGGAATAATAATGTGTGCCACTGAGCCATGCATGCAATTAAGCACTTAATGATAATGTGTCTTTCAGAGTAGTTTTATCACTACCTGTACTTTGCTACCTAGAAAGTTATCTCTTCATTTTACAGACTGAGTCGTTCTTTATAACAAATTGACATTGTGTCTTACATCATACCCTTTTAAGATATAAAACCCCATGGCATATACTTTAATGAGTCTGGTCTTTTTTTTTCCTTTTCTCTTGTCTTGTTTAACAGATATGTTAGGTCAAGAACAAAGCATGATATTGACATGAGAATAGGGATACATTCGGGATCAGTTCTGTGCGGAGTGCTGGGCCTGCGAAAGTGGCAGTTTGATGTCTGGTCCTGGGACGTGGATATTGCAAACAAACTTGAGTCAGGTGGAATTCCTGGGTAAGACAACATGTATTTCCCACAGTCAGAAAACATTGCCAGCACAGTGCACTGCTAAGCTTGCCAACAGTTTAACTGTCTTACATGATTTCATCAACTATGACCTTTATCTTTTTTTTTTTACCTATTTCATGGTTGATCAGGATTTGTGAGGCTATAGTCAAAAAAAAGAAAAGGTAGAAACTATCAATTTGCAGAGGCATTGGGAAAGACAACAGTAGTTCTTTCTCTTTGCTAGCTATGATTCCCTCAAACACATCAGTGGTTATATTCAGCCCATATAATACTGAGAGGTAGCCCAAATTTCCCAAATAGGTGTTGAACATTCTTGAGTTTTTCCAGGCCTCACTCTCTCATCCTTTACATTTAAACACTGCTGTGAGGCACAAGGCTGTGATTTACTTTATTTCATAATGTACAAAGTGTGAGAAAAATTACTTGTTCATTGGTCATTATGCTAATAACAAGGCATCCTGGGCAGCAGGCTCTCTACTAAGTATTTTAAATAATTTGATGCTTTATTAGATGTTTTGAAACATTTATGTCAGCCTGTTTATATGTGAAAAAATACGGTATTCCATCAAGCTGCACAGTTTTAATTTGTCTGAGATGGCTGATTCATCGGGAAGATAAAATGATATTTCTGTCTGACATGGCCTACATCTCACAGTAGTTTGGAAGTCACAAGTTCTAAATCTGAAGCAACAGTAGTAGTTGAAGGAATGCTCTTTTCACTTTTGGTTTCACCTTCCACTGATGAAGGATCTAGCAAAAATTCCCTATGACAGTTCCATTTTTGGCCCTGTAATATAGGAGCAATAGTCATGGACATCTGAATGCACAAAAAGTCTAAGTAATTCTGTTGTCTTGAGGGAGAAAGATTTTTATTCATCAAATTTGAGTCGTGCTGCACTCCCTGCACACACCTCAGGATCTGTGAGGGCTGTCATGTTCTCAGGAGGTTAGAAAATGTTTGCTTTATATTTTATTTGCAAATTTATTTGCCCCTTCCACCATTCCCTGTAGTAGAGTTTTATCCTGATATATATTCTTAAAATCATGAGAAAATGAAACATTGCTTCTCTGAGAACATCTTCTATACTCTGCATATGTTACCAGTGTATAAAATGGCAGAATAAAATTCTTTCCCTGCTGCTTATCCCATATGATAGCCCCAGATGACTAAGAAAGGTCACATGCAGTTTTGTTAACATGAGCAAATCAATCATCTAAGTTTCACTATCCATACCTGTAAAAAGTATAGTTTATTGCTGTTAATTTGTGCAAGTATTACAGCTATTAATGAATAACTCAGTGGGTACACAACCTTGCTGTTGACAAAATGCCTGGCTAGGTTGCAGTCTACTGGAGCAGAGTGATTTCCACTCCTGTATATCAGTTTGCCAACAGAACAAAGCCTGTTTGTGACAGCAGTTGACCAAGTCTCTTAAAACAGTGATTTACATCAGGCTTTCCTAGAGCATGGAGGAGATTTAGCAGAGCAGTTCACTTCAGCCTCTCCTTACTTCTCCCTACCACCAGCATTCAAAGCCCCTTGCTTTGAATACCAAAACTGTTCACAGAGCTGCACCATATTCCTCTGTTTCATCGTAAAAGTTGCTCTTGGGTGCTGCTCCCACCGTGTGAAACAGGAGCGAAGATGAACCACAGCCCTTTTCATAGCACACAGTGAAAGGAGGTAACTCACTTGTCTGGGATGGGGAATCTCTCTCCACCCAGTCTAGGGGCAGGAGAGAAGGGGCTTAGATCTTCCCTTTACTGGCTGCATATCACTCTGAGAGCTCATAAACATGAGTGGTGCAGGAACAGATTGCCCCTGATCGAAGGAGCACAAATGGCCAGCCCAGCTGTCAAGGAAGGAGGCACTTGGGAGCACTGGGGAAAAGTAGTCATTTCTGGGTTTCTGAGAGTCACAAATTGTGTCCACAGCATGTGAGATGAAATCATGTAAGATCCTACAGTGTTATTTCAGAGACAGCCTTCTGCCAGGATCACTTCTAATAATCTTTCTTGGTACTAATTTATGGTATTGAGTTGGCATAAAACTGAGATAATGATTCATTTTCCAGGATGTATCAGTGACAGGTGTTATCTAAAGCTTTGAGTCTGATGCATTCTCAGCAGTAGAACTGGTTACAAGTTTTTACTTCAGTACTCAAATTACCAATTTCCCGTATTGGTGGGATCTTAGAAAGACATTTGTCTACTAGACATTTTAATATTTTTTTTAAGCCAGGTGTACAAAAAGTGAAATGAGAAAATATTTTCAGTCAACCAAATATTTATTAATGTTTGCCCCTTTTCAGAGTACTGCATCAATATCGAGCTCCATTGTCTAGTTAAAAGTGTGATAATTTCCATTATAAAACCCATATTTCAAGGCTTTATAATGCAATCTTCCCAAATTATATTAGTTGAAACTCAGCACAAAGGTAGTCACTCTGGCAATTAATAGATCACTTTCTTTTCCTTTTTTTTTTTTTTCCTTTATTTAAGTCAGTCTAACTTGTTTGAGCTTCTCAGAGCTAGGAAATACATTGTCTTTCTGAGAGGTCATATGCTCTGATTTTAAAATTCAGGCCAAAAGTTCCTTCTATTTGAGAAACATTTTTCCTGTTTCCTATTGTCAGTTTTACTGGCATTTGACTGCAGAAGAATATTAATCTCTGAAGACATCATAATGGCATAATTTCAGATAGTGAAAGTTAAAAAAAAATGTGTTGACCTAAGCTGACACAGGTTAAAAAATGGATGAGATAGATACATTTTTTCTTAGTTTTAATTTTATATTGATATTTAATACTCCACATAAACCAATTTTTTGCCACATCGTTATACACTTGGGTATTTCACACTGCTTAAAGACAACCAGCACCTTATTTTCCATCAATGCACATCATACATGTACTTATGGCCTTTTACTACCTCAATATTTTTGCAATTTCACTTTGTAGTGGCATCCTTTAAGAAAGTTCCCAACCAGCAGGCTAGGATCATTTCCTTCAGTGGAGATAAACCAGTCTGTGGTGCCTGAGGAAACTCTCTCAGCATGTTTCATCAAGATCTGATTAAGAGCTCTAGCTGACTCTGAATTTTAGAATCTGTCTGCAATTTGAAAAATAAACCAATTTTAATGAAGTAACATTTATTTTCTTGAGTTAGATAGTGTCTAATGAACGTCTGCTCTTAGTGCAAGTGTTGTGCTGCATTATGAAGTACAGCACAGCTAACCATGGGGATGTGTTTTGGAGGTGTCTGTAATTTACCTAACCTGTACAGACTTGAAAATTTCTTAAAAACAGAAAACAGAAAGCTCAACTTTTCCTTTTTTTTTTAAGCTGAACTGCTTCCTGTCCTTCTCAAATAGTTATAATTATGGATAAGAAAATCTAAGTATCAAACACCTCCAAGTTTGGTTGGAAAACATCCAAAGCCCTATTGTGCTTTTGCAAAAGTTGACCTTTTTGTATGTTATCTCCTAAACTCAGCTTCACTTTTGCAAAAGCTTTCTGAACTCAGCACTTAGTCTTAGCAGGAGTTACCACCTCACTTCAGATGCAATCACACCACTGATTTCCATTGTCTAAGCTACTGCAAGAAACCTAAGGAAACAGCTTCACATAAATTGCCTTAATGCATACCATATATTTTCTTATCACATTTACCTGAAGTGACAATTTTCATTCATTCTGAATTGTATTTTATTCAGGAAGGTCTCCCATTAATCTGTCACTGTGAGCAAAGGTTTCAGATGTGAATATCTAAGCTTTTCCTGTGACAGTGCTTTCTGCATTCATGAGATCTTATTGGTGTGAACATATCTTGAGAGTATTTGTCTTCAAATGAAGCTCATGTATGTTGAATTTAATTTGCTTTATAAAAATCGTATACAATAGAAAAACCTTCTATTTATTCATCATGTGAAAACTGAGGTGGAGTTTATAAGCTTTATCTTACATGTTCTACAGACCAATTAGTGTTTGCTCTTTCTTATTCACTTATATAGGAGAATTCACATCTCCAAAGCCACTCTGGA
The DNA here is from genome assembly GCF_027791375.1 of Indicator indicator. Taxonomy (NCBI): domain Eukaryota; kingdom Metazoa; phylum Chordata; class Aves; order Piciformes; family Indicatoridae; genus Indicator; species Indicator indicator. Next base: position 16,461,963 of record NC_072021.1, on the reverse strand, counting down.
CTGCCTGAATGGGGATTATAAAGTTGAAGAAGGGCATGGTAAAGAACGTAATGAATTCTTGAGGAAACATAACATTGAGACTTATTTAATTAAACAACCTGAGGAGAGTCTATTGACTTTGCCTGAAGATATTGTGAAAGAGGCTGTCAGCTCCTCCGACAGGAGAAACAGTGGAGCAACATTTACTGAAGGATCCTGGAGCCCTGAACTTCCATTTGATAACATAGTGGGAAAACAGAACGTAAGTCAAACTTCCTTTTCATGTCATCAACCATGCACACACTCTTGAGTGCATTCCAATAACAGAAGTCTCAGAGGAGAAAAAATCATCTCTAACCTACTGTAACAGCAGAGGATTAAACAAATTGTTTCAGGGCAGAAATAAATCACATAGCTAAACTGTGGAAATGTCAGTGGACTAGAGATTTCTGATTTTTTTTTCCCCCCAACTGAAATTAAATACTGCTCATCTTAGTTTTAATTGAACCAGTCCATAAACAAGTAAATTAAAAGTAAAGCTAATGTTTCTGAACTAACTGAAACATTTTGGCCAGCATGTGTGGGTTAAAATGCCCTCAGACACCACTCTTTTCACTGCATTTGAAAGATTGAAGAGTCTTTATGAAATGCTGGAGTTTTCTTCCATTTTTCTGAGGGATCTGTAATGACATGATATGTCCTTTCTTTTGCTGCACAATCTTAGTCCTACTTGTCTTCACTGTCTGTTGAACTTCAGGTGTGGTTGTGTGGAGCTCTTACTTTGTCAACCCTCTTACAATTCTTGCAAATATTCTCCAAAGTGATAAACCTTCACAATCAAATCAGCACACGTCAGTGTTTCTGTCTCCTCAAACTGAACTGGAGCATGGCATAGTTTGCTGTTATATAAACCACCTGTTTCATGTATGCCCTGTACATCTGTGCCTCTGCATGTACACTACCTTTTGCCTTCTAGCATATTCTGCATTTTGTTCACCTCTCTCTCTATACTCTCATTTCACTGAGAATAAAGGTATGGGTGCATGCTGCTGCAATTATCCTCTGATCTCTATCTGTTTCTTCTTCTTTCTCTTTAAGACATTCTAAATTCTAGAATTCAAATAATCTGTGTGGAATAGGATATCATTTCACAGATCTTTTTTTTCAGCTAAACCTAACTTTGATACTAACAAAGATGAGCAATGAAATAAAAGACTAGTGTCTTTGTTTGCATATTGAACTCCCACCCCATAACTTAGTAAAAGGCCCATGAAAATCATTGAAAGAGACATAACCAAGCAGTTATTTAAAAGCAAATTTTTGCATTAGGGCAATATATAAACCCTTTTTAGAAGAGTTTTTCGCTGTTTTTTTTTTTTGTTTGTTTTTTTTTTTTAGGACTTGTTTCTATGCTGGAAATAAGTCTAATTTGATATTACACAGCTTTACAGTAAGCTTTTTGGTGGAGACAAGATTTTAAAAGTCTGCTATGCCATGAGTCATTCAATTCGTATGTAATTTTCAATTTTAAAGTTAAGACAATAGCCATTAGTGTTTCTCAACAATATATTTCAGCTCAAAATTCAGGTGATAAATTGATATATACTAGAATATAGTAGCTTTTTCTAGAGATATGCCAGTCTTGAACAGAATAAACATTTAATACATAAAGGTCACTGGTAGTAGCAGATGTTGAGAAACCGTTACATCAACCCAATAATAAATCACTCAGTATGTTTGAATGTTTGCCTACAGCATTTAAATGATTTCTTTACCCAAAATTTGAGCAACTGTGATGAGGTGTCTTACTTAGAGCTGTAGCTTGGTTAGGAAAAATACGAAAGGGCAAAGTCTCTGGTGAGTTCTCTTGGCCAACTCTGACTCATCAGAATCCATATTGTTTACCTCAAATTCATTTTCTGTGGCCATTCTAAGTCAGCTAATTGAAGATGTGTTGATATGAGTAAGGAACAGAATAGCCACTCTTTATGTGGATGGAGTTCTCTCTTAAAACAAGTGTCTGGGCTTCTCTCCTAAATCAACCAATGTCAGAAGTTATTTTATGTTAAAAGAGTGAAGGCCTCCTCTAAAATGAATCAATAGCTGATGAAGTTGAATTTCTTCGCTAGACCTTACATAAGCATAATACGCTTGCTGTGTGTGGTGCTGGAGACACCTGATGAGCCAGTAATGATATGTACTAAAATTCTGTGTCTTGTATAAGCGTATTTTAGTGGTGGTTGTAACGACTCTTCACAGTTATGACAAAAATTATACTTAAAGGCTACCAAGAGGGCAGACAAGTATAAAGAGGGCAGAGTTCAGTTCAAAAGCAAGACATCTGCATCTGTGTTATCTACTGACTGTCCTAGATGCCAATCTCCCACACAGCTCAGCTCTAAACTTTAGGGTCTAGTACAATTTCTGGTGCCTGAGACATCCATATGAGAAGGGGCCTATAAAAGATCTATAATCATCTGGATTCTCAATTAGAAGTGAGGTAAGAGACTTTGATGTCTCAAATAGTGATAAACATCTATGCTGAAAAATGCTGAGTAAAAGCTTGATTCAGCATAACTCAACCATCTATGGAAGCTTGAGATATCCTAGCACACTCCAGCTGGTTCCCACTACCAACCAGCAGCACATGGGGTTCCTCTGAGTTTTGTGCCATATCTCCTAGCTCTAGACTCTTCAGGATATGCTAAGGCATCTCAATTGAACATAGCTTCATATGACTGGCCAACTGAAAGTATCCAGTCTATATTGTAACTAAATTTAGACACCAAGCACCAGCTTAATTTAGGTGTCTTCCTCTTGAACCAAATACTGCCTGTATCCTGTCTCTTTAAACATATGAGCTTGTATTTCCCTGGTTTACTCCAAGACCTGGTGCTTGCAGTATAAAAAATAATTCGAAGCCTTCTTAGAGTTTTCTAAATGACACTGATTAAAACTTTCCCTTCTGCTTGAGGCCAAAATGTTTGGACTGGTTACATGAAAATTTTACAGGAAAGAATCAAAATCTAATCCCAGCCAGCTTCTCTGAATCTCTGTAAAATATCTCTAAAGTTTGAGTTTTATTATTTGTTTGTTTGAATTCATCCTGTCTTTCAGTCTCATATGCAAGTTTGGCTGAGCTTTTTTCCTTGCAGAAGCTTACATGTGTTCCTGTATGATGAAGGGTTCCTGACAGCATCAGGAAAGTTCAAAAGCCCATTGTATCTTATAGTTCATGACTGCATCTTCCATACAGCTGTTCACAAAAGTGTAGGCAAGATAATAGGGAAAAAACAATATTTCTTTATGTCAGCATAACGCAGTCCTAAAAGATGCAGAGTAAAGGGGGGGGGGATACAGAGACAAAATGTGGTTACAGCATATTCTTAGTACGATAATTTGCATGATATTACAATAATTTGCATGATATTTTTCATTATTATTATTACTAATTAGAGGAAATCTGTTAAATATGTGTATAGGTGTGAAGGAGACATGACCACTAAACTAAATTATTATTTTCCTCGTTATTGTCTGAAAATTAACGCAACTTCCAAGTCCATTTTTGCATCAATACTACTGGCACCATTGCCATGGTGGTGGTATTATGTCATGGTCATCTACCATGAATCATAAACAACTTCATACATTCAGCAAGAAGATATTTTAAAATATCATTTTAAGCAAAACTGAGTCACTTACTAGCATGATGAAAATCAAACACAATGCCCAGACAGAACATTAGGGACCTTCTCCATGCTCACTTCCAGAGGAAGAATAACAATATGAACAAATTCTAAGGAATTAGTGCCCACAATAGCATTTGACATGATCTTCTCTTTTCACAGTGGCTTCAGATCATCTTGTAAGATTTCTGCCACCGCAAACTGATAATAACTTTTGTTCAAAAGAGATAAACTTAAAGTAGTACCTTAGTGTGTGTTAATAAAGTATTTATCCAGTGGACTGAACGGATTGTTTACCTGTTATTTGGCTCTAACCTTGGAGTTTCCACCCTAAGTCCAAGACTAAGATATAGATTCAGACATATCTAAAATTTCAGTATGAGGAACCTCCATATGAGAAAAGTTTCCTTGATTTTATTTTTTCTTCCTCTAAATCTTGATGTTACTAGTTTTCTGAAGTGAAAACAGGGAGATTTGAGTAGATGGGTTTGCCAAACTTTTCCTACCAATGTCCTTTCTCTACTAAAACAAAGAGGAAGGTTGCTTTTCACATCAATACACAGAAGACTTCAGTCCTGATACCCTTTCCAGCCTATTTATTGGGGTCTTAACTTGATTATCAGATGATGGAATGTGAAAAAACGAGGTGCTATCTGTGACCAAAGAGTCCTTGGAATTGCTTTAGGACAGCAAAGTAAATTGTAAATTGAAGTTTGACTGTAGGTATGGGAGACGACTCCTGTTTTTTAATGTGCTATCCAACATTCATTGGAATGTAATTCCTGACTATCCTTTGAATATGAACATGGGAAATCTTCCTGTGTCATTTCCAGAGAAACCCAGCAATAATTCCTCTGAAAGTCCTGTTTCCAATAATGCCTAGAAGGACTTATAGCAGGTTTTTCCAGCAAAGACCTATGGGATAACTTTTCTCAAGCAGAAGTGTACTTCTTGTCCATTATAATTCTGAAATGTCTTATTCTGTGATGTATGAAGGTTTATATCATGTCCATTCATTAACATTTTTTAAGCCTTGGGAATATCACAGGTAATAGAGTTTACTTTCCCATTCAGGTGGGAAAGTGTTGCTTCACTGTGGTTTGTGTCATGAAATGATACCATGAAACTGGACTGAGTTACTCTCTTTATGAATGCAAACCCAACCTCCTTTGTGAAAGTGAAGCACCCTTCATACTATTGCCACTAGCTTTCTTTTGCAAAGCCATGCAAAAGTATTTTCTTTTTGTTCTTTGCATTAGTCAATGAAATATCAAAGGAATAATGCATTTGAAATAATATAATTACAGTTAAATTAAATCATATAGCCTAACTGTAATCTAGACTGAAATATACCAGTAGTGAAGAAGGACAAATTCGTTGAAAAACCATGCTGAAGTAATCAGAAATGTCACCTTCTTCACTCCTGCCTAATCGGTCTGTTCCTTAACTACACACATCCAGTTGCTTTGAGATCAAGAAAAATTTCTGTTTTGTGATTTCTATTTTCTTTATCTTCTGTTTTAAGTTGTTAAAACACACCGCTGAGTGCTGTGATTTTGGTGTGTGCTCTCCTCATGCATGCTCTAACAATTAATTAGCAGAATCTGCAAAAGATAACATAGTGCTAGAGTTCAGTACAGCAGCAAACCTCTTATTCTGTATATAAGAGTGCATTAAAGTACTCCCTTTAGTGTACTGTATGTGTTTAGTGGAACAGACTTAGTATTTTACAATTCTATAAATTTCATTGAATGGATTGCATGGAATGCTGTAATGGGTTGCAATGCAACATGATCTAAAACATTGCATTTTTAACCAAAGGGGACCAGCAGGTTTATTCTGTTTGCATGTGCTTTCCCCTAGACTCTGGCTGCCCTAACAAGAAATTCAATAAATCTGCTTCCAAACCATCTTGCACAAGCTTTGCATGTCCAGTCTGGGCCTGAGGAAATTAACAAGCGAATAGAGCACACCATCGACTTACGGAGTGGCGATAAATTGAGAAGAGAGCATATCAAGCCTTTTTCACTGATGTTTAAAGACTCCAGCCTGGAGCATAAGGTAGCTGGGTCTTGATAGCTGCATTATTCACAACTCACATTGTAATACATGTCCACTGAAGTAGAGAGGCTGCAGCTTCTCGTTTGCACTGTTTGTTTTCTGGTTTCGTTTTTCTTTTTAATTTTGTTTCATTTTTCAGAAGTTGCAGCTGAGCTAGAGTCCATAATAGACAGTGTCATGATGGAGGTGTTATAATACTGTAGTGATTACATTTTGTTGTTGGAAAATGCCTACACTGAGCAAACTCTGCTTCTGAAAACAGCAGCCATTTGCCAGGTTCTGTCTGCTGTTTGGTACAAGCAGTTTTCCATCTGATGACAGGTTGCTTTGGCACAAACTATGATTGAGCATATTAATAAGCTGACACTTCTATTCAAAATAAATATCCATATTTATATAGATATGTTTCTTTCATTTAGTCACAGGATCTGATGTCCTCTAGGCAGCTACTATGTTTATTTCAAGTCAAAACTAACTTGTCAACTGTTTTAAACATCCTTTTTTTTTAATTACTTTTAAGAGGTATATATTGTTCATGTCTTTGCTGCTTCTCAACAGCAGCATGATCTCACTAATTTGTCCTTCAGTCTACATCCAAATTTAAGTTATAAGTTAAAAAGGTCAGGCAACAGGAGAATTTTCCTTGCAAACTGATGACATAGGGTGGGATTGTACAGATCTCAAATTATTTCATTGGCTTGTGTGTTATTGCAATGCAAGCAACAGCAGGTGTGTAATAGGATGTGCACTTAGACCTAAAAGAAAGAAAAATAATGGGGAATTGCAAACATGGGGGCCCATTTCTCCATCATCACTTTAATCTCTACTGGAAAACAGATTTTTTTACTTCTAAGAGATTAGTCCTCAGGTGGTATCAGTGGTGAGAGCTTAATGCAAACCACTGGAAAAGAAAAAATCTGCTTGAAGTATATTTAAGCCCTTATTTCACAAGCAATCCTGCAGAAGGAAAAAAAAGAGTCTCATTTAAAAAAAAAAAAAAAAATTCCATTTCCTCATGAGGATATTTATGCCACTGAGAAACAAGGTAGAATCCCCAAAGCTGAATTAGCCATTACTGCTGCAACAGAATTTATCAAGATATTTCTCACTGTGCAGTCATCCTGCATAAGTAATCTTCAATCTTTTCAAGGCACAAAGTCGAAAGATAAGGTGAAAAAGCCTAGAAAAAATAGCATTTAACCTAAAAGGTGGTGGATGGTGTGTTAGAAATCTTGCAAAAGAGGAAACAGCCTGGCCACAAAAAGTTGCCAAAAGAGCAAGCTATCGATGATTCACCTAGTCTTAAATTACTACTTGATAAAAAAGTGGCCTGAACATGGGCTAGAGTGAAAGGATGCTGCCCAGAATGAGATTCTATATTTAGAATACAGACTTGTCATTTCAGTCTTAACCATTAGCAGCCACAAGGAAAATCTATACAGAAAAGGGAGATTTTAAATATTTAAATTTAAATATTTAAATTTAAATACAGTAAGAGGAGAAAACAAACAAAAAACCCCACCAAAAACAAAACAAAAGAAAGAACAACAATCCCATGCTTCAGTCTACCACATTGCATAGGTCAGATTTTAAATATTAATAATGTTCTGATTTGCATCTGAATGCCAACAACTGTATTTAAAAGTCAACATTTTGAGTATTTTTTGTGCGTTTTCTTCTCAGTTTGACATTTCCAGTGCAAACCTTTGCTTCAGTGGTTAGAATATGGTACTTTCATTGAACATTTCCTTAGGTGCTCATCCTAATCAATAAGCACAGGCAATACAAGTATAAAATCCTTCCTGTAAAGTGGACTGAATCTTCTTTCTGTCCTCTAACTCAGGTTGGTTTTCAGCATTACAGGTGAGTAAAGTTCAAAAAATGCCAGCACTGCTGTAGTTGCTCTGGTTCATTCACCTCCAACAGCTGGATAGGTGCTGGCTAGCAACCTCCTTGCTTGTGTTCAGGGCACCATAGATGTGCTCAGAGAAGGCTGGGGAATCCATCAAGATGCAAGGGATGATATGGATTAACGAAAGTTAAATCACAGTTTCCTCTTCATTATAGGCAGGGGCAATGTGGGAAATGTCTATTCCCTACTTGTTTACCTGTGCAGTAATTACAGTTTTGTCCCAGTCTCTATACAGGCATGAAAAAAATGTGTAAACTCTTTTGCTACAGAAAGTAGCTATTTTCTCCATGTTCTCTTATATTACCTTCTCCCTTCTTCCTGCCCGTTTAGGAAACAAACCAAAGCAAACTCAGATTTCAGCTGGAGGCTAATAAAACTATTCCAGAAGCCTTTTCCCTCTGCTTTGCACACCCCTAACCTTTCAGTCTGGAATATGCTTCCTCCTAGTCATTAACATTTTGCAACTGCTTACATGACCTTCCAAATCAGCATATTCAGCTGCTTCCTGCAGTGTTGCTGAGCAAATAGACAGTATATGTCTCCAACCCTCCCATCTCACACTGCCATTTTCATTTAGTGCCATCCATCTTCTGTTTAGAGCAGTGGCAGCTTCAAGCCAAAAGTAACTCTAAAGTAACTTCTTCTATGTAAAATTTTGTGCCTTCACATCTACCCATCACAATTCAAGCATCACTGGCATTTCCCTAGTGTTTATTTATTTTCTCTTTAAGTAATTCTCCCCCCAGTTATTCAGTAGGCAGAACAACCAATACTCAAGCTGAGAGCCCAGTCAAGAAGTGTTACATTAACCTTGTTCAGTGACAATTGTGTTGATGCTCTGCATCTCAAACCACAGAGAAGTGAGTAATCATATGAACAATAAAACATATTTCTTCCTCCTGCATCAGTAACATGACTGCCATACTGTGGGATCATAAATCTTTCAGGGTGACTTGAATCGACTTGAAGTGTCATACTGGACTTTGAACAATTTGCAAGTATTTTGGTTTACACTGACAGTTAAAGTACTATTTTGCTTCCTTTAAGGTTTCAAAAGGTTAAAACCAAACTACTTCTGGAATCAGCATGCCCTAAACTACCACGGGTTTACAATCATTTAATCAAGTGACATACCAAAGCAGTTTAAGCCATTGGTATATCTTCCCACTCCTCTCATCTCATTGCTCCATGTCCTCATTCATGATAGAATAAACGTAGATTGTACAGCAAGCAGCAGCTGTTGAATTAGCAAATGGGTTATCTCTGTGAGGCAGTATGTTTATTTCTGCATAAATTTTGTAATATTTCATTCTTCAGAGGATATGTGCAGGATCCCCACCTGGTATATTTTATAGATTCTTTACCCAAATGGACTTTTCATTACTAACCTGTATTCCACTCATTAGAACTTTGTAACTAATTTAGAGAGTAATTCATTCCATATTTTGTTGGAGGTTATTTTTCACAAATAGGATATAGGCAGATAGAGCAAATGACTCCTTACAGGAGAGTACTTTAATGCTATTTTTAATAATTCATAGATTTATAGAATGGCTCGGCTCTTAAAGATCATCTAGTTCCAGCCCCCCTGCCATGGGCAGGGATACCCTCCACTAGATTAGATTACTCAAGGCCTCATCCAACCTGGCTTTTAAACACCTCATTACTTAGCAGAGGATTTTACCTCCCAAAAAGACAGGTAAATGGATCGAGTCCCATAGGAAGCAGGGTGAACCTTTGCTACACCATGAGCTAGTCACACCAGCACAGGGAGGTCTGTAGGATGTTGCAGCTAAGGTTTTCCTTCCAGAGTAATCACATTACCATTCTTTCTACCACTCTAGTTGGCTGCATGCTTCCATGTACTTAGGGAAGTGCCTTGAAACTTAGTCCATCCTTCTACTACTTCTCCAAATCATTAAGGGGCAGACTGCTACAGATGTGCTACCTTTATTTTGTTCTGCCTCGGATATGCTAACGATTTCTCATCAAACATTGTTACTGATTAGACCACAGCATTCATCCTTTTGTGGTGATGTCCAGCACAGTAGGCAATTCCATGTCAAAGTGATACTGCCAACGGCAGGCACAGGGTATAGGCACAGCAGAGGAGGAGACAAAGTGGGAGATGCCACAAATAAGCTCCCTCTTTTACTTGTAGCAAATGGGATGAGGGAAGAGATAAGTCTTCTTTTTTCCTTTTCAGGAGCCTGAGATTGTTTTGGCTAGATGTTTATAACTGAGACGATGGCCTTACCAAAGGTCTGTGTAGTCACTATAGTCTAAGTCTAGACAGGATCTTTCTTCAAGAGCACATTAGACATAAAATCCAGTTCATAGATGAGCTCTCTCAATGAGTGTTCCTGATAGAGTTCTTAATCAGTTTTATTTCTTAATTGTACTACTCTTTAGGTATTTGAAATGCAGTTTCCCTTATTTCCAAATCGCTGCAGAAAGATTCTGATACCTGATATCTCTTTGACTCTCATTTCCTATTGTTCTGAACACCTAACTTTTGATTCCTTCAAAATTGCCAAGAGATTAAATAAAACAGGGTTAGTGTTCAGAAGAGAAATACGGCTGGGGCGGGCATCTGTGGCATTTTTTATTAGGTGAAGAAATCTAGTGACATCACTGTAGGATAAAGAGATTTATGAAAATATGTCTACAGTCCAGTCTTCACCTGCCGTAAACAATTGGAGTCTAACAGAATTAGAAGTGGCAAATTCCAGTGAAGGACTTGGGTAACATTTCCACTGTAACTGATCCACCATGATTCACCATTACTCCTTTTCTTGGTAACTCCCATAGAAAGGGAACCTGGTAGCATTTCATTGCCTTCATATGCTGGAGAAAAATACTTTTGCAATAAATCATTATAACAATGCACCTCAAATGATCTTTTTGAATAATAATACCTTCGTTTTCTCTTTGGATAATGTCCGTATTGCTGAGTTTCTGCAAAGCTTCTGGCTAAGTTAGGATATAGAGATCATGACCTGCATCCAGAATGTCCCAAACTCCATTCTTTACTTTAAAAAAGTTTAAAAAAGAAAACAGAATAGCCTCAATTTGGCAAGCATGGAGACTTCTCCATAACATCATGCGTGCAGTATCACAGCTGACTTCAGAGTTTGTCTTCAGGTGAGGAAACCGATGGTTCCTTTGGTTATTTAAATATTTAGTATTCTACTCAGCAGCACAAGCCCCTAATGGCTACCTGGAGATTTTCAAAGCAAATAATTTTGACAAAGAAGCAACAAAGTAACAAAAAAGACTTTGCACTGCAAATTGTAGAATTTTTCTCTCCTGGACAAAGTGTTTTAACAGCTTATTAATGATTTATTTGTTGTGTTTAATTTTTAAGAGCAAATGCCAATTTCTTGATTTATTAGCTCGTCTTGCTAATTTTTCCAATGTCTCCTATATATCCAACGTCTTTACGAAACTTCTATTTGGGTTAATAGCTAATTTACTCTTCTGTTGCTTTTTTGTTTTGTTTTGTTTTTATTCTAGTACTCTCAAATGCGGGATGAAGTGTTCAAATCAAACTTGGTGTGTGCATTTATTGTTCTTGTATTTATCACCGCTATCCAAAGCTTACTTCCTTCTTCCAGGTAAATACAGAAACATATTTCTTTATATCTGAAGGTGCTCTTGGGGAAGCAGCAGGATAATATTTCTAGGACTGATGTGGAATGAACCAATAAAATCTACTCACTCCCCCAGAGTGTTCGAAAATATTTTTTCACTTTTTTCCCATATTTTAAATACTTTTGCAGTTAATACTTTTTGTATTTTCTGCATCTATGCGTTTTCATGTGGGACAGTAGCATGTACTGACCCTATGTTGTAATTGCTAAGCAGAATCTCTGTTGAGTTAAACAGGAACTTTGGGTTCCAGGAGTTTTACACGGCATGGCCTGCTGCTTCCAGTGCTGGAATAAAACACTATGCAGACTTATAATGGTGCCCCTTTGCTAAATGGCTGGCAATCACCTTGGGCATCAGGAACTGGTTTGGTTTTGTTTCTAATATGCTACATAAGAAAATTGTATTGTTGTCTTTTGTTGCTGATGATGTTCTCTCACTTCTGGTTTTGTCTGGGTCTGACCAAGAAACAAGTTCCTATCAATGTGACAAAAATGTGACATAGCTGAGACCTCTGAGACCACATATTTTACCCAGTCGAACATTCAATTGGGAATTCTGTCTACTATTTAATAGTGAGAACACCAGAGTGTGTACAAGAGCTAAGATCAGTTTTCTAGCAACATAACAGAGTCATCAGTGCACAACTGCCACTAAAACATGCCCCTGGTCCCATTTAGTCTTTGGCAGAGCAAGTGCTAAAATGAGATGCTCACCTGACCATAATACTCAGGTAGTTTCTAACACTTATATGAACCTCCATTTATAGCTGCATGAAGGAAATCCTTGAAAACAGTATTTGTATAAGAAATATTATATTTATTTTGTTACAGTAAGGCAGCAATATTTCTTGGGTTGTCTCTTGAAGACATTCACCATGTTTATGCCTAAGAATACCAAAGTAGTGGTTAGCTGCAGGCAAGTAACTGCACTCTTGCAGCAGAGGTGTTCCATGTATTTCATAGTTTCCAGCTGGGAAGGTACTCTGAGTAGTCCCTGACCTTCTGCTGTTCCTTATGTGCTATATTGTTCTTATACTAGTCTGTTTGATTTTTAAAGTTCTTCTCACAATGTGCAATCAAAATTCTTCACTTCTGGTAGCTGTTATTTTCTCCTTTTTTATTTTTCTCCTCAGTATGTACAAGAAGATTTATAGATCTTATTAACGGATTCTGTTCTCCAAAAAGATTTCTGCTGCTCTATCAATCACTGCTATGCCAGGAAAAAAATAAATAATTCTATCTGCACAAATTCATCTCTCTTAATTCTCATGAGGATGTCTAGTGCCATTGGAATTAGGGGAGAAGGAGTCACATAGCCACATTGCCTAGAGCTGTTTGGCTTTCATGTTTCCCATCTTGCACTGTAAGCTTGTGGGTTTTTCCCTGCACTTCAGAAATACTTTATGGATTTTTTGTCATTGAATGTTAAAGAGACTGTAAATATAAACAGGGTCAAGTAAAGATTATATAAATTCCTGCAAGTTAAGGTCAGAAGAGGTTTTAAAACAAAATTATCCAACCTTGGCCTCAAGAATATACTTAAAGGCTGATTGCTGGAACCTAGGAATATATTTGTGGACAGGATATTTACCACTATCACTTTTGTCAGAGGAGATTTGGACTCCTGCTGGTGATTTATGGCAGCTCTTATATTTTTTGAGGAGCTGAAGTTCATTGTCAAGACTTAAGAAGGCAAATTTTGGTTTTTTCAGGTTCTTGTTTTTCAACTTCTGATGTTCTGCTTAACACAATGTGTTTCATTCTTTAAAAAACATACCTATTAAATGAGCAGAGGTCAACAGGTGAGCAACCCTAAAACAAGAGAATGTTTGGATGAGAATGTTTCAGTATGCTTAAACACATTGAATGAGGAAATAACCTGGAAGTTCCAACTTCTAAGTTCCAGTTCAAAAACAACTGAGGTTATAAGCACATAAACAAGCTAAACAAAATTAGACAGGATTTGGTTTCAGAGACTCTTGGATATAACTGTGTGTTTATCTACGATACCTCTAGTAGATATTAGAGAAGCAAACTACCACAGTGGAAGAGCAAGGACATCATTTCCATGGAACAGTTAGCAAACTGTGATTCATACTCCTTGTGGTAACTTAACACATTTCCTAATAACACATTTAACTGTCTTTCAGTGAATGCCTCAGAGCTCTGCCAAACAAGGATGGAATTTTGTATTTGTTTAAGTACATATTTGAACATTTTTCTGAGCTGAGTCTCTGGGGGATTTCTGGAAATTCAGTGAATGAAAATATTATCGTTGTGAAATGTATCCTACTGAGGAAGTTCAGGGAGTTTCTCATATAGTTTGCCTTAGTTTGTGTGTTAAAGTAGGATAGTCTTTCTATTATTGCATTCACTGTGTATGGGAGTTTCAGAATTTTATCTCAGTTTATATCTGTCTCCCACAGGATAAATATTTGATCCATTCATATGTTTCTCTGACAGAACAGGTACATCATGGAATTTAAAAACCTTTGCAATAGTTTTCATTCTTTGAAATATTGAGTTGGGGAAATTGCTTTAAGTGACATAAATTAATGCCGTATTTCTGCTGTAATTATCCTCTATGAAGCCATTAAGTTACACTGCCAATCTTGCAGTGATTCATCTTTTTCCATCTGAGAGCTCTGAGAGTTAGATTAATTTCCTGCAATGAACCTCTTATATGCTCAGATGGACAATAGATCATACTGGAGTAGATTGCTGAACTGCTCCTATTTTTGTCAGTTTTTTACTAGTTTATTCTTGTGAAGGAAGAGAAAAGGCAAAATCTCCATTTCAAATTATATTCAATCTTGACAGTAAGGGAATCCCTAGAAAGAAAAGCATTTTGTCTTGAATCGCTTTTTGAGTGAAGAAGGAACACAGCTCCGGTGTCCTAGCAGAGGTTCATGGACAGAAGAATATTATGACCATTTATTCCTTTTCCTCTAACCTTGACTATGTCTTCTGCTGTACTGGATCCTATCAGCATGGTGCCAACAAAGTCTTAGCACAGATTTGTTTTTAATCTCAAGCAGTCTTAGACAAGAGACAGACACATCAATGTTCAATTAAACAGCTGCAGTGGAAAAAATTTTTGTTGCCTATATTTTTATTATGAGCAAATACAAGGCCATAGTATCTCAAGCACCTAAGTATCTCAAGCATCTAAGCAGGTTATGCTGCTTTGAGATTGACATCTCGTACTTAGGTCCCTAGAAGCTCCCTTTATAGTACCTTAATTCAGTAGCACTGGATCTTTCGTGCAGTGTTTGGCAGTCCAAAATAAGAACTCATGTTTAGTGTCCTCATGTCTGACCTCTTCAAGGCTTGACCCTAATCTTTCTGAAAAGCTGGGTCAGGTTAGGTCTGCAGAATTATTAGGCTACATCTAGTCTATACATAGACTACCTATATATATCAGATATAGATAGAAACTATCAGTTCCAAAGAGGATCTCAGTCATTTGGCTTTGGAAAGCAAGACTGCTGCAGAACACTGAATGGTACTGGAAAGCAAGAGGACTGTTGCAGAATCCATGGAATTCATCTCACATAGCTGTCAGTGTCTATACCACAGGTTCATAGTATAGCCACTGGGAAAAAGGTCCATCAGTGGATCTGAATAAAGCTAAAAGATTGCTGTGCAGAGAGACAGCTGCAACCTAAACTACCCATCTCTCTTGATGAGTCTACTTGACTCTCTCAACTGGTTCTTCATGAAAATCACCCAGTATTTCTCTGGCTTTATTGACTGTCTCTCCCTGTGCTTTCTGTGTATTTTCCCAGGCAGAAGCTGCTCTCAAGGCATTTTTGCACTGTCTTTCCTTCAGAAAGTTCTGAAATTCTAAAACTCTTTCCACAAAACTCTTAGCCACACAGGATGAAATATGTGTCTCCTGCTCCACTCACTCTTTCCTCATTATTTTGTTTGTGTTCCTTCCCACCAAAGCAGTGTTGACCTCTGGGTGAAGTTGCTGGAGAGGATGAGACTCTTTGGGGAAGATGCACTATATCCTGTATTCAGGCCACACAGAAAACTGACAAATCTTGGAGTGAAATATTGACACAAGACTAAGATCACATTTCTTACCAATGGTACATCATCAGAACAGTGTCCAAGCTATTGTTACCACATGGAAGCTTTCATGGGAAATTAATGTGCAACTTATCTTAATTCCTTAGGGAATAGAATTTCTGTTTAGATTTTTTTTTTTCACATTTGATTCCAAAACATTTTGTAGTATAATTTGGTAAAAACAAAAAAGAAGAAAATAAAATCTTCTTACACATATTTATACATCTTACTTATAGCAGCCCAGATATGTTCCAAAAGCTGCATCCTCATTTTATGTTTGTTATCTTCTTAACCCACTGTCTTGTCTGGATGCCTACACTGCAAGTCTCATCAATCTAGAGGTTCTGAGAGTAGAAGCTTTACATAGCTGCATTATGTTTATTATCCTGAGGTCTGTATTCTGTTTTCAAAATCTTATACCTTTATCATATTGATGTGTTACCTTCATTAATTTTAATACTTGGTAGACAAGATTGTTTGAAGTAAATTGCATGTTATTTTGTCCTGATAAATTAGAGTCATTGTCCCAGAAAGTCTGTTTGGATGATCAGAAAGGAATACCATTTATGAAAATGCCTTTTAAAACAGCATCAGATTTAATATATATGAACTTCTACCATCATAGCTGAATTAAGGTGTCAAAGATCAGAACATTCTTGGAAAAGATAATATCTTAAATTATGTAGGCTAAACCATACAGAAGTACAGTTCTGTACTTTAATCCCTTTCAATTTGGCACCTATACCTCATGTTTTATTTATGTTTTCCCTCCATATGGCCAGCATTTCCCCATGTATACTCCAATTTATGCGAAGGGCGAGTGTTGGGAGGATGGAACCAGACTCTTCTCAGTGATGTCCAATGACAGGATCAGGGAAAATAGGTGCAAGATGGAGAATAGGAGGCTGCCCAGAGAGGTTGTGGAGTCTCTTTCACTGGAGACATTCAAAATCCACCTGGATGTGTTCCTGTGTGACCTACTCCAGGTGATCCTGCTCTGGCAGGGGGTTGGACTAGATGGTATTTTGAGGTCCTTTCCCACCCCTACCATTCTGTGATTGCATGATTCTGTGAAACTGCCCCAAGGCTCTAGGCTACTAGAGCAGGAACCACCTCATGCATAAGCGGCATCAGCATTCTACAGGCTGAATAGATTTTTCTCTGCAAGAAGCTTAAGAGACAGCTGAGTCCTAAAAGAAGGGACCTTCGTGCTGATCAGAATCTACACAGACAGGCAGAGGCAATGACAATGATTTTCCTGGCTTGTTTCTTAAATAGCAAGTTCTCATCAAGAATCCATGTGAAGCACTAGGAGACCAATGGGACATGAATAAACGTTTGCTTTCTCTGGGTTTTTTTCATAGACTAATTGTCTCCTTTATAACAATTGATTTTTCATAGTCTTAACTGGTTGCACATGTATTTTCATTACCAATTGTATTGTATCAAAGTTTAATGCTGGGTTCTCTTATTTATTTTTTTTCCCCAGGGTGATACCAATGGTCGTTCAGTTTTCTATTCTGATTATGCTGCACTCCGCTCTCGTGTTAATCACCACGGCAGAGGATTACAAATGTTTACCCTTAATGCTTCGGAAAACTTGCTGCTGGATTAATGAGACCTACCTGGCCAGGAATGTCATTATATTTGCATCCATTCTGATTAATTTTCTTGGAGCCATCATCAATATTGTAAGCTTATAGGGAACCAGGGTATATTACACAGGAAAGGATGATTTATACATTATTATGCTTGCTACAGGACTTGCTATCTAACTTGTTTACAAGCCAGCTCTGGTTTAAATCTAGTGTGCAAAGTATGGCATCTTAAGGACATTCAGTCTCTTACTTAAACTATATATTTCTGGAAAATCTAATTGTTTCTCCCTCATGAGTATCATTTATTTTAAAAACCCTTTTGCTACTTTCTGTTCAATATATATGCCCTTTGAGGACCATTTGTAATTTTCTGACATGCTGATATACTTTCTTAAGGACTATCAATCCAAGTAATGCTTATAGATACTAAATTCCATGTCTCACAGTTCTTCAATTGATTAGATTACTTAAAAAAATGAGAAGTTTCAACAAATCTTTGAAAGCATTTTATAATACCTTCAAAGAAAGGACTGAGCAGGTCAAGCTAAGCCAATAACCACAGCATATAAAAAGAAGTTAGAAAGTATAAGTTCTAACATACCTTGCCTTGCTCATTTAGTGGTTTGACAAACCCTTTCATGCTGGGCTCACTTTAGTTGAAATACCAAACCATGGACAAGTCAGTGGCATCCCCAAAGATTTATTTTCATCATATTGGTCCTAACAAAGAGATTTTTTTCTCTCTCTGCTTCTCACACAGGGAGTTTAGTCTGATTTGGCTCCTGACTTACACATCTCCAGGACTCTAAATTGTGACAAATCTAGACAAAGTTTATCAATATGTCTGTCAGGAAAGATACTTGCCAAGCTTTGCTTAGTAGTGTGGTTAGATAAAAAATTTGATCATTGAATACTGTGGGCCTGGCTCTATACAGTGCCACAGGGCAAAAGAGTAGGGTCTGGTATGCAAATACCATAAAGCCCTGATTATCCTGATGTCTCCAGAAATATGAGACAGCTTTTCTTGAATTAGACAGATTATCATGTCAGACAACCTGGCAGGTGTTAAAGCCTGAGCCATGAAAAATGCGAAGTAATTCACTTACAGATCCTTGCTAACAGATATGAGATCTTATTAAGTTTTATTGCTGTTCTTCCATGATTGAATTCTGGTCACCAATATGCAAGGGCTCAGCATCTGTCTGGGTTTTAGTGATATCATGCAATCATTCATAGGAGAGTCAGTCCGAGAAAGAAAAATATAGCCACTGATTGATATCCTTACAGAGAAAATATAAATACAGTAAACTACAGGAAGTTCAGTGGGGCTGAAAAACTTCCTGAAGATAAGAACAGAGGTACATTACGGTGCAGATCACTAAGGAGTGTTGTAGAATTTCAAGTTTTCAAAATGTGTTTGAAAAATATTTGTCAGGAAATATTTTGGTAAAGTTAGTCTTGTTCTTGAAGCAAGGTGGCCTCTAAGAGACTATCCATAACAAATTTGTTATGGATATGATGATAATAAGATTTTCCTCTGATTTCCTGAGGGTTATTTTTAAAGATTGTGTCCACTGCAATCTTATGGGATGGCATCTTAGGATCTTAATCCTAAGACAATTGAGATAAATACAATGGGTTTTTTTTTTTTTTGCTATCATACTAGTGGGTTTCTATAATGCAGGAAAATGTTTATTGCCATATACTTAGAGTGGCAATGACTTGAGTCACCGAGTCCTGGCCTCTACAGGGAATCACAACATTCATATAACCTCATTATTTTGCATGTCAAAATTCTGCCATAATAATAGGTTGCTTAGGAGAGACTTGCATGCATTTCAGAACAGGTAATGCAGTTCAGACTTGCATCCACTGAGTTCAGATGCACCCAGTTGGAAGGGACTAAGACTCAGATGCTTTCTGATGAGAGCCATGAGGCTTTGGTTTCACCAAGGGGGTAAAAGAGTCTTGTGGTTCTTCATATGAAGTACATTCTTACTGTTGTAACGTTAGAATAAAGTTTCTGATTCTGGAGGCCTTTTAAAAAGACATCTAAAGTGGTTCTCGTGGTAGTCTGTCACTCAGAGACCTGCTGTACACCTCTGTGGTGGGTTGAAAATTACCTCCCAATTAATTTGGAGAAAGTACCCCCCAAAACAAATTGCCAGATCAGCTCAGTTTGGGGTGGAAGCAAATAAAGCTATATTTACAAGCAAACTACAATCTAGAAATATGGAATGCAATGAATATGTACAGAATATACAATACATGTACTACATATATATATTTACAATTTATAAACAACACAGAAGCTCCTCAGAACCCTCCTGGACAGAGCCAGGGGACCCATTCACCTCCTCCCCTACTTCCTCCCTCCTGTTACCTCACACAGTAGTCAAAACAGAGATACCCCTGGCAAGGCCACGGAAGAAAGAGAGAGGAAACTTGCAAGCAGAAGTGACAGAAGAAGAGAAAAGAGAGAAAGAACTGTTTATGCCTCTGCTCTATATTCCCATTAGCAATCCAATAAATTATGTAGACCTTATCATCATTTTTCTTTTGTATCTTTGTATCAATGGTAATTTATTTTCTTTTCAGTCTTTGCAGTCAGGAACTAGGCTAAAGTTCCCCCTTCAAACTCTAACAACCTCATAAAATATCAGGTGGTACCATTAACTCTCTGTTGTCACAGAGACCTGCACAGACAGCCTAGATAATGTTGCTGCATTGCAAAGATGACTGAATTGCTGAAAGAACAAACAAGAGGGTTCCACGTTCAAAATTCATTACAATTTAATTATAGGAAATTTGGCCTCATTAAACATACTCTCAACTCTGTTGGAAAGAAAGACAGGGCAACTAGTTTGTACATACCAGGTTGATGAAATGACCTAGTATAAACATCCAGATTGGATTAATATATGTAACAGGAGGTTCCATCTGCTTTAACTGTCAAAATATGAAACCATTAATTGCTTTTTTTTTTTCCTCTGTTCTAAGGCCATAATATATTGGAACTCAACAGTGTTATTTTGTTTATATTTAATACACTTGTTTTGACACCACTAAAATTAACACAAGTCATAACAGAAAAAGGAAGTATTGCATTCTCAAAACCACTGCATCATGAATGTTTTTTTTATTCCCTTCCATTCTCAGTCCTAGGGCCACATAATATTTTGGCACAAGCCAACTCTGAGTGATGCCATGGAATGTTTGTCCTGCATCTAGAAAGATCCTGTCCATAGCAACATAGCAGAAAAAACCTGCATGCAAACAAGTGCACTCATGCAATCTGATTTTATCCTCCCAAATTATTAAATTTTCTGTATAGTGCAGAGTGCATCATCACCCCAAAAGATCTCATCTTTCTACTTTGTCAACGAGAGAGCATAGGAAGGCCACTGAGATACTGAATGACTGTAGCATGAGTAGCTCCCCCTTTTCTGTTTCATATCCACAGCATATCTTCTTGCTGTCCATTTAGTCCTCAGTGCCAGTTAGTGAGCTAGCATGGAGAGTAGCAGCTCAGCCAGTTCTATCCCTGAACCCAGCCAGCCACACAAGTGCTTAGTCATGAATGTGTAACATAGCCTTTGTTTTGTTCTCTTTCTTTACAGCTCTGGTGTGATTTTGACAGACCAGTAGCCCTGAAGAACCAGACATTCAATTCATCTGCATCTTTTACAGACATCTGTTCCTATCCTGAGGTATTTCTGAGGGTGCTTTTGAACCTGAGGCACAGCTCCACAAAGCTTACATGGCAGCCACTGCCTGGAATCAGTGATCTGTGCGCTGGTAGTCAAGTCAGATGACTCAACAACACTGTGAAAATGAACCTTTGCTGATACATATGCAGATAGAAAGAGCAGAGGCGGGTTCCAGAAGAACTTAATCTTATGGTCTAAGGGGGCATTACAACCAAGTTTCAACCTCTGAGCTTCATACAGAACCTTTATCCCAGAAACGCATCCAGCAATAATACAACGAACCTACTGCAGTCAAACACTACTGAATTCATATGAAGTTAATGGAGACTAATACTTCTTACATAGAAAAACCAGCTGCAGTTATCTAAAATTAACATTTGGAGGGGGAAAAAATCCTCTCTATAACAAGCAAGCAGGCAAAAATACCAATGGTTTGGTCATGTGTAACTAAAAGAAATAAGTTGCTTAGAAAGTCATATGATGGTGTCATGATATTTCCAGCAGTGCATAGCAAATTGCAGGGCTGTAGACATTGCTACAGAGGAAGTGTATGAAAGAAAAACTGTACTCAGAAAAATAAATGCTGTCTCTCCCAAAGCTGTATGATAGGAGTTAATGTAAACTGCATTTGGACTGTGGGCATTGATGTTGCTATTTTAAATCTGAGCAGCTCAAGGCCATGATTTTCTCTCTATATCCAGTATCAGCTGCATGGATTGCGTTTGACAGATGACTAATCATTGAGAAAAGTGAGACAATTAAGAGATCAGAAAATTAGATATGAATAAAACTTTCAGGCGTCACATTTTAAGAGAGCAATATAACTTAATTAGACCTATTTTTAAATATAAAAATAGCCAAATATTGTTTTATCCTCTTTTCAACTATCATGGGAAAAGGAAATGTTCAAGGGTAAGTTGGATGGGACTTTGAGCAAGCTGATCTAGTGGAAGATGTTCCTGCCCATGACAAGGGGATGGGAACTAGGTGATATTAACATCCTTCCCAACTTAAACCATTTCATGATCCTATGATTAAAGCAGGAATATGATTCTCTCACCCTGATTAATATGAGTTTTGCAAAAGTTGAGAATTCAAAATAACATATATTCTTTTCTATCAGTCGACCTTTCATTAGCAAACAACTACAACATCTCACCCTTTCCTCTTTATAGACCGTAGGATGCCCATTCCCTTATAATACAATGAAAATGCCATAAAGGCACAGAGGGGATTTCTGCTAACATGGAGGTGCCATGCAATGTAGAGAATTTGTAAATTCACATTCTATTTCAACCAAGTTCTTATTTTCAAAGTGCCTAGTATTCCAAGAAAACTTAGCTTACTACTGAAGTCCAGAGCACTCCTATTTTTTTTTTCTGATCACTTCATTATTTATACAGATATTTATGGAGATAATATGTAGTCACTGCTCACCAAAAGTAACCACTGCTATTTTCTGTTCAGTATTTTGTCTTCACTGGTGTACTGGCAATGGTGACTTGTGCAGTCTTTCTTCGTCTCAACTCCGTCCTGAAGCTGGCAGTGCTTCTCATCATGATTGCAATCTATTCTCTGCTGACTGAGACCATCTATGCTTCCCTTTTTCTGCAATATGACAGCTTTAACCATAATGGAGAGTAAGTGTTTTACAGACCTCTTTAGGAGCTGCTTTTTAATAAGGTCATGTCTTGCCATAACATACGTGTGTTGGATAGCATCAAAGTATGGAGCGATGGTTGGAAGACACGACACTTAATCCAGAAAGTTTGATTGTGTAATTCTTTCTCAGGCTTTTAATCACAGTTTTCCTTTCATGAGGATATTTAAATGTTGAGAAGCATTTGGGTTTTGTCTCTCCCATACTCTAAGTTGCTAAAAATACGCATTATCTTGTATATACATTGTTTGCTTCTATGCTTGATACTGACTGAAACCTTCACCTCAGTTTAAGAGAACAGGAGTGAACGACTTATTTTTTAGGGGCAGAGTTTTAACAGGCTCCTCCTTCCAGGCCTCCTTCCCAGGAAGAGGACTTGAAGAAGAGGACAGAAGAGCCACGGTAATTTACAGGGTCAGAGGTGCGCTAAGTGTTGCAATAATTGACTCCAAAGCAGCAGTGATTTAGCCCATTCAGAAAAATACTTCTTCAGTCTTTGAAATTTGATCAGTTTAGTATTGTAATTGCTTCTGCTTTTAAGTGTGTGCAAGGTGAAGATCCTCAGCATACCAGAAAAGCGTGGGTTTGCAGTACAATTAGTTCCCACAACAGCCACATCTTTACAAATAGTGTGTCTCTGCATGCATCTTTCCTTACTAGCTTCCTACAGTAGCAAGGTATTAAAGATTTGGTATGCAATTCCTTTTCCTAATGCTAGTTATCATCCTACAGACTAACGATAAGGCATATAGCATATTCACAACAGTCCCCAGGAAATACGAGAAATGGCAGTAAACAATACTTTGTTTAAGTAACTGGAAGTAGAAATCATGATCATTGTCTCTAATTTTTGTCACTAATCAATCATGGCAAAGAAAAATTCTGCCTTGTGTCAGAATCTTAGAGAATACAGAGTAGTTTCTATTCTGTGTATCATTGAAACTCTTTATTGAGCATAGTCAACATCCCAGGACATAAGGAATTCAGCTGAGATGCTCAGCACAGGGTTCTGAACTTCAGCTTTAACAATGGTGAGCTTGAGGTTAAGGCTGTGTGCCAAGAAACTTACCTGTTTTCTTAGCTATACAGTTAGCTGAACAAAAGGGTTTACAGCTCCCTATGAAACTCACCTAGCTCATGTATTTGTGGCTACAGCTACATTATCACAATGTGCACAGATGAGTTCATAACTAAGACCTTTGAGGCTATTGCCTTTAGCCAGTCTACAAAGAGTTCTTTGAGAATGTCAGGTTTTATCTCAGACAATTTCAAAATGGATTCAAGATCTAGAATTTTGGTTGTTCTTAGATTTCAAAGTAGATAGAAAAGTGTTCCAAAACGTCTTCCAGCTTCCACTCCTTGTTTACTTCTTTATTAGATTTTTCCACAACTTCAAGCTTTAAGCAGCTTTTAATTATTTCCTCAGCTTTCCTCGTTCCTTTCAACATACTAGTTGCCAAGTGTCCATATTCAATTTGCCTCCAAATTTAGTTCTTACTCCCTTATGCCTTACCAGTTCCCCAGCTTTTTCATTTATCTTTTCCCCTGAGAATCATTCCTTTGTCACCCCCCATGATATTACAGATATACTTACTGTCTTCAGTTTTGACATCTTCCCACAAAACTGTAATTTCTCCTCTTATTGGAAACCCGCTTTGACTCCCTTCACCTTATTTTGTCACACTTTCCTCATGCTCTACACAGCACCTCAGCAATTCCATACAGATTTTATGCAGGCAGTACCTTCTTGACTTATCTTCTTTGCTTCCCTCCTGTCTGCAAGAGTTCCCTTTACTTTCTGTGACACAGACAGACATTTATTCTCTGTGCTCCTATCCGTGGCTCAGTAAAACCAGTCCTAGTTACTGTTTGCCATTTTTTCCCCACTTTCATCCACACCCCTTTCCTTAACTCATCAATTATATTCTCTGAATTTTTCTCAAAAGAGAGGGATGTTTAACTTTCAGCACCTGCTTTATGGTTCATCTTTTACATCTAGGCCCATCTGCTGTGCATTTACTTTCACAATCTCTAAGTTCCCTTTTCCATCTCCAGTCTTAATATTTTTTTCCATAGAGATCCCATCTCCTGTATTCTACAGGGACTGTGGTGGTCATGGCTTTTTACCAGACTCCCAGGAAAAGTGACTGACTGACACACATCTTGCATATCATATTTGAAAGAGAAACATCATCACCCTCTCTATACCTACTGTAGGCTGCAATTTAGTTAATTAATATGTTTGTCTCCAAACAGTGAGCACTCCAGTTACACTCCTGTTCTCATGAACTGATTATCAATAAGTTACATATTCAAATACTGGACATGTTTTAAAGAACAACAAAAAGTAGCAGGGTGCATTGTGAAATTAAACTTCTGAACTGACAAATCAATAATTTTTTTTTAATTGTGATTTTTTTTTTCCAGCACAGACTTCCTGGGTACAAAGGAAGCATCTTTACTACTGATGGCAATCTTCCTTTTAGCTGTTTTTTATCATGGCCAACAGGTAAGGCAAACATTTGCTTGAACCATTCCCTGTATTTCTTGCAATTACAGGATATGACAATGATTACGCTCAAAATATCAACTGCCTTTTTATTCACTTTGAGGAAATGAGGAATGAGTAAGTAGGGGAAGTAATGGATGAAGTACACTTTGTGCCCAGGTTTACATTTGATGGAAAACAATGTACATTGGCATGTCTTTATCAAGATATAAAGTTCTTTAAGAAAAATACATAACAATTAAGCACTGAACAAATTTGTGATAAGCCTTATAATATTCCAAATGGTTCTTAACATATAAAGATACAAATCTAAGTATACGAAATCACCTAAAGTGAGAATAAGTACTAAGAAAGCACTGAAGAAGTTTAGGTAGAGCAAGGATTAGTCACAATCCAGGCAATACTCTTCAGGATCACAATTCAGAGTGTAAATGTCTGTCTTGTCCAAAAGCCTGGTCTGAAGTGTTTAAGAGTATTTTCCAGCCCAGAGACCCGTTAGCACAGCACAGTCTTTTTCAGGACTATTAATCTTCCTTGTTCCATAAAGCAGGGTGGCTGCACTCAAACTGCCCTTGGAAATGGTCTCTGAGATGCGGTAACTCCTGGGTGTTCTCCCAAATGATTCATAGGGCCACTCTGTCAATTTAACGATAACTAACAGCAGTGCCAAAAATGTCTCCTTGTATTGTTTAATTTCTTATTATAGTGGTAACTTAAAAGTGTCTGTATAAATGTCAACTGAAAAAAGAAAATATAAAAATTTTACCCTGAGCACATAAAGAAAAACTCCCATCAATACTCTGAATTGATGGGAAGCACTGTAAGTCCAATAAAGTTGCCCTACAGCACAGCTTTGCTTCTCACAAACTGCAAAAGTATGTTGAAGAATAAATCTTACCCATACTTCAGCCAATAAATTTCAAGGGTCTCTTGCACTAAGCCTATAATTTAAAATAGTTGTGTTACTGTTACCTGACAGCAGGCTAAATAGACTAATTCCTTACTAGAAATTCAATTTCATCTAGTGTGATGGTTTTAAGACTGTCTTTTTAATTTTTCTTCACAAAGTTCAAGCAGAGAAAGTGAAAGAATATAAATAAATCACTGTTGGGCGTAAGAAAGCCCAACAGTGTCTACAACTACCTGAAGGGAGGTTGCAGCCAGGAGGGGGTTGGTCTCTTCTCCCAGGCAACCAGCACCAGAACAAGAGGACACAGTCTCAAGCTCCGCCAGGGGAGGTTTAGGCTGGAGGTGAGGAGAAAGTTCTTCACAGAGAGAGTGGTTGGCCATTGGAATGTGCTGGGAGTCACCATCCCTGGAGTCACCATGCCTGGAGGTGTTCAAGAGGGGATTGGACGTGGCACTTGGTGCCATGGTTTAGATAGTCATGAGGTTTCGGGTGACAGGTTGGACTCGATGATCTTTGAGGTCTCTTCCAACCTTCTTGATTCTATGATTCTATGAAAGCAAAATAATGATTATTCTAAGCACTTCCATTGGAGAGGTAGAAATGTTTAAGAACTACTACTCAAAACAAAGTTGGAGAGTTGGGCAATCTGGTTCTCAGCTCGGCTTGCTTGGCTTCTGTCTGGCTGCTGCTTCTTTTCTGGCTAAGGATAACACACTGACCTTGACAAGCTAAGTCTAACAACCCATCTGCTTCTTGACTCTCTGCCTTCTGCCAGGGGGGTCTGGGGGGATTCCTTCTGGCTGGGGCGGAGGCCCCTTGGGGGAAGCAAAGGGGGCTTGGTTGTCCTTTTCTGTTGATTGTACATATTTGTAAATGTTGTGAATAGTGTATATTTGTACATATTCGTTGCATTTCATCATAGATTGTAGATTTGCTTGTAAATACAGCTTTCATTTGCTTCCAGACTGAGCTAGCCTGGTTATTGTCTGTGTGGGACAGGGATTTCAGCTCTCGCACTGTTACATCTAGAAACACTTTTTTTTTTTTTTTTAATATAGGCAATACATATTTTAGAGCACTATTTCTCCAAAGTAAACTTGAGAAAAAGTACATGAAAGAAGTGTTGTGGAAAATATTGAGGCTAGACTTATTCTGTCATAAAATGTGTTCATCTACTGCTTTACCTTTTTAATGACTTAAGTAGAACATTTTATATGAACATAAATTATCCCCTGAAAACTTATCAGAATATAATACCCTTTACAGTGTTCTTTTCTAGAAAGACATCTTTATGTTTATACACACAGTATAAACAGCTCATTAACCCTGAATGAAACCTTCTGCCAAGGCTTTAAAAGGGAAGGCTCTGACAATTGCAAAGAGGAAATAAAGCTACCCACAGCAGACTCAGTCCCTCTGATCCCTCCAACTAAATTAGCCCTAAAAAAAAGCCTTAATAAACAGAGGTCAATATCCTTTCTACTTTCATTTAGATTGTAGGTCTGAGTGTAGATCTTGCCTGCACCATATAAATGTTCTGGTGTAGGCAAATGTTGACTGTCTGGTTTCCACCAGCAGCTCCTGTTCCAAACCAATCTGTGAAATTCCTTTAGAACTCCTTGTGAAGCTATAGTCAATGTTGCCTTTTCAGTCAGCTGGTGATAAAAATCAGTTATAATCTGGTATGGGCTCTGTGTTCTGCAGTTAATTTGGGGAATTAATAATCACAAAATGGAAGATCAAAATATTTGAACTAGAAAAGAGAATAATGGTTTATAAAGGCAATAGTACCCAAAAGGCAATGAAATCACTTTTAAATTGCATACAAGTTTTGGAAGTATATATATCAAGCCAGGGTCACATTTAGCTTTTAGGAAGGAAAGCTCCCTGGAGTACAATCAACCTATAATCTCCCTTGCAAGGTGCTTTTCATTTTCTTCTGAACAATTTGCCACTGGTTACTGCTGGTAATGAAAAATGTGAAGATGAATCACTAAACAATGCCTAAATCCCCTCTTAGTCACTCCTGCCCTCTGCAGGCTTGCCCTTTATTTCACCTTGGTGCATAAATTGTATCCCAACCACTTGCTTAATCCCAGCACCGCTTGGCAGATCAGTTGTTACTTTCAATTGTAAAATTCATCTATCTGCTGAGTGATTATTTTCTCTTGGTAGAGCACCTCACAGATATATTTTCCTTTGTAGTTTACTGCACACAGATATATTTCCATCACTTTCAATAAGGCTGTAGCTTAATGAGTCACTCTTGGTGTAACCTACAGTATCATCTGTCTTAAAATTTCCTTAAAACTCTCCTTCAGTGTAATACAACCAAATGTTCTGGCAGTGCTGATCTTGACCATGTGCTTGCACATGGCTTTCAGGCAAGCAATGTGATGTTTCAACGTGTTCCCTGCTTCAGCTAGCAGACAGCTGCCATTTCTAAATATATGACTGCACACGACATACATGGGCACACACAGCTCTGAAAAACATTTGTCTTTGGTTTGTAGTTGAGGGTATTAGGCACTGCCACTGTGCAGGTTTGATTGTGGATTCTGGATCCACAGTATGTCAGGAACAGAATATTTGAGGGGGAATCAAATAACATGTCTTTCTCTGGCTTTTGAAATACTTGAATTTAAATAACTGCATGTACCAACAGTAGAAGTGCCTCATCTTTGTGCCACAGATTTGAAAGTTTTCTTTGGGAGTGTGTTGGGCTTTTATATATAGTTTTGCTGAAGGATACTTATCACTGAGAAGCAAATTACCTGTCTGTGAAAAGTGTTTTGAATGGCCCTTGTGCTATTTTCTCATGAAAGCCATTTCATTTGAAAACACATATGAAAAGGGGAACATACTTATTTCATACCAATACAAATACCTTATCTCCTATCTGATTCCATTATCCAGGCAATAAAGAGGTGTTTAAAAAGAGATTATTTTTTTGACATTTTCTAGCCAATGACCATAGCAGTAGTATGACAAATGCTGTTTTGCCCAAGATTCTTCTATAGACATTTACCGTACACAAAGCAAATAATCTCTTTTTCTGGCAATGAAATCAAATTCTTTCAGAGTTGAAGCTCTTCAGCAGCACTGAAGGCTGTTACATTGCAGGAACAGCCTGCCAGGGTGACAATGCAATGTTTACTATTACCTTGTCAGGCTTTATCTTTGACTTTTTTGTTGTTTTCTTTTTTCTTCTTGGCACTACAGCTTGAATACACAGCAAGGCTGGATTTTCTGTGGCGTGTTCAAGCAAAAGAAGAAATCAATGAAATGAAGGAGCTAAGAGAGCACAATGAAAATATGTTACGGAATATTTTGCCCAGTCACGTTGCCCGTCACTTTCTGGAGAAGGATCGGGATAATGAAGTATGTATCAGCTTTATTTGTGATGTTTTTCTCTAAGTAGCAAAAGAGAAGCAGTTCAGTTAGGAAACTGTTAGAACTTAGCTTTTGGTAGGATTCCTTAAGCAAACGCTGCCAATATTTGGTATCTGATCTACGTGAACAAAAATTCGTGTTTTAAACTAAAGGGTTCTGCGCTTCTAAGACCACACCTGGAGAGATATTTCCCTGTTCAGGCTCATCAGTAGGAGATACATGAATCTACCAGAGCAAGTCTAGTAGTGGAGGGCCACCAAGACGATTAAGGGATTGAGGCATATGACATATGAGGAGAGGCTGAGAGAGTTATGCTCATTCAAATTCAAGAGGAACTGGCTGAAAGAGGATCTCATCATTGTCTTCAACTACCTGATGGATGTTTATAGAGAAGACAGAGCCAAGTTATTCTCCAGTGTGCAAATGGAAGGACAAGAGGTAATTGGACCAAAAAAAATGTATTAGATACAAAGGTAAAAATTAAACAAAATAAAGGTCTCGTTGCATCAGGGCACAGAGATGTTTTGAAATCTCCTGTCCTGGAAATATTCAACACTCAACTGAACAAGGACCCCTGCTTCAAGTGAAAGTGTATTAAATGATCTTCAGAGCTCCCTCCACTCTATGAGTCTATGAAAATCTAGTATTCCTAAATTTAACAGGCATTTAACAGAATTCCTGTGCAACCTTAAAATAGCCCAGTGTTGCAGAAGTATTATTAGAACCCTGGTGGTTATTATGGTAAGAATTGCTGCAATAGGCCTCAGCCTCTCACATCTTCAGACCCAAGAGGACATTTTTGCCATTTCATATTGCCACTGGATTTCCTCTTTGGGGCAGTTAACAAAAAAAAAACCATTTCAGTAACATCATTTGTGGCTGTGTTTTTAAGTGTTTGCAGCACACAGAAAAACTTGGTATTCCCAAAACAGACTTTGAAGAGAGGTTGCTGAAAGGATAAAGGAACATCTAGAATTTGTTCCTGAAAGCAGCAGTAGGTACTTACTCCTTTTCTGAAATAAGGCGAATGCATATTACAAAATTATCTGTGAACAAAGGCTTGTGTGATGAAACCGAAATTTTCTGCTATAACAGTGGAATTGTCTCTCTTACAATGAAGAGGTGACAAATGTTGCAACATTCAGGATGCCAGAGCTGGCATATCTATTCTTTGCACAGCAAGAAGAAATCAAGGCTACTCTTTTCTGACTGTACATTTTGGAAATAGATATAGTCAGGTGAATTAGGCTGCACAATGAAGAATCATTTTGTTCTGAAGATGCGATTTCAAATATCGCCTAGGGAAGCGCAACACAGTGAGAAGCGACAAGAAAAAGCACTTTAGAAACCAGCCTCTTGAGGAATTTTGCACTCTCTGGGTATTCAACAACCAGAAAAACATGGCTTTGCATGTGAAAAAAAATACGTATGAAAGCAACCCTGTTAAAATGCTTCATTACAAAGGAGCAGACCCCAACACCAACCATGAGTGTATCCTGGCATATGTGCATGATGGATTTTCAAGGAATGCATGTCCTCTCTTATACATTCATTCATATACACTCACACCCATAATAGTCTTCAGAAGCAAACAGATGCCTTGTGGATCACAGCTGATGCTTCAATAATTTGCTACTGAATTCAATTCTACCACCCCTGCTTTTTGTAAGGCAGTTCCCAAAGTGACTGTACTTGGGGATGATTTATGCATGAGCTGTCTGTCTGTAATATCTATCAGATTTCAGTACAATCAATCCTGCAGTTCATGTCTGGCCATTAAGTTAATTTTTCTGCTCTCAAAAAATCAATTCCCAAATGTGTACTGTAAAGGTTTTCTCATGGATGTGTTATTTATGTCATGATGCTTCTTACCAAAAACAGAAAAATAAAGCAGCTGAAAGCTCAGACAGTAGTTTTCTATCTTCCTGGTCTGAGTAAATAGTATACCTGAATATATATATGCTTCTCCTAGCATGCATTGTCCAGTCTTCTATAAGCATCCATGTGTGTGTAATGTGTGTATTGCTTTTTTCTGTACCTATGACAGGGAGTAACAGTGTCCTTAGCTTATGGCTTCCAGGAACCCACAGACGTTCTTCAGGGAACGAAAATCTAAGGATAGGAAGGGAATCGGTTGTGATTTTTTTTTGGTTGACATTTGCTTTGCAATGTCTTTGGAAACTAACAGAATTTTCCCACCTTTCCTTTAGGATGTGTTGTTAAAGAGTCTAGGTAAGAAGCAGCATTGTCAGTATAGTAAAATGCAGGGGTGGATTTGAGATGCTCTTCTAGGCAGAAAGAAGAGGAACCTGAGGTGTTCACATCAGGTATATGGTGTCCAGCAGTAAGCCTTTTTATCATGAGACCAAAGCATTAAGATTTCCTAAAGCATACCTTCATGAACATGGTGAAGCAACTAATCCAGGTCAGAATGTCATGAAACAAGCCTCAGAACAGAAATGAAAATATTTATCATTGGGTAAAACTGCAGAAGAGGAAGCTAGGAAAAAATTACACGAATGGGAATGCATATGGTTGTGGTATATTGGCTACCAGAAAAAGCATGCCAGGACTCTGCATGCAGGTGTCTCTCTCCTTGACAATTGTAAAGTTGAAATCAGTTTTGTTCCTAAAAATCTGTGTGAATTCAGAGAAGAACCAAACCCATTTTTGCATATATGGTGACAAAGACCCATCCATAAATAAATTTGTCATTCAGTACCAGAGTGACTTAGGTGAATAACATAAGTGGAAGCTTATCCCAGAGCTACTTTATCCTAATGGTCTCCTCTGTCTGCTCCCTTGTAAGCTGCTTTCTCTTTCTAGTAACTCCATTATCACCTTCACTTCTGTTTCTCTCTCTTTTCAAACCCTAATATCAGGAACTTCTTTCAAAGCCAGGCAACCAAATAGCTCCATAGTTACCCCTGTAGAACCACAGATAGCACAGAATAAGGGCTCTCTGCAAACCTGTGAATAAGCAAGCTTGGAATGAGATGCAGTAGTGTCAAGTATAAATTATGCACTAGAAAATGTGGAAACTGAAAGGTCTCTAACACAGATGTCATATTAGATTCTTTTAAATAGTCCCATCTGTTCCCTGTAAATCAACAAATTTAAAAATATATTGTCAACTGCAAACATTTGTGAGACAGACTGAATAAATAATAATCAGTAAGTTCCTTTTACTTGCCTAAAAGTGACAGTTCTTTGGTATTCACATTTGCAAATGAATCCTTCATTTCTTCAAGTGGTTCCACATATAAATCAAACTGAAAATTTTGATTTCATTTTCACTGGTGTAGCCCCCTGACCTCAGAAGCAGAAAGTGCAGGCTTTCAAAGAAAGGGCTAACCCTGCATATAATCAGTGACAAAAACGTGAGAGCTGTCAGCCTTCTGCTGTTGACCTTGACTAACACTTATTACATTAATGCTAACCTCAGACATTAAGGCATTATGCATAGAGAAAAGAAGAAAACCTATTTTAATTGCAGCCAGTTATGTTCCCTTTCCTATATTAGCACTCATTTTTCTTCACTGTTCTTTTAGGAATTATACTCTCAGTCCTATGATGCTGTTGGTGTGATGTTTGCTTCTATTCCTGGATTTGCTGACTTCTATTCCCAGACTGAGATGAATAACCAAGGAGTAGAATGTCTGCGGTTGCTGAATGAAATCATTGCAGACTTCGATGAGGTAATAACAGCTACTAGAGAAAATCTGGTAGTGTTTCAATGATGAGTTACCACATACCAAATATGTCATCCTATGTTATCAAATTTAGTAACTGTTCTGATTTCAATAATTGTCTGATTATTTTTTTTTTAACCTCAATTACAGTTGCCTACTTTGCTTTTCTGTTCTTATTCTTACCAAACTTTGGTGTGAATGACTTAGTGAGACAGAGATTCAAATCAATAGTTAGTATAAACTAGGGAGATATTTGCAACAGTTCTGGAAAGTAGTGTCTAAAACCAAATAGATAAAGAAGCTGTTTTGAAGACATTGGTTGAATGGACTCAACGAGTGTTACAGTAAAACAGTATCAAGTTAAATGTGAAGCACAAAGTTCAGAAGGAAATATTGGGTAGACAGTGAAAGGTGGTGACATATTAATTCAAGGAACTTGTCTG
Source organism: Indicator indicator (assembly GCF_027791375.1). Taxonomy (NCBI): domain Eukaryota; kingdom Metazoa; phylum Chordata; class Aves; order Piciformes; family Indicatoridae; genus Indicator; species Indicator indicator. The sequence continues at coordinate 16,428,680 of NC_072021.1, read as the reverse complement.
ATCAGTTATGTTATACAGAGGTAAATGAAGCAAATCTGCTTGCTTTCTTGTTTTACTGAGGACTTCAGAGATAAAGCAAAATTTAAAAACAAAATGAAACAAAACCACAACAAAACAACTAAACACTTCAAACAAGCAAAGAAACAAACAAAACCAAAACCCAACAAACGGAAAGAATAGAGAGAAGGAAAATAATTTATGTAAGTATCCTGTCCAGTTAAAAATTCAGAAATGGGTCTGAGGAGATGACAAGATAAACAGGAGAAGTCAGATCTCCAACATTGCTATTTCCAGGTAGAAGCAAGGAAAAACTGGAAATTGAAGTGGAAGCCAGGAGCAAGTTGCATAGCTGGTGTTGTATACTCTGCCAGCTAGTTAGCAAGGAAGCTTAGACATGTGGTACTGTGTCCTGCAATGAGCCCAAGAGGAATTAAGGGGACGAATGATATATACAAAGAGCTTTGAAAAAACTTTGCAGCTAGAAAGGGTGCAAAAGGCCAAAATTTCCAAGCATGGCAAAATTCAACCTATAAACTGCAAGCAGTTTATAAGAGCGTGTAGCTCTTCTGAATTCCCTGAGTGGCAAAAATAGAACGTAAGTCCTCTCTTCTTAAGAGCAAGATTGGTTTTGTGTCCCAGACTGGTCCAGACAGAAAAGGGGAGGAGAAAGGGGGAGATGTTGCTAGTACCATTGGTCTGTGATTCTAGTTTTGGAGAACTTACTTAAAGAGAAAGTGGGAAAAAGACATATTTTTCAGAATTCTGCTGAGCAAAGCAAGATTAGTACTAAACTGGACATCAGGGGAGAAGCAAGAAATCATTGATAAACAGTAAAAAATCCTAACCAATAAACCCATGTTTAATCTGTTTATCTCACAGAAGCATTCAATCCATTTCTATATTATAAATCATCAACTTGAGAAGTGATGAGCATCTTGCCAGCTTAAAATTTAGATGCAGTTCAAGAAAACAAAATTTGTTCCCTCAAAAGGAGCTGGATCTGGATCTAACATCCCACATGAGCTACGTAACCATGGAGCAATTGTCTAAAACAGGAAGGAAAAACTCAAAAAGGTTTGAAAAAAAGATAACATCACTTGCCACTTTGGCTCTCTACTCAAGAAGCACTCAGATTCAGTTTTTGAAAGAAGACAAGGCATATTTAATCTTTGCATCTGGACCAGAATTTTGCCCATAAATTAAGCATACAGAAAATCTTTTTTTTTTTTTTCCAGAAAACTAAAACATTGGCAGAGTTCAGATCTCTCCAAGGTTTAGAATACAGCTGAATGAAGATCTGAGAATCAGTGGCTTTTTATTTAAAATGTATTTAGTTCTACCTCAGTCCTGCTTAAACACCTATCTCTCTTTGAGGATCTAGCCTAGAGTTTTAGGTTGGGGTTGGTTTTTGGCTTGCTTTGAAGAGCAAGTATCCCGAAGGGCTTCACAGGAAGGAAAAGTTGCAAGTGGAAAGTATACAACTGAAAAAAAGCAATGGGAAGGAAAACTATTGTTTTTTCCTTTTTTTTTTTTTAATTATTGCATCTTGAGGAGCAAGTATCTATGGCCTCTGAGTTTTGAAGAATTTATTTTCAATTTACTCCTCTGGTAAAAATTACGTTACCTTCATTTCATAAATGGAAAACAAAGGCACAAAGGTGTAATCGACTTTCCTACATTTTTTGAAAAACAAACTTACCTGTTCCCAAGCCAGTAGCTACAACCTAAATATGAACCCAGATCAGGGTTTTAACTGTCCTTCAATCCTTCTTCATCCTGGGCACTTTCATGGGGAATGTTCATAGTGTACACACAAACAAATAAACAAAACCAACAACAACAACAAAAAAAAAAGACCAGGGTTAAGCTTACCAGACCATGAGACAATGAAATTGAGAGCTTATCCATGTAATTGGTCAGATACTAAAATTAGTAGTGGGAAGCAGAGGAATTCACAGGGCAACCTTGTGCATTTTAGTAGCAAACAAAACTACTCTCCTGTCACTTGCTAAGTTCCTACATTTCTTTCTCTATGGGTGTAAATATCTGCATTTTATCTCTGAGATCTTGCATAGCTGTCAGTATATTTGTTGATTAATAGCTTTAGTTTTCTTCCCAGATCTGATTAATATGACTGTGACTCAAGCTTAATGCAAAGCCCATCGCTATGAATTGATTTCAGATATTTCGTCATGCATGTTCATATAATCTTCACAACAAAATGCCAATGTTGCTGTGTGGCAATTACTGAAGACAGGGTTTTCATCAAAAGCCCTAACACAATATTATGTTCAGGCCCCTAACACCTGCTCTGTAATTAATAAAGGACCTAATTAGGGACTGTATTAAATCCCAGACGTGTTTAGTTGAGTAATAGATATGTTCTTGGTACGAGTAGTAAATGAAATTATGTTATTCCCCATTGACTGCTAACCTACTTCCAGCTTTGTCATGCCATTAGTTTACTCAGTCTAAGCAATCTGAAAGGTGATATGCCAGACAGGACAATTGCAGTGAGTAATCCTACCCATGGAAAATGAACCAGAAGTCATTTCAAGTACGATGTCTCAGGGCCATGTAACTGTTGACTGACACTGCATGATGTCACTTGTTTTTCGTGATGGTTTTTGCCAACAATGCCTACTGTCTCAATAAGCTTTGGAAGCAAAATGCAGATGTTCAGCTTGAGAGCAGAGCAGGTGTATTAGACATGGGAAAACTTTGCTTCTCAGCATCACGTGAACGTCTCTGTAGAGCTACCCAAAGTTAGAAGTTTTACCACAGGAGTGTAAGACATGATGCCATTTGAGATATCCGAGGTGAATTGAGGTGAATACTGCACCATTAGAAAACTTACACTGTTCTGGAGCAAGCCATTGGAGGTTTTTCAGGGAAGTATGCTCTAGATGACTCTGGACATCTATGTTCAGACATCTGAATTGAGTTACTAATCTCAAATCAGATTCTACAGTCTAAATTCTCCCCTTTCCATGCATAGATAATAGTAGTAGGCATAGGGCCCAGAAGATGTTTCTAAATGAAAGCAGTGGTAAAAATTGACCTGCTTTAGAAAATGAATGGTACACAAGAAGGAGATCTGGATTATTTCTTTCTTCTTGTTAGAGTAGCCCCCTTGTTACTACAAAACAGAAGGTTTACAATCCAGATCTGTTATTTTGTTCTTCAGGTAGTGGACCTATCTTAGAGAGACAAAGCCAGTCAAGCAAAAAATAGTGTGTGGTGAAACAGATCCTGCCAACAACTGTGTGGACTACGAGCCCACAGAGGAGTCAGGTTGTGACTGGGTTTTTCTTACAGAGCCAGGGTGAACCCATCCAAAAGTTGGTCTTGGGGAGCAGATGATTGTCTCTTCTCAAAGTACAGCCTTTACTTTTTTTTTTCCCCCTGATGGCTCACAAATATGTTCTCCAAAATTTCCAGGCTTCCTGTTGACTGAGGCATAATGAGAAGTGTTGAAGATTATTTTTTTTTTAATTTGACATGTGGCATCATTATAGAATACAGTTATATATCATTTCTTAATTTGTACCCAAGCAGGAGGTGCTGACAGGAACAGTTCATACATCAAAAAACAAACGCTGCAAATCTACTTTGATAATAACCCATTTTTTTAATGTGACTGTAATCTTAGAGATGCTGCACCTAAAAGACAATATTGGAACATTTCTCCTGAACATTATGAGTCTTGGGGGATTTTTTTTTTTAATGTAATATTCTTTTCAGCCTTTTTAATCTATCGTTTATGTATCTTAGTGATGTTACAGTTGGGATTTGTACTTTAATAAGAGCTCTTTAGTTCATGGGTTCTTCCCCTCCCCTATTTTCTTTATCCTGCAGTGATTTAAACAGTGTTCATGACAACAGATTTTAATATATTAAGTTGCCACAAACAGAGGATGCAGAAGAATGCAGGATCCTGCTTTCAGACTTCACTGATTACTTTGCAAATGTGGGCCACATCCTGGAACGTTACCTTTTGTACTGCTCTGTACATGTTTCATTGCATGTATGTCCCCCAGGGTCTGCCCTCCATATAACCTTGGCTGTATGTGAGACATGGCATTAAGCCATTAGTTGCCTTGCAATCACATTCTAGTGTTTGAAAACGTTCCCTTGACTATCTGGTAAATTAGCAAACCTATTTGAAATGTCATAATAAATAGCAGCTGATTTAGCACTGATTTGGAATATATTTTCCTAATATGAAAATCTGTCATTTTGTCACACAGTGAAGAAAGTAATCAGTAAATAGACCATTATTTGAAGAAGGAAAGAAGCTATCTAACAGACAGGATAAGGCAGGAAGAAAAAAAAAATAGGAATTTAAAAATTAATAAGAAGGGAAATCATAACTTGAGACTATTTCTTATAGCCAATAGGTTCATTCTGTTTTATATAGAATCACTTTAGATATTTATCATGCATTTTAAATTATTGTGCTTCCAGGAACCATCTGGAAATGAAAATATAGGCTATTTTTAACCAAGACCATTTTCTCCCCTTACCCACACACCTGGTGCTCTCAGACTGCTCACAAAAGCACAGCTCCAAGAAATGCTCTTTTTCTTTAAGAAAGCAGTTGGAAGAGCTGCCCTTGTAGGAGGGAATCATAGATAATGGGCTTTTCTGGCAGTTTGAAGAAAAATGAGAAACAGGTCAAGTTTTTGGACTTTCCTCACTTGGAAGAGAGCCATTAACCATATGGCTTTGTATTCCCTGCACACAATGCTGTGCAGCCTCCCATTAGAGACAGATGGTGCAATATCTGTACATGAACAGCAAAGCTTCCAAGACCCTGGCACTCTGGCTGATGTACACTGTGGTTAGTTCAATGGCAGGGGCTATTTCATGTTATGCCTTTGGTATGTTTCTCCCTTTGAATGAAATAATCCCTTTAGTTTTTAATTGACAGGAAATTCAAACCCACAAGTTGGAAAAAGAATGCACACCAGTACATATAAAAAGGGGGGGGAAATGTTTCATTAAATTTTACCTGACCATGGCAAGATTTTTTTTTTCCATTTAAATCCCAGCTAAGTTGAGCCTTTAGAGAAGAAAGTTTGAAATCCCTTTTCCCTGTGAAGTACTTTTTGTTGTTTTGGTTTGGACTTTCTTTTTCTCCCAGGTTAACTCAACCATATTGATACTTAATTTTATTAGATACCATACTGCTTATTGTGAAGTTTCTAGGGCTACTTTGGGATTAACATCAGCTATACATCTTTTCAAAGCCTGTGATAAGGTGATACATGCCCATATCCCACACAAAGCTCTACTGTCATTGACAGAGTTAATTAGTAGAACTCTGCTTAGGTTTCTCAAGAAGTACAAGGTTCCAGCTTCTATTTCATGGAAAGTCCTAAATTAAACTGTGAATATGGACTTGGAATGGAGACAAAACTGACTACTTCACTCGGTACTCTAGTCTCCCTCTTGCAGATTCTCAATCTGACAAGTTCTTTATGCCTACTTAACACCTATAGCTGTCCCAAGTAGATACATGTGTTTACCTCTTCCCATTGATTCCCTGCAGATAAGTGACAAGTCTGATAGTATGAAGTATGAAGCATGGGAGTATGGCATGTGGAAGGACGTAGAAGTTCTTTGGAGGCATCTATCTCCTTCCATTAACTCTGAAAGATAAAGTGGTTGTTTTAAGTGGACTGAACTCCCTTTAACACTGGTTTCATCATCTGGATTGTTGCAGTAGCAGCACTTAATCTGCAAACTGAGTTCCTCCAAAGAAGACTTAACAGTCTTCATTGATCAAGTCTTCTTACCTTCACAAATACATACACAGAGAGTTTGTCTTCACTGATTCTCAGTGATTATACCTCAAGAAATGCAGGACTCATCTGCATTTAAATTAGGCTGGAACATGCATGCCTTATATTATCCAATGTGTGATTTACCAGACAGCTTTACAGAGCACAGCAGAATTTAGCTTGACTGCTTTGTCTGAGCAGATGTTTCAAAGCATCCCAGCTCAGTGTGGTCTGGAACCCAGAATGAACTGTGCACTGTGACCAACAGGAAGATATCATGGTTGGATTCATTTGGATATCTGGAGAAGCATTTTGTACTAAGAATTACAGAAGTAACAGTGGTTTTTTTTTTTTACATGTGTCTTAGTTACTAGGTGAAGAGAGATTTCAAGATATTGAAAAAATTAAAACAATTGGCAGCACATACATGGCCGTGTCAGGATTATCACCTGAAAAACAGGTAAGAGAATAATGTTCTTTAAGAAGCAAATCTTTTGGCATGTCTGACCATTCATATTAGAAAATATCAGTGTTACCTTTATGATGTTCATAAAACTACATTTGGCAAAAGAAAATAGGCATTTGGGCCTTTTGGCAGACAATAGTTGCACTCCTTGATGAATTGAAATGTTATCTTGTACTGAGAACAAGAGCCATATAAATTCTTTCCTCAAATTTACCTTAATAGGAGAGAGGAAAAAGAAAACCTACTTTCAGTCACATTGATGTGAATCTAAAGTAGATCTGTCTGTGTCTTTGGACATAGTCTAAATCACCACTGTAACTCAGACTGGAATCCAGCTGACAGCCTCCAACATCTGTGAATAGAGAGGATCTGTTAACTGAAAGCATACTTATGCAAGTGTAAAGTTGCATTTTTACATTTTATGGTGCAGCTGTATATCTACTGATAGTGCAATAAACTATACGTCAAAAAGATAGCAGACCCATCAGTTCAACCAAAGAACATCACAAAGTCAGAAGCCTACACACTACTCTCACTTTCAAAAGTGCAAACCAAGCTGAGGGAAAAATGAACCACAAATGATACATGCAGTCACAGCTGTAACCCTCAGAGAAGTCAGAGGAGAGAAATTAATTCATAATTACACCCAAGAATGTCCCAGGAAATGGGGTCTCCAAAGGAGTAAGACAAGGGTCTAAAACGCATCCAGCAAGAAGTTGGCTCTTGCTGAAATTTGTCTTGCTTGACAACCAGTGCTTCTTCCCAAAGAACACCACCACAAAAAAAGATGTTCTGCCTCAGATCAATCACAGAGTGGGAATCAGATTCACCCACATTGATTGCAACTGACAGAAAAGCAGGAAACATTATTATGAGCTTTGTAAATGAGAAAATTTCCATTGTGTGTTTAGAATAAAATATGTGGAGTGTAACTAACCAAGCATCTCCCACCTACAGAGCAACAAGTGATTCTGACAGATAGAAATCTGCCAAACTAGACAAGCATGAGATTTTTGTTTGTTCCAACTCAAAATGCTTCTGTGCAGAGATGAGCAAAGAAGGGCTGAACATCAGAGAGGTAGATGATTATAAATATGCAGCTTCTAATCACGTCTTTTGATTCTTGAGGTGGATAAAATTCAAAGGAGGAAAATCTGCACTGCATTTCCAAGACTGATAACTCATTCTTTTTCTTGAACTATAATAGAATAATGGAATGATTATGTATATTTTACATATACTTATCTTCATATATACTCCTCTATCACCTTGTTAGTACCTAAGATATATGGTGGCTAAGGAAAGTTGGCGTGCTGTGGACTGAATGACACTGAGGACAAGGACTGAGCATGGTGTGAACAGAACAGGGTGATGCCAGGGAGATGCTTATATTCAATACTAAACACTCAGTGTGATGAAAATCGCAAAGTTCTGGATTGCATGACCCAGGGAATGGGGCTGGCAATGCTTTGTTCCTATGGAAAGGAAATTTGTTTGATGAAAGGATTACCTGGCTTTAGAACAGCTGAGATGACATCATACCACTGTTGGGCCAGAACCAACAAGCTCTTCCTTACTCTACTGCATACTCAGAGAAAGAGTTAAGGGGTTCCCTGTCCTCCCTTCAAAGTCTCTGCCCCATTATCTAGTCTGTTGGTGCTGTGGAAAGACTAAAACCATCTCCTGGTCCCCATCTGAATGTTGATTGCCTGTAGGAATGGAAATGGAAAGGAAGGGGCAGGGAGTTAAGTGCTCTAAGCAGAGGCAATTAGTAAGCTACAGAACAGCCTTTCCTCTCCCACTTAACTTGTCTCAGGTTGCCTGTCTTGTCATGTTGCTCCTGTCACTATTTCATCCCTGAGCACACTGAAATATTGCTTTTCCTGGGTGACAGGAGAGTTACAGCCTTGCATCTGAGCTATCTCAATCCTCCCTATACTTTCTTTCTCAGCCTTAGATAGATTTCACATGCCTTATTAATTCATATGATTGCCTGTCAGATTATTGACAGGAAATTACTTTCTTTGGTAGTTCATGCTGTTTCTCTGTATCCAGGTACACAAGTCTTGTAATATAAATGGGAGGTATTACCACTAATAATATCCTGCCTCTCTTGAATCTAGTGTGTTGAGACTGTTCTTACAAATTCCAAATTCAGATACCTGGCATTTGGTAGGGATGGGTGGGAGCTGGGAAGATGCAAAACTTCTCTCACATACTGGTTTGTAACTTACTCCTCAGCAATGTGAAGACAAATGGGGGCATTTGTGTGCTCTGGCCGACTTCTCCATAGCTTTGAATGAAAGCATACAGGAGATCAACAAGCATTCATTTAACAACTTTGAGCTCCGTATTGGTAAGCATAATTAAACATGAGAATTAAAATGGGGGTTTGTCTGCAAGGATCCAATGCTCTAAACAAGTCCCAGGAGCATTGCAAGGGCATATACAGTTTAAGAGACTCCAAATACTGTATCTTCTGTTTTCAAACTGTCATCCCAGGCAACGTTAGAAATAAGAACTACTCCATTTTCAGAACATGAGCCTGGATTTGAGGACTGCAGAACCACACAGCCTAAGGGATAATCAGATGCTGGGGACAAGATTACAGGAACCTTCTCTGATCATTTTGTTGGGCAGCAGCTGGCTTGTTTCAGAGGAGCTTCCTGAAATTCCTTTGATGCCTGCTTTCATTTTCTTTGTTATTTTCAGAGAAGGAACGAACTGGACAATCAAATTAAATATTAGCATGTTTTAGTTAATTGTGAATAAGTAAACTGGGCAGTAAAGACCTAACCCCAAGCTTGGTACTGGCTTGTACACTCTCTAATTAATCTCCTTGTTTTAGATTCTTCTTCAGTAAACAGGTCCTAAACTCTGTGTCTTAATACTTTGGTTTTGCACAAAAATTGAATTCTAGTTCAGATCTGACCAGTGGCAGCTGCTGTGAATTGCTGTGATAGGGAACCCTTTATCCTAGGATGGGATACCCTGGATGGGACACAAAAAGTGGGTCTGACTACATGGCACATAGTAGGAGTAAATCTGAGGGCTTCTCACAATTACTTGTTCACTGGCCAAAACCAAAAAACACCTAGAAGAAATACATCCTTTACAGACAACCCTGCCCTAACAAAGGTGAAGTATATTCACCAGTCACAGGATGGAAGGCCACAGCAGGGCTATCCATGATCTGCACTTCCTAACGTTTAGAACAGAAAAATTTCAGTTCCCAAGGTTTCTTAGGGAACATGTATCCACTTTCAGTAACTACGGATCACTTGCAAAAATTTCATGGAGCATGACTGCAACAGTATCTGGAAATCATTTTGATCATCAATTTTAAAAAAATACTAAAAAAAAAGAAAAACTAAGATACTTTTTTCATCCTTTCACAGTTACTGAATGCGTGCTTAAATCAATGCTGTAGAAAAATAGTCTCTTCTATATTACTGCTTGTTTTGAATTTATGCAACAACCTGGCAAGGTCCATTCTTTCAATAACTCCATAGAATACTTTATTATTTTCACTTCAAGGAACATAAGAATGTAATTTCTTGACTTTATAGTACTGACAAGGTTGCCTTCAAGTGTAAACTCAGACAGATCTTTCCTACTCCATAAGAATCGGTTTGCAGGATGTTTGGTAATAGTGTGCAGAATACAGATGAATCACAAGTACTGTGGTTCCACTGAGACTGGTATCATGTAAAATAACTGTGTGGCTATCATTTTGATATTTTCTAGCTTTGCTGGCTTTTTTTCCTTCCCTTACTTTCTTTGTATATACTCCTCCTCCTTAAGCTTAGTGATGTGTCTATGAACCAGGCTTCATCTGGTTCTTAAGTGCAAATATGATTTTCAGCCATTCTTCTCTAACTGGCTATTTCTTCTCTTTTTTTTTTTTTTTCTTTTCTTTCTTTTTTTTTTTTTTCCTTTTTAATTTCCTTTTTATTTAATAGGGATTAGCCATGGCTCCGTTGTAGCAGGAGTTATCGGTGCTAAGAAACCCCAATATGATATCTGGGGCAAAACAGTTAATTTAGCAAGTCGAATGGACAGCACAGGTGTTAGTGACAGAATACAAGTGCCTGAAGAAACGTATCTGATCCTGAAGGACCGGGGATTTGCCTTCGACTACCGAGGAGAGATTTACGTCAAAGGTATCAGTGAACAGGAAGGAAAAATCAAAACATATTTTCTTCTAGGAAGAGTCCAACCAAATCCTTTAATCTTGCAACCAAGAAAACTGACTGGACAGTATTCGTTAGCAGCTGTTGTATTAGGACTTGTACAGTCTCTTAACAGGCAAAAACAGAAGCAAATCCTTAATGAGAACAATAATTCTGGAATCATGAAAGGACATTATAACCGGAGGACTTTGCTCACTCCTGGTGGATCTGAGGCAGCAGCCCAGGCAGAGGGGGCTGACAAAACTGAATTGCCATAATCAGCATTTCATTTGTGTTCTTTTTTTTTTTTAATTTCTTTTATATATAAAAATAAATATACCAATAAAAAAGGTTTAATTTTTTTTAGAAGAAGTGTGATTATTTTCTGGTGTGGTATTTCAGTAAGATTCAAATTTCTACATTTTAACAAATGGGGCCAGCATCTTTCCCTACAGTTGTGATTAGCCTCAGAATGTCCAGACATAGTAGCTGTAGGCTACCACTCTGCTGTGGAGAAAGGGACAAGAATAGACCTCTGATTGGAGAGGTTTGGAACAAAAATTGTGTAGGGAGTTAGCGATGGGGAGAGAAAGGAATGGTGTCAGCACTTCACAGGTGAAAGCAAAGACATAAGGAAATTGAGTAGATTTTACTCACCTTTAGTTGCCTTCGAGTGCAGGTATATACATCAAAGCTGGTCTCCATAACATCCAGGGAAAAGCCAATCAATACAACCAAAGGATTTTAAGGTGTGCTATCTGCCCAGATGTGGGGATCTGGGAGACAGGAGAGATGAATCTTGCCCTACTGATTCCATTGAGTGGCTGTGGGCTTTTATAATAAGGTGCCCTCCTCATGAGTGACTGCACTGTAAATATATAAATTATTATATATTGGTATCCATCTAACATCTTGCATCCAAGCCAGGAGGTTGAGGCTCTCCTGTAGGCACTACATCACATCTGTCAGTCCTGTTTGGAAGGCTCAGATTAGCTATGGTATCTTGAGCAGCATAAAACACTTATGAACAGAATTACACCTTGAATGACATGTCTGGAGTATACAGATGAATCTATTGTCCAGTCAAGGAACTTACTGAATTTACTGGAGCCAGTGTGTAGAGCTTAGCTCTAACCCCATCACCAGTCTGATTTCTCAGCAAAACAACAACAAAAAATATTTGTCTGAGCTGTAAAATGAGTATATGCTGAAATTCAGCTCACCACTAAACTCTTGCTCAGCTGACCCAAAAAGAGGAGAGGGCAGGACTGAGAACACCCCAAATTACTTGTGTGCCAGAACAGAGACAGTCCTGACAGGATGTTACAAAGGCACATCAAGGTGTTACAAGCCTTACATCAAAAGGGGGATAACTTTGAGGGAATAGCTGATCAGCTTTGCCTTGGAAACAGTAAATATATAGCACATGTTCCTATATGCATCGGTGCCACGATTCATACTGAGCTATAAAGTGCACTTGATGAACCTCTCATCAAGTCTGTATGCTCAAAGGCTCTGGTTTTGTCTCAGTAAATATTATCTTTAAAGTATATCCCACAGCAATCCCCAGATGAAAGATCTCACACAACCAATACAGTGCTATGTACAGAGTCTTTGTAAATCCAGGCCTCGCTTTGAGCAGAATGCTATGTAGTCCTTAATGAAAACTGGGGTTTCTTGGGAGCATCACCACTGGATCAGCCACATCAAGCTAATATGACTAGGAAAACTTGATTCCTACACTTTATAACACTCTGCTGTCTACTAAAAGTAAAGAAACAAAATATGAAATTGCTTCATCCTAGTAAGGCAAAATCAATGCTGTTCATTGCAAAATAACCTGATGAATGGCTTTGTGAGGTGAAATTTAATCAGCTGAGTGCCATCTGCAGAAACAGAAAATAATAAAAATTACCAAGTAAATTCCACAGAAGATTGTATCACTGAATGATGGGACTGAACACAGAGCCTGAAATGTTACACCCAGTAACTGAGGACATTAAAAATTGATCACTCCTTTGAATCTCCACAAATACCAGTTTTCCACACGAGGAAAGTTGATCCCCTCAACTTAACCCATGCTGCCACTGATACTGTAGGAGATGAAGACAGAGAAGGGCCAGCACCTGAAGCAGTTAAATTAATTTCACATTTACAGTGCTATTTACAGCACTAAAGAAGGAAGTCAGTGCTGGTGTAAGTAGCTCATTGACTGCTGTCCTCTCCTTCACAGCTTATTTTTACACTGGATGGGTTCATTTCTGGTTCTCCAAACATTTAATTCTTGCTAAAATCCCAGCTGAACTGTTTTCTAATTCTCACCACTGCTGCCAGCCTCTGTGATGACAATTAGCAGTGAGTGAAAGGTGTTAAATAGATAACAGGATTGGCAACTAGAGCTGTGAGGGCAACTTCAGTGTCCCTTAGCAGGAGCACAAATCTCCTGCTTTTTATCATGGACATGGATGACTGTCTGTGTTATCCCTCTCCAAAACCCCATTAGCATAATGGCATTCCCAAGCAAATTTTTTTGCTAATGAAGCATGAGTCTGTGTTGACCAGATAAAGAGTTTGCTAAACCAGGTCATTGGTATGAATTCTTTAGTGAGGGGTTTCACCTGTGACTACCACAGGTAAATCCCTACTTGGGACTATTTATCTACACTATATTGCTATTTGTCACCCCAGTGATTCCACTGGTTGTTCTTCATCCAGGTGTGATGACCTTAAAGGTTTCACAATGTTTGTCATTGTAGCACCTGTTTTCAGTGGAGCAGTAGCTACTATTTATGCTTTCAGTTTTCTTATTTTACTCCATGACATCATGGACCATTAGAGTGTTCAGCTTTCCCTCACAAGACTGTCTTCTGGGTCTCTTGCTCATACAGAATAGAATTGCTTGTACAGGGAGGACCTAGAGAGCCAAAACATCTGGTTAATGTCATTTGACACATGCATTCTAGGGTTAATAAAGGTAAATTGCCTTGATATTGGAACTCTTTGGCTAAACTAGCTAGTCAATATTGAGAACTTTTCAAGGTTTTTCCCATTAAGAGAAGAAAGCCTTGGCAGAGACTGGCTATGCTCTCTGATTTCACCTTAATTTTGTGAAATTAATACAAACGTGCACTACAGAAACAAACAGCAGACAGATGCTGGCTTAGAAATTTGTACCTTGGTCGCTCCAACAATCTCCATACCATAAGCTCTGCTGTCTTAAATGTTTTCTAAACAAACAGAATGAGATACACAGCTTTTTTCTCTGAAAGGCAGCATACAATCAACTACATCAAGAAGTGCTCATTCTTAATCATTAAAGCAGATGAAATATTGACAATCTGGACAATAATTCTGAACCAAAATCTTTACTCAGAAATATTCCAACTGTACACTTGCAACCATTAATCCTATATTCTAGCAAAGACCATTTCTGTGGCAAGAGAGCTCATTTGCAGTATGGTGAAAAGGTTTTAGTATTGATTTATTTATGCCATTCACCCATTATCTATCCAGAACTCCACTGATACCTGTCAAGGTATCTATGCTTACCTCACATTAAGATTCAAGTCAGAACAGAGCTTACCTGTGCTGAGAACAGTGTGACAGGTGCGGTATCTAAATTTAGAGTGATGTGTTGAGGGGGAAAAAAGCAATTAAATAAAATATCCCCTGCACAGAGGGGGAAAATATCATTCACTGGCCTCAGCTTTAATTCATTCCTCAGCTTTAATTCATTCCTGATTACTTAATAGTCATTTTGAGAACCACAGCAAAAGAACCATCTCATCTAATCCTTCTGTCATTAGCAGAACTTCATCTGCCTTTCCTAAGTGCAACAGGAGTCGAGGAGTTTATACAAATACACAGCACAGCAAAGGTGGCTAATAGCCACACATCTCATCGCTGTCAAGCTGCCATGCAGTGAGCATAGAGCCTGCTCCAGTGCTGACTTGGTGAACACGCAGTGAAATGATCACAGGAGCAGGAAATAACCACATTAACCATCGTCAGTGGTACATGGTAAGCATTATAATTGCACAGTCAACTTATTAACCTCCTCATCAATCTTTCTTCTGTTGCTCAGTGGCAGCAATGCTATTAAGCATTTGTGGTTTCCCTAGCTTTGTGCTTTGCTGGAGGAGGGGAAAAAATATGACAGCAGACAGAAGGGAAAGGGTGGAAATTCAATATGCATATGTCTGGGTACGTGAAACTTGCTGCAGTTCAGTTAGTGTTTAAGGAATGCTCTCATGATGATGGGAACTTAAACAAGGTCAAACTAGTAATAAAGCACACACTTTTGACAGGAAATGTGATTAACCACTGAACAAATCACTATGAAGAACTGTGAATTTATTGTCTCTTAAAGAGTACAAAACAAGATTATAGAGACCTTTGTGGAAATTATGCTTCATTCAAATACAAGTGCCTGAGTCCCCTGATAAGGTAAAACTGAGGCTTTCTACAATACGTAAAATTCTGACAGGCACTATCTCCTCACCACTGAAATAAACAACCAGAACAGAAGAGTGCAGTCCTGGGGATGTTTCATGGCTCTTGCTAGTACAACTGAAGATGAGGAAGGCAAATCTTTTCCATTTCATGCATCGATTCAGATTTCAGAAAACACATAACACATTCCCTTTGTGGAAGGCATTAGCTACTCAGTTTTCTGAACACTTATATAACTGCTTCATTGATGTTAGCAAAAAAATCTGTAGTCAAGCATCAGGAAAGAAATTTAATTACTTCTGAATGCATTCCACTATTGCCACCCCACCACATCTCACTGTGCTATTTCTCTTTACAAGATTTGGTGTTCAGAGCAATAACTCCCCATTGCATTTGCTCTAAGTAAGGGCTGTGAGATCCACTGGGGAAGAGCATTTGTTTCATAACAGGACTCTGCTCACAGAGGATTTAGAGAGGATTTAGGAAAGATGTTGAATTGCTGGAGCATGTCCAGAGAAGGGCAACGAGGCTGGTGAGAGGCCTTGAGCACAAGCCCTATGAGGAGAGGCTGAGGGAGCTGGGACTGTTTAGCCTGGAGAAGAGGAGGCTCAGGGGTGACCTCATTGCTGTCTACAACTACCTGAAGGGAGGTTGTAGCCAGGAGGGGGTTGGTCTCTTCTCCCAGGCAACCAGCACCAGAACAAGAGGACACAGTCTCAAGCTGTGCCAGGGGAGGTTTAGGCTGGAGGTGAGGAGAAAGTTCTTCACAGAGAGAGTGGTTGGCCATTGGAATGTGCTGCCCAGGGAGGTGGTGGAGTCACCATCCCTGGAGGTGTTCAAGAGGGGATTGGACGTGGCACTTGGTGCCATGGTTTAGATAGGCATGAGGTGTAGGGTGACAGGTTGGACTCGATGATCCTTGAGGTCTCTTCCAACCTTCTTGATTCTATTCTATTCTATTCTATTCTATTCTATTCTATTCTATTCTATTCTATTCTATTCTATTCTATTCTATTCTATTCTATTCTATTCTATTCTATTCTATTCTATTCTATTCTATTCTATTCTATTCTATTCTATTCTATTCTATCTTTGTGGTAGTTGAATTGTATGACCCTACAATGAGGATGTTGGCATTTTAGCTGAGAACTGAAAATGTTGCCTTGAGTTAAACAGATAAAAACTTCACTACAAGAGTTTGTTGTTTTGTTTTGTTTTGTTTTGTATTTTTATCAAGATGAATCCCTGTCATTTTATATAAGCATATGGTATTACAAATGTAAGATGCCCAGCCTGACAAGGCTTTTGGAGGCTTTTGATGCACAAAAACAAAAGCCACTTTTGATTTATAAACACAGGATGCAGTAAAAGAAGAATGGAAATAAAAGCTTCCTCTGAAGTTGTGGAGGGAAGAAAAAGAGGCATGCTAAATGCTCACGAGGTATCTTCCAAATAACCCAATTGCCTCTATGCAATGTGTAATTCAGGATGCATTTCTCAAACTCCTCACAGGCTGACAAGAAGCAATTTTTCCCCCTTCCGTTCATAAACTGCACCCTTACCTAATTCTGTCAGCAAGACAAGGGCAAGTCCTAATATCTCACTTGGATTAGCAGTTTCCACCAAACGACAGAGGCAAGAGATTTTTATTGGAAAGTAACAATGACAAGGCAGAATAAAAGGCTGTGCTGCTTTGAATTATTAATAGTGTATCACCGCAGTGCACATACCAATCACACTGTTCTCTTTTCTGGTGCCTCAGGAGAAAGGAATATAGTTTCCAGCATACGTCAAAGGTTATTTTGGGAAGTAATTTTCAACAGCATCTAAATGGAGAGAGGACTGTTAAGTGCTCCTAAACCCCTCAGGTTCTTCTAAAATAAAATTTGAAAAAAAAAAAAGAAAAATAAAAATTATATAAGCATATAATTGAGTCTGAATGGCCATTCACTGTGATTTCCTTCTGCTGGTGGTCTTTATGTAGCTTATCCCACAGATTCTGATGTTTGGTCTTTTCTTAATGCATCTAACAAGTTTGAATGGTATTTCTGAGGTGGAAGGGCAGCTTTCCTGAACACCTACTGTGTATGTCTTGAAATCATTGAGACTCATGGGAAACACCAGTGCTGGGTCCTGTGCTTCGGTCACACCAACCCCATGCAACTTGCCCCACTCCTGGGGAAGAGTGGCTGGAAATCTACCCAGTAGAGAAAGACCTGGGGGTGTTGACCAACATCCAGCTGAACATGAGCCAGGAGTGTGATCAGATAGCCAAGAAAGCAAACAGCATCTTGGCCTATATCAGGAACAGTGTGACCAGAAGGAGGAAGGAAACAATTCTCCCTCTATACTTAGCATTGGTGAGGACACACCTTGAATACCGTGTTCAGTTTTGGGCCTCTCAGTGCAGGAAAGACATTGAGGTCCTGGAACAGGTCCAGTGAAGGGCAATAAAGGTGGTGAAGGGTCTGGAGAACAAGTCTTATGAGGAGTGTGTGAGGGAACTAAGATTGATTGGTCTGGAGAAACAAGGCTGAGGAGAGGTCTTATTGCTCTCTATAACTACCTGTAAGGATGTCATAGATACCTGGGTGTCAGTTTCTTCTCCCTAGCAACAAGTGATAGAATGAAAAGAAACAGTCTCCAGTTGCACAAGGGGAGGCTGAATATAAGAAGGAGTTCTTTCACTGAAAGGGCTCCCAAACACTGACCTTTGCTGTAGCAGTTGGCTGCATCACATCAAGTTTGGTGCTGAAACACTAATATCCATATCTTATAAAATGAATTTAGCAAATGAAACTTCCCACACTTGGCATTAACTGAAATTTTAGTGTTCTAAAGTTCTATTACAATTCAATGTAAATTCTTCCATTGGCTTTGGCAAGACAACTGGCCCCATGTTCAAAATGACAGAAACTACAAAAAGCCACAGGTGCAGGGGTAGCAAGCATGTAAAACTGCATGCACAACATAACATGCATATGGACAAAACAGGCTTAGACCTGCATGTGTGAAACAAGCTCACATGAAACCAAGATGCTTCTAAGTTTCATCTCATATCTCATTTTTAAGTCAACAAAGGCCAAAACACCTAAAATGGGGAGGGATGGGGAGAGCAGGGAGAAGGAGAAGAAAAAAAAAAGAGATAATACAAGCTCTTTTTGGAGGCAGGGAGCTTAGGGGAAAAAAATAAGCAGAGAGTTTCAAAAGAATCATCTTTAAAACGGCTCTGCGAAAAATGCTGACAACTGCAGTCTAATTCAGCTGAAAATCTCTCGTTCTGCTTCCAGAGGAAAGGAACTAGCATTAGAAACCCTTCCAGTATTTTCTGAGAGATCCATTTACTGTGTAATCATTGTTTAGATAGCTATGAATAACGAATAACATTCCCTCTTTCTTGCTTTCCTGTGACACCCTTAAATAGCACTCACTCTTTTACCAGCACAGAATGCCAATGTGAAGAAAGGTCAGCTCCTTTCAATTCTCTACAGGGCATTATTCTTTCAAAAGGATCTCTTAACTCAGAGAGGGCCTCTGACAAACAAGCATCAGATGCTCTTTTTACACTCAGCACCCTTTGCCTGGAACAAGGAAGGCAGATATGTCCAAAAATATAAGGCTACTGTGTCTATAGCTGAGCAAAAAGTTTAGAGCACAAATTAAGTGCATGGAAATCACCTGGCTTGGATCAAAAATCACATCCATTTCCAAGAAGGTCACAGAATATTTCTGAAGTTTTCAAGTCAGCTGTAGGGCTCTAACCTAGAAAGGTTTGTCATATCAGTTGTGAAATGTGTGGGTTTGATGGTGTCATGTTTTCAAAGAATCAGGAATTGAAATGAAAAAGAGTGGGACAGGGAGAACAGATGGACTTTCGTATCCCGATTTCTTCCTGGAAATCCCCAGCATTTCCTGTGTTTCCTTCAACCTGGGACAGGGATTTCTATACATCATCCAGATGTGCCATAAAGAATTAAATGAAAGTAACAGTGATCAATAATACACAGGACATGTTCAATAATTCCTAAGCTTTATAGAACTGCAGCTATCCAATATACATATATCTACCTGCATGTCTAACAGAAAAGTGCCGCAGTCAGTAATCAACAGAGCCATGCTCTGGCTGCACAGTCAAATTGTTGCTCCCCACAAAAATTCCAGTTGCCATTGAACTGGTGCCGGCTGATAACCACTGGCAGTTGTAAAGTAAAGCCTGCCAGTTTAAAACAACCTTCATGACATTTTGCAGCCCAAGAAGTTCTAGGACACCTGTGTCTCTGATCAGGGGAACATAGCCTGAGACCTAGCCCAATTCTGTGAATGCCATCAGCCATTGGGTAGCCATTTCAATCAGATGAGAGAAATAAAAGCTGATTGGTAGCCTCACCTGATGTAAAACATAATGCAGCACTTTCTAATGTTAAAATGAAAGGGTAATATTAAAAACTCTTTTCTACTGGAGTTACTGTAGTAGGAAATACTGATAAATCTATGCATAGTATTCTCCAAAACATTACCTCCCAAGAATAAAATGCAAGGTTGAAGCTGTTTGGCTAATTCGTTCTACACTATTTTTGTATTTTGGCCACAACAACCCCAAGCAGCGCTACAGGCTGGGGACAGAGTGGCTGGAGAGCAGCCAGACAGAAAGGGACCTGGGGGTGCTGGTCAATAGTAGGCTGAACATGAGCCAGCAGTGTGTCCAGGTGGCCAGGAGAGCCAATGGCATCCTGGCCTGTATCAGGAATAGTGTAGCCAGCAGAACAAGGGAGGTTATTCTTCCCCTGTACTCAGCCCTGGTCAGGCCACACCTTGAGTACTGTGTCCAGTTCTGGGCTCCTCAATTCAAGAGAGATGTTGAGGTACTGGAACGTGTCCAGAGAAGAGTAACTAAGCTGGTGAGGGGCCTGGAACACAAACCCTATGAGGAGAGGCTGAGGGAGCTGGGATTGTTTAGCCTGGTGAAGAGGAGGCTCAGGGGTGACCTCATTGATGTCTACAACTACCTGAAGGGAGGTTGCAGCCAGGTGGGGCTTGGTCTCTTCTCCCAGGCAACCAGCAGCAGAACAAGAGGACACAGTCTCAAGTTGTGCCAGGGGAGGTATAGGCTGGATATTAGGAGGAAGTTCTTCACAGAGAGAGTGATTGCCCATTGGAATGGGCTTCCCAGGGAGGTGGTGGAGTCAACATCGCTGGAGACGTTCAAGAGGAGACTGGAATGAGGCACTTAGTGCCATGGTCTAGTTGGTTGCTTAGGGCTGGGTGATCGGTTGGACTGGATGATCTTGGAGGTCTCTTCCAACCTTCTTGATTCTATGATTCAATGATTCTATATTGACTTGTAATAGAGTCTCTAGCCAAGATCAGAATCCCACTTTGTTCTCCTCCTCATGCTGTAAAAGGAGTTACTTTTCTCTTCTGTGCCCCCGGAAATGTTATCAGACACAGGTCCAGGTGCCATCACACCGCGAAGGAGAGGGAAGTATTCAGCAGTGCTCTTGCACAACTAACGTCTCCTGTTAGGTGCTGGCACCCTAGAAGGAACTGATGAAGAAAGGTTTCCTTGGTACCCTTCATCTCCATCCCTGCACACACATCTAGCATGGTGAGGTTACACAAGACTCCCTGAGTGGGCCTCAGGCTGTGTTAATCACTTTACAGGCTACTTCTGAAAATATGAGTTTAGTGACAACTTTGAAGGGTTTACTGCTGAAACAGACAAACAGAATGAATAGGGAAATAAATTAAAAGCCCTAAGCAGTAGAGGGATTTGTTTGATGCTTCTTGCCTTGTTTTGTCAGTACAAATTGCACTTCAGGTCCTTAACCCTAACCTAGACCTGAAGAATGGGTTCTATCACTTCAGATAACACACAAGGTTTTTGCAGGCTGCTTTGTTGACCTGCCTGCACATATCTGTCAAACTTTTATTTCTCCCCATAAACAAACTCTCGTAGAAGAGTTCCCGCCTGAGAAGTTTAATCCTCTTAGAGGCTCAAAAGAGACTCACATGGATTTTCGCCTGTTTTCTGTCATTGTTAGAGGATTTGATTGATTCTTTCATTATTCTTCCAGCTCAAAATAAGGGAGAGTGCCATTTTGATGGAGAGATGCACATTGGATTGAAAAACTCTCCCAGTTCATCCATCTGCTAGAGCTCTGGAGAGTTGTGCAGTGCTTACTATTTCAGATGTTCAGTCTAACACAGAAAATATTTTGCTTTCCCTTTCTGACGGTGTTAAAGCAAGTGCATGCTTCTATACCCTGTCTGTTTCTCGTTTGGTGTTAACCTTGGCTTGTCCAGAGTATTTCCTGCTTTAGAATAAATTCAGTGGTGATTCCTGCAACTCCAGAGGGACAGGATCATGCACTCCATCTTAGCAAACCATAGTAGAAGCATAATACAAACACCACAGAAAGACATAATGCCCTTGTGCCAGGCAGATGTGCTGTGAAAACATTTGCACAGCTGCAAGCAGGTCCCTGGCAGGGCCTAGTCTGCTGCTCACAGCAGTGTATAAAGTGTGATGCTCCACAGATAATGTTGGAGCTTGTCAGTCTTGAGTAGCAGCAGGCAGGACACAGTGGTTAGCACTTCTAATTTGAGTCTGAGGAGAATGGCTTTATCAGGAAATCAGAAATAGGTCAATTTGCTGTAAAAAGAAAAAAAAAATTGAGAAGGGACAAAGGCATACACAGGAAACAACCTTTTTTAGGATAACCTTTCAGACAGCCAAAGCTGCCCCAGTCCCAGTTAAAACACTGGCTGTGTATGTGGCATCTGCCACAGACAACAGAGGGAACACCAGTTCATTTCTCCATGCAAGAAGTTTGGAGCATGTTGGTGTTTCCCCTGGGGCAGATGCTCAGGTTGCTTTTCTGTCAATCAGGAACATGGTGTAGAGATGCCCAGGTCTTGTGCCCAGAACAAACAGCTGTTGGGCATCATTCAAATTGATAGTTAATCTGTGTCCTCAGCCTCAGCTAAATCGTACTGCCTGTAGTTACATTTGTGACTTGCTGCTCTTCATGTCTTGTTCTATCACATTCATTGGAAGCAAGCAACAACAGCCTGTCTTTGATCCCTCCTATTTGTGTTCTGGTCTCATCCAGAGCACACCTTGTCTTATGTGCAATACATCAGTGATAGCAGAAAACATCACCATCCTGAGGCAATAGAATGACTGAGATTTGAGTCTGCATCCAAGCTCTAACACAGCCCTTGGAAAGATGTCTTCACTCTCCTACGAAATTTTTCTTCTCTGCCTTCTGTTTGTCATCGGTTTAGAAGTGGAAACATTTAAAATGGAGAAAAGTCCACAAGATGCAGCACAGAATCACCTCTTTGACTAAATCTCTATTTGCATTCAGCACAACCACTCCCCCAGAATAGCTCTAGGTAAGGCTGCTGAACAACAGAAAAAACCCACACTCAAATCAGGATTCTTTTCTTACTTAGCTGGAATCTTGGGATAAGCCAGTCATGAGTTAGTTTTGCTGTTACCCTTCCCATTTTTTGTCAGTGCTTTCTCAGGCAGAGTGATTTAGAAAGGGAGGGAGGGAACTGAGGGAAAACACTTAAATCCTGCAAGTAGAGAGCAATTAGCACTAGAGATGAGAATGCTGAAGCCCAGGAGACCCTGTTTAGCTGCCATGCTGTTACCACAAGACTGGGAGCATATTTGAAGGTAATAGCAAGTAACTTCATTAAGCTCTCAATGGATTGGGAAGCTTGGAGAGCATTTAAAAAAAAAAAAAAAGAAGAAGAAGAAAGAAAAAAGTGTCTGTTCCTCTCAGTGGGTGACTTTCTACATGCTCTCCTAGTTCCCACACAACGGGATTTTCAGGACCTTATTAAACACAGTAGGAAACTTAAATGCATAAATGTCCTTGAGTGATTTTGCCTCTTCTTCTGGTAACTATTTTCCTTTGCTGCCCTCTTGTGGGATAACAAACAAAACGTCCATTCAGAACAAAAATCAAAGGCTTCATTCACCAAAATGTGTTCTGACCTAAATTCACCTAACGTGGAGACAGAT
This sequence comes from Indicator indicator, assembly GCF_027791375.1. Classification (NCBI taxonomy): domain Eukaryota; kingdom Metazoa; phylum Chordata; class Aves; order Piciformes; family Indicatoridae; genus Indicator; species Indicator indicator. Next base: position 16,405,766 of record NC_072021.1, on the reverse strand, counting down.
CTTTGTGAAAAAAGCTTGGGCTTTTTCACAGAGTTTTTTCACGAGAGGAGATATTCTTTTAGTGCCAGTCTCTGTATGTAAAACAGATCAAATGTGAAATACCCAGGTTGTAATAGATCACAGCATCACAGGATGTCAGGGGTTGAGAAGGGACCCGAAGAGATCATGGAGTCCAATCCCCCTGGGCCAAGTGAAATCAGCAGGAAAAAATTTTTCCATGAATGAGCTGGGTGGGAATACACATATATGCATGTATACAAGATCTACTTACATATACTGTATGCAGCAGTATTGTGTAAATGTATACATATGTATATATGTAGAAAGTACAATATACATAGGAGATTACTTTGTATAGCTGAAGCAGAATTCTCATTCTTACCAGCATGATTTCTAGAGCAGACCAATAAAACATTCTTGGATTAGCTATGAAGACAATCCTGTTCTTGAGAGACTAGTTTCATACCAGATTTTGAAGACAAAGAATCAGACAAGAGCCACAGCCAAATTTTGCATTCCATTAAACACAAAAATGCTGACATGAAAAGCCAATATATTGATATATGAAATGCTCACAAGTTCCCAGTGAGGATGAAGAATAACCTGACAAAGTTTTTTTACATTTGAGAGCCACATGTTTTTTCTGGGAATCAGGTCACAAAACAAGTTTGTAGCCCATCATTTCTGAGTGTCTCAGTGGCATTAGCACTGTGCATGTATCTCACATTACAGATGACTTTGACCTCTACAAGTAGTTGTTATGCACAGTTTTACAAGAAGAGGTGAGTTCTTTGTGCTGATGCAGCTTTAACTCTAAAAAAGAGCTGGGAAAAAAAAGATCAGTCTTTGGTATATCTGTTTATGGAACTGATTGAGCTGATGAATGGTGAAGATTATGCAAGTCCTTGCTTATTGTGAGGGAAACACTTTTTTTTACTCACATAGATAAAATTTTGATAATAAAAAGAGCAGTGGATGCCTCTCTGCACAGACAGACTTCTTATTCAAAATAGAGAAAGAAACAGAAAATCATTTTTAAAAAAATAATAGTTGTTAAGCTAGATTCCATAAGGATTGCTCAAGTTGGTAGGAATGACAGAAGTCACAGACAATTTAAGGATGGCTTTTCCCACTGCCATTATGAACACAGACTATAACTTTCTGGTGGTAAATCACAAGAATTGGCCTGAATGGTTTATGGTAGAGCCACAATAAGTCCCGTTTCACAGTACTTAGTTTATTAACATCTTTAGTTTCTGAATAATGGTGCCATGTGATCTTTATTTATAAGTAGCCAGGTGTTATTATCCAGTGCAGGGTGGCTCAGAGCAGATAATGCAATCATCTCTGGATGAGCTGCAGCCAATGCTGCCTCCAGCTTGCTCCACTGTCAAGGAAAATATCCACAGACCATGTAACATAAACCTGTGAGGCTTGAAAGTCATTATGTCATCCCAGAAGCACAGTGCTCTGAATGCCTGTGGAACTGCAGAGCTCTGTAGATACAACTTTGCAGTAAGACATGATCTTTCATCAAGGCACTGAAAACAGCATCAGCTGAGACACTGTCGATACGTTACCTTGGAATTATTTCTACTTTTCTTTTTTTGGTTTTTTTTGTTTTGGTTTGGTTTTTTGTTTGTTTGTTTGTTTGTTTTTGTTTTTGTTTTTTTGTTTTTTGTTTAACTCTTCAGCTATCTAAAACTTAGCCATTTTGAAATACAGTGAGTTCTCCTGAGGGGATCTTTTCAAAGATCCCCATAACACCTTGAATTTTTCAGAGGAGAGTATCTCTACAAGTTTTCCTGCTGCACCATGCTGCATCTCTGTATTCAATATATGTGACCTCCAAAATCCAACTACAAATGCATTGTGTCCATGATTGTGTGATTATTCAGAAAAACAAAGAACATTCTTTGTGTATATTCACTGAATTACTTATAAAAAATTTAAAAGAGGAGACATAGATGGAGTGGGAAAGCTAGTCACCAAGCAATTATTCATGATGCTGGACCAATGTAGAGCAACCATGGAAACAATGGAAAATATCTTGTCAAAAGTGGTAAGTTTTGTCAGCCAGGACCTCAGTTCAAGAAGGTGAATCCCTGCAACAGGATGGATTATTCTACATTGAGCTTGGGACTAAAATTCAAAGTGCTCTAGTTAGGGTTTGCTAGAAATAATGAAGTAGGCATCAGCAGGATGTCCTTTTCAGCAGTTTATCCCAAATTATTTTCCAATGGAGATCACGAACACAGCCACAATTCTACAGATGAGAAAACTTAGGCAGAGAGAGGCAAATCAATTTATTCAAGGTCATGCAGTGGGCAAGAAAACTCCATTATTTGAATTGGAGACCAGTACTTGGCCCACTTGGCCACACTACATAATGTTTTCATTCTATGAGGCCAGAGAATGCTCTATTTGTTCATATAATGCCTAACATAACTAGCTGTGAGTGCCTTTCTAAGGATGATGAATGCTCTTCAGTGTGCAATTTAGTCTGGCAATCCACTGGTGCTTTCCACCCCATGTGATCTCCAAGTTCTTTTTACCTCCTCTGACTATGTAACACAGTAAGAGACAGCACCACTTCGTGATTGAGCCAGGCAAATAATATCATCACTAATTACTACAGTAATTGCTGTGTTGATTAAACCTGTCACTTCAATAAACTCATGTACAGTCACAAATGTCATTAACAAATAGCCCAAACATGAAGAGGAAAAGTACCTATTGCACTGATACGTGGGGAGAAGGTTCTGTTCTAGGACAAGGCTAATTTCTGTAAATTACCAATCAGTGCAAACTGGCATAGCTCTGTTGCATCAACTGATGCTATATTAATTAACATCTGTAGAAATTGTAGCCCATAAATCATGATTTTCCTCATGTCTTGTTTAAGGAACAGTGTAACTTACCTCGTGCTCTGAACATCAAAAACAAACCAATACTTTCAGGTTGTGATTTTCTGCAATCATTTTTCTGAAGTCCTCAGACAGAATCTGGCAAAAAAAGAAGTGATCTTGATGTCAAATCACAGCTTTATACCCTCTGGCCCCACAGCAATGTTTAACACCCACAACACAACAGAAACAACAAGAGAGGGAAGTGATGCCAGTTAGTATCTGACCTGTTGATCTTCAGTAATGAGCAGCACATTCACTTCTGCAGCAATTCAGGGGCACGTGGAAGAGTCCTGGTTGCCAAGCTGTACTAACAGCCCTGCCTATTCATACTTTGTGAATTCACCACATTTTGTCTGGAAACACTAACAATATACTTTTTCACTGGAGAAAATAATGTATCTCACTTTCAGTTCTTTATTTTGCCTTTTTTTTTTTCTTGACAGAAGAATCTGTCGAAATCTGATGAACTGCAAAATCCCATGTTATGGCTGGAAAAGCCACTAGGATTTAAAAAAATTCTCATTTGTCTTCCTCATGAAAATAGGGGAGCAAATATTTTTCTTTCATTGAATACATTCATTATTGTCCTAGATAAACACCAATAAAGGACAAGGCCCTTTGATCTCTACACATTTGTGATCTATACCTTGCATGTGTTAATCATGGAATATAACACAGGCTAATCCCAGTTCCAGAATTCTAAGATTAAAAAGAAAAGACTATCACAAGCTGGGTGGGCATGTGTAAAATAATCTTAGAATCATAGAATCATTTAGGATGGAAACAACCTTTATGATCATCAAATAAAACTATTAACCTAACACTGACAATTCCAAGACTAAACCATATCCCTAATCACCACATCCACACACCATTTATATACCTTCAGGGATAGTGATTCAACCACTTTCCTGGGCAGCCTGTTCCAGGGCTTGACAACCCTTTCAGTGAAGAATTTTTTCATAATATCCAATCTAAACTTCCCCTGGCACAATTTGAGGTCGTTTCCTCTTGTGCTGTCACTTGTTACTGGGGAGAACAGACTGACACCCACCCAACCTCCTTTCAGGTAGCTGTAGAGAGTGATGAGGTCTCTCCTGAGCCTCCTTTTCTCCAAGCTAAGCAAATCCAGTTCTTTCAGACACTCCTCATAAGACTTGTGTTCTAGACTCTTCACCAGCTTTGTTGCCCTTCTTTGGCCCACTACAGCACCTCAGTGTAATTCCCATAGTAAGGGACCCAAAATTGAACCTAGTATTCAAGATACAGTCTCACAAGTGCCACCAGTACAGGGAGATGATCACCTCCCTTATCCTGCTGGCCACAATATTTTTGATATAGGCCAGGTCTTCTTGGCTACCTGAACACACTGCTGGCTCCTGCTCAGCTGGCTGTCAACCAGCAGCCCAAGGTCCTTTTCTGCCAGACAGCTTTCCAGCCACTCTTCCCCGAGCCCGTAGCATTGTGTGGGGATGTTGTGAATGAAGTACAGGAGCCAGCACTTGAACTTTTTGAACTTCATACAATTGGCCTGAATGCATCAGTTCAGCCTGTCCAGATCCTTTTGTAGACCCAACTCTACCAAGAACATTCCCACAGATTTATTTCTCTCTACATTTTATTCAGCCCCACTAATTTTTAATTTCCTCTACCTGTGGCCTCAAACAAAAATCATTTTCACTGGATCTTTTTTTTTCTTTTTCTCTAAATCAAACATCATTTTATTTTCTAGCAGCTTTGTGTCCTTTTATCATTATTACTTTCTCCTGCCTGGTGTTCACATTTTCTGGTTTAACAGTCTAAGAATCCCATTAACCAGCAGTATACTCAGCATTCTTAGACCGTTAACATGGATGTTAAACAAGGGTGACTTTAATAGTAACCCATCAGCCATGTCTTCAAAACTGTTGCAGTTTCAGTGGTTTTTAACCAACTTGCCCCCAAAGACATTTTGAATTAATGTTTTGGGTAAGATGTATTCACACATCATTCACAATACCTCCAAATCCAAAGCTGTTGCTTACATTTTGGTTGTCCACCTAGATCCTGATGTTTAAGGAGACCTGCAAAGAGCAAATCTTTGCTGTGTCATTCTCTCAAAAGTTAGGTCTTTGAAACACATCCCATGCTTTTTTTCACAGTGTTAGTATTTTCTGTCCACCTCACGGAGTAGTGGGAACTGAGGGCAGTCATGGATCAGAGAGGATTTACTCAGCAAAATTAAACAATGGCTCTTCTTCTTCTGCTGAGATGCTGAAGGAGATCCCATGACCTATAGGTGGGTGATTGATGATCCACATCTCTCAGAAGTTTGGCACACCTAAGGACCTGAGCACTCGTGTGCTGAACCATTCAAGGTGCTTACTTGCCTCAGATGCCTCTGGGATTTTGTTCTCCCAAGAACTTTTCCCTCTGTTACATGAGGCAGGGACACCTCAGTGTCAACTTGTTATGAAAAAGTGAGTATTGACTCAAGACTGTTGCTTTCTAGCTGATGTCTGCATTCCCTGAGCCACAAAGTCACACATTAATGACTCCATGGACCTTGAGATGACTCACTAGCTTCAAACTGAATGGTTTAAAAGCTTGGCTTAAGAAGGGCTATTTAGTTATGGAAGATATTCCTCTATGCTTTTAATTTATTTTATACATAAGGAAATTTCAGATGTGAGAGATTCAGGTTTTCCAGCAGTGGACAAAATATTTATTCATGGAAATAGGAGACTGCACAGATATCTGCCCAGCTCTGAGAGTGGGAAAAATATTCCAAAACTGTGGTTAGATGGCTTGAAGAACAGCAGCCCAATTATACATTTACCAGTATTAGAACAGGAAATGATCTGTATAATAGACCCCTAATTCAACCACCTGCTTTAATTAGGAGAGAGTGTAATCAACATTGAAATCACTGCCTCAAGACATAGTTTTACAGGAAGGTCAGATTTAAAAGTTAAGGATATTTAAATGACCATTTCACATCTCAGGAAGTGCTTCTGAACTAAATGACTTCTTACAGTCTCAGCTACTTATAATTTATTCTTTTGTTGTTGCATAGGAAATATTAGCAAAAGTAGTGCTGTCCTGAAAATCTGTTAGACATACTTTGTGCAAAAGTAGCCCTCGATAGATATTCACAGAGAGTACATCCACCCTTTCATTAGCACTTTAAGTTTCTCCTCTTTAAAGTGAGAGAAGCTTCTGCAAAAACTTGCATATAACTTCTTTAGACATCCTTCTTAGATGTCTCCACACACTATCTCCTATTTGTGCATCTCAAGTCTAGGAAGACTTCTAATGAGGTCTGAAGTAGCACACTAAGGATGTGCATTTTACAGAACTGGTAGAACAGACATTTTCTAGAGGTACATTGGTAACTGGCTGTCCCTGAAGAGGACTCATTTTTATTCCAACAGAAAGCTTCCCGTGGCAGGGATATAAATCATGACTCTTCTGTCAACTCATACCACAGAGATGCACACTTAATGCCTAAAAGCTTCTTTCCTATCTCATTAAAACCATCTGGGTCCTTTCTGTGATTTAACCAGGCCCCAGACAGCTACAAAGAGATTATGATTGATATTTAACATTGGTAAACTCATTACAAATGGTAGCATTGTTAGTAACTGATTCCGGGATTTTTAACCTCACAAGCAACCAGTTGAAATTAATTCTACTTGAAGACTTCTGGGCTTTGCTTATTTCTGTGTTGACCCATGTAACTGGAGATGCAGGTCCATTCTGTCAAAACACTGATCCTCCAGCTGTCTAAGTACTCCTGTAATCCATCATGAGTCAGAGGAGTCTGGGTTATGACCTGTCCAATCATAGGTGGCACCATATTGGATACATATGCAGTAAAACAAAACACACCCCACAATCCATTGACTCTATTGAACAGACCTCCTCTGATAATAAAAGGATCTCATGGTCCCATGTAAGAGTCTGTATTACAAACAACTAAATCTCAGCAAGAAATATCTCTGCACAGCTATCTCCGTCCTGGCATTTGGGTGTCATACAAAGTTGCTGGTGATGTAATGCAAAGCTAAACTAGGATCCTGGAGAAGAGGCCAGCAATTCCATGCAAAGACAACATCAGGGTCAGAGGTCTAGCTCCATCCTTTGCAGAGAGAGCTAGGTCAGCTTTTCACTACTGAGTGTCCATATACAAGATGCTCCAAAGTCATTCTAACTCCCCTCACTCTTTAATAGCCTCAATAAAAGGTAATGATAAAGTCCTACTATGCTCTTACTTTTCATGGCTTGATGGATCATTATCTTCCCACTTTGCTTTCACCAAGCAAATTGTTTGTTTAATTCTCTAGCTGATATTAATGTACTTCTCATTGGAAACTCCTTTCTTATCATTATTAATAATGTGATGCTTATCATACAAGCAAACTTCTTTTTTTTTTTTCATAAGGATGCTATACAAAAAAATAATCTCTCATGGCTGCTGAGAAAAAAGTTCCCCTCTATTATCCTTCAGTATCATAATAAATTGTCATCGCTGACAAGAAGCAGTGTAAAATGAGGTTTAAAAATATCCTGTTTCTCAGACTAAAGCCAATCAGGTCACCCTTTGGGATGAAAAGATTTTAGGGTTTTGTACCTGTCAGACCCTCACCAAGGGAAATAACTTGTACAGGTATGTTAGAGGGAGACTACAGCCTGTGAAGCCAGAGGAGTTTCTTCACTAGCAGCAGGATACAAACCCTCTAATTGAGGTAAATCTCCTTTAACTTTTGTCCTTTTGAAGTCAGGCAGCAGTTTTACTGTTGACAGAGACTACTGAAGAAGTGTTATATCTGTATTACTGTAGGAGTGCTAATGAATGAAAAACCTAATTTGAGAAAGATCATTAACAATGTGTTAAAAATTGTAACTCATCTGAGGTGTGAGATGCTGCCTTACTCACAGGGTCACCATCTAGTGCATATCCTACAGCTCTGGACCATGGAAAGCTCCCTCTGACCTTTTACAATGTTAGTTTTGACCTACACAAAGAGGAAAGATACGAGGTCTAATCCCTCCAAATCAATGAATGTGGTCACTTCCTCAGCCCACACAGAGTGGGATTTGTAAATTTGTCTTTTAATACCATTTTGGTTACCTTGTATAAGCACAGCATGACAAAGGCCTGAATGTCTTACTTTAATATCATTATTTACTAACCTATACCTTTAAAATCCTAGAAAAGCTGCATAGCATTAATGTCCATGTTGCCAGGGTGTTCTATCAATCCCTCACAATTACATAGTCAGTAATCAGTGAAGACATTTCAGTTGAACAGCAATTATACTGCTTCCCATCTAATCAAGGTAACTGTGACTGACATTGCTGCATCTTCAGATGAAACAGATTAAGTTTTCATCTCCTTAATTTACGAAGGCAATGCCTTATGCAATATCACATCAAAGCCTCTCCTCACACATCACGTACCGATTGTGCATCTGCTCACAGTACACAAGTATCTTTCCTTACAAAGAAATGGTAGCTTTATCCAGAAGATGTATACCTTGAAAACCTGATGTCCATTCATATTTTATGCACAGTGAATTTTATGAGATTAATTTCTTTAAACAATTCACTAGCTCTTCTTGGATAATGATGCCTCAAATGTAATAAGAGTTCATGTAAAATTTATATAACCACTGAGGTAAGCCATTTCACACATGCTGAGGAACAATGAGAAATAAAACATTTTAATAAAAAAGTGGTTGTATTGCCATAGGAAATGAACCTGACAGATGTCTGTTGCAAATAACTGCAGCAAGCAGAGTGCTGGGATTAGAAAAGGACTTCAGCAAGGCCTTTGACACTGTCCCCCACAGCAAACTCCTGGCCAAGCTGTCAGCCCATGGCTTGGACAGGTGCACTCTATGATGGGTTAGGAACTGGCTGGATGGCCAAGCCCAGAGAGTGGTGGCAAACGGTGCCACTTCCAGCCAGAATCCAGTCACTAGTGGTGTCCCTCAGGGATCAGTGCTTCTGAACTAAATGACTTCTTACAGTCTCAGCTACTTATAATTTATTCTTATTCTATTAGCAAAAGTAGTGCTGTCCTGAAAATATATCAGACATACTTTGTGCAGAAGTAGCCCTCGACAGATATTCACAGAGAACACATCCACCCTTTCATAAACACTGTAAGTTTCTCCTCTTTAAAGTGAGAAAAGTTTCTGCAAAAATTTGCATATACTATGTTAAGTCCTGAAAAGGAAACATCAATGCTGAAGGAACAGAAATGGAAGGGGGGGGGTGGGGGTGGGGGGGTGGGGAGAAAGAAAGGCATGGGAAGGAAAAAGGGCAGATGAGTTGGTACTAGAAAGAATTGTGATCAGTTATTTGCTAATGCTATTTCACTTTCTCACATGCTCCCACATAAAATCCTGAGTTTAATTTCCAGCAGGGGAAACCTAGTTAAAGCTGAAGAAAACTTTTTCACAATACGGGCAGAGAAATATGGGAAGAAGAAACCCTCAGAAGTCTGTGGACCTTTCTTCCACAATTTTTGAGTATTGATTGGACAAAAAAAATTTTTTTTGCATGAGAAGACTGAGGTTTAACCTCTTAGCAGAGCAACAGCTTATCATCTGCTATTATATCCGTCATAGCTTTGCCCACATTCTCTGCTCGTATAGTACTGCCTGCCAGGAATGGTCAGACACACTTGCCCCTGTTTTAGTACCAAAGTCTTTCCAGCCCAGTGTTTTTAAGATTTTTCTCCAGTGACATAGACAGACAGAGAAATACCTTAAAGTATTTACACTTGGTGGCAATTACAACAGGTTTTTGTAGTCATTGTAAACACTTTTAGTGAAAAATTTTAAAATTGGATGACAAGTCTAGCAGGTGGTTGCAGAAGTACAGTTATTGCTGTAAAAGCTGTGATGATTTATTGTTAACAACTCATGCAAAACAAATAACCATTGTTTGATTTGGTTTAAAATGGACAGTGAATTTTATGAGATAGTTACAAAGCCCAAGGAATATGCTGGCACCAGAGCAGTGACTAAATTACCTTTAAAATCTACAGTTTCTTGCTTCCTTAAGGTTGAATTGTTCATTGCCTTTCTAGTATAATTTTCCACATCTCCAATCAACAGCCTTAAAAGAAGGTATTGCAACTAAAAGTTTTCCTATTCTTTGCTGCCAGTTCTGGCTGATATTCTCTTTCTGGTCAATAACCCTTCATTGTATGTCAGGTCTGCTTCCTCTCTTGTGTTTGATGGTTTACCTTCTTACATGGTTATCACATCTGGTTTGCAAAGTTCTCTGCCATATGATTTAAAATGCGACGTGAGAGTAACCATCCATCCAATTTTCTGTTATCCTTCCCATACCTGGGGGCTTTCTTTGAGAGCACTTCCTCAGAGAGGTAACACCTTTCCAACTGCTGGAGGAAATTATGACATTATTCTCAAGGGCTACTGATTGGTTATGTGACTGATTTTAGGTAAAAGTAATAAACGATAATTAAAAGATAAAAAGAGCATTTTAGCTGCATATCACTACATAAAATCTTACAAAAGTAAGACCAGAGTAATTCCATGAGACCAGAAAGAACCTCGCTTTGTATCATCTGTTTTGGGACTTGTAGGGTTAAAAAGAGCACTTTTTTTCCACTTAATAGTGGTTTTTCCACCCCTGGGAAATGCCACATGCTGGAAAATAATGCAACAACTTTTCTGCTGTGCAGAGCAAGACCGGATCAGAGGAGGAATTGCAATGTAACCTGACAACTTTCTCAGAGAACTTTTGAGAGGGTTCAGTGAACCACCTTCGGTACATATGGTTGAGCCAAAAGCCTTAATCCAACCACAGCAATTAAAATTCAGATAAATAATTTAGGAATGGGCTTAGCAGGAGATTTTGCCTGTGTGTGGTTTGCTTTTTTCTGTCACTGCCATTGTAATTCGTCTGCCTTTGGTCGTTGCAGGGAGGAAGCTGCAGGACAATGAAAGTTTGGCAGCACCACTCATAGCAGTGCTAGGGCTTCAGCTAGCCTCTCCTCCTCATCTGCACACCCTTTGCTGCCTTTATGCAGGTTCCTGAAAGGTTTCACATGAGTAGTCTTCATTGTGTTGTCCAAATACAAAATGATGCTCTCTCAGATCACAAATGTATCTGTCAACGCTTGGTAAAGCTCTAAGACAGTAGGATATAGAGGGTCCTATCCTATTCATACAGTCAGTTACTGTTACACAATGAAACAATGTGCCTTGCTCAGTTATGAACAGTGATTGAAAAATTGCAGCAGCAGAGGTATAATCTGATTCCCACTGCTTTTCATTCATTATTTGATAGATCTCATATCATGTCTCTACCACAGCAGCAGGCTGCAGCTTCTGCAGCTTATACAATTCTTGACCCACTGCTGCAAGCATTGCTGCTGGAGATAATTACATTATTTTATCAGATTCTATACACAGCAGAGTCAGACTGTGAGATTAGTGGTATGTCTTACTGATCTCTTGATTCACCCTAAAGATGAAGGAGAAACTGACCTGGATCAGAGGCATAACCAACAAGTACAAAGCATAAGCCAGCAGGGCAGGAAGTCTTCTCCTGGAACTTACAGGTGGGATCAATACTCCTCTTCCCACCTAAGGCTCATAGCCACCCTGCACTGGGGGGAAAGCCCCACAGACTCTCTTCTGTGGGTAAAAAACCAAGTGTCTGGCATTGCAATTATAATATATCCCTGCCATTGTGGATTAGGTATTTCAATAGGAAAACACAAAAAAAACCCAAAAACAACAACAAACAAATAAAAATAAATAAATAAAAAACCGACCCAAAAAAACCGAAAAAAATTTACTTGCATTTAAAACTGCTAAATTTTTAGAGTCATATTAGAGTCGTATGTTCTTTTCCTCATATGACTTAAAAAAAATTATAAGCATAATGATAATAAACTATCTATATTCAGAAATATGCTGGTTAACTACTGTGTTAAGTAGCCTCACTTGATGCCCTCTCTCACTTTCTCACATGCTTTAGTGTTGGTTACTTTTATGATGTACTGAAAATTCATCATAACTATAAACTCTCAGAGTTTTCATTAATTATCATTTAATAAATCACAGATAACTCTAATCAGATTATAGAAATCTGTAATTTCTGGAATCTCTTGACTGATAGATCTCTAACTCAGCTAGTTACTAGGTAGTGGTCCATATTCTGTTTGAATTGACACAACTCATCAATGTGGTCCTATAGGGGTCTATTTAATCTGCAAGTGCCATTTGATTACTTCTGGGATAGGTCTCAACAGCCCAGACAAAGAATCATCAGAACCAAGGTAACTCTGATGAGTTACTTCCAAAGAGAGAAAACCTAGACAAAGCTTCATATGGAATCTTTCAAAGCAAGAAGAACAGACTATGACTACACAACTGAATGCAGCTTCAAGACCAGACTTTTAATAAGTCCATAGTATGACCTTACACCTGAGGTGTGCCCAGGTAGGTTTTCTGTCACAGTGAAGGTAATTCACTCAGCAATTTGCAGAAGAAAAGCACAGGATGGAAAGCAGTGTGGTCTTACAGCCATACTTCTCACACAGTTCGGTCAGCTAAAAGAAAAAAAGGGAAAACCAGCAGACTTCCTACCAATACCAGAGCAAGTTTCCTCAAGTAATCTCCTACTTACACCCCATTGGAGCAATACTTCATCTTATTCTGTGCTTCTCTACCATTGCTCTTCAGAGCTTTGACGGAAATTTGAACACTGAAGCTGCAGTGTCCTGGGTTTGGGTAGAATGGGGTTAATTTTTCACTGGAAGCTGGGAGGGGCCACAGCCAGGATAGCCAATTGAACTAGCCAGTGGGATATTCCATGCCACACTGATGTCATTCTTGCCATAAAAAGGGAGGGGTGACCAAGAGCAGAGTGGCTGTTTGAGCAGGGGGATGGTGGGCAGGGCCAGACATCCACTGAACATATCACCTTTTGTATCACTTGCATTGTGTATTCCTTCATTAGTATTATTGTTATTCCTGTTGTTTCTTCTCTCCTTGTGTTGTTCTATTAAACTCTCCTTATCCCAACCCACAGAGGTTTGCTTTTTTCTCTCAGTTATCTTTCCCATCTCACCAAGGGGGATGGGGAGGCAGCGACTGAGTAGCTGCATGTGGCTCAGTTACTGTCTGGGCCTAAACCACAACACATAGGTACAAAAAAGAATTTTAATTAAATAAAACATAAATAAAAACATGATTTGCAACCAAGATATAAAAATACAGGGTACTAAATATACAGAATCTTCTTTTTTTCCCTTCTTTTACCTTTTATATTCATGTTGGATAAGTATATTAAATAATTCAGGCTGGATTGATTAACTAAAGCTTCTGATTTTCCTTTCATTCCCTGAAGCCTGGCACAACTGTTTTGCTTTTTCCCCCTATACTCAATATAAGGCAGTTAATGTGCTCTTTGCAAGTAGTATAATCAGGTAGGTCATACTGGAATGCCTACAAAAACCTTAGCAAATGCAACATGCTCAAATCTCTCCAGCAGCAGAAGCAGCCTTTAGGGATAAATATTAAAGATGTGGTGGTGGGGCTTAGCTCCATGCCTCCTGTTACCTTCTATGCAAGGCACACAGCTGAAGCTTGCTGCACATTGTTAAAAATTTAGGCCTTCATGTTTAAATATTGAACAAAATATTTAATGTGAGAGCATCAGAACATCTCTGCTGTTCAGCCACTATCAAAAGGGGACAGAAAGAGTTTATGAGGTTTCAGATTTACTCCTTTCACCAATGCTGTTATAAATGAGGGCACCATGCATACAACTTTTGGTTCCCAGCCAATGCCACAGAAATACCAATTTTAATATCTTTCATAATATGCACACAGAGGGAAAATTAAAATTCCCACCCCGGTTTTCAACATCACAAGTGCTACAGAACAACAGGCTGCAAGGGAAGACAAAGACATCCAACAAAGACATCCCAGGAGGGAAGGTTCTGCCTCCCACCAAGTTTAGGAAGCACTGGTTGATGGAAGTATGGATCACCCTGGGGAAAGTGCAGCTGCCACATAAACCGCAGGAGTAAGAATCATCCCTGTACATGGACCTCTCACCACTTGCTGTGCCCTTTTATCCAGAATATTAATGATATCTGCTTCTGTGTTGGCATTTTGATGTTTATTCATCATGCTGTGGAAAGGAGAGAGGATGCAGAGTTTTCTCCTCTTCTTTCACTGTAAAAGTCAATTCAGGCAAACTATGAAAGGGGAGTTTATATGAGTACAGATTATTGAAGTTGACTCTTATGTGATAATGTAAGTATTTAGAATCTGGAGGTTAATCACAGCCTTCTAAGACCTACAGAGAGCTACAAAGCCCCCAGGAGCTCAGGAGATACTGGGGTACATCAGGAAAAGTATATCCAGCAGGTCTAGGGAGGCTCTTCTGCCCCTCTACTCTGCCCTGGTGAAATCACACCTGGAATACTGTCCAGCTTTGGGCTCTCCAGTTCAAGAGAGACAGAGACCTGCTGGAGAGAATCCAATGGAGAGCCACGAGGATGATTAGGGGACTTGAGCATCTCCCCTATGAAGAGAGACTGAGATCCCTGGCGCTGTTTAGTCTGGAGAAGAGATGACTGAAAGGGGAGCTTATCAATGTCTATAAATATCTGAGGGGTGGGTGTCAAGTGGAGGGGGCCAGGCTCTTTTCGGTAGTGCGCACTAATAAGACAAGGAACAACAGATACAAAATTGAACATAGAAGGTTTCACCTCAACATGAGGAGAAACTTTACAGTGAGGGTGACAGACCACTGGAACAAGATGCCCAGAAAGGTTGTGGAGTCTCCTTCTCTGGAGAATTTCAAAACCCACCTGGATGCATTCCTGTGTGGACTACCCTAAGTGATCCTGCTCTGGCAGGGGGGTTGGACTCGATCTCTTGAGGTCCCTTCCAGCTCTAATGTACTGTGATACTGTGATATAACCTGACAAAAAAGATATGAGCCCAGGATATCAGACCAGTATACAGTGGGAAGACAGAAATTACCAAAGGGTTAAACTAGATCTTTTGTTAGCTTATAATGCTGTGATGTACTTTATTTTCACTATTGATTTCCTTCTCTGGCTTTTCCTAGTGATTCATGAAGAGCCCATCAACGACAGTGGTAGTGTCTCTGT
The DNA here is from genome assembly GCF_027791375.1 of Indicator indicator. Lineage (NCBI taxonomy): Eukaryota > Metazoa > Chordata > Aves > Piciformes > Indicatoridae > Indicator > Indicator indicator. Next base: position 16,390,697 of record NC_072021.1, on the reverse strand, counting down.
GATAACATATTATAGAAAGGGAAGAAAACTCCACAACAGCAATTGCTGCTAAAGAGTGAAAATACGTAAGATAAAGAGCCCTGCAGATGCCAAGGTCAGTGAGGAAGGAGGTTGTGAAGGTGCTCCAGGTGTTGGAGCAGATTCCCCTCTAAACCGATGGTGAACACCATGGTGAGGCAGGATCCTAGCCTGCAGAAATGGGACAGCAATGTTTCCTTCATAGAGGTCTCAGGGCCTCCAAAGGTAGCATAACTGCTATTAATGAAATTGAAAATCAAGAGAAAAGGCTTCTTTTGCTATTTTTTTTATTTTAATGATGTTCTGAACTACAGACACAGACCTAAATATTTCTGTCTGTTCATTTTCTCTTTATTGTATAAGAGACTATTCTATCAGAACCAGTCATGCTGTCCACATGGATTTCATTAGGAAACATTAAGATCATCAGCTTCAGTTTTGTGGCCTAGGGCTGCAATGCTGCTACTGTGATGCCAACACAGAGTTGCGCAGCAGCAGTTGCTGCCACTTTTTAACTGTCTCCTCTCACAGAAAGCCATGCCTGCTTGGACCAGTTGTTTCTGAAATCCAACAGCCACATCTTAAGGGAGCTGCTTGCTTGTTTTAAATTCTGCCAGCCATTCCAGAAGAGTGCCAGGGTACAACTGAGCTGCTGTTAAGCCATCACAGACCACCAGCTTCAAGAGTATGAGATGTAACTTTGCTGGGGATAAGCACTGAAGGCCACCTCAAAGTGATCCAGCTGCAAGCAGGTACCTGATCACTCACAGCAAGAATTTAAGGTAGATGTGACTGCTGGTTATACCTTCTCCTTCCCTAGAATGCTGCTAGCTGCCTGTGCTCAGCAGGAAGGATTAGCTGATCTACTGAAGTCCATTAAAACCCTAGAATGCTTTGGGTTGGAAAGAACCTTAAAGATCACCTAGTTCCACCCCTGCGGTCATGGGCAGGGACACCTTACACCAGCCCACGTTACTCAAGGTCTCATCCAACCTGGCCTTGAACACTTCCAGGAAGGGGGCATCCACAACCTCCCTGAGCAACCTGTTCCAGTGTCTCACCACCATTACCGTGCAGAATTTCTTTGTAATATTCAGTCTAAATCTACAGTCTAAATTCAATCCAACCTTATAGTCTATGGTCATTAATCATGAGACAGAAGAAATGATAAAATAGTAAGCAGTAGAGATGTAGAATAACCTCCAAACTGGCAAGCTTATCTAAGGATTAATTATATAGTATGAGCTAGAACACATACAAGATGGACTTGTTCAATATGTCATTTCACATGGGTTACATTAAGGGTTTTTTTTTTATTTATTTATTATGTATTTTCATAATAAAAAACTGTGTTTATAAAAAAGGCAGCTCAGATTTCCTTTAGGGTAATCATATGAACACTGAGACTTTTTGCAATAAATAATTAAAGAGACCAAGTGTTATACCTAACTGTGGAAAGAAAATGCTAAATGAGAAAAGGAGGACAATATTATTTTTGCTCGAGGAGTTCAGTGCTAATATACTGAGCCCAGTGCTAAGGTTTGCACTTGGAGAATGATGGATTCCATGAACACAACATTTGTGAGATTTTTTGTTGTAGTTCATTTTCTTTAGCTTCCAAGAAATAAAGGTTACGGAGAGGTCTAAAAAATCATTGGAAACAGCACTAGGGAGTGAGACTAAAGAAGGTCAGTAGAGAAGTTTATCAGAAAGGAAGGTGAGAAACTGATTTGATGAGTATAAACGTTTCCTTGTGGAAAAGATGGCCACTATAAAGATTGTTCAATGCACTAGAAAAGGCCAGAATAGAGTCTTAAAGCTGGCACATTCCGAATAGAAATAAAATAGCAGGTTTTAATGCATGATTAAGAACTAGAAATGTTTACAATGTAATTAAATCACCACCACCCTTTGAAAGCATACTCTTTGCCACTCTGCCTTTCTAAAAACCTATTTTTTAACTCAGTCATGAGTTTGAAACAGAATCACTCAGTGGTACTCTGTGGCCTGAGTGATCCAGGCCAGTAATGAGGGATTAAGACAGTGGGACCCAATTCATGCAACTCCTTGCCCACAATCCCTATCCACTGTTATATCCTGATTCTCTGAAACACATGCACAGATCTAATCTTTCTGTGTTGTCTTTCAGTACATAAAGTTTTGCTGACCTCTGTGGAAAAAACGCCACAACTTTGACTACATCCCAGCATCAGGAGGTAAAGAATTATTGCCAGTGATGTTACGATAAGCCATAGTCCTTTCTTCAGCAAAGCCACCTTCATATCTCCTTGGAACATTTTTTACTTAAAGAATATTAAAAGGCAACCATCCATGAAGCTAACTTCTGGAACCTTCGACTGCTCTATAAATTCACTACAAATAGCATTTTCATTTGTGTATCTGTCAGCAAGAGGTGCTGAAGCAATGGGGGGGGGGGGGGAGGAGCGGGGGGGAAGAGGTAGTTTCCCCAACAATTTCATTGTGTATTTTCTGTTTTGATCTCTTTGACAAGATAATATTTAGAATTTCACTGGTTATCCTCTTGGTTGCTAAGTGACAGTAGAACCGAATATGAGAAAAATTCACTCTTCAGGAGAACACCCACGGAACACTGTTCTCAGGAGAACACTTCTACTATTACAGTGCCACACATGGCATGGAAAATGAGAAGCTAAAGAGCATTCAAGAAAGGGACTCCTCCAGCAAAGCTGGAAGCTTGTAAGTTTGAACTGAAACAATCTTTGCTAAAAAATAAAAAAAGATTTCAGAGTGAGATCCCTTCTGTCAGAGCCAATTGATAATTCCAGTGCATACAGCAGCCACCCTAGGGCTCTGATTCAGTGGTTTCTGAAACACGCTGCCCTCATCCAGCCATACAAGGAAATGTCTGTTAGCAGTTGCTGACTGTATTCTCCAGATTTGTTCCCTGTGCAAATGCAGTCAAGGAGTGCTTGGACTCCATGTGGCTGCCTCAGAAAGGGTTGAGGACTGCCTCTACACTCATCAGCTGGGTATGACTGGACAAGTTCTGCATGCACTGTAGAGAATATATCTAAATCTATATTTACTGGCTGTGGTGCACACGGACTACTGTCTTGAGAAGACCTACATTTCCCTGGGGCTGGTCCTTCCTTCTCCTTCTCCAATTGCCTTAGTGTTTGCAGGGCTGGTTCTCTCAGTTTTCCTCACTCCACTTTCACAGCTGCTACAGAGTGTATTTTTGTTCCTTACTTAAATATGCTGTCAAAGAGCTGCCACCATCATTGCTGATGTGCTCAGCCTTGTGGATTTGAACCATATAACAGTGCAATGACACAGCAGTGCAATACATTAGCTCCACAAAACATATTCTTCCAGAGCAGAAAAGAGGTATGTGTACATCTGAAAAAATAAAAGAAACTTTGTGGCAAGCTTTTGCATGGTGAGTCATGTTTTACAAGTATAAATCATCTGAGCTTTCAGGCTGCATGGTTCTACTTGCCTTCTCCCTTTCTACAAGCTCTTGTTCATATGAAGTCTTTACACACTCCACCTGAAGAAGCATCTCTAATCTCATTTCTACCATGTCTATGTGTACAAACTGAAAACTTAAAGATCTCCCAAATAGCCACTAGATATACAACTTTTTTATTCCAGAAGATTAAGAAGACAGCTGAAAGAAAATCAGAATTGATACTTCCAGACTGCTTCCTGTGTATTTGATTTATGTGGTAAAGTTTTGGCAGTGGGTGGGAGGAGGGATGTGGAGGACTTCAGGAGTGGTCCTTGTGGCTTGAGACCAGGGACTTCCCTCCATGTCAGACAGATCCAACTCCATCTGCCTCCAAGATGGATTCAGTGATGTCCAATGTTGAGCCCATCAGCAATGTGACCTGATGCAAGTTGTGACCCCATGGAAAAAACATATTGGAGTAGGCTACTTTTAAGAATTCTAGTCCATAGGGAGGAGCCCATGTTATAGCAGCAGGCTCTCATCTGACACAAGCTGTGTCTCATGGGGAGCTCATGGCTGAGTAGTTCATTCCTGAAGTACTATACATAATGGAAAGGAATCATGCTAGAGTAGTTATCTTTCAGCCCAGTGTGACAAGAAAAGACTAAGGGCCTCGCCCAGAGCTACTTGGACTGCTTTGCCTTTCTTTTTAATTGCTGACTGTGGGAGATATGATTGAGAATCTGTGCTGATGTTTAGGTGGGATACTACAGGTTGAAGACATTATTTCCTATTTATTGGCAAAGAGTATCTGGAAACCAAAACCAGACATTCCCTCTACTGATTTGAAGGATAAGAATGCAAGTATCTTTGAGAACTTAAATTTTCTCTGTTTTCATTTGCCCTATCTATTATTTATGCTCCCCACATGCAGGTTTTGGGAGATATAATCAATGTCTACAAATTATTTTGGGCATCCCAGATGAGTATTTTCAGCCAGAAGCTGGATTATCACTGACCATGTTACAGTATAGTGATGGTGATAGAGGATCGTCCTGACACAGGTTGAAGTTGACATTTTTGCCTCTTTGGTTTACTTTTCACATCCAATTTGGAGTAAACTGAGTGAATTTTCCATGAATGATGAGTTGTCTGTGCATGTGTAAGCCTAGATGAAGCATATCCAGAGCTCTCCATAGATCCAGGTTTCCTTCTTTTGAATCAGTGGGAAACCTTGCTGAATCTTTTAAAAGAAAAATGAGGCCTATGTTCAACTATTTTGTCTCCAAACTACTTAAATTTCACTCTTGAAGATAAATCTAGTACCCTTGCCAGACAGCTCTTTAGAAGACTGAGGCAATTAGAAATCCAAGAAGAAGAGATGTGTTGTTCTATTCCTATAGCTAACCCAGAGGCTGTCAATTGAAAACAATTCATCTGGCTGAGAACAAGATGGAAACTCTGAACTTTCAAACTTACCAGTTCTGGAAGCTCTTCGGGAAAAAAAGTGACTTTTCAGACCTAGCACTAGCCGGATGGAAAAATGTCTGTTTATTCAAAGATGAGTGAGAAACTTGTTTTAGCACATTCAAAGTTTCTCTGTTTTTTTGTTTGTTTGTTTGTTTGTTTGGTGGGGTTTTTTTTTTGTTTGGTTTTTTTTTTTCCTTTCTCCAAATGTGGATCACATATAAGTCTATTTTTCTTATCTCCACCTTGGGAACAAATGCAATGTCTCTCTGCTCTGCAGACTGTTGCAGTCAGTGATGTTCGTTGCTTCTTTGATCTTCTCGCAGAAGAGAAGAGAGAGGAATAGGGAAAAAAGGAACCTGTTCAGCATAGGAATGAAACATTTTTCTTTTTTTTTCTCTGTGAGAACAGGCCTACGTTTCAGAGGCCTCTTCTGTCTGCAGGCAGGTCATGTTATCACTAGGGCTCGCAAGAGAGCTGCTGCAGCCAGCCTTGCTTCTCTGCTGAGCCTGGGTTGTAATGAAGCTGACTGTGCCTGTCTGCTGCCAGGAAGAGATGGAAATCTTGGCGTGCAATTTGCACAGCGAGGAGCCTTATAACCCTCACTGAAAGGCTACCCAAAGTAGCCAGGCCAGGCTCAGGGGATGCTGCCAGGTGTGTCTGGAGATGTGGGTCCACCAGAGCTCGACCCTGCCCTGGTCTTTGAGGCTTGCTGCCCTCTGTTTGGGTGTGCTGCTACTGTTCCTGTTCTGTTTGTGAGCTCTTATTAGGCAAACAATGTTGTGTCTTTTTCTTAAGTCTCATTCCTATGCAAGCCCTGACAGAGAGAGAAAAGGATTTTTCCAAAACAGCCATACTGTGTCGCACCCAAACAACTGCCCCATGATGATCTCGTATTTAATCATATGGCTTCTCCTGCACCACTGCTAGCATCAACTAAGTGTGGCTTACACCTCGACATTAGAACCAGGATTTCACTGTCATCTCTCTCTTGTTCCTGCATCCCTGGAGAACACTGTTGGGAAGGGGAGCATGACCAGCTGCATTTCTAAAGCACATTTAAAGCCATTTCTGTATGCCACATCTCTACAGAGCTGGGACAACTTGGCATAATTATTGTGCCACACAAACCCTTTCCTAAACACACGGCTGCTGTTAGAAAGCTCTTTGTTAGGCACTCACTGCTGGTTTATAAAAACAATTGGTTCATATTTTCACAGGTGCTGAGGTTGTGTAATCCCAGTCATTTCTTCACAGGGTAGACTTTGGTGAATTAAGAAGGTACCAAGGCATCACTGAGGTAACAAGAATCAGCCCCTCCTAGGCTTGCAAGAAGAAGACAGAAAAGTTCTCCTACCTAATCCTGGTTAATTAACATCTAATTTACATCTGGCTTCTCAGTTGCTCAGTCGCACTCCCAAAATGTGTGGCTCTGAGATATGATGAGAGCTGAAGAAAGCATTGGGGCAGATGTTTGTCTCACACTGCCTGTTGTGTGTCTCAGCCCCTTCTAAGCTAAACAAATGATCAGACTGGGACCTATGTGCTAGGAAGATAAGTGCTTTATTGGCCATGGTTGTGGTTTGAGAGGGGCAAGAACATGATTTATCCCCTGCATTGAACCTAAAGTGCCCTTCCCATGTATGAGGTGAACAAGCACTATTTACTGGAAGAGGGATGTGGCAGCATCTTGTCTGTGTATTAAGCCTTGGTCCCTTTGTGACTGTCATTCAGATAAGGACATTGCCCCTAGGAAATACACAGTTTTTGTCATTCCTAAAATTTGTTCATCATATTTGATTTAGTTGAAATTGCCCTTTGGAAGCACACAGATGATTCACTAGTAGAAAGTCAGCCTGAGTTCAAGATTGCCTTAAAGAAGGGGGCAAAGAAACTGCCCTGCAGCCCTATCAACAGCAAGCCTCTTGCTGATGTCAAAGACCTTTACAGTAATGCTTCTTGATGCCAGGATCTTCTTGGGCTCCATTTTAGTTGTCTTTGATCTTCTGAGTCAACAGTTAAAGGAAGGTGTAAGAACCCATCAGATTTTTTGAACCTGTTTGGTAACATCTGCAATGCCCTTGACCTCATTTTCTAGAGGCAGCACCACAAGGAGAGGCTAAGAGAGCAATATCTGATGGCTCCTGTAGAAATAAGTGATTTGGGAGAGATGTGCAAATGCAGAAAACATCCAGCAACATCCAGAAGTCACTGAAGCTGTGTATCTGCAACGTGAAGCATAGAAAAAGAGAGGTGAAGAAGAAGAGTCTTACAGTGGCTGACATCTGAGTTCTCCAAGTCTCTAAAAACCCAGGAAACTTGCAGGCTGTCTCTGCATTTAGGAAACCAAGCAATCCAGGTAACTAATATAGGGACTTCATTGTCTTTCCGTTTATAGTAGGAACAGCTAAGTGCTTTATGGAAATAAAAAGATAAACCAGTAACTATTCCACCCCAAATATACCACTATATGAAAAAAAACTGTAGGTGCACTAAAGTGGTTTGACCGACTCTCATACCAGGACTGTTTGAACAAGAGACAGAGTAGAGCAACAGCAACAACAAAACCAACAACAACAACAAAAATCCAACCCAAAGATTTGTTTCTTTCATCTCTCTCCTCTTTAAAGAGACAAACGGAAGTTTGAATTCTCCAGTTCATGTGGACTCTTAAAGGCTGATGCTACTTTTCTGCTTCACAATGATTCTGAAAGTTATTAATTAAAATGCTTGTGGATCACCTGGAACTTCATGACATCTGTGCATCTTATCACTTCTTTTATTTCAGTCCTGGAGGCTAGACGTTAACATTTCTCTTCTCTGCACGTTTTTGTCCTTGTTGCATTTCTGAAGCACTGATCTCTGTTTTCTCTCCTGGTTTTTAACCATGATAAAGTTTAATTTGCCATCTTTGTTGTTTACATCCCTGTTCAGCAGCGTCCTCATTCATTACCTGTCAGCCCAACACAAGGCACAGCAGCTTTTCACAAACCACTGGTGTAAATGTCTCCCAGTCCTTTGTCAGAAACAATTAGTCACTTTGAGAGAGAATCATCTATCTAGGTGCCCTCCTTCTAAATATATATGCACTGTTATTCCCTTCAATAAACTTCCTGTTTGCCAAGCTGATGCACACTGACAAGATAGTCATGAGAAAGTAACCTCCATAAAGCAAAACAAGCCTGAGTCTATGAAACAGTGTGCTGCTTTTTGGAGTAATATATGATCTCTGAACTTTTGCTTAGGCAAACAGTTGAGAGCAGGTGCAGCTGCCTGTGGGAGAGCCAAGGTTTGGCAGTTTGATGAAGCATGTGTCAACCCTGGAGCACTTAGGGACTTGCCTTTCTAAGGCAGAAAGAAGAGACAAAGGCTCTTGCAACCTTAAGGACAAAGGTGGGATTCATCTCCCATATCTTCATCCATCTCAAATTCCATGTTCCCTCCAATCATTGAAGTGCTGAGATCAAACACCATATTAAAAACTTTCTTCCATGATTCCTTCCCAGATATACTCTTCTCCACTGACTCCAAAGGGAGCCTTACTTTTAGCACCTTCCCAAGGGCTATCAGTTGAATCCTACTGTTCTTACCTTCTCAGCCTGCGTAGCAGTTCCCTCAGAACTCCAAGGAAATTACTTCAGCAGGGCTGAAGGTCCCAAATACAAAACTTTGACACCTACCAGTGCAGCAAAATCATGCATGGATCATCACTGGGAGATCACCCAGGAGTGTAGCACCTTATTCCTGATTCTGAAGTTTGTTCATGTGAGACACGCACAAAGAAACAGCTCTATTTGCCATGTCTATCAGACTGCCTATGACTTGGTATATCGATCAAAATGTTTAAAGGGTACCTCTCCATCACTTACTGAAAACAAACAAACAACCAAAACCCAGCAAACAAACAAAACACCAAAGCAGAAAAGAGTTGCTGGACACATATAGAGAAACTAAAGCCCTTCCTAGTTCTTATCTCCAGGTTTTATGATCATTTTCAAGTGCTTATCTTTCCTAGAAAGCATAACTGACAATATGGAAAGTAATTTTTTTTAAAAAAAACTCTTGTCTCAGTAGAGATAATAATACAGGAAAATGGTGTCTTTACAAACCAATTTCTTGTATAGTCTCTAAATCTAGTAATTAGAAAAGTAGATCGATTTACTGGCTGGTACAAATCAATACAAAGATACAGAGACCAAGTACTACAGGTACAAGTTGACATTTGAGTTTGCTTAAGGACAAACCTGGTCTTTCTATTTATATAAGGAAAAAGAGAGTGACATGGGCAAGGCAAGGGGAGGGGGGGAAATATAGGACAAAGCCAAAATGCCAAAAGTCACTGATCGTTTGGGCAAACCTTTGACAAGAAAGACATATAGATCAAAGTTTGCCTAAATGAAAGCAATGGGCTGAGTAATTTGTTTATTCCTTATATCTTTTCCTTAGCTTAAGGACAAGTTACTGCTCCAAAAATTTGATTAGCACCTTTAAATTGGTACAACTCTGCAAGCAAGAGTTTGCAACCCTGACCTGAGATTTGCTGTGATCTGAGCCTGGTTTGTCATCTCCTGCAGGGAGCCCACTGTTTCCCTGGAGCAGACCAAAGATTTGCCTGGATAATTTTAGAGCATGTCTGATCACAGTCATTCAATTTTCCTAAGGACTCAGAAAAAAAAATAGGTGAACAAATAATCTTTGTAGTTAGAACAGGCTGGGGCCAACTGAGGCTCCTCAGAAAGACATGCTTTTCCCCTCCTGCGATGAAAGGCAACCATGAATTCTCCTACTTTTCCCTTCCTAGTTAGCAAGGGTCATTTCAACCACCAGCTACTCCTGCCACAGGGCCACCACACACAGAGCTTGTGCAGATGAGCCAAGGACTGTAGCAGAGTGTGGGATCTCACCAAAAGCAGATATTCCTCTCCATCAACCTGCTCAAATCAGACCATTATTTGTGTGAAATCATTCTTGTTGCCTTGCATCAAAGCAAGGATTTGATAAAATGAGCATCTCTTAGCAGCCTGTTTTTGTCAAAACCTAATCTGAAGAGATGCTGAAGAGACAGGGACTGAACAATTCTCAGGATGGACAGGGTGGTATCTGTCCAGGGCACTGACAGTACTACCAGGCTCTGGACAAGGTGTAACGGCTCCTGCCACTGCCAAAAGAGAGCTGGGTAGTCTTTAACTCATCTCTTTCCCCATTCCTGGTGAGAAGAGTACAATTAAGATGTTTTGCCTGTAATGCAGCAAGTTGTCAAGGTCTGGAACTCAGTAAGAAGGTAAAGTGCACAAGCAATTGTCTGGCCCTGTCTCAATATCCAGGTTGGTCTAAACTGACTTCAGAGATAGGATTTAGAAGAACCAGTTAACCTCTATTTAAGGATTTGAAATTATTTTGTTATCAGAGAGCAGGGTGACAGCTGGTGGAGGACAGGGACTTTCAGGCGATCACTTCAGAGCTAAACCTTTCTCTGAAATATCTAAAATAAACCTTTAAAGAAACAGCTTGCATTTTATGCAACCTAGTTTATGGCAGATAAACTTGAAGGACTGAACATTAGCTAACTTCTGATGGGGTTTGTCAAACACTGATAGCCAGGCTTAAATATGAAATTAAACATCACATGGTCAAGTGACACATATATCATGGGATGTAATGTTTAGCAGGGCCCTGATTTGGAAATATCATCCATGTCCAACAGCCACCAGGATATTGTGGCCTGTATGCTTGCCACATCAGTAGGGAGAAGGGGCAATATGGAGTGGGAAAGGATGTACCTAGGTACTTCTTTTGGGTCCCTTTTTCCATGGCAGTCAATCCTCATCACATACCCAGGTCTCTCACACCTTCCTGCCTGATCCAGGAATTCGCACCCATTACTGATTACTCATTTAGCCTGGAGCCCAACACCTAGTGGGTTTGCATATGAACATCTTAACCATGCCCTGCTGTCACTCCAACCCTTTTCCATTGGCTTACAGGGAGCAGCCTTAAGTCTGTCACTCAGTTTTTCAAATAATTTCTTGGCTGGGGGTGAGGGGGCAATCTCTTTTTGGTGCACAGTAATAAGACAAGGAACAATGGATACAAACTTGAAAACCAATGTGAGGAGAAACTTCTTTACAGTGAGGGTGACAGCACTGGAACAGGCTTCCCAGAGAGATTGTGAAGTCTCCTTCTCTGGAAACTTTCAAAACCCACCTGGATGCATTCCTGTGTGGCCTTTCCTAGGTGATCCTGCTTTTGGTGGGGGGGTTGGACTCATTGATCTCTGGAGGTCACTTCCAACCTCTAACATTCTATGATTCCATAAGAACGCTTCCATTCATCACTGCCAATTCAGAGGTTCTTTGGCATTTGAAATAAATAGCAAAACAAAAGTAAGATAGTGTTTAATAAATGGCACACTGACAAACCCAAGCCCATTTGTCTTTATAAAAAGAATACTGATCTATTCTATGTTTTCTAATGGTCTTCCTTCCTTTTTGTCTCTTGTTCCCCATTGTTGATTTACTGGTTGAGTTTAAAGCTGATATTTTAAAAAAAAATATATATATAGATGACAAATATCTTGATATGATGACAAATATCTTGATATGATATCTTGATGACAAATAGTAACAGCAGAATGATCTTTCTTTGTGTTCCATATTTCACATGAAAGAGCTTCCTGGAGACACTTCATGAGGGAGATCAGACTTATATCCAAGGAAAATATAAGCCAGAATGGTCTATGAGGTGTCACTTAGGTTTATAACTAGGAAATAGTTGTTTGTATAAGTACACAGGAAGAACTAAAGTTGGGGGAAGAAGGTATGTGTTCTGTGAGACCTGCTGATAAGGTCAGAGAAGGAGATGAGATTCATAGCACTTAGACCAGATGGCAATTATTGCAGATGCACTGCTGCTAGGCATACACATTTAAAACAGTCATACAGAGTCTCATATACTGAATGCAAAGCTCACAAGTGGCTTCTGCCTCATGTTACCCTACAGATAGGACATACATAACATCACAGCCAGGACATCCCAGCCACTGTCTTCATCTGACCTTCCAAGGTTATCTTTTGCTGCGATGGTGACTGTTGAGGATGCACAGCTTTACCAGGTGTGGAAGAGGGGCACAGGCCTGTGTCACAGCTGTTGATGTGTTTAAAGAAGCCATGGTTGTGAATCTAACAATGAACATGAGTACTGGCAATGAGCAAGCCTATTCATCAGAGGAACTCCTCAAACAGGGAAGCTGGTTACACACAGCTGCATGATGCTAAACTTTTGAGAAGTCCAACATGGACAGAACTCAAACCTTAAGGCCTAGGAAAAACAGAATATCTGAAATCTAACTGACCTTTTTATGTGCTTTTTTGAAACAACAGAATTGTTGTATGGGTAAGTATATTACTGAGTGTGGGAACAAACTACAAAGTCAGTTAACTAATCTGAATTCAACACAACGTAATGAAATGGTCAATGGGTAAGAGAAGTCAGAGCTGATAGTCTTTGTGCTCTGGTATGATATCTTGTGGCTGCTTCCTGGGTGGTTTCTGACCAGCTGTACAACACAGATATCCCAGTAAGAAAGGTCAAAGCTCCTGGCTGAAGAAGACCATAGAAACAAGTTAAACTATACTACTAGAAGACAACCCAGACCAAGAATCGCATATTATACAAGTTCCATGACCCACTGCATAATGTCTGGTGCACTCAGGGACAAGATATTTGTCATACTGATAAATGAATTATGTCTATGTATAAAACAACTCCATACCCCGGGTGGTCTTGAAGATGACCATCACAAAAGCTGGACACAGCAGCTCCAAGTAGACTTAGAATGTATTGCCCATTAAAACTGGCAATGGCCTAGAGAAAGGTGCAAGGGCCTCCCTAAGTAGAAACTGGAAACATCCCAGCTCCTCTACCATCCTCTCCCACTAAGTGCCCTTATTGAAGACATGATGATGGAGTATTTCTTCTCATTTAATACAGCAAGCATAACCCAGCATTTCACTTAAATTCCAGTTCTCTAGGAGTAGTGAAAACATTGTTTGGCCTTCTGCACAGTGGGCAGGAAATCATACATTACTCCACTGCACCTCAAAATGGTAGGGTGAAGATCAATGACTCTACACCAAGCAGTACCTTATGTGGGATCTTGACATACCCAAGCCACTTAGATACAATGCTCCCTCTCAGACCTTCGTTATGGCTGTCAATCACATGTCAATAACGATCAAAGAACGAAAGTGCTCAGGAAAACTTCATCTAACCCTTCTGTCCTTCTCCAGAAATAATCAACTGTATTAGAATACAAGCCAGCTAATGTCAGTGGGTTTCCATCCTGACACTGATGTCTATTGAAACAGACTAGGAAAATAATTCCTCATAATATTAACATTAGCACTTATATAAGCACCACTAGCTGGAATTTTCAGAGCACTTCCTGAACACGAAATAATTAATCTGCACAGTGGAAATAGAAGGGAAGCAACTTTGACTATTGTCCCCTTAGGTTTAAAGTGAGAGTGTACAAGCTGGTTTTGCATAAATTTATTTCTGGGTCAAACCTTGCATTCTTTGTCAGCATTAGTATTCATTAGAGAAAGAAAAAAAAATGCAAGAATGGAAGAGAGTGGATTAAAATTTGCTTTCAAAAATTGCCTTGAAACTTAAGTCTTGCAAGGAAAGAGCCAGTAAAAGTTAATGAAACAGAAATAACATTTTAAGGAGTCTAGGTTGATAGAACTTGGTCATGATTTTCATTGATGATGTGCCAGAATGGAAAGCCATTATAAAAATCAAGATGTGTTCTATTTCACAACAAGTGGAAATTTAAAACAAGAGCTAAACCTCAGAGTAAGGTGATCCACATTCTGGTGTAGACAGTCATGTGTGAAATTACTTAAAACCTTCATATCTCATATACCTTCATATCATAATAAGGTATATTATGACCCTTCCATCACAAGATCTTAGATGCTATCAATGAGGCTGGATAATGATGTTTAAAGAGGTCATTTTCCCTCAGAAGAGCATGACCACTGCCCCCAGTTTGCCTTGAACATTAAACTGAAGAGCTGACTGCTATATTTGTGTTTTGCTTTTAGCATAGACACACATTTGAAAAGCTTTTCCAAGCTTATTTTAGCCTTTTTCTAAGATGAGGTCTAGATAGTCAAGTCAGAGGATCAGGACCTCCAAAGTTAGGTGTGGATACTGGTCAAAGGCAGGTACCAGGAAGAACACCACAAGCTGAAAGGAAAGACTGAGTGCACTTTATGTCATTATCCATGTTTTACTAATTTCTGAATCATTATCATGGACAAACACTGACATCACACGTGGCTCCTATTGGACTGTTCCTGATTGCCAGTTCATGGCCACAAGGCCACTGCTTTCAATCCCTCTTCTGTACTGTACTATCAGTACTATTCTTTCAAGGCTTACTGCAAAGTATCACTTGAATTTGTATGTGTTAGCTGTTCCCTTTCAGTTTAAATTCTGCCAGCCCCTTTTTTTCATTCCCAACTCACTAGCTTTCATGAGATGTTTACAGAGAAAGGACAAGTCGTACTGTGCAGGTCATATCTAAATGTCTCAAGAAATGGGTCTCTGCAGTTCTTATCCCCAAGAGCCAGTTCCTTCTTGATATTGCATTACAATGAGTCCACCCCCTGTCCTGCTTCAGAATATCCTGGCAATGTTTTATGTTCATGGGGACAGCGTGGATGGGTCAATTAATCTCATCACTTGATCAGATGTACATGGAAGTACAGGACCAGAACAGGACCAGACCATTTTAACCATGTTAACAGGTGTTTCTATTTAGATAGTCTGGAAAGTGTTGCCCTCCTACTCTTAGAAATTATTAGTGAAGGAGATTCCACAAAATCTGCTTACTGACCTCATTTTGCATCTTTCATATTTTTAAATATTTTCCCACCTTGTCCAAATCATCAGGACTATTTTTCAAGGCTGGTCTCCTATCAAGATCTTAAACACACTTCCATCCAGGGATCTTTTCAGCTGTCCTGAACACAATGCCACTTCATCAGCAAAATCACTCACAGGAATAATGACCAGCACAGGAGCCCAGACTTGGCTCCACTGTAAAAATCTGTTATTTCTCTGCAGCTTCCCAACCTGTATTTACATCCACTGATATTTAGACCCTGGTGTCTAACCTAGGGTCCTATTAATGAAAAATGAGGATGTGGAAATGAAGGTGAACAGACTAATACACTGCAACAGTCCTGCCCCACTCCTGTGCCACTAAACATTGGCTGTCAGAGATACGAGCTGTATTTTCCTACTTTATGTACAAGTCTGGATAATGGGAGATGTCAACTGGGAGATTATCAATAGCATCACTAAACTGGATCTGCAAATCTTCTGTGTCAACACAACATTCCAATGCTTTAAAAAAAATAAATAAATAAAAAGAGGAAATAAAATTAGTTTGATCCAAGTAATTATTGACACATCTACACTCATTGCTTTTTAAGCATCTTATTATTATTTTATAAAACTGCAGAACCTGATTATTTAATAGTATTTTCTATTACCTACCTGGGTAACAAAGTTAAACTATCTGATCTTGAAATCCCTGCTATGATGTACACTTTTCTCCAGTCCTCTGGGACCATAGTGCCCTTGATGAGTTCTTGAAGAGAATCACCAATATTCCAGAGCTGCCTTGGTTAGTTCCTTAAATCCTCTCAATTTTATCAGGCCTTTTGGAGCCAAACACCTCTATTTTATATAAATAACAGTTGACTTGTGGTTCACTCCCTGATCTCATTCACATTTCAACCTCTTTGTTAAAATTAATTTTGTCAAGTATCTAGGCAAAAGTAATCTTTTTTAGGGAGAAAAGTGAGGCAAAGATGGGAATGATTTTCAGTCTTCTTTGCAATAACCCCTTTTTTGTTCCTTGCATTAAACAGCTCTCTGCTATGCTCTCTCTTCTCCTGCTTCATATTTCTAATGTATTCACAGAATATTTTCCTGTCATCTTGCTGATTTTTAAGTGTTGGATTAGAACTTGGACTTGTCGTGTTCAGCCTTTACTTTGGGGAAAATTTAAAGAGGAACAGGAAAACAATCAAAGAAGAAGGGAGCCTACAAGAAAGCTGGGGAGGGACATTTTAGGCTCTCAGGTAGTGATAGGACTAGGAGGAATGGAACAAAGCTGGCAGTGGGGAGATTCAGACTGGACTTGAGGAAGAAGTTCTTCCCCATGAAAGTGGTGAGAGCCTGGAATGGTTTGTCCAGGGAGGTGGTTGAGGCCCCATCTCTGGAGGTGTTTAAGGCCAGGCTGGATGGGGCTCTTGCCAGCCTGATCTAGTGTGAGGTGTCCCTGCCCATGGCAGGGTGGTTGGAACTAGATGGTCCCTGTGGTCCCTTCCAACCCTGACTGATTCTATGATTCCAAAAAATCCAGTGAGAAATTGAAATAAAATGAAAGGAGAGGGAAGGGAAGGAAAGGAACAGAGTATCAAATAAAATAACATCTCAGTAACTGACAGTCATATTTTATCACATTCAGTTTAAAGATTTCTTATGTGTGTGAAGAGAAAAATGTTAATCTAGGAAAACCATACTGATGTTTTAAAAGTATTTCAGTTTCTGGGGACAGGTGAAGGGGAAAAGGTGATCTGTGAATCTGAGTCACATTGTTATCTTAAAAATGAATTGCTGTGCTTTCCCAAAGTAGCACATGAGTCACCCAGTCCATTTTCAGCTCTCCCAGCTGATGCAGTGGTAAAGGTCACTTTTCAAACACACTTGGTGTTGGCAGTGCTCCTTTGTTACCTGGTAGACTTGTTTAAGCCAATCTCCTTCAGAAGTTCACCTACAAAGACACAGCTAATAGAATTGGGTCGTTGTTTTGCCCAGTCCCAAAGGCTTGCAGGGTATTCTGGCACTATTCTCACTGGCTTCACAAGTGCTAGGATTTCACCAGGTCTCCTTCCAAAGTGAAAAAGGAGACAGATTAGATTCTTTGCTGATGCCTTCAAAGAAGGAATAGGAGTAGGTCCATTGAGCATACACAGTGCAGAAGAGCCAGCTCAAGGGTAGTATTAGTACAAGGATTTGTTGTTATTTCTCCACTATGGGAATTAGTTGCTATTCACTGCCACAGGACTGCAGAGTGGGGGTCATTTCAAAGATGCTGAACTACAGTGATGTGCTGATTTTTTGACCACTGTCAACATGCTCACCATTAGATATGCAGAATAGACTTGGTCTGCTGGTAATACCTGCAAATTTGTCACTCCTGGAGAATGAATGAATGATCTGGTACAGATTTATCCCTCCACCTGCCTCCTTAATGATTCTGGCTTTTGTGAGTGTGTGTGCAGATAGAAGATAACTGTCTGGCAGGTTGTGAAAACCTGCAGGCACTTAGCTGCAGTCTTTGCAGCACGCTCCTTGAGTGGCTTTAAATTCTTTGATCTGACTTGACATTTCAAATTTATAGAATGATACTGAATTTTAAGTAGCTGGGGAAAGCCTAGCTGCCCATTTTTTCCACACAGCAGACATGTGGAACAGGTACAATGTGGATCACATTTTGAGTAAAACTGTCAAATATTTGGTAGCTGCTACTGGGAGCTCAGAAGACTTATGCTACTCCATTAATGTTCTTTTGCATCATGCCTCTCCTAGAGTGCTTTCCTGATTTAGAGTTATGACACTGAGCCTTGGACTTTGATATCAGCTATGACTAATGCAACAGCCCAAGCATGTTGGATGATTTAGAACTAAAGCAAAAGGAATAGACTCACATCTAAGGACTTCATGATATTAAAAAGTGTGACCAGAGAGGAGGAGGAAAGGAAGAAGGGAGGGTGAGAGAGAGAGACAAAGACATGTAGGTTAATGGGTTCTGTTCAAGGAATTCTTAACCTACATATTTGCCCCTAAAAGGCACAGGGATTTTGCTACAATTTCTTTTTTTAATAATCAGAATGATGAACAACTACTGAAATAAGGCACTTATTAATGCACTGACAGCATAACTAATCACTGGCATAGCTAACTCAAGGCCAGGTCTCCATCACAACAGATCTATAAATCAAGAATAAAATTACGTTTCAGCTTTCCACAGAAGTGTATATGTGACACAGGATCCCATGGGTGACATCTGGTAGAGAAGATTGGATCATTTTATCACAGCCTTTCTTTTCAGTCTTACTATTTTCTTTTTCTGATTTCAGTCATGTTCCAGCAAAGTGTCTCTATTTCAGAGAGCACTTAGCCATATGCTTACTTTGCAGAATGACTCCTGCTTAAATCCTGTTAACTCCACTGACATAAGTAAATGAAAAAGATTTCATTTGAATTTGATTTACATGAAAGATGAGATTCACCATGCCAGTGAACTCAGTCCTAATTTCTTTCTTTTTCCTGCATCATCATTAAATACTCTGCGAGCATTAAGAGCAGCCTGAGTTTGCACTTGTAGCTTTGGCTCAGGTTCGCTCAGTCCAGCTCCTGTGGGTTCTGGAAAGGCAAGGGTACATTAGGATCCTTGAATAACCTCTGCAGCTTTCATGTGGGTTAGTTTATTTGTAGTAGCTAACTCTTGTGAATAAAAATTCCTGCTTCAGAGAATTCACAGGCAGTTTCAAATTCTTGGCTGTACGCTACTCACCCTCCAGAAAAAGAGCCTACTGTGCACTTTTCTGTCACCCATGGTGGAAGCATGCTTGATGACAATACCTGGTTTTTCAGCTTGAGTCACTGTGAGCTGGTCAATGTTCAGGTCAATACTATCAATCAGGAAATTAATTCAATGAATTATCAGCATTTTCAGACAGAATTTTCATGTTCAGCCTGAGAATTTTGCCCTCTCCTGTATTTTTAGAGGTTTTTGTCACTGGCATTGGTGAAATATTTGCAGGTTAGTTCCTTGACTTTTGTTGGCATGCAAATACTCTAGGTGGCAATTAAACCTCAAAATAGAGCAGTGACAACTTCAGAATTGTGAAAAAAAAGTTTCTTTGCTCAGGACAATATTTTCATTTCAGTCTATTCACTGAATTTCTATTGACATATATAAGAAGTTTGCCTAAGGGTCCTGAAGAAAGATGAACGATTTGTGCCAGTATTGCACGAAGATTTTAAAAGCATTGCATTTCACCAACATGCTCTCAGTTTCTGTCCTAAGAGAAAGGCTCTGAGTACTTGGAAAAGAAGAGGCTGAAGTAAGAAATTCAAAGGGATTTTTCAGCCCTCTAGGTCTGTGGTTATAAAAACAGCATTTCAGGTTCAGAAGGCATCAGAAATGAATAAAGCTTGTGTTTCTGGATTAAGCTGGATTTTTACATCACTGTTATATCAGAACTTGCATTCACCTGCACTGTAGTCCTTCAAAGCTCTAGGTGATGTGGAAAGCCACATGCAGATCTCTTTGTGGAGCAATTAGCTCATCATTTTATCTTTTCAAGGATGTGTTTCCATTTACCTCATCTTTTCTTCCTAGGTCAGTAATTTTTATTGCTCTCCTGAATGCCTTCTAATTTCCAGTAGTTAGAACTTAATGCAATATTCCCAGTGTGTTTCCAGCAAAGGCTCTATGAGCTAAAAAGAGCTTCAGTTACCTCTTTGGTCTTTAACTGCAATTCTGCTCTACTTTATTTACTGATAATATAAATCTGACAAGTTACACATCCCTTATCATTGTAGTGTCTGTTCTCAAACTATTTTCCACACTTCATGTGAGACCAAATAGCATTTTTCTGACACTTAATGCATTACTTTTTGTTCTATATTTCTACCCTGTGCCTCTGTCTTATTTTTCTGGTTTCATTAGCATGCACAGAAGCTCCAGTCCATTTAGGAGAATTGTTCATCTGCTTTAGGTCATGTGAGTGATCACCTTGATATAAAAATCTCTTGATTATAAGGAATTAAAGCATAATGCATCTGCCATCAAGGAATAAGCCACATCTGGATACAGCCCTGCCACAGCACACAGTTCACCATAAGAAGGAGGGCGTGTGACTCCCTTTACAAAGAACAGAAAGAAATGGACACTTTCATGCAGGCTTTTATCTGGGCTTTAGGCATTTATTTTGGTATGACATGTCCTAAAGATGCTGTATCTCTTCACTGACTGAAAGGAGCAGAGGTTGCTTCTTTGGTCATTGGTGCTCTATGACATGGGTGTCTAAAGAAGGACAACATGAATCTCATTTTATCTCTCTCCAACTACAACATCATTCAGAGTCATGTCCAGGTGTAACAGATGTCCAGTTTCAGCTATAGCAGCTACTCTGCCATCTAAAAGAGAGGGAGGTGATAAATGGGTCTGATCAGAACTCATTTCCTATAATCTGCACAGACAGCAGGGAATTATTATAACACCTAAGCAAGGCCCACAGAATAGGCTAATTACCAGTACCCCTGGCCCACTTTCACATTTTTATTTCTTTGATCATGACAGCCAGACTCCTGATTCCTACGTTACATACGTAGAGAATCTAGCACAAGCCCTGTTTGCCTAAATACCCTCTGAGTGTGACTTAAAAAATAATACTAGAATAAAAAGGGATTTTTGATTTTTTTTTTTCCTGAATATAATTCAAGTAGCCAAGCACATTGCCTCTAGTGGATACTTGTCTGATCATATGATCAACTTTGAATAACTTTCCTGCAGTGAATAATAAAGAATTTAGTTGATCATTACTCCTAAAGGCAAATCTCAGCTTCCAGAAGCTGAATTGCCTGAGCTGCAGCTCAGGAAAATATGAAAGATTGAAAATATGTCCAACAAAAAAAGCACCCCAATATCTTCACACAAGTACTTTGATTAAAGGCTCCCACTGTGCCTCAGTCTCACTCTCCTTAACTAAGAGATCATTGCAGAGCTGTGCTCTGCAAGGTGAAACGTTGAAATAGAAAATGCCTTTCAATGCTCTGATATCGTCCATCTCTCAAGGTCATTAGCAAATCTGCCTAAAGCCTCATTTGACAGGCAACTAAACTGTAAAAGTCTAAGCACTGCAAGGCTCAGTGGAAATGATGAGATTTTACAAGCTATATTCAGCTTGTTAGGGTATAAGCAGCCTCCCTCTGGGCACACATCTCTCAAGCTGAGCAAGCTAACCCAGGAATCAAGGTTGACTTGACCACTCTGTGACATGTTCCCAAAATGACAGAACAAACATTAGCAGATCAGAATGACAGCCATGAAAAAGTTTTTTATCACCTTGGGCTTCAGATTCAGTATGGCTTATATCAGGAACAAGCAATAATAAATACTGAGGGAAAACACCAAGTTTTAACAAGACAAAGGACATGTAGAACAGACTTCTTTCTCCCCATCTCTTGTGAAAGAACCAGCTTCATCCTCATTCTTTGTTCATTTGTCCTAATTCTTGCAACAGCATCTTCGCTGAGAATTTATATAATGGCACTGAACTCTATCTACCTTCCTGAGATTCCCTCAGTTATTTTCAAGCATGACTGTACCCTAGAGAAATGGGAAATCTCCCTGGGTAGGACACACTGTAGATGGCGGCAGGCCTTGTGAACCAGGCACTTGCCACATACAAAATATTTGCAGAAATTAGCCCACACTGGAAACCCCTGCCTGCATGAGACATAGAGGACAATCCTGTGTTTAAACAATCCTGAACAGCTCCTAGACACAGAAGACTGGAAGGATCTCCTGGGCCAACTCAGCTGCCACATATCATTGAGTTTGTCTATAAGGTGACCACATTTCAAATTAAATTTAAAAAATCCAGGAGGAGGGATTTTTGACCTCATTGCCACTACTGGAGGGTCTTCCAGTATCTCATTTGCTGCCACAACTAGAACCACCCTTCTAACTTTCAGATGGATTTATCCATAAGCATTTGGTACTTAATTTTTCTTCTAATTGTAGCTGTCTAATTCATTCTTATCTTTCCCTGCTGTTCATCTATTAGTGTATTTATAGCTAAGAGCCACATGACTTCCCACTTTTCCTTCTGCAAGATCAGACATGCTCCCAGCTGAGTTAGACTCTTTAAATGATGATGTCTCCCTTCCCTGGTCACCACCATGACTAGCCTCTGTGACTGCTGCAGTATAAACTCATCTTTCTTTTCAAATGAGTGATGAGAACTGTGCAGTACGCAGCACAACTGAACACTTTCCTGCTGGAAATGCTTTCCTTGAGACACTCCAGGATTGCCTTTGCCTTCTTCACATTGCATTGTTTCTGTGGCTTACACTCAGCTTGTATCCAGCTGTTACATACAACCCTTTCTTCTCCTTAGCCATTTTCTGCTGATGAGCTTCCAACAGAAATCCATCTTATTACTTCCTGAGCCACTGCTATAACAAAGTGTTTAGGTTTCTAATTCCTATTTGAACAACTTCTAACACTCTACTTAAAATCAGTGGGAATAGCTGATGCTACCCTGCTCCCAGGGAAATCAGTTGGAACAAGGTGTTGTAGTATAAAATAGACTAAATTATTAACTTTTCTTTAAGATATCTACAATAGAAGTATTATCAGCAGGAGACCAGACCATAATCCTTAATAGCTCTTATAATTATTCCTGGAGTAATAAATCAGAAGTTGCCTTCAGAGACTTAGTAATGAATTCAGAAAACAACATGAGTATGTGCATTATTTTGACATCACCAATTCTTTAAAAACTTCTTCACTAACAGAGCAGCCCTTGTTGTAACTTGTTTGCTAAGGGAAAGAATGTTGATACAAGGACCAAAAGAAGCACAAAAGACTGATGGTAATGTAACTGTTCTAGCTTTTCTTACTGAGTCAGAAGGGCCAGGTCAACTGTGCTGAAAAGTAAATAGCCCTTCTAGCCTGCTGGTCCTTGAAGTCATTATTGGTCCTGACAGTAATATCTCTGTCTCTGGAGTTCCTGTGAGGAAATCTTGCAAAACAGTCTTCACAGAGAGGGTGAACTTTGGGTTTTGTATTCTCCACTTCACGATTTGTGACATCCAAACCTAACATAAGTTTTTATTAGTGCTAAAGTCTAGCCTAGCCATGTTGCTAAATTCCTGCTTCTTGGGATATCACTTGGGGTGAGGGAAAAAAAAAAAAATCACAAGAACAAGAGAAAATTCTTTGATGCAAAAATAATAATAATTTTAGATTGAATTCTGTCAAAAGAAACCAAAACCAGACAAGCATTTCCTGGAACCAAATTGTATGAATATTTCTGATCATTTGGTTCTGCAATAAAACAAAAGTGTGCACTTTACTTCCAACCTGCTTCACAACCATTAAACAATGTAGTAGACTATAACTGTGATAGAGAGTATTATAATAATTTGCTCAGAAGCAAAGGCATATTAATTTTCTTCCAAGACATTTAGTTTCTTGGAATTTTACCAAAGATGACTGGCACTTCTTCATGTCAGAGATAATCCCTTATTGCAGAAGTGGGTGTGACAGACAGGAAACCAGAACCACTGTGAGAGCTGCTTGGTGGCAGTCCAGTGCAGGGAGAAGGAGAAGCTGCAATGTGCAGAGCAGTAATTTGACTGCAGCTCCATCTTACCACACAGTGCTGAGTCCTAGGTCTGCACCCAAAAGACCAGTCAATTCACCCTTCAGTTAAATAAACAGGATTCAATTCTAACATTTTGCTCTTAATTTTACCAAGTAAAAGGTCCAAACTATTTTTTTTTTCAAATGTAGCTGTAGCTAAATATTTCTGACACAAGCGTTTTGGAAGAAAACTGCAACACTACCTCATGAGAAGCCCCAACCCAAACACAGAAGGTGATAGAAGGATTGAGATGTATATAAGACCTCAAGGCATATACAAGGAAGCCTGAAGACACAGCTAAATATTTTGCCACTCCATCAGGATTTTTAAAACACCTCAGCTCTCAAAAAAGTGCAAATTTATTGTTTTAAGGGTAAATGGTGAAGCTAGTGCTATATGCTGAAGAAGCACCATGAAGAGACTTAACCTTCAGATGATGAATATTAAATTAATATAAAACAGTGAGATCTCAGGTAGTTCTGAGGTACTACCTAAAAATCAGAAAATAATATGCAAGGAGGTGTAAGTACCAAAGGCATGTAGACAGAAATATTCCCATTGTGTAGTTTAACAGTCAGGTTGTAAGGTCAGGAGGCAGTGGATCAGCATGATCCTGTGGGATGGCACAAACCATTGCATTCTTCCCAAAAGACTAGACTAAGCATATGTTTCATAGAGATAACTAATGTCCTTGTAAAGACTTAAAGTGAGAGGGAGTTCAGCATCTTTGCTGGTAGCTGAACCAATGTTTAATTAATCTCACAATTAGGATGTTGCCATATTTTTCTAACTTGTAACCCATCAAGCCACTACATAATAGAGGACAAGACAGGGAGAAACCCTGAGAGGTCTCTTAGTTCACTTTGCTCCAGGAAGGAATCAGCTTTCCCTGAACTGCTGATGCATTTAACATCTTTTTGTAATCTCCAGGGACACAGGTAGGAACAAATACCTCATTCCCATTTTTTTTCAATAACCTGAATAAATTATGCTCTTTACACCATTTAAAAGAATGCTAATTTCCTAGTCCCAGTTAATGTTTTGACCTCTCCTAGACTTATTTTCACATCTGTTTGGAAGGATGGTCAGCTCAGTTGAATGAAATATTGTGTTAATTAACCACCTAATGTAGTGTCCAAAGAAAGTATCACTCCCCTACAAACATACTTTTTCCCTTTCTTTCTTTCTTTCTTTCTTTCTTTTTTATTTTTTGGTCATGTATCCCCTGTGGAGACATTTGTTTTCTCTTCTTCCTGTCTTTGTACCTTGATTAGGCCATAGAAGACTTAATTTTCTCATTGAAAACTGAAAAGCAAATATTTCCTATCAACCTTATCATATGTGCTAAATCAGCAATCTACCTGCTACGTAAGTGATGAAAGCATCATATGATACCAGACCAAGAACAGGTGTCCTGACAAATCCTGTACCTATGGCCTCACTCAGGAACAGCTACACTGACAACTCCATTTCAAGGACTGTCAGTGAGCCGGTTTTTAATCCACCTGTTTTGTTCCCTGTTGATTCTTTTCAATGGAAGATTTTCATCAGTGTGTCCAATAGTATTAAGTGAACTATCTTGGAGAAACCCAGAGGTACCACCTCAGCACAGCTGTCTTAATGATCTGAACCTATATTCTTATCAAAAAGAGATACATCTTTAGCAAGATTAAACCTTCCATTAGCCTGGCATAAATTACCTTCTTAACTCTAACTCTTCACTGACTCCCGAACTCACTCCCCCACTGTCTGGCCCATGAGGAACATCATGCTGAAGTGATCTTCTCTTTATACCTTTTCCAAATATAAGAATTAGAAGAGGATTCTCTGGTGATATGGTGATGCCTTATTTACCAGGAAGAATTGCCAAACAACCACAGAGGGTTAGGGGAATTCTCACCTCAGCCCTTCTCGGCTCTTGAATGCAAGTAATTTTCTTGAGTTGTTTATTTGAAGGAGTCTAGCATTAAATGCCATTTCATAGCTTCTTTTGATATGGATACTGAAAATTATTTTTCGTCTTTCTTTTGTGTCCTTCAAATACAGAACAGAAATACATGCTCAAAATTTTTATGTTACTATTTTTGATTTTACATTTACTTCTTACATGATTTTACATCTATAGCTAGTAAATTACTTCTACCTGACCTTAGCTTTTATTTCCCCTCCTAAAATGTTTTCCTTACTGCCTGTAATCCTGGAAATTGCTGTTAATCTACCGATTCTTAAGCTTTTTCTATGAACTACTTATATTTTAAAACTTGTATCTTACATTCATGGTTATTAATTCCCTTTTCTTTCCTGCTCTTTATGATTCTTTTTCCTACAGGATGCCTTGCTTATAATAAAACCAACCAACCAAAAACAGAAAACACCAACCAAATAAAAAACAAACAAAACAAAAAAACCCTACCCAACACTTTCTTAAGTTCAGACAGTCATGATTTTATGGGCTTTCAGGAGTATTCAGACAACTAATTTACAATGTTGTGCTGGTTTTGGCTGGGGTAGAGTTAATTTTCTTCATGGTAGTTTGCACAGTGCTGTGTTTTAGATTTGTGCTGGAAACTGTTTATAACACCAGGATGTTTTAGTTACTGCTGAGCTGTGCTCATGCAGAGTAAAGACCTTTCCTGCTTCTCACCCTGCCAGTGAGTAGGCTGGGGGTGTACAAGAAATTGGAAGGGGACACAGCTGGGATGGCTGACCCCAGCTGACCAAAGGGATATCCCATACTATATGATGTCATGCTCAGCATATGAAGCTGGGAAAGAAGAAGGAAGGGGAAAATATTCAGAGTTACAAAGTTTTCTCTATTAACTAAAGAGATCTCATTTCTTTCCATAGCCACTTACATCCTTCAGCAGAAAGAAATTGGGCAAAAATGACGAAAAATCTCTTTGTCTCAAAGAAAACTGAAGCAAACTACTGATGTTTCAGACCTAAAGTAAAATTTAGTTCTGTGAGAACATTAGCTGAGTTTGTCTCACCATAACATTCATTATTTCCAGACAGGAAAATTGCCCACTTTTCCTCAGTTCATCTGAGATGTATTTTCTAAATATCTTTATACCTGAGTACACCATGTCATCTATATAAACAATGTACACTGGGGGAGAAGAGACAGAAAAGCACCTAGCTTTCACTTAAGATTCAATCCTACCATCCTTGCATACACAAAATGTCATACATTTTCAGCTTATGGATACAGCCTCAAAAGAAGGAATGCACAGTAAAACACCCTACCAAAAAAATGTAATGTCAAAAGCTGTCTGTTGAGTCTCCCATTCTTTTGTGTAAATTGTGGATCGTTAAAATGTCACAAACAGAGATCTGCTTCTCAAATCTGGACTTCTGAAATGAGAAAAAGGAGATGCAGAATCTAGGTCATGTAATTTCAGAGCCTGCAAATGTCAACAAAACTTCATAGTTTGGGGTGATTAAGATTCAATTGTAGTGACTGTTAAAAGTGAAATCTTTTCTTTGTTCCAAAGCCTTAAGGCTGTAGCCATAAAACTGTCTGTTCAGCAATTACTGATGCTGGATTTCATTTCTCCTGATTGTTCAGGGGGGTCTCTGTACAGTTTTCAAAGTGGTGCAATTCTTACATTGATTTTCAACACCTAGTTTATAAAACATTGGAAGAAAATGAAATGAGCAATAATAAGACTCTGCATTGTTAAGTCTGAGTCTTCAGTGAAAATATCAGGCTACTGCAGTCAGGTCTTTGTAATCATCTGCACCATCAGGTTTCCATGCTCCCTCCTGCCAGGATGAGGACACAGTGAGTTTTACTGCATCTCAGAACCTTGATCCCTTAAGTTATCCTCCATGGTAAGGGAGGGAAAGGGATGAAAATCCCTCCTGCCTGGATTAGCTGGGGAGGGCAGGGTACTGCAGATCCCCCAAGGCCATTTTCTGTAGTAGAAGGTCAAGTCTACAGCCAGAGGACACTAAATAGGTTCGGTGGCACTGTAATTATGTCAGTATATGTACAGAGGGAGAGATGTACAGAAGGAGAGATGCATCCAAAACTCTTCCAAGAGCATCTTCTCTTTCAGTGCCTTTCATCAGCCAGGTTGAGCCACCTCACTCACTGGCAGATCAGTGCAACATGCTGGTAAGGCATCAGCTTAGAAAAGAGGCTGCAGTGCAAGAACAAGTCTGACCCTGTTTATTCAGTTGTCTACAGATATTTGAGCATGAAGTACCGCCAAAAATGGACCCTAAATCAGCAGGTTATTGCTTGGCAAGCTCTGCCATGTGTAATTTACTCTTCCTTGGAATTCCTCTGTGTCTCTCTTGCCCTGCCTTGAAGAAGTATATACAGTAAATTTATAACCACACCTGCCGTCCCCAAGGTGTGTTTCAGAATGACCTCTCTTTGACTCTGTGTTATTACCATTCCCTCCCATCACCATTTGAATCATATCCCCTTCCTGCATTTTTCCCATCTGAATTTCAAGGGGCTGGAGAAGCAGAGTTTAATTACAGTTTCACTAGCTTTATTATATTACAGCACTGAACTCCAAGGCTTGGCTATAAGGGCAGCTTTATAATAAGCTATAATGATCCATCTTTTCTTGCATGCCATGAATTTTAAGCCCCCCTCACTTATTATTTATTATTTCAACTTGGTATATGAATTATTGAATTGTCCCAAGCTCTAGCTTGTAAGAGGAAATGCTATGAAGCAGTAAAGCTCTAGACATGTTTCCAGTGAAGACAAAAAAAACCAGACCCTGGAAATTTCAGTGGAAGTTACATTAACCTGTAGGATTGTTTAAACGGAAATTGCTTCGTTACCATGGCAACTTCCAATGTTATCTACAGAGTTGGCTTTCGAGACCCATATAGACACACAGACAACATCCTGATTCAACTCTTAAAATCAATGTCTGCCACTGCATGGTCTTCTACCATTGCTGGAAACTCCTCTTCTTCAGTCCTCTCTGATTTGATTCCTCAGACTCTAGCTTAACTAGAGTTCACAGCATGTAGCTTCTACACTTAGACCATAAATACCATGCTAATGTTCTCTCTCAGACCTCAGACTCTAGCTTAACTAGAGCTACATGCTGTGAAGGTCTATTTTGATTTTAAGCCTGCAGTAAGTATGAAAAATTATTCCTCATGACTGACACAGACAGTACTTTTCCAGGAAGCCGTCACTCTTTGGGAAGGACCCAAGCTCTGCCAAAGAAAAGGAGTGAGTGCCAGAAGGGATATATTTATGCATCTCCTGAAAGTCATCTGCGTCTAAGGGAACAGATTCCAACCTTCTAGGCAAAGGATCCCAAAAAAAACCACCTCTGCAAAGCTCATCTCAGAAGCTCGCTTCCCTTCAGCAGCAGCTGTCCTTGAGGCGGATGGAGATGCTGCCCATGCCACGCTCCTGTCTTCTGTTGCTATGGTAATCCTGAAGGGGTTTTTTTAGGACAGAGCTTTACAAGTTTCATTATCTATATTAGGTTGCTCTCTTTGTTTCCTTCCACTAGTCTTGCTTATTTCCCCACTCTCCCTGTTCCCACAGACTGCCTATTCACATCATTAAATAATTAACACTCCTTTGCATTATGCACCTGGGAGAGCATTGCAAACATTAGTTCTAAAACGCAGTTCAAAAGTACAGAAATTCCTCTCTGATTTGAAATTAAACAGGGGAAATGTCCAACCCTGAGATCATATTTTTCCAGTGCATTTACAATTCTGTGTCACTCAGCACAGACTTCCACAAAGTTAATTTGCATTTCAGATTTTGTCGTTCTGTACTTAGTTTCTGTATGGCACTCCAAGTAAAGAATTAACATAGATGGTGAAACTGGAAGCTAACAAATCTGGCTCTTCTTTTCTAGCAATATGATGCAGTGTTTGGCTTACAAACCCAGCAAGGGAATAATTCCAATCAAAATTGTTTTCATTGGAATGCTTATATGTGGAAACATTTCTATTGGTTTGAATCTTCATTTCAGAGAACTTAAATTCAGCTCTGACCTGGCTTGTTGGTGTACTTTCTGAAAAATCCTTCTGTATATATTTTCTTACCAGCCTGCAGACTCTGCTGTTGACTAACCCTTTGCTAGAAGCTTTAAAATTATTGAGGCTTGTCAGTGGAGAGCAGGATCCCATACTACTTTTGAACCTAGTGATAGGCTTTAACGCTTCTGCAAAGAAAGAAATTTAGGCAAGAAAAATATCTCATAATATATGAGAAAACAAGAATTTGGGAAATGTTCTGGGAACAAATCTGACACAAGGCAGCTCTATTTTCTCCTAATTAGTTGGAAGTGGAATAGGAGATAGGAGTTTTTCCACATTTTTCGTCTTCTTTGGGCTGCAGTTAACCTACCTTTCAAAGCTTTTTACATCTCAAAAAAAAAAAAAAACAAACTAGGAGAAAATCCAAAGCTGGCTCTGTGGACTGATTTCTTTCCATTGGACTTTACTCTTTTTTTTTTTTTTTTTTTTTTTGTAAAATAGAAAGCTTAGCTTTGTCATTTTCATGTCCAAAAACAACAGAGAATGTGTCCAAATGTAAGCATACCGATTTAGTGTACTTCCACTGGAAATATGTGTAATCTCCAGCTACCTTTCTTTCTCTGGAGGAAAATTCCTGTCTCTTCTTAGCCTGTGAAATCAACTGCAACAGCAACAACAACCAGGACGATTTCTGACAATTAGGAATTGCTTATGATGGAATAAGGTAACCAGGAGATCATCTCAAAGTAGTATATTTAACTATTTTTGTGATGCTTTCTCAGATTGAGAATGACTCTCAGTTTGACCTCCACAGAAATAACACTTGGCCCTTGTGGCACTCTTTGTGCCCTTTTAAAACTACCCCAGGAGAGCTCCCAGTGACAATCCTGGTTTTGGAGAAAGGGGTGAGGGCTGAGTGCTGGATGTCTGGAACCCACTGTTGCACTGATTACTATATATCCATGGCAGATTTGAAACAATAGTTCTGGCACCAGCATGAAAACAGAACCTAGCTGGATTTTAGCAAAGAAGAAATCTCTTTTTCTCTCTGTCTATCAGAAATTAATCACAAAGCATTTGAGAGGAAGTGAAAGTGGCAAATGGAACAATTTCCCATGTCAGCCTGTTCTGAATGTGCAAGGGATCCTGATTCAATACTTCTTGGTATCTTCTACCATAGATCAAGCCACAGTTTGAGATTTTTGTCTCAAAACTTCTGTGCACCATGTTAATCATTATTATGCATGTATATACACCAATGGCATGAACCCAGGGAGTTCTGATGGAGTACTCAAAGGGATCTGGTCTCTCATGAGAATGAGGTAATTTCCATACTGCTGGCCATCTGAATACAAAGTGGGGAAACTAATCCACTCTGCCTGCTCCCAAAGTGCACAAAGAAGGGTTGGCTGGTACCTGCTGGGCTGCCGAGAGGCTTTGGACCCTGTTTGCTTAACCGAGTGCCAGTTCAGTGCTCTCTGATGCATCTCAGAGTAAAGCTCCAAGCCCCAGTTCTGCTACAAAAACATGGACTGAGAAACAGAAGCAAACAGCCACACAGGCTTGAAGGAGGTAGTTGTAGAGATATAGAAGTCATCCAGTGATGGGACTGCTTGTTTCCAAGGGAAGAATTTGAGCTAAGCTCTTGACCTCCCACAGACTTCCAGTGTGGAATAGGAAAAAAAAAAAAATATATATATATATTCTACTTGTGGTTTAGGTTCTTATGTGCAGCATGGGTGTAATTCTATTTTCCCTGCTTCACAGATATGCCGGGAAGATGAAGTGGGAAGGTCCCCCTTAGTACAAGAATGACAACCATGAAATCATGTAGGATCTGAAGCCCTGGCTGGAACACCAGTCTCTATCTTTTGTGAAAGGCAGGGGAGCTAGCACGAGTCATCAACCTTCAAGGTCAACACTTATCACAGGAGAGGGACTGGGATGCAGAACAATGATGCTTACACTCACTCCAAATGCAACTCCAGAAAATGATAATAATATTAATAATGATTCACCACACTGCCACACCCAAATAACCAATGCAAAGCTCAGCTAAATGTCAGATCTCCTTCACTGTCATGAAAGAGATTGTGAAATGCTGACAATCGGAAACAAACCGTTTAGGGGAATGAGGAAGATCACAATGAGAAATGTCAGGGAGACAGAAATAGCTGGTCCTCTCACAATTTCACTCTCAAGAAACACTTTCTTACAGGATGAGACTGGGAATGGAAGGGAGTGAAGGAAGGCTATGAACAGTTCTACGGAAAGTCCTCGTTAGAGAGATCTACACAAATATAAATCTTGTAAAGAGGTTCTTTTTGCTCAGCATTAGCAAAAGGAAACACTGTTCTTTGAAGAGCTTCACCAGGAATGATGTCATAACTGAGGAGAAATTTGAAGTTTATTTGGACTAGAATGAGCAGTATGTACATTCCCCATCATATTCATACTTGCATCTGAGACCTTGTTAAGTGTCAGTCTGTTTAACCTCATGAAATCCTTTAGCAGGCACAGGTACAGTTGGAAGACATGATTTCTAGGGCAGTCAATTGCCAAGAACAGCAAACATCCCTAGTTAAAAGGCAGCCATGGCCTAACTTCCCTCCATGCTTGTGCTGAGATGAAGCATAGCCAGCTAAGGATGGGATAGATGGAGGGGGAACATGGTGGCTGCAAGGAGCCATGGTTAATGTTTTGCCCTGATTAAGACACCAGCCTCAAAGCACACAAAAAAAGGAATAGTAGAAGAAAAGGATGTTGCAAATTCTTCAACCACACACAGAGGCCCCTTCCATACCTAGTTTAGACCATAGATAGACCCACCCATCCTAGACCTGAATTTCTTCAAGACATATATCCACATTTCTCATTCTGCCTGAGGCTGCAAGACATTTTAGAGCAACCTCCACCATGGTGACTTAGACCATTAGCAGTCACAGATGTTAGCATTCAGCCTTCCAGCCTCATTAGAGCTTCATTTGGTGAGAGTTTAAGGGGGGGTTGCTGAAAACTAAATGTAGAGGGAGAAAAGAAGTCACAACACAGAAGGCCATGAGTTATATCTGCCCTGCAGCTGCCTTTCATCAGCTGTTCTGCAGGAATGTGCACTGACTGCAGGGAGCAGCCGGGGTGGTCATGCTGAGGGTTTAAAAGGAGGTGGTGGGAGCGTGGGTGAACAGCCAGGCCCCATGACCTGCTGGTGCAGGGGGATTCCTGACATCACGTGCAACACTAGTGAAAGTTTTCTCAAGGGATTAGCAGCTTTCCTGTATTTCAATTATTTACACAAAAGCATCCTCCTTCCCTGAGTCTGGTTATTTTTAGGCAGAGAAAAATACACATGCTTATCTACATAAATAATCAGAACCATATGGCCTAAGCATTCCAAACAGATCAGTCAAACTAGGTCTCTGAGAGAGGGACTTTATGCATGCATGTGTCTGCAGGCGTGCTTAGCACGGATGAACTCTGTACTAGTCCAGCAGCATCAGAGACATGAGCACAGGATTGATCCACTACAGACTTGCAGCAGCCTTGCAGCCAAAGAAGTTTCCTACAGCACCCTTGCAAAGGTGCTTCAGGCTCTGCAAAGGAGGAGTCAGGTAATTTTTTTCAGCATGTTCATGCATGGCTGCCTTTTGTGCCTGACAATACAGAAAGTAATTGCCTAGATCCAGCCACCAAGGTGATCAAAGAGTGGGAGAAACTGACATATGAAGAAAGGCTGATGGAGCTGGATTTGTTCAGCTGTGAGAAGAGAAGGTTAGGGGGAACATAACCAAATTTTTCTAGTATGTAAAGGTAGTTATAGAGATGAAGGCAATTTTATCACAAGGATGCACAGTGACAGGACAAAAGGCAATGAGTACAAATGGCTTCAAGAGCAATTCAATCTGGATATAAAAAAAATGTGCTTTACTGTGAGAACAGTTAAACATTGGAACATATTATACAAAGAAGAAATGGAGTCTTTCTCACTGGAAATATTCAAGGCTTGACTTGGGAAGGCCCTGAATAACCTGAACTAAAGCCTACTTTCAACAGTAGGATGGATCAGATGAACTCCAGAAGTCTCTTCCAGCCTATACTTTTTCCTGATTCTGTGATTCAAAGTTCTTCGTGTAGGTCAACTCTCCAAGTGCACTAAAAAAAAATCCCCTAAATAGAATATCTAGACTCAGATGGTCAAGTGGGGCTCTTAGCCTCTTTTCCAATGCTTTGAGTTCTGGAGGCCCAAAGGGTCTGATGGTCTGAGAGAACTGCAGGTGCATGCAAAAAGGAATGAGTTTCCACACTTAAGATCAATGCACACAAAGTGACTCAGGTCAGTTTATTTTTCACCATGTTTGCTATAGAGCTGGTCCTGAGGCCCCAGCTGCCAGGGGGGCCCCAAAACAGAAAGCCTTCTACCCCAGAATGACCAAGTATCAAGGAAATGCAAAGAAACAAGCAAGATCAGTCCTCATGTTTCTGCACAAGACAGTGTTTCTTTTGCTGAAAACACTGAGCAACTTCCATAATTCATCTGTTGTCTTCCACACCCATTCTGCCACATGGCAGGTCTGCACAGAGCTCTGGGATATAAATCTCCACACAGCCAGCAGGAGTCATGCAGAAACCTGCACGTCGAAGCTGAGGAGACAAACATATACCCCAGGAGGTCTTGTTTATTTTTAAGGCTGAAGAACCTACTAAAAATCTGTTGAAGAAAATAAAGACAGAGTCCTGTGGTGACAGCTAATGTTGTAAGACAGAAGAGAGATACATGTATGTGCAGAGCAGAGTAGTTAAGAAAGCTTTGCCAAAACAGTTGTGTACAATTTTCAGGTCATAAACTGCTTTTAAGAGTAGGGCAGGAGTAGGCTAACATTGCTTCTCTGTTTACTTGTTTGTTTTCATTCCTAATCCCAGGAAGCAGTCACTTTGAGTGTTTCACACTGTATATATGCAGGCAGCAGGTCTAAAAATTAAGAGCCTCCACTGGGGAATGAACGAAGATCTTTGTGCTGCCCAGCCTCCAGCTCTCCTTGGCCAGCTGAGATTTTCCCTCATGTGGGAAGTCCTTTGACAGATGGTATAATGGGGCTCAGAGGGGTACTAATCCCCCAGGGTTTAGGAGGGTCACGCAGAGGGTATGAAAGGCCACACTGAAGCATACTCCAGCAACTTTCAGCCAACGGCCACTTTGGCACTATTCCCAGACTCCATAGGTTATTGAAGTCTCTGGAGTATTTCTAGCTCTAATAGGGATAGGAGTATAAGAGGAGAAAAGAGTCTGAGTAGGCTCCATCAGAAAAATTACAGGCCTAGCCTTCCCTTTATAGACACACATACATGCACCTACGCTCTCATCCCTGGCCTCCCGTGCCCAGTAGCAACTGAGCCCTGCCTGAGGGAGCCTGCCAGAAAGCACAGCCACAGATTCTCAACAGCTATTGGGCTCCCAAACTGTGTGCTTACATCCAAGGCCATGAAGCAAATCAAAGTGGGGTGACTGGCAGAGGTGGGATAAGGAGGATTTCATAGACTTGATCATTGCTGCCAGCGATGTATTTATAGATACCAAAAGTTAATGGATGCCCAGACACCAGTATTGCTAACGCAGCTGCACGGAGCAGCAGAACAACGAAACCAGACTACGTGGCTCATCACTATGTTTTCCCTCACTGCACTGTAACTTAGACACAGAACAGTTTCCTTTCTCCTTAGCTCTCCTCTGGTCTTTTCATTTCCATCAACATGCTTGCAAACTCCAGTCTTTTTGATCTGTACTGAAGGAGGGGAAAAATCAGACACATGCATCCTTTAAATTCATTACTTTAAAGTTATTTACTTCTGTTATCTCTATCCAACTGTATGGGCTCTCTGTCACAGCAATATTTGTCACTGCTCTGGCTTCAGCCTCTTGCTTTTTGTTGGTACTTTAAAAGGACTGATTTTCTTTCTAAACAGGTGTTTAGTTTTAGATCAGCGTTCAGCCCCATTACTCATCTAAGTATTCATTATTTCTCAGTTCACTGATATTTGATCATCCACACTTGATCAAACTTGTTCTTCTTCATCCTCTCTTCACAGCTTCCATGCTTTGACTTTGGTCCCTGATGAACCCATCTGCTTTTCTGCCTGTAAAATTTCTCTATAGGCATTTTAATTTTTGCTTCATGCATAGTTAGGAGCAGGAGATGAATCCTTCCTTTAAGCAACTGCTTTTTGTGCCTTTTCATGTGTATTACTTGCTTTTTGTACATGTGGAGTTTGTGTCAGAAGGTGCTAATTTCTTCCTCTGATGTGGGTGTTGGAAGTGACAGGTGGTAATAAGGTTTGATCTGTGACTTTTGTTTTATCCAACTTAAGGATTTTTCTTCTCACTTTAGCTGTCTCTTTAACACCTTTGATAGATGGCATACAACTGCATATCAAGGAACAGTACAGAAGTCTCATTGATATTTATATGTTTAGGATGTACTCCGATGTGAACTAATCCTTTGATTGAAAAGCTTTTCATTTTGAACTCATATTTCCACATTTCTGCCTTGTCTTCCAAGGAAAACACTTCCAGTCCTTCTCCAGGGAGCCTCGGAAAGGGCAGGAATAATTTGAGTCACAAAGAAAGCAGTGTGACAAAGGAATTTCTACGTATGTGTTTAACCCTTGCTCTTCTCCAGAAATGAGATTTTACTTTTTCTGAGAGTGAGGATTTTCAGTAGTTACTAACAAAGATAGCTTTCCCCAAAATCCTTTCCTATTGAGACTTAACCCTGGCAGCAATGACTCAGCTGCTGCAAATTCCTGTCTGGAAATAAGCCAACTGTTAACCTGGTTTGGAGTCTTTCCAGAAAATGATGGTCAGAAAGCAACTTTGCAGTTGCCCTTGGGAGCCCCACACACTCCAGCCTTTTCTGCATTCAGTGTACTATCTGTATATGATTGCAGGGAGCTGCTGTTAGAATTAAAGTGCAAGAGTGGTGCATTTATCTGCATCAAGTTCTTGAAGTGAAAAAAAATATGTTTCTTTTGGAAGGGGAAGAACAGTCTGGTTGAGGAATTGTTGCAAACAATGTTAACTTAGATCCTGTCCCTATCTCCATAGATTGCTTCCTCTGGTAGCTTACTTGTATTAAATACTGTTGTCTATTATGAGGGCTGCAGAGTAGATATCAGCTGCTGAACTGTTTAGCCTCTCTCTGTAGTCAGTGGATAGAAATCAGAAATTTCTACAGGGCAGTTCGTTGTATCTGGGAATAAGTGTCAAAGGTGGCAAGTAAACCTGTCAAGACTCAATGACTAACCCAGATATTGACCTCTGTGTGGTGTAAGGTGTCACATTCAAATTCAGATGACAAACCTTAACCTTGCCTTCTTTTCAATGACCTTTTGCAATGCTTTTTATATTCCCATGATTTTTCCTTGGCACAGAAGAGCACAAGGATCTTCTGAGCCTCAGAGCTCTCTGCAGACATGTTACTCTGGGATGACTTTATTGGCTTACTGTTGAATATTGGCCCAAATTTAAATGTACTGGCAAAGCTTTGAAAAAAATCTTCTAAAATCTCCATCCTACCAACACCCACAAATTCTGTTGGTTTCTCTGCTGAAGTTCCTAAATAGGAGATGAGTTGTTCAGTGTTAATGTTATTTGTGCAGAAAAGGTCTGTATTATCTACAATACCTCAACTTCTGCATTTTGGAATGTCTCTGAAACTTCTCAGAACATGAAACCTGCCAACCATGAAGGCCCACCAAGGGCTTTCTCAACAGCCCAATCATGTTTCCTTAGCCTCCAACATCTGAGGTGGAGACTAGACAGCTGCTTTTTGTTAGTACAAGTAAAAATCTCCTCCCAGTATTCTCCTCATCGAACAACAGGTGATTAAGGTAATAACAGCAACTGTGATTACCCAATCAACAGGAAAAGAGAACAAACTATGGAAGAACCATTCATTTATTTCTTGTCAGTGGGGTGTCCTAGCACTACAGAATATGCCACTCTGAAAAGTGCCATTTCCAGTGAACAGGAACCCACATCACAAGAAGTCATATTAACAACCACAGCAGAGAGGTCAATGAATTTATATTGATCCAAGGTACCAGCTGGAAATGACAGGGAGTCTTTCCACAGCACCATGTCCTGTCATGCCATGTGCTGTGGGAATAAATAGAAAACGTTAGCCTTCAACTGCCCTACAGCCAATAAATGTCACACAGGATTTTTATTTTTTAAAATAGCCATTTACATTTGAATTGTAGCTATTGAAACGGGAGAGAGGAAAAAAGTAAATTCACCTGTATTTATATATCTCATATATCTCATTTTTTCTCTATGATTTTGTCAGACCTGTCCTGAGTTGGTTGTGCATTTTGCTGTCAAAGAGAATATTTACTACCCCAGAATTCCATTGGGTAAAGTACACATTTTAGCTGAAAATGCCTCACTGTAGCTGTGCACTGAAGAGAGAAAAAAATCTGCAAAAAGAATAAAACACCTGAGAACTCAGATCAGTTCTCTCTGCCACACTGTACTAAATTTGGTCATTCAGAATTGTGCTAAGCAGACACAATACTCACAGCAGGAGTAAGTATCCACCTTATAGTCATATAAGTGATTCTAGAGTGCCAAGCATCACAGAGTCTTGTCTTTGTAGTGGAGGGTCTGCAGATTAATCAAAGAAAATGGACTTCAGCATGTACGTAAGTAGTTCTCTTTGTATATGTGTGTATAAACAGAAAACAAGCATTTCACAGTAGTCATGTCTCATCCCTTTTACAGTTGTGCCATCTGAGTCACTAACAAAGTTGGTAAGAGCTCCACAGCATGAATAGTTAACACAGCCGTGAAGAGATGTTTTTTCTAATTCCAGTACTTGGAAGACAATTCATCTGTAATGGTCAGATGGGAGGTAATCAACAGAATCAGTGTTGCCTGGGGTGTCTTTCATCTCATCCCAAGGCAGACGTCTCAAGTAGCTGAGATGAATCATATCCAATCATTAGTTATAGCTGAGTAAGAAATCTTCATGATTTCTGAAAAAGGCAAGAAAATATCCTCAGGGATTTGTTATTTCTGTCCTACCAAAACCAAATATAATTTGGTTTGGCTCTTACTAAAAAGCTAGAAAAGAGAATAACTTTAGAGACCAGAATTCTTCAGTAAAAGGGACTTCTGTGGACATTGCTAGCTTTAGAATGAAGCTTGCAAGAGGCTGGAGCAGGTCTTTACATTAAAAACCTACTTGAAGTAGGAGCAACACTATGCTGTGTATCTTTAGACTTCTAGCCCACAGACTTGCTGGCTGCCTCCACTCACAAGACCCCACAAGTCTGCTTTGCCCCTTTTCACATATACATTTCCTGACCTGTTGCGGACTTTTTCATCTGTGTGGGCAGAGCTGTCTGTGATGCTGTGGTGGACCAAGCCCACTTCCAAAGAAACGTGCTGGACTTTTTTCTAGCACTATTTTGAATTCCCTAGTACAGTTCGTCACAAGGGACTGTGCAGAAACATGTCAAGGGCTGTGTGGGAGTGAGAGCAGAAAGGTGCAGATACACCTTGGGCAGGCATTGCTGTCAATGCTTCATCCTGGGCAACCAAACCTTGAAGATTTTGATCATGCAGTCAGTCTCTCACGTGCTTAATTGTCTGATCACAGCTTTCATCCCACTCGGAGTGGTCTTTGATACTACAAAAGAGAAACTTCCTGCAAAAATTCCCTTCTGATGCAGCTGCCTTTTTCCTAAGTATTATATACTGAAAAAGGCTATGGTGTTCCATGGTAATGTGAATCACTCGATTCAATGTTTAGCAACTTAAGCAGGTGCCAAGCAGTAGAATTATTTGGGTATTTTCCAGAAACATATTTTATCACTGGAGAATGCCAGTTTATTGAAATAAGAGGTTTGTTTGGGATATGCCAGTTTTGATGAAATTTTCATAAGAAAGGTTTCCATGCTAGGATAGAATTTCTGGTCAAAATGCCAAAGGGAAAGAGAGATGCTTCTCTCTCCTCTAGGAAAGCCAACAGGCTATTGTCAGGACACCTGCTGAGGTCAGGACATCCAGCCTCAAAACCATACCTCGATCACAGTTTTGAACCTGGCTGCCCAGTTATTGCTTGACTAGCTTAGCAACTCATTTGCTGTTCTCAGCTGACCTTGTTTCAACATCTCCCATAAAAAGTATTCTGCATTATCTGAGTAATTATTGGTGTAGGAATTTGAACTCTAGTCCAAACAACAAAGCTTGAGACTCAGCCAAGCTGTTTCTCCTTTCCTTGCCAAATATTATTATTGATCATTAGAAATGTAGTCTCTGGAATGAGTAGCTATTCCTCACTAAGCCTTTCTGTGTGCACCCCAGTTTCATTAGTTGTGTCTATGCAACGCTGAAGTATGGTGTCCGTGTTTATACCCACATCTAGTTTACCTTTCGCCTACACAGCAGCTTTGTAGATAGACTGCAGCTTGCAGGTTAATGAAAAAGTGCTCAGCAACAACACATGAGTCTAAGAGTTGCCTACATAGTTCCACGTGCTCCGGCAGGTACATGCGAGCCACACTTAAATCCAACAAATGACATTAGTGAAGGCCTGCTGAGTAGATTCAGTCTGGGCTGTAGACTAAAGGCTATATCAGTGAAGACAGTAAATGCAAACACTGACCTCAGCATGAGTTAAGGACATAGAGCACAGTGAAAGATACCTGTTACTGTTGTTTGGATCCACATACTTAAATTAATCTGTTGGATTTAGGAGAAGTCATTTATTTGAATTCAGAGAGGGGTGTTGGATATCAGGGTTTGGGTTTGGCTCGTCTCTGATGTCTTCAACTGAGTGAACTTCTGACTTTTTTAGGTGGTAAATTTCCACAGTTTT
Organism: Indicator indicator; assembly: GCF_027791375.1. Classification (NCBI taxonomy): domain Eukaryota; kingdom Metazoa; phylum Chordata; class Aves; order Piciformes; family Indicatoridae; genus Indicator; species Indicator indicator. The sequence continues at coordinate 16,350,399 of NC_072021.1, read as the reverse complement.
TCATTCTTAATGTCATCTGAGCAGACAAAAATAGCAGATCTTTATTTTTAAATCAAGAAACATTTCATTATACCTAGAGCTAGTGAAGTAACCTCATTGTGGATAACAATCAATAAGATTTTTTTTTTTTCATTTTCTCTGTGAAGTAAACACTATTTGCAAGAACATGATACATCAGGGTTCTCTGAGGCACAGTAGTAAACAGCACCATAAATAGGATTTTTTTCACCATAATCCCAGCAGGCTCTTTTCTTATCTACAGACTCAATGCTTTGGCTTATGTAGGAAAGGGTACTTAGGAAGCTCACAGTATCTGAAACTTTCTCATTCTATATCCCACTGGTTTTTCTGCTGAATCAAGGCACAAAAAGTATATTTATATCCTCAGTTGTGGGGGGAAACAGCTTCTCACTGTTGTTGAGTCAGAAAGAGCAGGTTTAGCAGGGGAGGAAGGGGAAGTGTAAAGACTGCAACAGCTGTTTCCCCAGTCTAATTTCCAGTCATACCACTTGAAATCCCTGCCACTCAAGAGATGACAATGAGAGAAGGAAGCTGCTCAACGCTACCTCTGCCCCACAGCAGCAGGCGCCCATTTCCGGAGAGCTGAGATGCGGGCAGAGCTCTGGGGCTTGCTTAGTTAAAGTGGAAGCTGTGGGAGCAAAGGGTACTGATAAGGTTGAAGGAAGGGATAGAAAACAACTGAAAGGAAAGTCTTAGCTGGAGAACTTCTACTTTTCCTTTACTGACAGCTGCTAAAGATACCCACCATGGCCCTGTAGGTAAAGGTAAATCAAGACATTCATTACTACCACTGTAATTTCTCACTTTCACAGTGCCACCAACACATTGGTGTTTCCTAAAAGGTGAATTATAGGTTGGATACAACGCCAGCTGAGGCTGACACTGGGTGGTTCTGAAATCTCAAATGCACACCCCCTCATCCCCTTACATACCCAAGCAAACATGCATTTCCTTCTAATGTGCATGGGGGTCATCAGGAGAGCAGTAGATTATTGATCTTTTTTTCTACTGATAAATTTAATGGAGGACAGACAGATGGAGCTTTGAAAATGAAAAGAGTAACATTGTCAAAACAAACAGATGATAAAGAAGATTTATACAGCAAACAGCTCACTTTAAGGCATTAGCTTGGAGCAATCTCTGGATCATAAGGTGAACATCAATCCTCAACATGCTATCAGTTTCTAGATAGTCTGTACTGAAATAAAAGTTGACTACAATTCCACCATAATGATGAATGGCTTCTACAGTATGAGCATCTTAAATATTTATGGTTTTGATCATTATACTATTGTCCCATGCTTTATTACATTTACACAAATTTGCAAACAACTAATAAACAAAAAGAAGGATTAAAATCCCAGTCCTAGAGAAATTTGGACCTTTGTTACTTTCTTTAGTCATTTGGGAGGGAACATGATAAGAGTCTCAAAGGACTGGACTTCTGCTGAATAGAACAACCACCAACAGATCTTAGGCACTAGTGTAGCAAAGCATACAATGAAACCCACTCTTGATGAAAAAACACCTAACTACATGCCTGAGTTGTACATTCATCATCAAGGAGTTAAACCTGTCCTCAAGTCCCTCATCGACCAAGGAGCTGGTAAGTGGCTGTAAGACACTGGCAACTGCCACAGCATGCCTGACTCATGAATCACTCTGCCATCTGGTTGGACTCAAAATGCAAGTGAAAGCATTTTTCTCTCTTCCCAGCAGCCTGCAGCCACACCTGGAATCCCAGAATCTCTCCTGGGAATGCAAAATCTCAGTGGAATGGCAACAGACACAGATTATTGTCACAGTCGGTACAAATCTCTCTGTGCTATGAATTATTCTTCAGAAAAATAAGTCTTTCTCTTTCCTTCTCTGAGAACTCATAATGCAAAGGAAGAAGTGTTTATTTGGATGAGATCAGTGAGATATACCTGAGTATTTGGAATGAAGTCAATAAAGCATCTGAATTGTGGTTAATCACTTTGCACACTGGAGTAGAGTTAGAAGTACGTTGCAGGCATTTTGGAAGTGGTCATAATGCAGACTTTTACTTGGGTCTAAATCAATTGTTTCCTTCAAATCATAAAAGGTTCTTAAATATGCACAGATAAGAGGCCATCAGCAAATTTTTATTTATTCATGAGCCTCTGTCTCTACTAACTGCTGTGTTTACAAATGTAACAGAAAATGCAACACAGACTTTCCTTCCCTGACTACCTTCTTTATTACAGCAAGATCTGATGAAAAAGTTAATTGCTGCAAACATTGTATAATTAAATATCTGGTTATTATTTCACAGGTACAAAAATAAATCAGGATTAATTTCATTGTATGCAAACATGGTTATAAAATTTACATAGGGGGCATCAACACTAGACCTGAGAGCAGATTTGAGAACAGCCACAGTTATCCTTCCATCCTCAGCTTGCTTCTGCCGCAGCTTTTAAACCCTACCTCATTGCTGTTCTCCAGTTCCCAGCGTTCAGTGACGTTAGACAGTGCAGTGTCATCTCAAAGTCACACAGTGACTTCAGATCCCATATTCAAATTTCAGCTCATTTCTATAGTTTGCAGCAAATCTGAGGGTTTTGGCTCCACACAAAAGTGTAGAATGTGACACAGAGAATTAAACCTAGGCAAGGAGGACTTGGGTTTGTTTTCTAAAAAGGAGCTGTCATCCATTCAAACAATTATTGAGGTATTTTGGAATAAAGCTAGTTTGTTTCTGAAGTTCATACTGACTTAATGTGTTATTAACCTCAATTGCTATGTTTTAATCTTCTCTGTCCATGTGAACAAAGTTGGGTTTTGGCTCTGGCATTGTTAAGAAAATATTATCCACCATCCTGACAAAACTCAGAAGTGAAGTGAGCTGAGTGAAGGAGAGCACAACAAAGGGCACAATGGTGCTATATTCTGCTGAGGCAAAAAAGAGAAGGATAGAGACTGTTTTCCAGCATGAGTAAAGGTTGAAACTCTCAACTGATCTCTTCAACCCATGGAGCTAGGTGGCTTACCTGCCCTGGAGTGCTTCCAATTTGGGAAGCAAGGAGGCAGCCCAGAGGAAAGGGAGGTTGTTTAGCACCATGCTCTTTCAGAGACAAACACAATGGCAAGCTTCAAGTTCTTCACAGATGCCACATGGTAATCCCCTGCTTTATTCAAAGCACCATGGGACATGACAAACTAACAATGACTGTGGCTGAAGAAACCACCAGTTGGCACTTTTCAGCAGCAGCTAATATCCAAGCTTACTGTCCAATTCCTTCTGAGCTGATTTTTTTGTCATGTACTACTGGTCTGCCTGCCCTCCTGCACAGAAGTAAACAGAAAGCCTGGCAGTAGAGCTAATGGGAAATGCCAGTTAATACTGAGAGACATGATGTGCTTAGTGCAGAAATGGTGGTGTTTGATGGCCTGTAGCACATCCCAGGTCAAGCTAGAGGATCTTAAAGACCTTCCCACCTAAGAAATACAGATGACTATTTTGCTATTTCTTAACATCCCAGTTGTTTACTTGTCTTAAGAAACATCAGGGGCAGTGTCACAGGATGGGAATAGCTTCACCAGTTCACCAGCTCTCCTTGTGGCAGTAAAGAAAGGGTGGTTAGGCCAGATGCCAATAGGAAAACCTCTGGCACAATACCTGGCAGGGTTACAAAAGTGGGGATGTGGGTGGCTAGATCTTCCTGAAGGGGGCCTCAGCTCTCAGAAGACTGAAAAACACTTCTTGGGACTGTGCAAAAGTCATTTGACAGTAGAGCTTAATATGGTCTATGTAGCATCTCCAAATAGCTGCTCACATCTTTTCTCTCTGTCCTCTCGGCAAGGAGATCCAGATGCCGATTTCACTGAAGTCAGAAGATTTCATACTCCTTGCAGTGCTTCCTTTGAAATGCAGTTTCTGCCTTTCTTTCTCTTTCTCTTTCTTGTTAATTCTGCATCATCCAACTGCTCCTTTTGGCATTCCTGATTTTTGAGGGCCTTAGATTTATATGATTTTCAATTATAATCCTTAAAACTAAAGTGAATAACTATTTAATCCATTTTCTCTGCTTCCCTTCCTTTTCATCTGTGTAATATGATTATTTTCATACTTTTTTTTTTTTTCTCCTGCAGGCTGCCAATGCCAAAACAAAGCTAGTCTTTCTACTCTGGTCATACATTTTTAATGAATGTTGGTTTCATGCTCACTATTCCATTTTTGTGAAGAGATTTCTATCTTTCTTTCATGTATTATTATTAATAAAGCTTTCTCACAAGTCCCCCTGCTGCCACTCTTTGGCAGAATGTTTCAAAGAAACAGAAAGATGCACATTAGCTTGCCAGAGACAAGGTAGTTCCACCACACAAACTGACTGGCTTCACTGGGGTTCTTGGGAGCCCAAGGACTCAATACTGCATCTTCACTGAGGCTCAGCAGAACATGAAACAGTTTCACAGATTCTTGCTGGTGATAACACAGGAGCAGCCAGCTCAGAAGTGCATCAGAGTGTGTATCTCTGTGGCCATTATACAACTATACCCTTATGGCATTTGTCTCAAAGGTAGGCTCCTCCAGGAAATGGCTGTCCTCCCAGAATTCTTGGTTCTAATCCCAAGGATCTGTGGTGTCAGCAAAGATGGACATCCCCACTGTCCTCCCAACCTCCACAGCTGTGTAACATCTGAAGCTGCTTTCAGGGCTAGCAGCATTGCAAAGACCATCACACTGTCAACTTTTCTGCCTCCATTTAGTGTGGTCATGCCAAGAAAATTTTTTACATGCTGCTGTTCAGGCCTAGGTTATGGTTATTTAATACTTTGGGTTTGAACCTCGGGCTCTTTAGCTTCCTCTTTCCCAAGAAGCCTGCAAGACTTTTGGTCTTCAGAGTCCTTGGAAAGAGTCATTTCCCATTGTGGTTCTGTGTCTTTTCATTCCTATACTTGACTGCAATCAAGAAAGTGCAAAGTCTTTGGATTCTAGGTATTCTTGCATTTCAGACAAAATAAGTAGCAGTCTTTTCAGGTGGGCAGAAGGCTTCACCTTCTCCTGCCAGAGAAGAACCTGATAAAAATTCTTTTTTTGTTGTTCTCCACCATCACCACCACTTTTGTGCCCATATAATCCATTGCACAGGTTTCAAATAAATTGGTCAGAAATCTTCAAGACCTTTTTTTGGAAGCTACTACCAAAACTGCAGGTTTCTGTGTCCTTTCCATGACACCAACACAGTACTGAACTACTGAACCAAACCAATGCACTACCTAATCTAATTCAAAACCCCAAACCTAATATTCAGGGTCCTCCATGGACCATATTTTCTGTCTTTAAAGTCTGTTTAGATGGAAGGACTTATCTAAAAATTCATACTCTAGAGGCTAGAAAACCACTCCATGGCTTCATATTTCATCTCCATTGGACATGTGGTTCAAAGTATTATTGTGAGCAACAAATCCCTCTGCTGTGCCTCAGAAGCTATCTGAAATAACTGAAATAGCATCTGAAATAGGCTTAGATGCTACATAACAAGAAAAAAAAAGAGAAGATAAAATCTTTAAGGATGTTCTATGCAAGTGTACAAGTAGGTGTAGTATACAAGAAAAGTAAGATTCTTCAATTACACAAGTGTGAATTTTTCTATGGACTTTATTTCACACAAGGCATTTAACCTATAATTTCTTAACTTCAGGTTTAAGATATCTGGGATGCTTTCTTGAAATGCAATTTTAAACAATCAAATATCAGTAAATATATTTCATGTGGACAACTTCTTTCCTGGAAGCCAGGCAAAAATGTTGCAGAAAGAGAACATTCTCACAACGTTTTTCTATTTTAAAAGAAAACCAGAGTTTCTAGAGAATTCTGCAAGTAAACTGTAAATCTGGCTGCTCTGATGGCTTCCTCTTCCAAATTCCACAGTGATATGGAGGACTTTGTACACAACAGTGGCTGACATTTGAATACCTTGCTAGAGGTTTTGCTGTTAGCATCTCATCCTCAAACACCCAGCAGTACTTCCATTAAAAAAAAAAAAAAAAAAAAAAAAGAAAGAAAAGTTTAGAAGAAAAATTATTCAGAATTGAATTGTCTGGAATTATTTTTGGCCTGAACCTGAATCACCTTTGGTATTAAACATGTCTTTGATTTTGGCCCTTGAACTTTGCTCAAGGAGATGGGGAAGAGCACAGGCACAGTGCCATGTATTTCAGAACAAAACACCCATTTCACATTACATTCCCACTGCCTGTATCTAATTGCATGTGAATATCTGACAGGAAATGGAACAGGATACTTGGCATTCAGTGCTTTTAGGAAACAGATAATTGGTAAATTGCTCTTTGCTATAGTTAGAGAAACGATTGTTTTACTGGACTGGCCAAATCCAAGCTGTACCAGGGATGCCAAAGGAGACTGACAATCGACTGGGTGAAAATGGGATAAATCTTCCTTTTTTCCCCCCATTTTTGTTGCCTTTCTTTCCTTAGTCTTGTACATGTATGACTGGTAAGAAAATAACATTTAACTTCAAATGGTGTTAAGATAATTAGCTGTCATATACAGTTGTGCTTATTCCCCAGCCAGGATAATGTCATTTATAACGAATTATCAAGGCTGGCCCTACATTACAGAAATGAGCTGTGCTCCTAATGATCATTTTCTAGCCTTTGAGACAGAAAGAAGCTTTGGGCTTTTTGAGCATATTGAAATAGTGATCAATTCAAATAATGCTAATTAAGTGGTTCAAAGACGTGTGAGGTTTTTTTCTTTTTCTTTTTTTCTCTGTTTTCCATATTTCCCTGATAAAGAAATGAGGTGAAAGAATTCTTCTGAAAAAAAAAAAAAGCTTTCCAAGGAGGCTCAATAGTCTCAACCTCCACCTAACATTATTAATAATCTTCTATGACATTTTCCCCTAAGCAAGTTTCTGCTAGGCCATGCCAAGTGCACAGTGAATTTATAATTCACTCAGAGTCACATTTAAAAGCACAACACTCAAGGGCAGACTCCTCTTCTTTGAGTCTGCAGAACTAGTCTTTGGATTGCTTTAGTCAAGATGTACTACATGCCCTTCCTTCCCAGTGCTATGGGGATAGAATGGTGATGTATCTGAAGATGGATGCTCCCCCACTGGCACTGTTTAAGTGCCGAATCCCAGGCTCTAGAGGGAGGAAGAAGTAACAAGTCCATTCCAAAACAGAACAGGAACTTTGGATAATGTTTACTCATTTCCAACTATGAAATCCTGATTCTAGCGTGGTTAGCGACTCCACATTCAAATTTGGTTGGGTCCTCTCAGGTTTATCATAGACCTACTTGATCTTCCTCATTTCGCTGAAGATCATATGTCCACCTAGTTAGACAGATTACAAAAACAAATGAATGTTTTCTATTATCTTTGATGGTGATCAGGAAAAAGAAATGCATCTGCAGTGTGGCAAATTTTCTTGTCCCCTTACACAAGTTGTTCTGCAAGTGGCACAGATGTCATGTGGTTTGTATACCCACAGCAGTCCCAGCCTAGGACATTAAGCACTGTTTTCTTGGCGAGTTGTCAGAACTTGTCATTTTGCCCAGTGTGGTTTTATTAGTGTTCATCACATTAAAATATAAAACACCTATTAAGGAGCAGAATTCTAATTGAATGATACATCTAGGTAGGAATATTCAGAGAAGAGCCCAGGGGACAATTCAAGTAGCTTTTGTAGTTCTAAATCATTTCTCTTATAATAGAAATAGGAAACAGTAACACAAAGAGTATGAATACCTAACAAATATAATGTATATGACTTTAAATAGTGAGCAGGGGGATTATATTTTAATTTGTACATTCCCACATGAGAGAAATAAAATATTTATTTTATAAAGCAGAAGTGCAATTTAGATTAAACCATTTGAAGCCTGATGTTCCAGGTGACAATGAATTCCATGATACTCTATATAGTCCTCAGCATTTCCAACAGGAGGATAGTGAAGCACTTCATTAACCTTTACAGTGTCCCTGACAGGTATTGCTATTAGAGACCATTAAAAGGAAGGTCACTTGTCCAAGGTAGCACTACATTGCCAATAAACCTCAGTAGTCTGAAGTTCATTCCCTGGTCTAATAATAGAGCCTGAACTACATCCACCCCAGTTCCCCAGCCACTCACCCTGGGGTTGGGCAGCATAGGCAGATCTTCATACCATGGTGCATATGGTGGCAATCACATCTTGTCGCTGTCTCTGTCTTCAGCCTGCTTGGTGTGTTTGTCTGCTTCCCAAACACCATCTCAGCTGGAGATGAGCTAATTTTTGTGGATTTTGTATGGATAACACCAAGTTCAGCAATCCCCATCTGATGCGTGATTGTACCAGGGCTGAGACAATGTTGCTGTACAGAATGAGAACATTGGCTTTTTCTAGTAAGAGCAGCAAACACAAGAGCTCTGAAAAATGATACAGATATCCTTTTTTCTTCTTAAGATACATTAATCTTTTCAAAAAATGTTTCTGAAGTTGCATTTGGACTTGGCTTTCATTAACATCCTATACAGCTAATTGATTTTTCTGACCTTTCTGGCCCATATGAAAACAGTGGCCGGGACTGCTGAGGGAAAGGACTGTTTACTACCACAAGAGCTGCATGGCTTGCAGCCAGCAGCACAATTACGTCATGTGTCTGAAATGATAATTGAGATATTGCTCCTTTCTTTACTTTCAACCTTGATATTGGCACTGGTGCAGCTGTCACTTGACAGAGGACAGATAAGACAGACCAGCAAGATCTATTATGAAAGTACCATATAGACAGTCCTCAGAAGGCACCACCGTGAGAGTCTGCTTGGATTCACCTGATGATGAATTGCGTCTGGAGAAAAGAAGATAAATTGTTGTTATTATGACTGTTGCTGGTGCTGCTGTTACTTACTACTGCTGTTACTGTTGTTACTAGAAGGATCTGAGAGGTGCTAAGGGGACAGTTTCCACTAAGCAGGGAGGAGAATGAAGGAGGACACCTTGTCCCAAGCAGAACATCTGCCATATTTACTTCTGTCATCACCTTTTTCAGCCTCTCCCACAGCTCTGTTTCAATTTTCATCCCCATTTGCCTGTAGCTTGACCTTCCTTTCTCATCACTGGGGCCACAACACTCCTGGGAAGCCTAAAGGTAGTTCCAGAAGCTGGGTTTGCAACAAGGAATGACATCCTGAGCTGAAAACTGAAATCAGAAGTGATCCACTGGCAAATAACTTGGCAGCATCTTTCCCTGGGAATTAGACCCTTTGGAGATCTGTGGTGCTCAAGTCTGTGTAGCACATAATGAGACACAGTCCCTCTTCCCAAAAACATAAAATGCAGTCTAAGCTTCATAAGGGAGGCCAAAGAAGAGGAAATATATGCTGGGCAATGACAATCAAGGGCACAGAATGAGATTCATTGAGAGAGGAAAAAAAAAAAAAAAAACCAACTCTTCTTTAAAATCAGAAATGAGGCAGAGGGGGCTAAACAGTAGTAAAATTGCAAAACATTGCATATAGACCTAGACTGAAAGAGACCTTCCAGATTTCAGTACTCCTACTTTTCAGAGGTCTTTGTGTGTGTGTTACGCTTGTTTGTGGTTGGTTTGTGTTTTGGTTTTTGTTGTGGTTTTGTTTGTTTGTTTTTAATTTTTGTTTGTGAGGGGTTTTATTTTTGGTGAGTTTGTTGTGTTTTGATGTTTTGAGGATTGGGCTTTGTGTACAAATCTGTTCCTTTTCTATTTTTACTTTCATTTGAGCAAAATATTTTTGCCTTTAGGAGAGATTTTTTTTTCTTCCAGGAAAACTCCAAGATCTTATCTATCTTTAGGTTTAACGTGTAAAATCTACTTGTACATTAGTTTAACCCTCCTATTCTCCTTAACTGGTCCTTGCATAAATATTTTACACCATTTACACATGGGTAGCAGGTTGGTTATCTTTCAGCCCAAATTTACCAAAAGAACTCAGTGCAAATTTAATAAGAAAATAACTTAATAACCATGCACACAACACCACTCTGAGGCAGCATGAGTCATAACGATCCATTACTTCCTGCCTTTTGCTTTTTTCCTCTTCTGCCTTCCACAATTAAATCCTAATGGTCAGGAAGAGATTCTCTGGGGCTTTTCACAATGTAATTTTTCTCAAAATCATCTACAATTGCTCACATGGTATTGTTCAAAACATACTAATAAACCACCCCATCTAATATTTTAAAACTAGGATTTGCTGTCACTTGGAGCAGGTTTAAAGTGCTTTTTACCAATTACTGCTTGAGAGAGGCCAGGGAAGAGCTGTTTATAGAGATGCACTGCACTGTAAGGGTGGATGCAGCTTCAACCATCATGGGGCTGTGTAGCATTACTGCCTCTTCTGTCAGACTGTCACTGCACTGAGCACTGCTGATGGAAATAATAAATCCCATTAAACTACACTCTTTTCTTCATTTTAGTCTTCTCACCCAGGAAATTTGTCCTGCAGCAGACTAGGGATCAAGACATGCAAATGACATTTTGGGATATCTCTACTTTTGCACTGGGGCTCAGGGCAGCTGTTATGAAGACTTGATCTCCCAGTTACATCCTGATTCTTTCTCTCACTGTCTTGTCTCTGCCCAGCTTCAGAAGCTGTAAATTTCCATCCACAAATGACATAGGAGCTGAGTTAAAACAACTGATTTGGCCACTCCTACTGGAAAAAAAAATAGAGGAAGGAGTATTAAAAACACACTTAATAAATACAATGCCAATATCAATTCATTGGGAGAGGGAATAAGTTTTGAGTTGTCCCATAGGTTTAGTGACAAATTTTTCTGCTTTAAATAATCAAAACCAACATGTTGAGATTTCTGGGTGGGATGTAAAGGAAAATACAGGGCTTTAAACACATAGAAAAAAGAAAAAAAATCAGCATTTTTATGGACCCAGTCTTGCATAACACACACAGCTCTGCTCAGTATAAGCACAAAATTGCAAGATCAGAACAACATTCTGTACTTCTCTCATCATTGATGCTCTCACGGAGCCACAGACCACCATCTCTTCTGCACTGCCAACTTCAGTGGTTTTATTACATCTCATAATATTTAATTTTTTTCTTATGGACCCTTCTCCTTCTTAAAGACATCCATTGCACAAGAATCTCAGATTTCTCTTGAGGAAAATTAAATTTCCAGATATCACCATTGCAGGACAAGGCTTGAAAAACATGAATCTTAGTTAAGCCTAAATGTCTTGGAAATCAAATGGAAACTCAGAAGAATCCAACTATCTGTCTATCTATTTAGGATTTGTTTTGTTTGTTGGGTTTTTTTAAACACCTCCTTGCTTTTAAGCCTGTCACCATGGTTCTGATACCTGACTCATGATTTCTGAGTGATCAAGGCTGGCAGTCCAGTATCCTAAGATGGGGAAGTTTGCCATCTAGAAGCCTAACAGCTTTGAATGAGAGGCAAAATGAACACAACAGTGTTCCTGAGCTATGCAAAACTTCAGTCCACAGGCACGACTGTCTACAACCCTTGAAACCAAATGTCAGGCTGTGTCTGTCTACTGCTTCCTGCCAGGCTGCCTTCCCCTTCAACGTCCAGTTGCAGGAAGATATTTAATATTTAGCAAATATTTTTTTTATATTTAGCAAATGCACCTGAGTCAGTAGCAGCAGCTATTTAACCATTAAAGAAAGAGGCAGAGGTGTCTTCAAGGTGTAAATCCAATAACTTTCTGGAGACATTTTCATTATCTGCAGACGAAGCCCTCTGACAACCATGACCCTAATCAAGGCATATTAATTAAGTGCCTAAACTCAGGTTGGAAGAATCCAGGCTAAATCCTCTTGTCTTCAAGAGCTGCCTTTTGGAATAGTGAGGACTGCAGAGATCTTTACTGTGATCATGGAGTGATTCTGCAACTAAGGGACATCTCTAAGACCTGTCTACCTGAGTGTAATCACAGAAGAGTGTAGATAATCCACTAAACAGCACACATATCTCACTTTTCAAAGTGTGTCATATGGATTAAAATATTTGCCACATTCATCCCTTGGGCCCTTACATACCTGGTGATATGAGAAAAAAAAATTACTCAATAGCTTCTTTCAGATATGTATTAACAAACATAGGGGGAAGTATACATACAGGGCTTTATACAGAGGTGCCTTTTAAAAAAGTTCTTTTTATCAAGTATTTCAAACTACAAACTATGGTGGTGGTTTGAGAGGTATGCAGTATCCCTCACAGCATGGATCTTTGAAGCAGATACTTTGACTCAGGGGTCACTAAGATTGCAGGACTATGCTTTCTGCTACTCTCCATGAAAATATCTAAAATATCTCCTTTTGCACTCCTGTCAGTCTCGCTGAGTCACTTGAATTCAGCAGGGGTTCCTTCCACATGAGCTCTGCTCTGGCACATTCAGGAGCTGACCAAATTATTCTCTCCAATTCCACACAAAATATTTGTGGTGGCAAATACTGGAAACAAGAACCACATATCTCTCCATACCCAAGTGCTGGGGAGGAGAAAGCAGCATTAGTCGTGCAAGATGTGGGCAGGTGGGAGTTAAAAGGAGAGAAGAGACTGCAGAAGCCACAGGAATGTTTAGGTGGAGGGTGGTGATCAGAGGCAGAAGGCAATACATAGATGCAAACAAACAGAACCCATGAGGTTGAATAGAAGCAAAAGGCTTCCTGAAGCCTAAAGTTTGGAAATACCAGAACTAAAGGTGCCAGGGCAACCACAATTGACTCCACTAAGTACAAGCTTTAATTAGATGACCACATACTATTATTTCCACAGGGCCTAAAGGTCATTTTCAGTGCAGTGACTGATGTGGTGCTGGGTGCAAAGGCTGATGTCCCCAGGAGTCCCACTCATTGGGCAGGGGACAGCTGCAGGGCCAACGGTGTAGAGCTGTGGAAACAGTAGCAAAGATGATCCTGCAGCCAAGGAAAGCAAAGTCTCAGCTCCAGCAAGGCAGGGCTCTTCCACTGGCCTCTCACATCACTGTGGAGGAATCACCAATTTTTGCAGCCAGTTGCTAATTGGTGTTTTTTGTTTGATATGTGACCAGGTCTAGAGAGAAATGTACACACTTGGAGTCAGAAGGTGCTACACTATGGGTCGAGATGACACAGGAGGCTGGCCACCACCTCAAGCACCCTCAAGCGCTCACAAAAACACCAGCAAAAAGTAGTATCTTCAAGCCACCCAAAGGCTGAATGGTGCACCTTCTGTACTGAGGTCACAAGCTGCACAGAGCAGATAAACTGCTGAGGCTTGGCAAAGAATCAGTGCAGGACTTTAATCCACACATGTGTACGGGTGGAGAAGAGGCTGCACAGCCATCTTTGACACTGGCATTATCACTTCTTTTGTGCACACCACCCAGCAGAGGCCATGTTCCTTTAACACTGCAGTCATAGATGTAACATCAGCACAAATTTTGTAGCAGTAGTGGGCCCCTGGCTATGTTAAACCACTCCTCTTGCTGCTGCTGCTAGGCTCAAATGTGCCAACAGCCAGTGGGCAACATTATGGAGGTCATTACCATGAGCCCCTGCATCTCCTCTCTTCATATTGTGTCTCTCTTTTTCAGACTGGTAGCTTTTAAATCAAGGCTCATCCTCACTACCTTTTCACACAATGAGACATGATTTTAGTCTGGGGTTTTAAGCCTTTAAATAACCAAAGGAAAACCATCTAAAGTACTCCTGGGTCTTTATAGTGTCTCCACTGTTACAATAGTATCAGTCCTGTCACTTTGATTTTTCTGTTCAGCCCTAACACTACAGCAGCACTCTGGATGCACACACAGGCATTTATGAATGCAGCTTTTGCTAGCTCAAAGAAGAGTGCACTATTTTGGACCTTCCTTTTAAATGTTACACAGATAAAAAATAAGGAGAACCAGAAAGAAAGCAAGTGGCTCACACAGCAAAACCGCTTTCAAGCAGAAATGACTCAGCCATTTTCTGCTTAAACACAAACACATACACAAAAATATCCCTGCCACATTATGCAGAAATCACCCTTATTTCAGCTGGAAAAATAACAAGCCACTGAAGCATTATGAAAGCAAGCAGAGCCAGCCAGCTCCTGTGACGGATCCAGAGCTCTGCCCTCCCCCTCCGCTCTGCTCTTCTGCAGCTTAAATCTGACCAAAAGAAAAGGGTTTTGAAAACTGGGAGGGGAGGGGGATCATTCCTGGCCTGAGATCAGACTTTTGCTGCCAAGTTTCAGCCAGAAGCAATTTCTTACAGCTGAGTTATAAAACTCTGGGAAGAAAAAGAGGCTGGGAGAGAGAAAAGGGAGGGAGATGGGGGGATACATAATGGAAAAGCAGGCAGGATCTTTGCTTCAGCAACACTAGTTGCTGATGCTGAAGTCTTCCAAAGTAGAAAGGTCTTGCATGAAACCAAAAAGATGAGACACCTTCCAAAAACAACAAGAAAATTCCTTGACATCTTTTCTTTCCCTCTTTCCTTCCTTCCTTTTCTCTTTTTTTTTTTTTTTAATTTATTTAATTTTCAGGTCATTTATCTGAGTTGTTTTAAAATACCTGTCAGTTGAGCCTCTGACTCATAATCCATATAATCAGATATTGCCATTTTACCAGTGACAATATTTCTTGAATTGTGTTTTTGGCCCACCTTTTACCTTTGGCAATTATTTTAGACTCCAACAAATTTCATCAAGTCAAAGGAGGTAACAATTACAGTTTGTCTACATAAAAATTGCTTCTTAGATGTTGTTTTTACATGTTTACTAAATGCTAAAAAAGCTGGGCCAATTTAGCTTCAGACCAGTGGCTCGACTACCAGCCATTAATCTTTTTGTGACTATCTAAATACAAGACTGTGTTTGTAATTCAGGATTCCTCTGATGCCCTAAGTATGTGTATAAACACTGAAGAAGAAAAACGTGCCATAAACATAGGGGAGTTGTGAAGAGACTTGGCTAACACCACACATAGGCTTTTGTCAGACAGAGGACCTGGGTCTCATTTCAGTCTGGAGCTGTGCACTTTTTATCGCTGCTCTGACCTAAGGACAATGTTTCCCATCCTTGTTAATTAAAGGGCACACTGTTCATTTGGAAACAAAGTACAAAATACACAAAGAAAAATATTCACAGAAAATTTGCTTCAATGTTGTAGCACTGGCTTTTGTTTCCAACTGGGTGAAAAACAGATTAAATGTTTACCTTTATTTTGCCACTGCTTTGCTTGCATGTCTGTGTGTTTCCATGTAAGAGAATTTTGAATGTTTGGGAACAGACTTTACAACGTTTGTGGAAATGACTTCTGATACTCTAGTTAGCATTGTTCAAGGTTTTTGCTTTAGCATAAACTGCTTCTTAGTGGGGGTGAGGTTGAGGTTGACCCATGCTGTCTGTACTGATATGCCCTCTTTCCTACAGAAAGACCTACAGAAACCACCACAGTGCAGGAAAATAGCAGTCTGTCTTCAAGCTATTTATGACTTTGGTCTTGTGGCTCATACCACTAACCATGACAGCATCTGTGATTTAGGTAGAGGTTTACCAGAGATCAGCTACCAGAGGTCATTGAACAGTCATCAACAATGTCATGTATGATACAGGATCTGATTTAGTTGAGAATGGAAATTTCTAGGCATTGTTGAAGTTGAAATGCTTTTTAGTTGCATCTTACACACAGCTGCATTTGGGCTCAAGGCACCAGGAGAACCAAAGCTGAAGTTAAATGATGTCTGGGCTGGTTGAACAGTTAATTTCTTTTCTGTACCAACAGCACTGTGAAGGATTTCATGTGTCTCTGGGCCAGTATGGGGAACTGATGGCAAAAGGAAGCTAATTCTTGTTGGACTTTAAGGAAGTATGACTGTGCCATAGCCTACAGAGATCACTTCAGCTGATGGTCATGAACTGTCCTGTTCATCTGCTGGTGGTTGTTCATAGTCATGTGAGAGTCACAGATTCAGGGCCTGAATTAAGAAATGTGAAGGAAATACTCAGCTTGCAGTGACTGGGATTATCAATCATGAAAACATGTCTCCCCCCTCTCAATTTGGTGTATTTTTGTAATGTTTGTTATGCAGCAGCTATTTGTGTGTATTTTGTGTTCTCTCACAGTTCTGTATCAAGTACCTTCTGCTCTTTGTCAGAATCAGGAATGGGGCCAGATCATATTCAATTACCAAAGTTACCATCGGTGTTGAAAAGCGTGAAAATAAAATGCAAAGTTATTCTTGGATTTCATTTTATGACAGAGTTTTGCCAAATCACATTTACATGCTACACAATTTTTAAAAGAAATAGATTAATAGATTTTGAAGGTCTTTCAGAACCAAAGCCCCATTTTTATATATCAGTTAATCCAAATCTTCAAAAACAGTTAAGTATCTAACTCCTGCTGAAGTCATTTGGGTTCTGGGTGTCTTAGATATTTAAAAATCTCTGGGCTTCAAAGGTGCTAGATTTTATGTGTTATTCAAAGTCATAAAACTGGGCTTACAAGTGGCTTAGCCTGACTGAAACCTTTTAACTAGCATCATCCTCCTGTCAAAAAGTCTTGGAGCTTAAGCTAAAAAACTGAAAATAAAATCCCTCTGATTTTGATCATTCATAGTGAAGACACTTAGACTATCTTCTATACAGTTTCATGTTTTTCTATCACAGCTGGTGAATCTGGCTTCAGTCCTAGAGAGAAGGTCAAATTTGGACCACTCAGTTTTTCTAAGGACTTGTATAGTCACTGTTTGCCATTCAGATTCCCTGTGTTTGCACCTTTTTGATGTTTGATGCCAAGTTCACGTATGAAATGTCCAAACCAGTAAGATGGTTTCACTTTGCATCTGTGTCAGTTCTGCACAAAGTCAGCAACTACATCCTAAACCAAACCCAAATCATAGTTGAAAGTAAAATGCAATGCAGAAGGCTAACAGAAACGCTTCTGTCTGCTGCTGGATTATTCAGTCAAAAATCGTTTTTAGGTATCTGGCTGTTTCCCAGTCTTTCCTAAATGGAAAACTCAGTCAGCACTAACTCCACTACTTTTAGATGTTTGTTGTTGAGATGAAATTGACTGGAAAGATGCGGGACAGGAGGCTGTCTGCCAGGAGGAAAGAGTTTTGTGCCACTCCTATGCATAAAGCTATAAATCATATTCTGCCAGCAGATCATTATTTTTCTTCTGTTTCTTATAAACACAGCAGCAAATGAAATATGAGCCTTCCAAGGCTGTCAGATTTCCTTGTACATACTGTAGAAGGCAACATTTGCAGACATATGGCATGCAGGCTACTCTGAAAGAAGCATTTTGAAAACCAAACCTGGACGTTTTTCAGTCCAATAATGTGTAGGTGGTCCCAAATACTAACCCTAAATCACTTCATTGGTAACTATTTTTCCTAGTCCTACACATCAGTCTACCATGACATTAAGTCTGAGGGGGTTTTAATCAAATAGAAACTTCAAATATAGTCACCTGAAAGACACTGTAAAAGATTATCGTATGGGTTTGGGAGTCCTTTTATTGTTGCTCATTTGGTTACAACAGCCAGGATCATGTGGGTCAGGAACACGCCACTTTGAGTGCTATGGTGAACAACCTTCAGGCAAACTGGATCTACTGCCCATTCCTCCACCAATTTATCTTTCTTCCTGCATGTTTCCTCTCCTGTTCTCATGGAAGTATTGTTGGGATAGTAACTTCAGTTGTTGTAAAACAGGAGGGCCCTGGAAACACCTCAAACATTTTGTTGGTTTTGTTTCTTTTGGCTTAACTTTAACTCCATACCTGTATATAATGTATAAATGAGTGAAGGTACATATACACATGTATTCATACCTAAGGATAAATATACAGACCACATATTCCATAATGAATTGAGTTTACATGATTGACTATTAAGTTACATTCTTCTGCATGGGAACTGGGTTGCATAGGCTTTTTTGGAAAGGGTGCATTTGATCGCTATGGTAAAGAGCAGAGAAAGAACAGTAGGAAGAGATTTTTTTTTTTTTTTGGGGCCTGGGGAGCTGTATGAGTACAAGCCTGAAGACTACAAAGCATGTTGCAAATTGTTGTGGAGGGCAAGCAAGAGTGAAAATCTTTGTGGAAAGAGAATGAACCATGAACTGACCACAAGGGACCTTGCATGCAAGGCTGGCAGAATCATTCTGAGAGCAAGCGCATCCAAAATCCTATGAACTCTTAGGTTCTTGTACACTTCCCTTCCGGAGGTTCCAAGCCTGCTGTGAGCAGTGCAAGGGCTGTACCCAAGCCCAGAAATCCGTTTGCAGGAGTGGGGACAAGGCACCCTAAACCACACCTGCATCAGCATGTCACACGTGCCCAAGTTCTTTCTTAGCCTTTGTAAAACAACCATGTCTGCTTTGTGGAATATGGTGGACACGTTCAAAACACCTGTGAAGAAAGACCCCTGTCCCATGCTGTTCCCCAGACCATGCTCAGGGGAGGTTTAAGATACAGCTAAGACAATCCAGAAGAGTGCCAAGGGCTGGGCTGGTGTTTTCACAGAACAAATGATCAAGACCCAGTTCCTATAAATGCTCCCTAATATCATTTATGTGGCTGGTATGAATACAGCCCTTCACCTTGTTCTAACTGCAGCTGAGATATACTTCCAGGAGGAGCTCATCTGCAGTCAGTGTTCCTGTTTATAATTCCCTGCTGTAGCGTATGGCAGATGTGACCCAGCTACTGCGAGACTGGTCTGAGGACATCTTTTGTGCTGAGCATGCAGCCAGTTTAATCACACCATGCATCCTTTAACATGATTGCATTCATTTTTATTGCTGCACTGCCGTAGCCAGTTCAGCTACATTGCTGATGCACACCCTAGAAATCCTCATCCATTAGCTGAGTTAGAAAACCTGATTTCCTGCTTCTAAGTGAGGAAAGAGATGCTTCAGATGCTAATACAAGTGTTTTATAATGCAGCCATAGTATACCATTAAGGAAATTGTCTTGAGACCAGATATTGCCAGATTGATGGTCTCTCTTTCACTTGCCAGTAGCGCAGGTGCAGATGCTATCAACAAAAGCATCAAGGCCTGTTTTAAAAACTATTAAGTGATTTGCTCCAAGGCTAACCTGCAGCAAGGAGATCCTTGAGTTAATTATTCACTGTGTCAGTGAGGACAAAATCCCCAAATTAGAATTAACAAAACAGTCAAAAAGTTAACCCTGAAGGGAATACTTCAAAGAAAGATCCTACACTGACAAGGTGATTGAATCAACAACCTTATAAAAGCAAAAAAAAAAGTTGGTGCCTTTTCTAATTTCTGTTTTAGGACTTTGTCATATGTGCTCAAACCCTAAGCACATTGCAAGCTTTGGAGAACTTATCCCAACTTGAATGTCTCTCAAAATTATTCTTCCTTTGGATATAACATTCCTCACTGTTGTCCCTCTGGCCTTATTACTGTTGACAAGCCTGATGTGCACATTCACATGCAATTCAATTAACACTCACTGCTTGTGCTCCAGTGTTTGCAGTAGAACAGCTTTTAAAAAGGCTTTGGATGAAGCATGAAATCCTACTAGTTATTTGCATTTCTCTTTTAGCTCACCTCAGCTTTTAGTTGTGTTTGCAGAATTATAAGTATTTAATGCTAAGGAAGTAAAGAGAAACAAATGATCACATAGATCTTGTTCATGGATGAAGGCTGAGATTTTAAGTGGTGCTTAGAATTCAGCTACATCTACAACTGCATTTTCTTGTGCTCTCACTCTATTCTTGATCTTGAATTGGAAGCATTCATTATTTATCCACATCTGTCATTCATAAATCTGTTTATTATGAAAGGGATTAGACACTTCCCCCATACAAATCCCATCATTCCATAGGATTTATAGCTGTGCCAACCTTCTCCTTTGAAAAATGTCACACTGTCCTTTAACAACATCGAGTAGTTGCTGCCATTTCTATAAACAGGATAAATTCCACATTGCAATGGCCCTTCTCAAAACCACTGCACTCAGTCACCTTGAGCTGTACCTCACCAGTCCTTTGTGCTGAGTAAAGGAGTAGTAAGACCATACACTGCAAAGAAGAAACACCTGAATGTTCTTCATATCCCCCTACATGGCCCTCATACCAGAAGTTACCCTGAATAACAGCATCTACCAGATTGGTACAACCAGCATTACCCTTGACACATGCTGGGGCAAGCGGCACAAGAACAAGGTCCACAGACTGTTGAGAGTGATGACTGTAGTAGGGCTGAACAGATGACAAACAGTACAAGGAGTATCAAAACTACAGCAGACTTAAAAGTTATCCTTAGAAACTGGGATAATGGATGATTCTTAAAGGCAGAAAAAGCAGGCAGACAATCTGTGCCTGGTTTTTCACGATAGGAGATTTACATTATGTACCGTTCCCAATACAGGCCTGTGAAAGGTAAGCAGAGCAAATACCCTTGGAAATGCAAATTGTCTACACAAATGTCTCTAACCAGCAGTACAGATCTGAGAATCTTTTTTTTTTTTTTTACTCCTGGATTGAATGGGTGGCAACACGCTGAGTAACAGGATGAGATCTCTTAATAGAAGTACAAGGAAACTTTGACCATTCTGACAAACAAACTTCTTTTCCTTCCTTCCCTTGCCCCAGAATACTGCAGAATGCTACTGTTACACAGCCTCGGTTCAACCACTAGGCACTAGCTTAGGCACTCCAAAGCACATCTGGTGAGGCTACTCCCTATGTTTTCAAGCACACTGTCAGCTACATGTCTGAGCTCTTCTGCTCAGATCAGCCAGCTCTGTGCAGCCAACACAGCTTTCCCCCAGCAAGGAAGCAGATGGCTCCTGGGACCAGAGTCATCCCTGGCATAAGTCACTGGGTTTCACTGAGGTAGAACTGCAGTAACACTCATCCCAGGGGTCCAGACCTTGACTGCTCATCTGCATTGCCATATGCTCAGCTATAATTTTGAGCTGTAAAGCAGGGGGGGAAGCATTGCAGGTTGAAGAAGCTTGCTCTGCATTGTGTTATTTCACTCCAGGATTAGGCAAATCAGCCTCACAGAAGGCAGCAACCTCTTGCTTGTATGCCCATACAGATGCACAGCTCCTCTGTGGACATGCTGCAGGGCAGAAGAAAGGTACAGGCTGTAAGCTATGACTCAGCTCTGTGTTTCTCTATTGTCTAGCTATAACAAATGGTATGCAAAGAAACATCTATTTTTAAATGAGGCCTAATTGGGTAAATACCTGAAATCCAGGAAGGAATATCCTGAGCTAACAAAGAAGTCTTGTACACCAGTGTCAAAATTTCCACTTTTATCAGCACTGCCTTCAGATTCTTCTATTCCAGTGCACAAGTTCAGAGCTGTGAAATTTTAAAAACAGAATAACCTCATCTCTTAATATTTGCAACTGGGACAGCACTTTGTTACCTAAAGCTCTTTCACACAGAGGAGAAGCAATTAGCACAATGAGTACCACACACAAAGTCAGGCACATATATATCACTGAGCATCAAGCTGTGACAACCAAAGTAATGAGGCACCAGAAGACAAATAGGCAATCACTGTATTTGCTCCTGATAGAGGGACATAGCAAAAAAACCAATAACCTACCCAAACCTGACTAACAACAGAGAACAGCAGAAAATACCAAGAAAAGCTTTAAACTAACAGTCAGATGACAAAATTGCAGTACAAGGGTAAAACACTTAATATGTGTCTCTAACATGAAGGGCAAGTGATATTGATAGTTTCCTAGGCAGAAGTTGTATCTTTTATCAAACCAATTAGAATAATGGTTAATAAGGAGACAGAATGGTCAGCACACAACCTTCTGTCATGTATGTGAACTTCTACCATTGCTTTTCAGGGACATCACAAGCTCACCTCAGACTTAATCATGCATGCTGGTTCCTACTCATCACCCTTTGAGCTGAGGATACGGCCTGACTTTGACCCATGCAGGGCAAAGCATTGTCTGAAATACAATTCTAATTCCACAACTTTTATACCCATGCAGGGTGAAGCCTTGATGGGAAACTAGTCAGATATTCCCTCCATGAAGCAAAAGTAAGAGCAGAAATCTGCTTTCCTCTCCCAGAAGTACTGTTCTGCACAGCTAGCAGAAATAAAACACTGTTTATGTCACTAGCAGTGACATATTTTATTCTGGATCCTTGCAAGAAACAGAACTCAAGAGTCATGAAGGGACAATAACCATAATAATTTCTTCAGAGGAGAGAGATGTAAAATTTTTTTAAAAAGTGCTGGACATGTTGCTCTTAGAGGAACCATTTATTTTGCATCTGCTCCCTCAACCTTATCTTGAGTTCCAGTTATGTACAAACACACTCATGCATGGAGGCTATCTACGTTAGTCCAATAGCCAAACAATTAAAAGTCATGTTTTTCTTCCCTTGGAGCTCATGTTTCACCTTTTACTATAGCTCTAATCACCCTGAGTTCAAAAACTCAGGCTGATAAAGTGACAGAATCTTTCTGCAATGCACACAGTAATTCCTATTGTCCCAAAATATGTTTCAAACTTCCAAAAGTTTTTAGATAGAAAAATGTGATCTTACTATTAAAGAAGTTTGGTTACAGCTAGAAAATAAACAATTTTTGTCATCAAGTTCTACTTAGTTGGCTCTAAGATACTCATGGAATTATTTCACTTCACAGTATCAGAAAATTATAGTAGGCAGGAAAACAACACATGGCACTGTTTCGCTTTTTATTTACTTTAATTTCATACCACTTCACCTTCAGTTAAGCAGTTTTTCAATTAATATTGGATCCAATATATTGGCAAATAATAACTCCAGAGTTATTTAACCAATTGAGTAAGTAAATAAGAATTGGGTTCCAAAGGAAGGTATCAGAGAGGTAGGAAGGGACAAATGCAGTGTATTTTCTAAGCAAGATGATAAACATGCTTTATTATGTGCCATAATTAGCACCAAAAACATTTTCAGCAGTTCCAGGACACTGCTCACACAGCAGCTTCATTACAGCTATCTTTTCAGGCTTGCTTTTTCCAATGCCCCAGACAGTTTAGATCCAAGTTTGCTGCATAAAGAAAAAAATTAATTTAGATACAATGTGTCAACAGGGAATAGTTCCTTCACTGAAGTGCAGTTGTCTCATCTTAGCCTCTACAAGGTTTCCAGTAGAGACTTGCCCATTTACTCACTTCCCCACTTGCTCTGTAGGGTAGAGATAATTTTCTCATACCTTGGTTTGACTTTGATTCTGAAAGGGGGAGGGATGGATTAAGGAAACACCCTAGCTGAGCAGCTGTTATTTGTGAATCTATCCCCCAGGCTAATCATGTAGCTCAAGACCTAATAAACCAACAAAACAGGAGCCCCAGCATTAACAGAGCATTTTTGCACAGGAATTGCAACTCATCTTAACCAAAAAAGGTAAGACTGAAAAACTAGAAGATTACATTTAAAGCTGTAAAACATTCTTAAGAAG
The DNA here is from genome assembly GCF_027791375.1 of Indicator indicator. NCBI lineage: Eukaryota > Metazoa > Chordata > Aves > Piciformes > Indicatoridae > Indicator > Indicator indicator. Next base: position 16,326,941 of record NC_072021.1, on the reverse strand, counting down.
ATTGTGAACCTCTTATCACTGCTTCAATCAAACAATACAGCCAGGATAGCTCCCAACAGCCTGAAATTTCAGGTACAGAGAGCAGAGATATTTTTCTGCTAGGTTCTGAAGTAAATCCAACAAGTAATTTCTAGAACAGCAGCAATAACCTTAAAATCATGCACTGAGAATAGTCCTTATTTGAAAGATCTGCCTCTGGTATTCACAGACTAAACAATTTTCATGTGGAATTTCTGTATCTAAAGAGAACAGGAAAAAAAAAAAAAAAGAAAAAACAGAAGCCAAACATCATCATCAGGAGATAATCAGAAGGCAAATCCCAAATTGCTAGCATCATGTTTCCAAACAGTTCTTTTTGATCTTCACATTACATAGCTGCAAGTTTGGCTTAACTTCCCCTATATTTTTCCATCAATTAGAAATCAGAAGGTGTGCAATTTAATTAATTCTTAAGTTTGGCAACAAAACTCATCAAGGACCAATGGACTAATATGAAGCATTTACAAGTTCTCATTTAAACCACAAAATAAAGCAATGCTTTTCTTTTTAATTAAAGGGTGTCTAAAAGAAAATTTAATAAATAAAGAACACCACCACAACAAGGAGAAGGATTTGGGGTTTTTTTGGGTTTGTTTGGTTTTTTTTGTTTTTGTTTTTGTTTTTAATTCCCCCAACCAGGCACTGCCGTCTCTACCTCTGGTTTCAGAGTCCATCCAGGGGCTAGGAGATCGGGGTTCAGTTCCTACTTTTCACACAGGGCTCGGAACCCAGAAAAGGAAGTTGCAGCTATTGCACAGGGGAATATTCTTCTGGGAAATACTTTCTGGTGCTCCACTGTATATAGAACATTGAAATATTCATTAAGCCAGAGAGAACAACTCCATATCATGGTGTTTAGGCTTTACAGCAGAGAGGCAGGACATTGCTCTCATGAATATTTTAATATTGTAAACAAAATAGAACATAGCCTAGTAGAGGTATTGAAAAAACAACCTTTGCTCTCTCCCTCCCGCACTGGGAGATACCAAATTGTCTAGTGATTACAGGGTATTCCTGAGAAAACAAGGTGGCCTCAGTTCTCCTGAGGTAGACGAGGAAAATGGAGCTTTACTTTCTGCATTTTGAATGAGTCACTTGCCAAATGAATCATAGAATCATGGCACAGTCTGGGTTGGAAGGGGCCTCCAAAGGTCATTCAGTCCAACCCTTTCTGCAGTCAGCAGGGGCATCCTCAACTAGACCAAGCCACCCAAAGCCCTGTTGAGCCTCCCTTTGAATACCTCCAGGGATGGGGCCCCAACCACCTCCCTGGGCAACCTGTTCCAGTGTTCCACTATCCTTCCTACCCTTTTTCTGAATAAAGATTTATTGAGTCAGGCTGCAAAATTAGGCATGGATTATGGAATTTTCTTTCTAGAATGACATAATTCAATATATCGATAAGACAACTTATCTTTGAATTATGACTTCAGTGTTTCTACTACCTACACATCAGACAAAGATTAACTTTTGCTGAGCAATAGTATTGAAACAGCCAAGCTCTTTCCCCAAATTCAGTGGGATTTTAAATGGTTCTTATGCCAATAATTTTTATTCACTCTTGAATTTCATGTAATCATTTCATTTCTTATGGCAACATACAGAAGACCTTATTCCCAAAATAAGGCAGCTTCAAATCCAAAAAGCCATCAGCTCATCATAGCTACTATATTATGTTTTGATTACTAGAGACAGAAAAAAAAATTGCTTTTAAAGATGCTGACTTGGTCTAGTGGAAGGTATATCTCCCCATGGCAAGGGGGTTGGAACAAGATCACAGAGTCATAGAATCAGAGTGGGAAGTGGCCTATAAAGGTTATCTAGTTTAACCCTCCTGCCTCCCCCACACCAACCCTCCTCTTCCCAAAGCAGCTCCTGCTCCCTCCACCAACCTTCCTCCACCCTACTTAAACAGCTCCTGCTCCACCACCACCATTCTTGCACCCATCCCAGAACCAGGAGCAAGACCCTCAACCAGCCAAGGTACCACACAAGGGAGCTCAGCCCCAGTAAGGAGGGCCAGCCAGCATCCATGGATGATGTTAGAGTAGCAATCAGCCCTAGTCCTACCTGACCGGGGGGCCACCAGGCCCCCCAGCCTTTGTTGTCCCACTCCCAATCACCCAGTGTGCACCAGGGGTACTCACCAGTGAAAAGGAGGAGATCCTCAGCCCAAATGGGCTCAGCTTGGGGCTTCTGCCTTTCCTGGTGGGGATTAAAAAGGGGAGTGGGTGGGGAGGGCAAATTGGCCACACCTGGGGTGGGAGGAGACTCTAACACAGCCCAGGTGCTCTGGGATTTGAGGAGAAAAGGGTGGGGGGAAAAAATGGGGGGGGTGGGGTGGAAAAGGGGCAGACTGTGAAACCAGCGTTCTTGAGAAAGAATGGATATTAAAATAATATTCAAATATGAATTATTGATTTTTAGTGATTGCTAAATGCTTAATATGGCTGGTTTCAGGATGTTCCACTACTCTTGGATGTTAGATAATTTATTGACAAACCCAAACATTATTTTGATAGGCCAATATTAAGTTCAATAAACAAAAAAACCCCATACACCTTCTGCTAAGGGAATTGTATAGCGTTGTCATCTCAGCAAACTCTTTATCTCAACCCAGAGGTCTCCTGCCATTCTTTCCTTCTTTCCTCTTTGCGGGTATTTTATGCTCCTGGGTATGAAGAAGGTGATCCTTGAACATGGAAAAGGTGAACCTTAAGTCATCACAGAGAAGGGCAACAGACTGCTGACCATATTCCTGCTCCTTGCCTGCACACATCTCCAGGGGTTTCGATTGAAGGGCTGTTTTGGGACAAACTTCAGGGATTGCTGGATTTGATCATGAGAATGGATAGCTGCATGGCATGGATACACTCCAAATGAGTTCAGAGAATCTCCTTCTGCTCCTCTTGACCAGAAGGTGGTTCTCACCCTCTGCTCTGATGAGACCTGTAGTGCCGTGTCCAGCCCTTGAGTCCTCAGCACAGGAAAGACGTGCAGCTGTTGGAGAAGAGCTGGAGGCCACAAAAACAATCAGAGGACTGGAACACCTCTGCAATGAGGACAGACTGAGACAGTTGGGGTTGTTCAGCCTGGAGAAAAGAAGGCTCCATGGACACCTCACTGTGCCCTTTCCAATCCAAACCATTTTATGATTCTATGACTTAGCCAGCCATCTAATTCCTAAATGCCTCCTGTTTGTATTATTGCCCCATCAGATTATACACATTACTGCGTGCTCAGAGATGTTCCCCTAATCCAGCAAACTCTCAATTGCATTTTGAAAGCTAGGTAAATGTTGCTGCTTGGGCTTCCACTAGTGGTTCAGTGTTCACCAAACACTTCCTGTGACTTGCTGAGGCTAAGCTCAAGCCCAGAGAAATCCGTTACCCACAACAGTTCCGCAAAAGATTTGTCTTGATGCAATGTCAGCAGGCAGTTTTGCTTTGAACAAACCCAGTGTTCTGGATTCACTCACTGGTAATAAGCAGAGACACTTTTTTTTATGATTCTGTTCAGTGGGTTCAGGTCGATGCAGATATCCAAGCATTTGCCAGGCTTTCAGAGCTGTTAGACCAGGGAGTCAGTCTATGCTAGTTTCCAGAGATGTGACAATCTGTTTTCTTTGCAGCCTTGTATCTTCCTTCCTTAGTGACTACACTGCACATTTCTCATGTCTCATTGGCTGCATAGAAGCTTATTTATAGCTTCACTTCCTTGTCTTGTGCCCTTGTCCATTAGAGTGCTTGACCTACAGTGGCTGCTGTCTCACCCTGAGGACATTCTTTGGCTCTGCTCTACCAGATCAGGGTTGACATTGTCCTGCCTCCTGCTGGGTCCTGTAAACCCCAGGCAATGCATTTTGTAAGTTCCTTACTGAAGGTTTGTATTCATCTGAGGGTTTTAGCATGGTTTTTTATATATCACCAACACATAGTCACATTTTTGCATCCTTATACTGATATTTATTGTTGCCTGGATGAGCACTGCAGCTGACTCCACTATTTGCATGGAAATGAATCAGTTGTTGAACCTGCAGTCTCGCGGAGGGTGTACTGCATGGCTGGCAGCCTTCTTTTCCAGGCAACATGAGACCACATCACAAAACTGAATTAACCCAGGTCTGTATTCTCAGCTAGATTTAAGTTTAACCTATCTTTATTGACCTCATCACTTCTGTCAGTTAAGGTCTAGTCCAGAGACCTGGAAAAAGATTTCAACTGGCCAACTTTGGGTGCCTACTTTGAGGCAAAACAGCTGAATCACTCTCCATTCCATCTTAATTGCCTGTAGTGACAAAGAAGGGAACTTTATTGCTTAATGCAATTTCGGTGTTTTTTGAGATCCCCATGGATATCTGAGACATACGCAGTGGATTGGTCAGTATGATAGAAAAGCAGCAGATAGAGACCAGAAGAGACACTTTGCAGAGCCTTAAATTACACTAGACACATCAGCCTCTGAAAACAGGACTTTAGGCTATAAATCTATAGACATCTAAATTTGGCTATCTGACTAGCAGGAAAGTGTCTAGAGCTACTTGAAATGCCCAGGTTGGCCTCCAGTTGCTGTTTCTGGTCGTTACATGAGGCATCCAATTTGGGCAGTTGCATCTATCTCATCATGTTTACAAAGTGCCAGAGCATTTTCTCAGCTGATTAATCTGCCACATACCTCTACAAACACTGTTATTTCTTTCTGTGGTGTGTTGTTTCTTCCCTTTTCCCCACTGAGATAATGAAGGAGTTTTCCTTGATTTTCTCACCAGTGTTCAACAATCAGCTGTCAGCACAGAATCATTACCAGCTTTCACTCTTTTCATGTTTGTGCTTCACTGTGCCTTCATATTTCCTTTCTAAATCACAACTGTGACTGTATTTCCCTTTTTATTTCTCATTTTCTCCTCATTCAAAATAAAATGGCTAATGAAATCTCACCTTTTTATGCTGTGGTGCAGCTAATAATATTTAGGCCTCCATAGCTCTGTTACTAAGAGCTCTTTGCAAGCTATTGGTAGCAGAGCTATTTAGGGGTGCAATTCATATTCTACCATATGTACTTAGAGACACTTAGGGATACCTCCCCCAGACTTTTCCTTCTTCCAGTCTGTACTTCATCTTCCAAGATTCAAGTACACATATGAAGGGGTAAAGTAGGAACATTTTTGTTACTTTAAAGAAGAGAGAATGCTGGCAAATATCCTGATAACCATATTCATAAGGGTTATTTCTCACTGATAATATGGTTTCAGATTTCATGACAATGAAATATTCTATGTGTTGCAATAAGGAATAAATGTATATATGTAATGTGTATGTGTATATATATAATGATTGAACATTCAAGTATTAATTCAATTTTCAGTTGTGTCAAATGGAGCATTTAATTGCTCCAGCCACTATCTTCAGTCTCTGACCTACATTTATGTCAAGAACTGCATTAAAACATACAAAAGTAAAAAATAGTAATGGTTTTAGAAATCCTTTACCCGTTTTTATCTGATGAATAAGAGACTTTCTCTGAATTAGAGAGAAACTTTACCAAAACCTAGATCTCCAAAAAGTGTAAATGTGACTCACAAAAAAGAAGGCTGAAAGACTTCAGGTAAATGCAACAGTCCCCCTACTGCCCAACCCACTCATGTATGTTAATCTAAGACAAGGAAACAGTCATAAAAGAAAGTCACCCAGCTAGAAATGTTGAGAATGTGTGTTTTCCTTGTTGCAGCACAGCCAAAAAAGGACAAACTTCAGTTTACACAGTATCACGTTTTGCCAAATTAACATTAACAGCAGTATTAATAGTAAATACTTACATGACACTGTCATCAGGAGGCCAGCTGGGTCTGATCCCTACTGTGTAAGATGTGCAGACACTAAAAATTATTTAAATTATTTTTATTTATGTTGAAGAACCATTGTGACATGCTGCAACCCCTTTATGCCTGCCAGGATGCAGGTCCCAACTCCAAAAAGCTTAGGTTAATTTTTAGGACAATCTTCTTTTATATCTCCAAGAGTTTCAAGCAAAACTCTTCCTTTGTATTTTTTTGACATAGCATTAAAAGCTGAGTTTCTATGTTGAATCAGACAATTATGGAATCTGGTTCTAGTAACACTTTTTCTGGTTGTCACTGAGCTGTGGAAGAGGGCATTTCCCATGGCTGGGACAGAGCTGTTTTGTTTTGACATGGAAAACTTGAACATCATGGAGTTTTGTCTTTGTGCATGGGTATAAAATCAGATCAGTTTGAACCACCATTGAAGCTGGTGAGAAGTTTTGGTTTACCAAAGCCTTGTGAATTTTTCAAAGGATTTGATAACCACATAAAAGGAGGCTCCCTGGGTGTTGTCATAATCCTGTAAATGCTCCACATCCCTCCATTTAGGCATTAAAAATCATGAGCTGTTTGCCAGCACATGAGCTGGATCCTTCAGCAAAACCACCTAGTAAGATCATACTACTATTTGTATTACTACTACTACCACTACCAATATGTTATCAGGTATCTCTTAGGTCATTGTAATATCCTTATCTTGGATTTTAGTAACGTCTCTTTCAATATATGCAGGTTTGATCTGAGGTTCTTCCTGATGTTAACTGATCAAGGAAGATAGTACTTGACCACTTGGAATGGTTGAGCTTCCAGCTCTGTGTAGATGTAGAATATTAGGGGAATATGTAAATTGCTTCTTCAGTGTGACGGAAGTATTTTCAGCTTTAGTACCATTTTGGTAAAGAGATTTTCTGGAATGAATTCAGCTACTCCTCACCAGGGAGGGACCTTTGGCAGACACTTCGTGGCTATCCCTCCCAGTCTGAAGCCCATAACACTCTGGGCATCCAGGATATCTCAAAGCTACCATGGGAGCTACATTTGGGACTGCAATGCATGCTGTGATCCTGTCTTTGGTGGTTTAGAATAATCTTTGGTTTTATCCACCAATGGGAGTATGGAGCTCAGAGACTTCTATGAAGCACACTGAATTTTGAGTTGAGTTAACTGTGTAGAAATTATGAGTTTAAAGTTAGAATGAAGCAAGCTCTTAGCTTCAAGCTTTGTGCTTTTGACTCTCCTGATGTCCCCATTTTCTGTATTTTGGTTTGCACCATTTGTCTCAAAGTGTATGAGTCAGATCCCTTGAAATGGAAGTAAACCAAATTATATGCTCCAGGCAACCAAACACCTATCGTGCTCCAGCAATTAACAGCAGTTCTATCCTGAGGACCAGATTAGAGCTGTCCTGAACTACAACCACACAAGGCATGCAGTGTAGCTGCTAGGTCTTTAGCACAAATGGTTTTGCTGCTGTTGCATTCTGTGATAGGAGGCTCTGTTGCACCACTTCATTTGTGAACGGAGCCATAGCCTGAGTGTCTGTGTGTGTAAGGGGTGCATACATACGTACAGGCAAGCTCATCTCATTTACATGACAGCTTGTTTCCCAGAATGTCAGTGATTCCTTTGGTACTCAGGAGCCTGGGGATTATTCTTTGGCAAAGAAATTGCAGCAGGGAGGTGTATGTGAAATTTCTACCATCTAGGATCCTTAGTCAACTCTTCTGTGACAACTGCACTTGACAAAACTAGGTGAATATAACTGAAAAGTGTTTCTTGGAGCTATATGCAATGACAGTTCACTGCTTTTATATTATTACTTGGAGAGTTATTTTACTTGCATTAGTTCCAGAATGCTTGCTACAGAACAAATTCAGGCAAAATAAATAATATAAATAGTGTAATATCACAAATAGATTTTCCAAACATGCCTTTGTCTAGCCAGCTAAAGACAACAGAATAAATTCTGTTCTTATGTAAGTATGCCTATCATTCAGATCCAGGGAAGCTAAAGCTTTGAACATTCAAAGGCTCTGCCAAAGTCCTCAGCTGTTCCAGTTCTTACCTGACTTTTTTCATACCCCCAAGTTATACTGTACAGGAATAAAGGCAAACTTCAAAATCAAATTAAATGGTTGGCCTAAATTCTACTCTTTCTTAAGTACTTTTAGGTAGGAAAGGAGCACTGCATTACATATAGCTTGTGAAGAAATACCATGCTGTGCCTTCAGTGTGGAATCAATCATAATTCAGGAAGCCTGGCTCACCAGATCATTTTTTTTCTCTTTTTTTAAAGACAGAAATGTAATAGCAGTTAGGACTTTTTGAGACACTTCACAGGAATTTTACCTGTTCAGCTGTCAGTCTTGTGACTTTGATACATCATGGCTGAATTCCAGCCTCTGGCAGAGTAGGTAGCAACTTTCAGCTTTAGGGTTGCAATCCTGTTACATAGAAATCAGGTTAATATATTTCACAACTGCCAATCCTAAGAGATCTCTATTTACTTACAGAAAGATATGTTTGGATTCCTATTCATCGTTCTCCCTCCAACTCATCCATCTACTTCTACACCAAATCACAGATTTCCACCTCCAAATGGAAATTACCACCCTCCCCCAGAGGCCCCTTCTGGACTACTTTTTCCATCACTTTGCAAACCTAATCTGCAGTGCACAGCCAGATATGGGGTAAGAAATTGTCCAAGTACTTTGAGGTATAGAAAGAAGCCAAAAAAAAAAATTGTATAATGCTAGAGTTGAATCTAAAGCTGTGAAAATCATATAAATATCATCAAATATGCTCAGATCTGAGTAAATTTTGGTTGTTAAATGTTCTGTCCAAAAGCAGCAGTGGACCTAGAACTGTTTTATAAGTCAGAATAAATCTGTCATTTTTGAAGGAGAGAGGGAGAAAAGAGTAAAAGATACATAATGATAGATTACTTGCTTTAAAAGCCACTGTTCTCCTTTCCTTCAAGAGTTCATAGAGGTTATTCTGCCACTTTACTCTGCCCTGGTGAGGCCTCACCTGGAGTATTGCGTCCAAGTCTGGAGACCTCAATATAGGAAGGATGTGGACCTGATGGGGAGGGTCCAGAGGAGGGCCAGGAAAATGATCAGGGGGTTGGAGCACCTCTGCTATGAGGACAGGCTGAGGGAGCTGGGGTTGTTCAGCCTGGAGAAGAGGAGGCTCTGCGGAGACCTAATAGCAGCCTGCCAGTACATGACAGCCAACACGGATTTAGGAGGGCCAGGTCCTGCCTGACCAGCCTGGTGTTGAGGAGGGGGACTTCCCTCCATGTAGTGCCAGGGAGGTGGCACACTGCCAGCTGACATCTCCTTGATTTTTATACTATATTTGTCAGGGGGAAGAATCCAATCACTGAGGCTGTAGTAACCTGGAACCTGCTGCAGTATAGGCTCCAGTCAAAGTGAGCTAATACTGTAGTGACAACGATTTCTTGGTATTTTGGGATTACTTCACTTAACCTTTCCAAAGAATTCCCTAGGAAAATAAATAAATTCACCTCCTTCAAACCACAGACAGAGGTAGGAAAACATGGAAACTGCAGCCCCATGTGCATTGACCTATGACCCAACAGCACTGATTTGCATTGAGACTGAGTATAGAAAAACCAAGCATGAAAACCACTTTTCCATTGAATTAGCAGAGTACCTATCATGAAATTCAGGCTGGCTCTGTGGGTTTTTTTTGATAGGTTTAAGATTGGCTTTGGGATGACAGAATGCTGTCATCAAAGAGATGTCTTTTTCCAGCATGAAGGCTGTCAGGGTGAAGTCAACCTGTCCAAAGCTTTTTGAACAAATTTGAGACGGTGTAGTGACTTTTTATCAAAGAAGTGTTTTGTGTTATGAAGCTGCAGTGGTATTTGGTGTCACATGTCCTAAAGCTGGATTTATTGTATAGTCAGACCTTGCAGTGATTTCTGTGGAATTCGTAGTTCTTCCTTGTAATTCACAGAGACCCCTGAAAGCTGAATCAAACCTCTAGCCCAAGTAAATGACAGTCCATTTCAACTTGTTCCATCTTACAGTAGTGGCTCTACCTGACTTGAAAAATTGCATGGCAGATTGATTAGTTCAGGAATATGTTAGGCAGAAACTGCATTAGGAGGATTAGTGCCTGTGCTAAGTGCTCCTGTGGCAAGATGGAAGGCTTTCAATTACAAGGCTGCCTCTGCTATGTTTCTCTATCATTAAGTCACTTAAAAAGACAAGCAAAATATTGCCTCTATTTTTTCTTAAATACAGTTGGTGCATGTATCACAACATTTTGCCTTTTCCTCTTGCTTGGTTTCATTCCATGTCTCTCTTGGTTGCGTGGGTTTGTGGATTGCTATGGGCTGTCCTTTGACTACTGCTGTCACAAAAACTCCAGCTCATTCCTCCTTCGAGAACAGCTTTGGATTATTTATAGCACAAAACAAAGTCTATGTTGCATGCTCCAGTCACTGGTGCCATTTCTACCTAATGTGCATGGTGTTGAACCAATGGTGAGGATAATAATTTTATTTTTTTTAATTAGACTTTCTGTGTGACTATTTAAACCAGGTGTCCTAAACTCAGTATTTCCTTTCCATTTTCACAGGAAAACTCTCTAGGAGAAGGTAAACAGAAACCCATCTGCCTCCTGTGTTTCCCTGGATGGACTACAACACTACGGTATTTCAGCAGATGATACCATGGTAACGTCATGCATGATGTTAGGATCTAGACAGACTGAGAGATATCATGTTGTTCTCAGTCTGGATCAGGCTTTGTGGCTCCTCACTTCCAAGGAACATCACAAGGTATGGCTGTTGAGTTACAAAGGACAGAGGCAGACCTCCACTGGTATAAAGCACAGACAATGGCCCAGATCAAAGAGTTTCCCTACAGTAGTGCACAAGCCAATCTGTAGATCCATGCTATACCTCCAGAAGCTCACTGTGATGTCTTCTTACTGGCTACACAGGCAACAGCAACACAGGAGGAAGGATAACACAGAAAACTGAAGTCAAATTACCTGTGGAAACATGCTGAGATCTTATTGAAGGTGTCAGAAAACCACCATGATGAGATGTGTACACGTTTTTTAATCTGGCAGATGTTCCTCAGGACACATCTTCACAGTTTGTTCCTGATCTGACAGATCCTTGAGGCTACCAAGTTTCCCCTGTCACTCACTCAGGGTAGTGAATATTGAGTCAGTGCTTTTTCTTTTTTTCTTTTTTTTTTTTCCTCCTTTCATGCTATTTGCTTAACTATTGGAGTGCATTTTGAGAAGAGCTAATACTCCCAGAGCTGCTCAGTTTTAATGTCCAGGGTGTGAAGACAAGCAGTCTGGCTAGTAACCGACTTTTTATGGATGTGCTGTTTGGATTCTTTTTTTTACCACTTTAGCAACACCTAGGTAAAACTATGCAACACTGTCTTAAATGGAAGGGACAGACCTGTGGTGCCAAAGTCACTGGCGGTGAGAGAACAAGAAGTGCTGGTTTCTGGAGTGGCCATATGCAACCCTCTTTCCCAGTTCCTTCCACTTGCACCAGTGGGTCCAGAAAATGAGGTGCAGAAGGACAAAGAAAGTTATGAGACTTAGAGGTCTATAACCTGGAATGGGTCTGGGAATTTCAGCAATATTAAATGAGCATAAAGCCAAAATGTTAACTGACAGAAATGTTTCTGAAGGGAAGATTTAGAGCAGATTTCCTCTGCACAGAAGATCAAGAAGTCAAATGCCATTCCACTGGAGAAAAAATGAAATGTTCTTCGTAGAAGCCAGGATAACTCCTGGCTTCTAACAAAGGTCACCCTTGTCCTCGCATGAATGTGGAGATCGCTGAGACCAACAGGCTGCTGTAGTGGCTGTGTGGTTGAGCCCTCTGTGATAGATGCTGGTCCTAAAGACCTGACGCATGTGAGGCCAGAGTATGGAGCAGGGCTGGGAAAAAACAGATCAGCTCTTGCAACCACAGGTGCAGTGGCTCCGACTTCAGATGACTTTTTGAAAACAAGTGGTTACATCATGATCAGAAATCATGTACATAAATTATTCATCTGCCTTAAGGCTTATTGACATTTATTTCTTGATGTTGTTTCAAATACTAATGAGATCTCTTCTGTAGCCAGCAAGGGCTGGACTTGCTTTGCAAACTTCTCCTTAGTTGAGTCTCTTACTGCTCACACAGCTAATGATGCAGTCAGTTTTGAAAGTCTTGTCCCCTCCCTGGTCTGGCTGTGGGCTCAGAGGATGGACACAGAAACACATGAAGATGTCAAGTCCAAGGCAGTGACAATTGTTAAACAGAGATGGAGTTACAAGAATGCCCAAACCCACTGGCTCAACCACATTCTTCAGGAAAATGCAACAGAGCTGTGTGTTATTATGGAAATTAATGGATAAACCCAACCTGGATGTATGGAGAGATGCAAGGTGATGCAAGAGCAGGGGAGGGCAGGCTGAAGAGAGAGACTGTGATCTCGGGCTGCAGCCCTTTTCTCTCTAGTGCTACACTCTGCCTCAGCATCAGGTTGTTGACTCCATGGCACATCATGCTCCCTCTTCCACATCCAGCAGGCCACAAAAGCTGACAAATGGGGAGATGATAAACTGAAAGCATACCAACAATGTGAAAGAAGTGCATGAGCCTACATGAGGGACTGAGGAAGAGGATGCATCAGAAGGGAGGGCAGGGTTTTGGAGCTTGAGTTTAATGTAGAGAGGCAGAAAGACAGAGCCATGGTATCTGACAAGGGCTCCTGAATCAAGCTGCCTTGTTGTTTGCTTCTCTGTTGGTGTGAGAAAAATGTGAATGACACAAAAATGACATCACCTGGAACAATGTCCTAATCTGTACTTTGCACTCTGAAAAACATTTCCGTTTGGAGTTGGGAGAAGGATGGAGAAGCCTGAGAGATACTAATTTCTCTCCAGCTGCAGTCATAGTTGCTACTTACAGGAAAACTGGTGACCAAGTACTCTTCAGCTCAGTGGCTTGAAAAGTACAGGATGACCTTGCAATGTGGGAAATAACCTCACAGTAAAATGTCACAGCCATGGACAAGACAGTGTCTGGGGAAACATTTCATCTGCTGCACTCAGGGAAAACATGCAATACAACCAAGATAACATCCTTTGACAGAAAATAAAGAGAGGAAAATGGAATTGAGACAAAAAATAGCAGCCTTTTTGAAGATATATGTTAGTGGTGACTTTCAGTAGTTTTCAAGCTGCAGACAGGCCTATGCTTACACAACTGAGAGCAGAGTCTGCCTTGGGAAGTGCACTCAGCTGCTTTCAGACCCGTTTTCCAATTCACAGCTCTCCTGTTTTCCTATGGCTCTCAGAAGCCCAGATCATTGCTCTGGGGAGCAGGTCTGCTGGCTGGAGGACATGAGACTGGTAAAGGACTTGTTTGCATGGGAAAACCAGCATTTGAGTAATCTGTTCCAATTCACAGATGGGTGCTTCTCTCTGGGTGTCTCTCTGAGCATCATAGTCATGAAGGCTGCAAATGGTGTCTGAACAAGCCTCTAGCTGTGGGCTGCATTTCCTTCCTTATTCAAGGTTACTCCTCAGCCCTAACTTGCTCACAACCTACCAGCTGGTCAAATCAGCCACTGACTAATGCTGGAGTGATTTCAAAGGACCCTATGTGAAAGTGGCAAGATCTGTCCCTGTGGGCACAAAGGGAGCTACTCTATTTTATTTCCCTCAAGTCAGCTGAGGTCTTGACATCTTTCATGGCTGTCATTATAGTGATTTAATACATCACAGGGTGCTTACCTTTGTCCCTTGGGATACACTGATTTCATAATTGATCATCACGGTAATAAAGCAAAGGAGAGTGGGCCCCTCACTCCCACTTCCAAGTCTTTCTGTGCTGTCAGGAGTGCAGCAAGGAGAAAGAATATTTGTAGGAGAGTTGTGGTGTGTGCAAAGAGGTTGAAGAAATCCCTCTGCCTGACACACAGACATAGGGGATTGCTTGTGTGCACCTGACAATCACATACTATTCAGGCCAAGAGCAACCAGAAGTTTCAGGCAAGCAGAAATTTCTCCATCTTGTATGTGCTGGGGCAAGAGTTTTGTCAAGGCAAGGGTCAAGTTCCTGCCATACTCTAAACAAATTATTGAATTCAGGGTAAGAGCTCATATATGTAACCACAAGCACTAGGAAGAGCATTTCAAGCCTTTTCATCCCAGATCAGAGGAGGCTTTAGGGACTGCTTTACATAAGATTTATGCCTAGCTTTTTCTTGGGACATCTTAGTTTTGACAGAAGCCAGCCATCTCTACAGCACAACCATATCAGAGCCATATTTCTGCTTTGTCTGCTGGACCTGAGCTCTATCACACTCCAATGCCAAATGCCACATTCAACTGCTTCCTTTGCCCCTCTGCCACCTCTGAACTGAAAATACTGTTTTTCTTGAAAATAGTGGTCTTGTCCTAGATATGCATATAGAATGTGACAGCAGTGGTACAGGTGGTGACAAACTGAACTGTTTTCCTAATCATCTTATAGGAAATCTTTAGTAAGAAGCAGATATTTCAGTGGAAACATCAATAACCTTTAGCATGAGTATGAGGAGGCTGGTGGACATGCAGTGTGGAGACTCTGCCCACTGAATCTGCAAGCAAACTGTAAGGCATATCAGCACTCTGTCAAAACCAGAAATATCCTGAGTTAGTCACAGCAAGAAGACAGACAGCAACAACATCAGAGCACACTGTTACATCCAAGTGGTGGGTGACTATCACAGACTTAACACTCTTCCAGAGCAAAAAGCTGTATGCAGCAACAGTGCAAGCCCAAGACAAGGAAAGCAGATGTTCCTGGCTCCTGCTCTATCCTTGCTCCCATATGTTGACTGAGTAGGTTTTGTAAAACAGAGCATGCTGTAAATCAGAGCTAGGCAGAGTTCACCAGTTGGGTCAAACGCAGGTTTTGGTGTGCACAAGTGAACCACTGTAATTTACAAATAAGGAGACTACTACTTTAAGCTTTCCTTGAAAGATTTTGCTGGGATCCAAGTGGAATATCATATGCCTCACTGAAGCAGTCCTTACTCTCTTAGGACTGTATTTTCATGTAATCCACATTTTCTTCAATTAACTGTCAGTTCAGGATCATCTAAGCAAGACGTTCCTCAGCTAAAACTACTTGAATCTCCCTCTCTTGTCATTTGCGCTGAGGACTTGCATAGCTCATGGTGGAATATTCCCAAGCAATTGTAAGTGTCTGTTAAAAAAACTTTTTTAGTTATTGGTTCAGTGTTCAGAAAACTGCTTCCTCTTAAAAAAAAAAAAAAAATCACAGAAAAAATCACAGAATGTTAGGGTTTGGAAGGGACATCCAGAGATCATCGAGTCCAACCTTCCTGCCAAAGCAGGATCACTTAGGGCAGGTCACAGAGGAACACATCCAGGTGGGTTTAGAAAGTGTCCAGAGAAGGAGACTCCACCACCTTTATGTGCAGCCTGTTCCAGGGCTCTGTCACCCTCACCATAAGGAAGTTTATGAGCTTAGGTATCTGTTTTGAAGTTTTTCCTCTGAAAAACAAAGGTATTGATGAGCACCAGCTCAAGAATGGTAAAAGAGTTGCTCAATAGCAGGCTAGAGACCTGCTGTGGCTTCCAAAATGAGATTTTTACCTTAGGCAGTGGTATTTAATGCATCATGGTCTGTGAAAGAATAAAACGTGCTTTTTCCTCCATCATGGCCATGTTGGGAGGCACTCAGGTCTTCTTGCAATGGGATCCTTCCCTCACTCCCCACAGCATTGCCAAAACATCATCCTGATCTCCTGCAGGAGGATGTCTAAATCCTGCCTCAGGTCTCAAGGCTGCTATTTTAAACCTGACCATGGGTCTTGTGACATTCTGAATAAAAAGTAAATAAATCCAGTTCTGATAATGCATCTTATTATTTTCCTAAACTCAGAGGAAATCTGCAGCACAGCTGGTGGTCCTGGAGGAGAGGGAAGAGATGCTGCTTAATGAGAACCTGTGGGTTAATTAGTTCATTGTATGATGTGGTTAGGCTAAAGAAAAGAAACACTCGGAACTTCTGAAAGGCATAATCATGATTGACCTTAAGGTGGTAGTGGTCTAATAAGCAGTTAAATGAGCCTGAGCAACAGGGGATGTTTGAATGAAAGAGGATGATGAGGAATTGTGTTGATGTGCCTCTGCACAGTTTGATGCATAAGAGCTGCAAAAAGGAATGTATTACTGAGGCTTTTAGCAGCAGAAAAGAGAGTGCAACCTGCAGCTCCACACGTGGTATCTCCTCAGGGTACTGGCTCACAGACTTTGTGGGTGCACACAGAGGAGCAGTACCTCTGGCAAGAGCTAGGAGGGAATATGGAAAGAAACAAAACAGAGGGGCATTTGAGCTTCAGATTTGTGTTCATTTTGGCCTACTCAGAGGTCCCCAAAGGGTTTTGACTTCCTCTCTCTCTGGCTCAGCAGCCCAGTCACATGCACCCTGACTGCCTGGTCCTAATGACTCGTTCAAAATGCATACTTTTGCAAGCTGTACTTCTCCCTTTTGGCTTGATATCAATTGCTGCCCTAACTGCTACAGGTTTGGGAGATTTTATTTTTAAATTATTTAAAACAAAACCAAAAAACATTTGCCTATTTGAAGTTCTAGATACATGTTTGTTCCATTCACAATCATTTTCCTATTGCCTACCAAGTGGTGTAGTCCTTCTCACACATGGGTCTTTAAACAAAGCTGCCATTACCAGTATGTGCTTGCTGTGAGCATAGGGTTTGCCATCTTGCTGCCCAGGCAGATCAATGTGGTCCTCCTTAACATCTTCTCCTCTCATACCTCCCATTTCCTCTGACTCATCTGAGAGTCTTACAGTGCTTTTTCTGCTATCATCTTGGTTCTGCAAGGGCTCCAGCTCCCTGCCATTACTCTCCTATTGTTGCTGGTTTCATTTTATCTGATGTTCCAAGTCTGTTGCTGTTTCAGATAAGCCTGCCAGATTTGCCTGCATGATTATTCTTTTGTCCAGATGGATGTTTAGCTCAGGCTATTTAGTGCTGATCTGGTTTTCCTATTGCTTTGTGTGTACCCAGGGGAAGAGGTTTTGTATTAAAATTCTCCTAATGTGCTGAGTCACTTGAACTCTGCTACTGTGTCATGTGCTCAGTTGTCTGAATATAGGACCTGGTTATGTCATATCTTGCAAAATGTGTTTTCTGTTTCCCCACCGGAGTTTTGCCTGAGTGACTTCCAAATTATCCACCTACTAGAAGCTGGGAAAGTTCTCTCTCATGATGTAATTCCCCTTTCAAATGTCTGTTTTGATCTTTTCCAAGAATCTGGTTGGAAATTGATAGCTGAGATACTTTTTTTTCCATGCTGTGATTTTTCCATATATTGCTGGGCATTCAGGATGATTTACTCTTGAATTTATTCCTTTTTACCTATTAGTGCTTTACTCAAAAATAATCCATAATAATAATAATAATTCCATAATTCATATATTAATGTCTCCATGAACTTCCATAGTTAATATCTCAGGGGCAACATTTACATCTAATGTTGTTTATTTAGATTTATGCCACTTAAAGTAGAAAAAACAAAGCAAAACTTCAGTTCACGAATTCAGGATCAGCAGAATGTATTGCTCCTATCTTTAGTTAAACAGTTAGCCTTTTTCTGTTTCTCAACACCTTGAGTTTCCCTCAAACAATTCAAAACACCTGGACACAGTTAGGAAGGAAAACACAAAACACATCCCAAGTATTGCAATTAGGTTTGTTCTGGCAAGTTCTGCATCTGTATTCTGGTGGCAATTGGCTTCTGGAGCAAGAAGTTGTGCCAACAGTAATGTTTTCTTTTGCATACAACATATGGAGTTTTTCTGCTGAATTCCAGTGTGCAGTGTGCTTCTGGTAATGCTGTTGCCCAACCTGGGACAGTCCAACACCTTTAGTTGCTGCTGAGAGTGCCAAGATGCTAGCAGTGCTACTAAAAGGAGTGACTTTCAAGTTGCTGAAGTGACTTTTGACGCAAAGACTAGCAGGCAACAAAAGCCTTATAGCAGGGGGAATTTCTGATCTACATTAAATGGCCATGTGCACCCTCAGACTGAGAAGCTGGAGATGGGAAGGGGATTTACTGAAATCAGGAACAAGGAAACTGCTCAATTTGCAAAACTTTCCAGCCTAAGCCTGTACCTGTGAATGGTGAACCTGTGCATGACACTGGGTATAGCTGTATCTCTAGCTGCCAGGTGTTGGGTTATGTGACAAATCTTGGGCCTCAGATGCCAAACAGATTTTCCATGTAATGCACTTTTAAAGAACTTGCCAATATTATCCTCAAAATGCTTGCATTGTTTCAGTTTGTTTCCAAACTGGTATTACAACACTTCCAAAAATGGTTTTCAGAATGTAGTCTTGTTACCAGGTTCAGTAAGAACTATTTACGTCATGAAAGGTAAGAAACCAAAAGAAAATTGTCAAAAAAAACCACCCTCAGAACATTTTTTTCCTCAACATTCCAAAAATTTAGTGTAGTAAGTGAGTGTGTCACTGCACAAAAGGGTGATTGGAGGGGGAGCAGTGTCCAGTCCCCTCTGTGTCCATTCCTCCATCTTCCAGCTGGTGAGCTGAGGCTCAGGACAGAGTTGAGATATCACATAGCAGTGTGACCTGATTAAAGTGGACCAAATATTAAAAGAGGTTTGTTATGCTTTCTCCTATGCCCACAAAAAAAAAAAAAAAAAACAACTCTGTTTTCTGGCTAATTTGATAGAAATGTATTTGCAGGAGAGAGCCTACTGCAGATCAGCATGGCCCTGGAAAAACACCCTGAAAGTAAAAAGGAGGGATTTGCAGGGAGGCTTATGTCTTGGACTTGGATGGAGCTGGAAGGGAGGCAGTACCTGCTGAAGTCTATCTGGAACCACCCACAACCCAGGGTGGTAAAAAACCCTGAAGAAGAAAGTAGGACTCTGGAAACTGTGAAGTGTTCAGTCTGGAGAAGAACTGAGTAATTCAAATACCATTATAAAACAGCTTTTTCAAGATCAGAAGCTGAACCAACTGTTCCCAATAAGACATGTGAGTCAAGGGGGAGCTGTAAGGCAGGCTGCAGGGTTTGAGGGCCTGCAGGGATTTTAGGGCCAACAACAGCATGTGGGCTAGACTTCTATGTAGGAACAGGGCAGAAGCACCATCAGAAAAGCCTGGTCAGCTTGGCTGCAGAGTGAGAAGAGTTTGCTTTTCACCAAAGCATTTGCTACATACTTTGAGGAGGAGAACAGGGTCAGGAGTTGATGTGAGCTGAGGAGACACTAAGTCACAATATGACCTTCCTGTGTGTATATGAAAGACCAAGCAGCTAGCTTAAGATAAGGAGTAAGGACAGCAGTGGGGACTTGGCCATCTTTTACAACTCATTTCAGCGATTCCCGAAGTGGTAGCCTGCGTGTGACTCTTTGGCATGTGGAGTTTTTCAGTGTGTGCAAAACACTGAGAACTGCAGAAATGGGAAGCTGTATTATTTCTGAACAAGCTTTCTCTTTCAATCCATAAACTAGATCCCATTGAGTCCTGACTGGGTGTATCAGGATTCTCAAGCAATTTCAGGGGCTAGAGACCTGTGCAATGCAAACCCAGGTTGTGCCATTTGTCCCCTACCTCACTCCTGGGAATAGTGTAACTACTTTAGTTGGCATTTTTAGAACATGTTTGGTTTGATAGACCCTCAGCAAAACCAGTGGTATTTTAAAAGCAGAAACCTACAGTGGAAATGTTTGGTAACATCAACTACAACATGGTCAGAGGCAGCTGTACTGTAGAGGTGGGAGGAAGCTGTAAAACTGCTTCAGTCCTGAGTCCTTGAGTTCTGCTCACAAACCAGGAAGGGGATTCTGTGTCCCTAAACTGCTTTTGGGCAAATCTGTGCACTAAAGTGAAGTTTTGGTTGCAAATGAACACAGGGACATCAGAATATTAATGAATCCATCCTCAGAAACATATTGCTGAGATCTGTATATTTGGCCTTTTTTCTTCTTCACTTTTTTTTTTATCCTTATACTTTTTCATTAACTCTTGGGTTGGAAAAACAAGTCAGTGATGTTCAATTAAAAAAAAAAAAAAAGGAAAAAAATCGACAGTTAGAGGACAGTTTGGAAGTCTTAAAGCAGAGCTTGGCCTCAGTTCAGTTCCAGACCCCCTAACCTTACCATTGACTGAGGCATACTTAACAGGCTTTTAAAGAAGAGAAATAAATGAAAATGGATAGTTGAATCAATGCACTATCTTTAATTCAATATTCATCTCAACTGATTTTCACTTCCAAGTTTCACTTCAGCATGAAACATGACATTGTGTTAAGGAAATTGCAGGAGAACTTGTAGGTTTTGGCAGCTGGAGCAAAGGGAAACTGTGGTTTTTAGATTAGAGGAAGGTGTGGGAATCAGCTCCTTAGCTAGTGGTTGGAGAAGCAGGGCTTGTGTATACTATTTGTGTGCATTTTTGCTGTCAGCCTTCAGCAGTTGCCACACAGTGGAGGTGAGAGGAATGCAGAGGCACCAATGTACTTGCATCCAGCCACACTCCTTGCCCTGCTGCCAGCTCACTCTGCAGCGATGATGACACTGTACCATCCTGACATCCCTCAGCTTCTGCCTAGCTATCCCCTGCCCCCTTAACATAGGTGAAGGATTTCCAGGCACTCTCCCATCCCCATGCCCACATTAGCAGCCTGCGGGAAAGAAATTCCCTTTCCCAGCTGGGGCATCTCCATTTATAAGGCTGCCAAACTCCTGAGGACTGCAGCTCTCGGGCAAACATATTTCCAGATATTTTCTGTGGCTGCACTACATATTCTGTGGTTCAGCCTCATGAGATATGCAGAGCTTTCCATGGCAACCACGGAGATAGCTTTCTTCTTAAAGAAACAGCAACAGAAAAAGAGAAGTTTACATGGATAAAATCAACTAGTTTAAGGACATTGGGAAGCCCACTCAAAACAAACCCTGCTACCAGGAATGCAGCTTTGTCCCCGTGGGGAACAGGAGGGGAAAACAGCATGTAACAAACATTAGTCACAATCCTGGATGCACTCTGGGAAAAGGCAAATCAAGAGCAAGCAGAGCCAAGCAAAAGCTCATCCTGTCTGTGCCTCGCCTGCTCTGCACCTCCTCACCTTGCCCAGTTGTTCCTGTCGCAGCTTCCTTACCAGCACCCTAAAGGTCTGCTTTTAAAGTGCATTCACATT
Source organism: Indicator indicator (assembly GCF_027791375.1). Classification (NCBI taxonomy): domain Eukaryota; kingdom Metazoa; phylum Chordata; class Aves; order Piciformes; family Indicatoridae; genus Indicator; species Indicator indicator. The sequence continues at coordinate 16,305,801 of NC_072021.1, read as the reverse complement.
TATTCCTACCAAGTGAAAAAAAAAGGTGTTTTTTCTGTGCTTAACTCTGCCTGCCCAAACACCCATCCAGACTGACATCTTGACCATGATCCTAGCTGGCTTCTCATTCCATGGTCAATGACCTTCGTTCCTCTGTATTTCCTTCAGAGCTCACTTTTTCTATGAAGCTCAGTGACCTCTCAGACATATCAGTAGTTGTCATTGACTGTTTGGACCATTTGTAATGGTCTGCAGAGCACTATGTGATTTTTACTTCACTGGGATATCCTTTGGGAATGTGTCTTTCCTCTTTTGGCTTCAGTGATAAAAGGGGGGAGCAACCACTACTGAATTACTCTGCTAGCTATTATATGTACTAGATATCATTAGATATCATTAGAGAAAAGAAGTATTGACAAATTAGAGGGAAAATCAGAACATTACAGCAACACCAAGGGACCAAAAGGGATTGACTAAGAATCACTGAAATCTCTAAATATTCTCCCCAAGAAAGGGCATAGAAAATGCTTTGCTAAGTTCACAAATGTGTAATGTGTACAAATAGAATGAAAATACACATTCAGGGTGGAGCCTAAAAAGCACCTAAACTTCAGAGAATGATATTAAGAAACAAAACCCTAAGAGAAATCTTCCAGCTGGCAACCTCTAGTGACTTGGGGAGCTGCCACAATGGCAGACAGCAGAAATCTCTCCATTGACACTTTTCCTTATTTCCCGTTTAACTGTGTGATTTTGAGTTACCATCTCCCATCATACGGAGGAGAACCACAGCAGCCAGTTTTAAAGCCTTCTAGGATGGCATACAACCCAGATCCACACCCATACTGTTATAGGACTGGGTCAAAGATGATACCATTTCTCTTTCCTATGAGCCTTTGCTGTATTACAAGTCAGTGCTCACCTCCCTGGGAAGCTCAGGGATGAGACACTCTAAAATAATTGACTTATCTGAAGTGATTTGCCCTCCTGAGTAAGAGCTGAAGCTTAACCTTACCTGTTTCTGAGAATGTTTTGCCCAAAGACTTGGCTCTCCATATATGCCCACATGGCACTAATACCTGGAGTACCTAAACCAAGGGCTACCAGAGCTACACTCCCTTGTGAACACAGCTCTAAAACCACAACAATAGTCACTTATGTCCCATGGGTGCTGAGGATTTAGACCTAAAGCAGTCTGTATTTTACCCCTGGGAATTAAACCTCAGACTCTTGAGGAAGCACCCTTACCAGAATGAAAAGTCAGCTTTCTATAGAAGATCAAATAATTACCCTCCATGCATGTTTCGCCTTCAAAACATGGGTGTGGTCACTTGAAGAAGTTTATATAAAAACAGTGAAAACCATTTGTTTGATACCAGTCACAGGATGCCATGACATGGTGCATTCCATAAATGCTGTGGAACACTTTGGAAAGCAAGACAGATGATTTGCTCTGAGTTGCATGGAAACAGAGGACAGGACTGGCAGCAGAACCCTGGCATTCCAGTTTCCAAATCTGAGCTGTAACCACAAAATTCTCCTTCCTTCCTCCCACGGCCCCTCTTGAGCAGATTCACTGGGGGAGGCAAAAAAGCAGTCAGTGCTAACTAGAAAATAAACTACATAGCAAAAGCAATTTTGTCTCAAACTTTTAAACTCAAAAAAAAAAAAAAAAAGCCAACAGAGAGAAGAGTGTAAATTCATAAAAACAGATAATACACTGTATTCTGCTACCTGGGATTTACTATAATTTTTATAAGTGAGCTATTTTCCAGATAGGATATGTATTCATCCTCACAAAATGTTTAGAGTAAGAACTACAATAAATTATGACAGTTGCTCTGAAGTCCGCCAAGCTTCTGCAAACTGGGCAGGCTGAGGACTAGCTCTGGAAAACTTTCTGCTCATTTGAATATTAAGAGAGCTAAAAAAAACCAAAGAGGACATGGTAAGTTCTGGAAGCTTTTCTTTAGTTGCCAAGGGACAATTTGGATGTGGGGATGGTTTTTAATAGCTCTCTTCACTCTAGTCCATTAGTTGTTCTTACAGAACCAGTTGCAAAAAGCATCTCCTGCTGCTTCACAGATTAATTACCCAATGTTTGGATGAAGTGCTGTGTCACTGCTGAGTGTTATTACTTCCAGCAACACAACTCCACAGCAAATGCAAGCAGCCTTTGAGAAGGCCATTGCTGCCTCTGCAATACCTCCACATTTATCAAAGCAGTGTCCTACTCTCTGCTCCAGTGACTGACATTTCTCCATGCAGCTGGATATATTGGCCCACTCCAGCAAGATGAACATGGGCATCAAGCACCACATGGTGGTACAGTATTTCCTGCATGCCAACCGACCAAATAGGACCCCTCAGGGGACAAATCGTGATCACTAGCATACACCAAATCCTGTCTCACTACTTGTAACCCAGTTTAGCTGGCCAAAGTGTTTTTGTTCTTGCACCTTCTCTTTGCTGTATAATTGGACCCTATATAATGATCCTCATGAAGTTTATAAAGCCACAGTGTTTAGTGACACTAAAATGTTAAGGTGATAGCTGTCATATATTCATGGATGAATGCATGAATTCTGCCATGATGGTGGCTCACTGCAGCATCTCTCTTTGCCATAAAAAGCAGGATTTTAGGGTCAAGCATACCTGCTTCTCACTCTTCTCAGCAATGGCTAATGAGAGGCACAACACAGAGGAATTTGTGTATTTCCTCCCCAGTCCTTGGCAGAAAGCTGCCTTGTCTGCAGAAGTCTGTATGTATACTTTTACAGTAGAAAGTCACAAAAAGGTCTTTTCCTCTCCTTGCCTGTTTTACTCAAAAGCCAGTCAGCATCAAGTCCTGTGCTCAAGAGACTTGCTGTGGTCAGCTTGCATGTTCCCCTTTCTCCAGCTACCTTTAACTCCTGTTTTCAAGACCTTGGTAAGATGCAGCTTCACTTTTCCCTTGGCAGGGCACTATTTAAAAGAACAGCCCTAGCATTATTCCCTCCCACACATGGTATGAACCAGCCCATTCACGTTCATCACCATTTCCAGGACAACTAAGAGGAGAGTGCAGAGCAGATCATAATCAGTCTTGCTTTTCTTACCACCTTGATAGCAGAAGTCTCGAAGAGGAAGCAGTTCTGAGATCTGAGATTCCTCTTTATGTTTCTATAAGAATTTCCTATAAAATGGGGTGTGTATTTTCCAAGGAAATGAGTTACTGACTCAACATTTGCTCTGAGAAAGTCCCTTTGGGAGGAGAGATGGGAATACTCAGAGAAAAAAATCCATCCACAGGAAACTTGGATTAATGCAAGGTTACAGTTCATTGATGAAACACACATGGAAAAAAATAATATCACTTTTATACTTGCTCACAGAATTATTAGATTCCTAAAAAGAACATTACAGAGAAGGAGACAAATTTCTCAGAGGTGTACCGCAAAGGGGCAACAGGCAACCTGATCTGACTTTGAAGGTTTGAGAAATCTCCAGAGGTCTCTGCCAAGCCCAGTTACTCTATGGTTCTGTGACATGTGAAAATGAAATATATGCTGTGTTGAATGTCTATTAAGAGTTTTTAAAGATGCCTGACTTTTTTCAGTACTAAACTTCTATTTGAAGTCATCTTCCCCAAATTCTCCTTGAAACTGTCTCCATTTAGTTAAAAATTCAGCCCTGGTTTTTTTCAGAAGTCAAAATAAATCAGCTGTCTCTGCAAAAAAAAAAAAGCATAAGCTTGTTAGAAATACCCTGTTGTGTCAAATTCACTATCCATCTATTCCACCTGTGACAGCAGGAGATGATACCTAGGGAAAATACACCAACCCAAATACTATCTGTGGTTCGTTTCCTCATGCTCCCCAAGCGTCAATACTCACTGGAACATGGAAGCTGAAGTTTCCTTTGATTGTTTTTCATGACTTGTTTCACAGCCTTCCATAGCAACCATGCCAGAAGTTCAGTAGAACCTATGTAAAGCAATTTTTTATGTGTTTTGAAAATATTCTTTACTGGTTATAGTGAGTAGCTTCAGTATTGCAGGATGTGTTCAGTAACCAGTCTTCAGTCTTACTACCCACCATGTCCCTGAGGTTGACAGTCCAAATCATTTCCCCCTCTTCAGCTTTGCCTTCAGCCAGAAAAGACCAGCCTTTATAGTGTCTCCTCATAAGGCAGATTCTCCAATTCTTAGGTTCATAAAATCACAGAGTCATAGAATGCTAGGGGTTGGAATGGACCTCTGGAGATCATCTAGGCCAACACTCCTGCCAAAGCAGGGTCACCTAGGGCAGGTTATTTTGACTGCCTATATCATCACTTCACCTAACTTCTTTGATGTCCTTGAGAGGTAGAAACCAGGATCACACACAGTACTCAAGCATGGAAGCACCAACAAGGTAGCAGCAAATAACTCTTTGTCATAGCTGCAATATCCTTCCTGATGAGCTCCACTATTTTATTGAATGTCTTCATTTTCACTTGACATTAAGTCAACAATTTCAGAGAGCTGTCAATGATGGCTCCAAGATCTCTTTCCTGAGTTGTAACAGTATCTTTACTTTTTTTTATTTAAAAAACCCATACAGATATGTAAGAGTGAGAAAGTTCTGTGAGTGGGCAGTGTAAAAATCAGGAGTATCTATAAATACTTAACTCATTTTTAAATAATGAGAGAAGCTAAATAATTAAAAATAACTACCTTAGCACTACAATAAAATATGAAGCTTAGCTACACATTCTTAACTCTGTCCAATGTCAGCAAATGAGATGGCCTGGTCTTTACCTGTATTATCATATACTAGCTCTTAAATAATACATATGTTCCATCACTGGAGCCTGATTTGTGTTTCCTTGCAGAGCTGCATTTCATCCTATCTATGCACTCCTTGGAAATATTCTCAGATTCTCCTTTCTTACACTCTGTAGAAGATGTCATGCACTTATGCATTTGCTGTAAAGACACCTGAAGTATCAGTGCCAGGGTGGCTTGTTACAGCTACATACATTTCATCTGGACAGTAGAACTGCACCCTCAGCAAGTCTGCAGATGACACTAAGCTAAGTGGTGTGGTTGACATGCCTGAGGGATGGGATGTCATCCTGAGGGGCCTGAATTTTTTTAGTGACTTTTATTTTGTCATGGCCTACAATTATGAAACATTTGATCTGAAGAGCTTTTAGGAGCTTTTCACACTGCTGCCTCTTTCATTGCCATGAAATGGGAACACACACAACCTAAGGCTAAATACTGCTCTGCACTGGACGATGGTTCAGTTACTATGGAGAAAGCTGTGCATGCAGCTCATTTCAGATCTTCCTCCAGGTCCTGAACACAAACTAAAATCTTCTTATACTGACTTAGTTTCCAGAATAAAAATGAAGGTGAGCGAAGGGCAGAACCATCCATCCTGGGATTCAATCAGCTCTCAAGGCAGTTCTGGTACAGTAAACTTGATGAGAGAGGTGTAGGAAACAACATGAAAATAGAAAACTCCGTGAACTTCAGCATCAATGAGAACAGCCAAGTCTTGCTCCTCCTGTGAGAAAGTCCAAGTCATTTCTGCACTGACACTGGGCTGCTGTGGAAGCAGCCTTTCCCTGATGATGCTGAAGACGTGGGGGACAGGGCTGTTGAGAGTCTCTAATACCATGTTGGAAGGGACCTCAAGGATCATCTAGTCCAACCTTTCAAGGTAAGAAGATAGTTTAAATGAGATGACCCAGCAACGTGTCATTCTGGGCCTTGAAATTGTCTTTGACTGCCAAGGCACAGTCAATGATGTTACTACAGTGTACACCTGGTGGAGACCTGGTGCTACATGAGAGGTGTTTCCTAGCTCTTCTTTTGGTTCCAGGAAAGTTCTGATCAGCCCAGCTTCACAGACCTTTCTGAGCTTATGTGCTTCCCTTGATTACAGTGTACAACATACATTGCTCCGTGTGTGATGTTTGTATCTTTGCAAGGAGTACAGGAGAGCAGCCCCTTCCAGCACTGCAACTCCCTCTTCTGTGTTCAGCTCACTCTATACTTTGATTGCATCAGCTTTCAGCAGTATGACGACAGCCATCATAAGGGAGACCATCAACCATGTTTGCCTTTGCTAGGCAAACCTCCTAACCCATGGGTTGGCTACTGCTGTAGAAGAATTAACAGTATAGCAAATAGCCTGTGCTCCATTTCCTTTCAGTTCATTTTGTTCTCACAGGGAAAAACACTTTGTGTCTTCAGTTAAACACCAGTCTGTTCCTTGCCTTTCATGGGTGTGCAAAAACAAGTGATATTGCACAAGCCCATATCATGCTCAGCTGTAGACACTCATCTAGTTCATTTGGAAAAACACACACCACATCTGGCCAGACTGGCATTCCTTTTATAAAAAAACGATGAGCTACATTTTGGTCTGACTCCTGTTTTGCTAAAGCTGTGCAGCTGTTAAATATAATCCACGTAAGCATTAAATAGTTGTTTCTCTGTGCCCATGTGAGCACATACATGTGGGGAATTGGTAAGGGAATTGCCTTAAAAGACAAAAGAGAAGCACTTGAGGTTGGGAAAACACAAGATGAACTTGAACAACTGGATGAGTTTGTGAGCAAGAAGGAAGATTTCTGACATACTGTGAAGTGTGGTCAGACAGCTTTGGGCAAAAAAGGAATGAGGAAAAATCATCACCCTTTGCCTCAGCCATATTTTCCCTCTGGAAAATTAACTTTCACCAAACAAAATAACTGATGATGCTGTTTTGTATAACTGGACCACAGAAAGGTAGCTCTTGGAAGCCATGTGTGGCACCAAGTAGAGCAAAATGCTGGTAGAAGATATCCCACATCTGAAAAAAAAAAGACTATTTGTTAGCTACACAGGTTTTTTTACATTTAATTCTGGGGAGGAAAAAAGAAAAACTCTTAATGTTTAAGATCTGGTTCAGTCTGTGATCTGCTGCTTAGGTAAGCTTGATAATGCAGGTATTTTGATGAAGAAAGTAGGTCAAGTTTCTCAGAGGTGTGGGAAGGCCTCAGATCTAATTTAGCACCGTAGGTGTCTGTGGTACTTCCAGGCACTGCAGTGAGGAGAGGACACAAAGGCAGAGCCATTCTCATGTGGGTACCAGAGCAGACAGTGCTAGCAGCTGGGGAAAGTTCTACAGACCTTTAATGTGCATGTCTCCCCGGCTGTTGAGAACTGAGGCAAAAGAGCTAATTTGCGTCTAACACAGAGCAATAGAAAATGAAAGAGGCTTTCACTAGTTCACTCCTCGAGTTTCGTATGTCACCTGTTTAATCCAAAGTATAAAAGCAGCACGTAAAGCACAACAGAACCCACAGTGAGTCAAAACCAACTTCTTCAAAATGAGCCCAGATACCTCAGATGGGGCAGAGAACAGACAGGGCTAGTTCCTGCATCGGAGACAGTGTTTCTACCAGGCTCTACGCTCTGGCCATGACCAAAAAGAAAACACGTTTTTCTCTGTGATTGTGGAGCAACCAAATTTCCTGCTCTCGCCCAATCTCCTCCCTTTCCATCTATCTGCTTCCTTGCAGAGCAGGCTAAATGCTGACCTCCAGGTTTCACTCCAGTATGGAGGCAGAGAGACAGCAGAATGTACCAGTGCAGCTCTGCAATCCCAACACAACTGCCCTCTTTTGTTTTTCTCAGCCCTAGGTGACACCAGACTACAACCATGCTGGTCATGAGACCAGATTATACAAGAGCAGAATGTAACATCACAGCATGGATATTAAAGGTGTCCACAACGTCGATTCCCCAGGGAACATCAGCTAGAACACACGAAGTGCTGGAACAATACAGTTAAAAGATGGAGGAGAAAACTGGCTGCCAGCTAGGACAAAGAACTTTCAGAATCAGTCATTGCTACTGCCTCAGTGATCTGCTATTTCCAATTCATTTCAGGTGGCAATTGAAGGATCTGCTCTTGCTTTGGTAGCCTGTCCATTCACAACTTGTTGACCTATCTCTGCTGGTGATAAAACATTTCCAGACAAAAGCCCCTTCTTGACTCAGCCACCCTTACAGGAAAACAGAATGAGCCTGTAAGCATGACCCTTCCCCATGCATGTGGCACATGACTCACCTTCTTCACAGATCTCTGTCCCAAAATAAGAAGGAAGGGTGGGAGGAAAGGAAGTACAGCAAGAATAAAACCTTAGAAACACAGGAGGAAAATCAGCAAGCACCAAAGATACAAAACCAGCTGCTACAGACAGTTCCACGAATCTTCATTACAATAATGTCACAGAAGGTTGTTGTTGGAAATACAGACAAGAACATGGTATGGTGTGAGCCAGTGTTTGCAAGAAGACAGTGAATGTCAGCATCCAGGAAACTGCTACTAGTGAGGTATTGTCAGGCCACATTCATGCCACAGACATCTGAGTGACCATCCAAGAGGTGGTAAATGATCTTTCAAGCTTTGTGTCACTGCAGCTTATATCCTGCTAGTTAAGTCAAATTTAGCTGAGTACCTCTGCAGAGCCCAGCTGAGTCCCCACAGCCTTCACATGAGCACAGTCATGAAGAGCCACATCTTACCAGTACTACAGTTGAAGGAAAATTAAAATTTGGCCCCTGGTTTAGCCAGGCATTTATCTTTGGAATTTTATTTGGAATTTATGCAGAGGTCAAGTGGAATTCAACTAAAGAGATGAAAGTAACTAAAATATTGAGAGGTGCATCTCAGTCCATCACTAATTCTCCTCGAGTAATGAAATGAAAGGAACCAGCACTTGGAGGCAATAATTCACCCACCCTAAAGCAGGCAGCAGACCTAGGTGTGCTTGGAGGGCTGATGCCTCCCTGTTGGTGATGCAGGGAGGCCACCTGACAAGTTCCAGTACAGATGTCAAACAGGAGAGGCTGGTTCCCATTCTGACATGCTGGCATACACTGCGTGACTGGCCTGTGAGATCATTGCTCCCTAGGACCAGGTGTGGTGATTCCCTGGAAGAAGACAACCACCAAACTTCCATTTAAACCAAACTCACCAAATAATAGGGGGAATTGAAATATGTTGCCAGGCTGGTCACATTTGGTCTAGTTTCCTAATTTCCTATTTCTTTTCACACCTGAAGCTTTTTCATTATTTTATTTGTTGAAGCAATGGTTTTCCCTCCCTTTTGCTGGGGCTGGCATGGGTCACACATCCAAAATCTTCAATGAAAACAATCTGGATGAAAGAAACATGAATGGAAAGGCATCGAAGGGAAAGAAAAGATTTTTCAGAATAACAGTAAAATGAAATCACCTTGGCAGCCCTGAGCCTTTCATCCTTGTGTTTGTGAAGATAAACTCCCTGGTCAGTTCTGGGGTGCTGAATAGATGGAAAAGGGCCTTTCCACACCATACCAAAACTAAATCCAAACAAATCCCAGCTGCCTCTTATGTGAGCCCCCTGCTCCTCCCCCACCCCCCCCTACTCCATCTCTGAGGAGTCTGCAATGACCAAACTTACACCAACTGCTATCTACTGTGATAGCTCAGGAACTCGAGCAAGGAGAGGAGAGAAGACCTCTGGTACCATTACAAAGATAGAATGTGCTGCATGTATGCCCGCAACGAGAACTACTCATTAGACAGCATCCTCACTCCCTCTTTCAGAGGCAGCAGCTTTTCCTCTAACGTTGCTGCTGTGTGGTTTGCACTAAAATCCTGGAGCCTCCTCCACCAGCTGAACAGACAAACCACAGGCCAACCACTTTCTCTGTGTTTTGGTTTTCCTCTTAGCAGAGGGGGTAATAAAATTACCCAGCACTCAGGAATGCTGTAGCTTTAATTCATTAATATCTATAAGGAGCTTAGACATCTTCAGCCGTAAGGGGATCTGTAAATGCCAGTGGAAATGCTTTGCATCGTCTTGCTGTGCTCTGACTTTCAAAATTTCCCTACTGAATCCACTGATTCAAATAGTTTGAGTTCTGAACTTTCTGACTCATCAAATTTGAATCAGCTTTTCACAATGGTGCAAGGAGTAAAAGCATGCTCCTTGTCAGTGAGAGGAAACGGGGAGCAGCATTAGGCTATCTGTATGCTGCATGAGTCAGCCACAGTTTACGCACCTGCTGTGACTTACAAGTCTGAATGCACTGAATGAATTCGGAGATGCTGCTTTTGCAAACAGATGGATTTTGTAAATCCTGTTAATGTTTCTGTGTGTAAGAGCTTCCCAGCAGAAAAGGAGCATGTCCACGTGAGTATTGGATCCATTTACCCTCACAGATTTTAGAATAGTAGCTTCATTTTCCTCAGGCTAGAGATATAAATAGATTCATTATAGAATAAGCACCTGGTTGTGTTTGTGAGAACGGTGGATTTCAGGAAATTAAATTTTAAATTAGCTGCTCTAAACTGTAAGAACACAAGAGATGTGTGCCTCTGAAGACATATCAGCTATGGAGGTCTCAGTTCAACCATACTCCAGCAAAACAACCAGCTTGGAGACAGCATGGAAGCTATATGTGCATACTGCTTGTTATGCTCTCTCTAAATCACAGGGGTTTATTCCAAAAAAGTTACTGGAATGTTTTGTTCTTGTAAGGTTTAAGCAGCTTAAGCTTAAGGGAAAATTGCATAACCTGTTTGCTACGTAAGCTTCAGTCTTTGACATGTATTGAACTCCTTTTGATTCGTCAGCATACACTCGCCTTCTGCATGGGACAGGGCCAGAGAAGTAAACAAGGAAGATAAGAACTGATAAGAACTGGAAAAGGGTCCTGGGAGCTGCTGTTGTGAATACAGGAGTAAGTAGAAGGAGGGTGGGCAGCAGAACCAGAGCCTGTACATCAGCAGTTTGCACACAAAATTGCATAAATCCTTCCATTCACCTAGGCAGGGAGGCTGTCTTGGGGCAGGGCATGCACATGGCACACATCTGGCCATAGGCACCATCACCTGTTGAATGCGCTGGCTGTCTCAAATTGAGCCAAAATACAAGCAAAACAAGACAAAAATGGAGAACAGCAAAGGCTACCAGGCTTCAACAATCACAGCAAGATACTCTTTGTCACCCTGGAATTGGCCTCTCTTGGCTAAACAGTCAACCTTCATTGGTGAGTTTAAGCATGGTTATGATTTGGGAGGAAGAGGAAGGAACTGCTACAAAACCCACCCTTTTTGTGTACTTGTGAAGAGATCCTCACTGGTGGTCAGGCAGGGAGCTGGCAGTCCAGCCACGTGGGTGCAAGGAACACTAGCAGAAGACTTAGAAGTTGGTGTCCCACAGGCTGAACCCAGTCCTCAGACTCACCTCTGTTCATAGAATTTAACAGCCCTGTACTTCCCTGCACTGCTGTGACTGTGGGCTATTGAATGCCAGAAACCCACTAGATACTGTAAAATCCTGGCTGTTGTTATCAGAATTTATTATGTGGGCAATTAACATAGGCAATCCCATTACCACTGATGGGATTTCTCTGAGTAAATCTCAAATGTGTTATTCTCCTAGAAAAACAAGCAATCAACTTTTTGGCTTGGCCTAAGTTTCCAAAGATAAATGTACTCACTCATTTATTACTAACTGCACAGCTTGTGGCCATGTGGTGTGAGTGTAAACAAGCTGAACAAATGTCTAGTATGGGAAAGAATAAAATGTTAATGCAAAAAATCGATTTGGTGATATCTTTGTACCCAGTGAGATGGATATTTCATTGCCAGGTCTGACTCTTTAAAATAGTAATTTTGTGATGAGCACTTAATGACTGGAGTTGGTCTCTTTTCCTTCTCAACCATTAAAGCCATGTTGATCAGCTCAGAACATATTAATAATTTCTGAATATGTAGACAAGCAAATCAGAAACCACAACAGCCTACTCAGGCTCTGCTTATTTCTCTGCATTGACATGCGAAAGACCTTGAAAGATAACGACTTCTTCAGTAGGGCAGGGCAGAGGGCAAAGATCAAGGGAATGGGGACAGCACTGGAGCTACTACCCCTCAGAAATACCAAGTCACAAGGTTACATCCATCCCCAGGAAGATGACTGGGGCAATGCTGCAGTTAAAGCTGGGAACAGTGTCCTACACAGCTGCTGAGCATACAGAGCAGCCCCCACTTGCTGCACACTACACACACCTTATACCCTTCAAAACAAATGTTAACTGCATAAGACTGCACAGCAAAGCTTCACCTGTGCAAGACCCAAAACACTTTCACAGTCCATTCTTGGCCACACAGACATGCTTTGCAAGATGGTTTCCTCTCTCCTTCCTTTCTGCAGCATTTCAAAGCTTGCACAGCAAGGCTGCACTTGATGCAAAGGGCCCAGTGTCTTTCTGCACCCTGTGTAGGTATGCCTTTTAGCACAGTTACAGTCATTATTTTGCTTTTACCATGTCTGTAGTGTTTCCTAGTCCTGCGAGACCTGACCCTTCAACACCACTCATGCTGCTACAAGTGGTGCTTGAAGTGGAGCTGTAGAGATTCATGGCTGGGATTTTTCAAAGATGTGTAAGTGGGTTGGTTAGGTGGCTACATCCTGAGGTTTTTCAAGAATGGATGGCTAATTCTTTTAGCTGTACCCATTTGCAAGAAAAGAGGCTCTCTGCACACAGTGTGAGGCAAGGGTGCTCTGTGGCGTCTTGTGAGCTGACCTGTGTATGCACACTTATGTCCCTGCTCATCACTTGGCCTGGGGCAAGATGTATCTCGGATTTATGCCAAAATCACTGCAGATTCTTGTTCTTGTTCTGTGAAAAGAAAATCCCAAAACAGAACAAGCTACAATTATGGGAAAATATTCATCTGACGTTCAAGAAAAATGCATAGATGAATCTTGAGTTGGTTTCCATCTGTTAGTAATGATCCCAAGTGCTGTTACTAGAAGCAGAACCCAACCAGCTATTTCATCTCTAGTGCATTACTCCTCCAATGCCAAAGCAGAAAGCCTGTTTCCTAACTCAGATCTGTGTTACCATGCAAACTCTGCCTGACTGGTGGACTTTATTATGATCAGATACAGTACCAGTGCTTTGACACTGTAGGCAAATGACGACACAGCAAGTAGGAGGGCATGTCTGAAGGGAGCAGTGCATTGCTCCTGGTCTGTCTCCTTGCTAAGGGATGCTTCTGCTAGCATGCATGGGCAGACAAGGCAGACATCACTCTATTAGTTAGAAGTAATGTTGTCACACAGGTAAATGTGAAAAAATTATGCTTGGGTCAAGGGATAAACTTGTATTGATAAATAAAACAAGCCAGGACCTTTTGCATCCCTTTAAGGACAAGTGAAGTGAAGCAGCTCACATAAACTGAGCTCTGCCAAAACAGCTTCATCCTTGCTACTTAGTGGCCCCTGTTGTCCTCTGAGCTGTGCCACAGCACCGGTGTTGGGACAGGCCAGGAGTGTTGGGCTCAGGAGACCAAAGATGGCTTTTCTCAGTGCTGTGGGTTGTGCTGGGCCTGAGAGTCTAAACTGGAAATTCCCAGCAGGACCTGAGTTCTCCCATAATTGGTAAGGCATTGTGGTGACCACGTACTGTCCCGTTTACAGCCCATTTTCACTGGAGAGGCAGTGAGCCCAGATGGCTGGTTTTGATATAAAACATGTTTTCCCTATTTTTGTCGCTCCTTGCTCATGTGTTTGCTTCACCCAGCTGTGACTCTCTCTTTACTGCAGCCTGACTGTGGCTGTGACTCCAGATGACATGGCAGTACAGCCATAAATGCAGTGGTTAGTACCAAAGTTTGATCCATCTCACCACTGTAGAGCAGTACCAATCAATAGCACAAAGCTGGGTACACAGGAAAGGAAAGTAATAGAAAACTCCCTAACTCCAAAAAATGGGCAAAATAACCTGCTAAAGTCACTGTATTTCTGGTTTTGTATGTCCAATTGATACTACTGTAGGTGGACATGGAAAAAAAATGTGGTGTCCCACTGAATTAAATTCATAGGCAACTTATGATGCCATGTTACATTATAAATAATGTCTGTCTAAACCAGTTCAATTCATTCTTATAAAGATGCATTTTTTCTTTTTTTTTTTCTTTTTTTTCCTTAAAACCCTAGTGCCAAGCCAAATAAATTGATAGAACTCCCACTCACTTTAGTAAATTTTGGATCAGGGCCTGCAGGATTAGCCCACATGAGCTTTACAGAGCAATGGCTTGCACACAGCAGTACCAGATTAATGAGACCATTTCTGCGACCAAGCATTTGCCGACAGGGGTTAAGTCTGCATGGCCAAGCACTAACAGACTTAAGTCATCATCTTAATAGCCTGTGCATCCATTATGTTGAGAGTGAAATGAGCACATCTGGGTGCCTGGAGATGAGAATGATTAATAGATTTAAAAAAAAAATAAAATCAAAAGAGGTAGACAACTCAGTGGGTAAAGCGAAGAATGAACATGAAGGGTGTGGGACTGTCATTCAAAGAGTCATGCTGAAACCTGGGGCGTTTGTGGATCTGGTGAGTGGCATGTGCTCTTGCACAAACATGCCACACTGACAGATGAGCCCAATGTCTCATTTCCATCTTACAACTGGTGTCAGAGCTGTGCTGCTGACACAGGTGGAACTCCTTCTTGCTTTGGTAGGAGCTGCCCGTGTGCAATGGATAGCACAGGGTGAGCCGTAGGGTCCAGGTTGAATCACCTAATGTGAGGAAATTGGGAGTTAAGTCTAACAACTGACTGCACAAGTAGAGAAAGGGTTTAAATAAACATGCTTTGGTGCAGGGACAGGCGATATGTTTGGAAATCTGGGCAGGCTCTTTCTGCCGTCTGTGTTTTGTTTCTGAATCCAGTGCTATCATAATGAATAAGCTGTTTGCTCTTTCGACTGCACACCACATGACAGCTAGTTTCCATCCAAAAGCTCTGGCCCCTGCATGTAAATTGATCCTGCAAAGTTAACTCCTTTGTTCAAGAGGTTAAGTATGTGATGTATCAATTGGGCTTTTTGTGCAAAAGCCACAGAGTAATGTACTTAAGGAGCCATATGTGTATTGCAGAATAATTTGTAGTAAAGGTATGTGAGGGAGCAAAGGTGGATCATACAAAAAAATATGTAGGCTTCAGTTCAAGAAAGTATCCATTTAGAACAGAGCAGAATTCAAGCATATGCTAAACTACCACTGAAGTATGGTTTCTAATCACATTTTTCAGGTTAAGTGTGTGGTTAATGCTTGCCTCAACAGGGAGAGATTTAGACACATCTTTAAAACGTCTGAACAAGGACAGGGGTTACAAAAAGGCCTCTGGAGTCTGGGATGACTAGACCAGACCAGGAATCCAGATTTGCATGCAGTGTCTACCAAACATGTCAGGGAGATCCACAAGGTGAAGAAAACAGCAGGGTTGTCTGGAGACACTTCAAAAGGCAAAAAAATGTAAGCTAGGTTTGATCCTAACCACAAAACATGGCAATTACACCTCCCTGGGATGCAGCAGCACAGTCAGGAATCGATGATACCTGAGGTTTCACCACTGCACATGAACTCAGATTTCCCCTCAACATGAGGACAAACATCTTTACCGTGAGGGTGACAGAGCACTATAATGGGCTCCCCAGGGGAGTTGTGGAGTCTCCTTCTCTGGAGACTTTCAAAACCCACCTGGATGCATTCCTGTGTGGACTATCCTAAGTGATCCTGCTCTGGCAAGGGGGTTGGACCTGATGATCTCTTGAGGTCCCTTCCACCCTCTGATATACTGTGGTACTGTGACCCCCTGCTTACAGGGTTGGGGCAAGTGGATGCTGAGGACACCAGTCCTGGACACACAAGATCCATTTGTTCTTTTGAGTTGTTCTTTGGACATGACCTTGGGCTATGTTCCCACTGCAACGCAGTGACTCCATTATGTGTTGCAGCCTCACACGTGACGGTGTGAGATACTCTTAGATGTGGTGGGGGGCACAGAAATCCCTTCTATAGAAAAGTGCTTCCACTCTATAACCAGTTTGCCATCACCATAAGGGCCTTTCTGGGAAATAAAAGAAGACTTCTGTAAAAGTAGCTTTGCCACAATGGAGAATTCAGAATTAACTATGAGGGAAAACAGACTCTTCCTTGCAGGAGACAGGACTGTCTTTGCATTGTCTTCTTTGGAGGAATCAATGTTGCCTAGGTAGAATGATGTCTCCTCTGACATCTCACTCCCAGCCACCTGTCCTGCTGGTAGTGGGATCATAGCATCTTTGGCAACAGACAATTGGCATTTTCAAAACATGTTAAATCCTTCCCTTCTGCTGCAGTTCATCAGGACACTGAATGTACTGTCAGCTTCGCTCCACATGATCATTGTATTAGAAACTCTTGAAGAAGCATATTTGTCTTATCCCTTCAGCTTTTTGTTATTTATTTCTGGTAGCAAGAATGAACAGCCAGTGAGGTACTTTCCAAAGAAAATAGAAGCAGATCCTCTGCCTTGCAGAGCCATCAATTCCTTTAAAATCCTTTGCAGAGTTATGAAATAAGAGAATCAGAAATCTAAGCCCACCATTGTGAAAATGTAAAAGTACTTTTAATATTTCTCTTTTGTCCATGTCTGTGTGTGTGAGAGTGTGTTTAATCTTTACCTCTTTAATAAGGAGGTTGTATTTCCATTGTAAATGGGTAGACTGGGAAAAGAAGTGTTCTTGACTTCCCTGGCTTAATCCAGTTCCTGCTCCAAGGTGGAGCATTGCATCAGCTGTGCTATTAACACCTAATGTGCTTTTGCTCCTTGGTGACCCTGGATTAAGTGATTCCTACAGATGCACAAGCAAAGCCTGGAACAGCACTGGCTCAAAGGGATTGCAGAGATTTCAGGAACACAGTCAGGCTCTCCTCTTGATCTAAACTGGTGGAGCTCTACTGTTTTCTTCAGAGCTCTGCCAGCTCCTACCATGTGGGGATCTGGCCCTCAGCCTTTATTAATTATCATATGCACTCAGAGATGAAAAATGTATTTATCACAAAGCAGAGAGAACCTTGTCAGCTGCACAAACTGCCAAGAGGGAAGGTGTTCACTCAGTTTGGCTCAAAAGGGCATTGCCTCAGTGGCACTGGGCACATAGCTGCCAAAAGAAGGTGAGCTCTCACTGATGCTAACCAGAGGGGATGGAGAGAGATCAGACAGCTCTTTGGACTCCGTTTGTTATTTAACGAGGGATCAAATCTTCTCTGTTGGTACAAATTGTACCAGCCAAGGCCAGACTATGTCCTGCAGGATCAAAGAGCTAAGCATTCTGTGTGGCTCAGTCTGGACGTGGTTTTGAGGACAAAGTTGGACTTTCAGGGATTTGAGCCATGGAGGGTGTGATCAGGACCTTCCAGTGGAGTAGGGCTACAAGTAGTGAAGGTAATGACAAATTCAGAGCAGTTGAGTTTCCCCAGGCATTTCTCTACCTGGTTTGGGAAATTTTACATGGATTAGGAAAGGATTTGTCAGGCTGTGGTGCCAAACCACTTTTCATCCACAGAAGTCTTTTTTTTTTTTTTTTTCCCCCCAGTTCTGTCAGAGACCCCTAGCTGGCATCTCTCTCTCCAAACCTGACCAATCCATGGAAATGGAAGATTTATTCCTAGCCTTTGTTTTACAGCTGAGAGGGAGTGAGGAGAGGACTGAGCTTTCTTTTGTCTGACTTTAAAGAGATACCACTTCCTCTTGATCTGCTTCCAGCTCATCCTCCTGGCTGGCACACACGGAGGTATCCCTGCCAGGGTTGGGGTAGGAGGAGAAAGCCAACAATGAGCTCCCTTGGTGTGACAGCATCAGGAATAATACAAGTATTCCTCAGAAGCACACATGTCTTTCTGTTGACTGCTGTGGGAGCTGACTGCATCATTTAGAAGACAATTAGGCCAGTGCACTGTACACTGCCTATTTAATCTTCATCTCCAACCCCCGGGAGCAGGAAGAGTGATTTATTAGAGAGACAGACTTAACATCTTCCTGCTTTGGTCAGCTGTGAGGTGAAAATAGCCTCACTGAAAGCAATTAGTATCAAATCCTAATTAAAAATAAAATCTTCCTTAGGTTTGCTCACAGACAGCTACTGCACTGGAAGCAGAGCTTTGCAGGAAGGGATGAGGAAAGCAGGAGAGGAGAAGGACAGCAAGGGGGAGAGAGCAGTGACATAGCACAGAGCACCTCGAGGTGACCTGTCTCCCCCAATTCCTACTCACGGTAAGGGCAAGAATGGTCTCAGCCCTTCACAATTTTTGTCCAGCAAGGGGAAAGTCTCTGTGGTGCTCTGCTGGGGCTGTGCAATGACTTGAAAGGCTCAAGGGAGAGCGTTTGGGTTAACCAGTGGATATCCAGATAGTGCAGGAGAGACTACCGCCACTGCCGGTGACAAATCCCTGCTAATCCTCCAAGAGCAGAAACAAAAACTAAACAAATAATGCAGCCTCAGCTTGTGAACAGTCTTGGGTGGCATTGTTTGACCTTTGGCTCTTGCCCAAGTGGGGCTGGCCAATCCCCCAGCACTTCCATGGGGTTTACACCAGCAGAAGCCCATTTTTCCATAGGTGCCAGGATGAGCTGTTTTACCCTTTTGTGTTGTCTTTGCATGTCAGACCTCGTGCCCTTGCTGCTGCCCTGAAGCACAGCATGGAGCCCCACATTAGCACTCAGTAAAAACATGCTTGATTACACTTGTGCATGGCATCGTACCAGGTTTTTATAGTGACACTGACTGAAACCATTGCAGACAGGGTATTTTGTGCTTTTGCCTTTAAATAGACCCTCCTTTTTCAGGGCACCCTAAGCCAGAAGCTGCAGAATGGGAGACAGTGTGTGAGTGATGAAGAAGCCTCTCTGAGGCTGGGTGATCAGTCCCCATTAGGCCTGTGACAGGCTTTGGGGGACACAGACTGCACCTATATTGGTAATTTAAACATGCCCAGGACTCTTCTCGGGCACTGAGACCAACCAGTTTGTAACAGCCTGCACCCGTACTCCACAGCCTTTTTCCCTCAATAAAACAGTGTAGTTCTCTTCCAAGTTACCTGCTGGGG
Source organism: Indicator indicator (assembly GCF_027791375.1). Taxonomy (NCBI): domain Eukaryota; kingdom Metazoa; phylum Chordata; class Aves; order Piciformes; family Indicatoridae; genus Indicator; species Indicator indicator. The sequence goes on along the minus strand of NC_072021.1, from coordinate 16,286,865 downwards.
GAGTTGACTGACCCATGGTAATTCTAACAGTGCAGATAGGTTTTAGTATTTGTGAAAATCCCCTGGCACTATATAATTTATCAGTCAAGACATATATTATATGTAATATATTCACGGGACTGCAGGACTTCTGTGATAAAGAGCCACTCTGAAACACCAATGGCACAGGAGAATTTTGTAGGGCTGCAGTCCTAGGGAAAGCAATCACTGCTTGAGTCAGCATGTTCACATCTGCCACATCTGCTGCAGCCACTGGCTGTGGGGTTCTCAGTGCACATCCACCCCTCTGCTGAGCACCTCACTGCACTGCACACCACTGCCATGCTCACACCTCCCTGCCCCAGTTTGGCTTCCTGCACGTAAGGAAGGAACCAGAGCCGAGGACTGCAGGTGTTTCCCACGCAGCGCTGCTGGGATGCTGCCAGCATTGCCTCAGAGGCCTGCCAGCAACATCAGCAAGGAGAAGAGCCAAATGGACTTGTCAGGCCATCGTCTCCCACGCCACCCCTTTGCTCTGCTTGCATGACTGCCTTTGCACTCACTGTACATTAGACCCATGGACAGGCTGAGCAGAAGCCCAAAGCAAAGCTGGCCCACAAACATTGTACATCACCTCTTATACTGGAAAACTGATTATTTCAAATGTTAAGAAAATTTGGATCTGGCATCTGCTCCTTGGGCTTCGTTAAAGCTTTATAAAAATTTGAAATATTTCAGTTAAGACTCCATATGCCTCATCATAGCTTAAAGAATCTGATGACACATTGCAATCAATGAAGGATGTTAAAGTAAGCAGTAATGTACAGTGCGTGGTACAGTATGAAGTAATGTATCCTGTGGTAACAAACTCATTGATGAGTCTCTACTAAAGCAAGCAATCCCACTTGATTCTGATAAGACTTCCATATAAAGAAGAGGTTTCCTTTTCTGAGGTTTCAATAAAACTTGTATTCCTGTTCCTAAAAGGAACTGATGTATGCCATCATCTGTCCAATTTATTCAGAGGTGGTTTTCACCTCAGGTCTGCCTGCATTGCCATGAGTCATTTCCCCAGGATTATGAGCGGATATTTAAAATGTTCACGGGATGTATTTTAAAAAATGAGCTAATTGCCAGGTTTGGGTTCCTTTACCATAGGCTACTGAAAAGATTTTGAAGATTAACTGCTTTATTAGCTGGCAAGGATTAGATCTTTGACTGCATAAACTGGGCCAGTCTCATTGCAGATTCACAGATACGATCCTTATCTCACATCTTCAGCCTTAAGCTACGCTCTCCTATTTTGCAGCCTGGGAGAAAGCCAGTGGGAGGAATAACATGTTATGTATCCTAGTGTGGGGGAGATGTTGTCATAATACCTGCCCTAGAGCACATTGAAGGCCTTTGATTTTAGGATGAGGCCTAAGCCTAGCATAGCAAAACACTCCTTAAACAAGTCATTAACTTTTACCACGTGCCTCATTTTCAGTGAGTTTGACAAGACTCAGAAATGAGATTTGCCAGATCCTGGTGTGAGAGCATGGTAAGTGTGTGGCTGATTCAGAGGCTGGCTGCAGTCATTTCATTTGCAGAAACTAGAACAGGGTTTGCACTGGGTGGTGATGCTGTGTAGCCACTGCCTTTCTGGGATAGATGCTCTCACTTTGACTCAGTTCGTCACACACAAGAGCCTCAGCTTTCAGATGCTGTAGTTAACCTGCCACAGCCCCTGTAGAAAAGTCCTTCACACCTTTGTGGGAAATTTCAGCCTTGCTAATGCTTATTTGGGGGCTTTTTAATCATTCTTACAGGAAATTGCCTATAAAATGCTGCAGATAGGAAATCTGCTGAGCTTCAGTGAGTAGCTGGGTTTTACTGCGGTCTCCCATCCTTGAAGATCCTCATGTCTTCACCAATATTAAATTCCACAGGAGTTTTCCACAGAGGAAATCTGTCATTTATTTTCTTTACAGTCCTGACTGAGCAAATATAGACAAAACAAAGTTTGCAGTGGCACAAGGGAGGCTTGAATTTGAAGTCACTTTTCAATCATCTGACATTACAAATACCTAGAGCTGTGACTAATATCTCATGACTGCAGCTGAGCATGTTGCTTGAAAAATCCTGTTACATGAGTGAATGAGAAAGGGAAAATATATTACTCAAAGTTTTTCATTTTTGCAGGGTTGTTTTTTTTTTTTTTTTTCAGTTTAAGAAGGTGACTCACAAAATGGTTGTGCTTTTCCTAGTCAGGAGAGAACTGTATCCTCAGAATTATCATATCTGCTCCAAACTGAATCTTGATCCATGCATGTGCTTCCTCCAAGGCCCAGACCCTCTCAGATTCAGGCTTGTGATACAAGTGTACTGTCCTAATGCAGATTAATTGCACATGGATTTCCTTGAAGTTTCAGAGATCTAAAATGCTTCATAGAGACCAGCAGAGACCAAATGATGCACATGTATCTTTATAGGCCCAGTTCATATAAGCAAGTACAGGATGACTGAGTATTTGTCTTTGTCTAATTGGCAGACTAATTACACAGAAAAAATATTATAAAAATAATGGAGAACAAAGGCTGAAAATAAGCAGAAGACTAGATTATCAATTCACCATTCACAATCAATGTTCCTGCATCCTGAACACCTACACTGTCCCCTCTCGTGTTGGGCTCCATCCACTCCTGCCATTCAGGCACATGTTCACACACACACACATGTGCTACTTTCCATCACCAGGTTATACAAGTCCAGACACCAATGTGTACTTTCTGAATGCATCCAGCTTTGAAATCTGAGCCCTCTTATCAAAGCTGGTGGATAATGATAACTAACCTAAAAATCAGATTCAAGAGGGTATTTTATGCCTTGAGTTATCATGGCAGTGCAGGGGATCATCCACAGTTTTGAAGTGGCTGCTATAAAATGCATGTTTTGACTCACTGCCCAGGGAGTCTTAAGTCTGCAGCTAATATTTCTTTTCCAACTATTGCTGTGAGTGAATAAAATATATTTTAATATATTTGTGCTTAGAGTCCTATCTAGAGAGAGGGGGGGAGGTATTCCCACTGCAACGCAAGACCATTACATCTATTTGCACAATTCACTTAACTCTGGTCCATGATATCGCCAGAAGCCCTTGATGGAATTATGGTTCCATAATTATAGCTTTATGAATTACAATCCCTAATAGCTTTAGGGCTGGATTCTTACTTGCAATAAATCATCAGGGCTTCACTGGTTTTATTGCAGTATATGGAAGCATGTCAACTTACACTAACTGAAAACTGAGGTGAGATCTTCAGTCTTTGAAGTCATTAGGAGCTCTGTCATCAGCTTAAAGGCAGGCAGAAATTAACCCTTGGTCCTCATTTTTCGTAGCCACTCTGTTACCATGGACTGCATTGATACAATAAATTTTTAAAGATGATATCACAAACCAAGGTGATGTTGCTAATTAAAACTTATCACTGGCACTCATGCTCTAAAAGGCTGGTCACTAAAAGGGTTTGATTCTCTACTGCTCTGCACCTTAGACTCTCTTTTTATAGACTGAATAAAGCAACGCACCCTCATCTCCTTCAATACTCTAGTACCTCTTTATGGATGTTCTTAAATATGCACACATAACATTTCAGAATATGTCTCTGGGCATTCTCAGCTAATTCATTGTTCGTACATGAAGCTCCGTGAGAAGAACAGATAAATAACTAGAAGACATACAGAATTTCAAATGGTCAGCAAGTGGATGGATGACTTCACTCAAACACCTCCAGCAACCTGCACAGCCATCTGCCAAGAAGCCAGACAATGGAAATGGAAGAGAAGGTTAAAATACTGGATGTGGGGGAAAGCATTGTGCTGGGTGAAATAAATATAACTTTCATATGCAAGTAGTGAAAGTAACTCACTGCCACAGGTCAGATTTGACCTCATTTGAGATGGATGCAACTATACTCCACTTAAATACACTGTCTGTCAAGTATTTTCTATTAAAATAACACAGAGAACATATATAGTGTCAGTATATTTCAATGATCATAATAGTTTTGTGAAGTTACATTTGACTGTCTGCATTTTCAGTTATGGAAGCAGAGCTACTGAAAGCTTCATTTCAAAATAGGCACTGATTTTTTTGGCAACTAAAATGTGCACATCTGTGCCTTGCCCAAAGTCAGTTTTGACAGGCACATCGGAGATCAGCAGCTCCTAAGTTAAGTCCAAGCAGCAAACTCTAGATTACAGCTTATTCCCTCTGGATGTAAGTCCTTTAAAATCAAAACAGGTCCTCCAGAGGAGGATTATTAGGGGTCTGTTAAGGATAGCAAAGCACAGGCCCAAATTTACTAACAGATGAGGTGGCTGTGGTGTAGGCAAAGGAAGGCATGAAATGTTTATCCCTTTAAGCCACAGTGACTGATGAAGGGTCAACTTGAGAGTGCTCTCCTGAGACTGCTCCTGCACTGCACTTCTCCCATTTTCCTTTCCTCTCTGACTGTGGTTACAATGGTATTATTTGTCCCTCGACTCACATAAGCATAACTTTCCCACATTTGAATCTATTACGACAAATTCACTGGTTTCACTCAGGGAAAAAAAGAGCTATCTGCTACTTGATAGCTCCACCACAGAAAGATAAAGGCAGCCTGGTCAAAATCTTGAGCTTCTCATAACATAAATGACCACAAAATGATGAGAAAGTTCCTGCTCCAGGGCAGCCTGTGCTCTCCTTGGGGAGCCTGGGGCAGCTGGAACAGTGTTTCAGCTCTGGTACACCAAAGGTGGCATTTGGGAAGAAGACCACTGCTTTGACTTTTGTTTGACCGTAATGAACAAAAAACAAAGACAGAAAGTCAGGAAGAGGGGAGAATGCTGCAGCCAAACCATATCCAAGGAGCAAAAAAATGAAAAGTTAAATGCCAGACACTTGCAAATAGACATCTAAATTAGAGGATCATATGCTGAGGCCACAAGATACCCTCAAGGGTAGAGCAGCTTCATCATAATGGGTAGCGGGAACCCTTTTGGGTCTACTGCAGCACAAAATATGATGACAAGGAGGAGCCCACTCCAGCAAGCACTCCTGAGCCCTCATGCTTTCCTGTGAACCAAGCCCTAAAAATAATATGACAGTGACATCAGAAGTGAATTGATAAAGTCAATCGTGGGGATTTCTTTTCCCACTATTGTTTGAAGGATGTGGTAAGCATAGTTTCATCTCAGTCTTTCAGTAGTAACACATGCCTCTGCTCATTGTACTGATGAAGGAGTGTGATATTTTCACCTAGGGAATATGGTTACTCCAAAGTACCTGCAAAGCAGTGATGAATGCAGCTCCAGGGACTGCATTTTTCTGGGTACAGTGCATTAACTGAGTGTTAACCAGGAGAACATTAATTACACATTGTTGCTGCTGCTCACCCAAAAGGAATTCAGCCTGGCAAAACATGGTCATAAAAAGGAAGGCATGTGGAACAAATCGAGGTGTGTGACATACAAACACTATTTCCATACTGCCTATGAAGGCTCCACTAACCTCGTGGCTTGCAGATGGCTGTCAAGGTCTCCACAGCACCATCAAGTGACTCTGATCTCCACTTAATGAGTGTTGACAGAGAGATTAGAACAAAAACAAAAATATCCTCTGGTAACATTTCTAGTTACAGAACCTTCTTTTCTGGTGAAGCTGTAGGCATGAGCTCTTTGCTTTTTCCTCTTAATAATTCTGTTTTAAGACAGACTTTAACATTTCAGTGATCATGAGCCAAGACATCTGCATCTCTGAGGACACAGTTTCCTAAATCTCTGCTCAATTTCACCCCCAGAGCCTTCTGACATGCTTGAATCCACATTGTCCTCATTGTCCACAACCGGGCCAGGGACAAGCCACTGCAGTACACCCTGGGCACTCAGCTTGCAGCCATTCACCCCTCAGGAAAGGAGACCAAGATGTTCATTCTGCCATGTTTAGGTGTGTTGGAGATGCCACAGCATAGGGAGACAACCATGGCAGTCTCAAGGGACCAAACTGTCTCTTCTCAGTTATGGATGATTACTTTTGGTTTCTGTCCATGACAATTGTTTAATGGAATACTGATTATCCAACTTCAAGGCACTTTGAACCAAAGCACGCCTATCACCACCACCACTACCAGGTGGCCAAATTACTGTTCAGAAAAGCAAAGTGGCTTCTATTTTCAAATCTCTAAGAGGGGCAGTGAGTTGGTTCCACAGCTGGCTGGGTTATTGAAACACTATGCTGCTAATGTATGCACGCACACGGTCTGCAGCCTGGTGTGAGCGCTGCCACTTTGGGTTAAAGCTGCATCGTTTTATAAATTGTGCACAATCTTTGCAAAATACAAAGTAGTTTGATCTCTGTTGCCTATTCTGCACAGCCCTTTCATTACAGAAACATCTGTTAGAAGTGCTTTAGCTGAAGGTTTGTCAGAGTTTCCATTATAAATTCCCACATTCAAGGGGTTACTGCAACTGAGCTGTAAAAAGTTGCTTCAGGCTTAAACTTGGCATTAAAGGTCTCAAGTGGGAGAAATTTAATTTTTTTTTTCTAAAGCAAAAATGTTAAAATACATGAAGTTAAACAAAAGAAATTCACTTACCCTCAGAGACTGCCTCTCCAAAATCATTGAGCACAGGCCTTTGGAAGCAAGCTATTGATTAATTCATTTACTAATCTATTTATCAAAATTAAGTGACTAACTTACAGCCTTATTGATTCATTTAAAATATAAGAGGCCAGGTGACTTCAGATAGAAAATCAGCAACAACGTGAAAATAAGTTATCTACCCACATAAAAAGCAGGGTGAGGAGGGTGCACTTGTAGGACATTTTTCATTCTTTAACTAACTTTTTTCTTGAATACAATGAGTTTACCCCTGGGCTGGCAGTAGAATCCAATGACCAAAGTGACCTGAGGGCAAATGGAGATAATATTTCTTTTAAGAGGCAGTCTGTTCCAGCAGGATGGAGAAGATTAGCAGGAAGATGTTAAGCAGGAGGAAATACGCCTGTTTAGAGAAGATAAACAGAAGGGAGGAGTTCACTCTACTGTACTGATCAAGGTGGTTAAGATGATCCATGAGCAGTAGTAAGCACAAAAATCTTTCATGCAGCCTGGAGACAATGAGGAAGAGGCAGAAACCATAGGAGAGTTCAATTTAGGAAATTTTGGGTTGCAGGTGAAGGAAGACAAAGCAAAGATAAAACCCATGAGAACTCTGAATTGAGAAAGGTTGGTTCATTTTTCAGGCTTGAAGATATGACCAGTGCTGATGTTCAGCAAAGCAGCCCTTGCTTATAGAAGAAGCAAAACTTTTTACACCATTAACTGTGCTGCCCCTGGCAGCTGCAGCAACAGACCTCAGTGCTGATCCTGCAGGAATTTAAACCCATGCATAATCCCATTTAAATTAATGGGATTATGCCTCAGAAGTGTAGAGTTAAGCATATGTGTACTCCTTTGGTGCAGCAGGCCCCGGGCAACGAGAGTGCTGGCAGAGTGCCCTGCTGCAGTGATGCTTTGTGCTGCCATCCCAGCAACTCCAGTCCATCGGGCAGGATGGCTCCAGAAAAGTGAGTTGTAAGGGTCTCCAAGGAAAAATCCCAAACTGAGGGAAGTCACACAGTGATTCATTGAGTGGCACCCTTTCCTCTGAGTCAGTCTTGAACAAAAGTCTCAGTACGGCTTTAAGATGGGAAATTACAGCTGGATATGCTTTCCCTTGGAGGAGGTGGAAAACAAACATCCTGCCCATGACCACCACATAAGGTCTCAGCAGCTCTTTAGGAGAGTTCAGTTTTTACCCTAGTGTTGCTGGCCAACATCCAGCTGCTGTAATTTCAGCTTTCTGGTTCACCCTCTCAGCATGGGCTCCTGCTCTCTTGTGGCCTTGGTTGCACTTCTCAACACTAATAAGCAGCTGCTGCAGCCTCGATGGGTGAAGGAAAATGTCTCCGTAAACACCACAGATGACCCAGGCACCCTCAGAGAATAAGCATGATGCAAAGAAACAACATTGCCTCCTTCAGTTGCACTGAGGAGTGCTTTGGTTTGCACTAAAATCAGATATTGTTCAGATTGCTTGACTTCAGCAGAGTGGCTCCCTAGCATTCACTGATATTGCAACAACTAGAGACCTCACTACAAGAAATGGTTCAATGCCCTCAAAAGCTTCAGCTCTAACGCTGAGCTCAGGCAAAAGCTGAGAACACAGTACAGCATCTTATGCAAATAATGCACACATTGTATTCTCCTGCCTATGGTTATAAGAGAGAAAAATTTCACCACTGCATCTTGTTTTTGGAATGCAGCATGTTTGAAAGGCTTCTGATTCTTGGGCATTGGCTAACCTCCTCCAGCGCTCTAGAGTCAACACTAATATCACAGTATCACAGTATCACACTATATCAGAGGTTGGAAGGGACCTCAAGAGATCATCAGGTCCAACCCCCGTGCCACAACATCATCTGATGCCTTATGGCACACCCCTTTTTGAGCATCAGGAGCTCCTAGAAAGGAAAAGCTTGGATAGGGAATCAGTCACTGAAGTCACAGTTTATCTGCAGGGAAGGCTACCCATGATTTCCACTCTTTTTTCTTTTCTGCAGTCTTCATCTAAGGCAGTTGTTACCACATTTCTTAAATCAAGAATGCCCAGATAGCCCCTCTGTGTATTATTATTGTATTGTATTATTATTATGAAATCATGAAAGTCCTCTCAGTGTCCCAAATGTAAAAGCTTTGACTGGATTATTCCCAGCAATTCAGTTTTCTGTTTTTGCTTTATGCCAACCATGCATATACATGTTTTGACCAGTTCAGTAACTCTTCCTGAAAACATAAACAAACATTCAAAATCTGACAACAAAAGTTGACACTAAGTAGCAGAGCACTGAGAGAGGCATCAGCTAATAGAAATTTCCTGCTGCCGCTACATATATTCCTACCTTTAATCACTGCCAAATTATTTTCTTATCCCAGATTGTCCTACATGGCATGATAGGAACAGATACTTGACAGGTCCTAAAGAAGGCTTTAGAACAGACCAGACTTTAAAGATTTGCTTTTACTGTAAGAAGAGAACAATGTTCACAAAAGTCATATATATATATATATATATATGTATGTACTATAATATTTTCCTCAGGCAATCATAGCTAATGCCAACTGTATGTATCCCTTAATTTTTAAATTTCCATCGTGTCCATCTCTACAACTCCTTTACAACATGAAAGTACTGAAAAATCACATATTTTAAATGAATGGGGATTGATGTGAATCTGCTACTTGAACACAAAACAAAATGGTATTTCCATAAGCAATTAGACTATGTTAATAGCCTACAATCTATCATGCCATGAAATAACAAAAGCAACTTCTCAACTATATATAAAAGTGTCAGGGGCTTTTTTTAATGTTTCTTCTTTAGAGAAATGATAATTCACATCTGGATCCAACTCAGCTATTGTGAAAGAGCAGCATCAGCATCCAGAACAGCAGAAACAGCAGTCAGAGTTCAGCTCCCAGTGCCATCCTGTTGTTTCTGCAAGAACAAGGCAAATGACCCTGGAAACATCCAGCAGACTGCGTCAGGGAGAGGTGTTATACTTGGCTGTAAAGCACTCTCGTAAGTACTCACTGTGGGTGTTGACTTGCCTTTCTTTTATTTTGCTTATTAAATGTGATCTGTGATCCTGTTAGCGCTTTGCATGTCACACTGAATCTTCACACTAGAAAACTATTGGGATGGAGATTCCTTAGCCATGGTCCAGAGTGCACTGGTGAGCTCATTGTGCCTGCAGTATGCTGGCTTTCATCCTGGACTTCAGTTGAGAGGAAGAGAGCCAAGCAAAAGAGAAGAGATGAGATAAACAGCAGAAGCAGAAGCCATGGTGAACTTTTACAGGAACATCAATACCCATATTCCTCTAAATACCTCTTTAAAAAAGGCACAAATGTTTTTTTCAGTACGGTTTTCCATGTAATGTAAATTGCCACAGGGATGTTACAGAATTACTCAGAGGATAAGTGCCCATGAGGCAATTTCTTTACTGAGATGTGGAGCTCATCACAGAAAAGCTAGAAAACACCTGTAGGTGTGGGAATAAGTTTCTATTCTTGCCAGACTAAAAAAATACCCTGGTCATTGCACAGGCTTTTCAAGATCCTGTAGTGTACAAGATCTATTTCTGAATGTACTCTGAAGGATCCTTTCATTTTTTTTCATATTCAAGATAATTTGCCTTGCTTCTAGCAGAAGGAAAGGCATTAAATCACATAGTGAAGGAGGCCCGTGGTGAATAGAAGCTGAGTGGCATTAGCAAAGTGAAGAAATACAACATGATATGCAAGATTATGCTAAATCTGATGCAGTATTAGAGTTGGCTTTCGATGTGCCATGTAGGTTTTATTCCCAGTGAATATAATAAAAGGCACAGCACTGAATGATTCAGAAGTCTGATCTGAAGTTCACAGAAGCTGAGGGAAAGTTTCCTGTTGAATCCAGTGGCCTTTGTATGATAATCGTATGCAGGAAGCACCACTGATTACTAGAATAGCCCCAACCATATCAAAATCCTGAGAAAATTAGTTCACTGAGCTGTATCTATTTGTGTTACATTCTCTACTGTCTGTCTCAGGCTGATCTATTTTAAATAATTGTTTCTTTCTGGAACTTTAAAATTTGAGTCATTCAAGATGATGAAGTCAAGGGAAAGCTCCTTTTCCACCTCTTTCCTCCACCCCCCATGTTACAGCACTGTGAAACTTCACTCCTCTTCATTAGGAAAAGTTAATATTTGACAGTGAAATGGCTTTTCAGATAGAGATGTGTCTTTCACATCTTTGGAAGCCAGCATATATGCAGACAGATATAGGTTTTGGTGACTAAAATTGCCTGAGACATCACCTTTGGTACATAGCACATGCCAGCACAGAGGTGGCCAGGACTGATCTACACTCAACTGGGCTAGTGTACAGACATCTGAGAGCTGCCAAACTCACCTCTACCAAGACAGGGACAGAATTTCAGGGATGATTCAAGGAGGGAGAAACACATATCCAACAGGGATAGGAGGAAACTAAATGGCCAAAGATTGGAAACAGGCAGGTTGGCAACAGCTATACCCACACAGGTTTAAGTGACCAGCCTACACTGCTTTACATTATGGCTATGGTATAGTCTACAGTATAAACTGAATTTTCATTTTTCTGTGCAGATTTTCACAGCTTTTCCTTCCTCCTCTGGCTTTTACTACCCAAGAAGGAAGAGAGGCTGAACAAAAAGCTGCAAAGCGAAGGGAATGTGGGTGTGAGGGGGTTTATATGTGCTTTGGTTTTGAAGCTTTGGCCTGAAAAGAGATATTTGCATTAAGAGACTACAAAAGATGGATGATTTACTGTACTGAAAAAGTTAGAAACTCCTGCAATGTCAACACAGTTCATTGAAAGTTAAAAGGGGAGGCGTGTTATTTTGGGGCGCTAAGTAATTCACATTCTGTGTTTAAAATAAAATATTCATCTGTATCATTATGAGTCATCTCTGCTCAGATAGTTTACTAAAATATTCTTCTTATGTAATACTATCATCCAACATATCTGGAATCTCTATTTTATTATGAAGTTGCTGAAGACCAAGAAATCTACAGCTGTATTTGTGTTCTTAAGATTAACAGCAGAGTGAAATGACCTTTCAGGTATAGTTCTATTAAAAAGTTGCAAAATGTTGACTCCTCTCAGTATATTTTCAAATACTTTATATCTTTCCTATTACTATTTTTCTTCTGCAGCTTATGCGCTGTATGACTGCAGCCAGGAACACATGTTTCCAATTACCTGAGCCTTCCAAATCAGCATTGTATTCAACAGCAACTTTTTTCTTTCTTTTTTTTTTTTTAAGGTACAGATCCTCCTCTCGCAGAAGTTAATATTCTTCTCCCTTTTTTCACACAGCAAACAGCAGTGACTCTTGATTTCAGACCCATTTTAGAAATTGTTTATTTTTTAGCTCCCCCAGACAAGAATGCTATTTTCTTCTAAACTTCTTGTACATTTTACGAGGCAAACCCAAGCTTTCATATTGAATGCATATAGTGTTAAAACAGGAGAGAGAAAATTGATGTCATCTAGTCCACTTTGTATGGTATTCTCTCTAGTTTCTTATACAGTGAAGAATTCAATTTTACCACTAAAGCCACAGTGGTAGAAATGTTAGATAGCATCCTATCCTTACAAGTCATGCTTAGGCCTTACAAATCTCATCCCTGAAGCATCTGTGCAACCTGTGAGTCATGTATTGTAACATCACAAATTGTCTTTATCCCTTTTTGTACATGGAGAATTAAGGCAGACAAAGCTGAAGTGTCTGTGTTGGCTTAGGGCTTGTATTTTACCCTTCTGCTTTGTTTCTCAGTTCTGTTTCTTCATCAGCATTTACAGTTTTAATGCACATATGCATACACATTAAAAAATCTAAAGGCCTAAAGGATTATAGCTGTGGGGAAAACTTGGCTTTGAGTTTTCCTCCTTGTAGACATGTTGCCATGATGGTGATCACTCGTTTCCAACATTCAAAAAAAGAATTATAAATTATGGGTTTTTTTCCCTGTGGCCTTGCATTTTCCAGACTGCACTAGAGCTCCCTCAGCTAATGGCTCTTGTGTACAATCTCTGCTGTACACAAATATACAGTGCTTATAGCATGTGAAGTTTGCAGCATTTATAGCAGTGTTGCCTCTCACATGTCTACGACAAGTCTCATGGCACCCATCCACACTTTGGAGTGTTCAGCTTCTTGTGATCAGCAATTGACAGGAATTTTAGCACCTTTTTTTTTTTTTTTTGTATGTGTCTAGTCTTCATTCATAAGAAATGCTTACAATTATTGCTCATAGGACTTCCAAAGTTCATGGGAAATATACATTTCCTTTTTAAAAAAATCCCATAATCGCTAAACCAATTTGGTGATCATCATTGGGAGTTTGTCATAATGTTTATTAATGTCTGGAACTCCTGTGTTGTGTTTGCCATTTAAATTTTCAGCAACAAAGCATGACAGCACACTGAGGAGGCACCTTTGTCACCCATAAACTGAGGAAGACTGGTGGAAAAGGGAGAACGAGTCTGGTGTGATGCTCACAGCATGTCCAGTGTATCTTCCTACCCCTTTCAACATGGCTTATGGTCCATAAACCTATAGAGAATGATGCAGAAGATTCAGAAATCCAAATCAGCCTTTTCCCCACAAAGCTATGTCATTGGTACTCATGTCCATGGTGTATAATTCGACTTACAGTTGTCTCTGAATGTTATCTGGAAATTCCACGTATCTCTGGCAAATGATGAAACCAGCAGCCACCCTCACACCCATGTCTGAGGTGACAGCTTTAGGTGACAGCTGTTTTCTTTAGTACTTTTCTGCTGATATATTTTCATACAGCTTATTTTGAGTAGAGCTGTTAAAAAAAAATTAAAAATTGACATGTCTTTGGTTTCCTCTTTTCAAAACAGAATTAGGGGAGAAAAAACGGACTGTGAAAAAAATTCTCATTTTTTTTGCCATTGCAACAAGGAAGAATGAATGAAAACAAAGGGAGAAATAGGAAATGCTTTGGGTTTGTTTTGGGATTTTTTTTTTATATTAAAACAAGAAAACTATAAAACCAATCGAAAATTAAACATGCACAGCCTCCTGCACATTGGTACAGCCTGTAGTTGCCACTAAGGGTCAAGTGCTTCTTGTCAAGGTAGATTCTAATGCCTGGACCTTTTCGTAACATCAAGAGGTGCTATTTGCTTAATAAATGTACAAACATGTCGTTAAACCTGTTAGAACACAGCTTCTGCTGTATTTCATTGAATGAACAGTGGGGAAAGTGGCAATGTTTCTTCTGTAACCTAAGAGCACATGGTTTGCTCTGGATGAAGGGGGCTTGGTGCTTTTCCTAAGGCAACACTGCCAGCAGGGATGCTGATCCCAAAAGTAAACCTCCTTGACTGCTCATTTAGGGAAGGAGCTGACTAGTAATAAAATTGGCAGAGGTCTCCCAGCAAATGTTAAAATTGAAAGCCAGTGCACAGAGATATTCTTTGTAGTGCAGCAAGAAGTCTCTAAACCAGTTAATTACTGAAGTTTTGCAAGAAAAATAGTGTTTATGGCTTATGGTAAGTTGTGTCAGTGTTTATGAAATTCCTTTGATGAGTGTTTTCTACTCGTTTTCTCTCATGTTTGCTAAGTTTTAGCATATGTTGTTGTAAATCCACATAGAATCATGGTGTGAATGGGGAACTTTGTTTAAGTGTGTTACAGTATTTCTCTGGTATCCAGTTTCTGGTAGCTACCGAGAGGTCTGGGATTGCTGAGCGCACAGGGCTGGCCATGCTATAAAGAGAAAGCAAATTAGTTTCACATGAAAATATTAAGTAATTTTTTCAAGGATGTAAAGCCTAAGGTGTCTGAAAGGCTTTATATCTTTGAAACAACAAATCTGGGACCTGAGATTTCTTTCTCCAAATGTTTTCATTATTCTGTTGAATTCTTCTCCAAAGCCAGTAAGTAGGGCAGTGAAAATTAAAGATCTGATCTTTGTTTCAAATCTATGTTGGAAAAAAAAAATTCTAACTATTTATAATGGTAAGGCTTGTCATTGAATCATGAAAAATAACAGAGCTTGGGGCCTCATAGGTTAATGATAACTCTTTCACAAGAATTTTGTTCACAATCTCAATTATAATTTCATGTGCCTTATCTTTCACATACATAACTAAACCCTTTTAATCTTTAATGAACTGATTTGTCTTGATTCAGTAGCTATAGAGTTCTTTGGGGAAGAAGCAAGAACTTTGTTATCAGCTCTAGGACTACAGAAAGTTACACCCTGGGGGTATGGAGCAAGTGAGTAGAAAACTCAGCTGCTGTGGGCACATCAAGGGTGGATGTGGTGGAAGGTTTTTTCCAAATTAAAAGCAAGCATCTTCATATCTATACTGGGTAAAGCCACCGGCTTTTTTTTTCCCAGGTGATGGTGGATTTTTTGCAGCTGCTGTGCCCTTTCAGGAATCTTTATCCACTTTTCAGCTTTGATAACAGTTGGCCTGAGTTTGAAGTTTTCTCTCTACTCTGTTTCTGATGAATTTTTTCTGTACGGCTGATTTTTGTCAGCTTCATTATTCTTCCTAACATGCTATCCTCGTTCTCCCTTTTACCAAGACTTTCTGTAGAGCTTTTCAACAGAAATTTCTCATCAAATGAAACTTTTCACAATATATACAGCCTTTTTTCTACTTAATTTAAATTAGAAAACCAGAAAAGTATAGTACTTTTTGTGGTTCTTTGTGGAAACCGTTGGAGCTGTCTTATAAACCGAAAGTTTTCTATTGAATATACAAATCAATTTCTTTTCCCCCTCCTTTGAAATTTTTCAAGACAAAGAAACAGTTTGGCAGGAAACACTTGCTCTTCTGCTTACAGCCTATTCAAAGTAGCTGGAAGATGCTGGTCTTTCTTAACTATTTCTTTATCCCCTCTCACCTTGACCTAACTGTGCCCTGGCAGAGAATGTTTGCCTACCTCCAACTGATTTACAGCAGATGTTAGTGGTAATAAATTATATCCCACTTCCCCCAGCTCTTTTTTTTTCTAGAGCTACTTGAATGTTTTCAAATGAAAAGTCTCTCAATTTTAAAAGGCATTTTTTCCCAAAATGCATATTTGAGAGTCAATAAATATTTTCTCCTTCTTCCAGTTATACTGAACCATAAAGGCTGTGCTTTATTCTTTTCCCCTATTTTTGCTTTCCTTTTTATTTCTGGAAAGAGTTGCACTAAGAGGAAAATACAGGAAAAGGAAGGTGAAAAAAAATTACAACAGAAGAATGTCTATGGAAAAAAAAAGTGAATAACTGAAATAGCTCACTGGCAAAGCACATGGAACATGAAGAAGAAGAAAAAAAAAAGTCCAACCTGACATGTTTTAAATTTTCTCTGTTTTTCCACCAGTTCCCTCCTGACATCATCAAGCAACCATTAGGTACTTGTTTCATGTAGCACATGCTAGGCAAAGGGAATGACTTCATGCTTCTAAGCCAAGCCTTTGTTCTACCAGCTATTTGAACAGATGCTGCTGGCCAGTGTTCCAGCCATGATTTCAGGGATCCATGTCCATCCATGGCCTCACACATCCTAAAAAGTAGTAGGACAATGACTGGGAATGCAAAGACCCAACCTGAAAGAGATCTCCTGACTCAGAACTGGGCTGGAAACCTGAGGAGATTTCCTGAGGTAGGGATGCCCCAAAGGCCCCATTTTCCACCTCAGTTCTGGTGCCAGGCTCCCTGTGGCATCATTTGGCCAACACAACCTATCTCAGTAGTCCAGGTGTGATTTCCAAACCTGGCCGCTTCCAGGGAACGCTGTAACCAGTGCTGGTTTGCCAGAGCTTCTACCTTTGAAGCAATGAGCAGAAACACAGTGTAAATAGTGCAAGGTGCTGAAGGAAGCCTTTTCCTAGAATGCTCCTATTTTGTTCCTGGTGGGTACTTTAGTGATATAGGTTAATATTGTATGTGGGACTTACATTAAGACTGTTTCAAATGAACTAATTGCCAATGCCTTAAGTAAGGGCACCAGTTACTTGGTGTTTATTTACTTCCACCAGCAAATGGCAGAGTAAAATTCAAGGTACTATTTTTTATAACTTTTTTACCACTATGAAGTCCTAGGAGGACCAGAAAATCTGAAGAGACACGATATGTAGGCAGGACTATCCTAAAAAGTCAATTTTAAGAAAGAACAATCATTTCTGGAAGCAACCCCTTGCCTTAGGAGTCAGTAACCTCTGAAAAGCAATGAAGCATGCAACTGTCCTCCTACAGAAAACCGCAGTGACTTCACTGAAATCCTGAAATCATGTAGGAGCTTAATTGTGTGCATGCTCATAGCCCTATGGATTTAAATTGGACAACTCTCACATGAAGTTCCCTTTATTAATTACACCTCTGGGAGCCAGGGGTCAGCTCTATGAAATATGACTGCTTCTTCTTGATTGTGTAGCTGGCTGGGACTTTTACATCAACAGATTAACCAAGGTAGATCATACAAAAGAAAACAATTAAGAAGCCCCAAAACAAACAAAAAAGTGATGTCATTAATGACGGAGATCAAACCATATAAGACACAAAGAGCAAAATCTATATATTCCAGAAGCAAACAAACAGCCTTCATCTTACTTTCATTAAGGATTGCAGAATTTAATCCTCAATTCCTCAACAAATTGGCATAAAGGAAGATATCAACACACCCCCACACCATTCCTTAAGAATGTTCTCCCTCTAATTTCTAAAGTGTGTCCTCAATCCTGCTGCATCAGCTCTGGAGTAAATCATTAGTGATGCTCGGCAAGTATTTCATAGACAGCCACATAAATCTTGTGTTACAGGGAAAAAAAAGGCCGGGGGGGGGGGGGGTGGTGGGGGGTGGGGGGTGGGGTGTGTGCAGAACCAGGTTAAGCCAATTCAGGACTACAAGGTAGCTGTGGTTGGTGGCACACAGGTCTGCAGGCAGGTTGCCCTGCTGTTTCAGGCTCAGGGTGCAATATCTTCTCCTTCTTGGAAGAAGAAGAATCATGCACTTTTTAACTAAGGCATTACTATGTAGGAACAAAGAGAGAGAAACTTCATCACCAGAACAGTAAGGGAAGAAGAGGGCAGGGTTGAACACAGGGCTGCTGCTCAGCCTTTGGAGCGCTCAGACTTTGGAGCCCCCCCGGGCAGCTTGTGTTTCCAGGCGTTGCAGATCTGATTTCAGCCTCAGCCGTGAGCAGGCTAAGGGTTAACGGGAGACGCAGCACGTTAACTGTATCTGTGGAGATTATGGCATGTTTATCCAGTGTTCAGATTTCCTGTCTGAGTGTTTGGATTTCCTGAAATCCCTGCTATCGGCCCAAGTGCTGTCCACTGAGCAGACCTTTCTCTCTCTCTCTTCCCACCCACCCCCTTTTCTTTCTCTCTCTTTTTTTTTTTTTTTTTAACTTTGCTCACATGGTAGGTTTTCCTTCCTGCTCTCTTTCCAGCTGTAGTGCCTGTGCCTCCTCACCGCTCAGGACATTTATGGATGCAGATCAACAGTCTTAGGCTCCAAAACTTTGGGGATTGCTCTATATTGGATTTCCTTTTTTATTATTTTATTTTGCCTTATCTCTTTGTGGCAAGAAAACCTGAAGAAACATGCTCTTTTTCAGCTGCCTATGGGAGAATATGTTTTAATCTGAGATGGAATGATGGCCCTAGGTTTGAGGATCAAATCTGGAATGGGAATTCAGACTGCACACATCTTGGTGAGTTACAGCGCGTTAGGGCTGAGCGTGGTTGGTAAGGAGCAACTCTGAGACAGGGACAAAGGCTGAGTGAGTCTGTTCAATGTGGCTGCTGAACAAACTGCAAAAGGCAGAGGGGTGAATCTGAAGTTAGAACTTTTTAAAAAATAACTAAATTTTTAATTCCTAAAAATAGACTTTGCTCTGCAGACCAGATAACGTCTACGTAAACTTTCCTATAGCAAAATGTATAAAGCCAGATTCTGATAGTCCTTTCTCATTTAAGGCGCTTTTACTCATGTAAACAATATCAGTGACTTGAAAAAGAGCTCAAGTAAGAAAAAACGTGTGGAATGGGGCCCACCTTAAGTAATGTGCAATGTCTCGATCTCAATGAACACTAATCTTAAAATGAGAATTTTCTGAATGTTTCTGCATACTTCCTTGGCCTTTTATGTTTTATTGTTGATCTAGATTTAAGTTTTAAGAAGAATCCATAAGCCAACTATTTCTCCTATTGTCTCTTAAATCAGTTTGCAGTAGGAGTGAAAATGTATTTCATGCAGCAATGTTCCAGGAGGCCAGAAAGGGGCTTTCTGTTGTTGGAGGGAAAATGCTGAGTGCTGTGCTGCTCTGAATGAACTGGAAAGCTGCATTCAAACATGAGGCTTAGCTAAGGTTTTAGCTTCATTTTTGCATGTGAGTGTTCATGACAGCATTATTTGCTTTAGGTGTTTTTAGTTAAACTGCAGTCACGAGTATAATGAGTT
The DNA here is from genome assembly GCF_027791375.1 of Indicator indicator. Lineage (NCBI taxonomy): Eukaryota > Metazoa > Chordata > Aves > Piciformes > Indicatoridae > Indicator > Indicator indicator. The sequence goes on along the minus strand of NC_072021.1, from coordinate 16,267,786 downwards.
AACCAGTTCCAAAGTAAGTGACTGAGCATTTGAAAAGACCAAGTCTTCTTTTCAGACCTCTGAAGCAGATTTCTTTGCTGGCACTGATGGAAGTGTTGTTGGAGTAAGTTGCAGAAGATAAAGCATCATGACTGTTGCAACTTTTCTTCTGTCCCATAGCTGGAGGCTGTGGTTGTGCTGAGAATTCCTGGGCTGCTCCTAAATTCTCTAATTTTAGGGGGGGAAAAGCTTGATTCAGAAATTGTTTAGAAGCTGGGAAACATTTACAGGAAAACCAGGTTTCTACAGTAGGTTTACTTTAGCCCTGACTTTCCTTAGACTATTCAATGTGTCCTGAATTCTAGTCTATCACACCACACTTCAGTCAAGAGACTTTAACATGTAAATTCTTGGTGTTTAGTGGAACAGAAAGCTTTTTTTTTTCTTTTTTCTTTTTAATGCCAATCAAGGGAAAGAGCCACCTTCCAAATCCTTTGCAGAGCTTCCAAATCTGAAGTTTTGAACTAATTGCCTGGCTTTCCGTACAATTCTCTTTCTTTGGTATCAGTGGAAGGCTTGTGTGAGACCCACCAGACCACACTTTTCTGCCTTCAAGCATCCAGGAATCTGGTTTTAATTATTAATGTGGGGCCACACTGAAAGTGATGGAATTTATGCATTGAACTGCTACTTCTTGCTGTCTGTGTAGGTTTGTGCTCAGGAGACTGACCACCCAAAAATGAAAGGGAGGACATGGAACACCTCACCTGAGTTAGACCCAACTGTGTGCCCTGCCTTGCAGATAACATGTAGTGTGGTGGCCATGGATGTCATTAAACTGGCAAAAGTATGCTCTTCTCAAAGCTGGCAGAGGAGTCAAAATGTCACCAATGGTCAGCAAACCACAGAAAATACAGAGTACAAATAAGGACTCCAGGAAAATACAAAGACTTGTCTAGGTCTACCCAAATCTTCTAGCTTTGGAAATTTTACTGGCTTTTGTATGAGCAAGATGCTTGGGATGGGATCATTTGTGGGGGGTTCCTCTGGTTTTATTGCAGGACTATCAGGACATTCTGGTTTCAGTCAGGTTGGAAATGCTGTGGGAATAGTTTTTCTGGTGGTATTTTGGTACTTCCTCTTCTGCTCACACCCAGACCAGGAAGTGCAGAAGCACAACCTTTCAGCTCATTGTGTACGTGTTTCTTTTTATAAACCTGAATTCTCTTCCCTCCCCTCCCCTTTTTTTTTCTTTTCTTTTTTTTTTCCCTGTCCTGATAGCCTTCACTTAGGATTATGGTTCTGTTTGATTTAGACTGTGAGGATTTTTCATATGTCTTTGTATAACTATACCAAGCACTAAATGGTTCTTTACTAAGTGATTACCACAGTAGTTTTGAATTATCCAAGTGCAATATTCCCAACTCAGCTACCCACAGCCAATAATATTAATGTGCTAATATCCCTCACTAGTTATTTCTACTAGCATTTACCCTTCAGCAGCATGATGACTAACTGGCCACTAAGACCTATCTACTCAGTTGCCCATGAAGAAATCCTGACAAGGTCACTTTTTTGGTAACCAACCGCACCATGAAACTCTCTAAGACTAGACACTTCATGATTTAATGTTCTTTCCCTCTCTCTTTTTCCCTTTCTGCATCAGTGAGGAGGTCCAACTCATGCATTCTCAATTCATGTGTCCAACTCATTCACCATCATGACTGCCAGTCCTCCTGCCTTTATTGCTCTTGTTGGTGATTGTAGGTAAACAGTTTTGACAGGCATAGAGACCATCAGAGCTAACTTCATACACACTATGGTGTTTCTCTGCTCAGATGAGAAAGGGACCAGAGGAACTATACTACTTTCACTGAAACCGTTCCCCACATCCAAAGCCTTTAACGTCTCCTTTTCGCAGTTTTCCACAAAAAGATGAATGCAGTTTTGGCTCATACCTTAGCAAAGGGGATCATGTTTGGATCACAGCTTCTCCTTCTAGACTCTTCTAGCCACCTTGTAGAGTCTTTAATCTGCCATTTTATAAATTAAAATAAACAAGGTGGATTTTAAAGTTGGCCCATGGCAAACTACTTATCTGTATTTCCACTTGGGTCCAAGGGTGATGGGTGAACAGTTATGCCAGTCATATTTAGAAACTGTTCCCATGTGGGATTTGGTTTGTAAGACAATTTACTGCTCAGTGACTTCTTAGTCCTCAAAAGTACAGGGAAATGCAAGAAAAGGGAAGATAATATACTTTACTAAAACACTCTGTAATTTAAGGAGATTTAAGTAAAGGCAATGGAATTACTGAGGGTGGTTTTTGCTCTGTTCTTGTTTTGAGGTGCTTAGGTTTTTGTTGTTGTTTGCTCTAAGTCTCTCTTGGGCTTTAGGGAGCCACAGTGCTTCAGACAGGGAGCATAAGGTGGTGGTGGCAGAGGGAATGACTGTGTGGTTCATTATTTCACACTGCTTAGCAGCAGGGATCAGTCTCTCAGCCTGGTTCTCCTCTCATGTGGTACCCAAGTTCCATCCATGCTGAACAGGGCATGATGTGAAGCTTCTCACTTGGTCCCCCCTAAGCACCAAGTCGGGTTCAGTCCCATGAAAAGCAACAATGTTTTTCAAGCATCCTCCTCTATCTCAGCTGGAGTTAACAAAATCCATCTGCTTCTGTGAGTCAGCAGAAAAGTATTCAGCTTTTATAAGAGTTAAGGGACATGGGATAGGGCAATGTCAAAGCACAGAAGTCTTCTCCCGGCTTGGCATTTGCTTGGCAGACACAGAGAGGAGGTTGCCTTTTCAGTTCTCATTCACCAGATGAGCTGATTTACACCAGCAGAGGATTTGGCCTGTGGTATACACAGCCATGGCTGTTGAACAAGGTTCCTTTCATCAGCAGTAAACGTGAACAAATGTGCAAATGGCAACAACAAGGGCACACCGCAACACAGTGGCTACTAGCAGTTTGTAAAGGTTGAAAGAAAACTGTATTTTCTTCTCATCAAAAGCAAAATGAGGAAGCCATCTCCCTCCCCTTCTGCCCCCACTGCTACCACCCTGGCTTGAGCAAGTTGATCCCTAGGTATTTGTGTGGGGGTTTGTTCTCAGTGGTTAACCACATAACAATTTGAAGCATGTGGCTAACTCAAAAGAAACTGCCTTTAAATGTTCGCAGACTGTAATTGCGTTTGGGAGAGCAGAGATCTGACTGGGGGCTGCTAGTCATGCCCAGGGCTGCAGTAGGAAACCTTGAACATCCCACTGCAAGGTCTTGTGAAGAGGCAAAAAAAAATTATTTTATCTCTAGAAGCTTCTCTTCTTGTAGGTGCTCTGCAGCCAAGGCCAGATGTTACTCACCTCCTGATTCGTGTCTTTGTTGGTGTGTCAGTGTGAAATACCTGGCAGGAAACAAACCAGAGAGAGGGCATTTCAGCATGCAGTTTTCATAAATAAAGCCAGAAGAAAAATAACAAACAAATTGGAGAGGGCTCGACATGAAGCTGAGCGTGCCTGGGACCATTAGTGAACTTCAGGGAAAGCTGTGAAAGGCAAATGGTCAGGGGCTGGAGAGCCAGGCTCCAGGGGGGTAGCAAAGAGTAACCCTGGTCAGGGTGGTAAAATGCCCCATTTGAGCTCTTCCATCCCTCAAACCTCAAGCTGTTGAGTGAGGAGGAAAGGCTGGAGGGAGGACATGTGCAAAGACATGAGCAGTTGTGCTTCTGAGGGTAAAGATCCCAGTGCCTGCATGGTGACACACTGATTATCACAGTGCTGTGGGGTTACTCTAACATCCAGTTTTAAAGAGTTTTGGGCTTAAAGAAACCTGTAAAACTGAAGAGTACAACATTTCCCCATGGGAGGACATGCCTTTGAGACATTCTGCAAGTGGTTTGTGACTCCCAGAAGTCATGGGCTTTTAATTTCCATCCTTTTCCAGTGTATCCTCAGTTTGTGATTAGAAGAGCCTCTTCTTGGCTGCAGATATGCTCCTAAGTATTCATTGTACAAATAAAACAATGCAATTAATCCTCTTCAGCCGGCTGCAGGCCTCATTTGTAATTCAGCAGGTGAAAATGCCAAATCTGTACAATCACCAGAATGGCCCCTGATCTAGGAAAGCAAATGATTTTTGGAGTGCAGCCTTGAAGATGAAAATTCAGCCTGCTTTGGAGAAAGGGCAAATAAGGCTTTTCCAGGTCTCCTCTCCCAGTTACAGCAGCTGGAGCTGTGGCCTTGTGGCATGGGGATGGGATAGGATTGCAGCTAGAAACCGGGCTGTGCCTCAGGGTCCTGGGAGGATCTGCAGCCACATATCCACTCTCCATTCTGGGAAGAAAAGAAATCAGTTTCTAGTTAGTGACTGAACAATAGCCCTGGGATTGTCGCCTTCTAGGACTCAATTACGATGTGACCACAGGCCAGTCACTGCATGGCACTACCCAGATCAGCAGCAGGACTCTGGCTGACTCCCTCTTTCTTTCTGATCATCTCTGGAGTAGCCAGAAAGAAGTGTGTATGTGCAAAATGCAGGGCACTTGGTTGACCTGCTCCTCAAAACTCCTGGGACAAGAAAAGGAGACATCGCCTGCCAAGGCTGGCACAGCTGCATGTGTTTTTTAAGCAGTTGGCCAGATGCATAAAAAGCAATTTTATTCTGGCTAGAACTGCAAACCAGAGAGGCAGCAGGATGTTTCAGGCACTGGGACAAGTCTATGATACGTAGATTCAGCCTAACACCAAGCCCTTAGCATAACACTATGGTTCTATATAACAGCATAAAACCATCTAAGCAAATACTTCAGCATCTGCTCTTCAGTAGTGGCTGACATATAGGATGCAAGAGTTGAACAGGGAGGATATAGAGTGATATTTTCCAAGATTATGGCCCCAGCTTTCCAGGATCTCACCTGAAGGTTCAGTAGTCTCCCAATTGAATATGCATATTGATGTAATCATTTACCTAATAGCATATCTCTCATAACGTGTTTAAGACTGCATTCTCTGCTGATGTAGGATACTGGCATCATCCATCTGATCAGAGGCAGGTTATAGTTGCATATCCTTTAATAATTTCAGCAGGTGTCCTTTTATTCCTGTTCATAATTAGTAGCTGAATACTTAGCAAAGCTTGTCAGGATCATAAATTCCAATTCAGTAGTTATCTATATTCATGAACAAAGAGGATCTCTACCTTAGTAGAATAATTTCTGAAGATATTTTATTAAAACTATGGGTACCATAATTCTGCATTAAATGTGGAGCTTTTAAATTGTTATCAACCAGCAGGGTGTGGTTTTTATGTTACACTTGTCTTAAATTAATGTCACAATCTAACTCCAGATTTAAAGCACAGTAAAATAGATCTTAGTCAGAAGCCCAGATCTCACAGGTCATTTAAACTTTATAATCTTTATTTTTTATGTTTATGAAGTCATGGTTGATAAAGAGCTATCATATTCATATGTGGACCAGGATGAGGTTAAAAATCTATTTCTGACCCAAGATGATCTATAACTGGTACTTGTTCTCACTACCTAGACAGATGAATGGGATTTGGCTCAGATGAAACAAATTTCCTTACTAATGAGAATGTTAGAGTTAAAGGGCATCAGCAGTAGCAGTAACAAGGACTGAAAGATGACTTTAAGTCACATTTTGCTCCTCTGTGCTGGAGCTGTGTGACAGCCTACTTGACACCTGGTCTGAATTAGAGAAATCACTTAACTGTTGAGATTTCTTCCCAGAGTTCCTAGGAAGCTCAAAACAGTAATTACACAGTCCTCCCTGTAGGGTGGGATATACAGGTATGCATGTGGTCTATCATAAATTCTTATTCTTCTCTCCCTTCCATTGCTTTCAAGTGCAAGTCTTGCTGTGAGGTTCTTCATTCAGAAACATTCTTGTCCCAAGGATGATTTCTAAGACCAGTTATGCCCATTTTAATACTGTTTCATTTCACAAACAGTCAGAAGGCTCTGAGCAGCTCCTTCTTGAGGCTGAGATCTGCAATCAGCCTGTGGCCTGTAGTCATACTGGCAGTTCCCTAAGCAAAGTCCTCTGATTACTACAACTTGGGCAAGAAAGTAATACTTGCAAGTAAGCTCCTAGAACAGAGTTGCACCATTAGATGGATCAGGCACAAGAGGAAACATGATTCCAACTACTGATACTGTGTTTAGAATGAACCTAAGGAAAACAAGTTGATTTAGACAGCACTTTTTTCATGACACTGGATGCTGAAGGAGACCTTCTCATTTAAGGGAATCTTATTCGTGTCACAGTCTAAACTCTGTGAGAAAAAAGGTAACTTAGATCATGGAAATGTAGATAATTGAAATGGGGTTTAAATAATATGTTATCGAGAACTCAGCAATATTTTTAGCCTGAATGAGGCTAAGTTAATTGCACTCTGTGTATGTGTCCCCCCAAGACTATGAACCCTCCTCAACCAACACAGATGGAGGTCTCAAGAGCTTCTCCATATTTTGTAAACCAGGCAGATGGCTAGAAGAATAAAAGTAGCTTATAACTTCTGACTACAACCTCCCCAAAGGAAAAATCACAATTGTCATGAGTCGGAAAGAGAACTTCCACAGCAGTGCAGCGCTGTGCCCACCAAAACCTGCAGGAAAAGCTTCCATTGGCATTTGTCCTTCAGGTTCTCCATGCGGGGCTTTAGTGCCTCCAAGTCCTCTTGATGTTCACATGAACCTCTGTGTGCCAGCACAGCTATAAGAGCAATAATAGTTAGGTGAAAGACACCTGTTGTTATTTATCCCAGTATTTACATTCTCTCTCCTTGGGAGAAACACATTCTTACAATATCACAAGCCATTTAACCATCATGTTAATGCAAAACACATTTCCTGGGGATAATAATATCCTGACTTCAGTGGTGTTTGCATACAAGTGCTGGCTACTAGTACAGTGGCAACTTTTTGCTTAGACAAACAATACCAGGAGAGGACCCAGTTTGCTGGCCCGTTGTAAAAAAAACCTTAGATCAGTAATTTTCAAAAGCTGTCTGCCTAAAGTTCAGAGCCTTTACTCATACCAAAGTTCTGGATAAATTATTTTGATGTCCTTTTGAAAGTGCAGTTATTTCAGTTCACTTATTAGAGATTCTGTAGGCAAGAGTTCAGTACTTCCTCTTGAGCTTGCCAGTGCAAAACAACGTATCTCGGTCCTGAGCTGTGGAACATCTGTTTTTATAATTCAAGACCATTTCTAAGTAGAAATCATCAACTGGGCTAGACTGTTGAAGACATGTCAATCTTTGTCTTGGAGAAAGACACCAGGTTCCCTCCAGAATGTGATCTTAGAAGGGAAAGAAACTCAGATCCTCGGAAAGAACAGGTTAGTGCTTTTACTGCTTAGCACCTCCAGTCATCTGCAATGTACATTATTTCACCAATTCAGCAGGAGATGAGTGGTGGTCACAAACACCAGCACTGAACAGTATCATCCAGCTCCTACTCCTGACACAAACTGCAGTGGGCTTTGCTCTGTTACCCACAGATGCAACACAAGGGAGGAGGAAGGACCACAGTCACCACACAGCACCTGCATGAACACTGGCAACACCCTCTGGTTTCAACACTAGTTATCACGAGAAAATGTGTTTCTGTTTGTCTTTTCCTGTGCATGACAAAAACACACAAGATATCTATTTCCCAAAAAGGGAATAGGTTCTTTCTGCAATAAGCTGGGCAGATCAGGTTCTTTTATGTACTAAAGGATATGTATGTGGGATTACAGCATTTTTAAGCACTCCCAAGATATGTGTGCAATATTAATTGTATCCAGTTAATGCAGTTTTTTGCAGCAAACAGTAGACCTGATGTAAGGAAACCTGTCCTCATTTGTGCTGTTAATGCAGTCTTTCTTAGAAGCAGGATCTATTTGCAAGATCATAATTTCCCTCACAGACACTATTTTTAATTGGGGAAGAGTTCTCTCAGAGGACTACTAGTCATACTTCTGTTCACATCTGCACAGTATTTTCATGATCAGAAGATCAAGAGGATCTGAGCAACTGCTTCTCTAAGTAATAATGAACAGATAGCTATGCATTAAATGCTAATGTGCAATAAAATAAACCCCAAAATTTGGCTGGGGATTAATGACTGGAGTGGGACTTACTGAATTAAACTGGATCACGTGTTCCCTGTGAAAAAAGCTGAGTTAGATTCACAGTGCTGTATGGTTTTGGTTTTGTTTTTCACAAGGGAAGATCTAACTCAATTATTTTCCAACTACTAACACTTTCTAGCCTTGCAAAGTGGTTTTAAGAGCCTGCAGGAGAGGACAGGTGCCGGCTGAAAATCTTTATCTCACTCACACAGAGGAGGAAACTGAACATGGAGCCTCCACAACACACAATGCCACTAACTGCTCAAATATTACAAGTCATTGTATTTTTACAGGATATGATGAGCTGACTTTAGATCCCACCTCCAGGGGCAGATTTATGACTACAGATCTACTGCAGGAATAGATATCCCCAAATTCTTGAAGGCTTTTATCAAAGGCCAGTTGCACCTCTCATGTTCCTTGTTATGTGGTTTAGGTGCCTTCTTATTACTGTGCCTTCTTCTGGGAACCCACATTTAAGTGTCAAGCCATCCAGATGTTGGCTAAAGAGACACGTGGGCAGCTGACTCAGGCTTTTGGATTTTCCCCACAGACTAAGGCGCCCAAAACCTGCACTTTGCTTGGTGTTTCAGTGCCAGATTTGCTCATGATGCCAACCTCAATCAGCAACATGTGTGTGCTTCTAGCATTGTTCACTGAGGAAACTGGCTTAAAACTGTAAATCAGGGACAGAGAGTGATGTTTCCCATTGGTGTTTGTGTTTTTTTCTAATCAGAGATGTCTCCTGTTTTTCAAGATCCAGATTCAGTTCATTAATATCTCAGAGGAAGGAAACTGAAGTTGCACAAATTACCACTGATTGTGCTAGAGATACCCAAACTCCCTTTGTAATTATTTTATTTGCAGAACTGAAAGTGAAACAAATACATATTAAAGGCCCACCTCTGGCACAATGCTGAAGGTAATGGACATATCTGCCTTCTGGCCTTCTCAGGCACCTGGAAGCTTTATGGCAGTGAGTTTAGTGACTTTGCCTTATTAACTCAGTCTCCTTAGTCTTTTGTAAAAATGGAATCAAGAACAGTTGCCTAGAGCAAGAAGAAGAGCAAGGCTACACTATTAAAATCCAAAATGCAATACCATTTTAAAATTCATCAAAGTGTTCAGAATAAATTCTCCAGAGATTGGGGGTTTAGTCATCCCAGGTTTCTCCAGCTCATTTAGATAATTGCTCCTTGAAATAGTTGTGAGGTTTTGTTCTCTGTCTTTTTTTTAATACTAGCACTTGGCAAGTATTCACTGAGCAAGCAGCTCAGCTCCACAGCTGCAGAAGGGCAGAAGAAACCTCAAGATTCCCACCATGCACATCTCTACTTTCTATAACACGAGCAACCACATTTAAGTGCATCTAAAATAGTCACTTCACTGTCATTTGCTAAGCTATTAGCAATTCATTAGCCAGTTTAATTAATATAGTGGTAAAATTCATTCATTTGTGATTTTTTTTAACAATAGGAGAGATTTAGAGAGTGTGATGTGTGAGTTATTCAGCATTTTTAACTACCATCAGGGCATGGAGACAGTCTCAATGCTTTCTCACCTGCTTCAAACTCATTTGATTTCATAGAGTCATAGAATGGTCTGGGTTGGAAGGGGCCTCTGAAGGTCATCTAGTCCAACCCCCTCTGCAATCAGCAGGGACATCCTCAACTAGATCAGAGCCCAGAGCCCTGTCGAGCCTTACTTTGAATATCTCCAGGGATGGGGCCCCAACCACCTCCCTGGGCAATCTGTTCCAGTGTTCTACTACCCTCATGGTAAAGAACCTGTTCCTAACATCCAAACTAAACCTGCTCTTCTCTAGTTTGAAGCCATTGCCCCTTGTCCTATCACTACAGGCCTTTGTAAACAGTCTCTCTCCATCCTTCAGGCAAAAAGAAAAAAAAAATCTATACTATTGATCTATTGATGTAATAGCTATGAACTTTGGTAGAACTTCTGGCACCAAACAAAATTTTGATTAAGAAATTATAGCTATCTAAATGCTGTAACTATTTAGTAGATTAAACAGAGTAACTGACTTGTCTCATAAACCACTATAAGTAGGGACTCATCATTAAGAGGATGTCAGTCGGCTCCTCAGGGTCATTTCTGGGCTCTCTGCTGGATTATTACAATTTGCTGATGACTTTCCTATTACTTCTTTAAGAATTCAGCTCATGCCTATAAGGTAGTATTTTGATGGTGTATTTATGGAAGCACTGAGAACACATACAGGCCAGGACAGAGCTTCTAATGCTTAAGACATACTAAAATCAAGTCTCTTGTGACTTGTTCAGAGACAAATATCCTCAGATTTGCTTCACTGAAGTTTGTTAGACCATATCTTAATAGTGTTATCCAAACCATGGATTAGGGTGAAGCCAAAGAACATGTTTGTCACATCTTGTTTGGATGATACCAGCGTAGACACTAACAGAACAAGTAGATTTTGGCACGAATGAAGGACATTTTCTTTAGTCTCCTAGTTGTTCAAGAACAAGTAAATTATCGCCTGGGCCAAGTAATTTCATTCTATATTTTACCCATGAAATTAACTTCAATAGCTTTTGCAAAAATGTTATTTTGACGACAATCTTTAAATTAGTAAGAGATGCTCTTCATCAGACTATAGACAATGACTTGTTTCCCTGTAGTTCATATAATCAGATCAATTTTTTCATTTGCAGAAAATAAGATTTTTTTTTCTACCTGCTTTATTTTAAAACTTCTTGGGATATAAAAGCTTTCTGCTCAGTCATTAGCTGTGAATTGCAGAATGAAGCTGTACCATACAGAATTTCCAGATGAAGTAGTTGTTTATACAGAAAACACAAGAGCTATAATTATTCCATGATCACATTTGTATATCAAGGTCAGAATTCTGTGATTCACACTATTGTTTGGACATAAAGGGAGTCGATTTTCAGCATGCTGGTGTTCAACTACTATTATTGTTACATCAGTGACTGTAGAAACAATATTAACTTTTGATTGTTTGTGTCTTTCCGGTGAGGTTAACTCCAGTTAAGGCATACAAGAAAACTGGCTTGCTAATATTTGCACTCAAATATTCATTAGACATGGAAAATATATGTTTATATTATTCGTGTTCAGATTGTATATTCTATTATGAAAGCAAAAAGAAAAAAAACAACAAAGCAGCAAACATTAAATTAAATCCTCCAAAATAAAAAGCAGACCAAAATAGGCCATTATATGACTTATGCATGAAATCAGACCAAGTTTAAACAATATGAAATGCAGGTAATTAAGGAATGTAAAAGTACTTCCTGATCTTTTCCTCTCCTCTGCAAAATCCCTAGATAAGATTTTCTTCTTGACTCCCTTTTATAGTCCATTGGCTTTCCACACTATTTAAGCAGTTCTAAAAGCTTAAAAATATAGGGATTCAACTCATTATACTTATTAGTTAAGAGCTAGGATTAGTCAAGCACTTAGATTGTACCAATTAATTCAATATGATTGCACGTATTTATAATCAGGCACAAGAACAAATGCTTTCCTCATCTGAGGACTAATACAATCTGCTATTGTATTGTTATATTGTATTGAATTGTCACCCAGCTGCTGGTAATGTCACCCTGTTCTCAGTTAGGCCTCTCTCTTACTTAAGCCTCAACTAGTGTTTCTCTTTTCAGGTGCAGGTGTCTCTAGGTAAAAGGCGATCATCTTTCCCCAGGTTTTCATTGTTCTCGATCAGTTACAGGGGTTTACATTTCCTGTACACTCCCCACTCTCACCCACACACTGTCATATGTAAGGACTTTACATAAATCTGTTAGTGCTACCTTCACATTGCCAAGGATGGTTGGGAAGAACTGGTGGGTTTTTTTTTTTTTTCTTTTTTTTCTTTTTCTTTTTTTTGGGGGGTGGGGTGTGGTGAAAGAGTGAGAATCAGAGTCAAGATGTCATCACGACACAGACCAAAATACTGTCTTTGGGATAAGAGTTTAATAAAACTGTATTTAGCCTCAAAAGACTCTTTAGTCAGAAAAACAAACAAACAAACATTCTCATGGGCATAATGCCCAAGTAATTTGCCATCTGAATGATGCTCTAATAACTGACTTCCAAGGTCACCAAGCCAGGATACTGAACACACATGAGCATACTCATCACTGGACCACTTTCTTCTCTAAGAGAGCTACATACATTTCCTCCTTGGTATTGTTTAGCCTGCCCAGAAAGATGGTGGACTGTCCATCTCTGGAGTCATTCAAAACCCTCCTGGACACAGTCCTGTGCAACTTGCTGTAGGTGAACCGGCTCTGGCAGGGGGGTTGGACTAGATGATTTCCAGAGGTCCTTTCCAACCCCTATCATTCTGTGATTCTGCAGTTTCTTTCTTATTCCTTTTTGTTTGCTGGTAGCTGTAGTATTGAGAGGCCTAGAAACAAATTGGAGACTTATAATGGGTTGCCCTGAACCACTGAGATCTAACCACAAATGCTGGCAACACTTCCTATAGCAAACGAGTAATATTCAGCAGCTTATTACAGCAGATGTAAGGAAATTCCATGACTTTTTGGACTTCAGAAAAATGAATTACCACCAATTTAAAACAGAATTTAATATGAATCATAGTTACTTGCGAACTTAGGTCAGCATTTTATTTAGAAAGCAATGAGCCACTACATTTTTTTTTCCTATTGATTTGATTTGAGTAACACAAACCTGTAATAATGAAGGTGAGCGTTTTGCTTAAGGAGATGGAAAATATAATTAAAAAGATGTGCTGTAAAGTTAAACAACAAGCAGATATGTCATCATGGTTTAAATTAGACCCCAAGTTACCAGTGGCTATGGTTTTTTTGTAAGATAATGGTAATTGGTTGTCTGCTGCTGGAAGCCTTTCGCAGTGCATAAAAAAACAGTGTAGCACACAGACTTTCTTCTAACACCTTCTTTGTGTATGTAATGTAATATTCAAGCATAATATTATAGGTTAAAGGCAGATACTTCTTTTACAGTCTTGCCTTCATATCAAAGGATACACCTTTTCCTTATAGACAGAGCCTGTAACCATTTCTCCTCCCACAGTGCCAAGCTGGTGGCATACCTGTTAGAACCTCAGATCCTTACCAGCTGCTATGTAAAAATCTGCAAGGTAGTGGTTAAGGAGATGTCTAACCCTCCTAATGACAAAACAGCTCCTGATAACATCACTTGAAAGTACCCTAAAGGCTCAGAAACTGAAAGGAAAAAAAGATACTGTAATATCCCTTCTAAAAAAACTTCTATGTTGCAATTTTTAATTGAATTTCATGTGTCTTGGAGACAGGGATTATTTTATGTTATTTTTAATGTTAAGGGTTGGCAAACCTTCAGAACCACATGACATATTTGGAAACATAAAACAAACAGGACAAAATCCATAAACAAACTATAGCAGTCTCTGGGGAAATGGGTCAGCAGAAGCAGCACAACTTCTCTTAGAAGGTTAAAAAAAAAAACCTTAGAGAGGAGATATTATTTTCCTTATGGAATCAAGTGGTATGCTCAAATGGAAATGGGCACACTGGCTAAGCAAAGTGTTTGATCTGGAGGGGACCTGCCTCTGCCTGTTCTTCTGCCTTGGCTGCTCTGTTCAATCACATCCTTATTGGTCCCTGTCATGTCTCCTGTTCTGCCAGTCTACCTGGTCCACACGTCTCTGTTCCACATGGCTTGTCCCATTCTCCTTGCTTTATCACCTCATCTAAAAAGGCAACAGCTTCTGGGTAATCTTCTCTGTACCAGCACCTACATTTGGCCCCAAGTCCTCGTCAGTATTTTTCCACAGCATCCCTTTGGATTTACCAAAATTAAAGGTATGTCCCAGTCCTACCCACCTCATCCTGAGGCTCCTTAGTGTCTCTATCACATTCCTTTCCCCACAGTACCACAAGTCTTAAACTGGAAATAGCTTGCAATATAATGGTGGAGAAGTCTGATGTAAAAGTGTGAAATCACTTCCCTGTGTCCTGGTATGACTGTCTCCCCACAAACCCCTCCCCTCTCCTACATGCAGAATTCCTCTTTATCAGGCCACTTCTTGCTCCCAGGCTTTTTATCCTTCAAATCATATCTCCATCTTCCAAAAGAAGATCAGTCTGGTGCATACACCTGACATGGAAATTTTCAGCTTGGCTGGTTAAATTGAAGTTACGTCTGAAAACAGGGTCTTCTGAAGTGTCAGACAACTTGGACAGCTGATGTTACCAGCTCTGCACTCAGTGCAGCTGAGTGAGTAGTTGCCACAATGAGTTAGTCTGGGAGTTTTCCCAGTCAGCTACACTAAGCTCTTCTGCAGCAATTTTTAACAAGGTGTCATTTTCAGGAGATTTCTAATGGATCTGTTTTCCACAATTAAATTTAGAGTATCAAAAGCAGTAATCAAATGAGGTATGATAAATTGCCATCACTGAACAATAACAGACGTTGTTTCAAACTGATCGTTTGAGCAAGTGATCTTGTCGGTTCTATAGCTTCAGTCAGTTTTACTCAGTCAATCCTTTTTCCTCATCTAGGTAGGTTTCTGGTCGTGACAGATGAGACATGAGATCTTCAGCTTCCAGGCTTTCAAGTTTTTCTTCAAGAGATTCACTATGGAATCGGTAAGAAAGAATATAAATAACTGATCTAAAGTATAAAAAGCAGCGAGAATCTATGAAAAATAAGCGTAAAAGAATATGCCTTTATCAATCACAAATCCTGCAAGTTTTTTTCTCTTCCTAATGCCACTTTGGACATTACTACCATGGGTGTTTTTAAAAAAAAGTCTAACCTATAGACACAAACTGGAACATAGGAAGTTCTACCTCAACATGAGGAAGAATTTCTTTACTGTGAGGGTGACAGAGCACTGAAACAGGTTGCCCAGAGAGGTTGTGGAGTCTCCTTCTCTAGAGAATTTAAAGACCTGCTCTGGGTGTGCTGCTTTGACAAGGGTGTTGGACTCAAAGATCTCTGGAGGTCCCTTCCAACCCTTAGCATTCTTTGATTCTATGATCCTTGAAGGATCAAAACTCCAAAAAAAATCTGTAAATCCTCACAAAACATTGACTGCCTGAGGAAGAAGTGGAACAAATGCTAACATTATTATGTATTTTGCTTTGTTTTCACAAATTTCAAATCTGGATAGGGGGGCAGGCTATAAAATGGTCTTTCTGTAACAAGGCTCAACACACCTATATCTGGTAACTGATGTTCTAACTTTGAAAACAACAAATCTCTGAGATCAGCCTGAAAAATCTATGGTAAGATTTGTGCGGGGGCTTGAAAGAGGAGCAACTCTCTTCTGGTGATGTAAAGTGCTGAATAGCACACAGTTGTCTAAATATGCTTTTGTTTATTCAGTCTCTGGATGGCGAGTGCTCTTGTTTTAAAGTTTTTACTGTGTTTCATTGAACCACTAAAAGCTACATTTGGATTGCCTGAGTTGAAATCCCTACCACAACACCACTGACAGTTAAGGCTGAAGTTTTCTTTTTACCTGGTACACTGGCTGGAACTATCCTGGCCCAGGTTATTGCTCCCTGCGTGGCCATCACAGCAGTCTGGGACTTTCATCTGTTCTTCTCCCCTGGGGGAAACAGTTGACCATATTGCAGTGCAGCTCTGCCAAAAGGGGTGAATCACTGCTGCTGATCTGAAAACCCAATAAATCTTCTTTCCGTGCGTTTGCTTTGTCACATGGCTACACATATTTTTCCTTTTTAAGTCCATGATGCCTTAAATAAGCAAGAGTTCAAAAGTCAAACAACCATCTTTTGAAAAGTATGAAGCTATTAAGCTGGATATTCTTATTTTATTTTGAAAGAGCATTTAAATGTTTCTGTCCTACTGGATTTTCCTGGAGGAATAAGATAAAGCAAACCCACCAACTAGTTGTGGTAAGACTGCTAAAATTAATGAAATCTGATTTCCTATGGATTTGTGTCTTGACTGCAGCTCCTGAGGAGGTGCAAAACATCAGTGAAACTTTTCCCATGATTGGGACACTTAACGGGATCTTTCTTTTATCTCTTAATAAAGAACAAGAATAAGGCTAGCCATTTCTATCCATAAACATATTTTTCCTCTGCTCATTTTTATTTTCTCACAAAAGTTCTAAGAACTGAAGAATTTTTACGTTTGCTGGAATCAGCAATGCATTCAAAAAATCATTATAGACAGGACAGATGAGCAGATGATCACCCTCCTCTGTAGTCAGCTGAGAGGCAGTTAACAGGAAACAGCCAGTGGTTCATTTCAGCAGTTAAAAGTAGAAGAAAATGAGTAATCACAGAGAGGAGCTGCTGTGATGGACTTCTAGACTGAAATTCTGAACTTCTTTGTTTCATTTAGTACCGTGTAAACAACTGACCCAACAGAGGCTACATCTAATTTTTCCTTGATGACAAGCCTTTGAGCATTAAATCAAATATATCTCAAATTATTTCAGGTCCTACATATTGTTAAACACATTGATCTCCTTAATAAAAAAATAACAAACCAAACAACAAGACCAAGGGAAAAAACCCCAAACCAAATAACAAGAACAACACCAAGCAAAAACCCCCACCAAAACCCCAACGACATCACTCCTGAAGTGAAAATTTTCTATTACAAGTTTCAGTCTAGAATCTGGTCAAGTAATGCATCCTTGAAAACCGAGGCTTGTATAAGGGAAATGAAGATGTGCCAGTAAGTTCAGTGATATCAGTTCAGTGATGCCAGTAAGTTCAGCCTTTTTTATGACATCTAACATCTGCAGATTTACTTCCAGCATTTCTCTAATGAGATGCTATTTAAGAAATGAAGAAATTAAGTATGCTCAGTCAACACTATAAGCCAGTCTTGAACTTCAGCTCAGTGGACCCACACACATGCATGTCTCCAAACTGTGTCTTAGAAAAGCTAGTGTAATTGTGTAAAGCCACAAATTACTTCTGTGTATCTGTATCTGAGATGAGGTCTCAGTCCCTATTCTTTCACTAAATATTGCATTAATGCTAGGAAGGAAAAAGCCCTCACAAAAGTCAATGTCCCTCCTTTCTATTTTCTCATCATGAACAACTAGTGAAAGAAACCTCATTTACCTGCCAATCCTTTTTTGTCTATCTGATAAAATGCCGATGAAATTGCTTGGCCCAAGAGCCCTTCTCATCCTTCAGCTATTTTTTGAAACTCCTAGAATAGAATCAATAATAAAAATACTGAGTTGTGATATAGCACTACTCATTTGGAAAAGCCCAGTGTGCTTTTACCTAGAAAAATAAATGCAATTGTCTGCATTCCACAGAGAGAGAAATGATGCACACGGAGATCAAATGCCACAGTTGTGAGTGGCAGCTCAAGGACATGATCCTGGGTCTACAGAGCCTTTATTTCATTCTCAAACTGCTTCCCAGGTTCATTTTGGCCTGAGCCTCCAGTTTCACTGCAGGCAAGATGCATGCTGCCATCAGCATAGATTTTGCAGATTAGGTAGAACCAGAGATGTGCCTGGATAATGACACAGCCATATAATTTCCAGAGGGAAAGATAAAATATTGAAATGTTTGCAGTGTGGGTTGAAGCTTTATTTCATTCTCTTTTTATTTTGCAGAGCCTGCTATGCCAGCTGCCCTGCAACATGTTCATTTCTGCAGCTTCACCCTCTGATTTTAGTCATTGCTCTTTCTCATATATGTTAGAAAAAAAAAAAAAAGAGTCTTTGGAAAGACTCTTATTTCTCTCTTTTCAATCACAGAGTATCCCTTCATGATATATTTGCTGTGTCTTTTGTTCGTAATCCCACTGGCATGGCTGGCTCTCATGCTACCGTGTCCATTGTGCCCTTCTCAATAAAAATCCAAGGATTTGCTCAGGGTCAGGAATGCAAGGATAATCATGCGCAGATTTCTCCCATGCTGGTCCTCAACCTCACTGACACGGTATTGGTGGGTCCTGCTGGGACAGCTGCTCCTGTGGGGTCAGCACTCCTTGCGTGACTGTTGCCATAAGTGGGTTCCCATTTGCACCATGGGCAAGAGTTAAATTTGCCAGGGGCTCCACTGACAGTTTTCTTGTCCATCAGCATTCATAAGTTTGGTATCTTTGGACTATCCAAAACATGATCCTTATAGAAGAATATACTGCTGGATTTTTTATATCCTGTAGATGTTTTAAGGGCTGTAGTTGAATCAGATCTCTCCTGACAAACACAGCATTATGCTTCCCTATGGACTGAAGTAAGGTTTCTTAAATTAATATCTCTAACAAAAACCGTCCGTGCAATAAAAACACCAAATTCAGTACACCTGCAACAACAACAAAAAGAGCATTCTTTCCCTGTCCTCAGCATGCTGCCTCTTGCTGCTGGTGAGCATTGTGCTGTTTTTCTCTTTGGAAGATGCAGAAGTTGCAGGGGAACAGCTCATTGCTTGTTACTGTCAGCCTGGAACGCCATTATGTATTTGTCTGCATGAGTCTTGATCTTGCATGACAACACCAAAAAGCAAAGGCAAAACTGAACCAGCAGATTAGTCAGCTTAATCTTGTGTAACTCAATGCTGAGCTTCATTTTCAGTGCTGTTATTTTCAGCTATCCTTTCAGATGGCTATTTGAGCTTACCTATCATTCAGTCATACTCCATGCACAGGACGTTCAAATAAATAAGATGCAAAATATATCATTCAGTGGTATGTTTCTGATGCTTTGATTTAATCATTTTCATTTGGCATATCTAGCGTTAAAACTGCAAGATCTTAATGTTACCAAAATGTCATTTCTAATGCGAACACAATGGCTTTTCTTTTGCTACCATATTAATATTGAAAGAATGCAAAAAGGACCTTGTGTTTAAACCACTATTTCTAGTGCTAAAAGGCTTTTAAGCTAATACTGTCATTTCTGAGACAGTTTCCCGTGTTTTCTTATCTAATGTTAAATATCAAATGAAGAGAAATGCTTGGAGATGCCAATATTAAAATTGAAATCAGCTGATTCTTGTATTCAAAACAGTGACAACAGTAATTGTTCATGCAGCTCGTGTATTCTGTAAGTTATGTTGGTAAATCCTATTGCTTAAAAATACAGAACTGTAATTAGCATGTTTTCTACATCTGAATTTTGGTATTCTGCAGGTACAGCAATATGATTTAGATAAGAACATTTTTCTGTGACTGGAAAGTTACCTGAATATTCTGTCCCTATAATACAACACTTCAAAGATTTGTTTGCAAATGTCAAATCCAACAGCCTTCTTCTGCAAGCAAAAAGACTTTGTAGTTTATCATATAAGTTCCCTTCAAGCAAATTAGCACTAGTCACAATGTGTGATGTAGGCTTCAATGTTTAAAATAGGCTTTGCCTTTTCCTATGAGTACATCATGCTCTTATGTGATATTAAAAGTGTAAACATGCTGCAGGTTAAAGTATGTAGTTGTTACATTTTATACAAGGCTTAGTCAGCCAGTGGGGCTGTCCTCTTAAGAGGGCACTGATGCTGGAGGTGAAAATCCTCCGGACTAAACATTTCCTGATGAAGTACAGAGTGCCCTTACCTAAATGGGGTGGTTTTGTTTTTCAAAACAAAACTATGGGAGTTCCATTAACAAAAAAAAGTTTACCAAGTTTTAGCACACAAAATACTCCAAAATCAAAATTGAAACTCACCCTGCTGAGATTCTTATTGATTCGTAGCTGCTCATATCCTCGAAGATCAACATTCGACTCAAGTGAGGAGAGTTGATGTTCAGAAATGTATGTGGACATTCTACTACTTATGGCCATAAATTTAAACAATAATTTTGCATTAATTTTCTGAGAAGTTACCTGAAAATGGAAGTATAAAAATGCAGCAACTGAAATTTACCACATGCTTGCTTTCTCCAGGAATCTCAAACCAACTTTATTGGGCATGAAATGCCATGGCTGCTTTATGCCATGCAGTGACCCCCACACAGTTGAGTTGGGATAGGAAGGAGGATGGGAAGTAATGCTGACTGCTGTGTTTAGCCAAAATGGATGAATGTAACACCAAACCACAAATATATTCAGAATAGCAGTATAGTAGAGCAGCATAGCCTCAGGATGTTTTCCTGATGAGCTCTAGCATGCCACTAGTTCTGTCACTATTTGCTGCTGAGCTGGTGATATTCCCCATGTTTGTGAAGATGCTAAGGAGCATAAAAAGAACAACTATATGGTCTACTAACAATAGTATACAATAGTTTCAATAATTTAATGTTTTAATTAAACACTAACTCCTGATCTACACGACTTTTTTGAGCAGTAACAGCCAAGATGAGAACCTTAAAATAAAGAATTAAGGTGTAAAGTCTTATTTGCAAAGTGGTGTAATCTCATTCAAACAAATTTGTCATGTGAGATCATGGCATGACTATGTCTGTACTAATCAAAAGGAGTCATCTGCACAGGAGCCATGTGCACAGTGAATTCTTTCTTCAGCTAACAACTCACTTCACTGCCACACTTGACAGGTTGCAAATGGCCCTGGAGGCAGCTTTCTGAGCACGCTTGAGAGCATATTTGGTGCACAGCCAGGGACCTGGGTCAAGCTTCTTTCCACAAACCAAGTAGTCGCTACACCTGAGTTTGTATTTGTGAACTTGCTATCTGTGCAGCAGGCAATCAAGGCCTCAGGGGTTGCCCTGGGGCTGTTTTCTGTGGGCAGTCTCATCATATCCTGTAAGAGGTCTGCTACTAGCTTCAGTGCAGCTGAGACACTGATACCCTGAAGAGCCAACTTTGCATAACTACAGCTAGACAGCCAAAAATACAGCCCTGCTTTTGGTCAACAGAGTCGTGGCCTCCTCTATCTGTTTCCTTATCTGTAGTGGAAGGATAATCTTGCTGTTCTCTACCTCGCTGCTGCATGGCTTAAACAGTCACACTGATGACATGAAGAGCTGTGCAAGTGCAACGTAGCTCTTCACCTCTGGCACATATCTATGTTTAAAAGTTCACAGTGATGACAATAGTCATCATCACCTGATGACTAGTTGGCTTTTGTGAATGAACTCAGGATCTCAATCTACATGTGACTAGAGCACTATAAAATGAGAAATACCATAGTTAATTATCAGCTTATTGCAAAACACCTGTGTTAGTAGTTTGTACTGTTGTTGCCATGTTCCTTAGCCTCTCCCTAAGCATGGTGACTACCACTAATATTGCAGAAATATTATCAGTTTGCTGCAATTAACTCTTCTGTTGGCAATCACAGTAAAAAAAGGCTGGGCAATCAAATGGATCTATAGATTTAATCACTGGGTGGAATGGCAACACAGTAATTCCATGACTGCAATGTATCCTCAGCTGGGAGCGTGCATTCCAGGGCTGCTTGCCACTCGCTTGTCCCAGGATGGACACAGAGACACATTTCACATCAGAAAATCAAGAGGAGTGAGATAAGCTTAACTTCTATTGGCAAGTCTTACATGAGAAAAAGGCTGTGGCACAGCCTCCCCCAGAATCTAGCACAGACTAAGATAGCGTTAGAGCAGACGCCGTGAAATATAACTTTCACACTCTGCTGATTATTCTTTGACATTTGTGAAGCGAAACAGTGCTTTCAGTTAGTGACAATTTATAGAGAGGGGCATATTATAAATTTAGAAGTGAATATCAGATACTGATTGCAATTCAAAACAGAAAACATGGTTAAATCTGGAATCCACTAACAGCTATCTGAAGCAGTTATATAATTTGACTAGTTTACATGCAAGCAAATTTTTACAGCAAGTTGCATAATTTATTTTTTATTAATGTTACATTAATTAACTAATCTTGCTGCTAGTGAGTTTAAGTGAAGATAATCCAAGCCTAAAGAGGTCATGCCCACAGGGCTATTTTCTGTGCTAGCATTTGTATAGGGGAAGAGGAAATGCTGCTGTAAAGCAGCAAACCTGAGCACCATATTCTCTTTAATAAAGCTAATAATTTAAGAACTGCCAAAAAAAAAAATCAAAAACCCAACAAAACAACAACAAAACCCCCAACAGACTAATAGGCGGTTATGATCTGTAGCTATTGATCTTCTTTTTTCATCTTTAGGCGTTATGCTGTTCTTTTTATTTCTCAGTTTTCTTCTGTATTCATTCTATTTTTTATTTTTATTTTAAAAGACAAGTTTTTCCTGATGAGAAAACACAAGTTCAGCTACTGTTACTCCCCACTATGCCTTCATTTCTGTCACTCTACACTACTCCAGTTTCCCTGGCTTGACTCCTCCATTTCTGTTGAATGTACTCCTCTATTTTGCAGTTTAAATTTTCTCTAAATAGTATTAAAGAAATTCTGTCTGTAGCAGTATACCCAGCTTTGGTCCACACTCTTCTGGGTAGGCTTTAACTGGCCCTCAAGTTCAATAACCTCAGCCTGACGAGAAGTAATTCAACAGTGAGAGCGCTCAATTAATTAAACCAGTTTTCCCATATGTGCGATGGATTTATCCTCACTTGAAATCTGTTACAGAGGAATCAGGACTCCTCCTAATGTGAGCACTGTAGCTGAGTCACTGACCACAGGTCTGGCTCAGGAATGGCTGTGTGACAGCCCATGATCAACACTCTGCAGGAAATTACTGGGAATCACCACAAAGACCCTGTTTGGCCCTAAGGAAGTATCCCAGTCCCTCACCCTTGCAGTTTTCCTGCAGGTCAGGCACACTGACACAGCTCTTTTTGGCACTATGAACAATTCTTCCCTGGTCTCAATCCTCAGACAGCTCTTCACTCTCTTTTCCATACTGTTTTGGATACCACCAGCCATTTTTATCTCTCTTCCTCCTCCACTGCTGTTAATGAACATGATCCTCATCTGATTGTCTTCCCACCCCTCCACTTGCTTCTTCAGTGCTTCAACTTTTTCATCCAAATCCACTTTTCACTGCAACTCCCACACAGTTCTTTTCTTGGCTCCCTCCTCCTCCTCTTGCCTACTCTACCTTTCTGAGTCTCATGACGTTTAACAATCATCTGTAAGAGCTTGAAGCCTTTGTGCCAGAAAGCTGGATCACGTGAAGCAGCAGCAGCAGCAGCAATCACATGGCCATATGGAGGGCTTCTGCTAAGGCAATGAAATCAAAGCAGCATGTTCAGGCAGGACCATTTCTCAGGAGTATTGGTCATGTGTTTGCTGGCAGAACAGTATACAAATAATTTTTATAGGTATATACAAATCGTGTGTCTCCTGTTTATACTTACTCAGGCATTGCAGCCTTTTGTTGATATTTTCAACTATTTTTGAGTTGTATAGGCATTTTATTAGAATTACCTACAAACCCATATAAAAGCCTAAGCACATCGTAATACAGGAACAGGTCCTTATACACAGAACATTAAATCCTTTGAAGTGGATATATCCATATAATATTTCTCATATTTGAGAATATTTACCAGTCTGGTATTTCCCAGCTTCTGTGGAGAGAATCCCAAATACAAAGAGAACGAAAACACAAAAGGCTAAATAAATCAGACTGAAACAGCAGATGACCATAATTACTTGAGCCTCCTGAGACCTAGCCTTCTTTAGAAAGGGACATATGGGCCCCAAAATCTATGCTTAAAAAAAAAAAAGAGAAAAGAAAACCCCACCTAATTAGTGCTGTGTGTCAGTTCCCAGAGTTACATGATGCAATAATGGATAAGGCTTATTTTAACTTATTCAGAATCACTACTTATGACAGAAAGCTGGAGTGGTAAAAATCACATAGGGCGGGTACCAGGGATTCGAAGAAGGTTTCAGGCCAGTGCTGGGGCTGCTGTTGCCCTCTCTGCAGGATCGTCGCTGAGCTGTGCCATCCAGCCGGGTCAATAGTCATCTATCACTCTCCCATTCTCTTTCAAAAGGCTCGGAATTAGTAATACAGATCAGTAACAGCAGCTTCAAGGGTGTCACTGAGGCATTGCAACATTTCTTTAAAATTACCAAACACAAGGAAGCTAAAAACCCAAGTCAGATTGCTTAAAGCAGTGACTTTATCAGTAGTGGCTAAGAAATCCTCACGCTTTGTATCACAGAAAGCCGGAAGCACAAGGGCTTGAAGTAAAGGGGCTTCGACCGGCTGTGATGGACTGAAAGAAAAAAGAACAAAACAAAAAAAAAAACCAACCCTGCAGCAGCCCGGTGCCTTGGCCTTGGGGCTTACCCGCGGCTGAAGCGGGGTGCTGCGGAGCCGGGGGCTGATCTGCCGCCCTGGACAGACAGAGCCCCGCTGCCACACGGGTGCTGGCACGATGAACCTCGTCTCCTGTCTGGGGACAGAGCCGAAGCCCGGTACCCCCCGACCCTGTGTGTGCCTCCACCAAAAAGCTTTTTCACGATAAAAAAAAAGGGGGAGAAAAGCACATACAGAGGCGCACCCCGCAACCCTTTCTTTCTTTTTTCCTCTCCCCTTCCCACCTACCCACCCACCGCGCCGCCCCCGCGCCCTAGCCTCCGCGCCTCAGCCCCCGCGTGAGCGCCCCCCGTGGGGTAGACGGGGGCCGCCGGCGCGCGAGGCCGGGGGAGGCGGCGGTGCCGCCGGGGGAGGGGAAGGCGGCGCGTGCGCAGAGCACTTCCTCCTTGGCCCCACGTAACGGCTGCGGGCGGGCGCTGGGCAGCGCGTGTCAGTCACCGGGTGACTGTCAGCGGCGGTGGGAGCCCCCGGGAACCCCTGCCTACCCCGGCCAGCCGTCGCCTCCCCCGGCCCTTCCCCTCCTTCCCTCCGGCCGGGGGGCGCAGCCGGAGCCCGCACAAGTTAGTGCTCAACTTGGCGGCGGGTGGGAGCGTCGCTGAAAGCGAGGGGCGTGAGGGGCGGGTGGGTGTCGGCGGCGGGTGGGGAAAGGGGCTGAACCCGGCAGGGTTGGGTGCCGCTCCCCTCCTTCCTGCCCGCCCTCCCTCCCCTCAGCGGCGGCGGCGGCAGGGCCAGGCTTCTCAAAGGCGGCCCGGTCCTTGCACCCGTTGGGGGCCGCAGTCGGCCGAGGGAGCGCTCCCCGGCGGCGCGGCCGAGCCGGGTGAGGCGAGGGGTGCCGTCTTGGGGCCTCTCCCCCCTTCACCTCCTGTCCAGGAGGAGGAGGGGGCGGCCGGGGGAGAGACTGGATGTGGAGGGAGAATGTTCAGCTTGTTTGCGGCTCTGCTGCTTTGATGTTGCGGGTTTCTGCTGGCTGTTAACATCTTCCCTCTGTTTTTGGTTGTGTTTTTTTGTTTGTTTGTTTCCATTTTTCCCCCCCTCCACCTTTCCCCCGCAAACTTGTCGTCTTTTCCCCTGGATCTCTCTGGTCGGCTTCTTCGGGGCTTTACCGGTGGTGTAGGATCATGCCGGACCAGATCACCGTGTCGGAGTTCATCGCGGAGACCACAGAGGATTACAACTCCCCGACCACCTCCAGCTTCACCACCCGGCTGCAGAATTGCAGAAATACGGTCACGCTGCTGGAAGAGGTAAAACATTTCACCCACTCCCCTCCTGTTTTCTTTTTCTTTGTTTTTGGTTTTATTTTTTGTTTATTTGGGTTTTTTTGTTTCTTTGAGCATCGGGGATAGGGCAGTACCGCCACCCGTAAATCCATGGCAGCTAGAGGCTTTGGTATGCATATAATCTGATTTTTTAATTGTGGGACTTCGGTCTTGTGTTGAGCCAGTTACAGCAAGCTTTCCAGCCCATGCGACTTAAAGATTAGTGTGTAAAGCAGTTGTCTGAACTTAAATACTACTGTTCTAGTTGTTGGTGTTCTTGGTGTTGGCAGTTGTTGCAGTAGAAAAAATGTGTGAATCTTGGGCTTTTTAGAGGGAAGATGGTTTGCTTGGGAGCATTAGCAGAGGTTTTCTCCAGCCACTCGTTAGATCAAGTCAGTGCAGAACTCTGACCACAGAAAACCTGTTAAAGGAGACCTAAGGTCTAAGACATAAGGTAAGGATAGAAAGGTGAATGTGGACTAAGGAAAATAGTATAACTAAGGTGATCGAAGGAGAGGAGGAAAAATGATGCAGCAGAAGTGATTATACAGTGTCAGCATCTCAACCTTGAAGCCTCAGTGGTGGTGTTTGTTTTTTTTTAAGTGCTTATTATGCGCATCATGTAAGTGTTTGTCTTGCTTCTCCATGAGGAAAGAGAAATGTGAAAATGGATAGACTTCCAGAGCTGGTTTCTGTGGGATATCAGTCCACTGCTTCCTATTTGAGGTTTCAGTGTGATTTCCTACAGACTAGGGTAGCAGTTATGAGGAAATGTCTTCCAAATGACTTTAAAACAAGGCAGTGTGTTGCTCTTCTGCTCCTCTGTGCTTGGTTGAAAGTGCTAGCATAATGATGCTGGAAGAAGACTTTTTTTGCTGTTGTTTCATAGACGGCAGTTAGTTGTTTTGGATTATGCACTTAGTTCATCAAGTATTTGTCAATTCTTTATAAGCCAGCGTGTAGCTAGGAGATGGTTTTAATAGATTCTTTTTAGTTTTGCTGAATATGTTGGCAGAAGCAAAGCATTTGGTATACAGGGAAAGAATGTTAATCATGGTGTTGTCCTGATAGTCCTGGGTATGGAGAATATACTTGTAGTGCATTAAAATTAGTTAATATTGTCTTTGTAGAGAAATTGTCTGTGTTCAGAATTTTAACAGCACTATTGCTTGCAATGACTGGGTGATAAAGTGATTGTAAAATTACATTTAAAAGTATATCTTTTATGTAACCTAGTTTAACTTTTGTGACTTTTCCCTAACTGTAATGTGCTTTTTTTCTCTTGTGTAACTGAGCTATGTTTGCTTGTAGATTTGTCAGAAATTTACCTGTTCTGGTCTGTGCTTGACAGTATTGCTGCCCCCTGGTCTTAACAATGTGGACTAAGTAAAAACATTGGTATGCTTATTGACATTACAGTACAGTTGACAGCATCTTTAGAGTTAAGTATAAAATATTTTGCCATCACTGGTGACTTCTAGAGTAAGAATGCTTTCATGAATTAGGAGATTCATCAGTCCAGTCTGAGTGTGGTAATGCCTGTCCGAAGAAAACCAAAATATAGCTGATAAATTCAGTGTTTTGTAACATTTGTGTGTATTTTCAAATTTTTTGTGTCTGATTTGACATCAGTAATTCAGAGGAATGGAGAATAGTGGGCACTTACAGTGCTTGTTTAGCTATTCCTTGACTTTCTTTTGTTTGTATAATTATTTTATGTGCCCTATTTAAGCTGTCTGTGGTTTACATTGATTCTGGACTTGTTTTGTATTTTTTTTTTTTTTTTACTATTTGTAATTGTAAAAAAAACTTTATTTGATAGGAAACAAGATAGACATACTTTACATACTGCAAAACCCTGCAACTCTCCCAAATTTGTTTTTATTAATTTGGATGAAATAGTGCTGATGGTCAGAACCCAGTCAGCGAAATACTCTCTTAGAATCTTTATCATAGCTACAGATTGTGTATGCAGTTCTGCTGCTGCTACTTTAGGTTGGTTTCTTTACATCTCCTTACCTAAGGCTATGATTCATGTGAAGGAAGAGGTCAAGATTGAATGTTTGAAGTGGCTGTTACATGGCTCTTACTACCTCTGCTGTTGTCCATGTATTGTGAATGACTGAAGGGCTCTTCAAGCAGCATCTGAACTTCAGTTTTGAGTCCACTTTATTAAGGCGAAGGGAATGATCCCATCCTTGCAGCTGTTTGGTTTTTAACTTAATGTTGAATATGGGTTGGAGCCCACACTGGGCTTTTGCAGGCACTGTGGAGCGCTGTGCTGTTACAGTGCTGCAGCCTGAAGTAGCCTAGGTGGTTATTTTAAAGCTAACTTAATTCAACACAACCTGCAGATATCTTGGGGGCCATGAGCTGATTTGTGAATAAACTAATTCTGTTATTTTAAATAAGGTTGTGAATTACAACTGTTTGCTGAACAGAAACGATAAGAAAATTAAACAGATTTAGCAAGTTAGTTCAGTTTTATAGTCTCTTAGTCTGGTGTATCTCAGATCAGTGGTTAGCTGAGAATCACCTCTTCATAAAGAATGTGACAAGAAATAGGCTCTCGTGTGTGTGTCTCTCTGCGTCTAGTGTGTGAAGGTTGTTACAGAATTGTGAATTTACCATTCCTTAATCACAATTAACAATATCATTATACTGAGTTTCTGCCCTCCCCAAGGAAACACCCCACACAAAGCTTATTTAAATCTGTTATAATACTGTCAAAGGAGAAAATAGTAAGTATATGTGGCTATATAGTGGTTTGTTGACTAAAAAGGATTCATGCTACATTGAAACGTTTGACAATTTTCAAGTGGGGTGTTTTTCCTTTTAAGACAAAACTTTCATTTATTTACTTTTTGTTTTGTTCATCCAGTCACACCAGAAAAAAAAAAAGACACTGTCATAATTGTAGCCAGGCTTAGGCAAAGGAACCAAAGAATTGCAACACTATTTTTTTAATAATAATTTATTTTAAGGTATGAATGTTATCTAATTGCCATCAGTAAACACAAATTTTAAGGTTCATTCTGTTGATAAAGTAGTGATTACTAATTTTTTCAAACTTGGTGAGGAATGAACAAAACCATTATATTGTAGCCTAGCTCTAGTTGAGGAGAATTTGCAGTCTGTATTCTTTCAGTGTTGATTTGTTCAGCAGAATGTTACATTCATGCAAAGAAGACATTTTAAATGTTACATTTCTGCATGAAAGTGGGAGAAGTTTCTTATAATATTCATATGAAGAGGTGGATTATTGTGTATGCAAGTGGGTGGTTAATTACTTTTTAAAAAGAGGTTAAAATGCTAAGATTGTATAGACAGAATGCTGATACAGTGTCTTAAAGTATAGCCTCTGCTTTGTTCTGACCAGACATGCTTTTATATCCATTGTAGCTCCATGATTTGTTACTTAAATAGATTTTGAAGAGTTGATTTTAATCCTAGAGTTGATGTTTGTGAGCTAGTTGGAATTTTTAGAGAATGATGACATCTGCTCTGAGAATAAGTAGTGCACATGTGGGATCACCACAAAACTGTCTTGATTACCATTCCACTGTGTCTCAGCTCCAGCTGAAAGGACATCTTTGCACTCAAGGGATAATTCAGTTATCATGACCAGGCAGTTTTGAGTCTCTGCTAAAGCAGCAGATGTTTTGCAGGACTGTCTTGAGATACAAAAGCTAAGCTTAGATGTTTCAATTCCTTTTAGGCAGGCTGGTAGATAAGATGGAACAGTTAGAAGCTGGTGATAGAATAACGAATAGTTGCAATTGTTTCTGATGTCTGTTTTACTGTTATACTTTTGTAATACTTGAGCATCTTGACTAATTTTCCTTCTTTGGCTATCCAGTGAGAAGTTGAAAACTCAAAATGTGCTCTCTGACATAAGGTTTTTCCCAACCTTGCAAGCTATTGCTTATGGCAGTCAGAAACCATTTTACATCATAGAGAGCTTAGGGCTTAAGAGCTGGGTCTTACATAACACACCACAAGAAATCTTCAGGTTTTGAAGAAATAACACTTTTGGGAGCAGACCCTCCTAAAAGAACCAGACAAGAAGTTTCTTTGCATAGCAAGTAAGCTCAAGATAATAATTACTATTTTAAAACTGAATGGGAAATTGCACCAAAGACATTAAAATGGGTACACAAGCATTCTCAAATACAGGACCTGCAGTGACAGCTCCTGGGTAACTCCTGATCACAACGTGACTAAGGAGGAACTTGACAGCAATATCCTGTATTTACAATAGCGTGTGTACATACTACAGTGCTTATTCATTTAGTATGTAATCAATTTTACCTTTCATTTGGTAGTAGTGAAAACTTTTGTTGTAATAAGCAGGCAATCTCCTTTTACCTAATGTGACTGATGTGAGGAAAACTTAAAAAAAAAAAATTCAGTGGTATTTCAAAGTTTCAGTCATGACAGATTAATTAACTTTGCCTTTTGAGAGTCTGTTTTAGGCACATTTTTGAAATTACTTACTGCTTTTTGTAAGTTGCCTTTTTTTTTTTTTTTTTTTAAGAGATGTACTGATTCTTGTTTTGAACTCCTAACAGGCTTCTTCATGTTTGCTTATCAGTTAGGAAACTCTTAAAGTGTTCCTTGGTGCACTCTGTTCAGTATACCATTCAGATAAATCCTCACAGAGTGGGTACCATGTGGTCATGGGTACTTGGACCCTGATGGAGAAGAGAGTGATGCTTAAGTGACATGATTTAATGCTGCTTTAGTGTTCAGGATGGGGTTTTGTGGAAATATTTTCTGTAGATTAAAAACAGTAAAATGGAAGAAGTTGCTGAAGAAAGAAGGAAGGGAGAGGGCAAAGCAACCCCACAAACCCATGTTTGTAATCCAGTGTGGCATCACTGAAAGATTACAAATGAACTGTTTGGAACAGAATTAGATTGGTTGATTTAATTTCCAGTATTTTTCACACTCTCAATGAATAAAACTCAATTTTCATAACTCTTATTGTGATTTGTGATGATGTGAATGAAGGTGTTTGTTAATATTTTTTTTTAAACAGATGAGAAACAAATTTACAGATAGGAGAGCTGCCCTGCTTCTTCCACAGAAGATCCTGAACTCCATGAGCCAGCAATGTGCCAGCAGTATCTTGGGATGCATTACGAGAAGTGTGACCAGCAGGTTGAAGGAGGTTCTCCTCCTCCTCTGCTCTGCCCTAGTGAGGCCACATCTGGAGTACTGTACCCAATTCTGGGATCCCCAGTTCAAGAGGGACAGGGAACTACTTGAGAGAGTCCAGTGGAAGGCTACAAAGATGATTAAGGGATTGGAGCGTCTCTCTGAGGAAAGGCTGAAATACTTGGAGGTGTTTAGCCTGGAGAAGACTGAGAGGCAATTTTCTCAATGCTTATCAATATCTAAAGGGGGTCAGGAGGATGATGCCAGACTCTTTTGAGTGGTGCCCAGCAACAGAACAAGGGACAGTGGACACAAACTATAACACAGGAAGCTCCATATGAACATGAGGGAAAACTTTTTTACTGCGGGGGTGACAGAGCACTGGAATAAGCTGCCCAGAGAGGTTTGGAGTCTCCTTCTCTGGAGATGATCAAAACCTGCCTGGATGTGGTCTTGGGTAACCTGATCTCGGTGAAATCTGCTTTAGCAGGGGCATTGGACTAAATGATCTTCAGAGGTCCCTTCCAACCCCTACTGTGATTCTGTGAAAGAACATAATGTCTAATGCTCAATGGAATAGTACCTTACAATAAAAATCAAGCCAAGAATACAAAGTGTTAGTATTGTTTTAAATGTAGAAGTGGGCAATATAAGCATATTCTAAAAAAGTACCCTAACCTAGCAGTATATTTTTATATTTCATGAGAAACTTTTCTGAATCCAGTTACTAGCTTCCGCTGTGGTGTGTACTTCTCTGGGAGACTTTTCTGTCAGCTTTCACTGATACTGGCCAAGAGGCCTAAAGTTTTATTGGTGAGTGTGAAGGAAAACTCCTGAGATAAAAGCATAAGATTCCTTTCCTGAGAAAGTACAGCTGGAAGTAAATTCCCTTCTGAGAAGTGCAGTAAACAGTTATTTTATATATCTAAAGAGGCAGTATTGATCTGCCATATATATTGGGTTTTAAATACCAGTAGGCTCTTACTGAAATTTTGTATAAGCATTGTGACAAGTAAGATTTTTGAGGATAGTGGGTTTGATTGCAGTGATTATGGGAAACCTTAATGCTCCTGTGAAAAAGTAAGAAAATTCTCTTGGGGTCCCATTTCCCGCTTTATACACATAGATGTGCACATGGGTGCCTGTGCAGCTTCATCTCTTTCATTGACTAGTGAAAGGACAGGCCTAAAGTGGCGGTGTTACTGTGGCTAGCCTGAAATATATGCAGTTTTTCTTTCTTTTAAATAGCAACCGCTATATTGTTCTTACTTATTTTACTTCTTCTGGATAGGTTTATTATCAGGAGAAATACAGAAGTCTTTCTGGTGCAGAAATAGATGCTTACAGTACCAATAGAGTATTTTAATTTTTTTTCCATATCTAAGAACTCAAAATCTGGTATGATGTTAGAGATCAGTTTCTGTAAAATAAGTTTCCAGCGCTGCAAGGCCTCTGACATGGTCTGCTCTGCTAGCTGCCTATCCCCAGATTGGTGAGAGATGGACCAGATAAGTGATCTGCAGGGTGGGTGTGACATTGGGTTGCCAAGAGGATGGTGATCAGTGAAGCAAAGTCCTGCTGGTAGCAGACTGCAAGTGACGTCCTTCCAGGATCAGTTTTGGAGCCAGTACTGTTTGGTGTCTTCTAACTGTCTGGATGATGGGCTGGAGTGTGATCTTAGCAAGTATATTTGGATACCAAGTTGCTCAATATGCTGACAGGCAGTCACCATTTGGTGGGACCTGAAGAAATGGCCTGAGAGGAGGAGCCTTGTGTGGCTCAGTGAATAGAAATGCGAAATCTTGTGTCAGGGCTGGAGTAGTCGGGTGCAGCAGTACAGGCTGGCTGGAAGAAAGGTTTCCAGGAAAAGACCTCAGACTCAGCTGGAATCACAATTTCAATGTGGAGTGGCAGTGGCAAAGGCCGGCTACATGCTGGACTGTGTTGATAAGAGTGTAGCCAGCAGCCATAGAATAGTGGTTCTGCTCCTCTGTTCAGCGATAGCAAGGCCACATTTGAACTACTGTGTTTGGGGTTCACCAGAATATGAAAGAAGTAGCATACTGCTGCAAGTCCAGGTGAGGATCATCAAAATCATTAGAGGCCTAGAGCACATAAGGAGGGGAAACTGGATTTCTAGGAGGCTAGAGGAAGGTCACATTGCTTTATTTTAAGTATGTAATAGAAGGAAACTGAGTAGGCGAAATTCTGATTAGGTTTAGGAGTTTTTGTGTGGTTTTTTGGTTATGATTATTACTTTTGGATTTGTTTGTTCATTTTGAACCACGTGACTGATGAACACTTGCCCAGAGAGAGTGGAACCTCTCTACCAACTGAGACATTCAAAAGTCCACCTGATTGTAGAAGTAGTTCTTCTTAAAGTTGTTTACATGGCATAATTTAATCTTTAAGAAGATAGGCAGGCAGAGTGAAGTGGTTACTTAGTTTTGTGAATGTGTTTATGTTTTCAGGTAAAAGTTTACACTGAGCATATTCTTGGAAAAACAGCACATTTAAACCTAATAAAACTGAAGTAAGCAAAGTTGACGTGTTTTTTTTCCTTCAATGAAAGACTTCTTTAATAGAGGAAATGGGATACTGTTCTTTTTTACAAATCTGTATTTCAGAAAGTTTATCAAATTCGGTGTTTTGTATGACTTCTAAGAATAGTTTTAGTAGTTACTGTTTGACACAGATAAAATTCTTTATAAATGATCAGCCTGCACCTTTATTCTGCAAAGTTATGACTGTTACAACTTAAATATGTCTCTGATGGATTAACTTTTCTATGTGGAAGATGATCGGAATCTTGAATTCTAGACTTCCCACTTTGAATTTACTACTCTTGATTTCCTTTCCTCTTGTATTATAGTTTACTTTTCAGGTAAATTATCTCTTGATTTTTAGATTCACAAAGCAAGAATTTAGGATTGGAGAGAGAAATGTATTCGAAGAACTGTTCTTGATAAGAAACTTTGTCTTTTCCATAGCACATCATAAAAAATTCTTAGGGATGGGGAGGTGAGAAGGAATGAAGTTTTGTTTGCTAGGAGAGTTGTAGCTTGTCCAGTGTCTTATCAAGGAAGTGAAAGCAAGAATTAGAAAAATGAAAACAGTAATGTTAAAACAGACTTGGACACTTGTTCAGTGACGATGAAGTGCCTGTTTATGACCTTCAAAAACTGTTAACTGTCAGATTATGAAACTTGAATTTTAATACACTTGAATGATGACGGGGTTGGTCCAGGAAATTAAAGTCTACTGCCATGCTGAGCAATCCCTTCTGTGCTGAGGATGCTGTATGGGAAGTCAAGAAAACTGGGCTGCAAAGTATAACAGAATGTGCAAATTCTGTGCCAGCCTGGGCCATGTTGTAAATGTGCAGGACCATGACAGTCCATTCTTGTATTTATGTCATGTACAGTGGTGATGGTAAGTGGTTTGGATATCAGCAGGATTGGATGACTTTTAAGTATGATTTTTTAAGGAGATACACACATTCTTGGTGGTGGTGGTTTTTGTTTGTATTTTTCTTTTGTAACTGTTAGAATTTTGGGCAAAACTGTAAAACTAAGAGTGATTATGCTGTGCCAGTGCAAGTGGGATGTCATGACTATGTCTTATCTAATCCATCTCTTAGAGTGTTTATACTGTCTTAGTCATTAAGATGGAGCTCATTATAGCAGGCAATGAATATAACTAACTGTAAAGTTGAGTGAAGTTGCCTTGGGTGTTTTGACAAAGTCAGTTATTTTTAATGTAAAACCTAGCCTTATAAATGATTATTTGATTTCTTTTGCAAGTTGTTCTTCATATGAGGCCTTGCCAAAATTAAACTTTAATGATTTGATTTGGGAGAAATTACTTGGGCAAAATTTTGATTTTTGTATTTTTTTCCCCAAGTTAGAGGGATATATTGTAGCTTTTAGTACATTGCCATATCTGCAGCACCTGCACTGTCATTTGGGGAGTGAAGGGAAGGGTTTTGCAGGAGGGGTTTGTGTTGTGGTTTTGTTTGGGGTTTATTTTTTTGTGTTGTGGGGTTTGTGTGTGTGTGTGTCTCTTGGATTTTTGTGTTTTGGATTTTTTTTTTTTCCTTTTTTTAACCCCCAGCTTGTAGACTCCTGGGAGAGGTGAAATAAGCCTGCAGAGGCTCTTTGATGGAAAGACCTACTTTAGTTTTCAGCATTATGATACCAGGGCTGTCTGTACACAGATTTGGAAAAAAATGGTGCTGCATAGCTGATGTGATTTAAGTGTACAAGAGAGGTTTCATATTCTGGGGTGGAGTCACCTGCAGTAATCAAAATATTGTCTCTTCATATGTACAGTTAACAGGGAAAGAGATGCTAGTTCTCTCTGAAACCTGCCTTTTAACAGCATTTGAAGTCCTCTCGTGGCAGTTTTGTTCCCAGGCTGTGTTGCTGTCGAAGGAAGTGCTTGGAAGGAGACTTTATTTAATAAACTGGCAGATAAAACATGAGAAGAAATTAAAATTTTTATTTATTTATATTTTTAATTTGCTGATACTTGGCAGGTTAATGAAGCTCTTTGTCATAGATGCTACTGACTTAAACCCTCAAATTCACTGCCTGCCCTACCTTGCCTCTTTGTTTTGTTTAAAATGCTACAAATGCTTACTTGCTTGCTTGGTTCCACTGTGTATAGGATAGATTCTTCAATAATATTTTCTTCTGTGGATATGGTACTTTCTGGTTAAAAATATGGAACAGTGTTGCTTCAGCAAATCCTAGTCCGTTTGCTGAACTTATTTGTAATTTGTTGTAGCTTCCTGTTTTTCTCATTTCATTGAGAAACGTGGTTACAGCAGAGCAGCTTCCTTTAAATTAAGTCAGTGAACATTGCATGTACTCTAATATGGAAGCAGCTGATGTCTCTTTAGGTCTTACAAAATTCTTGGGTATTTTTCTGTAACTTTAACGTCTGTGTGGAAGATCAAACATGGTGGTGAATAAAGTAGTTTTCTGTATATTTCTTTTAAATGTTGTTTGATTTTTATTTTACTCTCTCTTGCTGTCTTTTGGTGGTAAGAGTGGTCCTACCATTGTTTGTTTTTTTCTTGTCATTATATTTATTGCTTCCTGTCATATAACTTACTCCTATAAGTAACAGTGCTACTTCATTGTATCCAAATGTGTGTACTGGTATCCTAAGATATTTTTGCAAGAAAATTGACGTAGAATAGAAAAGAAAGATTGATATGTTGAAGTATTTTTTTGAACTGACTCATGTTTTGCAGTAAGCATTGCCTAGTGTGATATTTTTATAGCAATGCAACTGTTTCTTTGAAATGATCTCTTGTGCGTGTCTGTTTGCTTTGAGAAAAATAAAGAGAAATGAGGACAGTAAATACAGGCAATATAGCTAAGTGCAGAATGTAATTGCTACTATAAACCCAGGAAGGACTTAGGGTTTACTATGAAATCTTTGATTCATGAGTTAAAACTATGAGGGTCAGCTACCGGATGGAGTGCTGATATTCTGCTGGTAGTTGTACATGTGCTTTCAGCACACTACAATATGTACAAAGATATTTGGATGAATGCCTCCTCTCTGATAGTGTAATTTTGCCCATTATAAACATGCAGGCTGGTGGACCTTTGTCTATTTGCCAAAAGTTAAGCCAGAAGGCTGTGATTTATAACTTACTTGACAGGCTGTTTTGGAGTATCTTTCATCAAGTTGCTATGTGAATCTCTAATTGTGAAACAACCCTATAATCTCTGGTAGAGGAGGAAAACCTGAACTTTATAACTCCACCTCATGGAGGTTCTGTTGCTTCTGTTAGAAGAATCTACAAAGAAAGTTACAACTTGACCATAATTGAGAATTTGAAAATAAAGATTAGATCACTCTAAGCTTTTTCCTTTGAATGTGTTTGAAAACTATGCTAGTTTTTATGCATTTAGAGAAATTGTTACTATAAATGTCCTGGATTGTGATTTTTTTACATTTAATTTGCAGAGTGCTTGTGTGAAGTCCTCATTTGTCCATGACTTCAGCTTGTTCAGGCACATCTTCTTTTAGTAATCTATTTTATTGGCAATTTGTAATTGTAGTCTTTCTGAAGAGATGTCTCTGAAATGACAGCCATTCGTTTCCTTAAGTACAATCACTTAAGATGATACTGTCAAACATTTGAAGTTGTGTATCAGGGAAAATGGAGCAGATCTCCTTTAGCATATCGTACTGAAACACTCTAATATTAAAAATTACATGAGTACTAATTTGGTAGTTGCAGTGTTTCAGCAAGAGACCATCTCACATTAAACTTAAAGTACTTTCAAAATATTTGTGTGTTATGTTTGGCCTAATAATGCCCATGCTAGTACATTTTCAAGGAGAACAAAAAAAAAGACTTGAATCAGGTGGCCTCTGCTAAAAGCATATGTCAGACTGGAATACTTATGGAAGAATGTTGTCATCAAAGTATGTAGAAGACATCAGCACATAAATGTCCTTTTTTAAGAGGTTCTGACACTCACTAGTAAATGGAACTGGTGAACATGCTTTGCATGTGTTCATGTCCACTGAGCTTCTGTGAGAAAGCTAATAGTAGAATATCCTGCTACAGAAAAATTAGTCTTAAGGGCCTTCTTGTGTTATCTGAAATTTGGGCAGAT
Organism: Indicator indicator; assembly: GCF_027791375.1. NCBI lineage: Eukaryota > Metazoa > Chordata > Aves > Piciformes > Indicatoridae > Indicator > Indicator indicator. The sequence goes on along the minus strand of NC_072021.1, from coordinate 16,230,430 downwards.
GCTTACTTCAAGCACATGTATGCTACTTAAATCCAGGGTAATTAATTTAGCAAAATGAAGGGTAAGGTTCACAGTGTTACTGCTTTTTCCCTTACTTGGATGAGTTAAATTAAAGATAAAACAAAATTTGGTTTGTTTTTTTTTTTTTCTTTATGATGCCATCTTTATGTCTTTAATTACAAGATTTTGGCCACTGTGTTTTTGTTTGTTTGTTTAATTTGTATTTACCTGAGTACATTGCTGTCAGGCAGAGGCTTTGCTCTCGCCCTACTGGAGGTTGCATTAACCACATGGGTGCCTGCACAGGAAATGGAAACTTTGTTGCATGCACTACAAGAGAAGTTGTGTAGGTGGCATTGCTGGCACAAAATGCTGCCTCTTCATGGGAGGAACATACCTGCTCTGCTCCCTTTCTGAAACAGGTTGATCAGGGAGAAAGGTCAGATTACCAAACTTGAGGTGGTGATGATTAGTTCAGGATTTAAAAATACATAGCCAACTGCTGTTAGTTATGCTCTAAGTCAAAGAAAAGGGTAACGTGGTTTTTTTTGTACTGCCTTTGAAGTTGTTTTTCTCATCTCTTTATTTTGATCAGTTGTGTAGTAGACATGAAAAAAGTAAAGGTTGTAGTCCTCCAAGCTTAATTTGTTAACCAAAATGTTTTTGGTTTTGTACACATCCTTATATCAAAGGGTGGGTGAGCCGTTGTACTGGGTTACACAATTCCGCTTTAGCCAGTGACAGTAGTGGGTGCTACAAGAGTGGCATTTGCTACTACCCCCTGTTAACCAGCCTGCTTTTCCTGACTTGCTACTGTGCTTGGAAGAGGGAGTGGATAGCTTTGGACTGTACAGTAGCAAGGGCTAGTTCTTTGGCTCTTGCTGCTGAAAAACAAGATTGCTTGCCTCTTTGCTTTTTAAATCCTGTTGTAGTTCTTTTCTGTTAGAATGAATAATTTGTTTCCTCAGCTGGATGTTTTGCCTGCCAGTTTTTAAGCATGGAAAAAAATACCAAAAAAGGCATCTATTCCACAGTTCTAGGAGAAGGAAAAAGGGTGAAAAGGGAGATGAAGTTCTTCATGTATGGTAGGGGGAATATGCTTTCATGTTACCTTCATCATGTGGCTCTCTTTCATTTCTTTACAGAGATAGCAAAAGGTATCATTAGAATTAGTTACAAAGTTGTTTGAAGCCTGAAGGCACTGAGAGCAATGGTGGGTTTTTTTGCCTTTTGATGTTCATTAGGGTGTAGTTCTGTTTCTGTGACAAGCAGTGTTTACTTTATCCAGTTGCCTTTTTTCATTTCCTTTGCAAACTGCAGTCTTTCTTACTTCATTCTGTAAGAGTTAATGTTTCTTATTATCTTTTCTTTCCCAGACAACCTTCTAGTCTTTACAAAATTAGGTTCTCTGTTTCTGTGGTGTTAAAATTAATGCAAGGGAAAATGGAATTATTTCTGTTTTATACAAAAGACTGTATTCTTTTTTTTAACAGCATGTTAGTATTAACGTTGTCTATGAATGGATAGGTTATGCCCATATAGTCACTAAAGCCAGTGCTTAAAATACTACATTCTTGATGTCATGGTTTGTGCTTACTTATTTTTCTTATGATAGACAGTAACTTGTAAGTTAATTTTATTTCCTGTTCATGTTCTGAGTATTTTGGTGTTTGGCTTTCAGATAATTTTAAATATGTTTATTTTTTGAAGTCTGGAATCGCTTCACAGTTTTAACAGATGACTCTTCATAAAGTTTACAGAATTTTATATTTGGTGTCATATTTAAACTACTGTTTAGGAAGAAAAAAGAGTAGTTATTCCCCACAAGCCATCACTTACAGCATATGCAAACTGTTTACTTATTTTTAGCTTGCAAAGACTTCTCTGGTACTTGACTTTTGCTGTGTTCCCCAGTCTCATATTTAAACCTCTCTACTCCTTACATAGTAATTTCTGAATCAAAAAAAAAAAAAAGTCTAAAACTGATTAAGAGAAATTGAAAGAGAAAGGAGCTTGCACAGAAGATCACTTCAATGAAACCTCCTTATGTATAGGAAGTTACCAGGTTCCAGTTTAAGGGCAGAAGCAGATGAAAATCTTATGCCTAGGTTACATTGTGTGATTGATGGGAGGATTGTTCTTTGAAGGTTGATAAATAAGCTAGATTCCTATCTTTGTGGAATTGGAGCTAGCTCTGTCTGACATAGAGGTAGCTTCTGGTATCTTCTCACAGAAGCAACTTCTGCAGCCTCCCACCCTGGCAATCAAAACCTTGCCATGTAAACCCAGTACACCAAGTAGGATGTCGGCCTAGCAGTAAAGCTATTTTAATGTTGAATCTGAAAATGTACTTAGCCAAGTTGTAATAACTGCCAAATGTGGCTGTGGATTAGAGCACAGAGTAATGAAAGACTGATCAAGACATGCCTGACGCTGGCAAACAGTTTGATAGTGCAATGATATCTGTAAGGCTCTTCAACAAGAAGGTAGCCTAGAAATATTTGCTAGGACCTGGTTTGACTGATAACTACGTAAAGGACATTTAAATAAATTCTTCAGGATTACTACATGTGTATCAAGTTTGACAGTTTTGGGAGAGCTAGGCTTTCAGTACACTTGGTCTGGAAATATGTAACAAATGCAGTACTTTTACAGGTTACTGTTCATATAACAAGTGGGAACTGATGTCCACAGTATTGAGTTTATGCAGGACTAGTAGGTGTTTGTGCTGCCTGTGTTGTGAACTATTGTGTTGGGCTGCAAAACCTCTAGAAATCCAGACAGCTGTCAAAAATCCTCAATTGTGTGGGCACAATTTCTGAGTTTCTTAGCCTGGCAGACCACTTCACTGCTTGGAAAATTCAGCTGAAATGGGAACTTGTGCCTTCTGATAAACCCTTCAATAAGGATATAATAGGCAGCTGGAATGTTTGGTAGTTTGCCCTGCTTTGGTAGTTTGCTACATGGTGGAATGAAAAATTCCTTATTGTTTCTTTACCTTAAAAAACAAGCAAACAAACAAACAAACCCCATTCAACTCAAACCAAGGTGAAATAGAATGCAAATTTAAAATGTTTACCATGACTTTGAGAGTGGACAGCACAACTGCAAGTGTTTCTAAATAATGTGGCAAAAAAAAAAAAAAAAGGAGAATGATACCTGACTCTGCGAGTCATATGAGTTGCACCTGACTCTGCTTGGAGCTTTTTGCCCCTGTTTCAAGTTAGCACACTGAGTCAGCTGGAGAAGTACCTGTCCTGGATTCTTTCTTTCATCATACCTCCTGCTGCACCTGGTAGAAGGCATAACCATTGTTGGTGCAGAGTGTTTGTGTATGACTAATTTCACCCTTAAAGTCATGGGTGGAAAAGAGAGAGTGGTCTAGACTTTTATTCTTTCTCCAATTTTTTCTTTCTTTCTTGGAGATGCAAATATGGGTCAAGGTATCTTTCCTGTTGTATCTGATAAGCTGAATAGGAAATCTTTGTCTGAAATTGTAACATTTTCCTGTCCTGATTTTCTGACTTGCTAAGTATGTTATGCTGCAAAGTCCTTATAGAATACTGAATGGAATAAAATATGTATTGTTACAGGCATTGAATTAAGTCTAGGCACAACAGGGTCTATGATTTTTGGGGTAACTGACATCTAATCTTTTTTTCCTGAGCTTATAACAAGTAGGCAGTAACCCATATCTGCTTATCAGGTATGAAAGAGGCTGTGGAATGAATATTTAAGCAGAACAGAACCCCCCCATTGCTTTCATCCATTAGTGTTCTTTTCTTCTTTCAGAATCAACTGGGTTTGTATTCAATTGTTTTTAACACAACTGTAATAAAAGCATCATCTTGGAAAACAGTAACTCATCCAAGAATTAACAGTATTTTGAAATACGTAATAAGATGCACAAATCAGAAAAATATTTGCATATTTGTAAACATTTTGTGATAAATATTCCCTATTTGATGTGATTTATGATGAATGAGTTATGGCACAACCTGTTAAAAAACTACTCTTTATGCTTACTGATGCCAGTGTTAAGTGAAAGACTTCTGCTTTTACTTTAGTAATTCAGTAACACCAGTGATGATGTGCTTGAAGTTAAGATCTCCCAGATGTTTTGTTCTTGAATACACTTCAGATGGCTCAGAGAATGGTATTTACAGGCAAAGCAAGATAATGGACAGCCAGTGTTTTATCCCCTTCTGCTATCAGTTTGGATCGATTTGGCTCCAAACTGCCAATTGTGTTTCATCTTTGGAGTGCCTAAAAGATACATTTAAATACCTCTTTTTGAAAATTATGCTTCTTCTAACAAGTGAGTTGTTTGGAAACTGCTAGGTGATTTGTAAAGTGTACTTTCTGGTCACAGTACTTTGTAAGTACTTGTAAGCTATGGTGCAGATGCTCTTAAGGTCTGTAAGTGAGGTAGTTGCAAAGGTTGCACAGTGCTGTTAATGGAAGGTGACCTGTAAAAACGTGCTCTAAGGTACATGCACCAGGCTGTGACCATGCACAGGGGTAGCTGTCAACACTCAATTTAATTTACTTTTTAAGATGCTGTATGTTGGTTATGTATCTAAGATTTGGAAAAATAAGAACTCAGCTTATATTCTGTGGTCTATGGACAGTCATACCTTGTTAATTATTTATCGATATATCAAGGCTTTTATTAATTTGGGTATATTATTTCTACAGCAGTCTTGTTTCTTTATATAACAAGAAATCGTTTAAAAACTTCTGCTCATGCTAATAAACAACAAAAAGCTTTATACTGACTCAAGGCATAAACAGAATAGAGGTCTCAACTGAGCATGTGACTGTTCAGGCATAACAAAATCAAAGCAGCTGGTTGAATAGCTTGGGGTTTTTTTTAGTGCCAACCTTGCCAAGACATCTGTGTTCTATAAGACATTAAGGGGAGAAGCTGATTTCAAACAGTGGTATGTTTTTGACAGCCTGGCTTTTGAATACAGGGCTTGTACAAGTTTCCATTGTCAAAAAGGCAGCATGCCATGTGACTGTCCCTCCACTCCAATCTTTCTGAACTACAGTGTTTTAATAAGAGTCTGTTTTCATTTGGAGTGTCAATTTTATATCAACTGTTCTCTTACCATGCAGGAAGGCACTTTGTATTCATTGCAGCAATAGAACAAGCATTGAGATTTGCCTTGTGAGAACTGGGGGTGGGGGAACCTTACTTTTGGGGTTTTAGATTAGCTATTGTACCACTCAACTGTGAAACAAATTAGTGCAGAAGGTATTTTGGTTTTAGCTTTGACCTTCAGAAATGTATATTAGTAGCGTATCTATGATAGCTTCATAAAAGCGTCTTTGGAATATCCTTTTTTTAGTAGAAAATTTCCTCCAGCTACTTTCATTTTTTTTCTATGTGCTTTTCCATCTTAGCATATAATAGATTTTTTTTTTCCCAAGATCCTCAAGATATCCAATACATACCTTCTAATCCCATAGTAAACTGAACTCTGGCAGCTTGTGGTACCTTACTTCACTTTTACTGGCATGTGTAGGGATCAGAAGATGCTGCTGTACCATAGAAAGCCTTGCTTTCCTGTAAGATTGAGGTTTCTCTGAGTTATGGAGCTCAGTTAAAGTTGCTGATGCTTTGTCATAGGAATAGCACTTTCTAAATTAAGTATTCTAGCCAAAATAGAGTTATGTACTACCACAAATTGCCCAGCAAATTTTCTTAACCTCGCAGAACACTTGAAGAAGCAAAGTTCTACTAATTGGTATGGAATAGTCATGTTGCAGTGAAGTTTTTGAATTAAAGTTCCTATATGTAAGAGCCTGTACACAGTAGTTGCAGCTGGTGAACATGTCTTGTACCTGAGTGACCGTGTAGTCTCACCTTGTCACGTGAAGGTAATTCAAGGTAGTTTAGTGTAATAAACAGTCTGAAAGGATCCCTGGAATTGAAATGTGTTACTTATTAAAAAAGCCTAGTTGTAAATGTTAGCAGTATGGAACTCAAGCTGCGCCAGGGGAGGTTTAGGCTGGAGGTGAGGAGAAAGTTCTTCACAGAGAGAGTGGTTGGCCATTGGAATGGGCTGCCCAGGGAGGTGGTGGAGTCACCATCCCTGGAGGTGTTCAAGAGGGGATTGGACGTGGCACTTGGTGCCATGGTTTAGATAGTCATGAGGTTTAGGGTGACAGGTTGGACTCGATGATCTTTAAGGTCTCTTCCAGCCTTCTTGATTCTATGATTCTATGGGCCAAAACACTTTTCAGAGTTTCACAGACAAAGTTTGTGTAACGCCTGTTCTTGCACCAGTTGAACTTGCTGGAGTGGTTCCTGAACTGAGTGGTGCAGTCCTGCCCTGTGTTCCTACCCTGGGCTGCAAATTCTGTTGTGCCACATGCAACTCTTCAGTTAGTCTGTGGGTATGTGGTTTGTTCTTTGGCTGTTTTGCAGTTATTTTGAAAGTGTGTTAAAATGTATTACTTGTATGTTAGCTGTTTAGGTAGGTAGTAGAATTATTTTTTTTTAAAGGATATGAGCTTTTACTGAGCTCTCAGCCTCAAGAACAGACAATGAGTCTTGTAAGCTCTCCAAAAGGCACTGATCAATTGATAAACAGAAAGAGAGAATGGTAATTGAGACTTGAGGAACAAAGCTGTGAAATTCTCAAAGTGAAAGTGGGAGGAGGAAGAGACTAGATTGAAGATAGACCAGTTATGTTGTGTGAGCTTGGACAAATACAATAAAGATTCATGAAAGACAGGAGCCCAGAGAACCTTAACAGCAAGTAGAGAAAAGGACCCAAAGTGTTACAAGTGGGCTGTAGCTCTTTCTGGTCAGTAACTTAAAACAATTTTTACCAAAAGTGGTATATTTTTAATGGCATGCAGGAAGGAAGACATCAAGAAACCGTGGCACATTCAAAGGTGCATGAATTGCAGCATATTGGAGTTTGTGGATTTTGTCAAGGAGTGAACTTGATGAGAATAAGATTATCATCTGGACTGTGATTTATTTTATTATTTACTTTCCATAATTGAGTTCTTAACAAAAATTGATCTCTGGGATGTAGAAGAAGAAGGAGTGTTGTCTTGATGATTATTCTTATGGGAAATTGATGCTTTGTGATTCCACTACAATACCTGTGGTGACTCATATATACACCTTCAGCTATTCGGTTTTTCTTTGTGGGGAAGAGCAGCCCTAGAGCTTTCCACTTAACCTATTGTTTCTTACTGTCTTCCATTTGCATCCATCCTTGACACTGGCTTTCTGTGCTCATTTACTTGTAAACTTAGAGAGGGCTTCTTTGACTCTTGTGATACCTGTTACGCCTGCTAGGGACCCTAAGAGTATGCTCAAATGTTAGATATTTTTCTTTAATGATGTCAGGAGAAACTTGAAAATAGAGCTGCCTGTCATGCTGTTGAGCACTGTCTTGTGCTCCTCCTTTGTGCAAGAAAGCACATTCATTTGCTTTCATGTGTTGCCTCTGTCAGATCAGAAGTTTTGTGGAACGTAGAGAACACTTGCAGACTTCTTGCCCCAGAGGGTTTTGTCTTCAGCCTTTGGAAACTGATGATTTGACTTAAATGTTTTTGTTGTTGTTGTTAGACTACATTATGGGAAGATGTCATTATTATTACCCACTTTTGGTTTTTCAGATGGGGAGCAATGAGAGAGACTTTAGTACCTTGGGGCAGCTGGTTAAGGGATCAGGGGCACAAATTATGTTCTCCTCCATCCAGTTGCAGGGATTGATGAAGGAGTTAATAGGAACCATCAGCAGATCAATTTCTGGCTCTGAGCCTATTGATACCAGCAGGGCTTTGGGTTTTTGATCAGGGGTTGGTATACACAGCACCAGTCCTGCTGGCAACAGATGGAATACACCTGTCTTAGAGAGGGAAAAGGATCCTGGAGCAAGAATTAGCAGGGTTCATAGAAAGATCTTGAAACTAGATTGGAAGGGGTTAAAACTTGATCTCCTAGAAACATGCCCAAGGAAAGGACACCAGTGCTTGTAGGATGGCGTGCTATTGAGGACCCTCATTCTGCTGTCTCACTGGAGGTAGGGGCTGGAGATACATGGGGCAGCAAAGATGCAAGGGTTATTGATGGGTTAGAAGCTATGGAAATGCCTGAGAAGGATCAGGTAGGAATTAAGGCTTTCACCCAGAAAAAGGTATTGGGAACAGTAGCCCAGCTAAGGTGCATCCACACTAACGCTTATAGCATGGACAGCGAACAGGAGAAACTGGAAGCCATGGTGCATCAGGAAAACTATGATACAGTAGCTATCACAGAAGAGATGAAGGTTGCCAGTTGTCTGCTAGAGGTAGCAGCAGGTCCAAACCAACTACCAGTGGCAGGGTGAGGTCTCGGGCTGGTCGAGAGACTCATTTGCATATGTGTGTCTGTAGCTAAAAATAGTACAAGGTGGACTCTAGGGATTTATTCAGCACAGCAATGAAGCCCTTTATAGAGGTTTATTTACCAAAATGTATGTCTAAAGGCAGCAAGTCTTTATTGAGATATAACAAGTATCACTTATGACTTTAGGGTGTTTGGGGGGTTTTTTGGTTTGTTTTGTTTTTTTGTGGAGCCCTCTGAAGATCGCACTTCATATCAAGAGGCCTTCTTGTTTCCAATAGTAGATTAACAATAGCTGCACTTTTCTGTACAACCTATTACCTACAGTTCTCACTTTCAAGAAGCAATGAATGGATAAAATTTTGTATAGAAATGAGCATGACAAAATTTTAATAACTGTAGGATGAGTAAGCAGATGGTAGTCTATTGCCTTCTGAAATCAGACTCACCTTTCAACAAGTAGTCTTTGATAGTGGTCTCAATTTTCAGCAGTGTTTGCTGTGTTCTAATTTGGAACGTGAGTTGTTTTGAAGTAAATTTCCTAATTATCCCTCTTATTATGCCATGTCTACTATAAAATTATTCCATGACATGAGGCAAAAATGGCTTCCTTTTAGATAAAAATAAATTGGAGGAGGCACTCCTGACTGCTACTGAGCTTTCGGTTGATAGAGCAGTTTAGATCTCGTCTGGAGTAAACTTGTCTGAAATGCACTTTATGTAGGCAAAGTATATTTTGTTTTACAGATCCTATCCTAATACTGTGCTCTACTTGTGCCTGTAGATGTTGTCTTTATTGAGCAGCACAAACATGTCTGGTGTGGGTTGTTTGTTTGCTTTTTCTTCCTTTAAACAACAGCAAAGCTTCACCTAGGAGTAGTTTCCTTCCCATGCTCTCTAAGGAAGCTATATTTTTATGCACAATCCTTATGAGGAAGCTGCAAGTAATATATGCTACTTATAAGGATTCTGGATTGCAGATTTGCTTTGTCTTTTTCTTAGAGTGATGTATATTTGAAAGTGGGTTTTTTTTTCACTGTGCTGCTTATTTTGCTTCACTGTTTCTTAACACCAATATTTTCTCACTGCTTATGACTTTGTCAGTTGAGTGCCTGTAAAATAATCCCTTGTTTATGGTCCTCAGGCTCTATCTTTCATCTTTTTATAACGATTGTGAAATGTACCGTACAACCACATCCACCATGGGAGATAGTCAGCTACAGCTGCCATCACCTACCATACTGTGTGTCTTTAACCATGAGTTTTATTTGTGTGTTTTGCACAAACTGTATATAACATTGGCATAATCATTCTATTTCCAAATTTTGGAACTCCAATTTTGTGATTAACAAGTGTCTCCTTTTATGATTGTTCACACTATAACTAGAGTTTGAGTATGTTCCAAATGCGAATGCTTAGAAAAGTAGTTCTTTATTGAATCTTCTATTTATATTCCTCATGTGAATGAGCTGAAGGTTTTCTTACTTTCTTCCTTATATTCAGGCAGAATACAAATCAGCAATAGGATTTTTCACATCATTGCACACAGTTTCCTTTTCTGCTGCTCTGTTCTATTTGTGTCCTGCCTTCAGCCCTGCTCAAACACAGCCCTTAGCATTCTGTGCAGTACTGGCTTTCAGAGACCCAAACAATGCGACGTTCATGAAAGCTTTGAAAGACTGCAGTTGCCAGGTGTAGGATTTACTCTGTTCTAGCAGCCCACTGGTAACTTGTAATAAGCCAAGCAAAAATACAATCTTATAATGTTCTCTTGTGAATTCACAAGGAAAGATTTATGATCATGGGAATGTGAGTACCTTCACTTGGTTGGTCCATAACTGTCTCTAACCAAAGTGAGAAATGGATGCTTGTGGAAGGAGTGTAGAAACAGTGTACAGTGGTATTTGTCTTGGTACACTGTGCCTCTGGTTTATGAACAGGGACACTTTGAGCTGGAGTCCTATAAACCTGTTGTGATTGAACCAAGGCTTTCTGACTTAAAGGCAGTATCACTACCATGCCTTTTACCATTTCTGTTTTCCATACCCTCAATTTAATTAAAACCTGTGAAAAGTCACAGCAGTCAGGTGAAGTCCCTAGTGACTACAAGAAGGGAAACATTACATCCCATTTTTAAGAATGATAGAAAGATTGGCCCTGGGAACTACTGACCTGTCCACCTCACCTCTGTGCCTGGGAGATCATGGAATAGATTCTCCCAGAAGATATGATGAGGCACATGGAGGACAGAGAGTTGACTTGAGACAGCCAGCATGGCTCTCCTAAGGGCAAGTCCTGTCTGACCAGTCTAGTGGCTTTCTGCAATGGAGTGACTACATCAGTGGATAAGGGAAAGACAATGGATGTCATCTATCTAGACTCCTCAAGGCTTTTGACAGAGTTCTCTACAGCATCCTTTCTCTCTGCATTGGCGAGATTCAGAATCAGTGGGTGGACTGTTTGGTGGGTAAGGAATTGGCTGGATTATTGCATCCAGAGGGTAGTGGGCAGATGTCCAGATGGAGATGAGTGACAAGTGGTGTCCCTCAGGTGTCTGTACTGGAACCAGTACTGTTTAATACTTCCATGAGTGGGATGGAGTGTACCCTCAGCAAATTTGCAGACCACCAAGTTGCACCAAGTTGAGTGGTGCAGTCTATATCCCAGAAGGATGTGATGTCATCTAAAAGGACCTGGACGAGCTGGGCCCAGGTGAACCTCATGAGATTTAACAAGGCCAAGTGCAAGGTCCTGCACCTGTTTGGGACAACCCCCATTATCAGGACAGGCTGGGGGAGGATGTGATAGAGAGCAGCCCTGTGGAAAGAGACTTTGTCCTGGTGGATGAAAAGCTGGACATGAGCCAGCGATGTTCACTTGCAGCCCAGAAGGCAAATTGCATCTTGTGCTGTGTCAAAAGAAGTGTGGCCAACGGATCAAGAGAGGTGACTCTGCCACTCTTCTCTGGTGAGACCTCACCTGGAGCACTGTGTCCAACTCTCGGGCCCTCAGTACATGTTCCTCCAGGACACAGACTTGATAGAGAGGGTCCAGAGGAGGACCACAAAAATGGTCAGAGTGCTGGAGCACCTTTCCTATAAAGACAGGCTGAGAGAGTTGAGGTTCTTCAGCCTGGGAAAGAGAAGGCTCTAGAGAGACCTTATAGTGGCCTTCTAGTACTTGAAGGGGACCTAGAGATAGCTGAGGAGGGACTGTTTACAAAAGCGTGTAGCACTAGGACAAGGAGCAATGGTTTTAAACCATACAAGGGTAGGTTTTGGCTGGACATTAGGAAGAACTTCTTTACTATGTATGAGGGTGCTGGAACGCTGGGAACAGGTTGCCCAGGGAGGTGGTGAAGGCCCCATCCCTGGTGACATTCAAGGTCAGCCTTGATGGATCTTTGAGCAGCCTGATCTAGTTGGGGATGTCCCTGCTTACTGCAGGGGGATTGAACTAGATGACCTGTAGAGGTGTATTCCAATCCAGTGCGTACCATGATTCTGTGATGTAAACTTGAATTTTACTGTGATTTGCCTGGTAGATGTTTACCTGTAAATGTTAATACTGGAGGTCTTCACTGTCTGATGCACCAGGATTCTATCCAAAACCATATATGCATAAAGGAAATCTATATTAAAAATGTTACTTTTAAAAGGCTAGGAGCTAGATTAATAACAATTCATTTTTCTCTAAAGGGTTATGGATTTTATGAAACCAAAACATCTTTCTGAAAAGACTTTGTACTTCTAGTGTTCAATTAGATGCTTTAGTTCAGTAAGTTTCCATTCTCTGCTTAAAGGCTGGATGTTCAGCAATAATATAAAGAAGTTAATTGACTTTTATTCTTAGTGGGTATAGGGCAAAAGAGACAATATCAAACAACTGTCCTTATTAAGACTGATAGATCACAGCTTTTCTTTTACTATGGCTGTAAAAACATTCTTCAATCTATACATGGAACAATCAGCCTTCCTTCTCTCTTGAGTTTAAGATGGGACTATAAAATACACAATGGAAATTTGAATAAATTTTTATTTTAAGTTTAATCATTTGATTTTGCCAGAGTACATTAATATAACTTGTGAAATGTGGGCTAATGTCTAAGGCCTATGCAAAATTAAAAACCAAAAGGTATGAAAGGTTTCATTGGTCATGAACATAATTGTTCAGTTAGTACCTTACTACATAATTAATGCTAAATCTTTTAGAAAGCCTTCTCTGTGCAGACATCTGAAGGGTTGCACTTAGTGTCCCAGGTAATAAGGAGAAGTAGGTGGGGCTTCTGAAGGGGCTGCTCTGAAGAAAGGAGATTCAGGGTGAAGCATTTCTGAAAAAGCTTTTATAGATTTCAACAAAGCATAAGGAATTCATTAGTTTACTGTAGTTTAAGTAGTTGACTGAGTTTCTAAAGGATGTAACCATCTTGAAATCAAGAGAAAGAACATGAGATTAAAAAAGGAAGTCTGTAGCCCGAGTCATCCCTGCTGGTGAAGGAGAAAACTGAGCTCAACTCCTACATGTGTAAATATCGCTGCTTTTTCAGAGTTGGTTTCCAAGGACCCAAGTTTTGCAGTCTCAAAGTGTATCTTCACAGTGCAAAAGTAGGTGGAATGCAAGGGATGCAGCTGGGATGGAACAGATCTTAATGTAGTGGAAATATGAAATATCATCTGTCTGCTCAGGTTATGGTCACATGAGAGTTTTAATCTGTTATGAATTTGTGTATCTGTTGAAAGGGGTAGGAGCCATCATGTGTGTAGTTGTCCTGTGTGCCATAGCACAACAAAACACAACAAAAAAGGCAGTTTTCATCTGATGCAATTTCTTCACTCTGTTTTTCTGACTACTAGTGTACTGGTACAAAGGAGGTGTTGGGAATGAGTGGCTGGCAGAGGGAAGCAGGAAAACCATCTTTTTCAGGCCATGTGCAGTAACTGAGCACTGACAGCGAGTCTTTCTTGAAGTTATTGTTAGTGTAACTTATTTGTGTCTAGGATCTTTACTGTAAGTTATGCCTGAAGCTTAATATTGGTAAGAAAATTTACAGCATACTCTCTAAGGGCATCTGTTCCCTAATACAGACTTAGAAAGAAACAGCATATCATTGTTTTTACCAAATGCAATACTAGTTTAAAAAGAAGCTCTGAAGTAAGTAGCAGTTTGCACGCAAAGTTCTCACAGTGTTTCCTAAATACTGGAAATTGCTGCCAAATTCTTTAAAGCTTCATTCTGGTTTTAAAACAATACTTTTAAAATCTGTACTGTATTTAAAGTGTCCTTCTTATGAAAGTGGTAGCTTCTGTGTTGTCCCAGTAGCTCTATCAGTTCTGGGCAAATTAAGATTACCTTTCCAGTATAGGATTTCACTGTTGCTATTATATCCTTTTCTTTTACCTCTAATTGCTATAGCTGTGCATTTGTTATGTAAGTCAGATTCTTTTCTAGACTTAACCAGTTTGCCAATGGTCAAAATGTGTGCCAACACCTTCAAACGAAACCCTAAAGAATCTAATTAGATTACAGATCTTTGCTTTAGGTTAGGTATCTCCTCTCATTTCACTGCATTTTACTTGTATATTGAGAAAGTGGATCTCATGCTAGTCTTCAATTGTATCTAGAATTACTCTGTTACTTAAAGCATATATATCATTATATAATATATTACATATTTATGGGTTGGGTTGTATCGCTTTTAGAGGACTGTTTGGTTTCTGTACCACAGTGAAGATGAGCTGCACATCTTAGCATAAATGTACACTCAAATTGTTTTTGCATGTTGATCAAAAGAAGTGAAAGACAATGTAGGAGAAACTTGAGTTTTATTATAAGGTTTTATTAAAATGTTAGAATTGACTATTCTGATTTTTTGTTTGCTTCCTTTTCTGTAGTTTTCCAAACTAAATCAAATATGTTCAGAGAATATATTTGTATCAAAGAATATGACATGGAAATTCCAAATTAATGCTTTACATCTAAACTATGCTCCTGTGATTTTTTTTTTTAATATATTTTTTTTCTTCTTTTTCTAAAGGGAGACTCAAAACTCCTCTTTTGCACTATGTAATTCCATCACTGGCTAAAGTCTAATTGTAATGATCAGGAGCATGACTCCTGTTATGTACTGTGAAACTTCTCATTCATTTCCATTTTTAACTTCTTCCTTAAAAACAACAAAAAGAGGAGTGCATACTTATTTTTCTGGAATGTTTCTAAATTTGTTGTTATTCTCCCTCCTGCTGTTAATCCTGTAGTGTCAGCCTACTATACCCTGGAGGAAGGATTATATGCTAGGCTTTCCTACTTGGTCATGTCAGTGTAGCTCTAAATTCCATAGGTGGTGGTGGTTACAGGTTTAACATGATGTAAGATGAAGTCTTACTGGGTCTGTGATCATAGTGCTCTCTAATAACAAAATTAAACTGAGCTATAAGCAGTGTCTTAGAATGCTACAGTGGTCTCCAAGGTCTGTGTTGTAATGGAAGTCTTATTTATATATATATATATTAATCTAATGGAATTCTTGAAATCTGCATCTTGGAGCAGATAGATATGATTAAATTCAAAGTTTTAAACTTTTTTGTAACCTTATAAAATTTCTTACTACTTTTTCTCTCTGAACAGAGTAATTATGAAGTGGAATACTGCAGTCATGCATTTAAGTATTCCTTCAGGGATTAGGAGGATGAGCAGCATGGGTTGTTTCTGTTCTCAAAGAGACCATGTCTCCTCAGCCTCTTTCTCTTCCCTGCCTCCCTGATGATAGCATTTTTTTTTAAAAAGGAAAAGTTAAAGTTAGACGTAGTAGTAACGTTTTGAAACAGCTTGATTTGCTTTGGATATGTTTCTCATTTGCTCCATATCTCTGCTGCTAGCTGATGCATGCTACTGACAGATAACAATAGTTGAAATATACAGAGCTAGGAGGTGTAAATGTTCTCTGCAATTGCAACACCACCATGAGGCTGGCAGTGGCTGAGCGCAGGAATACTTCATTTATCCCTCGGTGTCACTCTTGAGCTTCTGTAACATTCACAGAATCTGTGTACAGTATTTGAAAAATTTTGCTGCCTGATAATGCAGAAATAATTGTAACTCAGGAGTCCTAATCTTCCCTCTCTGACTGAATAATACCTGTGAGTTACTGGGATAACAGCTTAAATCCAGAGCATGCTGCAAAATATTTTGTGGTTTCAAAAGAAGAAAGAAATATTTTGTGGCCTTTAACTCCATTGTAGCAACTCCAAGAGCTCTCCTGTTAGTGAAATTTGCAGTCAGTTATGGTGGATGCGGGGGTGGAGAGGTGGCAATTCTCCAGAGACTTTTGTGGGATTTTTCCAATTCAAGTTGCTAAGAATCATGTTTCTTTCTAATAATTCTTCAGTGTGAGGGTGGTGAGCCATTGGAACAGGTTGCTTAGAGACAGGTTCCCCTTTGTTTTGGATGCCCTCTCCCTGGAAGTGTTCAAGGTCAGATTGGATGGTGCTTTGAGCAATCTGGTCTAGTGGAAGGTGTCCCTGCCAATGGCAGAGGATTTGGAAGTGGATGATCTTTAAGGTTCCTTCCAAAACATTCTATGATTTTATAATAAATATATGCCTGCTAGCATGCATATTTGTGTTTATGCTGTTTGCATGCCATCTTCTCTTCAGTTTGCTTCTTTTTCAAAGACCTTGCCTCAACTATTTTGTCTTTTGATGTATTTATTTTCTGATTGTTCTACAAAATAAATCTTATTCTATTTTAGGCTGTTTTGAAATTTGCTTAGTTATATCATTTGCATATAAGGTTAGATTTTGTTAAATGAAAATGGCATTATTTTAATGTATTGAAGTTTTCAAATTACAAGTATCTTAAAGTAATTAAAAGTTCTGTTTTGATACTGTTTCCATGGAACTATATAGTTGTATGCTGGGGAAAAAAAGATTTTGTAGGGTAGTATATAGTAGCCAATACTTGTGCTCAGTGTAATGTGCTCCCACTGGGCTTTGAAAAAAAGTGTAAGGAGGGGTTTGTTAGAACACAGCCATAGAACAGGCTTCTGTTTCTTAGATTAAGATCTTTCCCTTTGCTTTTAAAGCAGTACTTAGTAGATTGCTAATGTGGGCAAGAAAGGCCAACTTGGGGAAAAAATAAGATGCCATGACTATACACCATAAAAGTGGAGTGCAACAGTACTGCTTATTTTTGAACACAGAGGCGCTTATGGTGTAGGAGGGCTTACTGGTGTTCTCTGCAACCACTTGCCAGTGCTACACAGCTTTTTAGTAAAAGTTGTGTGTGCAACTTGGAAATCTACAGTGCTATATTCAGAGTTGTGGGTCTGGCTATGAGTTTGCTGATTTCTGAGCTTTGACCACTTCTTACTCCATTAATCATGCTAGCATGCTTATCTGCTGCTGGATAGAGTAAGAAATACGTAAAATCGCGCCGCAGTGACACGAAAACTTGTCACTGGTTTTGCTGTCTGGTTTGTAATTAGTAGTAGTAATGCTGACCAGTATAATGAAGTCAGTGTAGATGTGGTGAATGATAGCTGTTCAGCCAGTCATCTCCAGCTCAAGGCATGTTGTTGCCAGTGTACCGCCAGGAATATTGACATTATGTAGTTGTGGATGCCCCATCATTGACAGCATTCAAGGTCAGGTTGGAGGGGGCTTTAAGCAACCTGATCTAGTCCAATGCCCTGCCTATGGCAAGGGCATTGGATTAGATGATCTTTAAAGTCCCTTCCAACTCAAACCATTATGTGTTTCTGTGGTATTTTCACCAAGATTAGTTTCCTGCTCAGCAGAAGCTGGTTTAGAGCCTGTGGGGAAAATGTTGTCACTGGATGTTTTCAAATGGTGTCACTAGTTGTGGGTTTTTCTGTGTCTTATACTCAGAAAATGAATCTGATCTGTGTCATCATTGTATCTGAAAACAAATCTCGTAGCTTTATTTTTTGGTCATTTCTAACTGTACCTTGTGTGAAAGCTGGACTAAACACAGATATATTAATGTCACTCAACTTAGAATTTAAAGCGAGGAACTGCTGAAAATACTGTTAAATATTCCCAACTCTGTCAGAGTGCACATAAGATGAAATGTCTGTTCCATGCTCATTAGGAAAAATGCGATGCTAAACTTCATGTTATGTAGAAGTAATCATGGATGGGTAGCAATTGGTATCTGCATTCATTCTTTTGCAGACAAAGTGTTCTGGCTAGGAGTGTGGTTGAAAAGAGGAATCCAAAACGCAATTTCCAAAATGTTGCATTACCTGAAAAAAAAAAAAAAAAAAACAGTTTTCTGGTAAAATGTTTTTTTAGAATATCAGGTAGTGATAGGACTAGGGGGAATGGAATAAAGCTGGAAGTGGGGAGATTCAGGCTGAACGTGAGGAAGAAGTTCTTCACCATGAGAGTGGTGAGAGCCTGGAATGGGTTGTCCAGGGAGGTGGTTGGGGCCCCATCCCTGGAGGTGTTTAAGGCCAGGCTGGATGAGGCTCTGGCCAGCCTGATGTAGTGTGAGGTGTCCCTGCCCATGGCAGGGGGGTTGGAACTATGTGATCCTTGTGGTCCCTTCCAACCCTGACTGATTCTATGATTCCTAAGTTTGATTACCGATGCTCTTTTTATTAGTTTTTGGTGAGACAAGTTTTAAGGAAAATCACAGGGTTTTGTAAAAAATCTTTTAATTGGTCTTATTTTGGGAGTAACTGGTAAATGACGGTGTACTACATGGTGTCAGCAGCAATGACATTGGGGTTTTTCGTTTACTTTCTCTCATTTTAACTCTTGGGATTTTTAAGTATTTCAGGACTGTTCAAACCGAATCCATGTTTTACACAAAGTGATTGTATCTCTAGACAATTCTTAACCACTGGCCTGTTTTTGCCATGAAGATACGTGCTAAGACCAAAAATTGGAAGTAGACTTCACATTGGTGACTGGTGGGGCCAGTACAGAGTGGAGAGTGAAGGGCAGGATCCAAGTTTGAATCACTTGTCCATGTACAGAAATAAGTAAATTTGGTGGTCTGCTCATTTCTCAGTGGGTGAGCTACAGGAGACCACCACCTGATTCTTGTCTTTTGTTTTGGTTATGTTTTGCTGGGGATATTATGAGGTTTTGTCATGTTGTAATTTCAGTGGTAACCTCTCTAGTTTGGGTTTTATTGTGGAAATAAAGGGAGGTGGCATTGCAGAAGTGACAAAAGAAACATTTTCCAGGAATGGGTGGTGATGAGGAAGAGTTCAGTGTGTAGAAAGGTAGTAAGGAGCACATCTGAATACCTAGATATTGTCACAGAGGCTCTTTGGTTCTCTAAGACTTTCTAGTTCTGAGTAATATAAAAGTATAAAAGTATATCACTTCTACTGGAAGATCAGATTTTGTGTTTTCTAAGATGGAGAGTAAAAATATTTAGTATTATAAATGCTGGAAAACAAAAAATGGGTACTGCAAAAGCATGCTTTCACCTAACTGGGGAAAGCAAGACAGTTCCTGCCTAGTTTAACATGCATAAGAGGTAAGATTACTTTGGAATAATAATTGAGCACTGAGTGCAGCTTACTTTCTCTGCAGCAGAATGCAGCAAAAAAATTTCTTAGCAAAAAAAACCCCAAACACTCAACAGCAATGTAGTACATTTGGAATCAAACGACCTCCGGTCATATAAAATGAACAAACCAAAACCAAACAATAAAAAAAACCCTCCACCCTAAACCAGCCAAAAAGCCTTTAGATAACTGTTTTTGTGTATCTAGAATCTTACACAGGATTGGGTTCCATCTGTGGTAGGCGTTTTACCCTTCGCCCTAGTATACAGTTTTAAATGCACATAGATTTGTCTTATTTAGAGAGTTTTGGACTAAGAAAAACTAGTTCACATAAAGATTGTATTTGCAGATAGAAAAATGCAAAATTGACTTGTGATGTCTATCTGGCTTAGATCACTGGCTCCTTCAGGCAGTGGATGTCATCTCTGTATGTTGCTTTGCTCAATGATTGCACTCTTAAAATAATGAATGTTCTCTTTTCTCCTGCTCCTGTATTAGTGATTAAATTTAATTCTATATCAAATCCAATTTGGAAGATTTTTCTAGCCTATTTATCCTAGTCTTCTAGACTGATATCTTTAGGAACAAGAACCATCTTTCTTGCTGTTCTATTTATTTTCTTCTCCTGCGTGTTCAGTTTGTTTCAATACTAGAATTTAAACGGAAGTTTTATCTCTGAATCTTATCAAGGTTAACTGCTGTTGTGTTTAAAGGAAAAAAAAATCAAAATCTTACAGTATTCTGTGTTCAAACTCTTTATAATAGACAAGTAATTTTTTTTTTCTGGTCATTGAAGATGGAGAGAACTTCAGTAGAAATGTACACTAGCAACTGTCTGGCATAGCATGCAGGCAGAAGCAGAAGCTTTTGACAGGGTTTGCAAAGGAATCTAAGGAGAACTACCTGCTGTGCACTGTCTCAAAAAGGAACACAGAGTTCTTATTATTCTATGAAATTTAAAAACTTTAACTCTGTCAAGATGATGGCCAAGTAAAATCTACTGCTTTACTGCAGAGCAACAGAAATAATGGCATTTGCAGTTCTGAATCTTTTTTGCATCTATTGTTCTGCTGAAAATCAAAAGCTAGAGATAAAAAGTATTAGGAAGTCATTACGTAAATACTGTGGTTCCAAACTTTCTAGCTTTAGCTACCACAGATGTGATTGTATGGTGGTTTTCAGTTAAAACCCAGAAAGACTACATTTTCTTTGTTACAGACTTACATGTATTGTTCGATCTTAATATTTTGAGCTTGGTTAAAATTGGACCACTCCAAAATATAGCTATGATACATTAACTGTTTTTTCTCTCTGTGGGTTCCTACTGAAAGCATGCACTGAAACACTCAGTGTTTTGAACTTTACTAGTAGCAGTATGACCATCTCCAATGCTTAACACTTTAGATGACCTGGAGGTCCTGCTCTGTTTTTTTTTTTTTTTTTTCTGGAGCTTCTTAATGCCCAGTGCTTCAATCATCTCAGCTCTCACAGTGAAAACTCTGCTATTTGATAAAGTTTTCACTCATAATGTTACTAGTGATGACCCTCTCTGAGGTACATTCTGCTGTACGAGTAGCTGCTCTTCTGCCTTGGTCTGGCAGTTTTCACATGCCAGATTCTCAGGAGCTCTAGGCTTTAAGCTGTTTGAATAACAGAACTACTCAAGGGTAGCAGTCTACAACTCCTCAGCTGGACTACTATCCTGGCACTAATTCTGAGTACAAGTTCTCCAGTGTCCAGTGATCGGAATGCGAATAAATGGCAAACACTGCCAGCTTCATTAAAACCTGGGATTACTGATCTAACATTGCTGATGTGAAGGGAAATTGCCAATGATCTAAATGGGGCAAAAAATTACAAGAACTGGTTTAAACTTTTCTATTTATATTCTCCATCAATAGCAGTGTTAAGTTTGCAGACTATCCAAACCTCACACATAACTGGAACTGGATGACTGCACGTGGTACCAGTATGTGGCTTTTCAGTTTCTCAACTCCGCCAATCTAAATGAACGTTTACTTTGATTTCATTTACCTTTGTCATAATAGTTCTTTCTCACGTTAATCTGATTTCTTACATCAGATAGAGTGGGTAGTTGAGAAGTTACGTTGCTTGAAGAAAGTATCTAGAAATCTAATCCTAAATCTTTTGTTATTCAATGACATTTTCCTCTGGATTTTGAAACTATTGCAGCAAATGTGAAATTCAGAATGAAGGAATAACGAATATGCATATTTTATTATTGTTCTAAATTTTTCTTTTCAGTTCCTTTATGTTGCAATAAATCAGGTCTTAGTCTTTTGATTTGCTACTTTTCATTTTCTGTGTTGATAAAATTCTGTTAGGGAGTTTGGTGCGAGAGGTTAGTGTGATAATCTGTGCCTGTAGTTGGAAGACTTCTGTTGTGGACAAACCATGGAAATTAACAAGCACTTTGGCTGTAATAGAAACTATAGGGCTGGAGTAGAAACATCTACTAATTTTTGTTCTTGTTTTTTCTTTTTTTTTTTTTCTTTAGTATATTACAATTTGAATAAATGCTTTGTTCCTTGCAAAGCTCAAATTGTGTTTTTCTTTTAGCACTGTCACTACTGCTTTAATCTGCTTTAAGCACGTTTTCAGTTCAGTTCATTAATTCATCTTGAAGGAGCTGAATGACCTTGGACCTTCCTGCAGGCTGAATGTGTTGTATCTGCAGTTTTTTCTAGCCTGTGAAATTACTTCTTTTGTGAATTTCTTTTTAAATATTACAGTGTATTCTGTTGAACAATCAAGTAAATATTTAAAATTTATTTACTACTTATTATTACAGGCATTGGATCAAGACAGAACTGCGCTACAGAAGGTGAAAAAGTCTGTGAAAGCAATATATAATTCAGGTCAAGGTAAGATATTTTCAGTTATACATGAGAACCTAAGCATCTGATTTCAAGTTTCTGAAGTGCCTTGCAATTTATCCTGTTGAATTATATAGCATAAGAGATGCTTATCTGTTTTAGGAGTGTTTGGACTTGAAATTTTTCTTTGCTTCTGACTATACATCAGATTAATGTGCTCTCCATTTCCTTCACCCTCATATTCATTCTCAAAGCCCTCTAGGAGAACTCCCATGGGTAAATTTTGCTGATGTCATAACATTTCAGTTAGCTTCAACCAGAGCTAGACTGAATTTATGGAGCGCACTTGCAAGTGGAATAAGAATGAAAACTTGTTAAAAAGTTTAATGTATAAAAGAAATATCTACAGGTAGATGTTTGCTCCTTCAAACTATGGTCTCCACTTGCATGAGTGACAAGGACTATTTTGCTTCTTACCTAAAAGATTTCTTATTATTTTACTTGTTTGAAGACGCTGAATTGATAATCAATTTGAGTTCAGTAACAAATGACAGCCAAACATGGATCAATATACTAATTAGGCTTTTTTAATGTTATAAAGTGCATCTGGCTTCTCTCTGATTCTCCTAAAGTCTAAAAGCTGTGCCAAAGACATACAGGGTAGCAGAGCTGTTCACTCTCCAATAACTATCTGGTTGTAAATACTGGACTTAGAGAATCTCAGTTTATATTCCTTAGTAGTGGTAATCAGTTAAGTAAAGCTTTTTGTTATGGAGAGCCACTTCAGAGCTGTCACAGTTTCTTTGTTGTTTTGTGTGTTCTCATTAACTCGTGTTTATGGAAGGGGGGGTGGTTAATATATTATAGATTCTTGACTTTTCTGCCAATCACTAGTATTGTTGCTCCACTAGCACCATGTTTTAGTTAGCTTTTCTGTGACTTCAGCTGATGATTAATGTTTTTTCCCAATAGGCTGTAAAGCCTGTTACAGTGAGAGCAGTATTTGGCATGTATGTTTAATTTTATGCTTTTAGAAGTATTCAGATGCTCCAAGCTGCTTTTCCATTTGAAAGTATTTGCTTAGTGAATTTTAAAACTGGTGAAGACTGTAGAACCCAGGAAAAGTGTTTTGCCTGTTTTGAAATACATAAATGATACTGGAGGTTTCAGTTAATGTTTGAGTCTTGCAATACAAGGTAACGTTGTTTTCAGTGCCTGCAAGTAGGCCTTCCTGTATCATGAGCTAGTAACACTGAGTGAAAGCAATAGAACATTGGTTAATGGTTTTAACTGGCTGCTTCTGCACTTAATAGGACCAGAGATAGTTAGGTGTCTGTTTTGCTTGGGGGTTTTTGGTTTGTTGTTTTGGGATTTTTTCTTTCTTTTTTTCTTCTTTTTTTTTTTTTTCCTTTTTTTTTTTTTTCCCTTTTGAACAAATCTTATTTCCAAGATACAAGTTAGTATGGGTTCTTTTGGATAGAGGAAGCACTATACATAATACTCTAGCTCCCTCTTCAGAATGCTGTTGTATAGACTACATTATAAATTAAAAAGGTGTGCACAGGAGGCAATTCATGCAGTAACTGATCAATATAAACTAGAGTAAGTAAGACCAAGGCTGAAAGCATGTTATACACGTGAAACCTTGTAAAAATAAATATAGAAGTGACTGAATTAAAACTTTTGTCTGCTTGTACAAAGGCAATTGCTAAGCCAGATGCTTTCTTATGCTTCAGTGATGCAAATGGGTTTCATTAATGTTTACTTTGACATAAAACATACTAAAACCAGCTGTAAAATGCATTGTTTTTTATCAACTCAAGCAGGAATTAGGTGGTGATTTTCATATTTCAAAAGAAAACCTCTACTGCATTTTGAGAACTCAAAGTTGGAATTTTGTTTTATAAATTGAATTGCTACATTGTTCCTGTGGTATTGAGGCAATTATAAATAAGAGGCTTTACTTTACAACTATATGGTTTGCCTATTCTATTCTTCTGTAGGTGGGTCTAAGTGCTGTTGCTCTTTTTGTCAGCTGTTCTGAATTCTGTTAGTACTTAGATTTGGTATAAATTCCCTGAAGTAGAGTTCATAGAAAATTATTCCATGAGAACATCTTCAAGCATGTCAGTGATGAACACAGATGAAGAACCAAGTCATTTACCTTTCTAGGCTGGCTTATTTCTCACTGCTCATTTTCTACAATGATCTGGAGAACCTTGCAGAGTCACTGAGATGCCTCTTGCTCTGAAAATCTTTGAAAAAAGTTTTTATTATTTTTCATCATTTCTCAGTCCAGAAGGCATTATTGCTGCCAAGTCCAAACAAGAATAATGGTGGTCAAATATTTTTTTTAAATTTTCTATTATTTTTTCATTAGATTTCATCTTTGTGAGGGATGAAATGAGAAAGGATGCTTTCTTATTTCAAATAAAGTCTTTTGCCATCCTTTTTAACGTTGCCAGACAGCTTGTTTTTTCTGAAGTCTGAGTCCTTTTTCTTGTGTATGCTTTTCCATTCATAAATGCAGTTTAGTTCTGTCCTTGCTTACATTTTCTCTGCCTGTGGAACAAAGTCATTTTATAAATGCAACAAAAATAATTTCAAGTTGATCAGGATTCTGAATTGTGATTCTTCTTTTTTGGACATAACCAGATATGCAGAAGTAATTCTTGGTAATTTAGATGTTCTTTGGGTGTAATTTGAGTATAATCAGTGGCAGGAGTTGTGGTTGTGCATTTTTCTTCTTTAAACTATTTAACTCTTGTTGTTGTTGTTCTTCAGTGTTTGCAGAGTGATTGAACAAAACCATTTTAGACAAAGGAAAGTTAAGGCTTTAATTTTAGTAATGTGTTTTCCAGCTCCAGTGTGTTTAACCTCTCTCCACAGTGTTTGTTCTTCAGTTTCCTTACTTAGTATGCACAAGCAGATGTGAATTTCATTAGGTTCAGAAGCATATGATAAATTTTTGGTAACCTTTGAATCAGAAATAAACATAATAATAAATGTTGTGGCTTGCAGTGAAACAGTACAAGTTCTTTGTATGCCTTGGGAATTTGATTTAAGTCTTCTACCTTGTCCTGGGAAAAGTTTTATCACAGAGTGGCTTTAGGTGTAGACATCTTCTGGTATGACTGCCAGGGGCAGCAGAACACCCTGGGTGGGATTCAGCCCTGGAAGTCCTGAAGCCCAAGTGTCCACCGTACTTGGAGCTCAGAGCAAGCATGCTCTCTGCTTCTGGTGGGCATTGCTGTGTGGCAAAAGGCTGCTGTGCCTGTTCTTCCTTCCTCAGCTGCTTGGATCTGCAGCTTCACATGTGCTTGTATTATGTCCTCTTAGGGCATTACCCTTGATGTACACATTATGGCACAGAAGTAAGGGATGGCACAATATTGCTGTGCACCAGGGCTTTCTCAGAACAGAGTTAAATTCTGTCCTGTCTCAGGGTTGAAGGTCTGGATTGTGAAGAAGGTGCATACCTTTCAGCTCATTGAATCTCACTGCTGTGTACAGCCCAGCTGCTTTATACTCCGTCAGCTGCTCTATAATAAGGTCCTCAGCATGGGCTCACGTAGTGGCTACCTTGCCAGATCCCATCAGGGATGATTAGTGAGGCCCTTTTCCCTGCCCATAGTCCCATAAGGAGCTGACTTGGTCACCAAAGTGACAAAGTTCAAAGCTCATCCTCAGTTGTCTGTGATTCTGGTACCTTTTGGGCAGCTGCTGAATTCAGAAGGAGGATGTCTGTCTGGAGAAGCCTCTACATTTTCATTACAGCACTGAGCTTTGTTTACAACATTGAGAAGACATCAGCCAGTTCTAGAAGGCAAACATCATGCTTTGTCTATGCTGCTGTCAGTGTTCCTCTTGCTGCCTAGGGTTATTGAAGTCTTTCCTGCTGTTCTTGTATCTAAGGAAGTAAACATCAGCATGCATATTGCAGCTTTCTTTATGCAAAGGAAATTCTATTGGGAGAATAGGAAGTCATTTCTGTGTTTGCATGGGGCACCTACAGGGAGATACAAGCACTTCCTTGGCTTGATTCTGAGAATGTCTGTATAATATGTTGCATTTTAGCATAGGCTACATTGCAGATTTAGCTTTCCATCTGTGTGCCTTTAAGGTCAAGTTGGGAACTGCCTTACCTCTTCAACAGAAAATATTTCTTCTCCCGTTACAAGAAAAATACTGATACTTAGTAAAAAATTGAAAATGTATTATTCTTACACAGTACTTGGATTTGTGTGTGGTAATTACAAAAATACTCATTTTACATCATAATCAAAGCAGGTGATTAGCAATCTCAGATTCTTGAGAATTTCCTATATATTGTGGTGAGACAGAGATATGCTTCCTGCTTCCTCTTTTAGACCAGGAATTTAATTTGCCTTTCCAGACATAAACATTCCTCGTCAGCTCTCTTGCAGTCTCTTTAGGAAATTATTTTTTGAAAATGCTTTGCAAAACAACACAGCATTTAAACTCGAACAGATAGGTGCCGTTGTGGGGTTAGAAGTGCTTCACAGGCAAGGACAGAGGTTCCATAATGTAGCAAAACTTTTCTGACCTTGTTTTTTTATCCTTCCTTTTCCTTCAGCACAGCTGGGTACACTTGAGCTTTATTAGTTTAGGACTGCATAAGCCCAAGCTCCTTCTTTAATAAAATCTTCTGTATATATTTGTACAACAGCTTTTACAACAAAACAAAATGCATATTTCAGTATTATATAGTGGTTTCCTTGGTTTGAATGCTAAGATATTTTATTAAAACTTTTGGAAGAGGTCTATTAAAACCAGCTTGGATTATAACCCTATATTAACATGTTATTAAATAATGGGCCTTTTGAAAACCTTAGTTTTAATGTCTGTTTTTTTTTTTTAGAATGCAATTGTTTTAATGTTTGGGGTTTGCTTTTGGTAGATAGGCACTTTTTTAATACTTTTTTTGTCTTATAATAGATTTTCAACTTTTTGTTGGAGCTTTAGTGTACTGTTTTGAGTACTGTAATACCATAGAAGTATTATTGTTTGACTCTTCATCAGCTCTCAGTTAATGATGTAGTAGGTTCATGCATTGTGGGACATTGTCCCTAAGCCTTACATCTTCCTGACCCCTTATTATTCAAATGCTCTCAGGTGATATGACAACTTGAAGAATATAAAACCTATGTGTCTTTCAGCGAAAAGTTATGTGTTGGTAACTATTCCTTCTCCTCCCTCCACAACTAGAATTTATTCTAACTGGAATAGCTCTGTGGTTTTGTGTTTGTGGCTTGCATTGACAAAAAACAACAGCAGCAAACAAACAAAACAACAAAAACCAAACCACCCACAAAAATAAAATTATCATACCCAAACAACCAACCCATAGTAACACTATGGGACAGAAAAGTCATTAAAGTGAAATTTTTTATTTAATGTCAACAATATTCCTCTAAGACATATAAACATGATAAAGTGTGTCCCAAAGGGATGCAGTGGCAAATTTTCTATTTAAAGATAATAAAATGGAAGTAGCAAAACCAGGAGAAACATTTCAGAAACATTTTATGGTCTGTAATTCAAAATGTCCTTCATCCTTGAGCTGAGGATTTTGGTCTTTCATGGACTTCAATTTCATCTTGTTCCTGACCACTCTAAACATCCAATTTGCTATTAAATATATTGAAACAAGTCTTTGGCTGTATACCAATACACATTCCATTCTGTGGAGTAACTCTGCAGAACAGGTGAAAAGGCAGTCTTTGTCTGTAAGACATGCTTCTGTTAATTTTGATCTTGCAGTCAGATTCAGACTTGATCTCCTTAGTTTTACATCTGGTACTATTGACTGTTTTGTAAAAATGTCCTACATTAAAAGAGCAACAAAAACACCCAAACCAACCAAACAAAAAAACCCCCAGAGTTTGCATAACAGTAGAGAACTCTAAATTCCAGTGTTGTTTATAAAATAAACACGTCCTTACATTGTTTTATTGATTTTTGTTCCTTTATTAATAAACTACAGTGTTGTTGATTTATTGCAAATCAAAGTTGCTGAACTTGTTCTTGTTAGTATTATTGTAATTTTCAGTGAATGCATTAGCTTGTGGCTTTTTTGAAAGTACTGTTAGTTGGTTTGTCACTGTATTGCAATACATAGACTTAAAATAATAACAATGTCTGGAAGAAAAACTTTGAGCTACTCTTTCTTTGTAGATCACGTTCAAAATGAAGAAAACTATGCACAAGTACTAGATAAATTTGGAAGTAATTTTTTAAGTCGGGATAATCCAGATCTTGGCACCGCTTTTGTAAAATTTTCCACGCTTACTAAAGAATTATCAACGCTGCTGAAGAACCTGGTGAGGAGTTTAATATTTTCTTAGCTTTTTCGTTTGTCTAAAATAAAGTTGCCGCACAACAACTGAGTGATCCTAATTTTAGAGATGCTTTCATTATTTTGTCAAAATATAACACAATAACTTCTGCAGAGATGATCACTAAGGGTGTTATTACACTCATTGTTTGATTGTGAATTGGCAGTTAAGAAGAAAAACATAAATGTTGAGACATCACTTGAAATATCATTTTCAAGTGATTGACAGTGTTGTATATCTCTCCTTATAGACCTTAATTTTAAATCGTTCCCTGTCTTTGCAGTTACAAGTTTAGTATCATTAGTTATGGCTGATCTTTGGCTCAAAAAACAACCTTTCATGCTTTGGAAGAGAAATATTGATTTGAGGAGCATGCTTAAATAGTGGTAATACTCGATTCTTTCTGTGATACACAAATCATCCATTGCATAAATATTAGGCTTATGAAAATGGTTTGAAGGTTTGACTCATCTAAAGTTTGTCTTAAACCTTTTACTTCTGAAGGCTGCTGCATTATAAAACTTGTAGTCAGAATGAGATTTCTTAGAATTATTTTTTTCTTTTATGTGCATGTTTTTAAAACTCTCAATGCTATTTTTCAAAAGTCAAGTTGTGGTGGTTTTGTTTCATTTTCGTGCATACATTTTGAACATATAAGGAGTTTGTGAATGGAATGTCATACCTGGAGAAGTGGTTTGAGTTACCACTTTGAGATTCATGATCTGTGTGGATCATGAGTTTCACAAAAGTCTCTTAAAAATTAGTTTCATGGACTCAAATATGCTCAGAGGGGAGTTGGGCCATATGTATGGCCAATTAGAAACACTAAGATAGTATTTCCTTTCTTTTGATTTGCAAGCAGAAAATATGCTTCCTTCCAATCTTCCTATCGTTTTCCCTGTCCTCCCTTAGCAAGGAACTGAAGAATTCATGGAGTATTTCAGTGGAGAAATGGAGTCATGAAGTAGGAGAGGCAACCACCTTAGCACTTGACAGGGATAATACTGATATGTGTCTGTTTCCTGTGGTCATAACTCTTTGGGAACGACACACACCATACATGCTCAGGTAGAATCACAAAGTAGTAGTTTTTTCTGCACTCAGACTGGCAAAGAAAAAACATTTTCACAGATACGTAATCAAATAGGAATGGACTGATTGGATTGAAATTTAAACTCAGAGTTTAAGAGGATGTCACCTTTCTATCTTGGACAAGGGAAGGAACAGGTTTCCCAGATAGTTGGAATATTCCAAGAGGTAGTGATTCTTTGCTCTTTTTGTTGGTGGTGCTGAATTAACATGTGCCTTGTATGGTACCTGCTTGTAGCCCAGCAGGTCTTCACTTCTTACTCAGGAGGATATTTTATGTTCCAAAAATTAATTTGCTTCCTAGATAATGAAATGGTGTTCAAATGTTTGCTTCAAGAACCTGAAGATTTACCTTAAGGTGCTTTTAGAACTTTGCTACTAATTTTTTTGTAAATTCTGGGTTTATATTTCCCTATGTAAGTAAAGATTAATCAAAATGCCTCTGTCTGGTGCAAGTGAATGCTTACTAATTTTTCTCAGACTCAAATTTACTATTTAAGATATTTTTAGGCTGATTGTAACTTTATTGGTGAAATTCAAAGACTTGCAGTAGTTTGATAAGATCATAATTCCTCTTTTGAATGATAATGGTATATCATTTTTCTTTTTAGCTCCAGGGCTTAAGCCACAATGTTATTTTCACTTTGGATTCTCTCTTAAAAGGAGACTTAAAAGGTGTTAAAGGGGTAAGTATTGAAAACTTTTTATTCAGGGAAATGTTTTCAGGTTCAGCCATGCTGTGACTGTTTTCCATTCACCCATGAGATTATTTCTTATATAGACACTAATGTTCTGTACATAATCCAGAGAACATATTCAAAATTGGCATGACTATGATGCTTCTTTAGAATTTTGTTTCAAATTCCTGTCCTAATGTGCACAGGGAAGTAAAAAATTGTACTTTTGCCCAACTGCTCTCTGAAAAGTTTTAAAAGAAAACATTATTTTTTGTTGCTATTCATAACTTGATATTTCAACTAAAAAGACAAGTTGTTTTTTTTCTACTAGTCTAAGCAATTTTTCTGTTTTCTAAGGACCTCAAAAAGCCTTTTGATAAAGCCTGGAAGGACTATGAAACCAAATTGTAAGTATTTTTCTCCCTCTTTCTTTTATTTTTTTTTTCTTTCTCCTCTCTTCTCTTATTGCCCCTCCCGGTCCCAAACGATAGCCTGTATCTGGATGCAGGTGTGAATATGAGCAAGGCAGCTCTGTTGTGGATCACTTTACACCACTAATAGAAAGAAAGTATTTTTTTGTGCTCTGAAGTAGTTAAATGCCTTTAGTATAAGGACCATGGATACTGAACAACATGAAGTTCATTGTGGAGATTTCAGATGGCGTTTACACATTCTTATAACCATATACATGGAATCTATTCATAGTAACACACACAAAAAATGATGTGATTTACAAGTTGTCCTGTATTGCAGAACTCTGTTTTTGAGAGGCAAGAATTTTAGTGTAGTTGATGTGATTTCTAAAATATTTTCTTGCTCATACCTGTCTTCTGTGGGTAAAGAATGATTTATAAAAATAGAAGTTTGGAAGCTAGTTGCAGAGCAGTTAGTGGAATACTTCAGAGTGCTCTCATGGAAATGAGGGGCAGTTGCATTATCAGAATTGAAGAGTTCTCAGGAGTTTATTCAGATTTTGTGTCCTTTCTTTTATTCCCTTTTAAAAATCCTGTTATTAGCTAGGTTTTATTTATATCTAACCAGAAATGGAGGAGGGGGGTGGAAGGCAGTAGAGGAGAAAGACCACTAAGAACTGCTGAAAAAATTATTATCAGCATAATTTTCTTACCTACATATTGTACTTTCTGCATTCAAAATTCATTCTAAAGGTAAATCCTTGTGAATAAGTGAACTGGAAATGAGGCTATTACTTACAAGGCAAAAAAAGAGATTCCTGTCCCAATATAGCATCATCACACTCAGTTGAGTGTTCAAATTAACATTCAGAACTGTTGTTCTGTTCCTGTTTAGCTCTTTAGTTCTTACAGATATCACATATTTTGCAAAAATACTGAATAGTTGGCTATGGAAAGCAACCTGATTTAAGAAAACTATTTCTGCCTCTCAAATTGTTATGTGTAAAATCAGGGATGTTTTTGCCAGCCTATTTATGCCATATGCCATTAAAGAGAATTTAGGGCATGGGTGTCACATACAGCACATGGAATGATCTCTGAAATTTGGTTCTGAATTGGGAAAGGTTACAGAAAGACACCTGTCATCTTGTTGCCTTTTTTTTCTTGTGAACAAATTTCACTTGGACTTAAGACTTTAAATTTCTCAGAGAATACTATTTCCTAGGATTTATTCAAGTTTAGGGACAGTGCTGAAAAGTGCTCTGCTTTAGCTGAAAATATTATGTTTTTTCTTATATAGAGTAAAGCAGGGTTCAAAATTAAGTAACTTAATTCTTTTTAGATTGTTTGGATTTTCCCCTGGCAAGGAGCACCAGTCTAATAAACACACAGTGCTTTATCACCTGCTTTACAGAAGTAAAACCTCAGTGTTTATTTTTCTCAAAAAGGCTGCTGGAGAAGAAAGATTTGGTTGGGGTTTTTGGTTGGTTAGGGTTTTTTTCCTTAAAGAAATTTAAAAAAAAAAAAGAAGTTAGATATTTCTATTTTTGTATTGAAAATCTAACTTTATTTCCAAACAGAGTATCCATTTAATCTGCAGAGCAGATCCATAAGGACAAACACACTCTAAAGCTCTAATTAAAGTCTCAGGATGGCCTCCTAGATCGCATTTCAGTATTTCAGAATTTCAGTTTTGGCCTTCTCTGAAAATGTAATGACTGGAATTCATGTGATTTAGAGTAGGTGTAAACTTCATATGATGCCTTATTGTTTTTCTTAATTCCTGCTTTATGAGCGTGAAAGTTACCGGATGAAGTTGTTCTGGGTTTGTTTTTTGGTTTTGTTTTTTTTTTTTCCCCCCTGAAAATTCAGTAGTTTCTTGTGTATGCTTTACGCTGCAGTGTATATAAATGAAGGCATATAAGAAAGAATGAGAGGTTGTGAGGTTTGTTGTTTGATTTTTTTTTGTTTGTTTGTTTGTTTTGTTTTGTTTAATGTATTTTTTGTTTTTGTTGTGGTGGTTTTTTGGGTTTTGTTTTCATGGTTGTTTTTATTTGTTTTCTCAAGTAGTACACAAACTAGGGAGACGAGTTAAAGGGTGAAAGGAAGGCAGGGCAGCGCTTAGTATCATAGAGGAAATTGTCTTTAGAATGGCTTTTTTTAATATTTCTTGATTCTTATTTTTTTTCCTAAAATAGATCACATGACAGTAGAAGAAATTCTCTAAAATGTTTTCTAATTAAAATTTCAGTACAAAAATTGAAAAGGAGAAAAGAGAGCACGCAAAACAGCATGGGATGATAAGAACTGAAATAACAGGAGCTGAGATAGCAGAGGAGATGGAGAAGGAAAGGCGGCTATTTCAGCTACAAATGTGTGAAGTAAGAAACAAGTTTCATCTTCCAGTTATGACACCATAGCTTAGAAGTACCCTGTGGGCCTTACTTAAAGGTGGTGAAATATACTTTGTTGTTCAATGAGCGTGGAGGAAGCAAAAGATTGCAGTGTCACTTAATACAGTAAAATAAGGATAACTACTTTAGCAATACAGTACTAGGCTTGATGTCCTTTATTTCTTTTCTTGGTTTTTAGCTGATTATGCTGAGGTTCTTGGGCTGAAAATACACTATTTCATGTTTATGGTTGAGCAATTCAGGAAGTTCTTTTTGATCCCATTCTTCCAATATACTTTCTGAAGCCTTCTAAAATGTATAATGACATGATAAATGGCAGCAATACATGAATTCCATAAAGTTGCTTTTTATATAAATGGTTCCCTTTATTACATTTTAGTGGCAATTAATTTGAATTGCCTTGTATTTGGATTTTTAGAATATTTCAGTTATGGTTACAGTAGCATTTTAAAAAAGGACATCTTCAGACAATTGTAAAAGATGTAACTTTTTCCTGATTTTTTTTTTTTTTTTTTGGGTGGTCTGGATTTGTTTAGGAATGGCCAAATAAATTGTTATGTTTTATGTTTTGGTTGTCCGTGGCAGACTGGTGGCATGTAAGTCAGCACCCAGGTTAAACACAGAGATAATTCATTGAGCAAATGATTTATTGATTGAAAACTGTTGAAGGTTGTGAGGCATGATTATCAACACTGTTTTTCACTGTCTGTGCAGTATCTTATTAAGGTTAATGAAATCAAGACAAAAAAAGGTGTGGACCTTCTGCAGAACCTTATTAAGTATTACCATGCACAATGCAAGTAAGTGGAATGCTTGTAAGCTTTACACTTTTCTTCACACAAGTGTTTGTTTCCCTTTTCTTTGAATTTTAGTTTGATTACATAAGGAGGTTTTTATCATGATTATAATCTGCCAGGTGTCTGCAACTTCATTCTCTTAGGCTGTACCCTTTCAGTAGGTAGTGTGAAAGTGAATAAGGTGCAGAAGCTATGGCAGAAGAGGCCAAAGGAAAACTTGCAGGTTGCATGCAAAATTACTTTTAGTTCCTGAGGCATTGATTTGGAATGTAATTATAGATATGGCTTATTTATTCTATTTAAACACTTTTTCAGTTATTATGTAAATTTTAAACCAAATAATTTCTTCGAGATTCCTTGAGGTAAAACTGGTAAGATATGACCTTGTCATTGACAGAACCATAGAAGCAAACAAACAGGAACCTCAAGTTAAATACAGGAAAAAGATTTTAGAATTTACTAAGGGGAAATATCTTGACTAACAGCAATAAAAATAAATCCTCTCTAATTTGATACTTGATAATCACAATGGTATATCCCCAAAGCTGAAAGATATCAAATTTCAAAGCTGCTGGGAAGCGGAGTTTTGCTGGGCTTTTCTGGGGATTTTTTGATTGTGCGTGTTTGTTTCTGAACATGGGAGGAGCTAGATATGGGGTTTTTTTGGTTTTGCTATTTTTTTTACACAAGACAGTCATCTTTGTGTTATCAATTATATATATTCCTGATAAATCACAGGTATTTTTTTTATTATAGTTTCTTCCAAGATGGGTTGAAAACAGCTGATAAACTTAAACAATATATCGAAAAGCTGGCTGCTGATTTATATAATGTAAGTTTACTTATAAATAATTTTGAAAATAGAACTCTTGTATATATGTGATACGTTTCAGATACGATTACAAGGGTGAATATTTCATTTGTAACTTACAAATACAGCACATTCTATGAAGCTTTGAATATTGCTAGAATTAGGGGGGAAATAACATCTTTACTATCTTAGACTTTGTAATCTGTTTTTTCAGGTTATTAGGAAAAGTAGCTTTCATTCTACTATTAATTTAATGTTGCATTAACCCTAACCCTTTGCATTAAAATGAAACTTTCATTAAAATGAAACTGATTTGAAGAGGGAATCTTTGAATCAGATGATAAGCACCAATTTTATCTACCATTTTCATTTTTCAAAACCAAACTACATCATGATAGCACCACAGCTTTAAGTGAATTAACTTGTGATGTTCGTTCAAGCCAAATAATAATGTGGAATCAAAGCCCACTTGTCACCCAAGAGCTTTTGTATTCTATATTCAAAATGGCAATAATCCCATTTATTTTTGTAGTTTGTAGCTAAATTTTCATTAATGCATTTAATTCCTTAAGTCGTCTGTCAAGCATGTTGGTTAATTAATACTTCAAAGACTAATTTAGTTGCATTTAGATACGGTGAGCCATTAAAGCGTAACAGAACATGCAGAGCTTAGACGTTCCTTGTAGCTTGCGTTTCAAGTAATGCTGTCATAGAAGGTAAATACATGAGAATGTCCATGAAAGTAAACTCAAATATTATAGAAACACAGAATAGTTGAGCTGGTTGTTGCAGACATCTGAAATGGTATGATGGAATGCATACAATGTGGAAATTGCAGTTCCATCAATCTTTTTCCATAGATAAAGCAGACACAAGATGAAGAAAAGAAACAACTTACTGCTCTTCGTGATTTGATAAAATCTTCTCTGCAGCTTGATCAGAAGGAGGTAAATAATTTATACATTTTATTCTGGAAAT
Organism: Indicator indicator; assembly: GCF_027791375.1. NCBI lineage: Eukaryota > Metazoa > Chordata > Aves > Piciformes > Indicatoridae > Indicator > Indicator indicator. The sequence continues at coordinate 16,195,156 of NC_072021.1, read as the reverse complement.
AGTGTACATTTATTAATTCTTTATTCAGAAATTGGCTTAGTTGATGTTCATTTTGTGTAGTTATAGGTTCCCAAGAGTTGGACTTTGAACGTTATGGCAGAACTATTGTTTAGAATGCTCGGCTACATATTAAAAAAGAATAGTTTTAATTTTCTGTTTCCATTTCATCTATGAAAAGAAATTATTCCTTTTTTGCATAATTCTATGTATTTCTAAATAAACTTTTTTAATGTTCTATAAGAACAATAGTGATGGATCAGATAATTGCTTTGTCTAGCCCAGTATATCCTGTCTTTGACAACGTTCAAGAATGAGCGCTCAGGAAAAAATTTAAAGGGATGGGATGCACAGTTCTTTCTTATGTCCTGTTGTCTTCAAGTCAGATTGTATTCAGGATTTTCCTGACCCAGGTAAGGCTGGCTAAGCCAGAAAGAGAACTGAAGGCTTACCTTTACATATGGTTTCTGTAGTACTATTCATCTGCTGACTCACATGGATTTTGTGGCCTTCTCTTTCCCAAACTCCTTTTGCTATCATAAGGAAGAAAATTTTTTGGCTAACTAGAGAGCAGTGTCTGAGACAAGGCAGTTAAAAAGAAAAATACATTAATTGCACTGGTATTAGAAGCGAAGGAGGAACATGTAATGTCCACTGCAGATGGTTGGGACTACACCGTGAACTAGGAGATAGGATATAATGTATATCACAGCTTTTACCTGAGACAATATTGTGGTGATTTCCAGATGGTAGTGCCTGAGTCAGTAATCCTGACTATCCCATGGTGAAGCTGTGTGTTGGGAGGGTGAGGGGATAACTTTCTTTTAGGAAAAGATCGTTTACTTTCTGTTCAGTTTTCTCTTAGATAAATAAAACATTAGTATTTGCCTGGTGTCTACTCAGCTTATTAAGTATTTATTATTAAATGTGAATTATTATAATAATTAAGCATTAGATGCTATTACCAACCCACATACATGATGGGACAGTATTGCTAATATAAGATATACATAAAAGCATAATTTACAAACAGATGTACTGAGTCAGCCAAGTTTCCCACAGTGATCTATGCTTGGGTGTTTAAAGTAAAATGCAAGGCAGTACACACTGGTATTTCCCCATGACAGTTTCTCTACAATCCTGTGGATTTCCTCTCTTTAAATTTGTGCAGTTGCTTTTTGAAGCAGTGTAAACTACCAGCTTCTGTTACAGCTGTGCATTTCCCATCATTGCTACATGTTATGTGGAAAGATCTTACCTTTTATTTGTTTTGAAGTTCCAGATCTGCATACCCTATTCATGATGGGAATACTCTTGAATTTATTACTAGATCATTTCTAATTTTTTGTTTCGTGTAAGTGTTTTCTGACCAGCGTTTAGGACAGAGAAGGAAGCATATAACATTTAATCATTTCAAAGCTGTAACCATATCATCCTGTTTCTGAGTCTTAATAGTCAGCTCAGTATCTTATTTTTTTCCCTCTGCATCACTTTGCATTTGTTTATGCTGATCTTCTCGTATCATTTACTGCCAAGTTACTCACTGTAGATATGTCCTTGAGAAATTCTTCAGTCAGCCTTTCTTGGGTATCCTGAATAATTTAATACCACCTAGCAAACTTTGTCAGTTTGCTGTTCACCCTTTTCTAGATTGTTTTAACGTTAAGCGTCATGTGTGCTGGCAGAGCTCTCTCTAAAATTCATTGGGTTGTTTCCTGCTTTTAACTTGTTAGCTCAGACTTCTCTTGTCCTATAGCTATGTAATTCTTTCCCTTTCATAAGGACCAACAAGTGCCCATTGAAAGTCCACTGATACCAGTCTAATTTCTCATGTATGTTTACTTACTGATTTCTTCAGAGAAGTCCAGGAGGTTTTCGAGACATAACCTTTCTGTACAAAAGCTGCACTGATTTTTCTAGTATATTTAATACTAAATGTACTTCTAAAAGTAGTTATTAATCTTCTGTACATGGTGTGAAGCTTACTTCCCTGGAATTCTTCTGGAACTTCTTTAAAAACGGGAGTTTAGTAACTCGACCATGTATCTTTATGAGCTCTTGTGTAATTTTGTATGTACCATTGTTGTTATGGATACTGCATGTAGATCAAGGGCTTGAAGTTAGTAAATTATTTCAGGTGGGATCAATTAATAAGTAATGTTTGAGTCGTTCATTACACTGTGGTGGTGCTGGTTGTTTTTTGTTGGTAGAATAACTAAATGTAACCCAAAGTCCAATCTATTTCCTGGATGTGTTCTCTTTTTCATGGGAAAGTAACCTCAGTTAAAATATAAAAATTAAACAAATCAAATTCTAAAACTTAGCTACACGTTGCAATAAAGCAGCTGCGTGGGCATCAGCAAAATAAACCCTGCAACTTTTCTGACTTTTTAAAGGTAGTGGAGACAAACCTAAGGACTTGAACAAACCTGCATGTATATATGTATGATAGCTATATAGAAAGTTAACATGATAAGGTTAATTGAAATTAATTGAGGTTGTGCCTTAAAAGAAAAAGGATCAGTAGTGTGATTCTCAGATGCTCAGCCAAATTGTGGGAGACCTGCTGTAATGAAAGAATCTGCTATTTTGGATAAAACAACTGTTTGATCACATTGATGCTCAAGTGTCTCTTTCAAAATCAACGTGAGAACTTTCACTTGTGATTCTGCTACATTGCATGAGTCAGAGCATAATGATGCTGGCAGATATTGAGAAGCTTGATAAACCAATGACTCTTTTATTAGGTATTCAGTATTTTAATCCTGAAATAGCATGCCAGCATTCATTACTCATTACTTAAGTGACAATGAAACTTGCAGGCATGTGACTTGAGTTTCACCAGTCAGCTCTCCATCGTTGTGTATATCTGAATCTTCTAAGTATGTCAAGCTGGACTTGTAACAGATGACCTGGTTGGTTGTGATTAAGAATGCATTTTTTTCCCCCCCTTATATTAGTGTATTATAATGTTGGAAAAATTTTGCATTCGTGTAAGTATTGAACATAAAATGAATGGGATTTTCTCTGGTGGATTTGTAAAATGTCAGAAGTATTCTTATAAAAAATTACTTCAGCATGGAAACAGTTTGCAATAAAACTGAGGCCCTGGTTGCATGTGATTTTTAGATTCTTTGACCCTTTGCGTAAGAGAAAAAAGTTTATAATAGTGATTGCTGTCCAGATTTTAAGTTCTGCCATTTTTGAGCTCCTTTAATTGCCAATAGATGTATGAGCCTTCCTTCCTGTCTCAGGCTGACATACTGTCACAGATGGCAAAGTATATTCCTGCTTGGCTGTTAAGTCTATAAAAGCATATAGAATCTTTCTGAATATTAAATAGTAAGTATGGAAAAATTACTTTTCAGCACCCATACTTCTGTTCAGAAAGAACCACTGATGTGGTAAATGAGCCAACCTTGTTCATTTTCAGGGTCTCATAATGCAGCTTTTGTTTTACTGGTGCATGCGTTCAAGGTGTTTGTGGTGTTACGGGCATCCGTGATGCTCCTACATGTTTCATTGGCATAGCTGTCCTCTCATTGGTGAAATAACTATTGCTGTAATCTTTGAGATTGCCTGGTTCTCAGAAACACACATCTTGGCAATCTTAGAATCGTGGGGTTGTGCAGAAGTGTTAGAGCTGTAGCTTCACAAGCGGACGTACAGTTTCTGTGGCTCTGTTCCATGCGGTGTGTCTAGCTGCCACTGTGTAATGCCTTGGTATCAACCTCCATCTGATTCTATTGCTTTACACAAAAAATTACCCGATTTTGTAAAGTAACTATGGTTAAAGCTTTAGGGAAAAATCTCTTGAGAGATACTTATGTAATTATAATTGTGTAAACTGTATGGTTTGTATGGTGAAAAATGCTTACATGCTTGATTTTTAAAGCAAATCAGGCCTTTAATACAGGCTTTATTGCCTGTATTAATTGTGTGTGTGTATATACATATATATAAATAAATTGTTGGTACAGATGTAACTTAACAAATGAAGTTGAATATATGGAGAATCGTGTTTTGTGTCTGCTTTAACTATTTCTTTACGTTTTTATTTCTTCCCCCAAATCTTCATCTGATTTGCTCTTTGGAATAGGAATTGCACCTTAATACATTATTTCCTGTGGTAATACTAAGAGGATTCCAATTCCAGTAGGGGTCTCAAATTTACTTATAACAAATTAGCTGCTTATTGTGGCAGTGTAAACCTTGCTAACAGCCCATTGCACATAGCAGCCTTCATGTGGCTTCCAACCCCAACTGCAAGCCAAAGCACTTCTCTCTGAACTTCTAGAACAAATTAGTTACAAAATGGAAAACAGTTGTAAGGTCCCTGAGTAAAATAGGAGGGAATAAATTTTCAGTATATATTGGCTTTGGTAATTGTAAGAAACTGCTTTCAAAGAAAAAGCTGATTGCCGAAGAAGTAATGGAATTTTCTGTTCTTTTGATTTTTTTTTTTTTTTTTTTTTTTTTTTGGTGGGATTTTGTCAGATGTTTTTAGGTAATTTTTTCACAACTACGCTCAAAACCATATCAAGGCCTTCTTAATTAATTTTTGCAAACCTGTATTAAAACATACAGAAGTTACCTTTGGACCTGATCTTTTTCAATGGAAATTCAGAATTAGCTGAAGTTTGGAGGGGTATACAATATAGCTATCAAATTAGACAATTTAAATGTAAGAGACTGAAAGACATGTAGGAAAATGTGATCCTGTACTCACTGTCACATCCTGTAGTTGCTTTTGGAAGCCAGTGTCCTATATGCTAGGTTCCGTAGAACTTTATTATAATGTTTTGGCTTTTTGATGAGAAAGGACCAGTGTGCCAAAAAAAAGTAATTACTGCCTTCTTTCTTAGTGTTATTAGGAAAAAAATGGTTTTACTAGATATGAGGGCTATAAAATTCATGTTCAATGAACATTTTTTAAATTAAATGATAATTCTTGTTTTAAATTATTTGCTTTCTCTTTATTGCTTTTGCCTTTCGTGATCGAAGTCTAGGAGAGTAAGTCAATGTTTTAATGAACTTTTGGGGATTTCTTTTTTTTTCTGATGTGCTTATAACAAGTTATTACATTTCGCTTAATTATTTCACTACCTCAGGTCAAAAGTTATTTCAGTTGACTTAATTCACTAAAACTCCTTAATTATATGCGTATTGTTAATTGGCATAAATGAAAAAGGTGATTATTAGCATTTGGAGTTCCTTGTTTGTATGTATGTGTTTCTGTATATATGCATGCTGTATTCTGTTTCTTTCTGTTTGAGATTTTATTGTGGCCTTTTTGATGATAAGATTCTGCAATATTACATTTCTATATTCTAAAAAGTCATTATTTTGAGATTCATATTTGCATCCATAGTATACTTCAAATGCCTAAGTAATGGAGTCTTGAACCTGCAGTTAGTATAAAATCACATGATACAAATCAAGCTTTCCCGTGCATTAGTTCTCTCTTTGTTAATCTTTATTAATTTGTGAAGTTGTCAGAGAGAAGAGAAATAGAGTAAAATAGACCTAAAGGATAGGAATGTGCATGTCAGGAAATGTTAATGGTGTTTTTCCCTTTTTTTAGGATTCACAGAGCAGGCAAGGAGGGTATAGTATGCATCAGCTGCAGGGGAATAAAGAGTATGGCAGTGAGAAGAAAGGTTATCTTTTAAAGAAGAGTGATGGGTATGTTCACGGAGTACATCATCTGTAATCAGAATTATCAGTATGGTCACTGATTTTTATTGTTGTCTCCTGTGAGTGCTAAAGACACACTCTCCTAATGTGTTGTGGCAAGAGAATTTCACTGGTACACAAGAATTTCAACACAGAACTGAATTTAATACAATAAATAGAAAAAATACGACAATCATTTTAAAAAAAGTCATATTAAAAGGGAAGCTGTCACCTTTGTAAATCTCTAAAAGCTAGTTAAGACCTATCATAAAACCCAACTTACTTTTGGTGAGTCATTTAGTAAAATTTTGATTGCATCTGTTTGTTTCTTAAAATGAATGGGATTAATATGTGTATTGAAATCATGGCTAGTTACTGAATTTGTTGTTATTGATGTTCTTACCTAGGTTAAGGAAAGTATGGCAAAGAAGAAAGTGCACTGTTAAAAATGGAATTCTTACCATATCACATGCAACGGTAAGTTATTTTTATACCTTTTTATTAAGGTAATAAATTAATATTATCTTTCTCTGGTGATTCTGTTGGTCTTCGTGTGCTATTACAAGGAAAAAAATGCCACCTATGCTTCTGACTGTTGAATTTCTGTGGATTATCAGAAGTTGGAGACTGACATGAGGAAGTATTGTTAGCATTGCTCTGTTAAAATTTTTCCTAGTTGTCTGCTGCTGACCACTAGTGGGGACTGCACTTCAGGACAAATGGAGCATTACACCTGTTGTTGCTATATTTTTGAGATACGGGATCTGGTTCATCTGAATAAAATGAAGTGTCTACATTGTAGCTGTCTGTATCAGAACAAGATCCTGTACACTCCTGTCTTAGCCACTGGAGATCTGGTCAGTGTAGATGAAGGAGTCTGGGTAGATTTGGTCAGATGTCTTGTTACAACTCAGTTCTGACTGCAGACTGTCCTGGAAGGCCAGTAAGTACCTCATACATAGACATGTGTATTACAGATCTTTCATTCCTACATAGGATGTTAATAATATAAAACATTGTAATGCCTACACATTAATTTTGTAAAAATAAAATGTAATCATCCAACTAATCAGAGTGAGAAAATAAGATTAAAGGTTGGTCTGAAATGAATTTCAAAATTATCAGGGGATTGGATTAAATAAGTGAACATTTCTGTGGCCTTCTAAAAGCTTTCATTTTTGTTTCCCCCCCCCCACTGTTGTAACTTACGACAGTTGATTTAATAGTTAAATGTATCTATCAATAGTTTGATTAGAAAATGGCAGTGCATTTTGTACTAGAGTGCTGGGCTCTTTCAATGACTAGGGAGATAAAGTAATCTGCTTTGAGGAGTCATTTAATCAAATTATTTATACCTAAGTTAGTAATGGTTCAGTTATCACCATTAAAAAATAAAAGTGTATCGTCTACCTCAGGATTTGCTAATTCAGAAGTCTTTTAATTACACCACTGATTGTAGTTTCTCTTTTATTGTATGTAGCTGTGTGAAAGTTCATTCACTCTTTTCTATTGCAGTGTAGAAGAAAGTAATTTTCTTATTTTCAGTGCTGAGAAGTTCAGATCATGGTAGTCTGTTCAAGATGAAACTTTGGAAACTGAGGGTCCAATCACATATTTACTCCTTCAAGGAATTATTGCTCCTTAAATATCAAAAATCTTGAGCTTGTTCTTACAAACACTTGGCTATGTGGGAAATGCACTTCGAGATTTTTAGTTTGTTTAGTTTGATGGGTGTGCATTACTTGTTGGGTTGTTTGTTTTTTGCAATTTCTAACATAAGGAACTCAGAAGTGGTTACTAATAAAACAATTTCCCACTTGAAGATTGTGTCAGCTCTGGTAACATTTAGTCAGCATCTCAATGGTTTCTGATAAACCTGCATAAACCCAAGATACTTCACACACATTTAGTTACCATGTCTTAAGTAACCTAATTGCAGCAATTGTATTTATTCCAAGTCCAGAAAACTGTACATCTCCAGCTTCTCACTTCCCTATTACAGTTTTATATAGAGAAATTGGAATATGGGCATGCTGTAATGAAAAATTACAGAATAGTTTTGCCATTATTTGTAAAATACAATTTTTAAAAGTATTATCATATTCTAAGTCAAGGTTTATTTCTTTAATCCCTTTCAAATAGGCAGGAAGGGTTGTCATGGAGATTTTAATTTTGTATGGATTTAGCAATCTTTCAATTCTGACAGATCAAGTCAGACAAAGTTATGCTGCTCTGAAGCATTTTGAGGGTGTGGATGTATGTATGCCAATGCTTTGAGTTAATATCATGGCCACTCTCCAGAAAGGTAAAATAATTCTAAATCAAGACCTTTTTAAAGTAAAACAAATTTTCTTTTTAGTCCAACAGACAACCAGCTAAACTGAATTTATTGACCTGTCAGGTGAAGCCAAATGCTGAAGATAAGAAGTCTTTTGATCTAATATCACGTATGTAACAACTTTATTACCATATTGCATTATGTGGAATTCCTGCAAAATGCTTTTCACAATACATGAGAAATACTAAGGCTACAGCTGAAAATTCAGCTCTGTATCCAGATACGTGCAGTGCCTCATGAGTGTTTATATACCTCTACTTTTGAAGATGGGTTGAATGAACAAAAGGACAGAAACTTCTCTTGTGTTTATGGTGACATAAATCCTATTCATTTGTGACAAGCCATGAAAGGTAGCATATCTGCTGCTTTTTAAGTTCAAAGAGGTGTTTCCACAGCTTAGTGGAACATGGATAGGTTATATCCACCAGGAACTGAAAAAGTCCTTTGGCCTCATCTTGGTTTTCCTTCAGTACTTACTCGGCTATTTGGTGGGACAAGGAATGCAAGGAGAACCCAATTTCTCCTGTTCTCCTATCTTCCTTTTAAAACATACTTCTGTTTGTCTAAAATGGGTAATGACTGACTTGTCTTCTTGACATTAAAGCTCCTTTGATTTCCCTTCATCTCCATTTGGTCTTGTATAGCACATATCTGTATCCCATCTGAGTTGACGGGTTTTTTTTTTAAAGTAAATGCAGCAGCGTACTGTTTTCAGTCTCTACACATACAGTATTAAACAGAAAACAGTTCCACCATTCTATGTTTACAAGGACATCCCATGAAACCTTTGAATGTGAGGAATAATACCCAGTTCATATTTCATCCTTCAATTTGTAAAAAGAAGTTTCTTAACTTTTCCATAGCTGTCAACAAAGTATTAATGTTGCTGGCTGAGAGCAATTCCTTTTAAAGGCTTTAGTTGCCAAATAGACTTAGTATAAAATATGTTGATATATTATAATACCTGTAATGTGCCAAATGAAAAGTTGTATTTCTTTCTTTCAGATAACAGAACATACCACTTTCAGGCAGAAGATGAACAGGAATACGTAGCGTAAGAATGCTTACACTTTGGCTTTTCCTGCCCCCCCCGCCCCCCAATAGAGATGTGTAAAAATCACACACAGCAGTAGAAATCATTTTCCCAGTTAATGCAAGCTTAGTGTCTACTCTCTATTTTTCCTGCTGTTGTGAATCATTAAACACAAATTTTGTGTCATGCTACAGGGCCCTTGAAAACCTTGTCATGTTTAAAAAATTAAAATAAAAAAAGTTTAAAAAAAAAACAATAAAACATCAACCAGCCAAAAACCCATTTATATTCTGTAGCCTGCCAGCACATGGTTTGTGTGCATTTGCTTAGCCTGATACAGTATATCAGGTTATTAGGATTCAAATTAAATATTTTTAAATGCTTAAGTCTTCTATGTCAACCCTCTTCTACAGTTACTTCTTTTCTTCCTGATCTTACCTTTTTCTGTAATAAGAATAAAGAGATAAATATTTCCACATAAAGCATATAGAAAATATTTGTAGGCAATGCATATTTTTTTTACTGTAGGCTTAGAAATAAACAGCAAAGCAGATCTCTTTGAGATTTGTGTACATGAGAATCCAGTAACTTGCTTCAGCAATGCATGTTTCCAACCAAATTATCGCCTTTAGTACAATCTTTCTTCCTACTTCTTGTCCTGAGGACCTTGTACCACGTTTTTTATCCCGAGTGTTGCTTTTGGTGCCATCAAATGTGTGTTGTGCAGAACATGAAAATCAAATGCTCATCACCTGACAGGTCTTGGAGTAAAGTTACTACTGAAAAGAGCAGGGAGCCTAAGCCTTCCAGGCTGCCTCATTCTTCAAAACTGTTAAGCTCTTTTGTTACATGTCCATATTCTAATGAAGACTGTGTTGCTCCATGTGTATTTTAAAGATACAGGGAAGACTTCCAAGGTATTTTAGTTGTTTGGTGAAGCTGGGAGGGAATGATATTGACAGTTCAGCATTGAAAGGTATGAGAAATGGGAAGGATTGAGAGTTTTGTCATGGAGCTGTTTTTTTCTAAAGTCTTCTACAGGTTTATTTTGGCTCTTAACAGTGCTGACTTGCTGGTCATGCTTACCAAATTAATTCTGGAACTTCAATTATTCCAATAAATGTCATAGTCAAGAAGAAAATAGTGTGATTTCTGATAAGTAATGCACTTGTTGAGTGAGAAGTTTTTGTCTCTGTCATAAATTAGTTTTTACTGTATTTGTTGGTTTACAAGATGAAGTTTGTTTTTCTTCTGTCCTAACACATGAGCAAGGTATGAGGAGTATACATTAGGAAGTTAATTCCTCTGAATGGCAAGTCAGTAAATGTAGTTTAGGTATCTGCCTCTTGGACTGTTTTTGAGTTCCAGGCTGGTTTTGTTTCCTGTTAGAGCTATAGTTACCAGTTGTTTACCACTGAAGTCTGATTTATCACATTAAAGTCCAGTGGCTGAAAAAATGACTTGTACTGGAATACTTTTATATTGCTAGAACTTTAAAAAGTTTCATTTAGCTAAAGAGACATTAGTTGCATCCCAGTGCTGGAATACATGCAAACAAATTTAATCTGTGCTAAGTGTATTTTGCCTGTATTGGCATTGTAATCCACCAGCAGAAAGATATTGTAATGCACCTCAGAGAAGTTCTCTGTTTCAGGAAATTACTGCAATGACCCAAATAATGGTTATGTACTTAGAAGTGTACATTAGAGCTTACTTTCCTGTTTCTTTGGAAAATTTTTTTGCAATATTTTTAGTTAATTGGAGTTCTGGAAACAGTTCGTGACTCTTAATATGTTGATGAAAAACTGCAGTGTAACCAAATGTTTTGTTTTTCTTGTGCAGCCACTGAGCAGACCCTAAATAGCTTTATTATCTCAGGTGTCACATGAACAGCAAGCACCCTTTGACTTCCAACCTTACTGATTTAAGAGCATTCTGCAGGAAGTACATGATTGTAGTTCCTTGGTTAGAGTTGTCATCCCCTTGTTCCAGTTTCCACTAGACTTGCATGTGTGCCTCTCTCTTGACCCTTTCTTCTCCATCTTGTTTTGTCCACTCAGTTTTAGTGCTGCTTCTGTTCTGTCTTCTATTCTTTGTGCACCAACTGAAAAATAAATGCATAAGTAGATTTCTTTTCAAATTGCTTTCCTTTCAGATTCACATCTAAATAAAAACACAAGATGCATCTCGTTATACAGTTTAACTGACCTTGCATACAATTTCCTAGTGATCATTTTAAATTGCTTCCCAAAATTGCTCTTCAAACTACTTAAAAATAATAATTTTGAAAAGGAGATGATTAAACATGCAAATCACTGAGGCCTACATTATTTTACAGATTTATTACTGAATCCATTCAAATATATCTTTTAGTACAGTATATTCCTTGATTTTATTTATTTTTTTTCATCCAGCCAGCTGTCTGTTGACCTTTAATTATTCCTTGACCGGCCTTTAAAAATTCTTAGTTAATTATTGGTTTCTATAGTAGATCAAGTGCAGTGTGTCTAGGAGGAAGAAGAGAAAGGAAATGTCTGTGTATGTGTCTGTATACATATTTATGTGCATATTATAACCTTAGATCTCTGAAATAACCAGAATTACTGTTTTTTAACATATATAATAATAGATACTTTCTACTATGATAATTGTAGATAGAGCAAAACATACTCTGGACATGACTTTTGAATTCTTTTGTGCCCCTTTTTTTTTTTTTTGAAGGTTAATAGTTTATCGACTTCTGTAGATAATACCTGGATTGTAAACAAAGCTATATTCCAAAATTTTGCTGTGAAGAAAAACACATCAAACTTCAGCCTAGTGTTCAGAAACAGTTTTCAGATATTTTTTATTTTGAGAAGTCATGAGGTGGAAGGTCTTAGTAATACCTGTTGTTTCTTCCATACAAAAAAGTTGTCTGTGAATATTTAAACAATATTATGCTATTCTTATTCTGTTTCTGCATTTACCTGGAAACAGCATATCTTACAATAGTAATTGTCAGGAGAGACAGAGATCATTTTTTATTGCAAACTCAAAAACCTGTCAGACTGGTTGTTATTCTGGGGCAGGCATTTCTGGAATTAGAAATACTGAAGAAACATAAGAGGAATCTGAGTGAGACTCTAGCCCACTAAAGATTAATGAATACTTCAGTTTCCTTCATTGGATCCAGAAGTCACCCCTGATGCCAGTTTTTTGTTTAGCCTCGTGAGTTTCTTGAAAACTGGGAATCTCCAGCAAACAAAAGGTTTCAATGGATCATAAAGAACTACTGAGATCCAGAAAAATGAAGTGTGCTAGAAGATTGGACCACCTGTCTTACTGCATCAGAAGACAAAGCAAGATTTGAGTAATTTTTAAATTATTGGAAAATAATAATGCAAATTATTACCAGAAGAGTTTTGACTGTTAGCTTGGCGCTTGTGGCATTGTAAAATGAAGCAAATATATGTTTTTTTTCAAATGAAAGGAATAAAAAATTTAAAAGGTTAGTGTAGATAAAGAACTGCAATCCTAAGGCAGTTTTGATAAACTATTGACATCTAATTACTAAACTGTGTTTACCGATTTGATTTGTTTATTTTTTGAGTATACAGCTTGTCAGGAAGTCCTGGTGACCAGCTGGGGACTTCTTGTGCAAATAGCACCAGCCATTAAAAATGTCTCTCTTATTTGGCTTATAAATGGCCTTGCTGCTGGTGTCTGGGAAGAGTAGATGAGTAGTGCCTCTTGTTCTGATCGTCTCACAGATGACACCAATGACATGCAGCCTTGGACACTGGGTTCCTTCTAGCTGAGCAAACACAACCAAAATAAGTTACTTCTCTTAGAATTAGGAACTCCTTGTACAGAAATCTGTATCGAACTAACAGCTGGCTCAGTCATGCTGTGTTTATTTTAATTGCATGTAATAATTTTTTAATAGTTACTACATAGTTGAATTTTATTCAAAATCTGCCTTTTTAACAAACTAATCAAATTGTAACCCTGAAAGAAATTGTCAACAAATGTCAGAATAAATGTTGCCTGAGTTTAATAATTATTTTACTCTGTGTGTTTAACCAATCATTACTATAACATTAGAAGCCAGCCACCACCACTGCTTATTTTTGTAACAACATTGGACTCATCAGAAAAACTGCAGAAGAATGCCACCTAGTGTGGGTTCTTATTTTATCATACAAATACAGAGAGAGATACTAATATAAATACATTGAGCAAATATATATGGAGAAAATTTATTTTCACATATTCTAATTTCTCTTTAAGGTTGATTTTTCCCCTCCCACCCCCCCCCCACCCCCAATATTTTTAAATAATCTTCTTTTAAGTACAAATTTCCAGGTTATTCTCTTCCCATAAAAATTTAAAAAACAAGGCATATGAAGTATATAATATACAGTGCCTGTATAGCAGCTTGCAGTATTGCAATTTGTATTGCAAGAATGTATACATAAAATTCCCTCTGAAATCTTTTGAAGTTTATCATTGCATTATTATTTCAGCTAGAAATGATTAATTTCAATCTGACTTTCTATTAGTTTGTTTAGATGACTGTAGGCATTTTAGCACATATCAAAAGACATAATTTCAGGTAATTGTGAACAGGAGGACACTGGCAATTTAAAATATTGATGCATAAAGTGTGTGTTTGCAGTAGATCTAAAAGCATCTAAAATCACTATAACTGGGAGGATTTTTTTTTTGTTTAACTTATTCTTTTTCTAAATTAGGCAACACTGCATCTGCAATGTGCTTGTCTTTAGTGTATCTGCTTTCCCCTCTTTATTCCCACCTGAAGGGCAGCAGCCACTGAGAGATTTTTGATTTTTAATTAAAACATTATTGTGTAAAAACAAACCCAAAAACTTTCAGAGTGGCATGGAGCACAGGGGGGCACTGGTGCCTGAAATATCATTCAAGAGTCCTGATTTGTTGCAGTCAGCAGTCACTTTTAAAATTTTCTGTTGGCTATCATCAATATTGTTAGTCTCCTGTTATTTCCTCTTTCTTTTTCCATTTGTTGCCATGGCAATTTTTATTAATTTAGACATTACAGTCTGAGTCTGATTAGTGCACAGAGACCTGCATTTTGAAAGGCCTCTCGACATGAACACATTCAAGAACGTGCTTGCTGTCCTCTCTATGAATAGAGAGATTCTCAGTGCAGAAAGTAGTGGTTGTAACTTTCTCTCCCATTGCTAAAGGAGACTTCAGGAACATCTTGGGCACGTGCTTTTAAAACAGTTAAATTTACTGGAGCTTAATTGCACTCTTTCTCTTCCACAGCTTCTCAGCTTTTGTGAGGAACCTGATAACTGTACTGCACTGGCTTTAAATTGTTCACCAAACCGACATTAGAATTAAGAGTTTTTTTCTTTTCTCGTTCTTCCTTGCCTTCTCTCAAAACTTTCTTTTCCATCTCTCGCTTTTTCCCACTTAGTCTCTCCCACAATACAGTCCTTCCCTATATCCCCACTAATTTTTTGTTCCTGGCAAGCTTTCTACAGTTTAACTTGTATTTGCAAATGCAGATCTTCATTAAGGTCTTTATCTTGTGCTAGATGGATATCAGTATTGACTAACAGCAAAGAAGAAGCATTAAATATGGCATTCCGTGGAGAGCAGAGCACAGGGGAAAACAGTTTAGAGGATCTGACAAAAGCCATTATTGATGACATACAGAGATTACCCGGAAATGAAGTCTGTTGTGATTGTGGCTCACCAGGTATCTCAATTTGTTAATGTCATCAACTTCTTTTGGGGAGCGAAGTAATTTCTTTAAAGAAGTGTTTGTAGAGTGCAAACTAATTCTCTAAGTGATGTGTTGATCAGTGTTCAACCTGTTTTTAAAAGAACAAATATGACTTTCATACGTTAGTTCCGTTTAATTCACTAAAATATTTTTGTGTGTTGTCTGTGCTTACTTCCAGCAGTTCAAGCCCCTCTGGAGTTTGAACTGTTCTTGTTGCACTGTCTCTAGATGCTTGTTGCACTTGAATGGAAGTTGCTTGGCATCACTGATCCTGTGCATGCTACTAAGTAGAAGTGAGTAATGCCTAGACAATGGTTGTGGAAAAGTTGACCTGGCCAGGATCTTACTCTGAGGTTTTATCTTGGCATAAGACTACTGCAATTGCAGTGTCAAAAATACTCAGAAGTGAAATAAGTAGTCTTGTACAAAGAATGAGATCCAGAGTTGGACTCCTAAGAGATTGTATCCTCAGAATACAGAGTTACAGGTCAGTTGTATGACGCTTAAAGCTTGAGAAGAGTCAACTTGTCATAGAACTACTGAATCTATGTGGTAGTTGCCAGCTGTTAACAGTTTTCACATCTAAAGAGACACTTCAAGAAGGTAATACTCATTTGGAACTGAGTAGACAGTATGTGTCTTGAAGATACTTACTGATGCACAAATGATCCAAATAAATACCTTGATAAAAATACAAACTGAAATATAATTATGTCAATTCCTAGAACTGGTTCATTCAATTATATCATCTTATAAAGCTAGAGAAACTTCAGATTACAGTTCTCATTCATCTTTTAATTTATAGTGACATTTTTAAGCTTTACTCCTGCACCCCAGCTTGCTGCTTGGAAACTCTCAGCTTAATCCTTTATCAGTTCCTACTTAAGATCCAGGAAAAGATTAATTTTGAGACCTACATATATACAAAATATCCCTGGAGCTTTTGATTTTCCTTAAAAAATGGTCCTGCTTCTTATGTAGCATTCATAGCATACCATCTATTTGAATATGACATGCAGATCTCCTCCATAATAGCCTTTTTTTTTTTTTTTTAATCTTTTTGGGTTTTGGGGTTTTTTATGTTGTTGTGCTAGCCAGCTTTCCATACATTTCCTACAACATGTTTTACATACTGGAAAATGCTAAGGTTGGGGTTTTTTTTATTTGTTTCTTTGTTTTTTTTAATGAAGAAAGACTATTTAAAGTTTAAGTAGTAAATTTTAAAACTTCAGAGGTTGCCAACAGTAAAATTTAGGAGATCTGCTCCTTTTAAAAACAGGAAACAAAAGGCTTACTTTCTATGGAAACAAATCCTAATTGCAGTCAAATACAGTCATTCGGTATGGATTTACGATTCTAAATTCAGTGCTTTGGGATTGTTCCTAAATCTAAAAAAACATAATTCCATTGGGTAGCTGTTTGTGGTTTATTATGTACTGCAGTTTGGAGAAAAGTATGGAATATACTTAGCTTATTTCCATTTATTAAAACATTATATGAAGAATAATTTCAGAATACACTGGGATTTCTCACCACCATTGAAAACCTTTTTTTTTTTTTTTTCTTTTTTTACTTTGATTAAATATTTCTGTTTTCGATTCTACAGATCCAACATGGCTATCAACTAATTTGGGCATTTTAACCTGCATTGAGTGTTCTGGAATACACAGAGAAATGGGTGTCCATATTTCTCGAATCCAGTCTTTGGAATTAGACAAATTAGGAACGTCTGAACTCTTGGTAAATTTCTTTAATTTAGATTTCTTTTTTTCTTTAGTCAAATGTCGACCTGTAAAGAAGAAACGTTCAGGTGTATAATTTACAGTTAATTTATTTCAAGGTATGGCTTTGCAGAATGTCTTCTTCATATTTTTATATGTATCTTGCAGGAGGGTTTTCACTGTTGTGTTGTTATTGGTGCTATTGACTGCTTCTCACTTCTTATGTTCATTTCATAAGGTTTTGCGGATTTTATATTGATATCCATTGTGATTAGTGCCATAATGATTTTTCCTGTTACTAGCTGGTCTTGACCCTAAATCAGGACAGTCTAAAATCTCTTGTGATTTAAAAAACAAACAAACAAACAAACCCCACCAACAAAGATGATGTGACACATGAGAATGACCATTGCCAATTTTGACAGAAAAATGTTAAAGTTATGAAAGCAATTTGTGACTACTAAAACCAAAAGAAACCAAAACCCAACAACAACCCAAGCCACCAGTTACAGCAGGTTTGTCTCCCTGTTTGTCCTGGGAGAGGACACTTCTTAAAGAGACTTTTCTGGGGGGTGGGGGGGAAATTGAGAGAAGATAGAAGCCAATTCTGAGTTTGTTTATAGGTTGAATATTATCACTAGTACTCTTTTCAAAATCTTGGTGTGTTTACAAAGTTACTATTCACTTGAGTTGCATCTTACTAAGGTCTGAGCTTCTTTCCCCAGAAGGAACTAGTAACTTCCTGTTACTAGGTCGTGTACTAGTACCGTTTCAATGTTTATGCTGCTAGTTTCTCAGGTTGTTTTTTATAGTTTAGGCAGATTGAAATGCAAATAATTAGCTGTGACTGTAAAGCCTAGTGTAAAAGTTCTAGGATGATAATATTCACACTTCAAATTATATTTTAATGGCTTAGTATTTAAATGCAATAATCATGATTTTATTTTCCTAGCTTTTATGTTCCAGCTTTCATTAGTAGTGTGGAAAATGAGCATTTACAGTACAGTGTTTAGGTTACTGTTAGACCCCAAAAAAACCCTACTTTCTTACTTATTTTTTCTTATTGCAGCTGGCCAAGAATGTAGGAAATACTAGTTTTAATGATATTATGGAAGGGAATTTACCTAGTCCTTCACCTAAACCCAGTCCATCAAGTGATATGTAAGTTTTAATCTCTAAATTCTTTAAGTTTATTGTGGAATATATATGTGATGTAAAAGATCTTAAATAGTAACCAAGCCAGAAGAGGGCTAGGATGGCAGAAGACTGGAGTATTTTACTCCAATTGTGGAATTTCGTGTTGTACAGTCACATTTTAGCTGTCTTGCTTTCTCAGTGTAGAAAACTTGGGTCTTTAACTTAGAAAATTTAGACTTAACTTTGTGTAGTTTTCCTTTTTTTTTTTTTTTTCCTAAGTTTGAGTTTCATTATTTTGAACCTTCAATGTTTTTGAGTTTTGTATACCCTCAAGTGAAAAGCAAAGTTGGACTAAGTGACACCAGCTTCAGGTACTGTCTGGAGATGGTGATGAGCTTTTAGTTCCTTTCCCTGGTAGAGGACTTGCACAGAGAGCATAGCAAATGTGGTTTTGCCAGGGAAGACCTTTTAACCTATTATGCTGTTTTGTAGCTGACTTAGTATTTTATCTTTTAACTTGTTTTTAGCATGATTTTTCATGCTTGTCCTGTTTCTAACATATAGCTATGTTTCCATGAGAACTCACATTGTAGGCTTTGCTTTTTCTTTTGTTTCAGTCCCCTGAGTCGGAGTAGTTATTGTATGTAACAAGAAGGCAGGATAAAATTGAGTATGTACTTTATTTTGGGCTTGTTTGCAAGAAAGACATGCATTGTAATAATAAATAAAATGGTCTTTATCTGATAGTTTCCCTCTTAACTTTGCAGCCTGTGACTTAGGCAAGGCGATTTTAAATTTAAACCATTGACCTATTTTTCTAAACATTTCTAAACCAAGATCTATTTTCACACCCCACAGGACTGCACGCAAAGAATTTATCACTGCTAAGTATGTAGATCATAAGTTCTCTAGGAAGACTTGTGCATCTGCAGCAGCTAAACTGAATGAATTACTTGAGGCTGTCAAATCCAGGGATTTACTTGCACTAATTCAAGTCTATGCAGAGGGGGTAGAGCTAATGGAGCCACTGTTAGAGCCTGGACAGGTAAGCTTATCAGGTAAACAAAGCAGAGTATTTTAAATAATGTGTATTTGTAAAATGTCCAGGATCAGGGACCCTAGATGCTAAACAAGAGAAATAACAGCTGAAAACAGAAAAAAAAAGACTCCCTATTATTATCAGGTGGTCTAAAGAAGTGTGAAATGCAATAGTACTATCACAACCTATTCTAGGTGCAACTGTAGTATGTTAAAAAGTACCTGTTCTGCAGTACATTTCTTTTAGGAAGAGGCCCAAAGAGAAGAGGACTTCATAAGCCAGGGTGCCCTAGTAACAAACAGTATCATACTGGCTGAAAGCACGTTACTGACTGTGTAGACATCTGTTTACTCTATATGAGGAAGGAGTAGCTCTGATACCTTCACAGCAGGATGAAGCATTTACAGAAGAACAATTTCTTTTAACCAGGAAGAGAGTTTGGGGTTTGGGGGGGGGGGGGTTGTTTGTTTTTGGGGTGGTTTTTCTTTTGTAATATAAATTTATGAACATTTAATCTTCCTTCTAAAACTACTAACAGCTTTTCAGAAAAGTCAGTACATGCTGACCTCAAGTATCCATGTAGAAACGTTGCTTAAGAGCAATGTAACCTGGTTTTATAAATAATTGATGCTGTGTAACCACTTGGACAGCAAAGTTTTCTCCCATTAGTTTTAAATCCAGCTTGGAGAGATCTCAGAGCAAGTTTTCAACAAGTTCTGTGAAAACAGCTTATTTGGTAAATGACAATGCCTGTTTGTATCAAGTGAAGGGAGTAAGTTCAATAAAGTCTTGGCACTTGAGATATCACCGAGTGCTTGTCATGGATACATATTACAAATTTATTACAAGGTAAACTTTCATATGTAATCCAAAGCAGTTACCACAGAATAAGCTCTTTAATGTTTCTCCACTGTTACAGTCAGTGATGTCTAGAAAGGTACGAACACCTGTCCCGGTTTCAGCTGGGATAGAGCTAATTTTCCTTCTTACGAGCAAGAATAGCTAGAAGCTTCCCATGTTTTGCATGCTAGTGTGAAATAGCACAAGAAGTTGGGAGAATGCATGGTCAGGACAGCTGATGTGAACTAGTCAAAGGGATATTCTGTACCATAGACTGTCAGGCTTATGTGAACTGGGCGCAGTTGACCAGGGGTAGGGGAGCAGATCACTGCTCAGGTGGTCAGTAGATAGTAAGCAATTGCATTGTGCATCACTTCTCCTGTTCTTTTCTCTCTCTCCTTGCATTCTTTTCCACACAATCATTATTATCATATTTCATTATTGTTATTATTTTAGTTTAGTTATAAAACTGTTGATGCATGAGATTTACTTTTTTGTCTTATCCTTCTTTCCATCCCTCTGGGAACATGGGGGAGTGCGTGAGCAGCTGCATGGTGCTTAGCTGCTTGCTGGGGTTAAACCACAACAGTAGTCTGCATTTAGGATGCTCATAACAGCATTTGCCACTAAATTCTCTGATTTTAGTAAAGTCCTTTTTATTTGTAAAGTTGTGACTTCTATGTACTGTAACAGACTTTTTTTAATGCCCTCGGCAGGAGTAAATGAAATATTATTTTAGATTAGTTTCTTAGGCAACTTTTAAACTGAATTAAATAGCATTTATATTTTCATTTAAGTACATGAATACATATGTTCTGTATATAAAAAAAGCTATGATTTAGTTTAAGTTCAGCAAAGATAAACCCTGTATCTGGGAAGGAACAACCCCATGCCTAATATATGCTGGAAATTACCTATCTGGAAAGCAGATTTGCAGAAAAAGACCAGGGGATCCAGAGGTACACCAAGTTGAACATAACCCAGCAGTGTGTGCTTGTGACAAAGAAGGCCAATGGTATCCCAGGCTGCACTAGACAAAGTATTGCTAGTAGTTTGAGGGAGGTGATCCATCCCTCTTACTCAGCACTAGTGTCGCCACAGCTTGAGTACAAGAGAGACATGAACACATGGACATACTGGAGTGAGTGTAACAAAGGGCCACGAAGATAAGTTTAAGAATTTGGAGCATCTGGAGTTGTGAGGAAAGGCCAAGTGATCTGTGACTTTTCAACCTAGAGAAGAGAAAGCACAGGGGGCTGTAATCAATACATATAAATACCTGAATGGAGGATTCAAAGAAGACAGTCTGGCTCTTTTTCAGTGGTGCCCAGTGACAGGACCAGAGGCAATGGGCACACTCTGGAAAAAAAAAATCAGGAAGCTAATGGAACTTTTTAAATAATAATAATAATTATTATTGATTTGTATTGTGTGGGTGACCAAACACTGACAGAGGTTGACCAGGCATCTTTGGAGATACTCAAAAAGCTATATGCATATGATCCTGAGCAACTGGATGTAGACGTCCCTGCTGGGGCAGGGAAGTCAGACTGGATGACCTCCAGAGATCCTTTCCAACTTCAACCATTCTGTGATTCTGTTAGAGATGAATGTATGTAGGATCACAAATTTTTTTTTGGTAGATTTTTTTCCCTTGGTTTTGTGGCAAACAGTGCTGTGGCTTGGTGCTCCGCAAGGTGTCATAAAGCAAAGATACAGTGAACTTGCTCAGTGTTCCTCGACAGGAACTTGCTAGTAGCCAAAATAGTTAAAGGCTCCTCAGGGTTGTCCATCCAGCTGGGAAAAAAGGAAGACTGGTTTCAAGAAAGCTGTGTTCTCGAAGTGTAACGACATTTCCTTTGAAGCTCATAATATCTTCTAGAGATCAGAAAGTCAATAACTGTTTTCATCATAGTTTCCTAATATTTTACCATTGAAACCCTTGTAAGAGGTGACTTGTATCTTGGTAGGTGTGATATTTTATAAGCTTTGTAGAAATAAGACACAGAAATCTAACTTTTATTTACATATGTTTAGGAGCCAGGGGAAACAGCACTTCATTTAGCAGTACGGACTGCTGACCAAACCTCTCTCCATCTGGTTGACTTCCTTGTACAAAACTGGTATGAATTGCTCATTTTTCAATAAATTGTGCAAGAAAAATGTAGATGTTTGAAGCTATCCTAGCAGTGCCTTGGACAGTGCTCACTCATCACTTTTAATAATCCTTCCTTTTAGATGCATTTCAGAAGAACATAATTTAACATATTTGAATTGACCTTTGTACTCCTAGTGAGTAAAGTGTAGATAATAAATACAGGATGAAAGGAAAAGCTATTTAGAGCAAAGAAAGCATTGATTTAGATCATGACAGCATGAAACAATGCAAATGAATATTTAGGTAAAGGAGGGATGAGAAGTGAACATTCCAAATACAGGATATGTGCAAAGAAATTGTAAGAGTAGAAAATAAGCATCTTTCTTTCTCAGAAAATTATGAGTAGAAGCTAGATTGAAGAAGGTATTCTAATAGTTAACAAATTTGTATTAAGGCTATTGAGAGCAGAATCCTAACTAGTAATTTTCAACATTTAGTTTATTGGCTGAACTATTCCTTGTTGTCAAGAGATGTTTATAGAAGTGAAAAAAGTCAACGAAAATGTTTTCTTGGAGAAATCTAAGAGTGTAGTGGTACAACATTACTTTTTATATATTTCACAATCTAGGTAATGATTAAATGAGAACAATTCCAATCCACTACTGTAGCATGAAGTTAAATGAAAGAAGCAGCAGTTGCTTGCTGTCAGATGGTGGTTTTTGCAGAGCAATGAGAGGGGTGGAGAAACATAAAACTTGTCACAACTTAATTGAGCTTGCAAGGAGGAGGCTAGAAGATTATTTTTTTCCCCCTTCAGCATAGCAAATCATACCTGCTATAAATGCAATCAGTGAATACTGATTTTCCTTCCTCTCCCTAATAGTTTATGTATTGTTGTACACAAGGAGTGTTAGCGAGCAAGTTCAGTCTTGTAACAGCACAGAATCAGTGTTCCTGATACTATCTCTTTAGCTATGTGGACAAGCTGTGTAATATTCACTTAAACTTTCTTCTACCTCCTCATATTAGATGGAGTGCTGACTATTGCAGGAATGTTATTGAATTAATAAATTTAAAAAGAAACTACTAAGATTTGCAAGCTGCTCGAGATCATAATTTGAAAAATGTTTTAGAAGCCCAAATTATTACTCTGAGCAATATTAAAGAATTTATTTTGGATGGTTGTTTTAAATCAGTTATGAAACCTCATAGTCTCTACAAACAACCATAATGTTTTCTGTGTTCCTGTTAGCTGTATTTTTGTCTCAGATGTAAGATCATCTTCACAACCCATATGGGCTCTGCACTTAGTTCAGCATGGGTAATAGTGGAAAAAAACCTGTCATCTTCTGAGATTTTCTTTTCATTTTTATATTGATCCCAATATGCCAGTAACTTTTTTTTTTTTTGAGAAACTTTGGTTTAGAAATTGAAAAGTGATGGAAGTGCAGTTTTAAAAGCACTGTGAACCCCACTGCACAGCTTGTCTTTCCCTAACTCTGTGTGTATCCTTATCATCTGCATTTTGACGCTTTGGTGCATCCTCACAGCCACCTTCTTTATAGTTCCTTTCATGGGACTTATTAACCTATTCTAATTGTATCAAAATGATAAAGGGGCAGGTAGAAATGAAGTGACCTGACCTTACAAAGGATTAAGTTTGAATCTTTGAGTTTCACTTTTTTTTTTTTTTTTTTGTGAGTGAACATCTGTAGATGCTCAGTTCTTTTCAACCACACCTCTGGAATTTCTAGTATGCTTGGAGTTATTCTTTGAAAGTAGTGTTGAATTTAAAAATATTTCTTTATCCTACTTAATATTCATCCAGTGAAGCCTCTATGCATTTATTATTTATAGGGTTGCTAGATCTAAAATGAATAGCATAGCATACTATACTTTTCTTGATTGTTTTTTCTTTCTTGTGTTTAGTGGAAACCTGGATAAGCAAACAGCATTGGGTAATACGGTTCTACACTACTGCAGTATATATAATAAGCCTGAGTGTTTGAAATTGCTTTTGAGGGGGAAGCCAACTATTGATGTTGGTAAGTTCATTATTTAAAACCAGGAAAGAAAGATTTCCTAAAATTTCTTTTCATAATTTCAGCCACTTATGTATCACTATGTTAAGTAAACTTTTAAAAGGAAAAATAAAGCTGAAAACTTTAAAAGGAAAAAGATGAAGACTACCACCAACAAGCCTGAAGGGGAGCATTCGGTTAAGAAAGGGAACTTAAATTCTTAGAAGATAATAGTGACAAAAATTTTCCAAAACTAATGGTAAACCCTAGTCTTTCTCTAGAGTTTGATTTCTGAGGAATTGCAAATGTCCTAGAATTTTGGTTTGCTGTTCATGTTGTAAAAGTCATCTGACACTTGTATGTTACATAGTTGATGCAAACTGAAGAGTATGAACTTTTAATTCTCCCTCTTTCCTCTTTGCCATCATTTTCCTCCACTGCCCAGTGGAGGAAAACCAAAAGACAACTGCACAAAAGCGGCAGGAGTCATTTGTTTCCTTGACCTTTTGATACATCCTTAGAATATGCTGTAATATCTTAAGTCAGAGAATTTTATGTGCCCTTAATAGCTGATGTGTCCATAATTAAGAAAGTAGGAAAGTTATCTAAACAAGCTGCAGCGTGTATATTAGTCCTTCCATTGAACTCTGGCCTAGGTAGATGCCAGAAGAGTACTCTTGCTGTTCTGGGTCTCTCTGTTTTGGCTTTGTTTTGTTTTTTGTGAAATGTTCTCACATAGGAACCACCTGTCTTCTCTAGTCCTTGAAAAATCAGGTTTATACTTCAGTGTTGAAAGTTTGGAATTTATGTAGTCTCTTAAAACTGTGTGGTGACTTCAGTGAAGAAATACTATCTTTTCATTCCTTTTCATATTGAAACCCCTGAACCACCTATGATCTTTCTATAAGTAGCTCTGCTTCTTCTACAGATCTTAATTTCTCCATCCATAGACCTTTCTAGATGACTGCTTGGTATTTTTGGAATTAATTTTTGGTGTTGTATATATAATGTTACACATAGATGATATTTGCCTATGAGACCTCAGTTTGACTGGTTTTAGTTCCAAATCACAGAAATGCTTTACAGTCTGGATGTGATGTAGAGCATACTCTGTTCCTGTTCCATGGCATTTGCAGCTATACTGTAGGAACACATTTTACCTAATTTTGGAGTGTGGGAAATTTTGTGTTTCCTGAGATTTGCCACTGAGTATCTAGAAAGGATCTCATTAGATCTTGTGCCAGAATACCTTCCAGATTGTTCCAGTATCATCTTCTTTTGGATCAGGCATTATTTTAAAATGTAAAACATTTTGTAGCCTTTATAATGATGAAACAGCTAGCAGGTTTAAAATTGTTCTTGTTTAAATGTAATCTTAGAATAGGAATTCTGTCTTCAAATTCAGGCTTCAAACTGCTATGTATTAATCAAAGTAATGTGTGTAGATCCATATTAGCCTTCTTTTTTCTTTTTTTTTTTTGTTACTATTATTCTTAGAATAGTTTTCTCTTTCAAGCTATGTTACCCTGTGTGCTTGTTTTCCTTCTTATTTATGTAAGAGCTTTATTGCCAAAGGACTTGAGTGAAGATTGAAATAACTATATTTCTCTATATTCTCTGCTTGAATGGGTAGGAGGGATTTGGGAACTGTCCCAGCAGCTGCTGCTGTTCAGCAAGAACCTGACAATACATGAAATATATGAGCACTTAGGAATCTTAAAGAACTGCAGCTGCTATAAAGAAAATAGTTTGATTACTTTCAGAAATTACTCTGCTAAAAATAGTGAAACTTAATAAATTAATTCTTAAGACATCTCAAAGAATTGCTCTCATTTTTTATTGTTAATTTGTAGTAAACCAAGCTGGAGAGACGGCTCTGGACACAGCAAAAAGAATGAAAGCTGTCCAGTGTGAGGAACTGGTAAGAACCAGGGTGAGGGAAGGCAAAGGGGGAATGTTTACTTCTTTACAGATGTGATCTACTTAAGATATCATTGCCACTGTATCTCAGACTTGGTATCACTGCTATCTGGCTGTATGCTGATCTGAAGATCTTACTGTAGATCGAGATTTTTCTAACAATCTGTTACAGATAAAATCACTTTTATGTTTTTAAGAAGTTACATCTATTGAAAGTGTATTTGAAGACGTTAAGTGCTGGAGGGTCAGGTATTTGAACACATCATTCTAGGACATTTGGGTTTCATCACTTCAAATGTTCTCTTAGAGACATTTTTATCAGGAGTCCAAAATAATCATTGAAATGCTCATATCTGTCAAGACCTTTTAGGTCTGGATCTTTGACCTTCCCTGCTTTGGTTTTTTCCAGTTTATTTAATGGGATAGATAGCTCAGAGATGGTTCAAATCTTTTTCCTAGGAGAATTAAAACTACTTGAAATTAAACCTCCTCAAAGGAGAAGGAAGCAAAAGTGTAATGTCTGGAAGCTTAGAGCATTGAAAAGTGTAAACCACCAGCTTCTGTGTGACTTTGTTCCTCTACTGAACAGCAAAAACTTGGTGAAATTTTGAGAATGTATGAGTGACACTAACAGATGCCACTCAAGAAAATTAATGGAGTTCTGGAAATAAAGGTGTTAAAGGATTTTTCCCATTATTCTCCAGAAGAAGCTAGCCAGGAATAAGGATTCTGCATCAGACCAATAATTATAGCCCTCTGAGGTGCCTCTCACTAGCATGTATTTAGTAGGCAGGTGAATTTTTAAGTACTATCAAGGGATTAAAAATCCTAAGTAGTGTGACATTTTCACATTCAGGGCTGAACTAGAAGGATTTACAGAACGGTTGCCACTTGCTGCTTAGTTCTGTTTCTCAGAGCTTTTTTTGACTTGTTTTGAGGATCCAAGGAAGCCATCTACTTTTTCTCTGCAGATGGTAATTTTAATAGTTTTTTCTTTTGAAAGTTCTTGTCATGTGTTAATTAACTATTGCATAATCAAGAGAGCTCATCCTTCAGAAATGATGATTTTCTATTTTCCTGGGGATGCAAGTTATTGCTTTGCTAGGGTTGATAAGGTAGTACTCTTACTGACTTCTCAATTACTCCCATGGCTGCTGTGTAAGTAGTTTCCAGTGTTTTGAGTTTCCTGTCAGATG
Source organism: Indicator indicator (assembly GCF_027791375.1). NCBI lineage: Eukaryota > Metazoa > Chordata > Aves > Piciformes > Indicatoridae > Indicator > Indicator indicator. Next base: position 16,168,382 of record NC_072021.1, on the reverse strand, counting down.
AATAACAGATCAGCTGTACAGAACAAAACTGGTATGGATTGCTTTTTTCTTTGCAGTATATATTTAATAAAATAACACCTGCCGTTAATGTGCACCAACTGATTGTGTTGTAGAACAAACAAAACCAAATTGATGTTATGAGTGAGCTTATGTAGCAGTTGTTTCAATTATTGTGATTATTCCAGTTAATTATAATAGAGCATTTATGCCTTTTCTCTTATTCCATTTTCTAAAAGAAAAATTCCTTCTACATTTTTCTCAAAAGTGGCAATGAGATGAGATCAAGAGTAAATAAGAAATATGAGTGAACATATATTTTTTTTTAACCATGACCAACAAAAACCCCCCAGAATTAGTATCTAGGTGTTTGCAATATGGTAGATACATGAAGCTAGTTTCTGTTGAACAGCTGGAGTCTTAACTGTGTAATTAAATTAAATTGGGAAGATGGTTAATGCTTTCCTGAATTAACTGGTGCCAAGTAGACTACATTTCAGAGGATGTGAGAGAATAAATAATTATGGCAAATTTCAGCATTGAAAAGGAGAGTTTATGTCCTCATAATAACCATGAACTGCCTTTTTTTTTTCCTTTTTTGCTGATCATTGAAGTCGTAGATTTTTAGACAATGTGAATACATTATTCAGGCTGACAAAGTAAAAATTTTGTGCTTAACACACTTTGCCCTCATCCAGTGAGAGGGAGGGAAATATGTAAATAAAGGATAAATACCTTTTATTTTGATTCCAACACAAGAATTGTGATTTTGAAGGTAAAATATTTGTTTGTACAGAATTTGCAAATAGATTTAACCTTTCCTTTTTGGAAAAGAGGGCTCCAGATGCATTTTGATTTTGTGCATATACCTTTTCTTCATACCATCTTTTCAAATGCCTGCCAAACATGGCAATTTCTACCCAATTTGAGAAGAGCTTCCCCTTTCTGCCTTTTAGCTGTTATTCTGTACCTCAAATAAATGAAGGATGTTTGTGTGATTGCCCTGAAAGGGTTTCTTTTGAATGCCTGCAAAAGATTTAAATTTCCAAATGTTTCATCTTATTGCTTGTGGTTACAAAACTAACTTTGACACCAAAGGAACAGCAAATATTTTAACAAGAATTGTTTCTTTCAGCTTTCTCAAGCCAAGGCAGGCAAGTTAAACCCACACGTCCATGTAGAGTATGAATGGAATCTTCGGCAGGAAGAAATTGATGAAAGTGATGATGACTTAGATGATAAGGTAAGCATGAATCACAGCAACTGTCAGAATTCAGAATGAACATTAGGGACTCACTTCAAGATGTTTGTTTTTTTTTAACTTAGTGGTGTTTTTGGTTTTTTTTTTTGGGAAAAGCTAGTTTTGAGACCTGTATTAAAAACTGCCAAAGTGTTTCTTGAATGCACTTTATCAACCTAGTTATTATGGACTTGAGTTTCAGAAATTTTGCTTCACGAGACATTGAATGTAATATAAATGAGTACATGTAGATTACTTTGTTGTCATTTTATCACCTTCTGAATTCTAGGTTGTTAATATTTAGCTGGAGGAAATCCAAAGCTTACATACTTCCCCCCCTGCACATATAAATTAATTAAAAACCTAGTTGAATCAATAGCTCTGTTTTTCTGAAAGTGTGCTGTGCACTTCATTCCTGATTAAAAAAGACGTAGTAATGGAAAGACAAAACTTGAGGGCATAGGATAATTGCAATCCTAGAACATGTGAAAACTTAGCTTCAGTGTCCTACTTTAGCAAGTCTGTTAATTATTCTGTGTTCTGCTTCTGTAGTAAATGGGGGAATATACCTCTCCTGTTTTATATGGCTGCTATGGAAAGAAATGTGGTCCACTTTTCTCTTTTAATGACATTTGGGACCGAAAAATTCAGAAAACCAAATAATTTACATATCCTCAAGGACAGCAGAGAGCAAAATGATTATCTGTGTGAGGAGCCTCAGGAGGATGACTAATGCTGTACTGGTGATAATAGGCTGCCTGAACTAGAGCTGCAGTGAAACAGATCATGCTCCATATGCTCCTATTAATATACAGCAGTCAAAAATTGCTGTGTAAAATGTCTTCAAAGAGCAATTATATACATTTAAAAGATGAGATGTATCACTGAATGCATTGCTGGTTCAGTTAACAGATAAATCTGAAGTGTAGAAGTGATTATTATTTTTAATAGGTGTCAATGGAGTAATAGATGTGATCTTTGCAGATAACAGTCTGGTGTGAGTAAATACCTATTTGAACTAAAAATTACTCTTCTAAAAACTTGTCTAGGCTTTTACTAATATATTATTTAGTGCATTATTATTGTATGCTTTCTATAAATCAATTTATTCATTGATTTCAGTTACAGAGGAGAGGATCTTTCAAGTTAAATCTCTGGGGAAGGGATATGGGCTAATTTGTCCAATAAAGAAATTACGCTCATGTTCACTAGAATACCTTTTGTTAGATTCTTTACCAAACATTTTAACTATATTTAATAGTTAGAAAGCTGTATAATATATTTTATTTTCTGTTCACAGCCTAGCCCTATAAAAAAAGAGAGATCTCCAAGACCCCAAAGTTTTTGTCACTCTTCAAGCATTTCTCCCCAGGACAAATTGACCCATCCCGCATTTAGCACTCCTAGAGACAAGCAAAGACTCTCCTATGGAGCTTTTACCAATCAGATTTTTGCTTCTACGAGCACAGATTCACCCACCTCTCCAACTGCAGATGCTCCTCCTCTTCCTCCTAGAAATGCTGGCAAAGGTAAGGCTATCTTCAAACTATGATGGCAAGCAGTCATTTTTCCACAGCTGTCCTTCCTTTAACCAGGTGTATTACAGTGTTTCAAGATGTAGCATGGTTTTCTTACTACAATAATAATAATCATAATATGTAAAATGGTGCAACAGATGTTTAAACCTTATAAAAAACAGAACAAACAAACCCAAACTAGACAAACAAAAAAGAAACCCAATAACAAAAGAAGGGTGTCAGTGCTTTGTAATAGACTCATTCATAACAGTGTACATGAATGGATTGAAAAATAAGGTAACAGTGAAAACGTAAAGTAGTACTCTGTGGAATAAATGTTGGTTCATTTTATGTAGAAATTCTGGAGAAATTTGGAGAAGTACTTTTGAGCATTTACAGTCACGAAAATACAAGTGTTCTAGAAAAAGGCTAATGATGTGTACTGCTATATGATGATGTGTTGTGTAGTGTATGGCAGAGAGGGCAAAGAAACAAAGATTTGGAGGAGAGGAGGTACAAGAAGACTCCCTCTCCTTGCAGTCCATGTGCAAAAACAAAAATACCAGAACGACCTGTGAAGTGCTAAGCAGGTTGGTATTAAAGTTTCTTCTCTCTCAGTGCATCAAGACTCCTCTCTTCCATTTGGTGAATGATAGAGGCATGCAGAGAATGGCACAGAAATACCAAGTCTTTTGCCAGATAGGTTAACAATTCACTTAGGCAATGAAGTTCTAAACATCACACTTTCTTCCCTGAGTGAAACAACTATTTTGCTGTTGTAGAATTACCCGTGAGGAAGATTTGTGCTATTGTTCAATTAGTTTTTCAGTCTGCATTTAATTGAAATGAACAAGATGTGTGTTCTTTTTAGTAATATTAGTGACGTTCTTGGTAGTGCTTGAAAGGGATGAGAACTTTCTGCCATATGAGACTTACTCTAGCAGCTATAGTGAATGGTGGTTGACTTACATTCCTATAAACTTCAAGTTTAGAGGATGTTTAGGAAACAAAACCTGTTACTTTACAATAATTTGTGCAAGTGTACTTTTTAGAACAAAACCCCTTTAATATTTTGTCTTTTTTTCCTTATTTAATTTAGAAATAGCCCAAATGTGGTTTTATGGTAGACTTGTTAGAGAAATCTTTAGTTGTGATGAAAGCTACAGTATAGTTTAAGACTTTGGCATTTATACTGAAAGATGCTCATTTGTGTTACTGCTGCTATAAATGCATGTTTCATTTCTTGAACTGGTAGTTAACTTAGTTTGAAAAAATAATGAATTGCTCTCACTAAAATGTGAAGGACTAAAAGGGACGTAAGAGTCTGCTGGCATTAGGTATCTGAAGCACAGCATCTGAATCATGTATAAAGACAAAATTACCATTCCACCATCATTTGTCATGTACTGGCAACTTTTGAATTACTTCCTTGGCTCTCTTTCAGATGGGTTTGTTCTCCTCTAAGAGGCGAAGTGGTTTTGCCAGGGCATGCTTTTTCACGATCTGAATTGCTTTATATAATTTCATTGGGACTCATTTGTACTACTCATAACTTTACTGTGTTGACCTTTCTGCTGGTATTACACCTTTCCAACTTTTCCCCTCTTCTGTCCCACCTTTTTATATGCTCTAACAGTCTGTTACTGGTGGTCCATTGTTAGACACAGGCTTAGATGTTCTTTCAGTCTTACCTAGATAATTTTTTTTAGTTGTAAAGTTGTAATGCTTGGAAAGTAATCACAGATCCTATTTCCTTAAGAAGGTTAAGGAGTTTGTATCTTGTATCTGTCTGTATGCTGCCTAGTGTGTTTTCAGCTTTCAGTGGATTATGATGAACGTTGATTTATGATTATATAGTGGAAAATGCTAGATTCACAGTACAAGTCTGAGTGAGAGGTTGAATGGAACTACTACTATGTTAATGTCACAAGGTTTATCTGCTTCAAACATGCCAAAATTTTTTGGTTTTTTGGTCTATGTCCATGCAAAAATTGTAAAGTAATTAATCGATATTAGAAGTTTCCATTAATTACATGCCTGTGTTAAAGTAGTAATTTAAGACTGAAAGGTGACAAATGCATAAAACATCTCATCAGTGTGGAAAAGTTGCTCGAGCTGCAGCTTTTCAGATGCACTCACACTTCATTGTAAACTGTGCTGCACCTTATCTTCCCCGCTTCCAGCTCCCCAACATTGTTTAAAAGAAAAAGCAGCAGAGACTCCACTTGCATACAACACTAGTGGTGCATCTTAATTTTGACACAGTCAAATAATCCTCTAGAATTGATCTGCTCTTTTGAGAACAGTAGTAGAGTGTATCCTGTCTATCAGTTTAACAAATGAGTTTACTTATCAAATTCTCTTTTTATTAGAAAAGTTCATTTTAGTAGCAACCTATTTAAGAATATATGAAAGCATAAGTTTAGATTTTGCACTAAGTTCCCTAAATAGCAAGAGTAAGAATCTGTAATTAAATTTAATCTTACCTTCTGTCCCCAAATGTAATCTGATCTTTGTCCCTGCTCTGCTACGAGGTCCTAGCAGATACCATGGGACCCTGCTAGAGCATGGATTTGTCTCAGGCTGTAGGGAAGCAGTAGCTGGTGGGGTCCATATTTTAGAAAGAGACAGGATTTTTAAATTTCATGGTTTTTATCCTTTGGGGCATACAAATAAAACTTTTTCCAAAACATGTTGTATGTTTTAACAAAACCACCTCCCTTTAGCCCTCTGTAAGCTGGCTTCATTTGCCAGTGAAGTTCCTTGGTAGCAAGGTTCCATGGTGTTTGCTGAGATGCAACAGCGGACTGGAAGCCATCGTCTGAACTTTGTTGGGTAGAAGGTAAGTTTAGAGCAATTTACATAATGCACACCACTCCTGCCCATGGTTTTAGTGGTGTCTAAAAATTACTTTGATTCATCATTAAAATTGTAGACGTCTAATTGTTGGCAGGCATGTGTATGGGGATTTTGTAAAGTTTCTCCATACATCATTACAATGCGAGTCCAGGTTTTCCAATTTCTTAACTTGTCAAAATATATTGTAAAATACTGGAACATTAATGTATTCTACTCTAAACCACCTCATTTGTGGATACATCTTACTTTATGCTCTCTGCTACAGATCTAGTTAATCCTAATAGAAAGAAAAGTCCAGAATGAGCACTGTAGCTGCATAAGACAGCCCCTGTATGCCTTTTCCAGTAGTTTTGCTAAGGTTATTCAACCTCAGCTTACTTGTGGTGTTAGTCAAGTCTTCAATCTGTAACATTCTGAAAATAATCTTCATTAGTCTTTTCAGCTTAGACCTGTATTACAGCTCCAGACACCTAACAGCTCTTCTGCTGTTTTACAAAAAGCTTTCCAAAAAATTTCAATTGTTCAGCAGTTGCACGACTTGGCTAGATAAACTTTTGTACAGCTTTAATTGCAAATCCAATGTGAGGGCAATATTGCTAAATGGTTTTGTAGAAGCGTTAGGTAGTCTAAGCCTGATTTCCTTAATTTTAGCTGAAAGCTAATTGACTTCTTGATGGTTCTGCCCATTTTGCTCATACATGATGAACACAGAGGTCAGGGATCATTTTGTCATTACGTTTGGATCTTCAGTACTTACAAGTTTATATATTCTACGCTGTTTCACAGCTCTACTATTAGGTACCTAATCCTAAAGGCACTTGTGGTTCCAGTCCACTGATACTGCAGACACACACTGCTTCACTTGATCAGACTCAATTTCTGTCCAGATTAGTTTATTTGCATTTATAAGTAACTTCTAGAAGTTGTCTGACTGCATTGCTCACAAGACTAGAAATAGTCTCAAGTCCACTAATTACTTTGTTCATGTACCAACACTTCAGTGGTATTTCTGTCATTAGTGTCTGTATCAAGACACTACCTGGGTATCAATCATACAGGTGTCTATTTCTCTTGTTAGAATAAACAAATCAAGCATATTTCACCTTTTCTGGCAGAAGACCATTTTCTTTCTCCTATCATGTAGTTGTCCTTTAATCATACTAGCTCTTCTCTCTACCTTTACTCTATACCTTTACTGTTTAAATCAGCTTTCTTTAAATGCAACTGGCTTTAAGTATAGGAACAGCATTAAAACCTTGTTGCTTCTGCTGGAAATACTACATCAAAACATTCTTCTGTGCTATTTATTTTTTCCATGATGGCATCATAGTCTCTGGCATATCAGGTATTACACAGTCTCTACTACCACTTTAAACAGCAGTCTGTAATTTATAGCACAAATGCTTCATGTAGAATTTTAATCTTATCCATAACACTGTTGTATTACTTCAAGCCTTTGAGGTCATCCAGATTGTTCTGTTTGTTCTAAAGGCTTTCAGGGTTCTCTTGCATATACCTGAATGCTTAAAGTATTCTTAAAAATGTGATCTGCATTTTGGTTAAGTTCCAATTACCTGCATTTTGTAATAGTGCAATAGGAAGGGACGGCTGACAAACTGCTGGTTTCATTTGACTCTTTTTGTTTGTTTGTTTTAAACAGGAATTTTTTAGCATTAATTATAGAATTTACTTCAAATGCTAATGTTGAAACAAGGTATAGTCTTAGCTTTCTTAATTAGAGTGATCGTGATACTTTTTTTTTTCTTTAATTATCATCTTAAAAATAGAGGACCTGAAGACAAACGGAAGAAGGCAAAAATGTCCCTCTTAAATAAGAATAACAACAGTTGCTAATGAAAATACTATTTATTAATAGAAATTTACTTTCCTTTGCAGTACCTGTTCTACCATTAGCTGGAATGCTCATTCTTCCATATCTCTCATTAAGTGGTAAAAAAAGATACAAACGTGAGGTTTTTACACTCTAAAGCCACTATTTCTTGAGTGGATGGAGACAGCTTTGCATGGTTTCACAAGTACACAAATTAATAGATAATATACTAACTGCACAAAAGCTGAAGGGCCATGCACTATTAATTGCAGACCTCTTCTGGTTACTTACCCAAGTACAGTAATAGATTATTTGGTCTGTCTGCACATAAAAGTGTGATCCTTGTAATATGAAAAGTAATGAAAGATTCTAACAGCTCAGGCTGAAAGCAGCTGTTCCCCAGTTAATTGAAAAAGGGCCCAGCGGAAGCAAAGTTAAATAATTATAGGTCAAAGCTTTTTTTGTTTATGTTCCTCATGAAATGTGAGCTTCATGACTACATAAGAAATTGTCATTAAGGTTGCTATTAAGAAGAAACGGTTGGCTTACTTGCTGCCTGGTTAAATCACAGTGTCTTTGATCTAGAAAAAGAAGTGTTCATATCTAGCTAGCTTTGTGTAATTAATAATATTACATAAAAATTGTTTTTTCATATGGCACAGTATTTTATATTTTACTGACACTTTGTAAGTCTTCAAATCTTTGTTTTCACCGGCTGTTTTCATAAACTGATTTAGATTCCAACACGTTTCCCACATTTGCTTTATTTGAAGTGTGATGTGACTTCGTATCTCTTTCTGAAAATGTATTTTGAAGTTTGCTTTTATTTTCTGTTTAAAGTACGTTATTTTGTATATCAGCCATCTAATCATTAATTTGACTTCTAAATCCGTATTTACTCCTTTTATGAAGGAACACATGCTAGGATTCTGAAAAGATGCACTATTTTAATACTTTTAACACCTTTTCCTTGCAGCTGTTTTGTGCTGTATGAGCTCTTGACAGCTATGAAGTGATAACATTTTTCATCTCTTTCATGATGTCTGGAGTTAGACTTCTAGTATGAAATTCAAAATACGTATCCATATGACCACATTTAAAGAGTTCTTAATGCTACTAGGTTTTTGTTTTGGTTTGAAAGGATTCTTCATTTTGCTGGCAATAATAAGTACAAATGTGACTTAATATCTGAAGTGTTACTTTTGCGATAAGACAGCAATACCTTTTTAATACATTTCCTCCCAATGTTTTTGGTTTAAGCCGAGTTTGAAGTGCTTGTCGCTTGGTGGCAGGGCTGGAACCCGTGTTAGCGGTGGGGCTGTGATGCAGTACGGACAGGAAGGCACTAGGTGGTAGTAGGAGAGAACCTCTGCGCTGTTGGCCGTTCCCGCTTCCAGACATTTTGGAAGTGTGTAACTCTTGAGATGTCAGAACAAGAGAAGAATACCACAGCGACCTATCGTGTATGCTTTTCAAGGGGCTTTAACAGTAATCTTACTGCTAGTGCTCCTAGATTACACCTTGAGTGAGCTGCAATTTACAGAACATCCTTTGGTTTATAGTTATTTAAGCAAACTAAAGAATCTCTAATTTGCAGAAGTCAGAGGGATCATCGGGTGAAACTTAGCATAAGACCACTTCTTTTTGCTGGCAGAAACATTTTGATGCATGGCTTAAATTAGCTTGCTTGGAAGAAATTAAAACAGGGGATGCAAACTGAGGAACAGTCTTACTAATTTGAGCTAACACTGCTTGTCAGTTAATGGTTGTGTGAAGTAAATTGAGAGGCATAATCACAAAATATGCAATGTGATTTACAAGAGTAAGCAATTAATGGAAAGCCAGGCCCAAAATACCTGCTGGGGTTGTGGTTGAGAGATTAGCGTGAGTATCAAAGGGCTTTATCTGGAAGAGAATTGATTGACTCATTAACACATGGGCAGTTTTACTAATCTTTCTTTGGCGTTTAGAAGAAAGAGGGATGTCAGCAGCTGAAAATATCTAGCAAACATACACATGCTTGTAGAATCACAGAATGGCTTAGGTTGGAAGGGACTTCAGAAATCAGCTATTCCAACCTCCCAGCCATACCTCTCAACTAAACCAGGTTGTTCAAGGCTTCATCCATCCCGGTGCTGAACACCTCCAGGGAGAGGGCATCCATAACAATTGTCAAGATTACTTTTTCCAATGTTTAATATTTCACTTAAGGAATTTTAGCAAAGATCATTCTTCACCAATTTTAATACTTTCGTGATATGTAGTAATTTGGGAAATAATGCAGACTTCAATCATTTTCAGTCTCCCTATAGACACTGGTAAAGCAGCAGCTCTAGGTCTAATTTAGATAAGCGTTACAAATAATTTCTTTGGGCTGTAATGGCAGCTAACTTGAGCAGTTACCCCCTCACGGCGTGTTTGTGCCCTGCACTGCCTTATTGCTTGATCTTCTTAAAGACATTTTTGAAGGCAAATGGTGGAAATGATTAGGAAAAACTCTTGTCTTCCCTCTGAGTTGTTTTGTATTTTGATCTGTGTCTGTTTCCATATCTTGTAAAACATGCGTTGTGTTGAATACCTGTGCCAAGATTGATGCAAGGGGAAATAAAGGAGTTAAGGGTAAAGGTGACTGCATAAGCTCTTACAAGCAGTGCTACCATTAAATCTAAGCCTCAGGAAGGACTTATCTAATGTTTTATTTTATAATCGCTGCATACAACAATTTCCATCGCTCTAAAAATACATAGTTGATGTATTTAAGCTATAAGGGGGAAAAGGAAAAATAACTACAGAAAAACTTAAGCTTACAATCCTGTTTTCAAATTTTCTATTTATAGATTTCTATCCCACTCCCTCCCCCCCTGCTCCCTCAAGTTTCTTCTCAGAATTCCTATGGGATGCTCTGGAGGAAAAAGAAAAAATCCCCACATAATAGAACATCTAGAAAGCTATTTCATTCTGGTATAAATGAATAGTAATTTTAACTCCACATGCTAAATATAATTTTAAGATTTCATGCTTGCCTTTTTTTTTTTTTTTAACAATGCCTAAAATTAGAAATCCTGGAGTGATTATCCTGTATTTTTTTAATATAACTACACATGCCATTCTTTTGTCAAGTTGCTTATATTCCCACAGCTGAGATGGTTGAGAATGTGGTCAACGTGTCGTTTAATCTAAACAGTGTTTTGGCATGGCTTGTCTCTTTATTTCAGTCTTTTGCTGCACTTTGCTGTGGGTCTGACTGTGAATTTTTCAGTGCTGCTTTGATGTTTATGCACATGTATTTGTAAGAAGGTTGTTTGTTATTTTGCAGGCCCACCTTCAACCCTCCCTCTAAGCACTCAAACCTCTAGTGGCAGCTCCACTCTTTCCAAGAAGAGACCACCTCCCCCACCCCCAGGACACAAAAGAACCCTCTCTGACCCACCAAGCCCACTACCTCATGGACCCCAGAATAAGGGCCCAATTCCTTGGGGTGAGTTTTGAAATTCAAAACAAAAGGGCAGGGGAAAAACCTTTGTGATGGATGATATATGATCTTTGGTTTCTTTGTACCTGGTACTTGCTTTCCAATGATTGCAGCTTGATGTAATGTCAGCTCAGATAAATCAACAGTTCTATCTTCTGTCACTTGAGCTTCCAGGCTTCTGTATCTGAGTCCTGCTTGAGAAAACTGAAAATATTCCATGGTCCCCTGGGGCCCAATTCAATCTCCTCTGCTGCCTCCCTCTTTCTCCCCTAGTTGCCCAGGCTGCCCTCACCCCAGCCCTCTCATCTGCTGCATCTACTCTGCCTCTGTTTCCACATCCCTGCTCCTGTTTTGACCAGCTCATTCATCTAGATGGCTCTTGATTTGGGGCAGACAGACTTCCATGAATCTGTGTGGTTCTCCTGATTGCCAAAAGAGCTTGTTTCCTTGGGCTGTATACCAGATCTCTCCTGTAAAGTGTTTGCACTAAGCTGGTGGCACTGTGTTGTCTTAATGTGTTTTTGGGTTTTGTGGTGTCTGTACCTATACAAAGACTCATAGGCTTGCAGCCTTCTGCCTTCAGAAGCTATACAGAACCAGCACTTTAGTGTTTGTTTTTTTTTAACAGGAGACTTTCCTGGAAGAAAATTGTTTTCCAGACAACTCAAATCCTTCGTCTTTTCAATAAACATTGTGCTATGCAGTCAACTTCTCCCAGAGCTATAAATCTCAGGCCCATGTAAATTTCTATAATTTTAGTCTTGGTGGCAGGATTTCCATAATCTGTAAACTTGTGAGCCGGAATCCAATGCTTACAGAGGGGAGTCATCCATACACCACTTAGATCAAGGGTATCCTCTCTCTGTTGTAATATAAACAAAGAATTACTAGCCTAAAAACATCCTCAAGCCTAAAAGCAACACTTTTTTTTTTTCAGCGTACTGAATGTTAAATGAGTTAAATGTGGTACATCGTGGAGGCCTTGTGTAGAATATATGATTTAATCTAGGATTTAATATGAAGAGAAGAACAGCATCCAGGGAAAAGCAAAGTCTTTTTCTCAAGAAATGCAATTAACGGCAATCTTTTCAGTTCTCTACTTTTCAGCTGTCTGGGATATGGAAAAAAGGTTTCCTGTGTTCTGGAGTGTAACAGTCCTGTACTTTTTCAGAGTACTTTTTTCAGACATTTTGAAGAGACCTTTTTTAAAAAAACCCAAATATTTAAGTCCAAAGCAGTACCTAAAACACCATATACTAGAATAGTATGTAAATTAACACTATCAGAAAGAAAAGTGTGGTAGAAACACATGCTAAGCTATTGCCAACTTCACTTTAAAAATACTAGACTACAGATAAAGGAAGAGGAAAATATGGGAAAAGTTCAAGTACGGAGTTGAAGAACCTTCTATCAGTATCTTTTCAAAGCAGGGCCAGAGAAGAACATTGCTTATTCTCCTTTCTCTTCTTCCATGGATGGAAGAGAGGCCTCTCTTCCCTTTTTTCTTACCTATGTAAGAGTCTGTTCGGATGTTAATCAAGTATTAAATTTTATGTTTATAGAAGACAGAGTTTCTCATATCTGCACTTGTGGTTTTGGATTGAGAATATTTTCAGATGTTCACTGCTTTCCATTTGAGAAGCTTTATTCTGTGTTGTATTTTTTTGTTACATTGAATTTCAGCATTTGTTTTATAATCTGTGCATTAATTGAAGTTCCAAGCAGAGCGATCCTTAGCTTATGCTGAATTAAGTTGCTATTCAAAGATGTTCTAAAAATGTCACTTAGATTATTTTGGATTTCCATAGCAACAATGAGCTACTTTCCCATGCTTTATTCATAGGATCTATATGTGAAGGGTTTGCTGGGTTTCTTACCTTTCTTTTTCCCCCTTTCCCTCTTCTTTTTCCCCCTTTCCTTCTTTTCTTTTTCCCCCTTTCCTTCTTTTCTTTTTCCCCCCCTTTCCTTCTTTTCTTTTTCCCCCCCTTTCCTTCTTTTCTTTTTCCCCCCCTTTCCTTCTTTTCTTTTTCCCCCCCTTTCCTTCTTTTCTTTTTCCCCCCCTTTCCTTCTTTTCTTTTTCCCCCCCTTTCCTTCTTTTCTTTTCCCCCCCTTTCCTTCTTTTCTTTTCCCCCCCTTCCTTCTTTTCTTTCCCCCCCTTTCCTTCTTTTCTTTCCCCCCCTTTCCTTCTTTTCTTTTCCACCCTTTCCTTCTTTTCTTTTCCCCCCTTTCCTTCTTTTCTTTTCCCCCCTTTCCTTCTTTTCTTTTCCCCCCTTTCCTTCTTTTCTTTTCCCCCCTTTCCTTCTTTTCTTTTCCCCCCCCTTTCCTTCTTTTCTTTCCCCCCTTTCCTTCTTTCTTTCCCCCCCTTTCCTTCGTTTCTTTCCCCCCCTTTCCTTCGTTTCTTTCCCCCCCTTTCCTTCGTTTCTTTCCCCCCCTTTCCTTCGTTTCTTTCCCCCCCTTTCCTTCGTTTCTTTCCCCCCCTTTCCTTCGTTTCTTTCCCCCCCTTTCCTTCGTTTCTCCCCCCTTTCCTTCTTTCCCCCCCCTTTCCTTCTTTTCCCCTTTCCTTTCCCCCCCCTTTCCTTCTTTCTCTTTCCCCCCCTTTCCTTCTTTCTTTCCCCCCCTTTCCTTCTTTTCTCTTTCCCCCCTTTCCTTCTTTTCCCTTCTTCCCCCCCCTTTCCTTCTTTTCTTTTCCCCCCCTTTCCTTCTTTTCTTTTCCCCCCCTTTCCTTCTTTTCTTTTCCCCCCCTTTCCTTCTTTTCTTTTCCCCCCCTTTCCTTCGTTTCTTTTCCCCCCCTTTCCTTCTTTTCTTTTCCCCCCCTTTCCTTCTTTTCTTTTCCCCCCCTTTCCTTCTTTTCTTTTCCCCCCCTTTCCTTCTTTTCTTTTCCCCCCCCTTTCCTTCTTTTCTTTTCCCCCCCCTTTCCTTCTTTTCTTTTCCCCCCCCTTTCCTTCTTTTCTTTCCCCCCCCTTTCCTTCTTTTCTTTCCCCCCCCTTTCCTTCTTTTCTTTCCCCCCCCTTTCCTTCTTTTCTTTTCCCCCCCCTTTCCTTCTTTTCTTTTCCCCCCCCTTTCCTTCTTTTCTTTTCCCCCCCCTTTCCTTCTTTTCTTTTCCCCCCCCTTTCCTTCTTTTCTTTCCCCCCCCCCTTTCCTTCTTTTCTTTCTTTCCCCCCCCTTTCCTTCTTTTCTTTCTTTTCCCCCCCCTTTCCTTCTTTCTTTCTTTTCCCCCCCCTTTCCTTCTTTCTTTCTTTTCCCCCCCCTTTCCTTCTTCTTTCTTTTCCCCCCCCTTTCCTTCTTTCTTCCTTTCTTTTTCCCCCCCCTTTCCTTCTTTCCTTTCTTTTCCCCCCCCCTTTCCTTCTTTTCTTTCTTTTCCCCCCCCCTTTCCTTCTTTTCTTTCTTTTCCCCCCCCTTTCCTTCTTCTTTCTTTTTCCCCCCCCTTTCCTTCCTTTCTTTTTCCCCCCCCTTTCCTTCCTTCCTTTCTTTTTCCCCCCCCTTTCCTTCCTTCCTTTCTTTTTCCCCCCCCTTTCCTTCCTTCCTTTCTTTTTCCCCCCCCTTTCCTTCCTTTCTTTTTCCCCCCCCTTTCCTTCTTTTCTTTTCCCCCCCCTTTCCTTCTTTTCTTTTCCCCCCCCTTTCCTTCTTTTCTTTTCCCCCCCTTTCCTTCCTTTCTTTTCCCCCCCTTTCCTTCCTTTCTTTTTTTTTCCCCCCCCTTTCCTTCCTTTCTTTTTTTTTTACCCCCCTTTCCTTCCTTTCTTTTTTTTACCCCCCTTTCCTTCCTTTCTTTTTTTTTACCCCCCTTTCCTTCCTTTCTTTTTTTTTTACCCCCCTTTCCTTCCTTTCTTTTTTTTTTTACCCCCCTTTCCTTCCTTTCTTTTTTTTTTTACCCCCCTTTCCTTCCTTTCTTTTTTTTTTTACCCCCCTTTCCTTCCTTTCTTTTTTTTTACCCCCCTTTCCTTCCTTTCTTTTTTTTTTCCCCCCTTTCCTTCCTTTCTTTTTTTTTTCCCCCCTTTCCTTCCTTCCTTTTCCTACTTCTGAATATAAGCATATTTTTAGCATGGCTCAGCATGAGCCTTTCCTGCTGTTTCAGTTAGACATCAATGCACTAATAACAGTATCTAGGCAGATATGTCATTCTGAGGCATGGAAGTATTTTGAATTCTTGGATCATTAAATGCCATTTTACATCTGTTTCAATGACAAAATTCACTAATGGCTGTTGAAGTTGGTTCTGAGATTGTTTAGACATTCTGTAGTAGATGAGGGAAGGGGGGGATCATAAAGGCAATAAAACAAAGTGGTTTAATTGTACCATGGGAACAGTGATGGTTATGAAAGAGAAGCCTTCTGCTGAAGAAATTCAGAAGCACTTGGGTTTGGATATTGCTGTCTTTCGACAGAATCGAGTATACCTGGGATCTTTTCTTTACCAGTGGCTGGCATTCAGGTTATGGTCATCACTTAGTTATTAAATCAGCAAAGACTCTTCTTTGTGAGGGATAAAATGCCAATTCTTAGAAACTTGGTGTTTGATGAATAAAATCGAATTCATGGTGGTTTTAAAAAAGACATGCATCATAACACAAAATGTAAACATCTGTAATAAATTTGTTACTGGCCTGCAATATCTCCTAGTCAGAAAAAATTGAAACACTATATTCAAAACAAATGCCCTACAGCAATAACTCAGCAATGTCATTCAATCTTTTCTTGCCAGCAGATGTGAGCTACCAGAGGTTTGTTTTAAAATGTATTACATGAAAGGTCAAGTTGGATTATTATAGCCCCTGCTGCTTTTTCAGTTACAAAATTATTAACAATCTTTGAAGTCTTTAGATGTGTTACATAGAGAGTACTTGGAAGAACGTACTTCACGTATAATCAGATGGGGGTGCAACTTAATTTCAGTTATCCTAATGATAATGTCTTTTTGAAATTGTGCTTTTTTCACCTCAGGTAATGATTTGGGCCCACCTTCAACTAAGGCTGCAAACAAGTTTGAGGGAATGTCTCAGCAATCAAGGTAATATTCCTGTATGCGAAGGCAAAGAGGAAAACTTACCTAAATGTCACTAATTTGTAAATTAGGAAAAAAAACTGCCTTTTGTATGAATTAAAGTCCTAGCTATGTTTCTTCATTAGTTTCCTGCATGCCTTACTACCATACACATACTTTGGCTTCACTGGGCCTCCTACACTTTGTTCATAGCTGTCCATACACAATTCATCCTTTGAGCAGGATGGACAGAACAACTTGTACCAGATCTATCTGTGCTCCTACAGAAGTGCTCTCTGAGATGGGGAATGTGGCTGCAAGACTGCAGTCCAGCAGGACAAAAGTTTTATTTTCATGTCTGCTGGCATTTCGTTTCATCTGCTTCAATGTGAAGTCTCATGCCTGTAGCTGTAGAAGTCACTCTGGGTACAGGCTAGCTTTGAAGGGG
This sequence comes from Indicator indicator, assembly GCF_027791375.1. Taxonomy (NCBI): domain Eukaryota; kingdom Metazoa; phylum Chordata; class Aves; order Piciformes; family Indicatoridae; genus Indicator; species Indicator indicator. The sequence continues at coordinate 16,152,040 of NC_072021.1, read as the reverse complement.
ATATAAGAGGGATAATTCGTCTCAGTCTTCCAGAGAAAGTGTTTTCCAGTCCACCAAGCTTATGTGCCAGCACAGTCTGTAGTATCACAAACTGCATTTAGCTCCTAGTTCATCAGGTCAGTATAAATGTCTTTTCAATAGCTGAAGCAATAAGGATAGCCATGCATTCCTGTCACTTAGTGTTTGTTACTCCTTTGCCTGTGTTGTGTTTCCAAAGTCCTGAGGTTCAAAGCATGGTAATTCTAATAAACACGAGCCTCAGGCCACACAGCAGAGAGCTGGCATGACCACAAGTGTGCGCGATCAGGCCATGACTGGAGATGGATGTGTTACACCAAACAAATCACAGTAGAAGATATGTAGGTAGAGTTTCTGGACACTCCTCAGTCTGCAATCTGGCAGTGGATGTGTTGTTAGTAGCACAGCTGACTTGCCATATTTGCTGAATCTATTCAGGTGGCCCTGGGTATTCCGGGAAACAGTGGTGAGCACAAAGCAATATTCTTGATATATTTGTGAGATGAGGGTGAAAGTATGGTGCTCGGGCTTGGTGGCATTAGATAAAGGTCAAGGTAATTATTTATTGACTTCAGATTGAGCTTGGCTGTTCTTTCAGTTTTGTGTCATGGTATATTTTGACTATTTTAAAAAAGGCTAAGAAATCAAAAGTGATTCATCATACTCATTCTGCAATGTTAGTTTCAGAGACAAATAATACCATATTCTGGCAACTTTACTTGCTTTCCTTTTTCCTTTTTTTTTTTTTAAGTAACTGTTTTGTGACAATACTGATTTTTATTTGCTTATTTATTGTTTGATTTTTATGCCTTAAATCAATTGGCTTTCTTTTTTTTTTTTCCCCAGAGTCCTTTTGTATAAAATTGACTCAGGTGTGGTTTTGGTAGAAGAAATTTGGTGGTTTTCTGTTGAAATATGGAATGTTTTGCTCTCACATGCCACACCTGCAAATTTGAGCCAGTCTGGTGTTAATCTGGGGAGGGGAAAAGTGTTTGCAGCAAAAGCATGGATGGAAAGTTTTGGCAATATGCAGCTATCTCAGGTTTTTATGCTGTAATCAGTTTACTCACAGCTGTCCTGCTTGTATTGTTGCTTACCACTCTGAGTAGCTAACACAGCTGTAACACAGGTTTACACAGTAAAGCATGTTGTTTTCCCACAATCATCAGCACTGCCTTGGAAGAGCAGAAGTTTTGTCTCCTAATGCAGCTGCAGTTTGTGTGCAATACAATATCATACTTGTGCACGAGTCTGCAAGGCATAGGTTGGAAACTTCCTGGGAAACTTCACTGACTTGAAGGATAGCTTATGTTTTGAGTGCTTCAGTATAATTATTATAAAGACCAAAATTTCCTTAAAGTTCAGGACCTGTCCATTGATCTGGTCTTTCAACTTCACCTATTTTCAGGGTACATTTTTGCCCATACCATAGCTTGTGCAATAAATCTGCCCTGTAGCATTGAAGCTCAGTGGGGTTTGTGTATATTTTTCTCTGAAAAAAAAAATAGCAGTTCATTCTTAAGAGTGCTGTGAGTTTCAGATTAATTCATAGACAAGATAGTTGTACAAAAGAAGCAGAATAAATGCAGTTGGGTTTGTTTTGGTTTGTTTTTTTTTTTTTAATTTGGTGGGTTGGTTTTGTTTGGAGTAATTTTTTTGTTTGGTTGGGTTTTTTTTTTTGATGTGTGGCTTTTTGTTGTGGTTTGGTTTGGGAGGGGTTTTGGGTTTTGTTTGTTTATTTTTTAAAATCAGTTATAGATGTGTGGGGGGAAAACATGGAGAAAGAAAAAGTACATTTTGTAACAGTTGTATGCACTAACAATTCACATCTTATCTTAGCACTGGGACTGCAAAGACTGCACTTGGCCCTAGAGTTCTTCCCAAACTACCTCAAAAAGGTGAGTTCTCTTTGTGAGTGTTCTCATAATGACATCCTTCATGTGTGTGTGTGAAAGTAGGTACTTGTTTTAAGTATGTGGTTCTTTACCATAGAAAATTATTTCTACAATGCCACAAACATAATCTTTAGCAAAATTGAAAGGCTTTTGGAAAACCAGGAAGATTTTTAAGTGTAAATGAGTGAGGATGATTAAGGGACTTGAACATATGTCCTGTGAAGAAAGATTGTGAGAACTAGGGCCGTTTAGCCTGGAGAAGAGAAGGCTGAGAGTGGATCTTATCAATGTCTATAAATATCCTAGGGGTGGGTGTCAAGACGAAGGTGCCAGTCTCTTTTCAGTGGTGCCCAGTGATAGGACAAGGAACAATGGGTACAAGCTGGAACACAGGAGGGTCCACCTCAACATGAGGAGATACTTCTTTACTGTGAGGGTGACAGAGTACTGGAACAGGCTGCCAGAGAGGCCGTGGAGTCTCTTTCTCTGGAGACTTTCAAAACCCATCTGGACATGTTCCTATGGGATGGGCCCTAGGTGATCCTGCTTTGGCAGGGGTGTTGGATTCAATGATCTCTGGAGGTTCCTTCCAACCCCTAACATTCTGCAGTTCTATGAAATCATTTTAACATAAAATGCGAATGTGAAATTTCAACTTCATTAAATTACAATTATTACAACATGGTATCATCTTTGGATGACTTTTTTTTTTTTTTAATGGGGTGTCTGGCAGAAGCTCTACAGTTGCTTTCATAGAATTACACAAAGTTTCCCCTTCTTTTGGTATAAATAACCATAAATAATACATGGAAGACTTACTACAGTAGGTGATAGCCAAATGAGTGCTGCTGTTTTCACAGTAAAATGGCAGGTCACCTTTTTGGCTGTTAATATGTGATCCTAAAGCAATCCTGAATGCAGTTGGGTTATTCCTTCTAATCAAAATGCGCTGCTTTCATCATGGGTCTTAGCTTGACTCTCTCCTGCCCCCCTTGGTTTGTTTTAATATAGGTTTACTTGGTGTATGGAGTTTGGGTGTTTTTGTGATGTTCTTAGGGCTTTTTCTTTAAGGTAGATTTTAGTCAAGTTTTCTTAGGAAACTTACCAGTAGAATCAGTACATGACACCAAAAAAAAAACCCTATTTGAAAAGGTATTTTCAATATCCTTCCATAAAATTCACAAAATACACTTAACAAAACTTAATTTTGTTAAATTGTAGTTATTTATAATCACATTTTTATCAGCTTTGGTTTGAATATCTGTAATACAATCTATTCTATGAAGTGTATAGACAGACATGCTCACTTGCTCTCTTAAGATGTTACAGGTACTAATCCTGAGATTCAGAAGGTTTTTTTTGTATGGAATTGAACTGTACAATATGAATAATTGACAAAAAAGAGAATTTTCATTCCAGGCACATCAGTGGGTTGATGGGTTGTTTTACAAAATACATCTTTTCTTGTATTTGATATTTTGTGGTTTAGGTTCAAAAAGCAATCACTTTATTTCACCTTAAGTACTTAATTTGCAAATTGACACCTAGTAGCTGTTGGATTAAACACTCTTGGCCTCCAGGAGGAGCCGTGAAATTAGATCTCAGTGGAAGAGGGTTAAGTAAAGATGTATTGCCTTGCATTTGTATAGACTTGGAGGATATAATGTGTCATTACTGGGGCTCAGTGAGCATGTGGTCATTACACAATTGCAGTTCTGATCTGTGCCCAATCTCTTTAATATTAAAATGAGACTAAAACCAACCAACCAGACAAACAAAAATACCCCAAACCAACACCTACTGTTATGCTCTTTTGTTTTAGTGGCACTAAGGAAAATAGAAACCAGTCATCATCTTTCAATAGATAAATCCCATCAGCACACGGAAATCTTTCACAAACCCTCACTATCCATCGATATACCACAGAAACCACAACCTGGAGACTTGCCCCCAAAGCCTCTGCCTCTGGAATTAACTCAGAAACCTCATGTGGGAGATTTACCCCCAAAGCCTGGAGAACTGCCCCCAAAGCCTCAGCTTGGAGATTTACCACCAAAACCACAACTTGGTGACTTACCTCCAAAGCCACAAATGAAGGACCTTCCTCCAAAACCTCAGCTGGGGGAGCTTTTGGCAAAAACTCAAGGTGGAGAAGCATCACCGAAGCCTCAGCCCTCAGAGGCAAATCAAAAATCTCACTCCTTAGATCTTTCTCCAAACGTACAATCTAGAGACACCGTCCAAAGGCAAGCATCTGAAGAGTCCAATGACATAACACATACCCTGACAGAAACTCCTGTGCCACTTCCCAGGAAAATAAATATGGTAGGTATTATTCCAGCTAGTTGAAAGTATCCATGAAACGCTTTGAAGTTACTGTGGGGGAAAAAAAAAAAAACAACAACAAAACAGAAAAAATAAACCACCCTTGAGCTATGCACACAAAGCAGCATAATGTTATGGGCTAGGATGGGGAATGAGGAGGGATTATTTTGTATTCCTAAGCATCTTCAGCATATACTGGAGGTTTACAAGGCTTCTTGTATGCTGAAACAAATACTGGTAACATAAAGCAATAATCTTAAGAGCATGACACTGTGTTTATATTTACAAGGGAATTTAGGCATTTTTCTGTGTCAGTCATACTTCTGATTTGATTGGCAGTTTGCTGTCTTTGCTTGCTGTTTTGTATGCCTTAGATCATTAGAATATTTATATATTTGATGCTTTAAGAAGGGATGTCAGTAGGTAATAAATTAAACTGTGCCAAACTGTCATGAGTACTTAATATTGATACATTTAAGTGATTAACAAAAGTTAAGATATACTGCTGAAGAGGCAAAATCAGCATTACTGGATGGTGTCTAGGAGCAGAGTTAGTCTTGTTCAACCCCAGTTCATCTTGCTAACCAGTGCAGTTTCTGTCCAACAGAGGATTCTTCATGCATATGTATATTGAAATAATTTTATGAAAGTTGAGAGCTCTCTTAAGATTTTCATCATTAAGAATACATCAAAATGGAGTTGGTTTTGCTTGTCAAATTGGCTATGCAAAGCACTTGTGTAAAAGGAAGTAAGACTTCTGTTTTCATAGTGAAAGCAGAGGGCTATATCCTCTCTGCAGAAACTGCTGAAATGCTACACCACAGTCCAACAGCAGGACTCATGGCAGCAGCCATTAGTACTTGTGGGTACTTCACTATTGATTTTGACTATGTAGCCACTAAATAGATGAGTGGACTTACCTGGAAGTTTTGGAAAATTAGCTGTTCAGAATTATTAGGTAAAAAATACTAATGCTGTTAGCATATAAGGACTTGAAATAATATTTTTGGAGCAAGTTTCATTTCTGAGTGCTTTTTAAATCACACTGAGCATTTGAGTGTTTGTGGTGGGGTGGTTTTTTTGTTTTGTCTGTTTTCTATAAAGGAGGCAACATACTTCTTTTTAAACAAAAGAAGTGTTGAATGTAAATAAGAGCATGGAGGCATTATTAATGACCACAGCATCTGATTATTAATCAGTTTAAGTCCATTCTTAGTAAGAACTAACATTGGATGCTATGACTTGGTGGGAAGGTGGGTGATACATGTTTTGTAGTCATAAATTACATGTCCTGGAATTGCTTCTATTTCTTTACACTCCAGTGCTGTAAACTGTGTTCTGAAAAATAAATCCTCTCTTCAGAACAATCTTTTCTTAAACCTTCCCAAGACTGAATACAGCCTGGGCTTGAATTCTGCTTTTTTGCCCTTCTACTCAGTGAAAAGAACAGAATGTTAAAATATCATCTGCGGCACTAATCAGAAGGAAGCAGAAGCAATTGCAATCATTTTCTCTGTGTTCTTACAAGCTAAGGTGCATACAGCTCTCTAAGTTTAGAGGAGTTTAACTTTTAGTCTCTTTATTGAACGAGACAATTCTTATCTAGCAGAAGTAGTTGCTTCCCTTTATCACTGGATGATTGATTTGAAGCACTCTTAGTTTGTAAAGGCTCTCTGGAGCTGAAAGCTGGGACTGGCCTCCGAATACCAATTAATATTGAATTCCAATCCCTAGTGATAGTTGAGATTTGTTTTGTTTTGTTCAAATTATAAGAATTTCCTTTTTAAAAAAGAGAAAGTGTTCTTTGAAGTAACTTCTTGCTGCAGCAAACCCTTGGTGTAAAAGCCCCTTTGATCTCATATGAACTTCAGGTATTTCTGTTCATTTGTCTTGAATATGCGTCTTTTACGTTGTTAACTGCCTTGTCCCTCAGATACCTCTATAATTGTTATTTTTCTGTACCTTGAGTTTAGTTTTAGTGCTCTTCCCTGTGTCTGTTCTGCAGTTGATCTGCAGGGATTTTTTTTCATTTTTTTTTTTTTGGTCAAAACATGCAGGTATTTGAAGTGAGAAGGTAATAGTAAAGAGAAGGTTCCCTAGGAAATTTCCTCTGTGAAATTACTTTTGGCTTAAATTTCTCTAAACCTGCTGATTTTTGCCTTCGTAGCCCTTCTGCTTCTCGTATCCTTGGACTCTTAGCTTTTGTGCATTCTTGTTATCTGACTACTTCTGGTCAAAGGAGGAACTGTACTTTTTCAAGAAGTGTGGGTATAAAAATAAGGAATACAAAGTAACAAGAGTGTTTTGCTGTGAATATCGCTTCCTTTCTCTATTTGGAAATAATTTAAATCATTTTCCCTGCAGTGAGAAACATATGTTCAGAGGACTCCACGGCTCAGGGTTTTTCATATGAATTAGCAGTATGCAGCAAAGTGTGACCTAGAAAATACTTGGACTCAGAATGGTAGAGCTGTGAGGAATATCTGTTGTGAATTATCATCACAAAATAGTACTGCCATCTGAAAGTAATATTTTTAGTAAGAAAGAGCTAATTATCCGGATGGAAATTCACTCAGTAATTTCCAGTCCTGCAAGCAGATCTCTACACTAGATCCAAAACTAAAACTGTAATACTGGGGTTCAGTGCAGCATTCTCCTCAGTGCTTATACCTCTTGTAACATTCAGAGGAGACCAGGTTTCATTTTCTATTTGTGGCAGGTGATTTAATGAAGTGTGCACTAAAGGAGAAGGGGTGTTTAAGGACTAGAAAAATGTAAAGATGTTCTTTAAGCTTTCTTTATTGAAGGAAGTGTAGGTTACATAATCCATATACTGCACATTAAAGTCTCTTGGGAGTTCTGAATCTTAAAAAAACCTATACCTGTGTAGAATTTTTTGGGGGTGGGTTGTTTTTTTTTGTTGTTGTTTTGGGTTTGCTGGGGGTTTGTGTGTGTGTGTGGTTTTATTTTTGTTTGTTTTTGCTTGGTTCAGGGTTTTTTAATAACCTTGTAGAAGCAGGGTTTTTGTCCCTGACTGGAGACATGTTTTTGCTGTTCCTCATGTCCTTCATCTAAATCTTCATTCTGCTTCTAGGGGAAAAACAAAGTTAGGCGAGTGAAGACCATTTATGACTGTCAGGCAGATAATGATGATGAGCTCACATTTGTTGAAGGAGAAGTAATTATTGTAACCGGTGAAGAGGACCAAGAGTGGTGGGTATGTGTCTTTTTCTTGTATAGTTCTGCATAACTTCTTCATGGCTTCTAAAGGAAAGCTTGTTTTTCCAGTGTTAGAGGGCTTGTTGTTATTTTTAATTGTGGGTGTTGGGGTTTTTATTTTGCCTTTTTGGGGGGGTTTGGAGGGGGGTGTTTTGCCTGAACTAACATCCAGCCCTTAAACTTCTATTGGAGAAGGTCTCCTTTCTCTGGTAGGGTCTGTCTTTTCCTGGGAGTCTGCTAGAACCATCCTGACTAGGTTCAACTTTGACTTTATTGCTGGCTCACTCTTTGTAATGCACCGTAGCCTTTCATTAAATGAAGAGGTGGTGATTTGTACTCTATTCAGCATGCTTGACAGTCTACTTCTTGTGCTCAAAACCTGCTACATCATACTTCCCCACCTAAGAATTATTACTAGGGAAGAAGAAACAGATTTCATTGTGTTTAAAACAAGTTCTCATGCTGCCTGTGATTTCCTAATCTGAGTGCAGTGCAACTTTTGCTGTTTTGAGTCTAGCTTTCCCTCATCATTTAAGTGTGGAAGATTTTCTACTGAAAAAATGGTATCAAAAGAGCAATGGCCAGTGAAAAAGCTTCTCTATTAGTCATATCATCCACTCCCTGGTTATGGTTGTCTTCACTGATGAATCTGTTCTGTGAAGTGGCATTTGAAGATCCCTGGGTACACGCCTGACCAGTTCTGTGCAGGCTGCCGGTCCAAGTTTTTCTGGAAAGGAAAACAAGGGCTGTTGACTCATATGCTTCAAAAAATTTGGCTCTGCAAGAGGAAATGGCTGCCCTACATGCTTCCCTTTCCCATTTTGTTAGCTTGCAGAAGAGGAAGGAGGTACACTATTATTCTGAAAGTAGTGAGAAGCACTGTAGCAGGATGAGAAGAGGGTTATGTGATCAGTCAAGGCTGCCACTCCAGTGCTATCTGACAGTTCTTTAGAATTATGCATTTTAAACATGTAAAGTTCATGGGGAAGGTGCCATTATTTTGGGGAGGACATTTAGAAGTTGCTTGGCTATTTCTTTATAAAATGATTATGATGTGAAACATGTAAGGAGATTTAATCAGACAATACTGTGATTCGTTCTGAACTAGCATGCACATAAATCTTTAGAAGTCACACTAATTCAACGAGAAGAGAGCTGGGCCTTTATCACTTCAAGTGAAGCATGCAGATTACCATAAGCAACTTCACAACTGTAGCAGACATTTTCCTTAAGTGAGATGTTTAGGATTTATTCGATGCATAGTTTTCAGAGATCTGTATGTCATTACTGAAAGTTGGTTCATCAGCCAAAAGAAAGTCAGGCTTCTGTTTTGGTGAGATTCTTGAAATGGCATTTGTAGGGTTGCAAATTCTGTTTGTAAATTTATTCTCCCTAGATTTAGTTGGCTTAGTTTCTCTTATTTATAATATGTTTGCATGGTTTTGTTTTGTCCCTTTACAGAAATTGAAATGTTAACTAAGGTCTGCTTTAAACTGTCCAAGAGCTTGCAAATGCTCTGTAGGATTCACGCAGTTCTCATGCTTTTGAATGAAGTAAATGCAGTTTACGAACTCCATGTGTAAACACACGTATGTACCTTTTTCTCCTGTGTTGCAGATTGGCCACATCGAAGGACAGCCAGAGAGGAAAGGGGTCTTTCCAGTGTCCTTTGTGCACATTCTATCAGACTAGTAAACATGAACAAACAAAAAATCCTAAACTTGAGCATTGCACATTCTTCATGCAAGACGGGCTTTTTAGCAAAAGCGAACGCTGCTGCCTCCCTGTAATCCTGTGCACAATTGTATATATAGCTGCTGTTACAAATTAAGAATTCATTTAAGTTTCACCTCATGAGGTTGAATTATATGTATTGTAAATATACTGTGTTATTCTGCCTTTGCCAGTATTACGGTAGCCTTGGAACCTGGCACGCCTTATTGGGTTCATTGAAGCCATCCTTGGCATCTAGCACTTACATCTCTGTCTATGCTGTTCAAAATAGGTATGAACTGCCAGCTTTCCAAACATAAGTGGTCTCTGTCAACCATGTAACTGTACAGAAATGACTGTTCCTAATAACTTGGTATTCTCAATATTCACTTAGCAGAAAGTTAGAATGAGTGAATGGTTTTGGACAATTTAAAAACCAGTCTGCAGTTTATAAGTGTATGCAGTTTACAGCTATGAAACCCACTTCAGTATTTATTTAATATAGTGCTCAGTTTAAGTGTAATTATGAAGACAAATATTCACTGACTTTACAGATACAGTAATGTTTTACGGTGTTCATACAGCATTTCATGTTTATAATATGTGGACCTATGCCAAACTGTGATTGCAGTTCCCCTGTGATATTACCTCACTATAAAAAGTTACAAATTTATTTCATTCAAAAACTTCTTTTAATGAAAATTAGTCATATCGTTCTTTAGTAGATATATGTGAAATTTGCTGGTTTCTTTCACTGAATTCTTAGTAACCGAGGACTTCTAGAAAATGCTAACTGTTGACATTATGCATGCATTTAGATGCTTACTTGAAACCTGCCTTTGTACAAAAGTAGTACTGTAGTGGTATAGCTACATTTGAGGAAAAGAACATTTTAACTTAATTGCTATTCAGATTAATGTGAGCTTGCAACAGTATTTGTTTATAGCTAAATTGGCTCTTTGAAAAATGATTTTGTGGAGTTTTTTTTCCTCTGTCTTCAACTTTGCTAAAACTTAGTTACCTAAAATAAAATTTCTTAAGTGGTGATAAGAATAAATTTAAATAATTTTTAATTGCTCTAAAAAGTGGAAGTTAAGATGACCTCTCATGCATTTGATCAGGCTGTTAATGATAGAACTCAGATTATAGGTATCAGACTGGTTTTAGTAGAGTTCACTAAACTAATTTCTAAGAAAATCTTTGGAAGGCTGTATTTGACCTGAGGTTTCTTTAAAGCTGGTATAAAGTTGCATTGCCAGAAAACACTTAAACTGGAAACTTTCATTTCCTACGTCACTTTCAACATCATATTTTAACTTCTGAAACATAATGCAGTTGTGTTTTTCCCATAGTTTGCCTGTAGCAGGTTCCATGACTTTCATATGTAGTTTAGTATTACTTGCTTTAAATGTTATTTTGGCTTCAGTAACTTGTACTGCTATTTCAAAGCAGACTCCCTTGGCTGCATGGAAAGATTTTCATTTCATAAAAGCACATCTCAGACTTTTTATAAGACTGTAGTCAGTGAATATTTAATTCTGCTGTGGTTAATACAGAAACAAATACCAGTGAAAACTCCACATGGAAAAGAAAATGCAAAACATTTATCAACTGTTAATGGTTTTATCATTTACAACAAAAGTTTATTTAAAAAAAAAATACAGAATGAGTGATTGAGCCTGCTGGCATCTAATCTTCAGTATTACCAGCTCCAGTATTTCAGACTTTATTCTGTTTTTTTATGGAAGGGAAATCAGGTTTAGCATTTATTTAGCATTCCATTTTATCCATTACTACAATGTTTTAAGTTGCATTAAAGAACAAAACCTATTCACTTTTGTGGTCAATTGTATTTTTAAGTGATCTTGAAATAAACCGATAAAAGCAAATCATATAAAGAAAATCTAGGCATGTAAAATTATGTAGAGTCAAATGTCTATTCTTTTCTACGCTCTTTAAAATAGTATACATATGCATTTTATAAAATTAAATTAGTTCCATCAGGAACAATAGTTCTGTTTATTCTGGCTTATTGTGGGTCATAAGAAATCTGAAAATGTATGATATTGATTGAGTTTAAGTACAGTATTATATTTGAACTCAATGAGCCACTGTCTGCAATTTTGTATATGACATAGTATTTGGAAAGTCTAAATCTTTATGGGAAACTAGCTGATAAAGGGTTGGGGGGAGGGGCAGGGGAAGGTGCCCCCAGAGGGGGAAGTATGCTCTGCAGATGATGTCTTATTTACTGTTGAACAATGGTTGCTATTTATTTTTTTATTACATAGTAGATCAGCGTGTACAGAAATCAGATCTGGTCATGCCACTAGTTAAAATCTTGACTTCTCATTGAATGTTAAGATGAAACATCAGTACACACGTCTATTCACATGTATTTAATGTGACAGTTTTTTGAGTACTGTATGTGTTAATTTCTACTTTTTTAATATTTAAAATTGCTTTTAAATAAATGTATTCAGTTGATCCCAGATATTTGAACAAGGCCCTTTTGTCAACTGGAATATCTTCTAGGGAGAATGTCTGGATTCCAAACAGGTAGAACTAAAACACTTGAAATGTTTTGTCTTGAATATAGAGCACCCCTTATATAATGCAATTAAATATGTATCTCTTTAACAGCTGTTAAATATGGATGCAATTGCCTTTATCTGGAAAACTTTACTTACTAAAGTTAGCATCAAAACACTTATTTTGTTCATGAGTTTCGATTGCTTTCTCTCTGGCTTCAGGGGGCCAGCCATGTGTGTCTTGTTTTCTACAGCTAGAAAAGAACCACTCAGCATGGCCCTCTGTCCCATACATGGCTTTTCGCTGTCCGTGTGCAGGACCCCACCGCAGCTCCCAAACTGACTGCAGCACTATTAACCTTTCCTGGATGATGTGACTTTATTGCTTAGAATTTCATTTCCAACCTAGCTTGTAGAGGTTATTTTCTTCTCCCTGACCTGGTTCTTGGAAGCTACTCATTTAAAGGCCTGTTCCTGAAAAAGCCATTCCAAAAAGAACAAGTCTCTTGAAATTACTAGAAAGCAATGAGAACATCCTTTAGCCAGAGGAAAAGCTGGAGTGTGGAGTTATCACATCTGGTTTGTATCAAATCTAGTAACTGCAGCAGCCCAGGGCTCAGGAGACCACTGTCATAAGACAGCTTCTTGAACACCGAATTGTGGCACAGGCATGGCCTGGGTTCATCATAGAATATTCTGATCGGTTAGTTTTGGGCTTTCAGATTTATGTAGGCTAAACACATGAGGCAAGGGGTGTGTGAAATATGGACATGGGGCAGGCAAGCAGTCTGTTTCTATACTTTGCTCTTGCTCTGCTTTGTCACGGTATCTCAGATAACAGCATGCAGAGATCTGCTGATTCCAATATCCTTGGTTCTCTGTCCTACTCGTATTAGTTGGTCTTTGGTGGCATGTATTGATTTCCTTTTGCAAGACAAAATTGAGGTGGAGATCTTATATACTGTTTTGAGCAGAAGACACCAAGACAAATGCAGGCCTGAAGAACTACTTTGTTGTTCAGAGTTCTAGCCTGCTTACCCTTTTCCTGGCAAACTTAAAGCTCGTAGTCAAATAGAAGACTGGTTGGTAGTCAAAACCAGTGAAAGTGGTGCAAATCTTAAATACCAGTGAGTGAAACTCAGATATAGCTCCCTGGCCTTGACACTCCAACCAAAACACGCCAACCCTATAAATATGATTTAATGCTTTTTCAGATGCTTTTCCCATTCCTACACTGCAGTTCTGTGTGACAGTTCAGCTGAGCATCAATAAAAATGCAGCTTTACTTACGCCACACTCTGCCTTGTTGTACAGTTTCATACCATTCACACCCTAGACCAGTAATCCTCCTACGCCAAGAAACCACAGTATGACAGAGGAGCAAACGTCCCAAAGTAAATAAAAGTTAGCTTCAGGCCTTAAATTCTTACAGACAACTTATCAACTTAGTCCTGAGTTTAAGGCTTTGGGGGTGCTTTTGAGACACTTTAATCTTTCTAAAACATAGCTGGAGGCTTTTCAGATGGATACAGAATGCAGACAGGACCGCATGTTTCCTGCAAGCCAAAATGTATCTAATACAAACTAACTATTTCAAGTTGTCTTAATGATACTTTTAGTGCTATACATAATATGATTTACAGCTCAGTCTGCTGAGAGTGCTGAAGTTCCTTCAGATAAGCTAGTGCTGTTTGTCAACTTGTCCTTAAGCTTACATCCCCCATGCGCAAAACCTGCAAGTATTGACTAGTTTTCGCCAGCTGCTGCTGGAGTAACACTAAAACCGATAGCGTGTCATGGCACAGGCTTTGCCTTCTTCCTCTGAGTTACAGAACAGATCCTCCTGTCTGCAGTGAGGTGGATGTCTGCTCCAGTCTCATAATAGCAGGGGTGGGGGACAAACAATTTGTGACAGCTGTCACATCTGCTAACCATGTCAGAGCAGAGGAGAGACTTATCTGTTATTTGCTGTACTACATAAAGAATGTATTGAATGAGCTTTAAGCTTACCTGGAACCTTAAATCCAGTGTTAATGCTACTCCACAGTTCCTATCAGTTTGGTCTTGGTTCTTTCAGTGTCTGATTCAAAACATCCTCTCCCCTTGTGCTTGCTGCTTTTTACCGCAAGGTAGTATTGGACTAGGTCCATTCTCCCTTGGGATTTTTTTTTCCCAAGACTTGAAGATGTTTCTTGTGTTTAGAAAAGGTTGGTTGGTTGTTTTTCTCTCGCAGTCCTATTGTGCAAATGAATCGTCCCTGAATACTCAGACTACCCCAGAATGGATGTTAGAGATGGCTTCTGTGTATTGCCTTCGTTAGGGATGGATTTTACTCAGGATCATCCTTTAAATTGGCATCTGTGCTCCCATCAGGTCTGCATGAGTGAGGTTCTGCAGAGCACGGCAGAAAAGCTTCTTCTGTTCCCCCTTCCCTGCCAGGATGCAGAGAAAGTTAACATGAAAAAGAAAATATTAAATTTGCAGGTGGAAAAGCCTTCTTGACTTAAAAAAACCTTGAGAGCAGGATTTTGTTCCTCTCACGTGGCCATGCCAGTGCTCTGCTGAAATGTTTTTCATGAAAAATGCAGCCCTAATAGAGTTTATTTAGACCAGGGTCTGCCTGGGGCCATTGCCTCCTACTGTGTATTAGGCACCTGGGCTGCCCATGAGCCATAGCTTTAGCTGGTAGAATATAAAAGAGCAGTGAGCATAGTAGCTCTGCTGTGTCACTTCTCAATACCCTGGTTTCACTATTGCCCACGTCTCCCTCTGCTTTGGGCCAAAGATGGGACTTGCAGCCGTTGTGGTTGTTGCTGTGAAACTCATGACATGGCATGGGGTCTCTGGGATTGCAGAGTGAGCTGAAGCATCACACCCCACCCCCTTTCCCCCCCAGCAACTCACAGTAAAGCTGGGCAGCAAAATGCCATTTAGAGAAATCACCTTAAGATGCGTTAGCCCCATCTAATCCCTGTCCTTTCCTGAAAGGGATTGATAGTGCAGGAAAACAGCATCTGTTGCTGGAGGGAGAGCTTCCTGCTGGGCAGATGGGAATGAGGATGTTATGTCCTGGGGGGACCCTCATTCCTCCTGCCACCAAGATGCTGTCAGTCATCAACATGAGGTGGAAGAGATGTCACAGCCCCTCCAGCATCCAAGCACAGCTCTGGAGGTTGAAGGAGCTGTTGGCATTTGATGGAAAAAAATCAACTTTTATGATTTTTTTTTTTTTTTTTAAGACTGATCCTTCCAAAATACAAAGGCATCATCTCCCTGCAGTGGTTTGGCTGCCAAACTGGAGGACCAGGCCCTGATTGTAGCAGGGCCCAACACCTGCACTTCGTTGTCAACAGCATTGTCAGCTGGGTGTCAGCCTGCAGGCTCTGCCTGCTCGTCAGGCCCGGGCGGTCCCCTAGCTGAGTTTGCAGCCAGAAGGTAGTTTTCGGTGGTTGGGTTTGGTGCCCAGGCATTTAAAGTTTCCAAGCTATTCCTGTGTGGGTCCAGAACATTCCAATTTCTACAGACCTTGCTCATGCTGCGCTTTGTCGCATGCTGGCCCAGAGCAGCCTGCCCGGGGTTGTCCAGGTGTGTAGGGACAAGGCCATCGCTAGCTCCCTGCGAAGGGTCCCTCCTCACGGCCTGGCATGGCGGCCACGGCCCTACTGCTCCAGATGGGGGCTGAGGCGGGGAGCTCTGACCTGCTCTCCATCCTACCCCCGGCCCAACGCAGCTGCAGAGGAACAGGCACGGGGCAGGGCCACCGCACTGCCCAGCGGGGGCTGCCCGTGGCGAAGCTGCTTTCCTGCTGCTCCCCGCGGATGGGACACCGGGGACGACGACGAAGGTGCCAGGGCCGCCTCTTCCTCCCCCCGCGCCGCTTCCTTTTATAGCGATGCGGCACCGCGCCCGCCGCCCGCTGCCGGCAGCCAACCTGTGGCCGTGACGCCGCCGCCCGGCAACCCGGAAGGCCAGGCTGCACCCGCGGGCTGCCCCGCCGGCCGCCCCGCCGCACAGGTAGGCTGCCCGCGCCCCCACTGCCGGTGGAGCAGGGACGGGAGGGGCGCGGCCGCGGGCCGACACCCCACTGCCTCGGCGAGGAGGGGAACTGGGGCGGGGCACCTGAGAGGAGCCGGGGCGTCGCCTAAGGAGAAGTGGGGCATTGCCCGAGGGGAGCCGGGGCTTAGGCACCTGTAGAGCTCAGGGGATGCCCTGAGGGGAGCTGGGGGTTGGGCACCTGCGAGGGGTAGAGGACGGCCGGAGGGGAGCTAGCGGCATACGGGGCACTTGCAGGGCGAGACGGCGCAGCCCCGTGGGGCCGGCGGGGAATGGCCGCCGCCCAGAACATCGCTGCCCCTTGTCGGCCTCCTGCCCGCAGCACTGGGCCGTCTGCCGGGCTGCAGAAGAACCAGCAGGGGCAGCCGCGCCGAGCCCCGTTTCGGGCTGAAGGATGGAGCCGCCACCTCAGCTTCGCTCAGTGCACGGGGGATGTAAGACCACCCTAGTCAGCAGGTGCTGGAGGGGCATCAATTATGTCTGCGAGGGTCACAGGGGTGACAGGCTAAGGACAGGAGATTCTCCCTGCTCAGGGACCAGGGGACAGAGATGACAGATCCAGTGAGCAGCATAATAGTCTTTATGTCAACCAACACGATCTTCAGCAACTGCCAGGTTGAAACCTACCAGGAGTGAACTGGGGTGGTGGCTTCAAGAGGAAGCCATTGTGTGCTACTGCCTCCTCTATACTGTAGGTGCTGCTGCTGGCCATCCTGGCCTGGGAGCAGCGAGTGACAATGTTAGGTGTCTGCTTATTGCACCTAGCTGGGTGTGCTGCATTCAGCTGTCCCCTGATGCTTAGACAGCTGCCAGGCTGGAGACACTTCAGACATTGTTCATGCAAATCTTGTCTCTAAAAGTTCAGCATAGCAGCCAGAAATGCACTGGACTGGCTGGCGAGGAAGTGAGCAGTTCTGCTTAGGGGGATCCAGTACTTCCTTGTCTGGGCAGGGACAGCAGTGTGGTTGTGATCGTGGCTGTGTGAAAACTGCCCCTCTCTTAAGCAAGTTGCAGCGTTTCAAAAGGATTAGTGGTAAAACAGAAAGGAAACTGCACAGAGCAACCATTAAACCATGACGATTAACCAGCTGTAAGGTTCAGAGTAGCATTACCCTTTTACCAGTTAAAACTGAACTCTTACCCACAATAATCATTCTTTAATGCATGTGTCACAGAGAGTCGTGAGGGGTGTACTGTTTATTTGGTGTTTTGTTAGCTGTGTGATTAAACTAAGAGACCCTTTTTTTTCATTCAGACAAAACAAGTCGCATATCTGCATCCCGAACCAAGAAGTGTTTTGAAGAGATGTGAGATTTCGTTGGAAGTGCAATGTTGCCTTTGTTTCAGAAGCCTGGCAGGAGGCTGCTGCCTGTTTAATGTCGATGATGCCAGTACTGCTGCAACAGGGAGGAAAGAAGCATATAGGGGGGCTGCATGAGCTTTGGGGAACCTTTCTGGATGCATGCAGGCACCCCAGATCATTTTGGTGTTCAAACGTGCATGGAAGAGCTTCTTGGGCTCATCTTGCCTTAGTTACAGGCAGCACTTCACTGCATGGCTCCTGCTGCATTCCCTATTAGGCAGGGGCCAGGAGTCCTTGCCTGTCCGTGCAGCAGTTTGCAGGTGGCAGTCTCTACCTGCTGTCTTCTCTTGCTCACTTCCAGCACTGATAAGACCAAGGGGCCTTGTTAGTGCGTTTTCCAGCTGTTGTCCACTTGCTTTTCCAGAGTGCAGTAGAGATGAGTGGTGTGGATTCCTCTATGGCTCAGCAGGAGAAGTACCCTTGTCATGATGGATTTTCTGAGCAGGTCTGAGGCAGTGGAGGCATGGAGGCTAGGAAGCACTCAGGATCCAGCAAGAATGGTCATACCAACAGGACTTTTGAAAACGTTTCCAATAAAGTCTAGAGCATCTCTTTCTCTAGCTGAGATCAATGGTTCAGACTGCTCAGCAAGGAGCATGTGCAATGGATTTTCAATAATTGGCATAGCACAGCTCAGGCTGGAGGGGAAAATAATCAGGCCTTGTTCTGTGTCTCTAAATGTGAGTGTGCTCAGTCAGAGTAGTGGAAGAAGCTGATGCACTGAGAGTAGTTAAAAGCTTAATGCCACCCCTAGAGTGAGGGAGGGCATAGCCACTCTTAACTGCTATTCCTTTTTACTGAGAGGTATCAGAGGATAGTGGCTCACAAGAATAAAGACTGGTATTTGAGATATTTCCTCTGCTTGTTGAAGAAGAACAAGGCCAAGAGTATTTTGAAAGTAAAAGCATATTTCCTGTGAAAAAGCTTTTGCTGAAGTGAAGGACGAGATCTGTTTAGAATGGGAGTCACAGCTGTGGTCATTCAGGCCAGCCACGCTGGCACCTGGCTGGGGCTGGCTGGGTTAGACCGAGGCAGAGTGGAGGGTAGCGAGCACTGGCCTACTAAACCTGCAAATGGGGAACAGGTGCAGCATCATGTGCGCCTCTTGCTTCAGTGGGAACAGGAAGAGAGGCTGTCCTCTGCCTGCAAACCTTCTTGAGAACTTGGTTAAAGGCTCCAGGTTGGTTTGTCTGCAGGTATAAACTGGCTGACTAAATACTTGCTCCAGAGGCTCAGCTGAGAGCTAGTGTGGGTCTCCTGGCTGCTCAGAGTAGATGTAGGAGTGTGATCCCATTATGGGTATTGGGACTGTTTCTGTAAGCTGAAGGTCGTTCCAGCAGTGGTCTCTCAACCATGGCTTAGAAGGGCTTGTCTCTGAGGTTAGCTCAGTCAAACACCTGTCTTCCTAATCATCTGTGTTAGGTTTCTTTTTAGTTCTTACCATGGCTGTGAGCTTGCTTACCTGCTGAATGTTACGCAGGCCAGCATGGTTCCACCAGGAGCTGGACCAGGCTCTCTGGATCCCAGGCACTGCCTTTCCCATGAAGCAGCACAGCTCTGGGAGAGGAGGTGGCCTGGAGTAGAGCACAGTGCCAACAGTCTGCTGTAATACAGTTGTTGGAGCAGGGTTTTCAAATCTGCAGTCAGGCTGTATCTTGCAGTGGGCTGAAAGCACTTTGCATGGTGTCTGCAGTTACTCAGCTGTTGGAAACCTTTGTTATGCACTGCTCTTGGTGGAGCTTGATATAGCCTGGATTTTCTTTTGGTGTCTGAGTTCTATTACTATCCTTGCTGGTTATATTTAAAAACTCTTCCCTGCAGTGGTTTTGAGGTTTTGGGTTCATGGGTTTTTGGGTTTTTTTTTTTGGGGGGGGAGGTTAAATACTGCACACATTAATTTATTCCATTAAGATCTTTCTCTGCCAGGGATGCTCAAACTGAGTGTATGTGTGACCTTATGGGATTAGACAGGATAGCTTTGGTTTCCATTGCCAGTACTTTTTTATACAGTGTAACCTGCTTTTCTATCATCAAAAATGCAATTGAGTTTGATATCTGCTTTTCAGAAATGCTCTAAGATCTACTCCAGAGTGTCTAGCGGACACTATTTCTCAAAGGCTTGCTAAATAGAAAAGGGAAAATACCAAATCTTCTAACTACAGCAGGAAACTAGGAATTCTATCAGAGTCTTGCTAAAACAGTCTTTTTCTTAGACAGAATTAGGAACACAGACACTCCCACCTCTCTTCACCCCTCCAGCCCTGCATCTGATGTCTTCCCAGTCTTGAGGTCAAACCTCCTGGCCACAACCCTCTCTATTTAAGAAAAAAATACAGACACTAGTTGTAATCTGTGCTATGAAAATCTAATCTGTGACCTAATTTGTTGTGATACCATGAATAACCTGTCAGTAGTAATCACTGTAACCCATGGCATGGATGCACTGCTTGCTTTCCAAGAGTGCTCGCTCATTGTAGCCTCAGAGGGTGCGGTGTCACACGAGTGTGTATGTTTGGGCTCTTCTACTGCCAAATTTGGGGAATAATATGCAGATAACTCTCAAATCACTTCTGTCACTCTTAAAGTGACATGAACAATCTTACTATGTATAGTGAATGTCTTCTGCAGGTGATCCTTGCAGAACAGGCTGGTTTGAAATGTGTGGAGGGAAAATGAGATGTAACCAAAACTGGACAGTCTTCTGTCTATGTTGTGGTATCTGTGTACCTGTTAATTGCTCCTTCACCTGTCTGAGAAAACAACTTGGACACAAGCAACTCACTGGTTGAGTGGTTAAAGGAGTGATTTGTCTAAATAACTTGGCACCAGTGTAAGCTGAGGTTTTGTGGGCTGATTCTCAGAGGGCAAAGCTGTCTAGCTTCTGGTGCAGCCCCTCTGAGTCAAATATGTTGTCCATTAAAAAAATAACAAATTTAAATCTGCAGTGTGTTACTGAAACCACAGCCAATCTTGCTCTGCAAGATTAGAGAAGGAAAGAAGGTTTTACAGGTCAGGAATGCACAAACAATAGGCTGAAAAACTGGGAATTGTATTCCTAGGTCCCTTCACTGCTCCATCTGACAGAGAAATCTTAAGTGAGGAGCTCCTGCTCTATCAGAAATGGACAGCAGAGCTGGGCTTCTGGTTTGATTGTTCTAGAAATAACAGTTCCTTTTTTTTTTTTTAAGAAAAAAGCAGTATCTTTAAAGTGTTGTAGTTGAAAATACTAAATTAAAAAGGTATGCAGGGACATGCAGTCTATTAATAACTACTAAGAGCTGTGTCCCTGCTTACTGAGACACCGTCAGTCCGTTTGGACTTTGAGAACCTCTGGGTTACTAGCTGGGGTTTTGGGATCCAGTAAGATGCATGTTTGAAACAAGGCTGTAATCTATGGTCTGATGCCTTTCCTGCTTACCCTCTTAGGAGCCACCTGTGCTGCTGTTAAGGGATTAGCTCTTCCATTTTTTATTTTGAGTCTCCTCTTTGTTTTCAGTACTTGTACACACTTCATTCCCCAGCATACCTTGCTGTGTGTTAGTGTAGAATACATGCATTCATGTAGTATTTTGTAAACTTGGTGTCCTTTTATCCACCCCCAGGTACTCTGTGCTCAAGGTTCAGTGTGTTATTTGTTGACTTTTGTTCAGGAGGCCTTTCCCGCCACCCACTCACTTCCTCTTGCAAATGTTTCCTCACTTCACCACCTTTTAAAACGTGTTTCTAGCACAGGATTGCTGCCCAGGCTCAGCACTTCATCAGCTGTCCACCTCTGCGGGAGACGTTGACAGATTGGTGTGTGAGAGGAGGAGCAGAGGCTGGGAGAAGCTGCTTGCACTTGTAGGGGGAAAGGGGCAGGGGAAGGAGGGGGTGTAAGGGTGCAGGCATATTTTGGGGCAAGAGAAGCAAAGTCTTGTAAGCAGGGAGGAGGGAGTGAAGGTAGAAGCGGGTGGATGGTTCTGTGCTCAGGGACTGGGATGCAGCAAGATGTCTGTGTGTATGCAGCTAGGAAACAGCATGTAGGGCTGCCACAGATTCAAGGTTTGAGGAAGGTGCATGCTTCAGGCCAGACGCCCTGCTGCCTTCCTTAGCCCAGCACAGGCAGGCTAGTCTGCCTCTGAGACTTGTTCTAGGAGCTTTAATCTGCATTTTTTTTTCTATCTGCTTCTTGTTTTTAACAAAAGTTTCGCACCTCCCCTTGGACAGTGCCAGTTTCTCAACCACACGGGGTACATCTGGCAGCTTACTGCCTGCTAAAAAGAGGAAAAATCCCCCATGAAAATAGTATGTCTGTAGTTTTGAATTAGACAAGGGCTAAAATTAGTAAGAACAGGCCTGTCTGTGGCTGTGCAAACCATCAGAGAATTAATATTCATCTGATGATGAGCAAGGCAAGCAGAGGTTTGCAGCTTGCACTTCTGTCACCTTGTCCCGCTCCTGTCCTTGCAGCTTTTCTTGCCTGTAGGGCTTAGTCACTAGTCAGCAGAGAGCTGTGCAGATGCCACTGACCTTCTGCCAATACCAATGCTACTTGTGAAATGCAAAGTGTTAGCACTGTGAAATGTTAGGAAGAGCCAGAGTATTTTTACTGCACTCCTTTAGTTTCTTTGCTTAGCTCTATGGCTGCAGCTTTGGAGGCATCATGCTAAGAGCACACATTATCAGAGCCCTGTACGTGGCCTGAGTCCCCCACTGGGGCCTATGTCCACCCACTGATTCCTCAGCAAGAAAGGTGCCCAACTTGTTTCCTTTCCTCTGCTGTAATTGTGTCACTGTTTATGGAGCTGCAATGCAAAACAGTCATTGAAATAAACCACAAGAATAACTTTATGTTGGTTTGGTTCTTTGCTGGTCCATTTTTCATATTACATCCTGGCATCTGCAGCATGACCCATGCAAAGAGCTTTATTTGATCAAGTTAAGGTAGACAACAGACTAGTGGGAAAGGGAAACTTGGAAACTTGTTGGTGAAGGGGAAAATGATACGAAAAAAGGATCTTGAGTTGCTGGTGAAGGTTGTTGTGGGAGGGGTGGTTGAGTTTTTTGGCCCTGCTGGTGGAGGTGACATACACCTACTGATTTTTTTTTTTTTTTTTTTTTTTTTTTTTGGTGGGTGGAGGGGTGATATGTTTGAACGAGAGGAGAAGAGCAAAAATGTTTGCCTGTCTCCCCTTCCCTGGGAGCCACCGTGCTATGCCCTGCACCCACCACAGGAGATAAACTCCTGGATGTGGATGTTCTACCCCAGCATATTCAGAGGAATTGGAGGTCACTTGGAAATCAAATTTAAACAATGCCTTAGTGCAGCTTTGAAAAGTTTACTCAGAAGGCTGGCGCTGCTCCAGTGTGGTTAAACTGATGACCTCCCTCCCATAACAGTGCTCTGGTTGGGCTGTCAGCACCCAACAGTGACTGCCGAGCCTTGTGTTAGATAGCAGGGATGGATTCCTGCCTCTCTCACCTTGCTCCCATCAGAGCACACAGAGTGCAGAAGTGTCAGACATGTTGCTGCCCACCAGCCTCTGATGGGAATTGTGCTGGAGGCTTGTGAAGTGCTTGAACTGCTGCAAGCAAGGAGTAGCACTGCAGGACCATCCCAAAATGGGAACAACCATGTAGCTGTTCTCCAGAGGACTGCAGAGGACCTGGAGTTGACTTGTTTTCCTGTGTCATGTTTCCCCTGAGTTGCCCTGTGGAGGGACAACTGGAACCTCTCTCTGTAGGCATCATGCAGTGGTGTGCTCCCTATAGTGGGCAGCTGCTGGTGTCAGGGTAGAGTTATGTGGTGGATGATTTATGTTCTGCCTCTAACTCAGTGTCTTGCCAGAGTCATGTAGACAGGGAGTAGTGTGATGGGGGATATCTCTGCAGACTCCAGGGTAATTATGGTTTTCGTGGTGGTGGGTCTGGACTAGTCAAGAGAACTTAAAAGAAAAAAAAAAAAGAAGCCCCATTCCCAAAACTGTTCTGCCAGCCTCAGAACTGAGGGGTGCAGGTGTTCTTGCCTGTGAATCCTAACTTCATCTGAAGGACTGGCTTTATGTCCAGATATGATCTTCTGGCATTAGTAGGTCTGTTTGGCATCCTAGTCACATCGATGTGTTAAGAAATATGTACTGTATGCAGCAGTGTTCTTGTGTTAATGCACTCCGGGTATCGCAGATATCCACTGGCAATGGCCTACAGCAATCTGTCAAATGAGAGCATTGGTAGGATTCCCTGTGAATGAAGAAGCCATTTACATCTCTATTTATGGGTTGAGACCAAGTTTGTTTCCCAGGATTACTACTTTGAAAGGAGATTGTTTGTTTTAGGAATGGTTCTGAGGTGCAAAACTTGTACCGTGGCTTCTTGTGCCCAGATTCCACAGCTGATCAGGCATCCTGGTTATTGGCATTATATCGTTGCCTTTATGAGCAAAAAATTGTTTCAGGTCTACTTGAACCTCATCTAGGTCTGCAGCTACCTCATTGCATGCCTGGATATAATATGAATCACACCACCTCTAAAATACATTTACAAGGTATGATTAGGCCTAAGACTGATAGCTGCTGTTCATACCAAGACCCCCAGTTTTTTAAACTTGTTGAGGTTCTGTTTGGTCTATCATTGTTTTCTTAAAAATAATCTACTTGATGCAAGAAGCAGTTGGTGTCAGAGCTCTTTCTTGTTCTCTTGGAAAATGCCACCCGGGTGGAGGTTGAGAACCCTTGCATGCTTTGAATGCGGCTCAAAGAGCTCACATAGCTGGTACAGGTCCAGTAAATTCTTTCCCCCACAGACTCCTGCAGCACATCAGTCAGTTTGAGGAAGCAAGAGAGTGGAGCAGGAGCCCAGAAGGGAAATACTATGCTCGAGTGGGCATGTAGAATAGGACTGATCCTGATAACTTTGTGTGCCTGCTGATCCCACTGGTAGGCTGGAGCGCTTATCTAGAGCCCTTGGAGAGGACCATTGAGTACGAGGCTGCCAAGATCATGGCTGATCAGCATGTTGCCCAATGCTGCACATATCTGGAGCTGTTCCTGGGGCAGTTGTTTTCATGCAGCTGAATACAGTTGTTTGCATATTGCTCAGAATTTCAGCATTTCCTCTTCCTCTTAACTCTGTTGAGCATTGTTGTGCATGTGTCTGTGAGGGAAGTCCCTTCTCAGTCAGTGCCCAGATTGGTGTAACTTCCCCTGGATAGTGGCTCCCAGAAATGCAACTCCTTCTCTACCAGCCCTGCAGGGGAGGGGGAAGAGGAAGGGGAAGGGTAGAGGCTGCTCTGCAGGTGAACCTCAGTGAGGAACTTCCCTTTCATTTTTCTTCCCCTGGTTTCCTTGTTCATGAGATGATCTGAGTCCTCACACTCCCCTCACATTCATCAGCTGGGGTTTCTGCAACAAGAGATGCTTATGTCCACTCAGGAGGAGCTATGGGCTTCCTGTGAAATCCCCTTGTGAAATAACACACACTCCACCCAAACTCCAACCCAGGTATCCAGCATGACTTGGCTTCTCATTGGCCATACTGCTGGGGAGACTTTGGGTGGGGGGTTCAGTCAGAAGGTGTCCTTGCTGCTGGGGAAAACCAGAGCTAGTTCCCACTGGCCCTGTCTGCTAGGGGCAGCATGGGGAGTGTATGGCCCTTTTTCTTCCCTCTGTTGGGAGCTGTTACCCTCTGCTGAAGTGCAGGGGGAGAGGAAGCAGGGAAGCCTTGTTTCTGCCCCACAGGTGATGGTAGTTAACACTCATCTGAGACCCAGCAGCTTGCCAAGTTGGTCCTTCTCCAAGGCTGCTTCAGGCCTGCACTACCCTCTTTGGCAGGATGGAGCCCAAACTGATGCTCAGGTTTCTTTTGGTTTTGTTAAGGTTTGACCTACCAGGAGCTCATTAGCTGCAGGGCAGTTGTGGATGTGTCCTAAATGTTTGTTTAGATTGTCTTTCTCATAGTGTGCTGAATAATTTCAGAGCTGGAAGAGTGGCCAGAACTTCTGGGAACCAGACAGGCTACTCCTTCTGCTGTGTTTTGTTTTGTTTCCTGCACTGATTTGTTGGGCTACAGTCCTACAGTGAATTTCAATGACATCAGTAAAACACTGACAACTCCCCCAGGTGGAGCTCAGCAGGATCAGAGCTTTTTGAAGATGAAAGCATATCTACTACTACTTTCAGAGGTCACTGAAATTCCATCCCTTTGTCCCAAAGCCTTCTTTTGCCCTAGACACTATCATTGCAAGTGCAATAGGTGAATTTAGGTTCCAGCCCCATGAGAGGATTTAATGGTTAATACAGAGAACTCTAGAAATTGCCATTCCTTTCTCTGATGTCACTTTAATCTCTTGGGTGTACAGAGATTGCAAAATATTTGATGAACCTACTAAACATTCATTGCACATTTCTCATCCAGTATCCAGCTGACCTCAAATCCTGAACGAATTTGCATTTGTTTCTAAAAGTGTCTCATTTTTTGGATCAAAATGTCGACACATTTCAAAGTGGTCCCACATGAGATGTCTGTATCTCTTGGAGTTTAAATTGCTGGATCAATTACCCATTAATTCTAAGGGTATTTAAAGGACAAATTCTCTGCCTACTGCAGTGAAAACTTACCCTGAGGTATGACATTTCACCTGCCACTGAGTGTAAGATTGTTGAATATAATGGACTGGAATAGCTAGGTTTGCACATGCTGGTAACAAAAGCAAGTGAGCAGCAGATCCCGTTACAGAATATGTTTGGGATTTTTTTCCTTCTCCTTTTTCAGCCATCAAAACTTGGCATGCTCTTTGCAATTTATATTACTGCACTGTTCAGAAGCCTGTGCCTGAATTTGGGCACAGCTTAATCATGTACCATGTGAGTGGATAAAGAGAGTCCTGAAGAGCTTCCACTCAAAAGGGTGTAAAGAAATGGGAGCACCAGGATGCATTCAAGGTCTTATAGCTGAGCAGCACCTGCAAAGCCTGGCTCCAGCTTTACTGGTTCATGAGCTGGACCGCTGGACCACAGACCTACAAGCCCCATCACATGCTCTTCTGCTTGCAGCTATGCCAACTGACAGGGCTTTGCCACAGCTTGTCTCTTTTCCTCAGCATGGCTCTGCCCCGAGTTAAAAGAAAGGTGGACCTTTGGAAAGCCTCAACTCCCTCCTCGTCAAATGAAATATGGAGGCAACTGGAACAAGCTATCAGCAAGCTAAAGCAGACAGTATAGCTGCAAATAATTTGAACCCAGGGGCACAGTGAACCTGATCTTGCACTTAGGCATGCTGACCCAAGGAAGTGCCAACATAACCTAGGAGAACATACCATAAAATTGCACCATACCGTCCCTCCCTTGTGCTATCATGGAAACCAGATGCCAGGGTGGAAAAGCACCAGGAGCCGAATAAAAAAGCTTTGAGTGTCAGAGAGCCCTGCTCAGCCCTACCTTCTGCTGCAGGCCATCTATGCTTCCCAGCATTCCCTGGTCTCTTGCCAATTCCCATCAACAGCTGTGGTTTGTGGTTGTAACGCACAGCATTTGCCTCCTCTTTCTGCTAGCAGACCTGCACCAAAGCTGGTTGTGCTGTGTGTAGCAGTCTGGGAGTCCTGGGACTCCCAGAACTAGTTTCCAAGCATGGAATCAAATCCTTTACTCCTTTATCTTCCCCAAGGTCTGAGACACTTCAAGTGTGGCTTCCTAAGTCTTTTGGGCCCTTCCAATGGACTTTGTCAGGAAAGTTTACAAAAAGGTGCATTGTAGTGCATTGCTTTGTTTCTTTTAAAGAAGGAGGAAGGGCCAGTAGGAAATCTAGAGCTGGATTGCCAGCCCTGAAGCAGCCTACTTACTGCATTTAGCAGATAAAATGTTCTTCACTCCACCATGCTAATTCCCAGATTATGTGTGTATGTATTATTATTGAGACTGCAGTTTGAGTAGGGCAGCTCCAAGATGTAAGTAGATGTAAGTAAGTGTCTGTTAGGAATCCCACTCATTCTTTCAGGAGGCCCTAGAAGTTTATTAGATGTTTAATAGCTTCCAGTCACTGCTGGAGTTGATGGACCTGAACTGGTGACCAAGAGGGGAAAGGTTCTCTCACACATTTACAAACCAAAAGGCATCTGTTCCCCAGACACAGATTTGTCTGATTTCCCTAAGCCACTGATGATGTGCCCTGGAATGATAATTTCATTCCCTTAGGAAAGCCCTTGGGTTGATATCAAGTAGATAGTTATTTTTGGGTTCTTTCCCAGAGAGAGTGCACTGTATTGCTCTGAACCCTACACATCAAATAAATATATCATTGAACTGTGGTAAAAGTCCAAAAAGCTTTATTGAAGGGAAAACAGATTATTAATAATTAAGAGTAGTTCACTGTATTGTTTTTGAGCCAAGTAAAGCTAATAGAGCATTTTTTTTGTGTAGCCAAGATAAAAGTGTAGAATATTGACTGAATTGATTGCAAGATATGTCAGTTAATGAATTGCAATATTTAAGTCTGTGTTAAAGTGAAACATGCAGCTCGCAAGCAATGTATTAAGCATTTTTAAAGATTACAAAAAGCAGACAAAAAAGGCCAACTCAGTCCCTGCTTATTGACTATCAAATGCCCATATTATTTTTCCTGAGAGAGAAACTAATATTGCCATGTTTTTAATTCGTTTATCTTAAAGTTCTGGGTGCATGTATTTGTGTGTGCGCTTTTCCCTTAGCACCTTTCAGAATTAAATAGCCTTTCCATGAAGCTGATCAGTGATTAACAAAATTCTCTCAAGGCTGCCTGTGATACTGTGTAGTGGGGCAGACAGCAGTGCAGAGAGAGTAGGCTTTGACAGATGTGTTTGTAAGAAAGGCTCTAAACAAGAGAGTTCCAAACTGCTACATGTTTGAACTGCCCCATGTTGTTTAGTCAATTACAGCTTCCTAATTTAAAAGTGTATTTTCTATTTCTCTGCAACAGCAGAAGAATGTAACATTGAAAAGAGAAAACAGAATCATCGGGTGGAATAGCTGTTCTTCTGGGGATGAAGATGGTTTTAAAATGTTCTGCATTGAACAAATTAAAGGTTTATTCCAAAATAAACCTTTAGTCAGTCCTTCTCCCTGACCATGATTATATTGTAATTTCTTCCTTTTGCAGCCTGTCTTGAAACCATCCATTTCTTCTGAAACTGTTGTCCAAGCCTCAGTTTCACAAAAAAGTATTTTCCTTCACTGCAGTCTCTTCTTCTCTGCCTTTATTTTGTGGTAGCCATTCAGGCTTCCAGAGGGGAAACAAGCCCCTTCTTTGCCATCTGGTTGCATTCAGGTCCTCTGAGCGCAGTCCCTTCTGCGCTAAGCCCAAGCTTGTCACACTCATCTACAAAACCTTTCGTAAGCTCAAGGCCAGAGTCTGTTATCCAAACAGTGGTGTGTTATGCCTTAGGACAGAAGTGACCCCATTAAAACCGTTTAGAAGCATGCAAATTTAGGATTGTCTCGCTGCCCTTATGTTCCTCTCTGCTCCCATGTGGTTCCTCAGGCCCTTTCACATGTCTGCTTAAGTTGGACTTTGAGCCAGTCAAAGGAATGTTACATTTCCTGTATCTGCCTCTACCATCCTTTTAAAGTAAAATTCAGAGATAAATAATTAGGATTAAAATAATTATGGAAGTATAATTGGAGCATGAAGAAACCAGTACCTGTTGTGTTTTCTATGAAAAGAAGAAGATACAATTGAAAAATACAGAGTCCTGTGAACAATTTAACTACTAATATGTTTCTCTGTTCCCAGATCTCCCCCTTTGCTGCCATGTTCACAGTTCTTCTGCTGCAGTTCCCCTGAGTCTCTCTCTTATATTTTGCCAGCTGGCCAAGAGGTGACACATGCTGTTTAGTGTCCAGCATCATACACCAGATTTCCAGGGGGAACCTGGCTATATGGTTTGGGACAGGAAGAATTACTAAGTGGCACAGGCCAAGGGCTCACTGGTAAGCCAGAGCCAGCTCTGAGTGATCAGCCTCTCTGTGAAGCGTGTAGTAGAGATTCTGTACTGCTTCATCTTTTGTGCTCAGTTGGCTTAGGACTAGCTTGGTGACTGCTGTAGAACACTGTATTTTACCATGTGGAGACAACTTGCTACAGTGGTAGAAAACCAGTGTGTTCAACTGATCTCAGTATTTATGTTTTCCTCTCATCTGTGCCATAGGCTGGAATTGTACAGCGTTTCAGTGAAGCACCATACAAATGTTTCCAGGTTTCTTTTTGTTGTTGTTTCTTTTTTTGGGTTTTTTTGTGTGTGTTTGTGTTGTGTTTTGGTTTGGTTTTGTTTGATTTTTTTCTAAAGTATGACGTTATCACTTAAGACAGAAATTATCAGAATAGAAAGTACCACTGACAGGCTGCCTAGTCTGACTTCTCACGTAGCATCATACAAGAAGTCCAAGGCCAGAAATGTGGTCTAAGCTTCTCTGAGTTACGGCTTAGTACCTCATAAGAGAAGACTACTTTGCTTCTTTTCACTTTTTAGACTGTTCACTGCTTGAGACAGGAATAATCTAGACTAAGGAGTATAAAACCATGTATTTCAAAAAAGCTCACTGTGATGCATTCCTGTAAGGGCAGGGTGATCATGGTGGAAAGCTGCTTGTTCTGTTCTGATCATTAACATAATATGCACCTAGGCTCTGATTTCAGGAACACAAGATGGGACTGTGTGCAGGCAGGTATAAACAGGCATGGAGTATTTCCCAGCTCATGAATGGGGTTTGTTAGCTGGACATAAAAATATGAACTTTCTGTCAAATGGATAAGCTCACAATAAGTTTAAGTAATTGCAGTGTACACTGTCAGCTTTACTCCCTTTTCTTTCTATCTGAATATTCAACAGCTGCATCTGGTGTAGGATTTAGTCCTAGGTGCCATATTCATGCTCAAGAGAAAGATGTCTGGTGTGCAACATTTTGGTTGCTCAGCAAAGGAAGTGTTTAAGTGCTTGCCTAAATGCTTTGTTTTATGGCAGCCTTCATTTACACCCAGTCTGTCCCTCACAGATTACAGTATAGGGGAAAGTCCTGTCTTTCCATTTCCTCTGCTAGAAAATTCTTATTTGCAGTTAAAGAAGTTTTTGCTCATGTAAGCAGTATGGATTCTGTTTCTGTCCTTGCAGCTACCTAGGCTTCTTAAAATAATCACTAAAAGAATTTACTTCAGAAACCAAATCTACCTAGTGTGCAGGTGATGGGTGCCTAGGAATTTCTCATCTCACAGAAAAAAAGTGCTACCTACCCATTTCACAGGAGGACACTGACTGGTTTACAAGAAAATGTGTGTACTAATGGAGAAAGGGTTTCTTTGAAATTCTTTACCTTCAGCAATTGAGTGCATTAAATTTATTTTAAATGTCTGCTGCTCTTTGGAGCATATTGATGGAATTGCATAATTAACAGCATAATGGGATAAAGCAGCTGATTGTATTATAACAGTGTTATTTTAAAGAGGTAGATATAGTTGGCAAGCCAATAGCTAAACCATAGTCTTATCTCATTATTTAGTAGTCTTGTACTCAACATCACGCAGATCACAAAGAAAGATCAATTTCATGTATACTAGTTCAGATGCAAAACCAGTTTTGATCAGCTAAATTGAATTCTGCTGAACTAGCGCTGCAAAGCCAGGATAGTGGCAACAGTGACTCTGCTGCCCCATGGGGTGCTGAGCACCCTCAGCTTGCAGTTGCGCTACGAGAGATTGAGGAACACATCCTATGGGATGCAGTCTGAGATTCTTGTCCTTGCTCATCACTCACCCAGCTGTGAGACTAACCTGACACTGTTGTACTATGAAGTCCATGTTCATTCAGTGAATTTTGAAATTGGCCCCTGAGACTGACACCCTCCAGAGCCCTTCCCTGAGGTACTTTAATTAACTTAATTTACCTACTCACCAAAAGATTGTAACATCCCCTGTGATCTAAAGAGAAAACTAAGTACTGTTGTAGCAAAAGAAACAGCTGAGACAAAGTGAAATGGTCTCTCGACAATGTCCCCTGGCAACGCCAGACACAGCCCAAAAATCATTTATGAGCCAAATACTGTTCTAGGGGTTTCTAATAACAAATTAATTAAGCACTTTGGGGAAAAAAAAACAAACGAAAAATCTCCAATGATTACATCACTACAAAGGATATGATCAAAGTAAAATGCCAGTCTCATGCTTCTGAGGTAGGCAGAATTCTCAGTTAAATCAAGGAATATTTGTTTCCATCTGGACATCACAATTGTGTTTGCAAAAAAAAAAAAAAAAAAAAAAAAATCCCCAAACAACAGAAAAAAAAGAAAAAAGGGTTCTTTTCCAGTGAGTAATGAAACAGAATGAAACAGTTTAGGCCTCTTAAATACTGCTTTTACTGTTCTCTGAAACATTGATTCTGTCCATTACTATGCTGCTGATTGATCTGAAACTCTCTTTTTTTTTTTTTTTTTTTTTTTGTGCTAGGAGGGAGGGAAGCTTGGGAGGAAGTTCCAGTTCAGATATATGGTTTAGTTGCTACATGGTCCTGGTGATTTACATTGTTTAATAAAGTGGCTTGACCAAGGGCTAATGGGAGGTCAAGTGAAACACCTGCCACTCTACATCTCCCCCCAATTCACAGCCTCGCCTGACTTAGAGGCACTAACTGCTATCCAGAGTGAGTAAATCCATTCACATGTAGAAGCTATGCTGGAGAAATGTGCCTTTCATCTGAGCACAGGTGATGACCCAACACCTGCTGAAGTGATCATAGCTGTTCTACTACACTGAGCAAACCTTTCCCGGAGAATAGGTGAACTTTGGGTTTTTCCTTACCTGAGTGCCATAAATTTGGAAGCATACTCTGTGGCCATGACCTCGGTAATGCTGGATTATCTCATATGCTTAGCAGGCCTCTTCTCTCACTTACCAGCTCACCTGTTTGCTAGCAGCATAGGTTTTACCATTGCAATTGCTCAAAGTACTTCTTAGTGCAATGGTCTGCATGTGGTGGTCACTGAAGAGATTCTGTGCCTAATACTGTGGTCTCTAATTTATCTTCCTATTTTCCAGTATACATAAAATATGATTAAAATAGCTGCAGTTTCTCTTTCCACCTTTCCTTATGCTTACTGGTTTAGTCTTCTTTCTAGTGCAGGCTTAACACCTGCCATTTTCTCTTTATTCCTCTTTTTACTTCCCTGTTTCTCATGGGTCAGTTGTACTTCTGCAGCAAAATGTGTAAACCAAAGATTTTTATATTGTAAAATTGCCACTAATTATGGTCCAACACTGAACCTTCCTGCATCATTTGACTTAAAGAAGTGTTTGTTAATTGAGAGCATGCTGCATATATTATCTGAGGTTCCCCATCCAAAGAGGCTGTGCTAATTGTTTGCAAGGAGCAACTGTATATGAGTCAACCTGAAAATAATCTCAGACTATATAATGGCAGGAGAGGACTAACAGAGTCACAAAGTGACTGGAGCACAGACCAAGGAGACAACAGACCTTTACCAGGTCTATCAGTAAAAGGAATGAATTCCTGATGCACCTCAGTTTCCCTATTTGCCCCAAATATCAAAATGACTTTTTGGAGGAGGGAATTTTTGAGATTGTGAGTGCTTGTCTCCATGCAAGTATAAAACATTGCAATTGTTTGGCATTATGGTATCTGGAAGCACTTCAGGCATCCTTGTAAGCATCCAGTGATTTGACCTTGGCTCTTTGTTTTGTCTGTGCTTTTTGAAATTTATGTAGATTATTCCGTTTTGTTGCAACTGTTTATATTTCTGAAGAGCTACATGTGTATCAGAGAATTTATACTATACAAAATGAAAGCCCTAAAGGACATCATAGCATGAATATTATTGCTTCTGTAATCCCTCATCTACTAGCCATGTACTTGAGAAGGTGGAGAAATCTGGAAGGGGGAGGGCAAAACCTGATGTTAGCTTTATCCAAACTGAAAGGTGCCATGAACCACAGCAGTGTAGCAAGGGGACCTCTGCAGAGCTGCCTCTCTTTTCTATTCTTGAAATGTTGCTGTTAGGAATCTTCTCTATTTTTTTTTCTTCAAAACATAATCTTTGTGTATAGGATTCTTGCTTTCTATTTGCATCCATGTAATGGAAAAGTTAGTGGTGTTCTCCCACCCCAGACAGACAAGTCTGTTGTAAGTGGGCAGTGTGCCCTATTGTCCCTTCAGAGTGCAAATGGGGGAGGATGATGATGATTTTCTCCTTTTGACTTTTGCCCCTAGGCTACCATTAAGCTTAAAAGTAGCCAAGTATTGTAACTGTGCGTGGCACCTAAGGGTGGGTTTGCTTCTGTGGTTTTATTTACCTGTTTGACCGTCTATATATAAAATCTTTTGTTACTGGCATATGTGCACATGCATATAGTACATATACATCCAACAGTACATTTGGAGCTTAATAATCTTTACTCCATGAAAATGGTCTGACCTGATTTCTTTCCCAAGTGTCAGCTATACCTACCTGGCAGCAATTTTCCTACATACAAAACAACCCACAGGCATTTAGCAGCATAAGCATAGTTATGTTCTATTACCACTTTTATTTTATTATAGTAGCTGGCAAATGTAATCTCTAATTTTATTTTTTATATTTATTGCGGTAACAACCTGGTAAAATAATTTTCTACTCAGAAGAAGCAATTAAGAAACTAAAAAGGAAGGCAGAACTATGGGTGGGGGTTTCAGTCATGCAACATTTTCCATAATTTTCAGTAATTTTTTATGCTTCAATTATTATGTAGGATGTGAATGCCTTAGTGTGCAGCTGCTGTTAAAAGCATTGGTGATGCTCAGGGTCTGGGCATTCTTACTTGTACTTCTGAAAGATGAAAGATCCAAATCAAGGGTTCCTTGCAATTTTGGAGATGCCTAAAGAGTAACTATTATTACAAACCTGCTTATGGTTTGTAATTTTCTGCATATGGTTTAGGAAATTTTTTTTTTGTCTCACCCCACCCAGCCAAGCCCCAAGCAGTTTATAATGTTATCAGCCTTAAAACATCATTCATCCTCGAGGTGCTTTAAGAGGTGTGTGTAATTCAGAAAAGGAGACGTGGTCATGACCTGCCCTCATCTCAGGAAGGAAGGTGCATTGATCTACAGTTCAAGAATTGTATTTGCTAGATGCAAATAATCCTTTCCATAGCATAAGTGAAAAGTTATGTCAAGCAATTAGTTTAGCCTAGCCACCTACACAAATCAAGCACAAACAGAACTGCGACTTTTCTTCTGCCACTCTGCCTAAGCTGCTTCTGTGAAAATCTCACTTCGTATCTTCTTGGACCTATTTGCTCCAAGGCTTGCCTGAGCACTCCCTTTTCCTTACTTCAGTGAAGGCAGCAGAGTGTTACCCTAGGATCAAAACTAAAGTGCAGTGACTTCCTCTGAGTTCATTAAGCAGATTTTTCTGCTGAACTGTACTCACAAATGGCTTTCTTTATGTCCTAGGATACTCTTTTATCTAGAATACTTTAAAGCTATCAGTGGAGCAAATCCATATAACTCAAATCCTGCCACATTATGATAAACTAAGTTTATCAGTATAAGTCAACATATATACAGGTATGAAAAGAAGATAAATATGTTGATATAAATAAGACTCTTGAGATCCTTGCCATATTCATTCTTTCTCAAAGTGGTTTTGTGGGGACTTGGTATTCACTACTATTTGTCAGTTATCAAACTGGTATTTGGCTTCTGAAGAGAAAGTAGTGTAAGTGGTTAGACTTTCAGGTGGTTGGTTTACTGCTTTCAGATTGAATAATCACCTTTGCCAATGGTAATGCTCTTATGCTGGAGACTGCTACTGCCTGTCTGTCTCACTTGTTTCCCAATCACCCCCAGCACAGCCTCACCAAACACAGTGAGCAGTCCCTGAGCTTCAGAAGAACCACTTAAGGTGAAGGCCAGATGGCAACATTTTGAAAATTATTTTGTATATTCCAGGTTACTTGAAGTAAAAAGCAAGTGTAAAGTTTTTAAATATTATTTCTCTTTTTCTATATATGTGTAATTTTACTAAAGAAACATGCCCAAAACCAAGGTATTTGTGCTATTCCTCTGCTTTGGCAAATTTCTCTATACCAGAAGTAGTTCAGGGTCGTCCCTGGGTATCAAGAACATCCCAGTTGTGATACAGGCAAGGAAAAGGTGAAACCTCCATCAATAGGAGGTGGACATAGAAAGGAAAAGTACACAATTAAGTCCACAAAATGCCCATGAAATATATTTTTGTGTTTCTACAGACATTTTGCATAACTTCTACATTTAGGGGAGATGCAGGGCAGTTAGGTATTTACCATGAGAGCAGTGGGACATTCTTGCCATGCAGAGGCTCTAGGAGCACAGAGCTCACAGAAGGATGTAACTTTCTACTTTTTTTGTTTGTATCTTAGAGCATGATCTGTCTGGGAAGAAATTTACACACGACTTTCAGCCATCAACCTAGCATTTGTAAAAGAAAAAGCCTTATTTTCATTCTCATCCTGGCTTTGCTTAGAGCAAACATTTAAAGCCCCTGAATCAAACCTAAAAACCCACCACCAAAAAACCAAAACCCAACCAAAAAAAAACCGTAGTCGCACAACTGCCTGAAGCAACTATCCATAATATTGTTAATGGCTTTAACGTGATATTAGTAGAGGCTAGGGAGCGGCGGAAGATGCCAGCCCCTCAGCCTGGCAGTTGCGGGAAGATGGCCGACCCAGGGCGGCCCCTTTAAGGAGCTTGACCCACTCGCCGTTTCGCATGCCCGCCCGCGTCTGTTTCGCTGCCCCAGCTCTGCCTGAGACACTCGGAGTCGCAGCAGGTGCATGCGCAGTGTGCTGACCGCCTGTCGCGCTTGCGCAGTCACCTGCTGGCTGCCCCCCTCCTTCCCCGCCGGTACATCCGGGTCATCGCACGCCCGCCCGCACGCCTGGTCCCTGTGGTGCTGTGCAGCAGTTCCCCCCTCCCCCTCCTCCCCCCTCCCCCAGTGCGGGCGGCTCCGGCGCTGTCGCTATCCGCGCCCTCCCCTGCGCGGGGCTCCGGCCACGCTGCTCCTGTCGCTGCCTCCGGCCGAGCGGGGGGAGGAGGCGGCGGCTGCGGCTCCCACTCCCGTCCGCATCGCCGTCCGCGGGGCGGCTCGGTGAGTGTCAGCGGCGTGGAGGGCGGGGGGCCGGGCGGGGCGCCTCGCTTCATTCCCCGCGTTCCCCGCAGCCCTAGCGGCGCGACCCCCACTCCCTTCCCGCTGCGGTCCGGCCTGTCTCTGAGGGGTCGGGGCTTCCTCCCCAGCCTCCTTGGCTCCCATCTGTTGCTCTCCCACCTCTCTGGGCCAAACTCGCCTTTCCTCTGCCCTCCGTAACTTCTCGTCTCTGCTCTCCCTGTCCCGCTGCCGCTTCGCCCCCGCAGCGCTGGTCCCTTTCAGCCTGGGGCACCCTGCGAGGCGAAGAGGGGGTGCCCGCCCGTCCGCCCCCCCGGTGGGGCCTCCGCCTCGGGGCCAGAGGGAGAAGCAGCGCCTGCTGCCTCCTTCGCCTGAGGAAGCTACGCTAATTGCCTGGGACCTGCCCTGTGCTAAATAACCCTCCTCTGGGTTTTCCCTGCTCTCCGGCGGGATCCTTCCCCTCATCCCGGCGGGTCCAAGGCATGGGATCCGGTTTGCTCTCTGGTGCAAGTGCAGACAACTCCCCTGACCACTGCAGCTCGACCGGCTTGTGGCAGTAGCTGGGGGTGGTCTGAGGAGTGCTTTCAGCCTGCCTCGTGTGGTGCAGCCCTACTCTCCCAGCTCGGCAGGATGCAGGTAGTTTTTTCGGGATGGGGAGAAATGGATTGACAATGTTAATAGTTGATCAGGAGGAGAAAAGCTCTTGACGGAACACCTGCAGTCTTTCAGACTAACTAAAACATGTAGAGATTTAAGCAGAATACAGAAATGCTGCAAATCTGTCGTAGTTAGGGTGTAACCTACAGTTCTGTGTGCAGTAGCGGTGATGCTGGGATTGTAATTCCAGATGGAGTTAAAGTGAATTCAGAACCTGTAACAGTATGGTGTTGTTTCTCTCCTATTTATTAAATAGCTGCTAAAACCAAATTTTCCTCGATTGTTAATTCTGTTCTGTACAACTAAAAAATCAGAACACATACAATTCAATTCTATTTTATTACTTTTTAATGTAGTATTGCATCTTACGTGGTAATAAAATACAAGATGTTTCAGAAACATTTCAGATACCACACAAATCCAGAGACCATGCATTAGCATCCTGGATCTAATGTCAGTGACAGGAAGACAACCGTCTTTCTGCTGTGATAGTGGACTTCAACTAACATTTCAAATCTGTCATTTTGAGATTCTGGTAATGTAGTACAGAAACACAAGTGTTGATTAGCATTTATGTTAATCCTCAAACCAATAAAGCATTTTCTACTTTGATCTAATAATCTGTGTTTTTTCCTATTACTGTTTCTGTTGTACTGACTGCCAAGTCTGGTTTGCTCCAATCGTCCCCCTCACTGACACAGTTTTCTTTCTCTGTGCTCTAGTTGCTTGGACTTCAAGTTCATGAGCAATTTTTATAGTGGTTTGAAGCAGACAGGATACATTTAGTAATTAGGCCAAGCTTACTGTTGTCAAGGTTGGAACATGAATCCAAACACAGAAGGTTCTACCTGACAGGTATCTGTTTAGCAAGGTGTGTTATCTTCAGTTCTGTGTAGCAGGTTTAAAAACAAAATCCTAAACCTTGTGAAAAAAAATGCTGCTGTTCTATGAAGTAGGAATGTTTTTTTCGTCTGGCATACAGAATACTCCACTGCTGAAACAGAAGCTCTCAGTAGAAGAGTAGATTTTTTTTTTTTTTTTTTTTAATCCAAGTCAAAGTGTCAGCTTTCTTACTGCATATGTTAACTGTCAGAGAGTAGGGGCTGTACAAAGAAGCAATACCAGAATCTGTTTTAAAATATCTTTGTCAGGAAGTACCATGATTGTATGAAAGTAATGAATGAATTTGATTTCCTCTGTTACACAACTTTCATTTGTTGTTAGGTGCTCTAGATTTTCTTCGTTGTTTACAGTTTAGCTGGAGTCACCTGGGGTGATGGATTATTGAAAAGAATGTCTTCTGAAATTATCTGCCTCTTCATGTGAAGCCTTTCCTGCAGGAACCTTACTGACTGTAGAAACATGATGTTAGTTGGTTATGTTCTTGCATACATAACTTCTTCGAATTTTGCTGGTCTCAATGTCTGGGTAAAAGAGAAGAAGGAAACGTTTTTTTGTTGTGTCTTTCAGTAGTTAAATGTCCTAGCAGAGTACTTAATTTTAAAAAATTTGAATGCAATAGCTAAAATAGTTTAGAAATAGTTACACAGGTAACTTAATTCAAGGTGTCTGTCACCATGTTTCTAATGGTGTGAACTAGACACTCAATACTGTGAAGAGACAGAAGGGTGGGGAATATTTGTATTGCTACCTTCTGAATTATTGACTAATCAGTAATAGAAATTGACTCTGTCATTTGGAAAAGCATATGTGTAGGAGCCACTTTGGATTTCTGTAGCTGCTTAGGCATAGTAAACATGATGGCAGATTTTTTTTATTCCCTTGCTATATATGTAGGAAAATATAGATACACAAACAGCCTGCAGTACTTTTTTTTTGTTGTTATTGCCTGCCAGCTGGGGGGCACAAATGAAACTGATGCATACCCTGTAGTAGAGACAGGTGAAATTTAATCTTATGTGCAAAAAGTCAAATTTAAGCAGTCAAGTTTGTGTTTGGTGGGTTTTTTGTTTTTGTGGGGTTTTTTGTTTCGTTTTAAGAATAATGTCACTAGTGTAAATCAAGGTTATCACCTTTGCCTGTCCTTAGAAGCTTTCTGTCTTGTAATTATACCAAGTGTTTTAGTCATTGGTGTAGACAGGCTATACGACTCTTATCTGCTAATGTAACATTAGCTACCCTGAGGTATATTGTAAATCAATTTTATGAGACTTAGAGTAAAAGTATTTGAAAATACCTCTTCAAAGCAGAAATGTTTTGAGTGTTGTCAAATTGCATCTCATGGACTATCAGCTGTCAAGCAAATGTTCTACAGGCGAGGTATGCAGCCCAAGTGAATGAACATGCTGAATTCACACAATGTTTGAATGTCAGTACCACACTCCTGTACATAGTACCAGAATGCAGAGAGTCATCCTGGTAGTCAGTTTGGTCCAGCTGAATCCCTCCAAGTCTATTGACTGCTTCAGAGGTGATGAGACCTGGGGCACTGGGGATATGAAAGAAGCTGTGCTTTAACTGGAAAGAGTTGAGTGCTGGGGAAGGTACAGCATTTGCACTGCTTACTGGCTGTGGCACCTGAAATAAATGTGTCATTTAAGTAGGGTCAGATTTACTTACTACCAGCTGTAAATGATGGCCAGTTGTACACACCTTTTGACATCTTTTCTATTCCTGTTCATTTGCATGTGTCAAGAGCTTTTAAAATAAGTGGATGGTCCTCTTGTATACCTCATAAGTTTCCCTTTAATATTACTCTATAGACATGTAAACTTTATTTGGAAATATTAGTGTTTTCTTTCATGAGATTGTGGAAGATTTGACACCTCGGACTACCCTACATGGAGAAGTCTGCTTTTTTTCTTCATCTGTATGAAGACAGGGGCTTCTTTGATTGCCTCTTATTCAGGATCTCTTATAAATTCACCTCAGTTTTCCCCCTTCTGTGATTCAGGAATGTTCTCTTGAGTGCCACAAGCAGCTGGCAGAGTGTTTCAAACTGTAAAATTTGCTGAGAGTAATAGGCTCACTTGTATAGGTGCTGTTTTACATTTGCAATTCCAGTGCTTACTGGAGGTATGTGTATTGCAATTATATAAATAGCAGAGCTGAACAGAAACCAACAACAAACAATGAGCAGTTTTAGAATTGACTAGGGAAAGCTGAAAGTATTTTTAGTTACAGCACTTTTCCCTGTGTTCCCCATCTCCTGTGGTTTTAATTGCATTCTTTTTAGAAAAGGCATTTTGTCTTCTCTGTTGCATGAAAGCCTGATGCACAGAGAATACCTTCACTGTGGTAATAGTGAAGCTAGTTACAAAGTATATTGAAAGGGTGCAAGTAAAATGGTGCATTCTTTTGCCTTTCACTTAGGCTGATTTGAATTTCAGGGTGGTTGTAAGACAGTAGTAGATATGAGGTAAAGACTATATACATGTGGCTTATGAACTCACAGCTGTTGCAGCCTTTGTCATCTGGTTATACTGCTGTCTTGTCACTACAGAATCAGGTGGTCTTGGTGCAGTGTTTAGTAATTCTGATTAACTCTGGAAGTGTTAATACTGGTCATAAAATTGATTTGTAAAAGGACTTTCATTACCAGACTTACTCTTTCTGAGTCTTTTTTTAACACTACTTTTTCAGTGCCTAGCAAAATAATTTCTTGTTTCTAGTGTGTAGACAAGTATTGTTTAATTTGTGCATATCAGGAAAGTTTGCTATTTAATTTATGCTAGCCTGAAGTTCTGGTGTTGCATTTGAGAAGTGATACGTGACTGACCAAGCCCAGCATTTTTTTCTAGTGCATGAAGTTGTTGTGGGACTGTAGAAAAAATTGGAGACTAAATATCTCTGAAACAAAGAGAATCTTCAGGTCTATAAAACTAGTTTCCTCTAATAATGTCAGTATGAGAGGATCTATTTTTATTCTTTTATTCCTGTTCAGTAGAAATACTCTATGGCTTGTGGCCCTGTTTACGAAGTGCTTGACTGATTCTCTGGCTTGTATCTACAGCACTTGGGATTCCCAGGTGGTCTCTGTGCAAATAGTATAATTGGGTCTGGGACAGCTTAGCTTGTGAGATTGAGTGCATTCAGTTTGGTGTGGCTGTAGCTACAAAAATAGCGTGCCTTGCAAAACAGGCCTTCTGTCTGCCACCCACACCAAAACCTAAACCTTGATCCTGTAGGCAGTTAATAGGTTTGTCTGGAAGGCTGATTCCCATCAGTAAGCACTTTACCTGAATTGGTGACCACCAGGCAAAAAAAAGTTTATAATCACTTTATATAAAAGAAAGTGCAGCAGAACACTGTCCTAGATACATTTTTAAAAGCACTTTTTACTCAGACTGCAGGGCTTAACTGTTCCCTGGTAGCAGGAGGCTGGTCTGTGAGCAAATTCAGTTTAACTGACGTAGTTCAAAAGACTCTTAAATTCAGCCATGAGGCAATTCTGGTTCTCCTTTGGTACTAGATGATTAAATTAAATGGAGTGTTAGTGTAAGTAACTTTTTCTGGTATACTATACAAAGTAATAGATGAGTTCCTAGGTGCCCTAGTTGTAAATTAGCTGACTGGAAAGCCCTGTTTTTGTGACTAGTGGCTTTAGCAGTTGTGTAACTTCAAAAGTTAGACTTAATTTTGTATGCTTCCAGTCAGGTGTGTCACTGGATGATTGCTGTTTCTCCTTTTTATTATAACAGTCTCGAGGGTAACATCCTCACAGGGAAAATGAATTTTTGTCTTTGTGTTGAACTACAAAGGTGTTTTGGACAACAAAGGTGTTTGTTTGAGCTTCTGATACACAAATCAGTTTGACCTTTCCACAGAAAAAAAGCTTTCTAAATTCTAGCTCTTCTAGTCTTGTGGTGGGGGGCAGAGCCAGAAGCATTAATAAGACATACCTTCACAGCTCTTATTTCTTTATAACAAAACTTTAGTGTTTAGTACTCCTGAAAGAGAAACTTTCCAGACAAAGTGCATTCCGGGCATGAAAAGACAGTTTCTTTTTGTATATATTTGCACTTTTGATGTGCTGAGAGATATGGTTATTTGAAACTGGTACTTCTTAAGGTGGAAGTGAAATATGTAACCACTGGGATTGACAAGGCTTCATCTCAAAGATAAAACTGCTGACCTATATCAATGAAAGTCACACACAAGGCAGAGTGTTATGTAGGGATAGTAGTTAATTGAGTTAGAGTTTAGATTTCCTGCTTGCATGTAGTAGTCTTATGTGGGGAGATGTGGATTTGTCACCTGAACGGGCAATTAATTAAATTGTAATGATAGTTTTGAAATGTTTTGCTCTGGCTACGTCTTGTAGAAAATTACTTGCTGCTTATTCCTACGTGCAACTGGATACAGTCATAGTCTCCCAAACATTAAAAAAATGCTTTAAATTATACGCTCCCAAACATTAAAAAAGTGCTTTAAATTATTTCACTGTTTTTACCTTTGTATCTCAGAGTTCAGAGCTGAATTAATTTCTCAGCAGTAATAACTGAGTAACATGACCTAGTTGGTATCTCCTAGCTTGAATTTTGGAGGATGATCTTAAAGGAGCTTTCAATTAGCCTAACAAAACTCAATCTTTTCTGAAGCTTCTAGTTTTATCAGGGTTTAAACTTCTTACAGAGAAACTATCTGATTTTGTGTAGCTATGACTTCTTAAACACAGGTAGAATCATGTCCTGGTAGGAAACTTAGTATGGGTGAGAGCAGCAGTAAAGTCTAGTAAATGTCAGTGTAGAAGACTATTGATGAAGATCTAATACTTAGAGCAAATAATATTGATGTTAATATTGTGTCATATTTTCAAAGGAATTTCAGTCAAACTACTTTAGTAGCTGCCAAAAGTGAGACTTGGGAACAGATGTTGTAACTGTAGTCTTAAAAATTTGACAGCTCTTCAAATAGCTCTAGTATGTCTCGGCTTTACAGTGGAGTGTTTTTTTGCAGGGCTTATGCCTTTTGCTTTGCTTCTCTCCCTGTTTCTAGTCCAGAATGGGCCTCAGTTTGACCCCATTACAGTCCTGTGAAAACTCATGCTCTAATAAACATGTATCCAGCCAGGCAGTGTGGGAGAAGAAGCAGGTTTGGATGGAGGTGACAGCTGAGGTGAGGAGTCATGGCAATTAACTAGGAGCTGGAGACGCTTACCTTGAGCTGAAAACAAGCAAGAATATTAATTAGAATATGGGACTGAATTGAGGACTAGTTGTTCAAAAGCTGGCAGAGAGGTTGTTTTGGGAGCTTGTGGGCTGTGTGGATGGTATTGGTCAGGTAATGAGGGAGCGTGTGGGTGTGATGCTGCCTCTCACCCAGCATCTTGAGGACATGAAGGGAAATGGGTTCTTCCTGGACAAATGCAGAAGGGAGCTGACAGGGACATGGATAGGCAGAAGTGAAAGAGGAGTTGGGATTTTGTACAGGCAGATAGATCTGTTAGACAAGGAACTCAAGATGATAAGAGTAGAGTTAGAAAAGCTGTAAGAAAGGAACCACAATAAAATAAACATTGAGTTTTGTCCATTGCCTTTAGTAGCCTTCATGTCTTCACCACTTTAGCTTAATGTGTACCTAAGAGGTAGACCTGGGTATTGTGAGCAAATGGTTTTGATTCTGGTGATTTGCAATGTAGCTATGAGGATGAATGTGCTAGGCTCATCTCCCAGTTAAGAGTTTTTACTTAATCTTTTCTGTTAGGCTATGAAGCAGTGCCCAAAAGAAAAGAAACTGTGGGAGGAAAGCAACAGTGAATACATAATGTATGTTTAGTGAACTAGTGCTCGGTAGTTTTTCTTTCTAGTTCACTACTGTACCATACTCTTGCTAGATTGCTCCAGCAGTGCATTAATTTCCTCTTGGATAGTCTAGTACTTCTTTTTGTACAGTTATTTATTTTCAGAATGGTCTAATGGAATGAGGAAGTGGTTTGTTTCCTATTTTACACATGAGGAGCAAAGCCACAAAGAAGAGAAGTTAGCTAGTTTTACATAGTTAGACTGGAACCTGTGTCTTTTTAGGCTAGTTTACGTACTGCAGCCACATCCCCATAAAACTCATTGCTTTTCTCATGCAATAATTCCATTTTAATACTATATTCTAACGTCACAGTTTTCTGGTGGGTTTTTTTGTGTGTGTGTTTGTCATCTTTGGACATGTACCTACCATAACTGGAATGGACAACATGGCAGTGGTCAAGGTCATTCTGTCATTTTGGTGTTGATGTGATCCTTTGCTGTACTGCATTCACACAGGTTTAAAGCCAAACTTAAAAGGACCAAAAGTTGAAGTGGTGGTGCAGCTCTAGCAAGTTTGTGGGCAATGAATTCCTTTCTCTTCTTTATGGTGAAGTAAGGAAGAATGAGCTGATTTTTATTTTTCATCTGGGATTCTCAATTGTCCACATTACTCTGCTTAGCTGTTTAATCTGACAGATCTGTCCTACTCTAGCCACTGTAAGGAGGAACCATGAGCTCGCTGTGTTTTGTAGAGCCTTATGGCTTCTCAAGTTTCTCTGTAGAAGAGAAACCATTTCAACCAATGTAAGAAGTATAAAGTTGCCTTTTTTCTTTCATTAGAAGGAAGGGTAAAAAGCCTTTGCTGTTCTTGGGTTTCTGTAAGGGGTTTGAATCCTCTTACTGGCTCATGACTCCAAAGTGTTTTTGGGGAGTTTCATTAAGAGAAATACTATGAATGAGTCGTCAATTGGTTAGGAAACTAAAGAATGAAAGTGTTTACTCTTGGGTAGAGAAAAGAACAGCATCCTCTGTTGATGGAGCTGTGTTTTTTTTGCCTTTTCTTGCCAGGCCTACTGTGTTGGCTTATGTTCAGTTAATATTTGACTGATCAGCTTTGCAGCTAGCAGGAC
The DNA here is from genome assembly GCF_027791375.1 of Indicator indicator. Taxonomy (NCBI): domain Eukaryota; kingdom Metazoa; phylum Chordata; class Aves; order Piciformes; family Indicatoridae; genus Indicator; species Indicator indicator. The sequence continues at coordinate 16,107,296 of NC_072021.1, read as the reverse complement.
TAGGAAACCTTCTGCTGTAGATAAAATTTGGTGAAAACCTGCTTTCTCTTTAAAGCTTTGCATTCATTGGTAGCAAATCTCTTTTTTGGTATTAAGGTAGAGATTTTTCTCCCTTCTTAGGGAAAGAAATGATCACTGAAGTGTTTTTGATCTGAGAACTCAATTGGTACTCTGGGTTTCTTAGAGACACAGCTGGCTTCTGATGTGATACTGTGTATGTGACAAACATTAATTTTCAAATAAGGTACTTTCAAGTGGAAAAGGACACAAAGTTTTTAAACAATGAGAGCCTCAGGTGCTGTTTTACTGGCCTGATACATGTTTTTTTGTGTGTTTAGTTATGTGATCTGCCAGCTCTGCCCACCTTTACCTCTGGGGGTGAATTTATGCAATTTAAGTATTCACTTCAAGTAAGAATTGTAGTGACACTTCATCAAAGAACGAGAAGTGCAACATGCTGAAGCATGGCTATGTGTGAGTGAGTCAGGAGAGAGCAGGGAGTAGCATCATGAAAAGAAAGAGGAAGTACAGTCATGATAAAACTCCTTAAAAAAGGGGGGGGGGGAAGAAAATAAAACCCAAGAAATGAAAGATCATCTGTTTCCAGAAGATGGGAACACAATAAGGTTCTATAGTTTATATCTTACAGTTATTCTCTGTGTATAGATTTTGATACACGTGTGTAAAAACCCATGTGCACCCATGTACTTGCCAGTGTGTCTGCTGACTGTTCAGTATAAGCTAGCTAAAGTATATATTAATGTTGTACTCAAGTAAGGCAGTTTGTATCTTAAGCAAATTTGAGCTGAACCCACGTGTATTTTTAAGGAAATGAATTTTTTAATTGCTGGTCAAAATACTTAAGTGATTTCCAAGCCTCTATTTTAGTATACCAGTGATACAAGCTTTGCTTATGCTGTTGTTTCACCTGTTGAGGGTAGAACCTCTCTGCCAGGGGACAAGCATGCAAGCCACATTCTCATCAAGGCACACTGTGCTGCTGACAGTTGTTGGGAAATAAAAATTAGTAAGTACAGTGTAGTTCAGTTTTCACAATGTGTTGGCTTTATAGCACTGCCAGAATGATTCAGTGCTGTTTAATGCTGTGTTGTTGATGTATATGCAATAGCTTGAGAAAGAGAACTAAGAGTCACTTGCTAACTTGAAGTAATTTAGTTCCCACAATTATACAGCTTTAACTTCCTCAGAGAACATCTTGTCTTCAGCCTTAGTGTTTTTTGCATGTTAAAAAGCGAAACCCAAATATTTATTTTCTTTTAGTGAAAAGTACAATTGTTGTTCTTAGAATTGGTATATTTCCTGATTCTGAATCACTGTGTCAGAAAAACCCCAAATGAAACAACTAACAAAAGGACACAACCAAGTGTATTTACTCCTGGTAAAATGCTGGTTTCAGCAAAGGATTGGGTGTTTCAATTTCATCATGTGTTGTAAACAAACACAGGTTTGAATTAACAGTTCAAGATACTTCTTAAATAACAATAATCAGAAGAAAAATAAGCTATCTTGTGTTGGTTCTTAACTGCATCGTTTTTCAAAGGCTGTTCTGTCTTTATCTGAGCTAGTGTTACAACTCATCTTTGACATTTCAAAGAAAGAAACTGAAGACAGTGAGGAAAAACCCTATTAGATGCTCCTGACTCATAGAATCATTCAGTTTGGAAAAGACCTGTGAGATCATCAGGTCCAACCATTAACTCTACTCTGCTACGTTCACCACTAAACTGTATCACCAAGTGCCACATCAGAACAACCTTCAAACACATGCAGGGATAGTGACTCAAGCCCCTCCCTGGGCAGCTTGTTCCAATGCTTGACCACTATGCCTACACTGAACCTACCCTAGTGCAGCTAGAGGCCATTGCCTCTTGTTCTATCACTAATTACCTGTGAGAGAGACCAGCACCTATCTATCTATATTGTCCTTTCATGTGTAGAGAGTGGTCTCCGCTCAGCCTCCTCTTTCTCAAACTAAACAGTCCCAGTTCCTGCAGCTGCTCATTATAGGACTTCTTTTCTGGGCCCTTAACCTGCTTAGTTGCTCTTCTTAGCAGCTGTTCCAGCACTTCAATGTCTTTATTGTATTGAGGTGCCCAAGTATTTTATAAACTCTGTAATTTTTTAAAGTACTTGTGCTCTTGTGTATTTTTTTCACTTGATTTAAAACTGGTTTAGTTAAGGCATTCTTTTTTCTCCTTACCTTAGGAGCTCCAAGGATGTGGATTTCTATACTTCATCTGCTGTCCTTCACTGAAGGAGGGCTCCTCCTAGAAGTATTCTTTCTCTTATCAACCAGTTATTGTTTGTAATGCCATCTCTTCCTTACTGCTGTCAGCTGTGCTCTGCTTCATAAATTGCTGAGACTGCTCTTACAGGATAGGCTTGTAACGGAAATGAGAAGGCTGTGCCCTGCCTGTGAATGCTGTCACAGAGGTAACTGAAGGGTAGGGTTCATGCTCTTGTCTTATGCCTGATCAGATAGTTTCATCCTTACTGCTCCATCCTTTCTAATCCACTTTTATTTGGCATTTATACAGAAAGCTCTTCTTGCTTGTGCTACAGGAAGTATCTGACACAGGTAAACATCCATTGCTTTGTTTTCCTCTCATAAAAAAAATTCTGAAAACATTTAGAATAACTGCTACTGATAGCGTCCTAGTGCTTCATTAGTGTTTGTAATCACCTCTACAAAGTTGAAGGGTAGAACTGCATGAAAAGGAAATGGTTTCAGTTTTGTCTTTGAAGGTTCCTTGGGTTTTGTCCCCTCTTCCCCCCCCACCCCAGGTTCAGGGAGCCTGGAAACATGCTCATTAGGATCTGGTTTTCAGCTCTGAATCTGAGGCCAGTTGGGCCAAAAGTCCAGATGGGTTTTGTTTCTGTTGTGCTTTGGAATCGGGGATGGCTTGTTGAACAGCAGGACGTGGCTGCCTTTTTTTTTCCTTTTTGCCTTTATGCTGTGGTTCTCAGGGTTTCTTAGTACTTGTAATTGGGGCAGACTGTGTGCCTGTAGCAGTCTAGTTTTCTGGCAGAGAGTCCTTTTGGGTCTGGCTAAAGTCTATGTTGCAGAAGTAAACTTGTATTCTTTGTGAAGAGCCATGAGCGGAAAAAGAAAAAAATTCTCACTTTTGCGGTGCAACTGATCTTCAAGAAGAAGTACATTTAGCATCTCCTGTTTTTTCATTAACTAGTAAGAGTAATGTTAGTTAGTTGCTGCAGAAAATACCTATTGAAAGATGCAACTCTGATTTGTCATTGTCTATTACTGCCTAAGACTTCGATGACTTACCTTTCTTAGTTGTACAGGAGTAATTCTGAAAATGTGGCTGGGCTTTCGTAGGTTGTCCTGAACAAGCTTGAAAAAGGTGGTGTTCTATTCTTACACAGGTTCCCCTCCCCCTCTGTCCTCCCAATTAAGTAGGTTACTTAAGAAAAGAAAGCCTTTGGGGGAACTTTGTATCTGCCACAGTAGCCATGTTCTCAGCCTGGAAATTTTAGCAATCAGTTTCTCCTTTGCTGTGGCACCTACACTAAATCACTGAATCTGTATGCCTTGCAAAATGCCACCGATTGAATGTTTAAATAGAAATAGCATGGTCATGGTTTTTAAATGTGTTGCATGGGTGATTTTAATAGCTTCAAATAAATTATTTTAGGAAATATTTTTGAAAGCTACAGTCCCAGAACTGTCTCATGCTTTGAGACTTGCATCTTTTACAGTAGACTTAGATGTATTAGTTTTATCTAAACCTATGTTTATATTAAACTATTGTACATGTCAAGACTCAAACAGTCTTTGGCCCATCCAGAGGAGTGAGGATGTAAATGTGTTGTTTAATCTATTTGCCTGATAAGCAGACAGAATTCTTTGTTGTGACGTTGATGAGAAAATTACTACATTTGCATTTGTCTCATCACCCAGCTCCTGACTCAGTGCAAGGGTTGGATAGTAATGCATAGTGTGTAATATATATATATAAAAACATACTGCTTATAATATGTCAGTATAAAATACATCTATTTAAACACAATATTAAGTACTCTCTGATATATGAGCAGTAGTTTGTCTCAGAATCTGATAGAGTATGCAGTTCAAAGTTGCACTGCCAAAAAACAACCGTACCAGCAGATCTGGGATGTTATCTTGTTGTCTTTGTTGCTTGCAAGTGTGCAATGTAGATGGCAAGGTAATGAACTATAGTAGCACATTGCACAAACAGAGCTAGCTATCTAAAACTTGAACTTACTTGTTTTAAGTTACAAGTTTTGTTTGCCCTCACCTGTGTACTGCTTGGGCTGTGCAAAACCAAACTTGAGAAACTGGTCCAGATTTCAAACAAACATTTTGTGGGGTTACAGTAGTTTTAACCAGGGAACTTACCCATGTTCAACTCAGCAGTGTTCATTTTGGAAGAACAGAGGAAATAAAGCAAGAACTGATTCTTCTGCTGCAGTCATGGCTTTAAGTGTAATAGGATAAAAGCTTCATTTTATTTGAAGTGATAAAGAGACCAAAGGAAACAAATACAGACCTTGATTCTATACTGAACTCGCTCTTTAGAAAGACAGTGTCTTCAAAGGTAGTTCAACTTCCTGCTTTCTCCCATACAGGAGGATTTCTAATTTTTTTTTTTTTAATACAGTAATTCCAAGGAATTTGTTAGCACCAATTCACTCACAAATGTTAAAGCTATTCATTTATCTCCGAAATCCTTTGACAAAGTTGTCTGGCTGTGAAGAGGACCAGATTTTACTTCTAACAGGAAAAAAAGGTGTGCAGTTCTCTTGTCTGTGTCACTGCAGAAAATGAGCCAAAGAATTGAACCGTGGCCTGTGTCAGTGCTGTATGTTCTCAAGTTCGAGGCTTCTCCATTAAATTTTTCTTTTTCCTCTTTTTTTTTCCTCTTCTAACATGGTTTGGTACTTTTATAAAAGGAGACCTAAGGATGTGACTCAACCTTGCAGAAGGAAGGAAACATGAAGTGTAGGCTGTTCTGTTCTGAACCTTTGCAGAGGGCTTGGTATTGTTACTAAATAAATGTGGAACCACTGTACATGGAAAATAAGAAAAGCATAACATGTGCGAGTGTTCTTGGCCTTATGAAAAAGACATTGTGGTTAATGGCGTCTTGCATGTAAATAAAACAAAGAAAACACCTACTCCCTAATTTAAATAATACGAAGGAGGGTCCAGTCTCATTCATCCTCCCCTCCCCCCTCCTTGTTTTATTAGGATGTGGGAACAACATATGTATCCTGGTTGGTATGACATGGGAGACTGAGGTGGTGGATTCAGGTTTGCTGACACTGGTGTGCAAACAAGTATGGACAGGAAGACAATAATTCTGCTATCTGTCCATTTTTAGAGATACTTACTGTTTTGTCACTTACAGGTCTGAGTATGATGGTTCCTGGTGTCTGTTGATTTCAAATGAATGTGTGCTCCATACAAATATAGAAGCCAGCGTGGCAAGCATCAATACTAAGCTTGTTTTATGGTAACATTTTGTCTAAAAATAACGTGCTAGCTAAGGAAAAGCAGATAATAGCAGGCAAACGTTTTTGTCTTTTATTCCATTTACTATACAGTTAGTGCTGAATGAGCTTTCCATAGACATAGGAACGATACCTATTTTTATTTTCCCCCAGATTTGGGATATGGACAGTGTACTGAAGGACAGTTTTAAAAGTGAAAAGAAAAAAACCAAACAACAACAACAAATAAAAAAACAACCTTAAAACCAATGCTTATCCCACAAATCATAACTGGTGGTCCTTCAGAGACAGGGGTGGGAGACTTGTACAACCGTAAAAACAGGTCCCCTGACATTTATTACATCTGAGGAGAGTGGAAATTCCCAGTACTTTTGGGGGCAGGAACAAAAAGGTTCTGATGTGGTTGATGGCTGATCCAGGACTTCCGTACTGTGTTTACACTTAATCTGTTGTGCTGATTGAGAAATCTGTAACTCCAGTCATAGGGTAAGTGAAGAAGGGGACACCTTCAGGAAAGCAGAGATGGGAGGAGATCAGGTGGCACCAGACAGGCTTTATTAAAGGTGCATGATACAGGCTTAATGATCTGTTCAGATGCCACTCTCAAAGAGTATGGTCATCCAGGGCCCTAAACTTTAGCAAAGTATTACAGAAAACCCATGAAGCTTTTGAACATCCTGAAGACATAAAATCAGTGGAAAGAAAACCCCACTCTACCTTTTCCTCCTCATTTGCAGGGATTGTATCTGGATGGATTTTAGAAAATCATTCACCTTGTTTCTTGGCTAGTAAATTAATATACATGCCTGCTTTCTGTAAAATGTGGTCATAAACCAAGCTAGTGTTTAAGGGGATTGAAAATCTGGGAGTGCAAAGGTAGGATACTAACCTGAAAATTGAGAGACCTTGGTTTTAAGGAAATAAATGATACAGAACAGGTGGAGAGGTAATGACTAGCTTTTCTTCATAGTGATTGAAGTTGGCACCCAGTTACGAGGCACTGAGTGTCAAATCAGGGTGTTTTCTCTGCACCTAATTGGACTGTGGCACTTGTTATCAGTATTGGTTGTAGAGGCTGAAGTTGCTCATAGCTATCAAACATGAAGATACAGCTTCTAGTTCAGGTTTCACCTGCACTCACTACCTTGAAAGTGTTCCAGAGGATGTTTCCCTAATTACCACCTGTTGGACGAGGTGAGCACCTGCATTCAGTAAATCAAAGTGTACTGGGTAACAGTGTATGTTCAATGTCAAGGTCCTTTGACTTCTAAGGAGAGAGTTTAGTGGTTAGGTTTGCCCTCAGAAAAAGCAAAAGATGTGCCAGGAAAAGAAAAAACACCAAAAACATTTCTGTTACAAAGAGGATATTCAGCTTTAAGTGAGACTTGAGTTTATCAACTTCTGTGAAAATGAGAACATGTGCTTATTCTTGTATCTGTTAAAATTTGATGTATTTGAAGTGAATGGGGTGCTAATTGTGATATTGTGAGATTCTTTTTTTGTTTTTTTTTTACACCAAAAAAACCAAGAGGATGAGGGAAGGTAGTTTCCTGATCTTGTTGTAGGACACTAGATAGGAAATCCTGTACCTTGAGAGCTGCTTCTGAAGTAGTTCTTCTTGCAGTGGACTTTGTCATTAAAGATGTTGAATGGGTTATTCATCTATCACTGTTGTGTGTGGAAGGTGACTCTTTAAAGCCACTTGCATCGCTCTACTAGTTAGCACCTCTTGCTCTGCAAATCCGAATTTTGAGGCTGAATTAAGCTTTGGTGATACTCTCTTTGCTACTGTGTATAGCAGGAGAAACATGTTAACCTACTGTCTTGATAAAACATGGGGAGAGAAGGACAGGAAGAATGTACTTACTGATAAGCAGCTAAGTGCAGAGAGCTGCCCTTAATGTTATTCAGTATTAGATAGCCTTGTTTAGTGTGGAACTCTGTGTAAAGTACAACTCTGTGTAAAGACAATACTGTACTTATTGTGTGGTTACCTTTCTGTGCCAGTATTGCTTTTCTTTCCTTTATGAGAATAGTGTAAAAAAACTGGGCTGTTGATTCTGGTGTGCTTGAAACTGAACTTAATGGGTTTTTGCTGCATGAAAGTGGGAATTTCTAGCAAGTACAGTTCAGGTTGTGTTTAGTTACAAACAGGAATTACTGTATTATAATTGTGTAGAATGACATTTGTAACTTTTTTTTTCTTTTTGGCTTAATTTTTTCCTGACATTAATAGCCTGTTTAGCATGCCATATGAAAACAAGAAGACCAAAAGTCTTGTTAATATGCTGTTTAATAAAGAATATATTTTGGAACACCCACCTCCTCTAACTAAACTACTATTTCCTCCTGTGCCACCTCACTGCCTCTATGCCTCAACCCCCAATACCTTCTACTACCACTTCCCAAATCCTCCCATGTTCCCACCCCAGCACTGACAGCTCAACTGTTGCCGTTTCCATGAGGCAGTGCTGTGAGGTGTGCTGTGGTTATAAATGCCTTTGGCTGGAAACCTTGGTCAGTCCCAGACCTGTATTGGCATTGTTGTTAGTGAGACTTGGTGGAATGAATGCCTCCACCAGAGGGCTGGGATGGAGGGTTATAGGCTGTTCAGGAGGGACAGGCAGGGCAGATGGGGTGGAGGGATCACGCTATTTGTAAGGGAGAGGTTTGATTGTACAGCCCTTACAGTTAGCAACTGTGGTTTAGAGCCTCTGGATGGGGATTAGGGGGATGGAAAACAAAAGAGATGTGGGTTTCTACTACTGGTGGCCCAGCCAGGATGCTGGCACAGAGGAGTAGCTTCCTTTAGCTGTCAATAAAGAAGGAGCATGAGCATATAGTTGAACCTGCTCCAGCAGAAAAATTGAAATGAATTTCACTTTTTACATAGCTAAAAACTATGAACAGTTTGTCCTAATCTGAATGTCATCAGAAGGCAGTCTCTAACTTGCTGTGAGGAAAGCTGAAACTTAACTCTCCCTTAGATGCTGATTATGCATGTTATTTTCTTGTGATATACTGCTGCTAGTGAAAGTAGCCTGGGATGCTGTAGCATACATAGTGCTGGCAGTTAGTGGAATATTGTAATATTTTGCTGATACACGTTTCACGTTAGACATAAGACCTACCAAGGAGTTAAAAAGGCATTTTCCTTCAGGTTCAGTTTTGTTTTAAACTGATGTTGCACTTATTTCAGAAATCTCTTCCAGATCTGACTTGTCTCTATGCTGTGGCCATCTTTAAAGACCTTGTTTTACTAACCTGTTCTCTCAAAGCAAACTCAAGATTTGTACTAGCCTCCCCAGATAGTTCAGAGAAGCTGTTTTGTTTAAAGAAAATCAGAAGGCTTATCTTTGTAGTGGCTTTGGATTCACAAAAAAACTCCATGGAAAGGACCCATGGTGGAACAGTTATGGAAGAATTGCAGCCTGTGGGAGGAGTTTGTGGAGGGCTGTCCCCTGTGGGGGGTGTACTCCACTTTGTATTATGGGAAGGGTAAAGAGGGAGTAGCAGAGACAATAGGTGGTGAACTGACAGCAACCCCTAACTGTCCCTTTGTGCTGCTGGGGTGGGAGAGAACTCAGCAGCCCATGAATAAGGGAACAATGGGTGGGAGGTATCTTAACATTTGGTTTTATTTCTCATTATCTTACTCTGATTTGATTGGTAATAAATTAAGCTAATTGCACCAAGTCAGTTCTGGTTTACCTGTGACAGTGGTGACCTGTGGTTTACCTGTTTACCTTGACGAGTCATGTCTCCCTGCCCTTATCTTGACCCTTGAGCCTTTCATTCCATTTTCTTTCCCCTGTTCAGTTGAGGAGGAAGAGTGATAGCGTGGCTGTGGTGGACACCTGGCATCCAGCCACGGTCAGTCCACCACATTTCCCTACCCAGTTTCTTGAGAAAACTCTTCTTCCACTTTCTCATGGTCTACTCAATAACTTCTCTTTTATTGCCTACCCTCTCTGTTTCATAAGCCTGATGTTCTTGATTGTGGAGAGCACTCTGGGTGACTAACAAACCGAGAAGCCAATTGTGCTTTTCCAGGGGTGTTTTTTCTTCAGACTTTTGGTGTATGAGATAAAACAGAATTTGTTGCTTTTGTCAATGGTTTGAGTAACTGCATCAAGACCATGAATTTATCTTTGAATCTAAGGTTTCCCCATGGGAGCATTTTTTTGTATACACTTTATTGAAGTGCACTTACATTAGGATAACCTTCTAAGATGAAAAATCAGTGTAAGTTCAATGTCTGTTTGTTTTATCACTTATGGTCCAACTAAGAGGGTGTCTTGTGATGCTCCTTTGTAATAAGTGTTGCAGTTGGTTGTCCTGAATGAAATTTGGGTTGTTCGCTGATTTACTTTTTATAATTTAATTTTGTTTTGTTGGTGGTTTGTTTTGTTGTTGTTTGTGTTGTTGTTTGATTCTTTTCTTAAGAATGTTGTATTTACCATATGGGTCTTTTTAATTTACATTTATTTGTAATCTCTGTGCAAGGGTGACTATCAGCAATTTGGAACACCTGCATGCTTGTTTTTTTTTAAGACTCAAAGTAGTTTTAATGGAAGATTTTATGGGCAGAGCTGTAATCTACATATTGAAGTTACTGCTTGTTTCATTCAGGATTAGACTGGACTGTCTGAAGTGATTAGTTAACTTCTTACTATCTGAAAGGCCTAAGAAGCTTAAGTTTTCAGCAGTAAGACGTTAATTTCCTTATTTTTCAGCTTGACACATGAAAGTTTAATAGCTTTGCCAGATAGGAACACAGTGTCTGTTCTTGGTTTGGTTTTTTTGGGGTTGGGTTTTTTGGTTTTTTTTTGTTTTTTTTTGGTTGTGTATTGCTTCAGCAACTTCTATTTGTGGTGTGAAGTAGTACAGAGATTTCAGAAGTGTTTCTCGTGTGCTTCCAGTGTATTCTCTCTAGCTGCCTTAAGGGTCACTAAACAGCCTCCTCTATACTTAGGATAACCTTCTAAGATGAAAAAAAAAGTGTGAGTTCAATGTTGTTTTCCCAAGAATGATCCACTGCAGTTCTTACCAACACTTGCTGTAGCAGAATTCAAAGATTATAGGCCTGTCTTAAGTTCTCCTATGCTTAGTATTGTATGCTTTGCCTCATTACAGATAAACTGGGGTACAGCGATGCTAATTACCTGAAAGCAAACAGGAAGACTGTAGTTAAAAATGGGGATTAAATGCATAATTTCTCCAGGTGCTGCAGGATTAGACTAAGACTCTATAGCTGAATCTCTCCTAATACTACATGTTTATAAGATAGAAGCAAGGTTAGTAATTCCCAGTGGATTCCTTTAGTTTCCATGTAATGGTACATTGAATGAAAATATATCCAAATGAAAACAGTCATTTTAGGGTTTTTTAATGCTGTTTTCCCTGATACCTGTATTTTTAACAAAAAAAACTGACTTTCCACAAAAATACAGGACGTGGTGGACCAGAATACCAACATCCATTTTTAGATTTTGGTGAAAAGACATTGGATAAGTTAATATTTTTGCTATTATTAAATCTTTGAAAGCCAGGTTAATTTTTATTGAAAGACAAAAAGCTAGTGAAAGCCTCTTGAACAGCCAAAGGGGCTTTGAGTTGCTTATGAGGTTGGCTTGGTTGCTGTAGTATGTTTTCTGTGATATTCATGACAATGCTGTAAGGCTAGAGTAATTTTCTAGTTTAGCCACAGTGACAAGCATATCTTTATTAATGAGATTTATTGTTATGTAAGTCTCACTTCCCTGTCTTGTTTTTTTGTCATATTCCAATATTCAGAGACTGCTGGCAAATGTCTGCTGTGTTGGAAAGTTCCTGCTATAGGAGTTGTGCTGCAAGAACACCTATAAATCATCCCATTCTTTGGCAGTGTCTTTACCACACAAGGATGGCCCTCATAAATTGCATAAGTTCATGAAAGTCAATGCAAGTAATTCCATAGTAGGCAATGTTTGTTCTAGCCCATGCTAGGCATGATAAGCCTTGAACTAAACTCTTTTCTGTTGTGAAAGTTAATTAGCTTCACTTATTCTAAGATGACTTAGAAGAGGGGTGATACAGAAGATTTCTTTAGTTTCACTGAGTGAATCTGAGGTCAAGAAAGCTTGAATCAGGCTTTTTTAGTCGATAATCTAACTTCTCTGAGTACTCTTAATTGTGTATGTGTTTGTAGCCTTTTCCTGTCATCAGCCAGACAAATGCAGTGTACAGTTCAGTTAATCTCTGCATCTGTACTAAATCAAACACACACCCTGTAGGCACTGAATTGTAGTCCTTCTACAGCTCTGTAGGCACTGAATCATCATCTTCAAACAGATGAGTACTACAGTACCACATGATAGGCCCAGTTTCTTCCTAGAAGGCATGCACCTATGGTGCATGTGCGCATGCTTCAGTTTACACCTCTTGTCAAGCTGGAGCTTGCTTCTGGGCTTCTGTTACACAATTCGTGTAGCTTTTCCACATACCATGCTTCTGAAGACCTCAGGAGTCTCTGCCTCTTGTTTTGTTAAGATGAACATTGTATGTGGCACTGCCTGTATGTGCTTCGGTTGCATGATGTTGTAAGGGACCTGTGGGCTTCTCATGAAGGAGCATCCTGAAGCGTGCTCCACCAGTAGAGCAACTCTTGGTTTAAAAGCACTTCACAGATGGAGTCTCTGATCTAAGTTTGGACATTGTAGAAGCCAGGCACCTTTATTTCAAGTCTAGTTACACTTCTTAGTACCATTTGTCACTGTAATTCTATTACTCTTTAAATTCCTGGTCCTAGGACTTTGTCTCAGTGTCTGCAGGTATGTGCCGTGCTTATACTCAGGGTATTCCTCTTGCATGTGCTTGTATCCTCAAAGACTTAATAAGTGGATGAAGGGAAGCTGCTATATATGCATGTTTTGTTGTTGGAGTTTTACTTACGTAGAGCAACTTCATGTCTACCAGAATTATGCTGGGCATGGCTCTACAATGTAAGTTTTATGTTATGTGAGTTTTATGTAATGCAATTCCTTTGCTTCATATCTGTGTTTAGCTTCAGTTTTGTGGCTGCATTTCTTAATGAAAACTATACTTTAGAATCTGTTAGTCTACAATTCTTTCTAGCATTATAGTCATAAAAAAGCTTTGCAGCGTGACAAGCTTCCAAACAGAAGTAGGGTGCTGAGGTTTTGTTGTTGTTGTTTGGGGTGGGCTTTGTTTTGTTTGTTAGTGGGATGGTTTGAAACTGTATCTGTTGGTGTGGGGGGAATTTCAGCTCACACTGACACATTTAGTTTTCAGCTTAACTGCTGTTCCACAGTAGAGTTTGATCTGAAAAACGTGAACTAACTCCCTTGTTGCAGTCTCTAGAACATGTATGTGGCTGTTTGAATGTTGGTGTTTGTTATTTCACTTTGGGAGAAAAATGTAAGACTTGTTCATAAATGCTTTCTTTGTAACTCCAAACACAAGGTAATACAGAAAAATTGTTGTGCTCCTGTTTTGGCTGAGATTGTAACACACACTTTGAACAAAAATCTTGTGCTTTCTCAATTTCAGACCTAAATGGGAGGATATGGGACTGTAAGAATGGCATAAAATTTATCAGATTTTCTGGCCAGACGTAGGAGTCCAGTTGCTTTTAATGTCTCTCCAGTGAGAAGCAGATGTAAAGGCTGACTGTACTCTGTAGTCTGCAGACAACCTTCTGAGACCTGCTTAAGGTCTCAAACATAAGGTCTGCAGTATTTTTGTATTTTTTTTTCTTTAAGTAAATATTGAATCCTAAAAAGATGATTCAGACTGTTTAAGCTAAGAGCTTAAACTATTTACACATCACATAGCCATGTTTACAGTACCTAACTTTCTCTAAGAGCTGTAAGTAATGCCTGCTTCTCTGTGGACTAGATAACAAGCTTGTCTAAATCCAGCTGATTAGGAAACGGGAGAGAAAAGGATATATTGACCCACTATTCAGATCTAGGGCTTCGTAGCATTCCTCCTTCACCTACCACTTCTTCAGAGGTTTTAAATGGCAGACTCCTTGGCATAATAATCTACTCGTGGTAGCATAAGGGGAACCTAACTATGACCTCTGTTTCAGGAGTTTTGAATTCAGGATCTACTTGTGAGCCAGGGTGGTGCCTTCCTCAGCTGAAGCTGGGATACTTTATGAATAGGCATTTAAGGGATGGATCCAGGAAAGACTAAGCAGAGAAAAAACTGTTGAGAGGGAAATTTTTATGAAGTGGGAAAGTCTTTGGTTTTACTTTTTGCTTCCAATAGATCTTTGTCAGATGGAAATCTGAAACTGTTCTTGGGATATACAACTTCTGTCCTCTCACTACAAGCCTTAATTTACTGAGGGACTGCACATAACTTTAACAGTTAAAGTAGATTCTTTAAAAACAGTCTTACTGGTCTGCTGATTTTGGTCACACAGGGACCTTCTCTTGTAGGGACCTGCCTCTGGAGAGTAGAAAAATCAGGACTGCTCCAGTGTTCATTCCATGAGTTAATTCCTGGTTTCTACAATATAATTCAATTACCTCTTGAGATGATGTGTGTTCAAGGATCAGACATATTAACTGAGATCTAAGGTCAAAAGATATGTGACATCTGTACTTCAGAATGAAAAAATCTTCCAAGTTGTGTCTCTCTCTATGGCTAAAAGTTTGCAAGTGAAAGCATACGTATTAGTTACTTGTTCCTGACATCGGGCTGCCACAGTTGTGAGAGTTTTTGTAAGGATGACACATTTCTGAACAACTTCTTAATAAGTTACATGATACCAACTTATTTGTCATCTGTCGTGTACTGTATTGAGAACGTCGGCACAGCGGTAGTAGGTAAGGTTTACTCCTATTTCAGTCTGTGTGTAACTGTGTGTACCTGCCCTTTTCACCCTGCTGTGAAAACCTGTTCCGTAACTAATACGGAGATCATATCATCATCCCTTCTTTTTGTGAGTCCCTCTGAGAACTTGAGTAGCTCTATTTTAAAGGGAAGCTGCAGAAAAAACTACTGCCTGTAGTTAAATGGCCTATCTTACAGCAGAGTGTTCATATGATTGCTATCATTACAACTATGCTTCCACCCTTGTCTTTGAAATGGAGGAATATGCTACTTGTTAAATGGAATAGGTATTTAGCAGTTTCAGTTTTTTGTTTACACAAGAGCTGCATTCTTCTACATATATGGTAAACATGGGCATGTTCTGGAGCTCTGAGAAGTTGGGTGAATGAGGACTTGGAGGTAAGAAATGATCTGACAATAGTCAAACCTTCTGAAGTGTGAGTTCTTATCTGTACAACAGCGTTGGGTATACAGGCACTAGGTGGAGTTCTTCCTAAACATACTCTAGACAAAGCTTTCAAGTTGAAGTAATCTCCATATTAACCTGTGGAATCTGCATTTCTCTGGGCTTGGGAAGATGCTGTGTAAGTTATGAAATGGCATCTCAGGCCACCCAAGATGTTAATAACCATGGAGGTGAGTGGCTGACTGGAGCAAGGCAGAGAACTGGAGTGCAGGTTATTGAATCAGCAGTCCAGGGTTTGTGCAGAGTTCCAGGAAATGCTTTGACCTCCATTTCCCTCTGCTTGTCAGCCCTGAGTAATCCCTTTACCTGCTAGCTGACTCCAAGGGTTTACTGGGCTGTGAGTGGCAGAGGCTGAAAACTTATTTATAGTAAGTTCCTACCTAGAAATTGCTGTATCTGGCAACAAGTAGCTTGTTTGCCACACTGTTTCGAGGAAGTGGAAGAGGCCCCTGCCCGTGGAAGGGAGGTTGGAACTAGATGATCTTTAAGGTCCTTTCCAACTCAAACCATTCTGTGATTTTCTTGACCTACAAATTGCTCAAGTATTTTTTCTTGTAGCCCAAATGAGCACCGAACTTGCAGGCTTGGGAAGCAGTAGCTGGGATTCTGCCTGTTGGAACATGTATGCAAGAGGAAAGTGAACCCTCTGATTCACAGAAGGCTCTTTGCATCTTTATGGTTAATAGTTTCCTTGAGCATGAATGTTGTATAGGGAACAAGATTTAATTAGGTGCTGTGCTTCAGAGTTTAATTCCACCTTCCCCTTAAGTGACAAAACTAATGAAGTAAGGGATGTTTGCTTATATGAATGTGAAGTGTCCCTAAGTTACTGGGAACAAGTAGGTTTATTGTCTGCCTCCTTCTTTTGAACTCATCCTACAAAGCTGTACGAAGTGTGAGGAGGGCAAGCAAAGATTATCTTCTGAGAGTGAGCTTACTCTTGTTGTTCATCTGCTATTCTCATTAGCCTGTCAGAGTGTAAATTTACTCCACGAAGGTTTATTGAAGTAAAGGAAGTTAATTTTTAGAGAAAACCCTGACTGAAAACTAAGCTGGCAGCTTTCCTGCCTTTTTTGAGGTACAGTGGTGCCCAGATGCTCCTGGTCAGCACACCAGGGCAGCAGCCTCTTTTCTTCTCCAGTTCCTTCTGTCTCACCAGCCTTTATTCTTTGTCGAGCACTAGCAGACGACATAGTTCCTCTGTATGTAGATGTTTTCATGATCTCTCCAGTCCACTGTACCTACTGCTCTTCTTACAGATTAACTTTTCTTACCCAGAATTGCTACACAACAGTAGCTGCTGGCACTTGTTTCCGTTTTTCACCTGAAGGCCAGTCTGAGGAAGGAGTTTTCAGCAAGAACTACAGAATGGGAAATACTGAGCAGCCAGGAGAGAGGGCAGTGCGAAGCAGCATGGGACTGAAGGGGCAGAAAGTCTCCAGCAGGTTTAGATATTGCTTTCAGTAAAAGAGTCTTGCATGCTACTTCAGGTACATTTGAATTTAGCAGTGTAATGATATCTGCATTGGTCCAATGGAAGTGTTAGATAACTTTTCTATTTAATGAAATGATTGATCGTGCTTTAAGAAAAAAATTAATCTGTTCTCTGGCACTTAATAGAAGGCTTTTCATACAGTAGCATAGCAGGTTAGAAGGAAGTATTTTTTTTTTTGAGCATGTCGAAGGAAATGGCACATGTTGCAATTGCATAAATGGTCACTCAGCCAGTAAGACTTTCAGCTCCTATCACCAGGCCATAGACATTCCCAGTGCCTTTGTGCAGTGTAACTCATAGTAACTCAGAGCCCTTACCTTCTCTACCTCTAGCTGTGCTCTACAAGGTTGAAAACAAGGTTTTGTGGAGAGGGGAGAAGGGAATAGGTGGTATCACTTGAAGATAATTTTCACTGTGACTAAAATCATTCCCCAACATTGGTGCTGCTTAGCTCTTCCCCTTCCTTCCACCCTCCTGACCTGGGACAAATCAGTAATACTGCGACCACTGTGATTAGAAATTTCACTGCAAAGCAGCATAATTTTTTGTTAAATACTTGATAATCAGGATTATCTGATGTAAGAGGTGCTGGTGATAACTGATTAAATACAAATTAACATTGAATACTGCATGCCTCTTCAGCTGGATCTGCAAGGACATGACAAGGATTTTATATTTCTAAACCAAGTTTGTGCTAAAATCAGATGCATTGTAGAACGTGCTTGATTTTACTCTGCAAGCAGAGTGGGAATGGTAGTACAAAATGCGAAGATCATTCTTTAAAAGAAAACTTGAGATGTGGCCTATTGACAGAGTGGATTCTGGTACCTGGAACAATACCGAAAGTAGGAGCAACTGTTACTTTACTGGAGAGTGGTTAAGTGACGATTCTCCAGTGTTTAAGTGAGCCAAAATCCCTGAAACACAAGCAGCCTACAAAACCCTTATAAACCTTCGCTACAACAGAAAGGTGGCAGTTTTGGCCAGTTCACTGTCCAGGTACTGTACTAAAAAGATAGACTGTTTGCTACATAAACTTACTCCAGATTAATTTAAACACTCTTTGAATGCCTGCGCTAGATCTCAGTGCCACATTTCTGTAGGAAATGCTGTGCTATCTGACCATACACATACTTCTTTTCTAAACCAGGAACTTAAAGCAGGAAATCTTAAGTAATCCTAGGGTAAAAACTATCACTGGCCAAATTTGTCTTTATCTGATGAAAGCAGTAGCAATGAAGTATTTTCCTTGTGCACAATATATATGACACTGTAAATAAAATTTGAACCGAGACCTACTTTTTTCTGTTGCAACTATGTGTAACTTGGCTCCATAATGCAGAGATGTGTAATGCTCTATTCTTTTTTGTGTGTGTGTGTGCTGTAGCAATGTGCAGTTTAACTCTGTAATGCTGAGATGCAGTGCTCTATTTCTGGTCACGGATAGCTAATTGCCTTACTGACCCACAGAAGCATTTGTAAGGATGCCTCTCCATTTCCATAAAGTCACAAGTGTTTTTGAAATTGGCATGGTTTATTTGCATTCTTAAAGAGTTACGTAGGCTCCTTGGCACTGCAGGATTAAATTTGATTTACCCCTGTCACTGGTTTATGTAATGGAGATACTGTGTATTGTTTATGTTTAATGGGATTCTTCTGTTTGGTCAGGTTTTGAAGACGAGCTGTTGCATCAATAATCTGAGGAAGGGAGTTCTCCGTTAAGACCGCAAGACCACGGTAAATGTTTCCTTAGGTGCCTTTGCTTGTAGAATATTTCTTTGTTTTCCATAATGTTTTAGGCCAAGGAACACAAATTATTTGGATCTATTGAAAGCAAGAAGTAGTTAATGGATTTTTTTTTTCTAATTAACTTTATCTTGCCAGACGAAAGCTTCAGTAGCAGTGGATAACATGTGGGTATTTAAACTGGAATCCGAAGAAAGTAAGTTCCCAGTCTCACAGGAGGAGACGAAAGGCTAGCCTTTCTTCTGTAGTGGGATGTTAAGCATTGTCTATTTGCTATTTCCATTGAAACTAATGCAATGTGTCTGTACCTCTTACTATATAAAGACTGTTTGAAGTGTGATAGTGCAAACACTGAAACTGCAGATCTGCTGCTTCAGAGCCTGGAGAGAGGAGGAAAAAAAATAAATTAAAGAAACTTTAACAAAACCTAGTCTAGAAGCCAGAAGCTGAGCATGGCCAAGCATGCTAATTTGAGTGTCTGGGTGCTTGTTATTTTCCTGTGGGTGTTTTTTGAAGCACGGTTTTCACTGAAAATAATATATGATAATATCATAATACACAGGCATTTAAAGTCATCTGTACACTGTAGGTTTAGAATGTCAAAAGGATAATCAGTGAAGTGCTATGACCGCTTAGTAGCAGTTGACCAGCCCATAAGTTGTTGAACAAGGCAGTCACAAAGAAACATAAGAACTCAGAATATCTGAATATGTCTTGAAGTAGCAAAATCATGTATACATTGACAGTAGGTACCACAACTTCTCAAATACTTAACTGTTGTAAAGGAATTAGCTGTTCCTGGTATGGGGGAAGACATCCACAAAGTTGTAAGCTAAATGTGCATCTGATTTTCCTCTGTTTATAACTTACTATATACCCTTTATAAAGCTTGAAACCTATCCTTCTGTTGACTGCTACCATTTGAGTGCACAGCTAACTTAACTTGTCTTAGGAGAGTCAGTGGAGTCACGCAGCTCAGTCTAAGAAGGAACATGGGAAAAAAATCCTAGCCAGTAAGGAGACATTAAGCTTTTATAAACCAAATACTTACAGACCCTTAATCTTCACATGCCAGTGAATGTGCTGAATTTCATAAGCAATTGAGGGTAACTTTATGAATTTGTGTTTGCTGTTACTAATAGCCAGCATTCACAGCTGGTATTGTAATACTTTATTCTGTTACTCTTCCAACCCTAGAATAATGATAGGAGGGTTTTGAAGACTTTTAAAGGTCAATAATGTGCACCTGTCAGAAATCACATAGCTAAACACTGTTTTCACTCATTAGTGGGGGGGTTTTAGTATGAAGATGACTCGTATAGCACAGTTAAAAATTTCTTGAGTGATAATTTAAAAAGCTTTGTTGCCTGACTGTAAAATAGCTCCTGAAATATGTATGAGACCCTTTCCAAACACCCCATTTGAAAATGTGTGTCTCAATTTACAGGAAAAAGAACCTGTGGTGTGTAGTATGTCACAATTTGAAGTACCAAAGCAGTGCATTACCAGCACAAGTTTTGAACCACATTGTAATTATCTGACAGTAATTTTTAGATTAATCCTTTGGGTTATTCTGATCTTATATGATGTGAATAAATAATGTCTGTCTGCCACTAAATTTGAGCACATAGCTTGCCCTGTACAGAAAATTGAAAAGCTCATTAGCTTAGAAGCTTCCCTTCCTACCCCACCATCCCGTCATCTCTTTGTGAGAGAAGTTTAACAGATGGCCATGCTGACTGAAACTGAATAATTCTAGAAAGTAGCTCTTTGTCTACAACTGTGATAAAATATTTGTCTTAATTCAGCATTTCCTTGAAGACCAAGAAGTGCCTTTTAACTCAGGGGTAGTGTTGCACAAACTTGATTTCACTGTTTGCAGCATTAACTTTCAACTGGGAAGTCATGAGCTGAGAGCCTGCTGAGTTCTACCACATTTTAGACCTGACCCATGTCTCAGCTCTGGCTCTCAACTCTGAGAATGTGCTGAAAAAAGAATGTGACACGTGGATAGTGCTTCCTGTGGGGAAGCATGTGTCTGGGTATTGCATGACTGGTGTCAAGATATAAATGTGATGCCAGCTACATCTTGGTGTGATGTAGCCCAAATGATTGTGCAAAACATTGTCTGTTTTATCCAGGTGCTGTTTCTTTTGGTTGTGATGGTTTAGCTGTCCATTATCACAGGCACTGAAGAACAAACATTTTAGTGTTTGTCCTGTTTTTCTTGTGTTAGCCTTTATTTTTCGTTATGCTAACTTACTTATATGGGATTAGTTTTTCAAGTCATCAGTCATTCAAAAAAGATCTTGATAATTATCTCCTGCTTTTGCCCATAATCTCTGATAATTATTCATCGTTTTATAGCTTTATCTCTCACATGCAGCTTAAATCTGTCTGCAAGCATGAAGATACAGAAATCTTTTCATGCAGCTTAGAGTTGTTCCCCTGTAATGATGGTGGTGAGACATTTTGAGCAAACTGATTAACATGTTGTGAAGTTCCTGTTCCAGCACTAATATTGCAGTGTTCATGGATTAACAAGTTTTACATTTGGTGCTAATTTTAAGAAATATGACTATACCTTCAATATTGTTTGCAAAGTGGAAGCAAATGCGTGCCTATCCTTTTTCTTCTTAAGAACTCCTTGTTGTGACTTGTATAGCTCCTACAAGAGTAGTATTTGTTTGACTGACATATCTTTACATCCTTCCTTACAGGGAAAATATTTACATTCTCTTTGGTAACAATTTCAGTCTTTTAGTGCAAATCCCTTAATATATATTAAACTGAATAGCAGAAAAGTTTTTCTAGTTGTCCACCTACCCATGTGCCTACAAAAGGTTAGAAAAGAAGGACCTATTTCAGAAGAGGTGCTGTTGGGTAAGGCCATATTGCATGTGTTACAGACTTCTGTATAGCTTTGACTGTGAAGTTTATATAAAGTCCAGTGTGCTGCAAGAGGTATAAAGCAAGGTCCAGATTTATTTTGCTCAATGCTAAATGTTTCCTCTGTTAAACAAGGAAATAGGTGTTAAAAACATGCAGCTTTCAACATGTGTTTTGAGAAGGTTTTTTTTTTTTTTCGTTTGGAGAAACCTGTGTAATGGTGAAGTTAAAAATGCTTCTGAGCAGCTTGAAAAGCTTTTACCACAGAGCCTACCAGATACCAAAAGTAGGGTAATATAGGAACTATCAGGAGTAGAAGAATTATGTGTCACAACGAGACTATATACTGTAAACACATGAAGAAAAATAAACATCCTTCTGACAACTGAAACCATTTTACTTCCTACTTGTGCCACAGTTCAAAAACAATCTCCTTTGGTAGTGTTGCTCTAAATATATTGCTATAGGCTTGCCTATAAATTCTACTTGCGACTCAGCAGAGCATCTTGAATTGATTTGTCATCCTTGTGAAAGTGGGTCTGGTGAAATCGTTCCTAGTGTATGGAGGTTAAGTTCTTGGTGTGGTTTTTGATGCTCACTATAAAATATCATGTTAAAAATTCTGATCATGTTACTCATGTTCTACCAGCATGCATTTTTCTTGTATTAATGCTGGTATTTAAGAAAGGAATTAGGAAGAGCTGACAGTTTTTTAGGCCAAACTGAGCTGTCTCCTATTTATTTGGTGTTTTTTATTTTGGGGGTTGTTTAATG
Source organism: Indicator indicator (assembly GCF_027791375.1). Lineage (NCBI taxonomy): Eukaryota > Metazoa > Chordata > Aves > Piciformes > Indicatoridae > Indicator > Indicator indicator. The sequence continues at coordinate 16,085,565 of NC_072021.1, read as the reverse complement.
TCGCTGGTGGAAATAGATGCAGGGACTAAAAGCTTTTGTGCAATCCTGTGTTTTTTAAAGTCTAATAGTACATTTTGGCAATGAACATAAATAATCTACCTGTGCTAATGAAGTGTATTGGGGTATCTTAATAAAATTGCTTAAAACCTTGAATGAGAATAGTAGTAATATGCAAATGATTAGTGCCAGATTTTTTGTGGTTTCTATTGTTTTGGTTTTTACTGTAATCAAGAATCAAGAAGGTTGGAAGAGACCTCAAGGATCATCGAGTCCAACCTGTCACCCTACACCTCATGCCTATCTAAACCATGGCACTAAGTGCCACGTCCAATCCCCTCTTGAACACCTCCAGGGATGGTGACTCCACCACCTCCCTGGGCAGCACATTCCAATGGCCAACCACTCTCTCTGTGAAGAACTGTCTCCTCACCTCCAGCCTAAACGTCCCCTGGTGCAGCTTGAGACTGTGTCCTCTTGTTCTGGTGCTGGTTGCCTGGGAGAAGAGACCAACCCCCTCCTGGCTACAACCTCCCTTCAGGTAGTTGTAGACAGCAATGAGGTCTCCCCTGAGCCTTCTCTTCTCCAGGCTAAACAGTCCCAGCTCCCTCAGCCTCTCCTCATAGGGCTTGTGCTCAAGGCCTCTCACCAGCCTCGTTGCCCTTCTCTGGACATGCTCCAGCAATTCAACATCTTTCCTAAACTGAGGGGCCCAGAACTGGACACAGTACTCAAGGTGTGGCCTAACCAGTGCTGTGTACAGGGGTACAATGACCTCCCTGCTCCTGCTGGCCACACTATGCCTGATGCAGGCCAGGATGCCATTGGCTCTCTTGGCCACCTGGGCACACTGCTGGCTCGTGTTCAGGTGGCTGTCAACCCGTACCCCCAGGTCCTTTTCCACCTGGCTGCTCTCCAGCCACTCTGACCCCAGCCTGTAGCTCTGCATGGGGTTGTTGTGGCTGAAGTGGAGCACCTGGCACTTGGACTTGTTGAATGCCATCCTGTTGGACTCTGCCCATCTGTCCAGCCTGTCAAGGTCCCTCTGTAGAGCCCTTCTACCTTCTAACAGATCAACACCTGCTCCCAGCTTGGTGTCATCTGCAAATTTACTGATGATGGACTCAATCCCCTCATCCAGATCATCAATAAAGATACTGAACAGGATGGGGCCCAGCACTGATCCCTGGGGGACACCACTAGTGACAGGCTGCCAGCTGGCAGTGGCACCATTCACCACCACTCTCTGGGCTCTGCCCTCCAGCCAGTTCCTAACCCAGCGCAGAGTGCTGCTGTCCAAGCCACAAGCTGCCAGTTTGGCCAAGAGTTTGCTGTGGGGGACAGTGTCAAAGGCCTTGCTGAAGTCCAGGTAGACTACATCCACAGCCTTTCCCACGTCCACCAGGCTGGTCACCTGATCATAGAAGGAGATCAGGTTGGTGAGGCAGGACCTGCCCTTCCTAAATCCATGTTGGCTGGGCCTGATTCCTTGGCTATCCTTCAGGTATGCAGTGATTGCCCCCAAGACAATCTGCTCCATGATTTTCCCTGGCACTGAGGTCAGGCTGACAGGCCTGTAGTTCCCAGGTTCTTCTGTTCGTCCCTTCTTGTGGATGGGCGTCACATTGGCCAGTTTCCAGTCTTCTGGGACCTCTCCAGTGAGCCAGGACTGGTGGAAAATGATGGACAGAGGCTTGGCCAGCTCATCTGCCAGCTCTTTCAGCATGAAGAATTCAGCATAGATCTTGTCCTAAATATCCTCCTTTCACTTGTGGTAGTTTTACTGTAGCAGTTAGTAGAGTAAGTTTAAAAAGAAATGAGTTTTGAATCTGGTTTCATGCTCATTTAGTAACCTGTGTTTTGTTTGAGAATATAGCTCTGCAGATTCTGTTTATGAAGGTAAAGCTGCTGTTATTCTCCACCTGTAAATAATTGCTAAGGACAGCATGAACTGTTTAATTCTGTTTGTCCAGTGAGCCTTCAAATGAAAGACATTAATTTAACGGTTGTTTTGACTTTTTGAAAAGACGCTTTTAAACAGACCAGCAAAATATGTAAACTTTTCTCATCAGAAGGACATTTGACCCAAAAAGCTGTGCTTGTTGAGATAGGTGACTGGGCTCTTGTGTTATGTTTTATGTGGTCTGTTCTATTAGGTTCATGTCAGATGTTGCTTATTTCACTTCCTGAGTTAGGACACTTAAATGCTTGTTAAAGGACATGTCTAGGTTTTCTAGATGCTGCTTTTGTTGTGTTAGTTGGGTTTTGGTTTTGTGTAGTATGTTTTTGGGTTTTGGTTGGTTGGTTTGTGTTTTGTTTTTTATTTTTTTACTCTTTAGGGACTATTAACATGCAGTCCTTCAGATCTGGTTAGTATGGAGCTTACTGCTTGACCATACCTGCAGTATTATATTTTAGAATCGCATAATATCTCAAGTTGTAAGGGACCCTTTAGGATCATCCAGTCCAATTCCCAGCTTCTCACAGGACTACCTAAAACTATATCATATGACTAAGAGCATTGTCCAGATCCTCCTTGAACTCTTTAAAGGCTTGGTGCTGTGACTGCTTCCTTGGGATGCCTGTTCCAATGACCAACCACCCCTCTTGGTGAAGAACTTTTTCCTAACATCCCATCTGAACTTCTCCTGATAAGGCTTGCCTTCTTTTGGCTTGTCATGGAATTCATTTTGGAAATTACTGAGCAAAAATAGTGTGCAGCTGTTCAGATTTAGTGTCATTAAATTACAAGACCTTGTTGTATGACTCCTGGTTTTTGGGTGTTGTTTTTTTCCTGACTGTTGACCAAAGCTGTTGGATGTACACAGTGGTCCATAGGAGCTGGGCTTAGAGATTCAGATGTTATATGTCTCCTGTTTGTTACCCTGTATTCTGTAACTTTTGTGCATGTTTCCATCTTAAATTCTACCCAGTAAACATTTGATGTCAGAGGTTATAATAGCATGATGAGATTCTTCCTTTCTGGACAACTAGTGATTGATAAAATTGTTTTGAGTGTTCCTACTCATTGTTTTTACTGGCATCTAAATACCTATGTTTTTCTTTGTATTAGGGTAATCTTGAACTTCTTTTACTGGGAAGTTACTGTTTAGCTGATCTGAAAAGAGTCTCTCTTTTCACCCCTCCTCCTTTTTATAATTTTAGCTGAAAGAGTTACTACAGATCTTTCTATGTAGGTGTGTAGGTGGAGTGCAAGGTGCTCCTAGGCAAGCTGGATGCTTTTTCAAGAGTCTCAGCACTATAGTTACTCTGGCTGCAGCAGAAGTCCCCTGTTCTTGGCAGAAATTGCTGCTTGTTCCAAGGCTCTGTCGTGGAGTCCCACTTGCATAATGTGGCCTCCTGCTTTGTTTATGATTTGCAATTATGAAGGAGTTGCTCATGCTGGCACTTGCTTAGTGGGGCAGTGCTTGGGACCTCAGGAGGAAGAAGTTAAAGTGAAATGCTTAGGTATCCCCTATAACTGGCTCAGCCCTTAAGTTTGTGAGAAGTACGTGATAAAATTTACTGCTGTTGAGTTCCATAGGAAGGGTTTTCAGGCTTTTTAAAAGCTAATCTGTCTTCTTTGAAATAAATCTATTTTCTCAGAGCAGCAGAGATGCTGTCTGTGATACCTCAGTAGCTGTAGCATGATCATCTTGGGTCTGAATTAATCATATAGTTTTGCCTATTGAAACGTGAACGGTGGCTTTAGCTCTCAGCTTTTGATACTGTTGAGGAATTGTAGTTAGAACTCTTTAAAACCAGTAAAAAGATGGTCTAGATGGTAAGCTACTGTCTTTTGTGGTTGTTTTCTTTTCATGATGTAAGTTCTTCTGTTCATATGACCTCCTGAGGAAAGTGATTTATCACGACCATAAAAATCTAGATTGTAAGAAAGAAGAACTCCTCTGTTTAAGTTCTGCTGAATAGTGCAATGGGTCTTGGAGTTGCTCAGAGCTGATTGTACAATACTAATAATGTTGAATGGGAAACCTGTTCTTGTCTTACTATTTTTATTCTGCAAGTGGGTGAGTATTGCTGCAAACTTCCTGGGACAGGGTATGTTCAATCTCTTTTTTTCCTCTTGAAAGTCCTTATTTGTCTTCTGGTTGCTCAACATTTATTATTCTCCCTTGCTTTGACAAGTGAAGAATTTGTATTTTAAAATACTTAAATGTAACTTCCTGACTTGGTTAAAAAAATCCCTTGTACTTGGTCTAGAACTTGCAGCTTTTTGGCGTTGTTTTTTTCCTCCTGTGTAAAGCTTTGTCAAGATGCGAAAGGCGCAATTATGATCGTTCATTACAATTTCCACTGTGCCAAAGTAATGGTTTGCTATGGAAAATTATCTGCAAGTGGATGAAATACCAATTTTCGTCTCGAATATCAGTCTTGTATGTGTGTGTGTATCTTCTCACACCATAGAAGGGCCTCAATTATCTGTAGTTTTTCCTCTTAAAAAAAAGAAAGAAAAAGTGTATAATTATAACTTCATCCTCTTTGTTAATCCATAGTGCAGCATGTAAAGTTCCTCAAAATATTTCTTCAATGTAAACCTCATGGCTGTTTCCTACATTTCTTTTGCAGCCATCTTCACACCGAGCTTTGGAGAAACTGAGACAGTGCTAGTTATTAGTTATGTTCCTACACAGACCTGAGAGTGCCATTAGATGCTTGGATGAGCAGTAGCAAGAGTTGCATGCAAGTACAGCTGTGTAGAATGTGAGTTATATTAGCATAAATGCATTTCAGTCTATGAATAAAGGACAGGCAGCATCATGTGCTTTTGATGGGTGCACAGCACAGGTTGAGAACTGCCAGGGAAGTTTGCATGTCAGATCATTGTTTCTGTTTTAACTATGAACCTAAAACATTGGTTTGAGTGTAGCAAGTTATATGGGATACTATGAGATGGAAAGGGTTAATGTAATACATAGACATACAATTTAGCTTCAGAAGGATAAGTGAAGATGGAGAACAAAGATTTGAGCAGAAGCTTTCTACAGCCAGGAGTAAAAGGCAGTTTTACAGCAGGCAGAAGTGATAGAGTACCTTTACATAGACTAAATCTGATGTTCAATTGCCATACAGATACAGAGGAATCTTCTTTCAGAGTCATTGATGTTAACATTGCAGTTCACATCCAGTTAGCATTAAACCATAGATAAATCTTCAGATCCTCTGAAACTTTGCTTGAAACTTGATCTTAGCTATGATTTATTTGTTATAGCTTAGCATCTGTTATTGTTACTAAAGTAAAAATCAATTTTTATTGCTAAACATTTGTTAGTGTCTTTATTGTAGTGCCCACAAGATGTGGGATATATTTTAGTTGTGGCTTTGGACTGAGGTTGGGGTTTGTTTTATGTGTGCTTCTATGAGTAACTACTTTTTGGAGTGATTTCCTCAAACTTCGTTTCAACTCTGTAACTGAAGCAAGAGAGCAAGAGTGTCTAAAAATTGCCAGAACAATGCAATCTTGAAGTACATCCTCTTCCATTCAGCAATATCCAAAGGATGGTGAGGCTTCATGGACTTGGAACATCTGTGCCATAGTCTGTCTCTTGCTCACAAGGAGTTCAACTTGGTGATGCTTACCAAGGAAGATCCTAGTGCAAACGTGCAAGCTTGAACTTCAAACAAGCAATTTAAACATTTTCACTGTTTATAGATTGTGTTTTGAAGACACCTACTGAAGCCTGAGTGCTGATACCTCACACGGAGTACATGAATCTTTTGCAAACTTTCTTCAATTAATGTTGAAAGCTTTATGAAGCTCTCCAAAGTTCCTTAATGAGTTGAAGTACCAGTTGAGTACAAAAAGTAATTTAGATTATTTTTGCAAAGCTGTTGATTTTTTTTTTTCCCCCTTGCTGCTCAGTGTTTTCAGTTCTTAATAGGCAGAGGAACCTGAGTGTTGGAAAGCCTGCAAAGTCACCATTCTTGTAGCAAATCTTGACTGATAGCTGCTGACAAGTTTATGCTTGTGTGTAGAGGCTTCCTAATTAGCTCCGTTGGGGTTGGACAGAAAACATTTGTTTCATACTGGAAGTTAATGGTTAGCTTTTCTCTTCTAAAATCTGTTTTCATGTACTGCTGAGTTAAGCAGCATCAGTTCCATATGAGGTGGATGCCCAAAACACAGCTTATTCAGTGGTTAGCCAGTTACTTATTTTTTTCAAGTTCTGTTATCCACAATGATGCCAAATTTACTTAGCGCGTCTTTTATATTTGGGTGCTATTTGGCTTAGCAACTGCAGGCTTTTCCTCTGACAGATGGAATGATACTTGCTTCTGTTTTCTTCTGAAAATAAGTAGCTACCGTTTAGGTGATTGACTGTCCCTCTCTTGTGGCTGTAGATGTTTTTCCACATTTGCTGTTGTGACAGTTCTTTGAAATCCTGTTGTAGTTGGCCAGAGATGTTAGCATATGCTTTGGCCGTTTGCTGCTGCGGTGAAGTTAGGCTGCAAGTCAAGAGAGGGTGTGTGTGTAACAGAGATTCCTAGGATGGGATGCATTAGTCTTTCTGCTGTTTGACACCATAAAAATGGTATAACAAAAAAACCCCAACAAACAGAAAACACCAAAAGCCTAAACAAAATATGCAAGCTGTTAACCCATTGTATAACCCATTCCTGCCCAGAGCCACTTCTCTTTGTAATGTAACATTAAACATTTGGCTGCCTCAGAATCACAAAAGTGCTTGGTTCTGTATTATTTAATTTTCTCTACATATAAACTCATATAGTATGCATGTCTAATCTTGTGCATGTTGGTATTCTTTGTATGTTAATCTGCAGATCCAAACCTTGAGAATCAGTCAGAAGAAAGTTCAGTACCAAAGTAATGCACTGACAAGCTGATAGTAGGTGATTGTTCATTTAGATATGCTTGTGGCTGAATTAAGTTGCATCTGGAAGTGCAAAAATTGTGCAAAGAATCCTTCCCATTGTTAATTTCACATCTGGCCGTTTTTAATTGATGTTCTCCGATTATTCCGCACTGACTGCTAGAGATACACAAATCAATTTCTTATCTGTTCAGGCAGTGCTTTATTATATTGCATAGTGCTAACCTCTAAATTTAAAATACTCTGATGTAAAGCCATGCTGTGCAAAAATCAAATATCTATCAGCCTGCCAGTAATAAACCAAGCTGATAGCATCACATGTGCTCTGTCTGATCTGTTTTGCATGAAGGCACTCTCATTGGTACAGAAAAGAATCCAGTTAATGGATTCCTGTGGTAGCATCTCTTTGCCTGTTATTGATGGTAGTCCAACTGACCCATAATTCTCAGCTTCCCTGATTGCTTCCCTTTTGCCTAATGGCTGTATGAGGCCTCTTCTCATGCCTTCATTGGCACAAAAATCCTGAAAGACTTCGTATATAATTAATTTTTAGTCATTCGTTGAAGCCTTTCAGGACAAACTACTTGAACATCAGCACGCTTTTCTTGCGGGTGGTAAGTGCTTGTGATTCTAAGTGTAGTATTCTGTCCAGATGGATGTAAGGAGTTAAGCAGGTTTTTTCTGTAAGAATTTTATCAGTTGGAAATTTAGGTATTTCTGCTTAGTAATGAAACACTGCAGTTGGAAAACATTTTTTAGAAGTTGCTGGTGTTGCTGCTGTAGTGGTCTTTTTACCTTTAACTTTCACATTAATTTCTATAGTCTGGTCGTTCTAACAAATTTGAACTTCTTTTTTTTTTCTTTGTAGCTTGAATTCAGGTTGGACTCTGAACCAAAATCATCTTAACCAGAGCTCTTGATGACCCGCTTCTCCCCCACAACCCCCGCTCTTTTTAAGTAGAATTTTTTGCATTCTTAAAAATCAAATAGGACAAAATACTTTGTTTCACATTTTTTCAGGAAATTAGCATTTTGAAGTAGAGTTTGGTATGGCTTTGATTTTAGTTTCTCTATTTACAGCATCACTTATGTTTTCTCCTGATGTGCAGGGCATCAGTGCTTTCCTGTCAGCGTTTGATTTTTGTTGCTTTGTCTTAAAGTATGAATTGAGCAGTCCACAGTCTTGAGGAGGGAGGAAAAAACCCCACAAACCCACCCATGTTTAGAATACACATAGTGAGAGTGGGTCTGTTTTAGGGAAGCTGTGGCACCTTTTGCGAATACAGTGATGTCTTTTGTTGTCCTAAAGGACTAACTGATACTTAATACAGAGAAAGTGTGGGAAGCTAAAGTCAGCTGGCAAAGGAAAAAGCCTATGCTACTCAAGCCCTAGTCAAGGAGGGGAGCCTCTCTGAGAGAGATTCATATATTGGAAAGGATGGAGAAATAAATTTCTACAGTTAGAAATGTCTGATAGTTGTCTTTTTGCTTATGTTCAGGTCATCATTGGGCTGTGAAGGGTCATTCTCAACTAGGGCCTCCACTCTGCTTCTTGCTTACAGTACTGTAGACTTTCAGAGCCTTCCCTAGCTAATGTTAATTCCTATGAAGCTTAACAAGATACTGTAGTACTCGATATTTTCTTCTAACTATTAGCACAATTATTTCATGAGCCTTACGATCATGGTTAGTAGCGCGTATGGCAGACTAAAACTGTCCAAGAATGCTGGTTTCCTTTCTTAAGTGAATGGTTTTCATTGGTGACTTTTGAAAATGCTTTCTCTGTAGGTCAGCATGCTAGCCATGATGATTTTCAAGAGCTGATTTGTGTTATTAAGAATTTTGTGTAATTCTCTCTCTTTTCAAAGCAAAGTGAAATACAAGTGCAATAAGTTGGCACACTGGTATTTAACTGCAGCTTTGACTCTTTAGTAATTAAATTTGTTGTGACATATATATTCTTAATGGATTATCTAACACTAGCACACCATTTTTCCCCTAGAAACACATTGTTGTCAAGTACCTGTTTCCTATTTATTTATACATCTAAAGGACAAACCAGAGGTCTGCATTCTGTTAATATTTTTCCAGACTCACAGTGGCATATAGATCTGGAACTGTTCATAAAGCAGATCGAGAAAAGCAGTACAACATCTGGAACAAATGCATGTTTGCTTTTACAAGGTTGTGTAGCATTACATTTAAGACTTCTAATGCAAAAGAATGAATTTTCATAATCTCTTTTTTTCTTTTAAAACAGACTGGAGGCCAAGAACAGAGTGCAGCACTGGCTGTAGGTAAGAACTGAAAGTTAACCCACTTGAAAACTATCCTGACATGTAAGCAGCAAGGACCACTATATGTTAAAGGACAGAAAATGAGGCTGAGCTGAGTATTAGCAGTTTTCAGGAACTCATTTCCCCTCATTTGCTTCTGTAACTCTTGAAATTTGTAGCATTTGCTAGGCTGAGCTATAACCTAATCTGTGTCTTTCTGGTTAAAGATGCCAAATCAAGTTTCAAGTGTTTATTTTTTTCACTTGCACAATACCTCACCACAAAGCCTGGTAATGACTTTGAAAACTCTTCCCTGCAGCATTGTGAAGAATTCCCATTGTCTCAATAAAGGCATTTTTACTGTACACACACTATAGTAGTTTGCCCATATTTATTCTGGAAGATTGTGAACGAAGAGATAATGTTTTGGTGTTTTTTCTTTCCCAGTCTCTTTAGTAAAGTTATTGTGTAATTTCAAATATTTTCTAAACTATGTGCTTTATGCCAGAAACCAGTACTCTGTACCACCTTCTTTGACTGAAGTGGAGGCATGTGCTCATGTGAAGATTTTAGCTTTGAAGTCTATAACCTACTACTTGTTATGTAAGCTATTCCATAGAGTGTGTTACACATCATGTTAATTGTGCTCTGCCAGCATAGCTAACTGTGTTCTGTCAGATTGTGAAGGTAATGCTGCCAAACATGAGGTAGGGTTTATTTTTATTCTCCCTGATTGACTGTCAGTAAGCTCTTTGAATTCTGGGGAGCCGATTGGACTGGTTTGTCATCAGTTTTGTTGACAACAGCAGAAACCATTTCCAAGTGCTATGTGCAAAACTTTGAACGCTCCATTCAGGCATGAAGGATATATGGTATTAAGACTGTGTTATTGAAGTAATTGCCCCTTATTTGAGTGCATTATTGATGTACTAAGATACATTCTTTTTCACAGAATCACTGGCTTTGAGTTTTGTATCACATTTTTGTCATTCTCAGGAGAGCTTATGACAGTGCTGGGTCAGACCAACAGTCCTTCCTTCTTGTCTCTCTTGGGTTATAGAATGAGTCTAGGAACTAGGCAAGTGTACAGCAGTATTTTCCAGATCCACAATAAGCTAATGGAAAAGCATGCAGTGGCAGCAGTAGTAGTACCATTTTCATTTGGTAGCCTTTTACTTCCACAATCATGGATAAAATGTATTGGCAAAGCTGCAGTTAGAACTAGTGTAAACTTTTCTTTGCAGCATGGTGTGCATTTCCAAGAGATATGTTGTAAGAGCTGCTGAGTCAGGCAGTGGGCCCTTTTAGCCAAATACAGTCTCCAGGAATTGCCATCTTACTTCCCTTTGCCTCTGTGTACTTGGTTTTGCTCACCCTTTCACACCCTCCACTTACTCCTTTCCTAAAACAGTGTTGCTTCTACTCTGGGAGGTGAGTCATCCAGAAAAACTAGCAAAGTTCAGAGGGCATTGCTGGGAATGGTACTGCCTGCAGAAGGAGGAAGGCCGTCCAGCAGACAGCTACAACACATGGCAAGAAGCTTCTGGTTCCTTTGAAGAAACCAGGAATCAACAGGATTTGGGATATTGAAGGGAAAATGTTCGTAAACCAAGATGATGTTGGCCACTTCAGCAACTGTAAAGTTCAGATGTCTGACTGCTTTCACCTTCTCCAGCTGTACTGAGATAAAGTAGCTGCCAAATGTTTGACAGCACCTAAAACCTGGGAATGGCAGAAACGCTACCCAGGCAATACTTTCAATAACAGTAAAGAGCTGGAGATTATTGAAAAATTTGGTTAAGCTTCAAGGAATGGGGCAAAGTTAACTAGATGAAGCTTTCTGAATAAGGTTAAAATTGAAAAAGGTGTAATATCCAATGAAACTTGGCCCTTCAAGTGTGAGCAGATGCCTAGGGAAGAGTGGGAACAGGGGAATGCATGTTATTGGTGGTTCTTCTATTCAGTATTTTCATGTCAAATGTTTTTTCTGAGCCTGATCTGATTATTAAATATGTTCAGTATTTTTAATAACTTTCTGTTCTGCATATGTACCTGGTTTTCTCCAAGAACTGTTGCAAACTCCTCATGAGATGACTTGAGGTGAACTTTTGAACTTTCAGAGTGGACGGATGGAGGAAATCATAACTCTACATATACTCTGCATACTTGCTACTGATCTTAATGAATGCAAGTTGTTTAGTGTCAGTGGAGAACAGCAAATGTTTCTTCACATTTCCAATGGATGAATGAAATTAGTCTTACCTTAAACTTGAGTCACCTTTAGTTTGATTTTTAAAGGAAAATTTGAAGTATGTTAAAGGTGGGTAGAAAATGAGATAATAGATGAACAGATTTGGACAGATTTAGCACACTAGGGGAATCTGGTTTCTTTTTTTTTTTTTTTCTTGTGGTGGTGGTGGTGTCATTTTGTTTAGTTTTTTGTTTTGTTTTGTTTTTCTTTCTACACTTGCTTTCTAACACGAACTATCCAGACTATGGAAGTAGTTGATACTATACCTCTTGAAACTGTCTTAAGAAGTAACTGGAAATAAAAATTATGGCTGTAGAACCTTGATCTTGCAAAAAAATCTCTTGAAACTTTAAAGAAGCAGCCAACTGTGTAGAGACCGATTTTATCCTTCTGGCCTGTTCAGTACCTCTCTGTTTGGTTACTGTTCCTGAAGACAGATGGGCTGGGAAGAAGTATCATTCTTCTAGTCATCATCTGTTGTGCCATCAGTAACTTGATGTGTTTCATTAGCTGTCTATATTCCACAAACATACTTTATCAGACCAGTGTCTCAGATAAAGAGACACAAAACAATCAATGTTTTCCTGAAATATGGTAATCCACCCTTCCAGCTACATGATTGGGAAGGCCATAGGACTTCCCGTTCTCCTTGGTAGTTCAGAGCTAGTGTGTCAGTGAACTGAATTTACAGATGGACAGTCAATGTCAGGTCGATATACTTGGGGTTTGTGTTTAGTACTGACATTAAAAAAAAATTCCCTTGAGATAGAATATGTCAATGAATATTTCTATCCATCAACTTGTTGACTAGATAATTTGTCATAATACCCTTAGTGTAATATTTGCAAGTCAAGGCACTGAAGGGAGCCAAACTGAAAGAAAACATGTCATCTGAGTGTTAAAGAGTGATGCAGAGGACTGTACTCCTTGCCCTAGCACATTAGATGGCAGCATTACTAAAGCAGTCAGAGCCTCAGTGTAACTTTACCCAGCTTGGTACTGAAATGGGTATGGGAGTGTGATTATTGTAGAGATTCAGCTATTTGAAAGAAGACACATTTCTAAATGAAGCTAGGCTTGAAGAAGAGAAGATTTTCACAAGTGAAATACCAGCTGAAAGATGGCAGATCAACTGAACTCGACGCTACTGTGAAATTAGAGATTGAAAATTTGGGGGGTTGGTTTTTGTATTAGCTGTTAAATAAAATTTGCAGGTCTGTGGGGCAGGGTGGAGGGGTTTGGTTGCCTTTCATTTTATCTACACAGAGATGAAAAGCTGGCAGGAGAAGGACTTAACCATACATACAAAGTACATTATTGTTGTGTTTGGTTTTTTTGGAGATGAGAGCTTGACAGCTGTTAAATCACAGGCTGACATCCTCGAAATACAAAAGTTTCTTAGTAATGTAGTAGTGTAGCAGTATTGCTTGGCATACCATCTTTTGGAAATTAGGAAGCTTTTCTGTAAAACAACTAAAGCATTTTATAAATCTACTACCTCGCTCATTAAATGCCTTTTTTGCATTTTTATGTGCCTGATAAAACCAGAATGTGCTCAGCTGACTTTGAAAAAAGACAGAGTATAAGATCAGCCAGTAGTTCCTGGATAAGAACAGAACATCATGGACTAAACACAATGTTTGAGTCGGAAGGAATGTGCTAGGTCTCAAAGCTATAAGGCTCTAAGATAGTGGGAACACACTTGTTAAAGGCTTCCTTTTCTTTGGAAGATCAAACTGTAGGGTAGTGACCTCTGTTGGAGGAGTTACAGCACTGCAGAAGGCTTCTAGGATTTCAAGCTTGGAAAGAGAAATCAAAGTGTAAATTGCATTTGAATGTAAAAGTCCCCAAACTAAAAAAAAAAAAAAAAAGTGTGGTTGGTTTCTTTTCTTGCTTTTGTTGTTGTTGAGGTGGTTTTTTTCATGTTTGTGGGAGTTTTTGGTTGGTGTTTTTTTTTGGTTGTGGGTTGGTTTTGTGTGTTGTTTTTGTTGTGGTTTTTTTGTTTGTTTGTTTGTTTGTTTTTTTCCCTTGATGGTTGCAATGTAGTTGAATTTAAACGAGCCTTGTGCAGAGTTAAAGTAGAAAGCATTTTGAGCTTGTGTCATTTTGAAAGAGGAGAGACCATCTAATTATTTTTTAGCCCCAGATTCACTGTTGGAAGAATTTGCAGTTACGTTGAAGGAGTAAATCAGAGCAAATTTTTAGATCATAGTCTCTTCAGTTTTGAATGCAAGTTCTGTTTTAAAAATGGGAGTAATTCTTCCAGACAAATTGGGTTTTGTTTCAGACTTGTGTGGGCTTGCTTAGTTATTTTATTGTAGCTCATGTCAAATAAGTTATTCAGTGTCAGCTGTGCTGCTAAAATATTCCTGAATTAACAAGGCTTTAAGACTGCCTCTTCTAAAGGAACTGTGGATTCTTTGGTGCCTTTCCCTTGATTTCCTTTAAGTGGAAAAATGGACTGAATAAACACTGACCTGGCCCTACTTTACAATTCTGGTTTTGAGGAATGTGAGCCTTTTTTCACTAGACTATTTTCCCTGGCAGGCTTCCATTTTCCTGATACGACAAGTTTTGAATTCAGTTTTGTTCAGAAAGGAGACTTTGTTGATGATGTGTGATCTCAAAAAAGTAACTTCACTTTCAACTAAAACAGTTTATAGTATCAAAGCCACTTTAGCCAAAAGAACTGACATCAGTGGCAGTTTTAAGTAGCTTTTAAGTAGCCCAAATGCTGCTTTCCTGTACAAAAAAATTCTATCTGGCTGTATAAATAATTTTTTCCACTATTCCGATAAGATGCCAGTGATTGAAGTCCCAGGAATTCAGTGAAGTTTTGGTGTTGCGGGTTTTGTTTGTTTGTTTTGTTTGTGTTTACTTTGGTTTTTTGGGGGTGTGTATAGTTTTGTGTTTTTTGTTTGTTTTTTTTTTTTTTTTTTAATTTGGGGGGGAGGAGCTTGCTTATCTTTTATTCTTGGGATGGTTGATTTTCAATTAATGGTTGGTGGAAGAATAACCACTAGGTGTCAGGAGAAGAAAGCAGCACACAAATCTTTGCATAGGTTTAGACTTTGAAGTCTCTGAAAGCGTCTGTAAGGCCTGATGAGCAGTGCTGGAACAACAGATTCCACAGTGAATGAAATGTGTGTCTTATGCACAGCTCATTTGGCACATCGTATGTGTGTTTGATTCAACAGTTAGGTATCAGCATCAGAACCAATCCTTTAATGTTGATGATACTGTAGCTGTGATAAGACCTAAAAATGAGACCAGCTTATACAAAATAGAACTTGTTTTAAACAGATAATACCAAGCTTACTAAAGATGATAATTTCCATCTGTAGCAAGCTTACTAAAGATGGTGATTTCCATGTGTTTGGTGTATTTTGGAGATTTTTAGTCCTAAATACTTTTTTGGGGTACTACTACCTCAATAATTGCTTCTTGATGGACAATGCATTTTTTTCTTTAGAGGTTTCTTTAATGACAGATCTTTGTTACTTTAAACACCAGTAGTGTCAGTAGCAGAAATTACATGTCACAGGGCATCTATGCTTCTCCTGCATTATTCAGAAGAGAAGTGTGTGTTAGACTAGAAAGAGCATGTTTCGATCCAAGGAAAACACTGCTACTTTCTGAAGAGAGTGATTCCCACAGTGTTATTTACAAGCACATTCCATGTCTGCAGCACTCTGGTTCTTGAGATGGAGAGCAGATACATTCTCACTGCTTGTGAAGCCAAACTGCTTCATTGGGAGAGAAAATGACACGCGATCCAATAGGCTGCCTGCTCAGTGATGCCTGCTGTTGCTAAAGGCTGCCTTGGATTCGTGGCTAGATACTACAGGCAGAAAATGTGCAGCAAGCCTTGAAACAATTGCCAGGCTGGCAGGATTATTGTTTTAGGAAAACAGTGTAGGGAGGCATTCAGCTAAGTTTTTGTTTATATAGTAACACTGTTACACGCTGTGGTGTTATGCTGCAAGTGTTTTTCACTTCCTGTTTTACCAAAATATCTCTGAATTGGAGGTCTGTGTCACACATGTGACCAATTGAAAACATAAACCTCAGCGCCTGGAAGAAAATGTTTGCTTTGTCATTAGATATGCTTTCCATATAGTGTCATCCTTTACTTCCTCCTCCAGGCTCCAGAGCATGGATATGAAGTTTTCATGGAGTACAGTTTTCATACCTCTGTGTCTCCCTGTTCAGCCTTAAGCTTCCTTAAAAGTAGACTTGGGGATAGTTGTATGCTTTTCCAAAAGGTGAGCAGATGCTTTTTTGAAGCAGGCATTCGTCAGTGGTCACAAATACATTTTTAGAGCTATTTATTTGACTGGGTATTTTAACTAGTTTGAAAGCATGCTATTCTTACAATAGAACAAAACCCAATTAAAAATGCCCCTTTGTAATATTTTACCTTTAGCAAGAGTAAGTTTTACAGCTGCTCAGCAATTGCCAGCAAAATCCTTGTTAATATATAGTTTCTCTTTCAGATGCGAGAGAGAAAATTTCTTCAGTGTTCTGCTGAATTTAGTTGCATCATGTATTTTTATTAAAATTCCCCTGGGTTTAGCTTACAGAAAAAAAAAATTGAAACGTGTCAGGATGTTTTCAGCATGAAGGGCATGCGTGCAAGACTTGTTTTGAAAATATGCCTTTGCTTTCCGCTTGTCTGATCATGGCACTACACGCAGCATCATACAACCCCATAACGCTGTAATGGGCCAAGTTATTGTAATCAAATGTGGCATTCCGTATGTCTTCCTTTGCAAGTAGGTCAAGTTTAAACCATGCTCTTGGCTCCTGCTCTGATTTCCCATAACCTGCTCCACGTGGCTTGAGTAGTGTGCTGAAGTATGGAGTATGCCAGGAGGGAATCTGGGCAGCTTCGCAGGGACAGTCAGTTTGGACAAAGGCTAGTGCATTTTTTTTTGCTCTGATTTTATGATGTTGGATTCATAGCAAGAGAAAAGTTCAATGGTCTAGAGTGTGCTTTTATTTTTACTATCAGATTTCATAGTGAGTTATCTCTAGACACTGCAGTATAAAATCTTAAAATCAGTAAGACCTCTTGGAGGAAAAAAAAAACCACATTTGTAGGTTTTGAAGTATTCTGCATGAGAATACCAAATAAAATTGGACTGAGGCTGACAATCTGAAGCTGTGGAAGGACAAATAGGTAGTGAACTAAACTGCATTTAAGGCTGGGCATGTAAATATTTTGATGTTGGTGATTGCAATATGCAAAATTCTTTTTGGTGAGGATTACAACTTCATGGATATTGTTGCAGTTGTGGGGCAAAAGGTGTGTTAGCACTCACAGAATTCACCTACAGTCAATGTTCTGAGTCAATTATTTGAGATGAAGACCAGCTGCAGGATATAAACCTCTATTAGCAGTAGAGCTTGCTCTTGGCTGTGGTCTTTGTATAGTCTCAAATCTTTCTTGAATTGAGTCTGAATGATGAGGCATTGTGCTCAAGAAGGATGCAGTTAGTGCTCAAAGATGTCCTTGACTAGACAAAAATAGCTCAGTGTCAGGGCTAGTTAACTGGAACCACTGTAAATAATTCTGCTTACTTCAGCTGAAGTTGTGAGCTTTCAAGGAGACTGGAAGAGTGCTTGGCAAATCAGTACTGACCACTAGGGTGGTTAATTACCAAGATAAGTCTCTGTAGACCTACCAGAATTTTCAGTGCTAGAGATGCTTTTACAGCATCAAATAGCAGAAGAGTCCCTGAAGAAACCTATAATGACTGCTTTTGTAGACTGTTTTTCTCTTCTTGCATGCAGATTGTCATCAATGCTAATATTCAGCCAGTAGTGGACCTTCCTTGGTGTGCTTTGAGCCCAGCAGAAATGCAAATGATGAGCCATCTTGAGTGAAGCAATCTCTGGTAACTCTGTATCTCTCAGGAGCCTGAGACATCTCTGAGTTAGGCTGCTTTACTCTAGGTTGATCCAGGTATCCTGCTGAAATAGCAGTCCTTCAGAAAGGTCAGTTTTCATTTTTCTCTCCAGTGCAAAAGGTCAATTTTTGCTGCTTAGCAATACTTTTTGAATGCAAATATGTACAAAAATGTAGAGCCATCTAACCTGAGCCATGATATGTTGACCCGCAACCAATTCCCTATGTCTGGGAAGTTCCACCCTGTAATACCACAGCCTCATTTCTAGAATGCTATTTCAGAACCTGAGAAGCTAGTGCTTAGCCCCACCAAAAGAGTAAGTTCTTATCTGTCAGATCTTGCCTTTATTACCTTGAATGTGTAGGAAAGAGAAGAAATCCTCTGAGAAATGATACATCAATTATTCTTCTCACCTTTTGTTTAAATGGAGTTTTCAGGCTCTCATTCTAACTTCCTAAAATCTTTTTGGATTGTAACTTGGAGCAGTGGTCATTTTCACAGTTGTTAGAGCAAATCTGTATCAAGGAATGTCTGAGACCTTTGAATAACTGTTAGAATTCATCTTGAGACAAGTTTCAGAAATACTGTGTTTGTCCACCTTCTACTAGATTTCCATTCACTCCATATAAACAATATACGGTGAACATTTTGCTGCCAAGAAAACAAATGTGATTGTGTATCTTGCATGCAAAACTTTGACTGAAGCTTTTAAAGACTCTTTTCATTATGCTGAATACACGAGGGAAGAAGCCTGTTAGGAACTTGATGGTGAACAAGTGTTCATGAAGCTTCGTTTTTCATGCAAATGGAAATGCATTCCTAGATCACATGTTGTCATCTTGTTACTGTCATAGTTGAATTAATCCATTCTCATCATCTTCAGTTTCTCTCCTTTTAGGTCAGTTGTGTCTTCTGTTTGAATTTGTTTCACATCTACAGGTCTCTTGTAGTGCCAAACCTTTTATTATACTGCTGTTTGTTAAACTTGCTCCCAGAAAAGAAAACATACATTCTCACTGCAAACTTCTCTGAGGGATGAAGGTCTGAATGGAGGTATTTGTATTACAAAACTGGGGTCCTGACCCCTTTAACTCGTTTTAGGAAGTGTGGTGGATGTTCAGTTAAACTGGTTCTGCTGCAGCTATATGCTCTTCTGTAAACTTACCTTCAAAATATTTCAGCCCTATAAGTGTGCCCCTACTCAGACCTCAGAAGTAATCTTACCCAATATTTAAACCACATGCATGACCCTGTCAACTCTTAGGAGGCTGGTTAATATCAAAACAAAGACAAAAACTAGAGGCATTTACTTGACATATTGAAAATATTTTGGTGGAGAAAGTGGTGGTGCTGCTGAAGCATGGCAGTAATGCTCAATATAGAGTTCTCTGTAGGCAACTAACAGCATTCACTGCTTTGTATTTGCTGCTTGTTAACGTTGGAATTGAAATATGTAATACACTTATCTGAGGTTGAGGTCTGGTTTTTAAGTATGAATCTAAAGACTCAGTCACCATTAGGCAGCTTGTGCGTTTGACTTTTTATTGCCCCTGTTGAAAATGCTTGTTTAAGAATGCCTCTGTATTTCAGCTTTTGCCAGATTATGAATGTCCTTGTTGTTGGGGACTGGACTAAGTGGTTTATTCATTCCTGTGTTACAGAGCATGCTTGCAAGACACAGAAAAGTAATTTGTCTGCCATTTAATGTTGCTTGTTTACACAGCATTGGTGCGCATGTGGCATTTGAAGAGTTCACAAAGCAGTGTAATAGAAAGCTCTGGAAAAGCTGCTTATTTGAAAAAACAGGTTTTGATGGATTAGTTTTTAAGATAAGTGGCTAAACTGGGCACCCTAAATTTAAGCGTCCTTAAATAATGGGTGTTTCTCACAGACTGATCTGATTTTCCAGAGAATTAAGTTCAAATGCTTAGGAGCAGGACTTGCGTTTTCTTGAATTTCAAGGAGAAAATTGAATGTGTTAAAAAGCAAGCACACACCTGATGGTGAAGTTGTGTGCAGTATCTACTGTGATTAGTCAGATCAAAGTTGCTCTTCTAAAAATTTAGACTTCTGTTTGGCCATTCTGTAGAAGTTGTTGGAGCAAAGGCAATAATTTTCAGCCATCTGGGATTAATTCCCCTTTCCTTCTCTAGCTGTTGTTGATTTGTGTGAGGCATTGCTGAATCCTAGAGATCCCAAAAAATAAATTCTGTGCTGTTCTTAGTTTGCTTTTCTCTCACACACTAGTATCATTTTTCTTAAGGAACTCAAGAAATCTGTCAACACAGGTTCTGAAAATGTTTTGCAAGACAACTTGATTTCAAATTGCTTCAGTTTTCTTGCTTTTTAATAAATTAATAATTCATACTATCATGCTGCCTCCTGCCAGGTAAACATCAGTCTTCAGTAAAAGTAAAAATCAGAAAAAAAACCACAAGGCATGCACTGGTAGATTTATTTTTTTTTTTTTATTTTATTTTATGCTTGAATCCACATGTCAGACTGATGGCTTATTCTTCAATAATTCGTAATCAGACTTTTGGGTAGTCACTGGTGTTTGTTGTTCTGCAGCACTTCAGAGAACTGTTATTTCCCAGGGTGACAAATCCTTAAGTGTATTTTCAGCCTCTGTAAAACATGGGGAGGGTCCCTGAAAAGGCTGCCTTGTTGTAAGATGCAGTTTTCATTGTTCTAGTGAAGGTATTAATTTTTGGAACTTATGGTAACGTTTGAAATTGTTTTGGTAACTTAACTGACCTTAAGTAATTCAATGACTATTTAATCTTTTTTCCGCTTCTTGTTTCTTTTAGCTGGGATGTGACAGCAAGCATGAGAAGAGCTGTTGAAAATTGGTTGTCTCCTGTTTTTGGAAAAGTCTGATTTGTGTTTAACCCATCACTTTACATAATTTAGTGGAAAAAAACTGTTCATTGGCCACAGATGACTACTGCTATGAGGCTTTCCAAAATTTGTTTTGGATTACAGAGGTAGAAAAAAAATCAGTCATGTGATGACACCAGTTGCATTTGAGGTTGCTTTTGTCCTAAGCAATAATGGCTTTGGCTGTGGGTTGCTGCAGTTGTCAAAAGTAGCATATTCTTTTAAATGAATTCAAGATGAAAAAGAGCCAGTAATTCAAACCTTTACTTTTGTCGAAGCTATAACTCTTTATTTTTTCAACAACACTCATCCTTGAGAAGAAGGGGAATGGAAATGCACTGTACAGTACATGTTTTCTACTTCCCACCAGAAGCTGATGAATCTAGTATGTGATACCCAACAGGAGCCCTGCTCGAGTGAGCTCCAGGCGTGTACTTAAAATAGGAAATGGTTATTGGAACTAAATTATTTTGCAATTTTTATTTTTAGGTTTGCTGGCATGGGTAATCTCATTAAGGTGCTAACCAGGGACATAGACCACAATGCAGCACATTTTTTCTTGGATTTTGAAAGTAAGTCTCTCAGCCCTTCACAGCTGGTGCATTTAATATGGTAACAGTAGGGCTGCTTATACCTGCTGCAGTGAAGGCTAGGGGACTCAGTTGCAAATATGCAATTTGAAAAAGAATTGCATGTATTTTTTCCATTCCTCTTTTTTTTTTTTTTTCCTTTCCAGTAGTAACCAAGCCACCATCATGCTACTGTGTACGTTTTCTTTCTTTGCGCTTAGTCATTTTTGGGTCTCTGTGGTCAGTGATGTCCATCCATCTGCCTGCAAATCAAATAATCATAACATGAAAAATTCTGTCAGTATGCCATAGTAATCTCTGCTGAGCAGTTGGTCACTGTAATCCTATCTTACAGAAGAGTGAATGCTACGTAATTCTTGATCCTGGTTTGGTCATTCATGGTGCAGTTAATGTGCATTTTTTGATATCCAGAAGTCTAAAGTGACATTGTCTGAGCTTTACAAATATTTTAGGCACCTTGTGTGACAGATCTGTGATGTACCTCTGTTCACATTTTTTGCACGCTGAAATCATGCTGTATCTTGATGCATTTTTCTATAATGGCTCTCTGACAAAATTATAAGGGCTGACAAAATCAAAGTTCTTTCCTTCTGTTACCCCTTTAGGTAAAAATCTGTAGCATGGCAACCAGGATAATGCTTGCAAATATGGTACTCGGTCCTCAATGTGGTACTCCTGCTCAGGACACTGGTGCTAGGGTGTACCGGTACAGAATTGGTCACTGACAAGGCCTTTGGTTGGAGTTCTGCCCCTTTCTCAAAGAGGTGGCTGTGAAGATGTTGGTGATGTAGTCACTTCTTACAGGAAAGCTGCATTGCATCTCTGGGATCACCAGCTGCACATCCTTGAGTTGGGGGTCTCCCCCCACCCATCATGGTGGCGGTGTGAAGGACAGGTTCATGCCTGATGGAACTCTGATCTTCTTTCCCCCACCACTTCAATCAACTATATTTTGGCTGTTCCGTCTTAGAAAATTTTCTTTTCTCTCATTCTTGTCTTGGCAGGTACCTTAACATGGGGAACCTTCTAAAAGTTTTGACATGCACAGACCTTGAGCAGGGGCCAAATTTTTTCCTTGATTTTGAAAGTGAGAAGATTATTTTATATATATATATATCTATCTATTACTCTTTGCCTGCAGTAGACTGCATCTGTCGTGTATTAAATGTGTGTTCTCACTTTGCCATCCTTCTAACAGCTTTGTGTGCCTGAGCTATGGATAATTGTTCAGCAGAGTTCTGTAGAAAGCAATAATCTGTTTTAAAATATCCTCCATTTCTAAAATTGAAAATATTTATTTCGGAGACGGCTTTTCAGGTTATATTTTACTGTTGAAATCTGATACAGTTCTTGTTTAAAAAGAAAAAACCCAAACCAAAACAAAAACCCAAACAAACAAAACCTACCGATCAGCCAAAAACCCCAACCAAAACAAGCAGGCAAAAATGTAAACAACAAAACACACACAACTGTCTGGTTGTAATTAAAACTTTAAAAAACAATAGAATTATTTGAAGACTTACTGAAAGCACAATGAGATACATGCATCTTTAAAGAAGGATTGAATATTAAATCTGAATCTCTTATCTTCACTTCCAGTATACCACTGAATAATGCTGTATATACAGATAAGCTCATAACAGCTATTCATAGCTCTCCAGCATCATCACGTTAAAGGTGTATATGTGAACCTTATTTGATTTGGCATTGAAATTTGACAGTTAACCTCATCCTCCCTTATAAGGAGGCTCAGAGCATAAGATTGCTTTTGAAATGAGATGGTGTAGCTTGTCTGATCAATGCCAAGAGTCTGTAAGGCTCACAGTATTTCTGCTTTTAGTTTTTGTTGCATGATATAATAAAGCTTAAGAACGCCAGGTAAGTGTTGCTGGCTGCTGCTGTGCATGTTTAATTACTTTCTTTTGGGATATGCTGTTGCTTTACCCAGCTATATGTCATCAAGCATAAAGTAAGACAACTAATGAAATATTGTGATATGGATAATTTGAGAGTCATTATATCTTCTTTCAAATTATTTTTAAATTGCGTTTGATAAAACAGTAACAGTTGGTTATATTAGTTCTAATATGAAAGGAAGTGAAGTATTTTTGCTTTTGTGACATAACTACTCTAAACCATTATCCTGTACTGTTGATTTTATCATCTCTTCTAAATATATTGTTATTGGAAGATGATAGCTGTACCAATTGCTCATGTAGGGAACATAATTAAGGACTCTGTTCAAAAGTCAGAAAGCAAAACTGGTTTCTAAAACTACTTCAGATCTCTCGTCATCAGAATAGGTAAAACCTAGTGAAGTTGGGTGAACTCTTAAGGGAGAATACTGGAATTCGAAGCTCCAGCTTAATCTGCAAATTCCTACCATTTAATTGGACTAAATTCGGGGTAGCTGGATACAAGGGGCATAATTCTAAACCAGCTTGCAATAAAAGTGGCTGCTATTTTTGAAAAAACAACAACACCCCCCCCCCACCCCCCCCCACCCCCAAACAATCCTGATTCTTTAGCTACCAATTTTGTTTTAAAGTGCATGTTTTGAGCATGAACAGGATTTGGCATGAGAGTAAGCAGGTTGCTGACATGAAATATTTACATACGCAGTCAAATTAAGTGACTTATATTACGGCTGAATTGTTAGACTGTTCTTTCTTCATTTTGGACCCTGTCCTGTGTTTGTTTCTGCTGCTATACTGTGTATCCGTGCTTCTTTCCACTCTGTTTCAGATAGTATGCCTTGACAGGATCTTGGCTGTGACACAGTCAAGATCTTTCTTCAAGACTTGGCACTTAATCTTGTGATACTTAACAATGTGTCTTTATGTGGAAGAGCAAGTAAGCTCTGTGTTAAAACCAAATTTGCCAATTCTCTGTTATGCCTGACCCAATAATACACAGTTTGAAATCATTTGTTCTTAAATCCATGTGTGTCTTTGGAGTGAGCGGACTAGTTAGATATGTCTTGCACAATGCCATAAAGAGATAAAAATCTCATGTTCATAAAGCTTTATAGGGATACAAACTCCAAATTGAGAACTACTTTTTTTTTTTAGTTTGGTTTTTTGTTGGTGTTTTTGTTTTTGTTTTTTTTTTTTAGTTTTGTTGGTGTGTTCACCCCCTCATTATTTATCTTGGTGTTAAATTCCAGTGATTGACAATCAGAATACACACAAAAACCACTCAAATAACTGACATAATGGGCTGTTGGCTTTTCCTAAACACAAGTTGAGCTTATATTTTCTTTGGTCTTTCACCTTATCAAATGAAAAATGAAACAAATAGCTCTCTTAAGTATTCTACTGAAGTCTCTGCAGTAGGAGGAGCAAGCAGAGGAAAATTCACAGCTTTGTAAGAACAATACTGTAGATATAAAACAGCCACCTACAATGTGGGAAGCTAATAGCTGAACGTCTGCATTGATCTTGTTACTGTCACAGTGCAAACAGTTTCCAGTTACACTGATTTGAAAGGTAGCTGAAATACAAACTGCATTGAGTTGCAGATGGTCATCTCAAGCTAGTGCTGAAAGTAGTCTGCATTACCTCTGAAGAATTTGGCTAGGTTTCAGAGGAGCCACAGATACTGTTCTCCGTAGTAATGGTGATAAAGATGAATAAATTATTTCATCTCCATCAGTCTGGGATTTTTCTCTCCCTTTCTTGTGAGTTTTGTTCCAATCAGTTTCAGATAATTTGTTTTCTGCCTTGGGAAAAAAAATCTCAGTTTAAATAGTGTTTTCTGTGCAGTATAAACTTTTGACCCCAAATTTCTCTCTCTACTAGTTCTGTAGACTAGCCAAATTTTTTTTTTTTTAATAGCCACTATGTATGTGTTCCCCGCATGCAATATGTTGTCATACATCCATAATATTTAGTTTACATAACAGTGTTTGTATATTGTTTCTAAGTCTACTCTTGTCTTTATGTTATTGTGTGAGCATACTGATATGTATATTGGATTTAGTGCACTAGTGTTCTGATAATCATAGAATCAGTCAGGGTTGGAAGGGACCACAAGGATCATCTAGTTCCAACCTCCCTGGTACGGGCAGGGACACCTCACACTACATCAGGCTGGCCAGAGCCTCATCCAGCCTGGCCATAAACATCTCCAGGGATGGGGCCTCAACCACCTCCCTGGACAACCCATTCCAGGCTCTCACCACTCTCATGGTGAAGAACTTCTTCCTCACGTCCGGTCTGAATCTCCCCACTTCCAGCTTAAAAGTAATCTAAAGATTAACTTCTCCTTTATTAGAGGGACCTTAGTCTTCGCTTACTATTGGATTAAAAATTTGAAAGTTACCCTGAATAACCAAGAGTCAGCTCCTCTGGCTGTGAGCTGTTCTGTGCTTAGAGTATGTGTTCTTTCTATGGAAAACATTGCTGGGTAAAGACAAAGACTTGTCATGAAGTTGTTGCAGGAACTTATATCCCAGAAAGGGAAACAGGGACATCCCTGAAACTGTATTCCTCCTTCATGCTGCTGTTTGGATGCCTGGCATTGCTGGTTGCTTTTTGTTAGTTGTCAAGACTACCTTCAGAAGTACAGCTCCCTTTTCTGCTTTCTGCACTCCACATTAAGGAAAACAAGTTACACAGCTAGTGACTCTGAAGTAAGAGTCTTACAGCTTTGAGTCCTCAGGTAGCTAGTGATATGTGGGAGTGCTACCTCCATCTATACCAGATGACAGCAGTGCTTTTTCTCCACCTTTGATGGGTGTTCAGAATGCAGTGGCCTAACCAGCACTGAAAAGCAAATAAACCAATTGCTCAGAGCCAACCAGCCACCAGGGTTTAAAGATTTTCTGTATTGTGCCTTTTAGACCTATCCTAATAACATTCTAAATGTATTGTGAAATGAATATAAAAGTATTCAGGTTTACTTTTAAAATCTGAGCTCTTTTATTAAAGGCAGAATAATTACAGATGGGAGAGAAACTTAGCTGGGACAAACTAGGTTTACTAATTTCCTCCGTTGGAGAGGACTAGATGCACCAAAGTGAAATACTTACCAAAAGAAACAACTCAGTGCCTACTGGATTTTAAAACTTACATGTTTAGGAGTTGGTTATAATCAAAAGAAACAAGCAAAACAGAAAGTGAACCCACCACCCCAAGAAGTATAAACCATTGGTTTAGGTTTCCTGGAACATTTTGAGGAAATGAAATACAGTAGTTGGCTGATTATATCCTAAGTCAAGTACACTGACAGTGTTGAAAGTGTTGACTCATGTACTCAGCTGTTTAGTGAATTCCACTTAATTTGTATCTAGAACATGATTTTAAATTCAAAATTTGGAAGGTCATAGTACTACATCTGTTCTGCTTGTTAGTGGGTTTCAAAATGAGAAGGAAGAGTTTTCATGGGCCCTTCTGTTTTGGCCACCCCTGATGAAAAATGATCTTTCTTTACTAGAGAGGGTAAAGGAAAATAACATGAAAAATTAAATAGGTAAGAGATGTACTCTGTGAGATAATCCAAGTGGCAAGTCTTGATTGCATTATTTAACACCACAATCTGGAATGCTACAGAGCTTCACGTTTTAGTCTGTATTTTACTATAGCATTTCATATTTGTGCATGAATTGCTGCCAGTCAAATGGTGCTTACCTGTCTGCTCTTTTCCCTCATTTTTTTGTCTTCATTTCTTACAGCAGTCTTCAGCAGCTTTCAAAATTATAAATGTAACCTTTGTGATGATCTGAAAAGCACTGGCTGCTTTTACTTGATGCCTTAACCAATGTGACGCTCTTAGGCTTTTTTTTTATTAAAGGAGTGACCAGCTTTTTTCACTCATATTAATTCTTGATGATTCTCAGTTAAACTGTTGCAAGGTCTATATATAGGCGTATTTGCTAATAATGCCCACTGTCTATGCATTAAATCATAAACATAAGAAATATTATGCGAAAAGCACAGCAAAATCCAGACAGGCAATGCATGTAAAACTTATTTTCTCCTGATTCAGACTTTGTTTTATTATGTTTTTATTCTAGTGTCTAACACTAGAGTACAGTGATGTATTTTTTTTCTTTCTAATGTAAGTATATACCTAACTTCCTTCACTGTTATACACATATACATACATATGGACCATACAAAAAATACTCGTAAAAATATATTTTCCAGACACTTTAAATTGCACAAAATCATTAGGATATATTGTCCATAAATAGCTTTTTTTTATCCCTATAAAAAATAATCTATTGGTAATACCCTGACTTTTTGGCATTTAAATCCTGGATTAAAATACTGTGATGTTTATTTCATAACATATTTTGCCCCTGTAGTTTTGTGTTGGTTTTTGTAAAAGCTTCAGAAGCAACTTCAGTAACTATTTTTTTTTAATTAGTCTAAAAGGAATTAACCTTATAGCTTCCATCAGAATTTTAAAAGGATTGGTCTCATATCAGGTAAATTAGGTCTGAGGTATTTGTACTAGGTGATTATTTTTAAAGGTTAAGTCCTTTTGATTCTTCTCAAAACATACTTCCTCTTGAATCATGTTTCTTTAAATTTGTGTAGCTTTTTGAAATGATGGTAAAATATTTTTGATAAGTGTTTAGCTTACAGTGAAAGTGGGAGACAGCATTCTTAAAAATAAGGGGCGTGGGGAGACTCATAAATTTATATGATATCTTTTCATTCTTGGCTCTGATTTTGCAATTAGTGCAATAAAGAATATGTTTTGAGAACTAAATACATTTAGAAGTAAAATATATAGCTCCTTTCCCAACCAGTAAAAAGGGAGGCAGGGAATATTGAAAACAAACTGTTGCGGTGTTTCTAGATGACAGTAGACTTGAACACCTCCTGTAATATCTGCAGTGAGTGTGACTTTTGAGTGCTTACCCAGGGCTTATCCATTAAACTTGTACTGGTAACCTGGGGTGAGGTTGTTCTGGCTGTCATAAAGATGACTTGTAAGGATTTCTTCTTCTAACTCAAGTTTAAGTTAGAAGCATAGATTCCAGGTAGATTTTTGGGGTGCTAAATGAAGCTAAAAGACCACTAAAATAAACAGAAGTAACTCACTTGGAGTTCCTCATACACTGTAGTAGCTCTTCAGAGAATGAGTTGCTGCATGAAGAATTTGTCCCGTAGGTGAGGGTGCCTATTGAATTCCATATTGTTGTGTTATATATATTTAATATGTTCTAATTATTTAGATGCCCAACCTACAGAATCTGAAAAGGAAATCTATAATCAGGTGAATGTAGTTTTAAAGGATGCAGAAGGAATACTCGAAGACTTGCAGTCATATAGAGGAGCTGGCCATGAAATACGAGAGGTGAGCTAGAGTGTTGTAATTATGCACAACCTGTGGTTGTTCCTTGTCTCATCCTAACCAATACTGCTGGGTTTTAACTTTGCTTGCAGGAGCTGTTTTGGCAGAGCATGTTGTCTGTTAAAATTGCTATCCTGAATTTCTGCTCTGGAATGTTCTTTTTTAACAGAAAAGCAGCTATTGCTTGTTTCAGTAATATTAATGCATATGTGTAATAGCAAATGATGCTTCCCAGGCTTTTTATGGAATTGTTACCATTGGTTTTTCTTTATATTCTCACACAATCTGCTCTTGAGTTAGTGATAGGTTTGGAAGGAGCATGGCGTGACTACAATGCAATACTGAGTAATGTCGACATCTTTTTGTACGCTAATTGGAGAAGTCAGATGTGTGGTAATCCTAACACAAAAGGCATCTCATTTTCAGTCCCTTTTAATTGACTTCTCTTTACTGAAGTAGATGTTTGGAACAAAAAGTTTCTATACAGCATGTCACTCCATTTTACCTTTAAGAAAGGTTGGAGTAAGTTCTCTCTCAATCCCCTCTCCTTCTTCCTCAGATGCAGCAATGGAGGCTGCATGGCTGCTACAGTGAGGAGTTACTTATTGTAACATACTCCAAGAAACAGTATTCAATAGGACAACTCTCAGCTCACTCCAGATGAATTTGAGATACTCATAGCCATTCAGATTTAATTAAAGTACTGTGAGTTTTTCTCTCTGAATTTATAAAATAGGTTGAAGAAGGACTGTGTCACACAAAACCCTTAGGAGGGGAAACAGCTTGTTTGTTCAAGAAAGGAGCATGTTCAGGGAGAGGCTGTAGGATTGGACGAGTAAGTGTGTCTCAGCAAGGAAGCCTGTATTTCCCATAGTAAAAGAGAGACACTCTGGAGAGAAGCAGGTATCACAGAAAGGAAATTTAGGAACCAGAGAGGAGTGTACTGCAACTCACAGCCCAAGGTTGACTGGAATCATTCTGACTGGAAACATGCTGGAATCAAGAACTTGATCACAAAGGTGCAGCAATTTTATTTCTAGTAATAAAATTCTAGTAATTTTCAACGGCTAAGTAGATTAGCTTCCCTCTGAAAAACTTGCAGAGATTGAATTTAAAGATTTTTCTGTCTGAGAAGACTACTATAAAGACAAGGTCTGGTATACGCCGTGTCTTGGTGCTTTATGTTGTTGATTATGCATAAATATTTCTGCTGTATCATTTAGCCTGAATTTCACAGCAAATTGGTTTGCCTTTTTTCTTTCCTATTTTTTTTTTCTTTGAAGGTACATACCCAAATAAAGTTGTGGATTTGGGTAGCTTTAATTTTAACAATTTCTTCATACTCTTTTCAAGTTACTTTTCTATTCAGAATAAGCCATTCCCTGAGTCTATGAATACATTTATTTAGATGTTTTTGGAACAGATAGGGGTTAGTACAGGCTTACCTCTCAATTGGAAACTTCTCAGTAGGTAGGATTTTTAATTACTAGCTCTTCAAACAATTGCCCTGCCTAGATTATATTTTTTTTAGTAGTGTATCAGTTATTCTTAATCTAAGCATACCCTTTCATTTTTTTTTCTAATTTAAGGCAATACAGCATCCTAGTGATGAGAAGCTGCAAGAGAAAGCATGGGGTGCAGTTGTTCCACTAGTAGGCAAACTAAAGAAATTCTATGAATTTTCTCAAAGACTAGGTAAGTGGCATGGTGTTAGCTTGGGGGTTTTTGTCTTTGTAAATCAGTACCTTTGGCATATTTAGATGTGACCACATTTGACTCAAGCCCTGGTTAGTAGATAAAAGCTCAGATGGCATAGATTCCTTCTGTACACTGTATCATAGACTTGTGTACTGCCTTTTTTGCATGTGAAAACAAAAGCAAACTTGCTTCAGTGAGTACCTGAGAGGAGAGGCAGAATGAGAGTATACTTGTCATCCTCTCTACCCTTTTAGGAACTCTGGAAAGCTCTAACTAGCTTATTGCTTTGAAAATTAGTAGACTAATTCATGGAGAATTAGTTCTTTGATTCTGATGCAGTCACTTTTTAAAGTACTCTTATTATTATACCCTACCAAACACCAGAAATAATTAGGTCTGTGGAAATACATGACTTTGGCTCATGCAGGTGCAATGATTAAGATGGTGCTTCATAGTCCTTATGAAAGCAGCTTGACTGATGTTGTGTCTAATCTGCTAAAACTTAGACTTGATTTGGTTTTTCACAAATTAATCTGCTGTTATGCCACTTTTAGACCAAGGTGTTAGCTCAAACTGAACTCACACAATGGAAGCTTTATGCAAGCAAGTTTTGCTTTGTTAAAGAGGTGAGGTATTTTTATCAGAAAGATGAAAAGAAGATTAACAGGAAGTTAATCTTAAAAACAAGTAAAACATGACTGCTGCTGTTACTAGGTATGTACCTTCTGAATTCTGCATTGTCTTAAAGGCTGGTCTGCTAACACAGGTTACTGAAATATGTTTTAGACAAATGGTGCAGACAAAGCTTGAATAAAACTTTTCAAGAAGTTTTTTTTATGGCTGTCAATGCTCATTAGACCTAGTCTTCTCAGCAGTTTGTAAGTAAATATGTTAACAGTGGCACAGAAGCAATTCATCAAGCCCCCTTTATTATTAATTACTGTGTCTTTTCACAGTTGCTGTGTATTTAAATCTAGCATTCAGAGTTATCAGTCAGTAAAGATACAAGAAGCAGGTGCAGTTGTATGTTGCAAATACTCTCCTCTTCTTTAAGAGGCAGGATTGCGAGGTCTGTTGGGAGCCTTGACGAGCACTCCGTATTCACCAACACAGCACCTGGAGCGAGAGCAGGCTCTTGCTAAGCAGTTTGCAGAAATCCTTCACTTTACACTCCGGTTTGATGAGCTCAAGGTAAGAACTTGTCATTTTGTAGGCACGAAGCCTAGCAAAAAGAAAACAAGTCTGTGTAGTGACACAGTCTGGATTATGTTCTGTTCTAGAACAGAACATGCAATAGATACCGAAATATCTACTATGCTCAGCTTGTTCACAAAACAGTTAAACTGGAAAGCAGATGAAATATTAGCTTTAGGCACTTCCTATATTTCGGTTCATATTTATCATGTTTCTCCAAATTTGGCTTATCTTCTGGGATAAAAATGCTGCTTTTAGTATGTGCACACCTGTAGTTCAACTGTCGTCTTGCTGCTGTACAAAGAAGCTAAAATCGTATTAGTTTGCTGGTCCAATCCTTGGAGTCACACTAGTAAAGCCATTTTATTTCAACTTACTGAATTCAAACTCTTCTTTAGGAGCCTACTCCTTTTCTTGTTCTTGTTAGCTCTCGTTCTTAAAAATCAAGGATTTAACCAGAAACCTTTATGTTCTATGTGCCATTTCCCAACATTGCAGGCCTTTTTACTTACAAAGACTGAACATTCCTTGTTCTCAGTATTACATTTTATGAAAATTTGTCCTTAGATTTTTCTTGACTTTGTCACAACCCTTTTGCTTCACTATCTATGTAGATGACAAATCCTGCTATACAGAACGACTTCAGCTACTACAGAAGAACTCTGAGCCGTATGAGGATTAACAATGTCCCAGTAGGTAACCCTTGGATGAGATTAAATGTAGTCTTATACTACCACCTGTCTTTCAATTTACAGAACAATTACATTATTTTTTTCCTTTTGTTTTATAGGCAGAGGGAGAAAATGAAGTAAATAATGAGCTGGCAAACAGAATGTCTTTATTTTACGCTGAAGCAACGCCAATGTTGAAAACTTTAAGTGATGCTACAACAAAGTTTGTGTCAGAGGTAAGAGTATAAATTTATGGCTTAGTGTACTTCAGAGCACTGCAGATTTAGACATTGTTATGGAACACAAAACTCTTCTACCAGGCTTAATCTGTCGTCTAGAAATCAAACTTGGAGTTTAGAGCCTGAAGAAACAAAGCATCTTACTCTAAGCTTCACAGAGCTTAGAGTAAGTTCTGCTGAGCCACCTTGCGGATGTGTCCTATTGGCAGCATTGCAACAGTGGTAGCGATAGCTTTCCACAGGGAGGGGAGTGGGAGAGGTAAGTACCCACTCTGCATTTTGGTGGTGCTTTAGAGCAGGAACTTTGGAAAATTGAAAGGAAAGCAGCTTGGTTCTTCATGCTTGAAACAAGGAACAGAACTGAAATATAGCTTCCTTCTTCCCAAAACACTTCTGTTTTGCTATGTAAAGTCAACAGTACTTACATTATTGCAGAGGAGGGGAGGAATCTGAACTGTAATAGCATTCCAGCATTTTGACACATCTTTATTTATCCTTAAACTATCTAAATAATTATTAGTGGTAAAATCCAGTCACTAAAAATGTTGTGCTTGTCTTCTGATAACTGTGATTTTTGTTTCATGTGCAAAGAGTGCACACTACTTGTAAATAAAAGATCATTTGTACATTACATGATTAATACAAAGATACGTTTGTCTTTTAATAGTTTCCTAACTTCTGCTGTACACTTGAAATGCCTTGAAGAAAATCGTCTCTTATTCTACATTTCTTCTTCTCAAAGAAGAAATTGTCTGCAACAATTTTAAGTCTTAGTATTGCTGCAAATACATGTATTTGGCTATAGAAATTTGTCTTTAATGAGTAGGTTAAATGATTCCTTTAAAACTTCCCAAAAAACCCTCAGTGTCAGTGGTGTTTTCCTTAAGCAAGCAAGCAAAACCCATAAGGAATACTTATCTCTGGCTAATCTGTACTGTAACATTTTTTAAAAACCAATGTGAAACACAGTTGTTCTGTGAGATTTAAGTTTTGTAGTGTAGTAGTTCAGTCATTGAAATGAAAACTGTTTATCTTCTTCTGCAGAATAAAAATTTACCTATAGAGAATACTACAGATTGCTTAAGCACCATGGCTAGTGTGTGCAGGGTCATGCTGGAAACCCCGTGAGTATAAACGCTCTTTGTAGTGTGTATGAATCATGTCTGTATTAAGACAAGACTTCTGATGCATGAGGTGAAAGAAATATAGTTGGGGTAATTAGGAGCTATGGCTGTTTCCTTTTTACCACCTTAGTTGCTTACCTTGACATGAAAGTGGCATGTCTCATTTTGCTAGCCATGCAAATCATGCGGTCTACTTTTCTGAATATATTAATATTTAAAAATAGAATGGCTATGAAAGCTAAACAACTTCTTGGCAATCTTTATAAATGGTTTTCTCATGTATAATTCAGGAAAAATTCAGTATTTGAGCATGATTGCCTAGGGCCTCCTGAAAGAGGGGCTGTGGGTAATGCTTTGGATGTTACCTCCTTGCAAGCTGACTTGGCTGATGGCTGTTAAAAAAAATTAGTGCCACTGTCTGGGGAATTGAGAGAGGATTTTTAGGCATGAAGGAAGTCTGTTGTCTGCTGTAAATTTGAGAGATGCTGGGAGTATGAACAAAAGGTCAAATTAAATTTTGGAGTTTTATCTCTTTCTTCTGGATTTTGAGTAGTTTCCCATTGGTAGAATTACTCAGGCATGAGGTATGTCATATTTGAATAAGTTTCTGTCCAAAGACCGTAGTACTTTTTGTTTCGGAGCACATTAAGAGCTCCAAACATTTATATCCTTTACCCTTCTAGGCAGTGGTCTGTCCCATTCAAGAAGGTAGTTGTGTTATTTGTTAAGCTTGCCTTTTCTTGGTTTTTTTCCCCCTTTTTTTCTGGAATCAGAGGGTTTGGGGCAGATGGGCAGGAGTAGTTAATATGCATTGTTTTAGTGGCTGGAATTTTTCTTGTGGTTGGTCAATTGGTTTTCTTTTTCCCCTAAAACAAAGTCACCACCACTGCCCAAGAGAAAAAAAAAATTAAAAAATTGATCACAAAACAAAATAACTATCAAATTGAAACAGTGTAGCAGCAGGGCAGTAATTTGGATTTGAGAATCTCCATAAATCTCCAGATAACTTTCATTTGACTTGTGGGCAGATTGTTGAAAGGAAAAAGGAAAACTCTGAGAAGTTTGCAGCCTTGGTGGGTTTTGGTGTTGTTTGGTTCTTCTTTTTTTTTTTTTTTTCCTCTCTGAGGAGTTTTAGTAGGATTTTTTCCTAATCTTGTTTCGAGTGTTACTAATATGTACTCTTATCTCAAGTCTGATAGATAATAATTTTATTTTACAGTGAATATAGAAGCAGGTTTACAAATGAAGAAACAGTATCATTCTGTCTGAGGGTAATGGTGGGTGTCATCATACTCTATGACCACGTGCATCCGGTGGGCGCTTTTGCCAAAACTTCAAAAATTGATGTAAGTTTATTGTTTCTGAATAATTCTTAACTTACTTAAATTGTGTGTAGGCTTCTTTCTGTCCTTCACGTTCTAGTAGCAGATTGCACTTTTGGATTGATGTTAAATGGGTAGTGATAACTGCTAGCAGTAGTAACTGGATAAGTAGTAGGAAATACAAACTAAGGTTTCAGACACATAAATGACACATTGCTGTGTCACAAATTCCATCTGTTTTGATGGAATTCTGATAGAGTCTTGAAATACTTGTAAATAGTGGTTGTGTGAAAAGATCCAAATCAGAATAGAATAGAATCAAGAAGGTTGGAAGAGACCTCAAGGATCATCGAGTCCAACCTGTCACCCTACACCTCATGCCTATCTAAACCATGGCACCAAGTGCCACGTCCAATCCCCTCTTGAACACCTCCAGGGATGGTGACTCCACCACCTCCCTGGGCAGCACACTCCAATGGCCAACCACTCTCTCTGTGAAGAACTTTCTCCTCACCTCCAGCCTAAACCTCCCCTGGCGCAGCTTGAGACTGTGTCCTCTTGTTCTGGTGCTGGTTGCCTGGGAGAAGAGACCAACCCCCTCCTGGCTACAACCTCCCTTCAGGTAGTTGTAGACAGCAATGAGGTCTCCCCTGAGCCTTCTCTTCTCCAGGCTAAACAGTCCCAGCTCCCTCAGCCTCTCCTCATAGGGCTTGTGCTCAAGGCCTCTCCCCAGCCTCAGCCTCGTTGCCCTTCTCTGGACATGCTCCAGCAATTCAACATCTTTCCTAAACTGAGGGGCCCAGAACTGGACACAGTAAATGACTAGAATAACAACAGCATCCAGCTTGTTCCTCACTGTCTGGTATAAAAAGCTACGTTCATCATCCACCATTCTTTAGCTTTCTGCTGTTGTTGGATAGGAAAACTGGAATATATGCTGTTAGCGTATGCTGGTCCATGGTTACTTCAAATGCAGTATTTTCCCATAGATAGAGCTACAGAGATTGTCATTAATTCACTGAATATGTAACAATTCTTAAAAGATTTATGATAAAGATTTTTTTGTTTACAGTTCCTATTTTTTAAGTTTATGAAAGCAGAGCTTCACATCAAAGTTGGATTGTGTAAAGATAGGCTGATTTTTTTTAAGCAGCTAAGCCATTCTGTCATGGGAAAACATAATACTGAAAGCTTAATTCCTTTCTAATACCAAGAAATCATCTCTGCAGTGCCACAGTTTTTACATGCTTATTTCTTCGACAAGCTGAATATAAACCACTTTTGTGGTTTATCATGAACCACTTTCATATTATTGTGAAAAAAATCTCTATATTTTTTTAACTCCTAGATGAAAGGATGCATCAAAGTTCTTAAAGACCAGCCTCCTAACAGTGTAGAAGGCCTTCTAAATGCTCTCAGGTACTCTTGTTCTTGTATTTGAAATACTTTAACATGAATTTTCATAAATTGTCCAGGACTTTTCCTTATGCAAAGCAGTGTTACAGGTAAAAGGTGAATGTGGTTATTGCAGGCTTCTTTTCCAATGTGTTTAGAGACAGAGATGGATGAACAAGTCTCTGTGTTTTGAAGCCAAGTTGTAAGCTTGCAGTTGTTCATTCTAAGTTTTTGCGTACTGATCTCTGTGTAGTTGAAGAATGAGTCTGTACAGGTAAGCATGACAGAGCAGATGTTGTACCTGAAGCTAAAACTGGTGACAAAGTGTAACATATCCTAAAATCTTACTAGATGTGTAGTGCAATCACATCTATTGACTGAAATGAGAGGCTGCAGCATGGATGCTGACTTGTGCCAGCTTGCCAAAGAAACAGAGAATTAGTTTGCATCCTTAGCTGTGTGTGGTTTGACCATGGCTTAATGATTTTATTTATTGTTATTAGAATACAAACGTATATTTCATGTGATTTGTGTATTTTCCATATAGCTTTAGACATGTAAGGCAGATGGGGGCTTTTGTGTTTAACTAGAAATTGTCCTTCTTCACAAAGTACTTACAGGGAGGTACTTAAGGCAAGAGTATCAATGTTTTTGCTGTAGAATATATAAGAGGTTAATTGGAGAGCTAAAGAATAATAATTCTGTATAGAAATCCAAAACCTGCTGATTTGGGTCATAAAGCTGTATCTGTAGTCAGCAATGTGTTCGTCATGTGAGTGTCTAGCATCAGAGAAGTGGCAAGAAATGCCAAGAACAAGGCTTCCTTCTTGTTCTTGAAAAAATGTTGCATTACTTTGGTAAGTTAACTGTAACAGGGTGTTGTTTCACACACACGAAGCTTTAGTATATCCTGCCTGAGAGTGGGCAGTTGTACTGTTCTTATCTGTTGTGAAACAGCTTCCATTTCATTTGCCCTCTTTTTTCTTGTGTTACGATGTGGTAAGAAGTGAAATCATGTGGTATTAATCTGCAAGTGAAACCACTTACTCCTTCAGATTATTGGCTAAAGACTTTGAGGCTTCATCTAAGTATTTCCATGCCTAAATCATTTTGTTACTGATACCCTGAACTTCCTGTACATCATCAGTCTTGAGATGGTGATCAGTAAAAAACAAGCTTCCAGAGGCAAAATGCTACATTAAAATTTATTTTCTGATGAACTTTTTTGTGATTGCAGCTGCAAATGAACACTGATGTTTACTGCTACTCCATTTTCCCCATCGTGGGTGACACTATTAAAGGGCAGGGAAAGCATAGTTCAGTTTCTCACTGTGGTGTTTTGTGGTTAGAAGTGTAAATTCAGTCTGTGCTGCCATGTTGATGTTTCACTGCACCAACCCTTTTCATGCATACATCTTTTAACAGTCTTGGGTTTGTATGTTTGATTGCTCATTTGGGTAGGTTATTTAATTCTCTTTTAAATCACATTTGGAATTGGTAGGATATAGATATTGTCACAATGCTCAGCTTTTTGACACGGACAAAATACCAAGTGCAATAACTTTTCAGGGTTTTAGAAAACCTTAGGCCTATTGTTTATGGCAAGTGCTAAAATCTATATTAATTTCCAAAACAAAAGGTCATTGTATGTTCTTCAAGTGAACAATTAAAATATCACTGCAGCTGTGGATAACAGAGAAAGTGCTAATTTAACATGTTAAATTTTAATTACTGGATAAGATTTTGCTTGCTTTTACATTACAGTTGGGGAATGAAGATCAGGGAAATTAATCATACAAAGAAACCAGCAGAGTGGATGTGCAGTATTTTTTCTTTCAAAAGAAGAGATGACTACATTTTTGGTAGTACTTTAAAAATATGCTAATGTCCTAGAGAATTTTGAAGAGGGAAGGGGCAGGAATAAACACATGTATTTACCATGTGGTTTTGGCAGCAGAGTTACTGAACTGATCAAAATTATACTGGAAAGCTATTGAATCCATTCTCATTGAAGGATCTTAGAAGGCTGTCAGTGGAATTTTTGAAGATAAGTTTCTGAAGCTGTATTGTATTTGAAGGTGTTTCTTATGGACGGAGACCTCGGAGTTAGTCTTGGTGAAAACTACCTATCACAAGTGATAACATGAGTTTACTATGAAATGGCTGATCAGCACAAAAAATCAACATCCAACTGGGGCTGCTGGGTTACAGTTCTGATTGGTAATAGCATTTTCTGATCAGAGTGGCTGATTTGTGTACTTGGTAACTGTGGACTTGGATGATGATCAGTGGGTGAGTGGTTTACTCTGATGCAGCTGGGTTGAGCCATAAACAAAGAAATAACATTCTCAACTTGGTTTTTATTTCTGTCCTTAGGTACACAACAAAGCATTTGAATGATGAGACTACCTCCAAGCAAATTAAATCCATGTTGCAATAACAATTACCTGGAATCCGCACCTGCTGTAGACAGTATTCTGCAATGACTGAGATGCACAGATTTATTTTTTTTTTTTAGTGATTGCAACTACTATCTTGTCCATTCTTGCTTTTTATTTTCTCTCTTCCTGTTTACCCTTTTTTTTAAAATCACTTTCTTGTTCTTAAGTAAGCTCAGACTTCTTTTCTGTGCCAAATCAATGAAAATTATCAGTTCTGGAAAGTATTTCTCCTTTTCAGAATAGCCATCCTAAGTGGCAGCTAATTATGCGTTGCATTTGGATTTCTCTGTACTGGGGAAAGATTTGTGACTTGAACTAAATATTTTTAAACTTGTGGGTTGTTTTTTTTCCTTTTTTTTTTTTTAAAAACTAATATTTAATATTGCTTCTTCTGCATGGCGAGACTGCCTATTTCTGCTATTTAAAAATTCCTTGATGACTTCATTTTCTATTGCAGCTTATTTTCATGTGCAACCATGAGGAAACTAAAAGCAGATTTGTTTAAATTAACTGTGTTTGTACAAAATGGTACCCAACACAAAGGTTTTTTTAAATGAGTAAAAACTGTTTTGTTTAAAAGTTACGTTTGCATTTTGACTCATTTTTGTAAGGATGTATGTTGTATGTTTAACCTTGAATAACTAACGTTCAGCTGTGGTGTGTGCGTAGCAAAATTACGTATGCATGTTCATGTCAAATGATTGGCTGTGGATAAGATAATAAAATCAGCTTTCATTTTTCTAAGTGTGGTTTGATTTACCAGTATTTTGAGTGAGATGTCTTCGTGCTCTTTGGATTTTTACAAAAAAATAAATTTATAAATTTTATATAGTGAAAACTCTGCTGTTTCATTACCAGTAACCACCAGTCTAATCCACAGATTTAAGCCTAGCGTGTTTCAGGGTTCTTGTTCTGTGCTCTGTGCTGCTTACCTGTCCCCAGAAACACTACTTCTACAGAGTTTGGGAGGAAGAGCTTTATCCATTCCGTATAGATTCTGGTGGGCGTTGCTGAGGAACCTTGAATTTCTTGGGTCAGTATCTCAGTACAGCCATCAGAAATGACATTGCAGATGAGGCTGCCACTTTGGCTTTTTCCATACCAGCGGTGGGGAGATTAACTTCTTTCTCTCTCTGTACCAGTGTATACTCCTCTGGAGCTATATATTTGGAAATGTGTATAAAATCTGAATAATCTTGGTTTACTAAATGTTTTTTGTTTGACTAAAATTTCCTAAAATGTGTTAAGCTTTGATAGGGTGGTTTAAAAAAATCAAGCTTTATTTGGGAGGGGATGGATTGAAGGGGGAAACAAGAAATGAAAATTACTAGAAAGAACATGTCCTGGTTTTAACTCAGCTGGCGGCTGAGTCCTGGCAATCCAGTAGCAACAGAGAAGTTTTCTCCTTTCCTCCCCCACTCCTCTCTGTCTGGGCATTGAACCATAGATAGGAAACTTTACAAACTATAGAATATACTACAAGTCCCATGAACCCTGAGCAACCCCTTTCCTGTAATACAGCGAGCATGACTTTAGTATGGTATAGAATGTATGATCCAGCTTGCTCTGTGTCACTGGAGGGGTAGAGAGTAGCCTCTTTCCTCCTAGTGGGGCCAGTTAGCTTAAACCAATACAGAACATGTCTGGGAAATGGCACATTTTGCATCCATGGGCAAACATTTGGTGTAGCTCTTGTGTGTGGTGCTGTTGTGATTATGCCTAAAATGAGTCATCAGCATTCAGGGGAGGAGTCTTGAAACCTGCAGGCAGGTGAGAATACCCTCAGCTTCATTTGACAAATATTATTTTGAAACTTTACATGGTGTGCTAGCTCCAAATGTAGCATACCAGTGTGACTGTTGAATTTCTTGTGGACACTCCTGTACCGTCAGGAAAGATTCTCCTTTTTAGTCCTTTTTTTTTTTTTTTTTTTTTTTGGTGTTGTTTGTCTTTGGAAAGAGGTCTGCAAAATCTGAAATCATAGAATCATAGAATTGTTAGGGTTGGAAAGGACCTCAAGGACCACCCCCGCTGCCATGGGCAGGGACTCATGACACTTGAGGAAGAGCTCAAAGGAGGTACAAGTGTGTGTGACTGGTAGCTGTATATCCTTAGGTAGGATAATACACTTTCTTTTCTGCTCAGTGGACGTCCATGCTGCAGGAAAAGCAAATCATGTCCTATGGTGGCTACAGGAATAATAAATTTTTGCTTTGAGATGATACTGCCCTCTAGTCCTTTTGGCAACAGCACTGCTGAATCCAGCTGAGAAATGACAAAACTTGATTTGTAGTGATTGTGTGGGTTTTTCATTAAAAAAAGAAACCAAGCCAGTCTTTCCCAGAACTGTGTTACAAATCTACAAACCCAGCTACTCTGCATGCATCTGAAAGGGTTAGATGTCCTTGTGAATTCATTACCCCTATTAGAAAACCAGTTTCATCTCAGCCCAACTTCAAACGGCAAATCCAGCCTGCATGTTATTACAGAAGAACTAGCCATAGAGCAGATTTCTTTGTCTGCTTCAGTGGCTACTGACTGAAACAACACAGAATTTTTTCAGTTGACTGTTTTGGACAGATCTTCCTTTCTGCTGCCCTGCCAGTATCTTTGCTTTTAAACATCGTTCTTGTGGTCTGAGAATAATTGGAGCTTTCCTTTTTTTGCTCTGGCATTTATGTCCTGCAGTTTCTCTTGTGTACGCAGCTGGGAAAGGAGATGAGAGCTGGCATGCCTTCGAGTTATCTGGCCCACAACTCTAAAAGCTTCACTACTCATGAGCTTTCCAAGAGAAGAAAACAAGCCTTGCAGTGCATGAGGCATTGGCTGTTTGCATTTTTGAATGGGAACTGCCTGTGTGTTCACTGCTTAAGCTTTGGTGCTTGTTCCTTTGCAAAACCACTCATCTTCTCCCTCATTTTAATTCTTCTGTCTGTGGTATTGGACAGAAGAGCAGCTGGCAAGCTCAGCACTGAATATTTGCCACTAAAATTGTATATAACTTTTGGAGTAAAACTCACTTTGGATGGCACCACACGTGATAGCCTACAGTCTTGGTGTGCCACTGGGCTGGGTGACATTTGATGGTGTACATAAATGCTCTGCTCAAATTTGTCCTCCCTCTGCTGGGAGCTGGTGTAGCTGTTGTGGTTGGAAGGCTGCGTCCCTGTGATGCTTTCCTAGGGGCCCAACATGCTGGGCACAGGTGACTCGGGGAAATGGGTCCACAGTGGTTTGTGTTGCCATCAACAAAAAGGTGGCTTTATAGCTTCCCTCTGATCTCAGGGTTCATGGTGTCTGCAACCCCACAAGCCCTGGATTGTTTTCTGTGGTTCTTTAATACCAGTCTGCTTACATGATCCTGATTTGGTTCCTAAAATTTCACATAAAAGTATACAAATGCTTCTCCTAAAGTATCTTTTCCTGTCTTTCTGCTTATAAACCACATCAGGATTTTGCTTTGCCAGGAATGCTGCCTATTTCCTGGGAGTTTTATTATGGCTGGAGTGTATCTAGAGGGGGAAATCCTGAAATAGGTTGTTGAAAACGGATTTGAAGCGTTCCCAGGCAAACATCTCATTCTGGATGCACTGTCCTCTGGCTGTTCTCTCCTGGCTCATAAAGCCAATGCCAGCATGTCTTCTGCAGTGGGGTTGTGGTGGCTCTTCAGGCTGTTGCTTCACTAGAAGGATGTACATCCTTTTTTGGGCTTCTTAAACAATAGTGTTGATTTTTCTGTCCTTGAAAATACACATGTGAAATAAATGTAAATAATTAACAAGAAGTAGCTTTATGCAGTCATTGTTAGTTTATAGCTAGTTGTAGTTATTTCAAAAGCGTCTGTCTGAAAGTTGCAGCAATGTTTACTGATGTCCTGCAGACACGTGTACTAACAAGTCCTCCTTGAGGCAGGAGGCATCCTTGATGATTCCTCTTTTTTTTTTTTTCTTCTTCCCCCCCCCCCCCCTTTTTAGTGGCCTCAGTAAAGTTTTTTCACTCTTTTTCCCAAGTCTGGTGTAATTTCTGCTGGCTGATCAAAATTAGCAGCTGTCCATCTGGCAGCAGTGAAGCAAGAGCTAAAGCAGTCCTGGTATAAAGTTGAATTTGCATATGAATTTTATAAGGAGTTGCCTTTTGGATGGTTGCATCCAACGTAGTGTCCTGGATCTGGGACAGTGCTTTGGTTTCTCCTTGCTTCTGTGCTAATGATCCTTTCAGGTCAGTCTTATCTTTATATTTCATTACCATGATGACATAAAGGTGCCTGAAAAGACTTCCTGCTTCTGTTGGTAAAAACACAAGAAGGGCTGTACCTGATGAGCAAATTTAGCCAGGCATAATCTAATCCTCTCTCTTGAATCTTAGCAACGTTCTGGTCCTTTTCTGTGGGGTGGTAAGGCCATGACACATGGCCCAGTACAAACCCAGACGGACCTTAAGATGTCCTTTTCTCTCCCCTCCTTCCCGCCACAATTTAACAGGGCAATGCGGGAAAAGGAACAAAGGGGCCAGGCCCTCGCCTGTCTGGTAAACATGATGCCTATCTGGGGTCAGAGCACGAAAGCTTCCCCAGATACGAGGTCCTGGCCGCTGCCTTTCATGGTCATAGCCTGGCAGAAGGCTTTTCCATTGGGCGGCTACACGTTAGCTTCAGTGCCCCATTGGACCAAGCGACCTCTGGCGTTTTGTATATATGCGAGTGGCTGGGGAGCGTATTAGGCCTCGCCCCAATCTGCTTTGCTGTTGCTTGCTGAATCCGTGCTCAAGCCTTGCTCAAATCTGCTGAGCCTCGCCTCGCTTCAAGCCTTGTGACCTGCCTTGCTTTGAGTGTCTGGTCCAGAGCCCAGGGACCGATCCTGCTCCGGAGCCTGCCAGCAAAGCCATGACCCTGCCTGCCTGGGACTTGTCTGCTGTTTGGCTTCTCCCTGGGACCCATTGCGGAAAGCCTGAGCCTCGAATTGGATTACAGATCGACAGTTTCTGGAGGCTGTAAACAGAGGGAGCGAGCTAGGGGCCATGTCCAAATTTCTACTCTGATTCTCGTGAGTAAACCCAGCCTGCTTATATCTTCCTAAGGGTTATTGGTTGGCCTTTGGTTTATAAGTGGGTGAAGCTATTTGTGTCATAGCCTTGTC
Organism: Indicator indicator; assembly: GCF_027791375.1. NCBI lineage: Eukaryota > Metazoa > Chordata > Aves > Piciformes > Indicatoridae > Indicator > Indicator indicator. The sequence goes on along the minus strand of NC_072021.1, from coordinate 16,042,281 downwards.
CAGCCTCCGAACTCTCTAAATGGTGTCAAAATTGCCATTAAGCATCCTGGAAGAATTCACGACTGTATAGAACCTGTAAATAATTTTATCAGTTTTGTACATAGTTTTGGGGTGGGGTTTTTGGGAAAATAAAAATAACTATATTTTGTAATTCCCACCTTGTTCATTTAAGCCAAACTAATACATTCTGTCACAGCTGTAGTAGTGTGAAGTGAGTGTTTTTGGACTTACATGGGGCAGATGTGAAGGCAGCCACTGTGAAGGTGTTACAAGACTTGGGCAAGTGGTAGAATAAAGCTTTCCAAGTGTAATTATTTCACCAGCAGATGCTTGAGTGCATGGTAGGCTGGTAGCAAGTTATATGGACTTGCTATGTCATGAACATGCTTACTGAGTTTGCGCTTGTGCACAAATGGTCTTGGAGCTCCTAGGGCCACAGTTACTTGCAGCATTTGCTTGTCTGCCCTGCTCAGTCATGTCTGTTTGATAAATACAGCTTCATGTAAAACCCTTCATTTTGCTTTTGAAAAACATTAATATAAACATGGAAATGTATTGGTGCTGTCTGTTACCTTCCATGTGCTGCTATGATTAGAAATGATTGAGGACAGGGCCTAGGATAGTTCCAGGGACCTCAGTTTGTGCCACAGGACTTGGAGAAATTCAGAAGATGTATTTGTCCTCTACCTTGTAGCAGTCTGCTGTGAGCTACAGAAGTTTGCTACCCTCTGCAGGCTCCTGCCCTGGGGACCTATGTTGTCTGTGTGAGCCTTGTCCAGAAGCCAGTATGTTGCTGCAAAGGTCGGAGGTCTTACGTAGAACGTGAGGAGTTACAAACACCTGGTGACCATGACGACGAAGTGAGACATTGGAGAGCTGTGCTTTCTCCTAGCTCCTGCCATAGGATTCCTTCTTATTGATGGCAAACCTCTTTTGATCTCTGTGCTGGTTTGAGGCCAGACAGATCCTCTCTTGCCCTCAGAGGGACAAAAGAATGACACTCAAACGGATTGGAGAGTGATGGAAAGTTTAAATGGAAAAGCAATTGGTGAAACTACAAGAACTACAAAGCATAGTGACAAGAATAACCCAAAGCATACAGAGTCCCTTACACAACACCCAAAGGCTTCCCAATTCTTCCCTTCTCCCACCTGAGGGTCTACCCAAACCCCCAGAGCTCTTTCTTCCCCCCCGCCCCCCCCACCCCCCACTGCTAGGCCAGTCTCAGGCTGGCCAGGTCTGAGACTGCCACGTCCCCCTCTCCTTTCTCCTCCTGGCGTTAGGCCTGGACAGGCCTAAGAGGCCTTGAGATACTCCCCCACTGTTACCTGATAGGGAAGCATCTCCCATGGGAGCAGAGAGGGACGAAAGAGGAGGAGAATGACTCTGCAGATGGATTCATAGGGCACAGGATTTTGGGGTAGAAATACGCCGTTTCCTGTGTGCACCTGATTGGGTTGGACACTCGGAACACCAGAGGTGTAGCTTATGTGGCAGTAACAGGAGGCACCCAGCCTGAACTGCCACAATCTCAAAGTTTGAGAAGTGTCGCTCTGCACGTTCTCCCCTACTTCATCATGTAGGGCATATTTTGATGTCCCCATCTGCAGAAGCATGGAGAGTTCCTGTTGCAGGTGACATCTAGATCTCTTTTGTGGCTTTGTTTCTTGCTGGTAGCCATGATCTGATGGAGGCAGAGAAGAGATGGCCTCTGTGAGCATGGCAGTCTAAGTCAACCCCAAGTCAAATCTGGCCTGGCAAGAGCAAGTATCTGACCTGATCTGTAGCCTGTCTTTGTCTTGGATGCAGTCAAGAAGTAATCAAGCTGCTTTTTTTATCCTGGCTCCCCATCTTCCCACACTGTGTGATTTTACATGTGCCCATTGTGTCAAAGTGATACTCAAACATTGGCCAAATGAAGGGCTGGTGTCCAGGCTTGGGAAGGGAGTGTATGCACATATCCAGCTCATTTTGTGTTGCTGGAAACATACCCATCATGTGAAGAGGCATAGGAAACATGCTTCTGATTGCAGGCTAGAGGGAGATGTTGCAGTGTAAAGCTGATGTCCCCATAACCAGCTATGTGACCTCTGGTTGGCTTCAGTGTAATTCAAAGCAGTATGGAAATGCATTTGCTGAAGAACGCGATCTTAAGTAGTGTGGAAGTCTGAACTCCATGTTTTTCTAAGTTTTAAGCAATCATCTTTAACATCCTTAGTGTTTTCAAGGTGACATACTTGCTTTCAGTGCTGTGCATCTTTGAAGGGTCTTGTAGTGCCTGAGAGTGGAATGCCACTTTGGAACCCGGGCTAGAGCTGCTCTCTGTTTGCCAGTGGAATGACTGTGTTCTGGCTAAAAGAACAGTTATTTAATGCCATGGGAAGGAAAGTTGGCTGCTGTCATGAGGCGTTTCCTAACCCATCTATGACACTAACCTAAACATATTGCAAGAGAAATGGAAGAGGGTGGCTCCTTGGAGACCTTTAAGTTAAACTGAATAAAGGGCAAGAGGTGCCTGTTAGGAAGTGTTGCTGCACTGAGGTGGGCCAGACTGACCAACAGGTCTTTTCCATCTTAAACTGAAGTTTGCTGTGGAAATTATGAAACGTTCCTTCAGAGGCAGTTTAAAGTGTCAGAATTCAGAAGCCAGGAGACGTTGGACCAAACTATCATCCTCAAAGTGTCACTAATATAACTAAATCTTTGGCTGGATTTGCAGAACATGCTTTCTTTGGTGTTGCATAAATCAGAAAATGCTCTGGGGAAAGCTGCCGCACGTCAGGAAAGAGGAACCAGCTGTCCTGAAGATGGCAGTGATGCTCTTCTCAAAGGAGCCCTATTTACTGGCTGAATGCTGCTGTTCTTTGAGAGCGACTGTCCCACCCACAAACTCTTTCTTCTATAAATTACTACAGTATTAGTTTTCCCTTCAAAGACTTAGTGATCCATTGCTCTCTTTATTTTTCCCCTCATTTCGACACATTAACACAACTTGCTTCATGCTCTGGCTTTGCAGATAAGGAGCAGTTGACACCGTGGCATAATTGTGTGCCTGCTCTCCAAGAGGGAGGGCCCTCGTTTAAGAAATGAACGACCCCAGACCCTGAAGTTGTGCCTCAGCTGATCTGCAAGTCTCTAAAGAGTTTTCAAATATGCTGTTAATCAAGAGCTAATTAAATGTTTTAATTATTTTTTTCCAGGGCAGGGAATTGGTTATGGAAGATGCTGTCTAGTCCTTCACAGCATGAGAAGCTCTTGCTCAGGAAGCAGAGCTGGTAGAGCAAAGCAGTTTCAATCAGTTGTTTTGAAGGCATTGTCATCTTCAGTATCTGTACTCCTACATCTCTAGCACCACTGTCTCATCAGTGAGGCTTTGGGGGTGATGCTGTTTGCAGAGGCAGTGTTGGCTGCCATCATCCAGCTGAGTAGCTGTCTTGTGCTCAGCAAACTTGCAGCCTCTTCCCACGCTTTGGACTTGTATTTACTCTTTGGGTCTCAGCCCTCCTCTCTGCAGCCCCAAGCAGCTCCCCAGTGCAGAGATGGCTCATCTGAGGCTTGGATCTGGAAACCCTTAAAAGACAGATCTGATGGGAGATCAAGCCCACCACATCTGCAGCAGGGATAGATTTCTTATGGAGTCTGGGGGAGTCAGAGATCAGACCATGGGAAATTTATGTGGTCTGAACCTAGAACAGCATTTGCAGCTATTGCCAAGAGGAGTGCTCTCTGTGTGTCCGTGTGTATATTATATATCTTTTAAATGGCCTACTGCATCACTACTGTAAAGGCTCTAAGTTTACAATAAAACTCCCATTGCAGGTAAGGGAGGAGCTGATATTGTGCACTGCAGTGATTTCTTCATCCTCCATTTCCCCCCACCCTGGCTGGGACTTTGGCTCCATTCTTTCCTAGAACTGGGTTTTTGGTTGTTTTGTCTTTCTTTCTTTCTTTTTTTTTTTTTTCCAAATAATGTCAATAACAACAGACACAACTTGAGACTACATCCAGTGTAGAGGTTTGATTTGCCTTGAGGTTAGGAATATTCCCACACTCAGCTTCTCTTGTCAAGGAAGAGTTTGGCTCTCTGCATCCTCCCCAAATTTTTGGGTCTGAGTGAGCAGCTGAGGGCTGCGCCGAGCTGCGGTGGGAGCAGCTCTGAAGGGGCTGTGTAAGGGGATTGGAATTTGGTCAGTCTGTGCTGCTTCCTCCTCAGAAAGGCACTGAGATAGAGGAGGGCTGCCTGAGCTGAGCGAGGGCTGGCTTTGGGGGATGTGCTGGAAGAGTGGCAGTGGGTAGCAGGCACATTGAGTGCTGCCTCAGGTGCAGCCTGAGGCTTTGATAAAACAAGTGTCTGTGGGAACGTCAATGACATCCATGTGAGATTTGGGGCACCCTTTAAATGCTGATTTTTGTGCAGGCTCAGAAGGGGCTGTAAATAGGGAAAGCAAACTCGCATTGCATAAATTTATAGGGATGCTTAACTGAATTGCATCCAGTGGCAGAATCTTCCTGTTCTTCAGGAGTAATTCAACCAGTCAGCAGTCCTCTTCTAACCAATAGCCTGTTGCCAGAAATGCCCATTCATCAGGAGGCAAACAGCACCAGTGCTTGCTGAACCACAGGTTTCAAGCATGGGCTCTGGATTCAGGCCAGGAGAAAGGGCTCTCCACTGCTTTGGAGAAACTTACATTTTGTGGCAGTGTTGTTGGTATTTGCTGGTGCTGCCTTTGCATCCTTTTGTTGGTCGTGGTATAGGCTGGTCTGGCTTGGAGTGCTTGTGCTTTCCATGCTTTACCTGACTCTGTGGGCTGGGCAGATCCCAGAAAAGCCCATCTACTCTTGTTCTCCTGCAGTTCAGCCATGGCTTAGCAGGGCCCCAAAAGGAGCCCAGACAGGCATGTTGACTGGGTATCTCTGCTGTAGCTCACCTGCTCAGCACTGGCTGACCTGAATGGCTGGGGAATTTCTGTACCTCCTCCTTGCAGACAGAACAGACTCACCCTTGGTGGCTGTGGGGTAAATCTGGCACAGCCTGAAGTGTGTAGGTGGTAAAACATACTGCCATGTTTTTCTGGACCCAGTGCCAGCTGCCACAGCACATCTATTTTGGCTCTGGCCTGTGTGCCACTTTCCTGTGACATTTCTAATGTTATACCTTCTTCAGGGAAGTAATGGGCCTGACATCCAAAAAAACACCAGGTGTTGGGGAAAAAAGTTTGAGGCTGACCATTAAATTCCTTTGGTGACCTGCTGCAGCACCAGAGAACATGTTTGGGCAGGAGGTGAAATGTTTTCATTTTGAGGGGTTTGGATCCGAGAACCACCATCAGCCTTCCCAGCTGTAAGAAACATCTTTTGTCTCTCCTTGCACATCCCAGTCCCTTCCTCAACAAACCACTCCATACATTCTCAGATCAGCAGACTGAAAGCAGAAGGGACAGTGACCTGGGTGCATGTGGCTGTGTGTATCATGAGAGATTTATATTAAAGAGCCCAGTCAAAGGTTGGAGAGCTATTGCTTTGGCCGTTACAAAATGGATGGTGAAAATCTTTCTCTCTTTCTCAGGAAACCTAGTGAATAGATCCAACATGACATAAAGAGAATTAAGGCAGGCTGCATATAATGAATAGAGTTTTCATGGAATTGAATAGATCATATTGTTTATCAATAACAACTCTGGTCTTTGCTTATTTTCTTTATACAGTTTATCTGTTGAATTATTTGAGTTTTGGTCTTCTGTGGTGGGAAGCTCTTTTCTCACACATTAGAAAAGCACTTTAATAGTTTCCATCATCTAATTTGTCTAATGCTAGTATATATGTGTATACATATAATGTCTGTATTAGATAAACAAAACTCAGGTATTTGTAATGGACAAACTATTAATTGCAGCTCCTGGGGAGGGAAAAAATAATAAACAAACAAACAAAAGATTGTGACAATGGCCAGAGTAGGGCAGACCAAGGGTGTTCTAAGAAACAACTGCAACAAGAAGTTATCTCAGAAAAAATTCCATTCATCTCCTTCCCTCTGTAATTAGAGGTTAGCTAATGCCTCAAATCATGAGACTTTACATCTTTCCTGAGGCTTCATCTCAAAAATAACTTTAAATATTTACTGCTCTGGTCTTGCTCATTACTCATCCAAATGTCTAATCATGGTTGGAGTCTTGCCAAGGTTTTGTTATCATTCAGCTTCATCCAATTTTCCTGCTGCATGATGATCTAAGGATGGGTGAGAGCAGTGATCTGCAGAATGACCAAATAAAGAATGGTAAGAGTTTGGGGAAATGACTGGAAACAGTTTTTCCTATATATAATTATTCTCTTTCACATAACTTACTGTAGCAGAAGCAAAAAAGTACAACCAAAGGCTTTGACACCACATTTTGGAATAATTTTCTACCCTGATAGCTGTGTTGATGGCAATCCCAAAGCACGCTGTGCAGATCTGGCCACTTCTGACAGGAGCTGTGCTGTGCTGCTGGCTGAGAGCCATCTCGGGTGCAGGGGTTCACTGTGGTGGATCAGCCCCCTCCTCATCCTTTTTATGCACTGAGGGAGAATCCCAAGGTCAGAGCTACAAGTATTGCCCCTCAGGGAGCAGGTAAGAGGATCACCCAGCCACAGAGATGTCTGGGGACATGGGACTCCAGAGAACCTGGGCACAATGTACTGGAGAGCTTGTGTCTGAGGCAGGTAAGTCGTGCCACACAGAGGCAGATGTTGCCCTGTGGGTTGACTTAGCTGTGTTTGGCATAGAGATGAAGGGTCAGACATGAAGGTCAGCTTTGAGGAGATGCACAGTGTGCTGGACATGCCCAGTGTGCCTGGGAATGTGGGATTATCTGGATGCATGCATGCAAAAGTTGCTTTTCTGGTAACTCAATAGACAAACGTCATGCTTGTGCTGACACTGGTACCAAGAAGGCCCATGACCATGTCTGGTTTTCCTGTGAGCCACAGGTCATGGCACTACATAACAGATATCTGAGAGCAACCTTGTTAAAGAGGTGAGGGTAGGAAGTGCTTGTGGTTCACAGCAAGAGAAAAAAAGGTATCTTGCAGCTCTTTAGAGCACAGAGCTTTTCTGAGACACCTTGGTCCCACTGGGATTAGCCTTGTGGTGCCTGGACTGGTCTCTCCGTCAGGCATGCTGTTACTTGGATGAAAGCAAGGCACAAATCAATGTTCTGGGGGTGGGAGGGAATGATAACCTCATCACAGACTCCCTGTTTGGAGTTAGTGATGGATGAGATCCTGCAGATAAACTATCTGTTGTGATATTATCAGGATGGATCTCAGTGTTAAGCTGGTTTGACATAGTGGAGTTTGGTTTCCTTCTCAGCGTTATCACAGTGATAAGACAGTCACGTTTAGCCCGGGTAGATACTCTGCTGTATTCCACAGACTGGTGAATTTTTTTTTACCCTTCTCATTTGTATTAATAGCAGGCATCATTATAAATGTATTATTGTGTTCAGGAGGGATTTGTGAAACTGGCAGTTGAAGGGCTCTCTTGCAAGAGGGAGACAGCTTCTTCTCAGACTGAGTGAATATTTAATCTTAAATCTATCTTTTCCTGTATCTCCCTCCATGGTCAAAACTGCTGAATAGAAGGGAAAAAAAATTCATCCTGACTTTGAAGGTTTAGTAAATATTCAGTAAATAATCCATTCACTGTGAATGAGACCCTGCACTTGCTAGAAAAATTCATAGGCACTTCTCAGTGTTGATAGGTGGCGCTTCAGAAAGCAAAGCATCTTTGTAAAAGTCTGGCAACAATACTGGTGTATTTATTTATATTTAAGTACAAATCAAGGTATCTCAGGACCTTTTCAAACCCTCATAATGCTCAGAGCTGTAGAAAGAAATAGAAGAGTTCCCACTCTTGGGGCCAGAAGACCATGATTAGTGGTTACACACTGGGCTCCAACATGGAAGAGCCAAGTGAACTGGAAGAAATGGCTAGGTCATAAATGGAAGTTTTTCAGAAAAGATAATATCCCAATTCACCTCACTGTTGTTAGGCATTATGGCATAATTTAAAGTAGGGCAATGTGGCTATGTAGCAAATTTTAATGGGAATTTTACCAAAATATGGGAGAAAGCTGTGACTCAAAACAGTTAAGTTTCATGGCTCCCTGAGGTGAGGAACGATCTCCTGGGCTGCTGCTTCAAAGACCTTGAAGGTAAAGGCAGACATCTCAGGTCAGCGCTGAAGGGGATGCTCAAGAGGCTATTCAGGGAGTTGAATTTATCCCATCTTACCCATTGCTTAAGATCATACAAGTTCTTTAGGCTCTGGTTATTTCTCTAGCAGGCAATTTATCTGAATGAGCAAATAGCACCATGCTCTTTCCCTTCAGCTACAGCTGATTCAGATCCTATTAGTGTCTCTGACTACTTGAAATTGCTCTTCCTCAGATTCATTGTCTGGTGCTCTCCTGCATGCAAGCGTGGAGGCTGATGCAGCTGAAGTACAAGACTTTGGCCTCTGTCCCCAGCATTCCTGACAGAGAGGCTGAGGTAGCACATAAACCCATCCTCATGCATTTAGATGTCTTCATCAGCAGAGAGCACCGTTTGGGAAAGACACATTTAAAAATCTCTTTGTTGGGTTTATGGGTTCTTTAAAGCCACTTAGTCATTTGATAGCAGGTTAAAATTAGTCCATACAGGATGAGGCATCAACAGAGTCTTTTCCCAAAGCTCCTTATTAGCATTGATTTTTCAGTCAGGAGAAGTATCAAGTAGTGGAAGATTAAATTAATGATACTGCAGTCTGTACAGTTTGCCTGGAAATGGCTGGCATCTTGTGCAGGGACTTTGTCACATGGTTTTCCACAAGACAAAACTGAAGATTCAGCAACAAGAACACAGAAAGGTCATTCCTGGTTTTAGGGTGTTAGTTTGATTAGGATGAATGCCATTTTTCCCCTCTGTTTTTCCTTTCCTCGCATTCATGAGTCTACTTAGAAACAGCACATTGATTCTTTCTGGAAAATCCAACAAGAAGGGTAATTCTATTAATTTTTCAAAGGGTTGGGATAGTTTGGTTTGGTTTTAAGCACGTGAGGGAATGCTCTGCAAAATGATGTGCATTCCTGATCTTTGTGGCTATTGCAGACCAAAGGGCTGATGCAACCAACATCTGTTGAAATTAATGGGACTTTTTTCCCTGGCATTGGTGGGCAGTGGATTGGTGTGATGGGGTGAGGCAGCCTGGCCAAGCTTGAGCTCCTCATGCTCTTGGACAGGAAAGGATCCATGCATTGGCACCCTGCAGTATATACTGTGAGGAATTAGGTTTTAAAGAGGGTCTTAATGGTAAGGAGCTTCTCCAAGCACCTTAATTACTGGCAGGTCTCTTAGTCTTGGGCTAGTCAGACCTACCTTCAATGATGCTGAAACAGGAGCCTCATCTAAATTCTCTTGAGAGAGATTGAAGAGGAGCGGATGAACATCCAGCTTGATTCATTCTTCCCTAATATCATTAGATAGACAAGATGAACATCTTTCTGCAGATGTCTCTCTCTTTCCCTACAACTAGAACATAGGTTCCCATGTTTATTTCTTAGATCTAAGTTATGTCAGATCAATCTTGAGGTTTACTGCTGCCTTTTTCTGAAAGGCCACCCTTGATCCAGCACAGGGATATATTTGTGGCTCAGACACTTTAGTTGTTAAGCTGTCTGCAAGATTGAGAAGGTCATAAAACTCTGGTGCAAATATATCCTGATATTTTCCATTTTCTTTTTCCTACTTTGGAAGCAGCAGGGACTGGGCAGCCTGAAGTCAGTGTACTGGTGATGTTAGGTGATTTGGACCATAGAGGTTTTAGAGAAAAACATACAAACAGGCTTGTTTTGCAACAGTGAAATCAACTGTACTGCCTGCAAAGCTTCACTTACTTCTTAAAAGAGAAACGACAAGAAATTAGTCCTGAGCTTTGTCTGACAATTGATGAGTCACCAGTGTTCCTCAGAGATGTTGTCAAATACTTGGTGATAAGTGAAAAGCCTTTTTTTGTTTGCTTGTTTTGTTCTTTTTTTTTTTTTTTTCCCATTGAAGCATTTACAGACCCATTTCCAGTTCCTTGCAGCCCATCCTTGGCTGGAATCTGCTGGTTTAATGGGTATTTGGGGATTGGACCTGTGCATCCTATGACAGCAGGATCTCAAAGACTGTGAAGAAGGAGCAGGCCTGAAGGTGACCATGGAGGGACTACAGTAAGGTGAAAACTCTGTTTATTAACTGTCAGTGGGGCAATGGTGTACTGAGGCAATGGGACTGATGGCCTCTCTGTAGAGAGAGGACAGTAGCTAAGGAGAATTAAAAGGAAGGAATGACTGGAAATAGTGACTGCATCTCCCCATTTACTTATTTATTTTTGTCTCCAGGCTTTCCTGGAGGAAGTTTCCAAGTCCAAACTTTGTCTTGTGGGAAAAAATGTGTTCCAAGTGCTGTTTCTTTAGATGCTAACTTGACAGGATGGGGTCCTTGAGGAATATATGACCCCCTGCAGCTTCATTAGCTCCCCTTCTACTTCTCCCCAAAACCATGTGTTTGAGTTCTGCAGGAACATCATGTCATCAACACTGTAGCAGCCAGTTACTTTATCCTATTTGATGCCATCATTTAATAAATCAGATGAGAAGATGATAAGATGATACTGGGTCATTCTGTCCTGGCTGGAGTGATTAAGTAGATCTGTGCTATGAACTGCAGTTTTCTTAAAGTGTCAGACTGCCTGCCAAGATCTTGCCATGAGTTAAATAAGCATCTGCTGGCTGAGGATTCAGCCTCTGAAGTGGAGATGGTTGTATGTAACTCTGAAATGAAACCTCATGGATTGGGTAGCCCCCTTGGACCACCAGGTTCTGCATCTTGCTGCCCTTTGGTATTGTGGTTTTGCAAAGAAAATTCATGTGCCCAGAGTTTTATCCCAGGTTTATGGGTTTTGTCCAGCTGAGATATCATGTAGTTGACAGCTGTTTCTTGGCAGGGGGAGAGGGGTGGGGGCAGGAGGAGTTGGGGTGGTGAAGTTCTGAAGAAATTAAACACTATTTTAAAAGTAAAGGATTTTATCTGTGTATTCACTGTATTAATTCCGTGGCTCCCTCAGACATCTGGCAAGTATTGTGGCTGCGCCTGAGAGATTTTGGAGAAGGAGCATTTGCACTAACATTAAATGCAGTATGAGTAAATCAAGTGAAAAAATTGCTGCTTAAAGGAGAGGGAACATTTGCAGTATTGCAAAATGGCACAAAGAGCTTTAACTGCAGGCAGAGACGGGATTAACATCCCTGCAGCAGCGTTTTGAACTACCTTCTGGTTTGTCTGGAGGTCGTTCAGGACCCACTGCCCCCACCTCCCCCACCCCATCACGGCAGTGCCAGCCGTTAGCATTCTTCATCCACAAATGGTTGCTGGCTCACACGTCGTCTCTTTAATAGTTCCCTTTAGGATCTGAGGACATAAAACATTAGGATATTTGCAGTGTTGTAATAAAAGGCACTGGGAATGTTTGGTAAGATAAAGTATTAGAGGTTTCCTTCTGTGTAAGTAGGTAGCCTGTGTGTGTCTATAAGTGTGTGCACATAATCATTTATACGCATACTCATTGGCTTCAGTTTCACTGTATAGAAAGAAAGTCCTGTCCTAGGTTAGGAAAAGGCCACTGCTGTTCCCAATGTGTCAAAACACAACTGATGATGGTGATGATTTTGTGTATAGGATTGTACTATTTTCTTAGGATTGCTTTGCAGTCGTATGAGGATGGTGCAGAAGTCTTTGCAACAGAAATGCTTTTCACATAGGTAGTGGGAAGATTGGACTCTCAGGGTTTGTTTTTCTTGGACTTTTATATGTTATCTTGCCTATTGCACTAAATCTCTCCTGACCTTCAGTAACTTTGTCACTACCACAAGAATTCTCCTGGTGCTGTGTGGCTCCAGGAACAGACCAGACTGTTGGGACAGCAGGAGAAGAACAGTTCGTGTTGTTTGTCTGGTGCCTGATTTTCAGCCTGTCACTGTCCCAGGATGTTTGCTATATTTATTGTTAGCTTTGTTTTGAGCAGAAGGATTCAAAATCGTGAGTGTTTGGAGGACTGTGTTCACTTGTGGGTTAAAGTAATGGCATATAGTAGTCATTGTCACTCAGCTCCTGAATGTGATATAATGGCAAGGTTCAGTGTGGTTTTTTGGGTTCAGCATGTTGTTTATAATGGTGTCTGCCTCAGTGAGGGCAGAGCATCTCCAAGAGCATTACAGCAAGAGCATCTCAGCTTTAGAAGAAGGATTGACTGTGGGACCTTGGAAGGATAGGAATCATAGGTCATCCACTCCTGGTTGTGCTAAGGTGGGGTCTCCCACAGGAATCCTAAGGATTAACCCATCTCTCCAGGTGAGGATTTTCCATTTGTGAAGGCAGTAGTACTGAACTATGCAGGACACATTTCTTTCCTGCTAATTCAGTGCTGTGCTGGGAGAATTGGCCCCTTGTGGGCTGGTGTCAGTGGCTGCAGGCATTTCCCCTCTCAGCATGCTGCAGCCATATGGAGGCAAGGACACATGCCGCGTGCACAGCCGGCGGTTTTGCTGCAGCTGACTTTTTCCCCTTTAAAGTTTTGATTGCCTGAGATAATACTCAAGCTCAGAAGCAATGTGGCAGTGATGATTCCTTGCCTGCTGGTCATAAGAATTTATTTGCTTGTTTATCACCCACCCTTGTAATACCTTAAATGCAAGGTCAGGACAAGAAAAGATTAAAAAAAGCCTGTTTTATAGGCTCATGCAAATACCAGTGCCATCAATGACATTATTCTGGCAGGATGGTAGCCCTCAATTTTTTATATAGAATTTTAAAATAGATTCCCAAAGTAGGACATAGTTCAAAGTCAGTTAATTTTCAAATCCATTTTACTGAATTTTTGCATAACTTTGTCAACATAGAGAATAAAAATTGTTGTGTCACATCCTCAGCTGCTGCAAAATGGCACAATGCCACTGAAGTCAAAGGTGGAATGATAACTTCCATTAGCTGAGGTTTTTGGCATTGTGAAGTGGTGAGGAAAGGGACACAAATGGTTTCCCCACATGTCCCATAGTGCATGATCCACTGGGTCCAGCTTTGGCACAGCATGTTTATGATCTTCTTTTGCTACTTGGCAGTTTCAGCCTAACCCCTTTTCCCCACTTCTTTCTGCCAGTGGAGTAATACAAGAAATTAGTCAGGTCTCCCTCACTCTGGATGCACCTCAAAATCCATTAGAAATAATAGTCCTGCATTCTAGTAATAGTTGGCATGGATTATTTCCATCCACAGCGTAGGGCTACTGATTCTGAGCCAGCTTTGCAGGCAGTTGCAGAGGGCTGCCAGTGGGAGTCAATAGTATCAAGCGCCTTAAGGAATGTAATTCATCTCCATCACACCTTGAGGTGACAGATGTGGTTTTGTGAACTATTACAACGAACCCCAAAATTCACTGGGAGACAGAAGCACCCTTCCTGCATAGGAGGAGTTAATAAAGTGCATTCACATATAGATAGGTATTTTACATTTTCATTTTTTCTCCCTTCTTTCTCTGGTTTGTCATGTACATACTGTCTCCTCTAAAGTTCCTGGAAATGCTTTCTTCTCGACCATGGAATTACTTTTAATCATGTATTTATTTCCTTAAAGACATCCACTTACCAATTATTTATGCTGCTTCTTCCCCTCAACTTCTTTGCTTGCAACAAACAGACTCAGTCCCAACCTCTAACATTAGTGATATCCATGGGTAAGTCTGAGGCTGGTACAAATTTACCAGATTCTTAATGATTTCTCTGGGGAAAGGAACGGGGAACTTTATGCTTGAGCAGTGAGTATTCTTTAAGCTCTTTTATAAGTAGAAGTGCTTTGTGTACTTTAGGTAATGCAGCATAAATGGGGTTTCAACACATAGCTATGAAGCAGGGAACACCAGGGGCTTGGATGCTGGGACCCTGTGCTGCAAGGCTCTATTTGCACCTCGCCTCAGGGACAAGTTCTCACTTCTTTCATACCAGAACGTGTGTTGTTGAAGGGAAGAACAAATCAGCCTCATTTGTGTCCTGCATGCAGAACCTTCTGATATTGGGCAGATGATGGGGAGAGGAGATGACCTCAGATGAGGTCAGGTAGAAAGTGAGGCCAAGGCAAGTCTGCTTTGCTTCAGCCTAGTTGATCTGAGCCCCTTCTGTTTCAGCTATTTGGGGGTTTACAACAGAGTGAAATGTGTGAGAGGCGAAAGCTCTCCAGGTATCTTTGATAAGGAAAAGCTGCAGTGGCTGCATCTCCAAGGTCAGGTTGGTTGGGGACCCACCAGAGTTACAGACAGACTCAGCTTGTTTTGCATGAAGTAATGAGCTATTTTGTTGCATGCAAATCATGTGTAAACCATATGCTGTGGATGAAGAGGAGGCAAGTTGTACTGGGTTAAAGTACAGACTTTTCACAGGCTTTCTTCACTCCTCCTGTCCTTCTCCAAGTCAGAAGTGTTTTTCCCTCTTCTGCTCTTAACTTGAGCTCTGTAGGATGCCAACTAAGGGAACATACTCACTTTGTATGGTGAATTAATGAGTTCACATGGTCACCTTACATAGCAGAGATGGGGAGAAGAAAACATGCGTCAATGTGAAACATGTGTGCGTTTGTCCACAGGATGAGAGGCATCTGATTCATAAATCAGTGGAAGGGAGTTAAGGAGACATGTAGGTTGAGTAACAACTGTCAGACTTAAATGGAGCATTATACTTTTTTTCATCTTAGGTCTTCCAAGATCGTATTTTTGACTTATACGTAGTCTCAGTGGTGCTGACCAGAGTTTAAAGCCTCCAGAAGGTCAGTGTGTTCCCATTTTCTGTTGTCTTGTGCTTGCTGGTGATGCTCTATGCACACAGCAACGTCAGGATCTCCAGGGTTTGTGTTTAGGGGAATGAAGAAAGGCTGCAAAAACTAAGAGCTGTGTCTTGCCTGCCCATTTGGGCTGGTTGGTTACTTGGAGTGTGTTAATGATGCAGTGAGCAGGACACAAGGAAATTTTAAAACTACTTATCTGTGCTGGAAGCATTTCCAGACAAGACATATGAATGTGTCTCAGGGGAGGACATAGACAATATATTGTCCTGGTCATGTGATTGCCTCTCTTAAAAAGACATGGACTGAAATCATAGCAGCTCTAGAGGTCAGGCAAGGAGTTAGAATCATAGAATTGTTAGGGTTGTCCCATCACTGTGAAATATGCAGCCCACCAAGAAGCTCCCTTTATACCTAGGTGCTGGCAGCTCTTAGGGATGGGGTCAACATGGATCTGAGATCCAAAAACTGACTGAGCCTGTAGTTCTCATGATCTTCTCTTCCCCAGAGTGATTTCATGTTGGTTATTGCAGCTGTAGCAAGTCTGGTGGTTAAGAAGAGCCTCAAACCTGCATTGTTCATGGAACCAGGCTAAGGATGGAAAAGCCTTAGGTCGAAAAGCCTTAGGTGGAAAGAAACCAGAATTTGGCGATTCTGTCTGATACTTTAGAAATGCCTTCCTTTTAACCCTTTCACTATCTGCATTAGGAGTCCCCAGGCCCTGCCTTCTGGGCTGAGTGAGAGCAAGACTGTGCTGAAGCAAACTGCATGGTGTCTCTCCTGTACTGCAAAGATCAAGCAGGGGCTGCCAAGATTGCTCTTCCCGTTTGTGCCATACATGATGTTCCCAATCCCTTCAGCACTTGTGGTAGTTTCTGTAGCTCTTCCCCAATAACTAACTCGAATGGGCACAGCTAAGACATCAGCAAGATGAATCCTTGGAGAGCAGCCAGCTCTTGCTTTTTTTTTTTGCACTTGTGCTGCTGATGTCAAACCTTTGCACAAGGCCTCAGGCTGCTGCTAGAGCATGGGGCTGATGAATGAACACAAGGAGGTGGTTGTTGTCCTGTGGGGATGACAAGAGTCACAAGATCTTCAATGAAATGCCAGATTGCCAGCATTTGTTGTAGTTCAGGCTGCTACTTATTTCCTCCAGCGATACAGATTTGTGTCAGTCCTTTTTGGTAATTGAATCTGCTCAAAGGGTCATGCTAACCTCTCTGATGATTCTCTGCTTGTACATGTGCACTTGTTTGTGCAAACCCAGAAATGACTGGCTTGATTTAAGAATGACTGGGTGGGTTTCTTCTCTCTGTGGGCTACTGGAGGTCTGAACCATGAACTGTTGGGATGGAAATCCCTTGATGAAGATCTGGAAGGAGTGTGGAGTGTGCAGCTGCAGCAGAGTCTGGATCTGAGACTTCTCAAGCTGCCACCAAAAGCTTCCCAGCAAGAGCTAAACATTTGCTATAGACGTTTTTAACAGATGTGGGAAAGAAATAGCATACTCTTAACTAGCCAATGATAGTAATTATAACTTTGGAGATAAATATCCTTCTGCCAGTGGTTTCCAAAGCAATTGTTTACAATCTGGTCAAAGCAGACTTTGATGGCCTACTTGGCTAAGAAGGCCAACAGCATCCTGGTTTGCATCAGGAGTAGTGTGGCCAGCAGGAACAGGGAAGTGATTGTGTCCCTGTACTCAGCACTGCTGAGGCTGCACCTTGAATACTGTGTTAAGTTTTGGGCTCCTCACTACAAGAAAGACATTTTGGTGCTGGAGCCTGTCCAAAGAAGGGCAACAAAGCTGGTGAAGACTCTAAAGCACAAGTCTCATGAGGAGTGGCTGAGGGAACTGGGGTTGTTTAGCATGTAGAAGAGGAGACTTGGGAGATCTTCTCTATGACTACCTGAAAGGTGGAAGTAGCAAGCAGAGTGTTGATCTCTTCTCCCAAGTAACAACTGATAGGACAAGAGGAAATGGCCTCAAGTTGTGCCAAGGGAGGTTTAGTTTGGATGTCAGGAAAAATTTCTTCCCCAACGGGGCTGCCAAACATTGGAATAGGCTGCCCAGGAAAGTGGTTGAATCACCATCCCCAGAGGAATTTAGAAGATTTGTAGGTGTGGTACTTGGTGATATGGCTTAGTGGTGGACTTGACTGTACTAGGTTAACAGTTTGACGTGAAAATCTTAAAGGTCTTTTCCAACCTAAATGGTTCTGTGATTGCATGGCATTGAATTTACCTCCTGCTCTGTAATGAGAAAACTCTTCATATTGGAGGGTGCCTAAACCTTTAAGACTTACAGGCTGTATACTTGTTTGCTAAGAACAATTATTTAGTTCTTAATACCTCAGCATGCTCCTTCCCATTTAATAACAACACTCTTGCTTTCTGGGAAGTTGTGTGTTTTTTAGGAGTGCAGCCAAGGGAAGGACTATATGTGAGAGCAGTGGTGAAATTATCATTGCTGTTGCACCTGCATTGAACATGCAGAAGGATTTACCGTTTCTGCAATATTCTGTAGAATTTAGGATTTTCTGAGTAGTACTCATGTGTCCCTTCTTGTTCCTAATATTGTATAGCTCCTTGAAAGCATCACTGTGTTCCTGTAAATAAAAGAAATTCTCACTGTGCAGGAGTAACAAACAGAAAACCTTTGTTTTGGAAGGAAAAAGTGCTTTATCTTTGTGGAAATTGAAAATTCAGTAGATGCAAGTTCTTCCAAAGGATGTTGATTTCTTTTGCTTTATAGTTTCTTTCCTTGTAATGCAAGCTTGCCCAATGCTTTTATGGTTTATGCTGAAGATGCTATAACAGTACTGAGATTTCCTTGGTTTTATTGTATTTCATAGAGATAAGTGCACCCTAACTGAAGTTCTGACTTTGCATACTCAGCAAGATAGAAGACAACTTCAGAATCTGTACCTAAACTAAAATATATGGCTGAGATACAAGACCCTGCCACCTGCACCTGTGCCAAAGGACTCCATGATGTTGAAGTGGATGTGGCTATGACTCAGAGCTTTCCTAGCAGGAAAGTTTGCTCTTCTATTTGGGAGAAAATATTTCTACAGGACCAAAGCACCATGTGCTTTGATTCACCCTGACGTGAGTTGGAAAATATGATTAGTGTAAATGTTTTTTTTTTTTTCACGTTAAATATAGATTTATACATGCACATACACACTTTAAAATATTAGGCTTTTATTTCTTTATGTCTCAGGTCTAATACTTGAAGCAATATTTATTTTTTTTCCGTCTGATTCCCAGAGGGTACAAAAATTTGATTCTCTGCTATTATAAAATAATTACATTACAGAACAGACTGGGCTGGTACTAGAGGTGTATAAAGCTTTTCTCTGCCTTCGTAACTTCTCCAACAAATTTCCTACAGCTGATCTACCAGCTTTCCAACAGCTAAGAATATTCCTCTAAGAAGTCATTCTTCTTAGTGAAAATCAGGCAATCCTTTTTATAAACACGGAATTAATGAAGTGATGAAAATTTACGTCAGCAAAGGATTTATCACAGTATTCTACATATAGCCTCACTACTGAATTAAAGACATTGAATGGTTCCATAAATACCAAGCATTGTTGATAATCCAAGACTTGAAGTCTTAATTCTGACACTTTAAACTGGTGGAAAATAAGCATGAAAGAGAGATGGGTTTTTTCCTCTTTAGTTCAAAATGTACTTATTCTGTTGTTCCAGTAAAAATAAAGGATTACTTGAGCAAAAATTGTGATTGTGGTAACTGATGATCTAAGAAATCTAGGAATTGTAGGGTTTCATCTAGGGAAAGAGGGTTTCATTGTACACAGTGAAAAGGTTCTCTGGTATCTCTAACACTTTCATAGAATCATAGGATCAATCAGGGTTGGAAGGGACCACAAGGATCATCTAGTTCCAACTCCCCTGCCACGGGCAGGGACACCTCACTAGATCAGGCTGGCCAGAGCCTCATCCAGCCTGGCCTTAAACACCTCCAGGGATGGGGCCTCAACCACCTCCCTGGGCAACCCATTCCAGGCTCTCACCACTCTCATGGTGAAGAACTTCTTCCTCACGTCCAGCCTGAATCTTCCCACTTCCAGCTTTATTCCATTCCCCCTAGTCCTGTCACTACCTGATATCCTAAAAAGTCCCTCCCCAGCTTTCTTGTAGGCCCCCTTCAGATATTGAAAGGCCACAATAAGGTCACCTCACTTTCATCTTTTATCTTTCCATCTGCTGCACAGAACAGTCAAATGTCAAATGCCAATATGCATATGGCCAAGTGGGCTAATGAGTCCTCCTCTTGCCTTCTTCACTGATCCTGAAGTCTTTATTTTACTGTAACAACTGGAATCCAGGGCAATTCATACGGCTGGCACCTGGCTAATCATCTATAGCTTAAATGAGACTTTGAAGAGCATGAGTCCATCAAGAAGGAAAGAACCTGTGCAGTCACTGTGAACCTACTCAGGAAAAGTTAAGAGTCCCAGAAATAGCGTTTGTAAAACATATACCCAGCATGGCTGGGTGTTGCTATGCACACTATTCCCAATTCCTTCCTCGTGCATACAGAAACCACACCTGGGGTTGTGCTTTTACCACAGGGTGTAGGCAGTGTCTGTGTAAAGTAACGATTGGAAGACAGTGAGAGCACACATGTAGGCAGTGAGACAAAGACTGGCAACTACTTGGACTCTAATTAAGCCAGATCAGGGGACAGTGAGTGTTTCTGTACTAACAAGCAAAGCCAAGTCCCAGATGTCATGATTAAACTCTCTCTTCTTTCTCTTGTGCCAAGCAGAGAAGGTATATCCAAACAGTCCTGAGAAAATACTGTTTCCTGAACCATGCTCAAACATCACTTGGGGGAAAGATGGTTGGCACAGATTCAACCATGTCAGGGGGCCCACCAGCCCTTCCTTGGTGATGGCAGTCACGGCTCAGTGCTCAAACCTCTTCCCTGATGAGGATTTATTTGCCAGTATGGATGGTAAGGTCACTAGCAGTGAATGCTGATTTGGGGCAGAAGGTAGGAGGACTGTTGCATGTTGCAGCCATTCAGAACTGATGCATATATTCAAGGGCTTGTTTAAGAATAGTTAGATTTTATGACGTGTATTTCTGTGTCCCCAGGAAGTCTTCATTCAGGAGCTGAATATGGACTACTTGCTTCCAGAATGAAGTGAATGTGATGTTCAAACATGCTCAACCACAAACCACCAAATCTTTAATACTCAGATCAATGGAAAGATTTCAGTTTTAGCTTCTTGCTTTGGATTAATGTTTTAAATGGCAGAGGGGCTGAGAACTGATGGCCTCTGTTTTGATATACAATCTCTGCATCAGACAATCTCTGATACAGGCATGAAAGCTATCTCTACTTCAACAGGTGACTGAAAGGGATATGAGTGTATAACTGCTTATTGCAAACTCCTTCCCAACCTCCCATCCTGGCTTCTGAATTTGTAGACTCACTCTCTGTTGGCAAGTCACTATTCATCATGATTTTGAAGGAAAACAGGAGACAGGATAGCTTTGTCATGTGTTTTCTATCTTCCCAACTACCTAGGAGCAATCAAAAGTAAGACTTACATATCTGTTCAAAAGGGTTACTGTTAATTTTCCTTGGAGAAGCACTCCTCATGCTGGGCTTTTGTTATGTGCATGTGAAAATCCCCCACTGTAAACAGCAGAAATCATAAGTCTGGGACAAGAACAACTAGATCTCTAATAAAACTGGACGTTGACTGCCAACTTCAGCCCAAAGCTACATCCTTTTTGGTGCTCCTCTTTTCTCTGAACACCTAGATCTGACTTTGATCTGAACTTAGTACAACTGTCCCATGCTAAGAATTGCCTTGCTGGTCTCCTGGTGTCAGCACAAGATATTTCTATGGCACAGTGATAGCTACATGTCATTGTGTAATCTTTTCAAGCCAACAGAGTCATCCACCTTCTGTTGTTAATGACTGTTATGTTCTTAAAAACAAAAATTGTGTGCTGCAGACAAACTGAATGGAACAGTTCATCACATCTGCTGCTGGTCCCATGCAGGCTGACTGTTCAGTGTAAAAAAAGGACTGTATGAAAAGGAACTCAAAACTACTTCTTGCTAGTAATACTCTGACATAGTGTATTACAGCCTTAAAAGGAATCTTCCTGGGCACATTGTCAAGAGAACTTTGCAGTGGGTTTGTTGAACTCACTCATACTGTCACAAAACACTGATGCTGAATGTTGATGGTGTGACTAGGACATGACGAACAAGGGCTAGCACATGAGGAACTATTTTAGGGGTTTGCAAGGGAGAGGTGCCAGCAGACTCAGCCCTTTGCAGAACATGAAGACAGACCTGCACACTTGCATTACCTGATGCTACAGGGAAGTCCTTGTATGTCCCAAGAAAAAGCTGTGGCTGCTGGAGAAATGAGTTTGGGATAACATGTTTCGGTGTGCTTTGAAGCTAGTAGGATTACTGGAGGAGCAGGCTAGACTGTTTTTGCCTTAGCTTCATTGCAAACCTGCAGAGCTGAAGTCCAGCCTCCATCTTAATCTTAGGGAATTCTCTAAAGAAACTCTTGCCCTTTTGTACCCAGATAGGGTGATATTTGCTGTCACTCTGGGAGACATGGAGACCTACTGAAGAAGTTCTTTCTGTAAGAATTAATGCTATTCTTAAATTGGAGTGATGTTGTGACAAGGTGCTGCTGTGTACCAAGGGAAGGAAGGATGAGGTGGCATTGCACCTGTTTGCAGTATTAAGTAGTTTGGAATATTATGGGACATGCTTGGCCTTGCCTATGCAGAGTCTCCTGCAGGTTCCCAGTGTTTTAGTTTCTACTTGCTCCTCAGGAGCCATCATTCCACCTAGGAAGGGATGAGATTATAGGTAAGTATTTAGCAGCATTAATTCATAGTCTCTGTAAGAGCTCCTTTCTTCAGCCCATCTCAGAGCAGTCAAACCTTCTCTCTACCAAAATATAATAAATTGCAGGTCTGGCCCCTAACGATTTTTCATCCGGGAAGCTGGGGACGCACGATTTATCTCCCGGTGATTAAACCTGCAGACAAAAAAAGGGCGAATTGCCTGAACTAAGTGACTGCCCATGCATTATTCAGCCAGCAGGGTACCGTCAGGGCCAGCAACGGCCGTGGCTCTCAAGAGCATTCCCATGACTGTGCACCCCATGGCGGTCCCCATCCCCTTCCCCGCTGATGTGGTGCTGTAGATGGCAGCAAAGGCCTGCGGGATAGGAAGGCGCAGCCGGGGCTGGTTCCCCCTGCCGCGGCGGAGCCGGCGGGTGCGTGGATGAGTTTTGCAAAGTGGTGGGAAGATAAAAGGTGTTCATCCCTCCTGCTGGGGACGAGGAGAAGACAGGTTAGAGGACCTATCCTCCGGGAAGCAGAGGAGTGACTGGGGAGAGGAGATCGCTCTGCATTGGGGTGTGATTAACCTCATGCTGTCTGAAAGTCCTCTGTGCTGCCAAGATATCCAAATCCCATCTCTGTTTTTGCTGCTTCCAGCCCCTCTGTTTGCCCATGCACAAGATTGGTGCTGCATGGAGCAGGCTGGAGGTCTTTGCCTCCTTTGCAAGTGCAGTAGAACCTGTTTGCTGCTCAGGAACACAAGGGGACAGTGGAGGAGGTGCAGCAAATCTCTCCTTCTGCTCTGTTTCGATGGTTGCTAAATAATTTTTATTTTTTCCTCCAGCTTTGATTACAGTTCCCATCAAGATATACAGATACTATGCTTTTGGTTTTAGATACAAGTTATGGGGTCTCCCCAGATTTGAATCTTCAGTGCCTCAGCCTCTGGTTGTATGACCCTTGTCTCCTCAGCTGAACAGAGTCAACAGGTGGGACATGGTGCTTTAAAGTGAAGTCCCTGGTATTTGCTCCTTGAAATGATGGAGATTCTAATTGAGCTGGGGATAGTAATTAGTGTGTCACATCTGGCACATGAGGCTGCATGAGACTTCAGGGAGCATCGCTAATGCTCATCCTGGTTTAGGGTTGATGCCTGCTGGCCTTTCTGACTGATGAGGTGGCTCTGGGGCATTAACCCTTTTCCCTGCAGGGTAACCAAGCTGGGAGCCATCTAATCCTTTAATCTCACAGAGATGAGAGATGCAGGTACAGGGGAATACACCCAGATAAATACACGTCAATGAGCTCAGACACTGGCTTTTCAACCTTACCCTGACCATGGTGTTCCTGGCACTGCTGCTGGAGGTAATTTACCCACTTGGTTGCTCCTTTCAACTCTTCCCTGAGCTCTTGGTTACAACACCCTGGAAACTGATCAGGGGCCAGCATTTGTATTTGTTAACATGAAAAACTGTGTTTTCCTATTGGACAATCTAATGAAAGATCTATACTCAGTTTTAAGCAAAATTACCTTATCTTTTCCTTTCAGCTCCTTCTAGTTTTGCATGATGTAAGACTAGGGCAGATGTGTGCACAGCTGCTAAGGAGTGAGTGCTGCAAGGGTGTTCACTAAATAACATTACTTGGCAGGCTAAAAATCTGAGCGAAAGCCACCTTTAAACTGTGCCAACTGGCTATTTTGAGTCTGGGAAATAAGCAATACCTCTAGGGTGCCAGAAGTTCAGGAATTCTCTTTATTTTGATTGCACATGCATAATAGAGAAACCAGTGCCCTTTGCTCCAGCAAGACATAAGCAATTGCTGAAAAGTATCAGGGTCCTGGCTGATATCTCTCCACAGTGAAATGCATCTTCTGCTTTCTCAGTTTCAAAGTATGGGAAAGGGTTTTGGCTAGGGATCAGTAAGAGCAGTGAGGAAAGCTGCCTGGCTGTGGGTGAATGTGCAACAACGGCACTGTAGGAAGTAGGTTGATGTCTCTGTATGGAGGATGGAAGGCAATGCCAAATGGCTGCTCCAGAGCAATGAGTAGCCTCATAGCCTGTGAGTCAGACCTGCCTCACACCCAAAGTTCTTCTCTCCCTTGGGCAACCCTTTTGTGGCATACCATGTTACTGAGGTTCATGCAGTTACAAAACATAGCCTAGCTGAAAATAGGCAAAAACCTCTTTGGAGTCTGTCATTACAGCTTCTCTGTAACAGCCTGGGGACTTACATGACAGGTCCTGATGCTGGTCTCACATCAGTATGTGTCCAAACTTACTGGAATGGGTTGAGCTGAGGGTTGTGTGAGGGCTGGTGAAACTGGATGGATGCAATTATAGTGTAAGAATAAAAGGAAATAGTACTGCACCCATCAGTGGTAGTCCATGAGTAATGAAGATTCCTGGTTTGCAGGAGGTGGGGCAATTGTTTAATTATCTCAATGTTTGCTGGGATTATTCTTCCTTTTTGTCACTTCTTTTAAAGCAGTTTCCTCAAAAACAAGTTTGCAGGAGGCAGGTTGAGTCAATGGAGTCCTCATGTCCCTTCCTGGGGTGTGGTGCTCCACCAACAATGACCCCCAGGAGCCATTCCCTGCAGAGATAACTCCTTCTTTATGGCCAAAGGCACCACGGGATTTGTGTGCTTCTAGTCAAAGGGTCTTTGAAGGAGGCAGCGAGCACTAAGGGAGAGCTAACAAATGATTCCCCCTGCTCTTCCTTGCCCTCCTGGCAGCCTGGGGGCTGTGTGATTTTAATTAATCAGTCAGCTCACGCAGCAGCACTGACACAAATGGCACCTGCTGTCATCCTCTGCCCCGTAAGTGCCAGTGATAAATGGCACGGGGTGTGCTGGCCAGTGATTTCAGTCGGCCAAGCAGAGATGGATGCTCGTGTCCCTCTCTGTGACGGAGAAGTTAATCATAATGAAGAGTGAACATGTAGGGCAAGCAGCTCCAGCTCACAGTGAGCCTTTACCAGCAGTTCAGAAAGGCACAGAGGGGACTCTGCTCTCCCTTGTGTACCAGTAGTTGGGTTTGACTCTGGTTAGTCATATTTCAGATGATATTTTAGATACCAGTGTATGGGAGGCTAGTAGCAGCTGCTCATTCTTAGCTCTTCCCAGGTGCAATGTATTATGATTTCCTCTGCCCCAGGAGAAATATCCTGGCTGGTACCACCAGGAGTGCAGCTCTTGTCAAGACTGTGGGAGGTGGAGATACTGCTTCTGCCATCCTCATAGCTGACACGCAGGGCTTCAAGGTGGGTCTACATTCCCCAGAAGAAATGGGCACTATGTATGTCTTTAGATCCTGCTCACCCAGGGAGTTTTTTCATGGCCATTTTGGTACACCCAGAGGGAGAAGTCTAGGTTTCCCCAGGCACTCATTGCTTTTTTCCTCGCCAGCACTGTCTCACTATGAAATCCCAAAGCCCTGTCCACGTGGATAGGACAGGAGATCCTATGAGCAGTAGTGTGACTCACCACAGAGCATGCTGTGAGACGATACAGCAAGGACTCTCTCTGTGCCTGGAGTATCAGAAAAAGGGGCAATGTCATATTCCTACCCACATCTAGCCAAGGAGATGCACAGAAGGCCTGTGTCAGGAATCTATGTGACTCAGTGCAATTCTCCCCATAGCACATGAGCTAGTGCAGTGACTAGTAATCGTGAAAATGTGTAAGGTCAGAGGGCACTTAAACATGTCCCCAACTCCCTTGGGACTGTTTCACAGGATTCAAAGATACAGGTAATGAAGTATCTGGTGTTTGAAATGTCATGGGGACTGGAGGAAGAGCGTAGTGAAGGGGCCAAAAGCAGCTCCTGTTTGCCAAGACTAAAGTCCATGGGATTGTTCAGTCTGTGGTGTAAGGAACTGGATGGGGAATGCAAAGTCTGCAGAACAAAGCCTTGCTCTCTGGTGCCTGGATTGGCTGCACACTGACTGCAAAATCACTGTTCTGTCTTTCAGGTCTCGCCTACCAGATCTAAAGATCACTGAGGGTTGCATTGGAACCTCCAGTGACCAGGGAGAGAGCTTTTAGTGTCTGCAGTGTTTTGTTGACTGCTATGTGAGTGAAAAATTTGTATTGTTAGTGATTTCTCCAGGATGCTTTCAGCAACCCCTATTAAGGATCTTAGTCTTGAATCAATTATGTAGTTATTAAGAGTAAGTTTTATATCAGTGATACAATGCTTCTGCATAACCTTATCCAATTGCTCTTACTATATCAGCTACCTTTTTTTTTCATGGGGGAGTTGAAGCAGAGCTCCTTGTTGTTTTACTAATAGAAGACCCCAAACAACCCTCAAGTCACCAATGTTTTTCAGTCTGAGCTGAGCAGTGTGATTTAAGACTGAAGATACATGTTTCCTTCTGAAGTTTTTGACAGTGCAATTAAATGTGAGGAAGTGTCCAGCCTTTTCTCCTCTGACAGCTCATTGTACAGGTCTATGTGTCAGTGTACCATATGGGGACACTACCCAGACTGGGGTCAGCAGGGTGACCTTTACTCATCGTTCTGTCACTGAGCTGGACATGCAGGGAACAGGAGATGTTGTCTGCATGCCAAATGGGATCTGTGTTCCTGATCTTCTGCTTCAGGACCTATTGATCCCTCTTAGTAAGCATTTGTTGGGCCTCCCCTGAAATAAATCCTTTTTCTGTTGCTTGCTGTTGAGGTCTCATCAAGGGCTGAAAACTCCTTTGACTTCAGTGCTATTTTAAAAAGAGAAAATAAAATACATGATTTAACTTTGCATCAAATCCTCTGAAGAAATGATACCAGCAAAAGAGGTGGAGCTGACTCAAGAATGACTCGTGTTGCTCTAAGCAAACAAGGCACATTTTGATTTGCAGTGCAGTTGCTGTTAGAAAGCAGAGGACTGCGTGGTCTGCAAGCAGTGTGTTAGTACACATTCACTGACCCACTTGATTCTTCCTCTCAGACTCCAGCTTCTGGCTGCTGTCCAAGATGGGACAAAATTTTGCACCAGATGAAATGTTCTACATCTGCCCATCAATGTGAAACAGAGAAAGTCCTTTCTTTCCTCTTATTGCTCCAGGCTAGAAGTTGTAACTTTTACTGTTAACCTTTGTGCCGATGAAAGCTGAAGGGAGTTTTGAGATATGTGAGGACATACACTCCAGGTTTCTGACCTCTTTTGCAGCACTTGACTTCTGGTCTTGGACTACTACTCCTGGTTGATG
This sequence comes from Indicator indicator, assembly GCF_027791375.1. Classification (NCBI taxonomy): domain Eukaryota; kingdom Metazoa; phylum Chordata; class Aves; order Piciformes; family Indicatoridae; genus Indicator; species Indicator indicator. Next base: position 16,015,315 of record NC_072021.1, on the reverse strand, counting down.
TTGGTGTCCACAAGCGCAGAGACGATGCTGCCATTACTTCCATGATGCTGAAACGAGGGGTTAGAATTAGAAGGATCTCTCATTTCTAGCCTGCACCAACCCCTTCCAGGTAGTGCTCAAATTTTCCCTTGGAAAGTGGAATGAGATACTGGGGTTTGCTCATTTTTCAGTGAACACATGTGTTTTCATCCTAGGCTGCACCAATCCTGTGGAGCTACATTAGCAGCATTGCTTGTGTTTTCAGCAGAGAGGCTTTGATGTGACTTGACTGTGTAAACTGAACTTCAAGCACTGCTGTGTGTCTGGGGACAGGAATGAAATGACTGCTGATGCAGTTTCATTGCACCAGTTTTGTGAGTAATCAATACTCTTCATAAGGTACATGTGGGAAAAGCTAAAGGCACGTTTAACCCTTAAATAGCTGAGCATTCTTCCTTTTCTAGAGAGGCCTCATAGCACTTAAGGTTAACATAACACATGAATGCACCTAGACTTTCCCAGGATATTCTCTGCACCCACAGAACACATTCTGGTTTTTTCCCTTTGGACCACTTCTATAGTGTGAACCCAATGTAAATACCCTTCATAAATCAACCCTTATGCCCGTGGAGAGGTAATTTAGTATTGTGGCACACTAACCATTTTTTTCAAGTACTTCCAGCAGAGCCTGCTTAATGAGCTGATGGAAAATTCTCCCCAAGAAATGGAAAAAGTATGGAGAATTGAAATAACTTAAGCAGATTCTTCCCTTGGTCAGTATAGCTGTGAGTTACAGAGAGAGGAAAGGAACTGCCAAGACTTGCTTTCACAGTTTACTGACCGCTCAGGTGTCTCCTCTCCTCTGCGCTCCTTCTTGTTCCTTCCAGGCATGTGATAGATGCTTTGGAGATCAGAAGAAAGAACTATCACAGTGCTGCTTTCCTATCATCTCCTGAGTTGTGCATGGCATGGGAGTGAAACATGAGGGTAGAAAAATTATTGGTTTAAACTGGGAACACTTACAGAGCCCTGGATTTCACCTCTGTGCAAATTTTTGTGCCTGTGTTGTCTTAAGCAGCAAATTATCTGTGCTTGGTTTCACAGAGTCTCTCTTTTTTTTTATTCCTCCTTTTTAAGTTCCCCATTTGAGACACTTAGGTTTGATTTCCCTGGAAGTGTTCAAGGCCAGGTTGAACAGGGTTTAGAGCAACCTGACTTAGTGGAACATATCCCTGTACACAGCATGAGGTAGGACTAAATTACCTTTAAAGGTCCCCTCCAAGCCAAACAATGCTATGATTTTCAGTAGGTCTCAGCATCCATAGGTTCTGCTACTGCTTAGCCGCATACTTTTATCCAAAACCCCCCTTGCAACACATTCTCCCCAACTTCAAATTTCAGTAGAACTGTGACTGGCATTACTTACACAAAATCTACTATAAATATGCAGCTGCTCCCTTGCTTTCTGCCCAGTATTTTTTACTTTATTGTGCTTCCCAGACACATACATTTTAAAATCCCTTGTCACGTTACTATCAGACACAGGGGGAAGTACAGACTGCTGTGTTAAATCGCAGAGGGGCAGTGAGCCCAAGCAGTATTCAGTGGTGCATGGATGTGCCAATTAAGAATGCATCCTACTTGCATGATCTCGGTGCTTTTCTCTTTAGAGGGTTCTGATTGTTTGCTTGCAATTATTTGGTAAGCCTAATGAGGCTGAAAAGAGGTCAGATCACCTGTAAACGTCTTAGAAGTGTGGAAGCAGATGTGAATCTGTGGCTGTAAAATTTAATGTTCCAAAGACTTTAAAGTAAAACAAAACAATTTCCCTGGAGTCCTGACTCTGCAGACTGAATATAAAAATAGTTCTTTCCCAGTCTGCATAACCTTCAGGACTCTGGAAAGAAACGGCTTGCCAGAATCAAAGACTTGTTGCATTCAGTCTGTCACCTGTCCAACCCAAAGCAGTAATTTCAGAATAACTATTAATATGCTGATATTTTTGTTCAGCATGCTCTGGCTGTAGACAGCACTGCTGGGAAAAAAACCCCACAGGGCTAATGATATTTTACTTTGGCCAGAGGTGGTTTTATTGCTGGCGTTAAGGCAAAGCCTCTATTGATTTTCCTAGAAGGAAGGACCAGGACACTTAGTGTATTTATCAATCACAGTAAACTGTAGTTTAATCAAGATCAAAACTGCAAAGATTGTGGATTTCTATGGTCTGTCCTAGAAAGTGTTCTTATCCCAGAGAGATAATGGGACATATATGAACCTTAAAGCTTCTTTGAATCAGTCCTTCTTTCACCTTGGAAAAGTTGTGATGCCTTAAGCTTGAGAATAAACATAGCTGAGTTTGTCCCTTCAAGGGTTAAAAATTACTTGCTTTTTAAAAATATTGCTTCTTGTTGTTACATTATTAGCAATTACTTGTATAATTGTTAATCCTTTGTGAGTTTGTTTTGGGCATGGAGTAAACATGTAGGTTAGTGACTTGTTTCAAAAAGCTTGGCTCTTAAATAGATGAGTGAGAAGACAATGTAGTAGCAACTGTAGTTTACAAAAAGGGACCTCAGCAAGACCTCACACTGTCATAAGTAGAACACAAAACGTGCAGATAGTCTCTGACTCTAACTACCAGTGCCAGAATCAGGAGGTGACAGAGGTTTATTTTTTTTTCTCCAAAGATACCTGAAAATTAATTTCCCATAAAAACAAAAATCTCCAGTTATGAAGCATTTGAAGACTTGTCTGGGCAACCATTTTTTAAAAAAAGAGCTTTGAATTTTGGGCTAAAGTAGCTTTCTTAATGTTGTTTGGGATATTTCTGGTGGCACAGGTACCTAAATTCCTGAGTGTCATTGCAGTACCTTACAAATTTTCAGCCTTCACCTACTTTATACAGTTATGAAATAGGGACACTTGTACTCACACAGTGTCCTTCTTGAGCTTTGTACATAATGTTGCACAATATTTGCAGAGTGCCTCCTGGAAGATTTCTAGTTGAAGAAGCGTGGTATTGGAGCTAACACCTTTTTTTCTTTCTTCCTCTTTCTTTTTTTTTTTTTTTTTTTTCCCCTGAAGAGTTATAAATCTACATGCCAGTCTTACATCCTTCTGTGGCTTTGTCGTTGGTCAGTTCCGCATCAATGTGTTCATTAAATAATGTGCTGATGTGGAAATTGCCGGAAAAATATTGTTTCCTATTACATAACTGCTGCTATGTATCGGATGTGTTTCTGAGGCTCAGGGGAACAGAAAGAGCAGTGGCTCTAATTGATGGTATGCTTTTTGCAGACTCTTGACTGTAGATGCTCATTAGTTTCTCGCAGCTGCACAATGAGACTTTCTTGGGACATCCCAGGCTATTTTTGAAATATCTTTATGCTTTCAGGTTCCCTTGCTGTCCCTATAAAATCAAAGATGGTAGTTGTATTTTTTGCACAGGTGTGCTGGACGCTGTGGAGAACCAGATCCCTGTGCCACACAGGCATCTCAGGCAATGGGATCAAGCAACTTAAATCAAGTGTATATAGGGCTCAGACATGCAGTAGGAACATGGCAACTGAGCCCACTGAGTTGTAGGAGCTGGGCTGCTGTAGCTCTCCACAGCCTTCAGAACAAGTGCTCTTGAACTGATGATGAAGTCAAGTCTCTTATCTTAAACTTTGATAAAGAACATTAAAGTTTCATTGTATTTCCACATACCTGGAGATCAGCAGTCATATGGACAGTCTCCACAATTCAGCTGATCACTGGTAACTGATGAAGCCACTGTTTCTCAGCTCAGTGTACCAAGCCCCTGGTGACAGTAGCACCTGATAGGGCTACTGGCTTCTGTGAAGTGGTATAACATCAAGATTGTCACAGCGGTAGCCTGTGTTCAACCTCCCTCCTACTCGAAGACAGCTATTCCAAAACCTCCAAGGATAGAGAGAGAACAACCTCTGTGAGCAGCCTGTTCCAATGCTTGGCTGTCCTCTTCATGATCTCTTACTGCCTTTTGAAAAATGTGTTTCAAGGGTGTAATTCTGTTTGTTTTCCTCAGACCAGAATTCCAGCCGCTGCACAGGCACTAGTCACCCGAAAAGTGGATAAATCCCCCAGATTTTAGGTAAAGGACAGAAGTGTTTGGAATAATGCCAGTATGCAGGAATCTTTGGTGAGCACCTAAAGGGCACATAGTTGAAGGAAATCAAAGATCTTAAGGAGCAGGAATTAAGAACCTATCTAAGAGCATGCTTAAGTGGGATTTGTTAGAACTAAGTGGCAGCTTTTCTTACTTTTTACTTTTTTTACAACATTCGTAACAACAATAAAAAGTAGGTTTCTGAAGTGCTCTGGAGTATGCTTTTCTTAGTTTACCATCCAGTTTTACAGACATTGGAGGTGTGAGCAAGAAAGTGAATTATAGTCAGGGAGGCTTAACGTGGTTAATGTGCTAGGTTAGGTGATTACTGTATCTGTAGTCATCTAGGAGTGACTGTGATGAAGGAGCTGGCATCACATCAATGCCTTGCTGGTGATTTCTGCAATGTCTTTAGCTACGTTTCTTAGTTTCTCTTCAGTTCCTCACGTAAAAATATTTGTTGCTTGTTTTCTCCCCATATTTGTCATGTGTGTTTAGGAAGCCTTTTTGGCATATATTAGTCTCTTACAATGCTTGTATGAGGAATGTAACACAAAGGATTTTGTTCTTGGAGACTTCTATGTCCTACTGTTGTACAAATAACAAATAGAATGAAGTGCAACACTAGTACTTAGCTTATGCTGAAAAGATTGGTTTAAAACAGAGATTTGTTTTTTTCTTCCTTCACACCTGAACGCTGTGTGCTCCAGAGACTTTGTCTATTATTATCTGTTTTTAATTTCCTAAGTGTATCAGGAGGGCCATTGTGTAGGAAAGCTCCCAGTCACTTTCCCTTCACAAATCTTTCATCTGCAGGTGCCGCGGTGAAAGTGAGGGAAACTGCATGGCTGATGCATTATAGACATGTTCCATTGGGTCATGGTCAGCTATTTTTCCTGTATTTTTCCTGGCATACTCTCATTGCATTTTATGTCAGAGCCAAGAAGCAAAATACTTCTGCTGACTTCTCAAAATGTTGCCAAAATCTCTGTGTAGGAGAAGGTCACGGGTGAGCTGAAAGAGATGATCTGAGCTGGGAAAGTGCCCACCAAGGCTGACCAGAGGTCCCCAGCACACGAGGACTTAATCCTCTGGAATATGATTTGTGAGCTGCTTTGCTGGGGATGAACAGAGGAGGACTCCTCATTTCTTTCATTTCTCCCTGAATATTATAACATCATTTCCCAGACTGGCTCCCAGTGTTGCAGTGAAGGTAAACCAAACAATCCACCAGCAAAAGCTGTCATTGAATAAAATCTGTATGAGGAGTATTGAAGGAAGCCAGCTTCCCCAAATCCCTTGCAAGAGTAAGGAAGACCATACTCTTGGGAGACTATAGTCAAACTATTGAAGGTTCTTCCTCATAATTCTTTTTCCTACAGTTCCCTAGATTTCCATTAGTTTATTGCTCGTGCAAGTAACTGATTTTGCAAAACAGGGTCAGAGGGCTATACATGTACACCTGCATATACCTTCTTGCTGAAGCCCTGAGAACCAGAGTTGGTGCTGCTTACTATTCATCTAGGGTTGCACATAGAAATATTGCCTTGAATAATAATATTTTGTGTCTATTGCTTCCTAATTTTTATTCTTGCAAACTAATAATAGTTAGAAAAAGACTGGTTATTTGCAGTTCTAAAATAAGAATACTTCTAATGTTAGGCTACAATTCCTCCCTGAGTAATAGGACTCTGTATAAGAATTATCCAGTCTAATGGCTACAGTGCTCAAGACTTCATTTAGAACTACTTTAAATTTATACTCATAAAAACCTCATGATGCTGATGGGATAGTTTGAGTCAGCACTTGATACTTGATTGAATATTGAGTGATACCTTATTCCAGGGGATGCACTATTTCCTTCAGTCAGGCTTGAATGATAGCTGCAATGTCACTTAAAGTCATGCCTTAACAGCTGCTTGTGATGGTGAATAAGGTCCTTACAATCTTCATCTTGTTTTCCCCGTTTATAAAATGAAAGGGAGATGCTTACTTTGGGTTAACATAAAAAAGAATTTGCCTCTTGATCTTTCTTAGTGTTGTTTACTGCTTGGTGGAAAGAAGGCACCACTGTGAGCAGTAGATCTTCAGAAATGTAATTTCTTACGTGTTTGTGATTTGAAGGGCATGACAGGTACCATTTCTGTGGATTCTTGCTATCTAAAATAAATCACTGTGCATTGACCTTGATAAGCAGTAATTGCTTGGATATTATAACGCTCACATATTCTTTAACAAACATCCTGGATCTTGCACTTCTCCAACAACAAAAATGTAGTCATTGGCAAGACCGAGATTTCGATCGCTATCCAAACTGTTTAAACATTTTGTTTACCTGTGCTTACCAATGTGTTGAGAATGGAATGACTCAAACATACAAAGCTTTACTGCAATAAAATAAGAAATTAAGGCAATTGAGAAGTTCCTGTGGAAACCTCACAACTGTTCTTGTTCCTGCAGTGGCTGTCATTTAAGGCTTAATGGTATTCTATATAGCCTATAAAGTATGAAGTCTGAGTGTTGAACACAAGGGTGTTCTACCTGAACTGTAGGAGAATCACAACACACACTTTCTTGGAGTCAAAAGGAAAAGTTAACTAGAAATACTTATAAAAATATTAAACATTGTTTGGGAGGTAGATGAGACTTGTTTCACCTATTTATTCTATTTATAGAGAATTGTTTGTGTGTGTATATGTCAATATATCTACATTTCTACCACACACACACATACTTCAACAGAAAATCATGCTGCACTGATGATTGCTAGGGCTGTGCTTGCATTTTTCAGTGATGGGCTACAGGATGAGGAGGCAGAAATGGGGCAGTGCTGAATCAGATGATTTATAACTTGGTGCAGAGATGTGTCTTACTGGGAGCCAGCAGGACCATCACAACTCTATATGCTTTGGTTTGGCTGAAGATGGATCTTGCTGGTTACCCCAAGGCTGCCCAGTTTGTTGCCTCTAGGAAGCTCTATTAGCCACCATTGCAGTCCTAAATGTTCTTTTTTTCTGTGTAGGACTGTCTCAAGGACTGAACAGGTGTTGAATATATTGTGTTTCAGATAAACCCACACCCCTGTCATCACTAGGTCTGAAAAATCTGGCAGCTTTGAGTGGTGTCACTCACAGGGCTTAGTCCATGTCTTTGTTGGAACTGAGAGTGTTTCACGTCCAGGTTCCTGCTCACAATCATTTGTCCAGGACAGAGGTTTTTATCTCAAACTGAGGAGTTGCTGCACTGATTTGGTGCAATGGTTTCAGAAGTCTGTTTTATTTTGTTTTTAAAGTTTTTAATTTTTTTTCAGCATTCCATCTGGTTGGAATTTAATTGCATCATTTCAGCACTTTTCTTCTGGCAATTACATGGTATGATTTTTCAGTTTGTTCAGTTTTGCCACTCAGTTGGAGACTGGTTAACCTTTTTCTCATTTACAAACAGGACTTATGTTTAAAAACAAAGTTCAAATAAAGTTGATAATAACTACAGGATATAGCTCACCAAAATAAATTAATGTGTTTGATAAATCTGTTTTTTCCTCAACTTTGCCATGAGGAATCTCCTGATTTTGCTTGGCTGTGAACAAGGTGGAATTTGTTACTCCATCTGTAAATCCCATGTAGTTATGATCCACCATATCTTATTTGTAGCTGCCAGCTGCTAAATGATTTAACAAGATGTGCTCATTGTTACTTCAAAAGGAAAGCACTCTGGAGCATTTCTCTGTCTTTCTCACAATATCTTTAACATATTTTTTTCTACAGCTAGGATAATATTTATTCAACCATGGAAGTAATTAATGAAAATAGACTATTAAACAGTTTGTTTCCAGAGTGCTGTAAGCCTGTATGGGAACAGACCAAGGTACCCTGTGACAGATATTCTGAATGCATATCTTATATTTTTATGACATTATTCATGGGTGGTGATTTATTCTTATTTTTTCCCAAAAGGAATATTATGAATAAACTTGCAAATACAAACTTTCCTTTAGAAGTTTTAACAAATTGCATGTTGAGAACGTGATTTTTATGACAGGCTTTTGGAATCATGCACAGATGTGGTGCTTAGGGACATGGGACGTTGGTAGTGGCTTAGTAGTAGTAGTGGAATTGTTACCTGTAGGCAAGTGACTGGACTTCATGATCTCAAAGGTGACTTCCAACCTCAACAGTTCTATGATTCTAAAATGCTGAATTCCTTTTATTTCCACTAAAAAATCTGAAGAATCAAGTGTCTTCAGCCAGCCCATCCTACTGGGTTTTGGGAAAATGATGGGCAAACAATGGCGAAGCATGTGTCACCATGCATAGATGTTTGCACTGACACATGCTGGAGATGCAGACAATGTGAAGGCACAGATATTATTTCCCAGGAACTAGTTAGGGGGAAAAGAGAATGCTGTGATGAGAAAGAATTACCCATTGAGATTGGCAGAGATGTACTTGGAGAGCACAGGCTTGTATAGATCTGTGAAACAGGGTAGATTTGGATCAAGCAGAAGCAGTATCCTTGATCTGAACTGGAATAATATATTCCTGGAATTCTTGGAATAATATATTCAGAATTTGGGGTATAGACATGGCTAGAAATTGTTGCTCTCAGAAATATAAGGTGGTGAAGCAAGAAGATTTGAAGTTGGAAGGTGATTTTGATAAGGAAAACTTCTGCAACCTTCCTGACTTCTGCCTTGTTTGTGGTATGTCAGCTGTCATAAACCCACGACTGCCTTATCCTATTTGTGCCACTGGCCAGGACTACTTTGCACACTCTCATTCATGCTGGCCATGTGCTGTTCTGGTGTACCTGAAAGACCTGGATTCCTGTGGGATCATGCCTGCCTCTCTGCTGAGTAGTCCCTTCAGTCTGCCAGCATAGCCATGTGTGAAGTTGTACCCTCATTCAGTGTCCCATGGGTCAAACATGAGGCTGTGCTTTGACTTGGATCAGTTGAATGGAGCAGTTTAGTCAGCAATTACCTGAGCAGCTTGATTGGTAGATCAGAGAAGCAGTGACTTCAGATGGAGAGAAAGGTGACAGTAAACTTCTTGAGGTAGACTGGGAGAGTAACCTTCCCACAGGGCTGACCTGCAGCAGAATAGGGAGCGTTGTTCCTGTTCCCACTCTGGTACACAGCTCACAAGCCTCTGCCCTGTCTGTCCATGCATCTTTGCATGCCTCATCTTCTCAGCCTTCCTGCCAGTGCAGTCTCCCATCTCCCTCTTCTCTCCTGTCTTTTCTTTATTCTTTATACCCTGTGGCTCTGCAGCTCATTAGACACAAAATACCAGTTTGACTTGACACTCTGGGAACAGCAATTTACTTTTTTCTTTTTTTTTTTTTTCCCCGTTGATTTTTCTGCTGCTTCTCCTGGATTTCTGATGAAGTGGAGGGTCACAGACACTTTGGCCATCTGAATGGTTAGTAATGACCTGGGACTGAGGAGTACCCGTAACAAACTCCCTGAATTATGAAGCTTAGGCAATAAGCAGATCAAGGGTCACCCAGACACAGGCATATTTTCCCCCTACTGCCTCAGGGTTAAGAGTGGGTAATTGGTATTTCCAGTTTGGCTTCTTTCTCATTTTGTGTCATCCCATCATGGCATGCCAGGATGCATTACATTAAATGGCATCAAATAGTTGGGAAGTTTGACACAATACATTATCTGACATGTCACCTCACACCCTGTCATAACACAGTGCACTCAAAGATCAGTGCGCTTTTGGTCAGGGGACCAAAAATTCATTTGTCTGATTCCATTTTATCAGTCAGCCCAAAGGGGGGCAAGTGTGTTAATTATTTACATGGTGCTTTACATCTAGTGCTGGTGGGAAGAGCATGGAGTATGATGACAGAAGGACAGTTTCTGTGTTTTAGAACAACTTCACATCTACTTTCCACACATATAGGTGGCAATGAGCAGGATGTAATAGTGAAGGATCTGTCTCCAAAACTTAATTCCTGATGTAAAATTAACAAACGAATTAAAAGATAATTGAAGAGGTACTGGTTACCCAGCAGCAGCAAGCACTGGAATTTGAATTAAATATCCTTTGTGCTCTGCAAGAAAGAGTGATTACACAAGCCCAAAATGCAGAGATTTCTTAAAATCTTGTTCAGAGAAAACAGATCTTATGATCTAGATTGTTCGTATGATTCAGAAAATTCACTTTCATGGGTATGAAAGCTCTGATAAATGATCCTAGCTGGAATGTTTTAGGACATTTGTTCCTTGTTCTTAAGGTCCAAACTCTGAGCAGAAGGCTAGAAATGCTGGTCTTTGCTATACCTATATATATATATATATATACAATCCAATGTGTCAGCTAATATTCTTAGAAAGGTTGATTTGTCTCATGGCATGTGCCTCTGGATATGTAGAAAAGATGAGAGGATGTGACTTGGACAGCTGAAGAGAAAAACAGTTCCAGTGTCAACTGATTGCTAACCTAGAAATCAGTCCATGTTCTTCCTGACTTCTTGATGTGTGGGGTTATTTTGTTAATAGTTGCATTTCTGTGACCAGATGTTTGGAGCACCAAACTGGAATGGTTATGAATAAATAAGCAGAGGCTGTTGAACTCATCAAACAGATGAATGGCACAGCAGCTTAGAAAGTGTTACTCTGTAAGCTACATGTGTCACATGAACTTAAGGGCATAGTGTAAGACCAAAAGAAGCAGTCATGCATCTCAGTGAGTTTAAATTGAAAGATGGGAGTATGTGCTTCATGCAGTGTGAGCAATGCTTACCTCTATCATTGCTTTTAAAGTGGAAGAGGCTGAGTTGTGGAGCACATCACAGGAACTTGTTACTTAGCCTTGCTGAAGAAAATGTAGCTGGTAATTTACACATATGAGTAAGCCACTAGTGTTGCTTTCTGTCTCTGGAATGAGGCTGCTTTAGTGCATGGCTGAATTATATCCCCCATGCCACTCTTGCTGTAATGTTTTAACATTAGTTCTAAGGCACTCCTTGAAATGGCTTCTGCAGTACAATGTAAGTAGTAAGTAATGTTAGCACATTATTGTGTCCACATGCCAAGATGTTTGCTTCTGGTTCACTTTTTCCCATGATTTTTGGACTAGTAGGTAGTTTGAATTGTGGATGAAAGTTCACATTGGTTCTTTGATAGAAACTGGGCTGTGCATCCCTAGTTAGCACAGATACACAGAGGAGAGTTACATATTAAACATCTGCACCGGCAGCTCTATTTCTTATGGTAGGAAATTGCATTTCCCTCCTCTGGCTGCATATATCCTTGGCAGTATCCCAGGTTTGTGGACTGGGATGGTGGAGAGACTGTATCTTCCTCTGGGAAGTAGGATGGGAAGGTGTTCCTGACTCCAGTGGTGAATCTTCAGCAAGGAAAGGGATTTTGGTCACCTCGTTCAATGTACCAGACTCTAAGTGTTTCAGCTTTATGACTTGGATCCATGGAGGCTGCACAGTATGGAGGTGGGTGAGATCAGGATGTCAGTGAAAAGTGTATCCACACCCTGTAAAATCTGCTTTAAAACATATGGGAATATTGAATTTTTGTCCTGTGGGTGGAAGTTCCAAGAGTCCTTTATCTTGGAGGTGAAGGGTGGAGCAGTGGTACCTATATTCAAGACCCTCAAAGGCCAGGTCTGGTCACAGAAACTTGCAAGCAGAGATATGTTTGGGTGAAACTCATAATTGCTTGTAATTAGACAATGTTTTTATCCCCAAATAAGACAAAACCACTGTTCTAAAATATGCTTGATTTGGAGTAGTCCTGTTCCTGAGTTGCTGAAGCAAGTCATGAGTGATGGCAGATAACTGAGCTGTTATTCTCAGCTGTTTTCAAAAGAGCTTTCCTCTGGTACTGCTTGATTTGATCCAGATTTGGCATATTATGAAAAGGAAGAAAGGAAATGGATAGGTTTTATCAACCATGATATTCATGCAGGAAGGAGAAAAAGAAAATTATTTACATCTTCCCAAAGAAGATTCTCTACAAAGAAATACTGAAAGTGGGAGTGAATTCTAGGAAATCAGACTATTTTATATAGAACATGAATTATGACTGCCTTGTGGTTCAGGCCACAGTACAACAGGGCTACAATCTTTATATACAAACTCCTACAGACATGGTAAATGAGAGAGTGGGGAGGAGTGTTCTATGGGAACTTCATAGCACAGAGGAGATGAAAGGGTAATGTGAATTTGAGGAAGAGAATAAAGAAGAAAACACACTTTGGGCTTTAAGGTGTGTGAGTTTTAGTGACACTCCTGATGCTCTCTTGTGCTATTTCAACCTCTGGTAAGAGAACATATCTCTGCAAAGGAAGTGAAGGGCAGAATTTGTAAGCTGACAGATCCAGGTGCTGCAAAGAAATGACTGCAGAGAACTGTCAGGAAAGCAAAGATTTAGTCCCTCTGGTTTCAGTCACTCAAGGAAAGTGTCTCATTTAGGAGCTTAGTAAATTTAGATCCCTTCAATAACCAGTGAAGGCAGTGAAGGATACAGATCTTGGTGGTCTCACAGAGGGTAAGCATCCTTCTTCATGCTTTCAATAGTCTTACATCACTGAGAACTGTCCTCTAAAGTCAGGAAGTAAGGAAGGGTGTAATTCTGTCCATCTTACATGGCCAGCTGCGCTTTCAGTTCCCATATGTCATCAAAAGAGCAAGACAGGTTTCTCCCTGAGATGCCTCTATTGGGTCAGATGAGTTACTTTTGGATGAATCCTCCTCCATTGACTAGACATGAAGAGCTTAGACTAGAAAGCAACCAAAACCAGATGACATAAAAGCTGTACTAGAAGTTGTGGTGTGGTGATGTGCTCAGGGTTAGTCTGTATCGTGAGCAAAATGTGTGGTTTCTTAAGGAGCAAAACAGATGACAGTTTGCTTTATTAGCCTCTAACTGGTGTGGTGGATGTGGAGGATGGAGTGAGCAAACATACTGTGCTCATGTCTGAGTACTAGCCAGGCTCAGTTCAGGTGAATCTGTGGTCCACATGGCTGAAGGCGATCTGAAACTGTGGGGGGTTGGTTTTCAAAAAGGCTTTCTCACCAGCAGCAAAGGGATGGTTCCAGGAAGAGTACTGTGATGGCAGACTGTGGAGAAGACAATGCCATTCCCCACGCTCCCTTCATTGTTGTTTTGATTATGCAACATTCCCATCTGCCCACAATGATTGGGTCACTGTACCAGAGCTGTGAACTGTTTTTCCCCTTGGCTGCATTTTATTGCTGTTATCCCTCAAGACAGTCAATATCTAATTGAATATGGGACTTGTTGTTTGCTCAATGAGTTCCATGTGTTCATCTCTTAGAAGCAATTTGATGACAATGAAGACAAGAAAATTTGCAAAAATACTGAGGGCTCCTTTTTAGGGAAAAGTAATTGAACTGATACAACCCCAAATCCTGAGTTGTACTGTGTCTGACTTTGCTTGAACAGCAGATGCAAGAGGTTCAGGTGGGGTTTGTTCCAGAAACATATGAAAAACGGCCAGGAAAAGACATATCTAACATCTAGTGCAGTGCTGATTCAATAAAATACAGATACACGTTTAACCTCTCTGTCTCTTACTAACTTGAGAAGACTAGAAAGGCATAAGAAATTTATTTACCTCACATGAATTAATATATAACAATGCAAACCCAAAACACATAAGATACTCTGATCAAAAATGGAAATTAAATAACTCACAAAGCCATGTAAATGCTTGATAAGACTGAGAAATGGATGTGGTGCCAGGCCCCTTTCACAAAATCCTGCTTTTCCATCATCTGGGAAGTTAGACTGAGATGCTCTTGGTGTTTGTTTGATCACTGACCAACTTGTAATACTGAGGGAGAAACACTCACACACAACAAACAAACAAACAGACAATGCAGGGAAAGCAATAACCTGGAAGCTGGTTGGGGACAGAATTATTATGCTTTGAAGAAGAATCAATTTCCTGTGTAAGGGGTGAGAATCTACCAAATTTACTGTTTCTCTTGATTTCTTAATTAATCAGGACCAAACTCAGGCCTTTCTTCTCTCTCAGTTCTTTTCTTGTATTAGACATTTTTCTAACAGCACCTGGCTCATTAAGCACTGAACAGCCTATTACACTATGTTAACCCAGTCCTACCTGACCCTGGACTTTGTATAGATTTCCAGTTTATCATACTTTTCTCCCATATTTGCTCCACTTGGTGCCTGTGCTCCATGCAGTAGCTGTGGTAATAGCCCATTCATTCATGTTGTGTTGAAGGGTTGATGATAAAATTCTTTCTTTCCCTCCTCCTCTTCCTGCAGACTAATGCCTCCTCTTGCTCTTTGATTCTGCTTGCATTCTTATGGGATTAAGGGTTTTCTGTTTCCTAGAAGGAATAAAATATGGCTATCTGAGCCAGAGGAGTAGGAAATCTCTCTGTAAACTCCTTAATGGGGGGTTTTATGGGATATATTTTCACCTCATTTAGTTTTTATTTCAGTATGGCTCTTTCATCAGTCTGAGCATTTGAAGGAAATGACAATTTTATGGGAAGACAAGGAGGAATTGCTGGATTAAAAAGAAGATATGAAAACAGAATTCAAAGAATGGAAAGGTTTGGAAAGAATAGAGGTGGCTCACTGAAGTGAAAATAAACCTGCTTTTTGGATGGAGACATTCCTGAGAGCTTCTACATTGTGACCAGGAGGCTGTATGTGGTGGGTTGTAGAAGTGGTCAGATTAGCTTTCTTCAGAGGTTTTAAAACCAGTAACCTGACTCTGATCTCCCATACTGCTTTATTCTCATCGAGTGCCCTGTTCATCCCCACAGCAAGACAAATACTTCCTTCAGCCAAGTCACGTTGTTATGAAGGATAACCTGGTCTTTCAGAACTCAGGAGATTTACAAATCTACCAACTTTCCTTGCTAAGCTATTTCAGTGATTACCTGAACTCATAATTAAAAATGTATATTCCACCTCATCTGAATCTCATTTCAGCTGGTCAGACATTCCATGCCTTTCGTCTGCTAAGCTCAGCAACCTTTTATTGTCAGAAATATTTTCCATTCCCCAAATACAGACTGATTTCATTCCTTCTCACTTCTTAGAGAAGTTGAGCTTCTTGAGTCTTTTGTTTCAAGCTAAATTTTCCAGTGTTTCAGCTATCTCGTTGGACTGTACATGTTTTATGAGTAATGGACTCACCAGCACTGTAAGTAGAGGTAAAACTAACATTTCACTTTAGCACAACATGCTCTTTGTATAACCAAGCATTTTATTTTCTGTTTTCCAGGACAATATATAGGGTTTCTTGGAGTGCCTCCTTCTAAGTATGCTCTAAGAGTGGCTTTGTCTTAGACGGAAGAAAAGCGTATTTCACTGCAGAGTGATGTTCAAAGTAACACAGTTTCCAAAGCTGGGAGCACTACTGACCCATTCTTGTTATTGTTTACTGTTCTCCAAGTGTTTGTTTCCACTGAAAATTTCACCATCCTGCCTAAAGATGTTGAATAACATTGGACAAAAGAAGATCACTGTAGGACCCAAAGAAAATATGCCCTCTTTGATGATGATTCCCCATTAACAATTGTTTTTTAAGAGTATAACTCTGGAAGAGACCTCCTGGGTCATTGAGTCTAATCCCCAGCTATTTCAAGTAACCACATCATACACTCACTATTAGAAATCTAGTTCAATTTTAATCCATTTAATATGTGCTGCATTGGTTTTTATGTAGTGCTGCTTTTGTAATCTGAATGCCATGTGATAGTAAGCCATTAAGTCATTATTTTATTTCTAGTAATGACAAAACCCAGCTGATTTGTATATGTTGCAACTTTATTCTAGAAACAATGGCACACAAAAAAAGAGCCTGAGGTTTTTCTTCTGTACTCATTTCAAGTGAAATATTTTTAAAAATTAGAATAACAGCTAAGATGACACCAATAATGCATTGAGACATGCTACTGAAAAAAATAACACATGGATGTTTTTAGTAGGAAGGTTCAAAGTTCCAAGTGGATTTTTTCCTAAGGATGCTGATTCACAAGGACAGGAAGGTAAAACCTAGATTCGAGAGATAATTGCCTTCCCCAACATTTCCTTCCTCCCCTCTCCCAGAGGTTGCTCCTTTCCTTTGCAGGGAAGCTAAATTGCATGTGATGTAACTTTTGGACTATAGCCATTTGCATCTGCTCTGTTAAGTCACCTGTGTTGTAGATGAGGGTTTGAGAACTGCATCACATACAGTTTGGTTATATCTACTGCAGTGCAGCAGTTTCTAGAAAACAGATGGAATGGGCAGTCGAGAGAGGAAACTCCTCTAATTGTTCATGTTTGACCTACTAGTTGCCATGAATCAACACCTCTAAGTACAGGCTTTTGTTTGGCTGATGATGCTACAAAAGGCCAGGTAGTCTCTGAAGCAGTGTCCTGCAAAAGTCACAATCTGCAGGGATGAGTAGCAGATGGCCAATGTCACTGGTTGCTCGGTTCAGTGACAGCTGATAGCATGTACCAACTTACCACCTTACAGTAGTGACACTGTGCTTCCTCCTGGTGTGAGAGTGTGTATCACCCTCTATTACATGCCCCATCAATGATCAAACAAGGGGCATTTGTGTATGTTGGGAGGAATGAATATAATGCTCAAGTCAGATGCCTCTGTTTTGAGGATTTTGCTATATGATGCCCATACAGTAACTGGGAATTAGAGGGACCTTATTTGTTTATAGAGATATAGTTTAATCTCTGACTGTCAAAGTGGATTTAAGTTATATGTATATCCTCAAATGTTGGAGGCTGAGCAGTTCTGAGCTCGTCTTCAGAAGCAGGGATGGAAGAAAAGTGGGAAAAATCTTCTGAATGTTTTCCACATAGTGTAGTGGTGTCAAGTTTACCCCAATTTCCAAACTGACCACAAGGCTGATGCTAAGGTTTGAATGATTTCCCACCATGCCTGAAACAGATGTAATTCTGGGCTATTTCCACTTTGCTATGAACCAATTACTACTTTTGGATGCTTTGGACTGTATTTCCCAGTGAAATCACAAATTTCTGTTGTTCTCAGTAAAATTTGTAGGCACAAGGCCTTTAGGAGTGTATCAATGCATTGATTCTGAACTGAAACCCATCTTCATGTGAAAACAGCTGAATGACCCTTCCTGGGTCTCACACATGTACTCAGCCTCATTTATATGTGAATTATGGTTCTGAAAACTAGCCCATGTCATGTAAGGCTTCCCTGCCTTGCATCCGTATCACACATGCTTAAATGAGATGCTTTCATGTCTGTGTCATGAGTCCAAAGAAAGAGAAAAGTTTTGGAAGCTGCAAATGAAGAGTTATTTGCTCTTGTTTAGTTATCTCAGAAATACCAGTCTTCTGACTTCTATAAATGTATTTCATCAGGGACCTGTTAAGGTTGGGTGCCAGAGTGTGAAACACCTAGGTATGTGTCTGAGCAGAGTTCAGTCACTCAGGTGAGCCATTCCTTTCACAAGCTGAATGCTGGTGGGATGAAGGCACTAGTGTGATGGTGTGGGACTGAAGGCAATGGAACATAGTTGTACTCTCAGAGTATTTTTCTTCCTATTTGAGGGAGCTATTGCTGCTCCTCGGATTGAGTTTATCACAGCCTTCCTCACTCACCTGTGGTGAATGTCTAAGGCAGAATTCACAGAAGGTGCTTAGGCAGAATTTAGTACCTAAAGGATCCTTGTGATCTGCCATGTAGCTTTCCCCGTTGACTGGTCAGGAAGCTGTCTAGCTCTGCCTCTTTTGAGCACTCTAATGTGGCCAGATGCCTGATTTCTAGGCATCACTGTATCCAGACTGAAGGCAGCTAAGGCACTTTACTGTCCATGGCCTCTCTTGAGCCTTAGTTCCCACTTCAGCATTAGGAATGGTAGCCCATCCTCCTTTCCAAGGATGGTGTGAGGATAAATACATTAAAAGAGGTGAAGGGCTCAATTATTATGGTAATAGGACTCCTATAAGTACCTAAGATATATGTATATATTTGGATTTTATCAGAACCTAACTTACAACTGCAGCTTAGAAAAACTACTATAACCCCCATATAAATTCCATCTGTGAATATTTGATCAGATGCTATGTGGGTGGAAAAGTATGTTTCATTGCTATTGTGATTGCTTTCTTTCTTTAGCTTTTCAGGAGTAATAAACGTGAAGAATGTCCCAATGCTTTTAATGCTCTCCCAGTCAGTAATATTTTCTCTGAACCCATATGCGAATGTTTAATTCATTAAGTGGTATCATGCAACTTTATGGTGAAATCATAAATCTGTTCTGTTACATTGCTTATTGCAAAATCTTCAGCCCTAAGCAAGCCCCAAGCACTATAGCTTTGCTTCCCTTTATTACATATGTCTTTTATTGGCTGTTTCCCACTTTCTCCTTAGGTTGCTTTCTTGCTCTGCTTCCAAATTCTCCATTCCACTTTACAGCAGTGCATCTCACAGGTTTGAAAGGAGGACTTGTTTTCATGTGCATGTAGCTGGCAAAAACAGAAGATGCAATGTGTCCTGCATTTTACTTCACAAGGATTTTGTGCTTAGTACTGCTCAGACTTTCAGGATGCAGGTTAGTGCAGAGGCACTGGAAAATTCACTGTGGGCATGAGACACCTGTGACAATAATGGAGGTTAAAAACGGGGGGGGGGGGGGGGGGGGGGGGGGGGGAATATTCTTTACTTTCTTCTTTTCCTAAGTTAGCCTTTTCCAGTGTTAGCAAAGTGCAGTGTCCCTGTGTCACATGCAATATCATACATGACTGCCTTTCTTAGCATCATGCTTTCCTTTTCAGTTGCTCATGGTCAGGACTAATCCTATTGGGCCCTCAGAAAACATCTTGGGAGACCTGGAGGCATGTATCACTACTCTGAAGTACTCCTAGGAAAGCAGTTGGGTAGCAAGAACACAGGCTGTTGAGAAAAGCCATGAAGCCTGCACAGTCAATCTACCAGAAGAGTCCAAGTTGTGACTATGATTGTAGACCAAATACATGTCCAGGCTGATGACAAACAAGCTTCTTTTTCTAGACTGCTGTGGCCTTACTTTTTGCCAGAATCCAAATGAAATTCAGTCAAAATCAGCATGCCTGTGAATGGTACCTCGAGGGACAAATGAAGATGCTCCTTGCTTGTGACTATTCGCATCTGGACTGTCTGCAAGACCATCAGTATGAGCAGCTGTGAGACAGACAAGGCAAGTTGCCCAATGTTTCAGATTATCTTAAAAAACTACCTTTGAATCCTCTTTCCTGAGCTGTCCTGTGCTTTCTCTGGTCACAGCATTGTGGGACAACAGTTATTACTGAAGACTTGTTGGTGGATCTTCACTAAGTTCTTAGTGTTCGGCCATCTTCGTTACAGAAATGGCCCAGGCAGTTGAAGATAGTTACCAACTTCTTGGCAGTGATAGCAGAACCATTTAAAAGAAGAGATTAATTCTTAGCTCCAAAGCTGGCTCAGGAACCCATAACTCATAACAAATCTACCCTTCTGTTGATATGTCTGCTGCTCATCCTGTGGCTGCTACTGCCTTGACCATCAGTGGTCCCCATACTCTGATTGCCAGAGCTGCCAGCAGTAAGGTTTCAGTCCAACAAGATACATTGCCAGCATTATGGCATCGTTTGGCATAATGGTACAGCTCATGTCTCTACCTAAAGGCAGCTTTTCTAAGTGTCTGGGTACTACCAAAAGCCATAGGATATGATAGTGACTAGGCATCTAAATGCATAGAAAAAACCTTGATTTTTCAACCCACACATATGCTCATGTATAGCTCTATTAAAGCCAGTGTGTTCCTTTTCTTCATGGTGGACATGCACTTCAGTGTTCTGCTCTTTTTGTTTTTCTTTTTTTGTTTTTCTTTTTTTTTTTACCACCCCTCTCCTGTATCATTATATTTGCATCGAGTGTCCTCTGTACAAAGGGTGGAATTCCAGTGTATTTTCAGGACAGTGAAGCAGGCAATCATCTTGCAGTACTGATGCAGATGCCAGAATGAGGAGGTGTGGTAAAGGGGAATGCATGATTGATTCCTTTTCTATTCCAGAGCTGGATGAAATGCCTGACACAGCTGTTAGCTTACACTGCTTACAAGAACGAGGAATCAATCTCACCAGATGTTGTTCATTTCCTCTGTTGCTGTGTGGCCAGCTCTGTTGTACAGAGGATGCGGGAGGGGCAGAGACGAGGGAGGGAAAAGAAAGGGAAGAAAATCGTGGTCTAAATTACACAAGAAGGACCTAGTGTGGGAATTTAATGTAAGGGACACAAGAACAGGCCATGACTGGGAAATTGGAAGCTGGAAAGACAGAGCCACTCATTGAGGAGTTTGAGTCATTCACAGGGGAACATGACCGTCTTATAGTTCTCCTGAAAGCTAATGTTTTCTATTAAAAGATGCAGGAGGTACATGGGGAGGGTTTAGTAGAAAACAAGCTAATGATTCAAGACCACATCTGCCAGCTGCATTGTGCACTGTCAGATGAGTCTGTGGAGCACTTACACATACGTGTAGAACCTTTGACCAACATTTGGGGAAGAGATCACAATGACAGTGTGATGTGCTGCTACCACACCACTGCTATTTGGGTGCTTGCAGTCCTGTGTATGCCAGCATCATTTCAAGCTACCTTGTTTTCCAAGACTAGAACAAGCTCCTTTGCTGGGACATACTGCTGAGGTGCTTAGTCATGACACGGGAGGCATCTTATGCTGGGAAGCTATGGAGATGTTACATCATCTCTCCAAGCTTTTTTCGCTAGAGCAGATGTCTTCTGTAGATCCCTTAAAGAATTCTTTGCCTGTGTAACTGCTTGACAAGGAAACAAGCAAAGAGGCAGAGGAAAGCACCTTAAAACAAGGAAGACACTTTAAGTTAAGGGTAAATGATTCAGGAAGATATATATGAAATAAGAAGTTTGCAGATGAGCTGTAGAGGTGCCACAGACCAGGACAGGGCATGGTGATACCTGCTTCCTGTGGAGAAAATACATTGTAATAAAACAGTTGAACCCTGACTTAATGATTGTCATTTGTTCTGGAATATCTACTTCGAAGTGAATTGATTTCATTGAATATGTTTGACACCTTTTTTTCTCCAGAATCTCCATTTCTTTGTGGTATGGACCAGGTTTCTGTCTCTTTGGCTATACCATCCCTAGCAGTGGTGAGAAGGGGAGAGCTCCTGAAGCTGCTGCCACGGACACGAGACCAAGCCACTACTCATAAACAAGCTCTGACTTGAGCTGCGTGAGGAAGGGCTACTGCCATACTTTGTGTCTTTACTGTTTAAAACATCCTAAAACAAGCCCATCTGTGTTTGCTGTGTAGTATTTAATGGCTTATTGGTAAAAAACCGCAAAGTCTTAAAAAAGCAAAGTAAAAAGGGATTCCATACCAGAAGAGAGCAGAAAGGGGTTTTCTTGTTTGTTTTTTGCTGCTGTTTCTTGTTTGTTTGCTTTGGTTTGTTGGTTGATCTTGACTTGTTTTGGGTTTTTTTTGGTGGTGGTGGTGTTTTTTTTTTTTTCACCCTGAAGTGTTTGACCTAAGGTAAGATAAAAACTCTGTGTGAGAAAAAAGCAAACTAGCTGTCACTTCTGAAGTCCTTCTAGAGACATGGTGACAGGATCATGACAGGCTGACAGGTTCCTCTCTTGAAATACAGCCACCACCACTGAGGATGAGCTAGCCAGCTTCTTGGTGTTGGGCCATGGCACAGATACATGCTCCTTGAGGAGTGAATAGAGGTGGAAACAGGACCATAATGCTGCCAACAACACTGTTGTGTTGCATGATGTGTGGCCATGTTTGGCGTACAGTTATGGAGCAAGACAGACTTACTTCAAGATTTCCTTTTGTGAAGTCATTACTTTGACCAAGGGTGGGAGAGTGGGGTATATGAAGTGCTAATTTTATCTTTGTGTCAGTTTCTGCAGTTTTGGTTAACAAAAGGGGAGTATAATTAAATTTGGGATCAGTTGAGTAGAAAATAATGCAAAGACTGTTCTCTAGTTGCAAGGACGTTAGCATGAGTCAATCTGTTGACATTAATGCAGATAGTTGGAAAAGAGAAGGCTCTGAGGTGACCTTATTGTGGCCTTTCAGTATCTGAAGGGGGCTTACAAGAAAGCTGGGGAGGGACTTTTTAGGATATCAGGTAGTGACAGGGCTAGGGGGAATGGAATAAAGCTGAAAGGGGAGATTGAGGCTGGACGTGAGGAAGAAGTTCTTCCCCATGAAAGTGGTGAGAGCCTGGAATGGGTTGTCCAGGGAGGTGGTTGGGGCCCCATCCCTGGAGGTGTTTAAGGCCAGGCTGGATGAGGCTCTGGCCAGCCTGATCTAGTGTGAGGTGTCCCTGCCCGTGGCAGGGGAGTTGGAACTAGATGATCCTTGTGGTCCCTTCCAACCTTGACTGATTCTATGATTCTATGATTTTAATTCTAGATTTACACCAATGTGAAATGTTGTCACTCAGATGGATTAACTGAAGTGATTTCTTGAAAGTGAATAAAATGCTCTCACAGGGCATGTCAGAGGCTCTGATGGAAGGATTAACTGTACAGTTCCTGGAAATGTAGATGAGGCATCCTGATACTCTGTAGTTACATTGATCAGATCCCCGATACTGCTCAAGGCAACCTGGGACTTATTCCTTGAAGTGCTATCGAACACTTTCCTGTTCTCTTGCAATTATGCCCAACTGAATCCTGCTTTGCTACGTTGCTGGAATAGGCTGCTCTGAACATCACCTAGCATATCAATTACCTGCTGTACTTTGAAAATGCTTCTGTGCACTCTACCAGGTGTGCTAAGGGGACCTGATTCTTTATTGCTCAAGACAGCAACTTTCTGGTGAATCCTTTGCTTTATGCAAACCTCCCTGTACCGTGGCTGAAAGGCAAACAATGCATGTGCAGTTTGAAGTTACAGTTAAAGTTACATGGAAAGAAAATGACAGGAGCAGCTGTCATATTTTTAACAAAATTTGGTCGCTGCGGATATGAAACCTGAGAACTTGCACAAGAGACCCACTCCACTGAGCGTTGGTTTAGTCCACAGAGCAGCTGCACAAAGGGTGCATTTCACTGCTTTTCTGGAGTTCCTTGCCTGGGGAATTGTGGCTGCCAGTTCCCGAGGGCCCCCTGGTGTTTTGCGCAATCTCTCTTTAGAGAACTGCAAGTTAATTTCTGAGAAGGGCACTGGCTCTGAGCAGGGGCTACCTCTAAACTGACAAACCACTTCCTGCAATCGTTAACTGAATTAAGAGCCTGCTGTCTCCTTCAGTCCCCTAAAAAGACCCCTCTCCCACCACTTCACTACCTCCAGCCCCTCCTGGCTTGGCATCGAGACATTGGTAAAGACAAGAGGGCATGGAGGGTTGCAGTGATACTAGCTCATAGGCTGCCTCCCTGCCTGTGTCTTCTACAAAGAGTCCTCAGTCTCATTGGGTTTCTGCAGGAGCTGGAGCCATGACATTTCCAGAGTGTTCTCCAGTCCTGGGAAAAAAGGTCCCTCATAAATCTGTCCATTTGATGCTTCCTTTGTATTTGTCCTAGCACAGCCCTCCTCTGAAAATGATGCAAAGGGATGTTGTAATTTTTGGCCAAATTCTGGGAAGTAATAGAGCACATGCAACTCATGGGATATATTCCCTCCTAAAAATATCCCAGATCTGGTCTGTATCAGCTTCCATTGTAAGATATGGGAAAACCTTGCAACCATCAGTGCTCACTTCAATGTTATATGCTTGTAGCCACTGAGAAAAAGAACTGCAAACCTACTCTAAATTCTTCCTGTCTGATTTTATACTTGATGATGACAGTGATGTTTTGTTTTGGGGTTTTTTGTTTTGTTTTGTTTTGCTTTTTTCATTTTGTTCCCAGATTTGCAGTCTTCTAATATCTCTTTTTATTCAGTCTTCACATACATGTATTTCCAAAACCTCTTTCTTCTAGGGGAGATTTCTCCCTAGGCTCCTGGTCCTCCCTCTGAACGTGTCCCACAGGTTTGTTCACTGCTGGACGAACACACACAGACTGGTATTTTGCAAACTGGTGGCAGAAGCTGAAATGTTAGCTAAATATTACTTGTCAATAACTTTTCAATTATGGCCAGGGCAATTTATTTGAAGGACGTTTCTCTTACATTTGTAAGATTCCAGCATCATAGCAGAAGTTTATTGGTTCATGACACACAGAGGTATTTTAAAACTATAAACACACCTTACCTCTTGCTTTTCTACTTCATTTTTATTAGACTAGCTCCATTAATACATGACAGTTGATTTATAGCTTAAATGGTCATGAAATATATTGTTCCTGCAGACTTGTCTATCTCAAAAAGAGAATAGAAAGGCTTTGATTGTGTTCCCATACAAGTATAAAGCAAAGCTTGTTTTGCAAACATATTTTCTTTCAAAGTAACTGTTTTTCTTCTCCTTTGCCTCAGACATGATGCTAACAAGAATTAAGGAAGAACTCAGTGGGGAACATGTGCTATCTGTTAATAACAAAGACCAGAAAATGCATGAATGAGTGCATATCATGAGTAGAAGAAGCCAAAATCAAGAATACATGCAAATCTAGAAGAAGTCATTTGAATTTGCCATTGAAATTCAAAGGTTACTGACAGGAGTTTGCTTTTTATATTGAGGATATTGACAGAGCTGAAGTGCTATGTGTAGAAGACCTTCTAAAGGTTGCTAATGTCTCAAAGTGCAGCCAGAAGAGGAACTGGAAGCCTCTACTACTACTGTCTATGAAGAGTGTGTAAGAACAAAGGACCAGGAACAGTTAGTCTTCCTTCTCCAGCTGAAGTGGGGACCTACAATGGTGCATTTTAATCCTTGCAGAAGAGGGACTGAGGAATAGTGTAATCACTATAGTATCAGATGTTTTGATTCAGCGTTTTCTGAGTGTGCAAGGCACCTGAAGGTAAGATGAGCCTTTAAATTACCTTGAAAGACATAACCAGTAAAAAAAATTTAGCAGAACAGTGACATTTCTTTAAAATAATAACTTTCCCTGGGAACACACCAGTTGGAGCAGAACTCATCATTGTCAGTGATTACAAAGCTGCAAACTCCAGAGGTTTATAAAACCTAGACTGCATAGGAAATACATACAGGCACGTAGCTTAAACACAGTCTGCAATATGTACACCCCAGGAGGCTGGAGTGTCTAGAGGCAGGCATTTGCTCCCACCAAAAGCTCTTGGAGTGTTTCCATCTTTCTTAATGGAAGCGAGATCAGTCCCTGAGTATGGAAATGCAAAGAGGCAGATAGTGTGAGCCCAAGGGAGCTGCTCATTTGTTTGGTCATTGCTGCATCTTTGTTGGATAGTCACTTCAGCTGCAATATTCCTTTTTTTAGTAGCAAGCCATAGATGGCAAGGATGTCATTTCTCACACCCCTGCAAACAGAGGTTCTGTCCATAAATGCACTGCAGCCTCCACTGGCCCCTCAGTAAACTTAGGAGTGACAGTTGTATCCATTTTCATTGCTGTAAGCAATGAATAAGTAGATACAATGTGCTACAAGCACATGCTGGATTGTGTCACTTCATGGCTTACACAGTCTTGACTGTGGCTGGGTATTGAGTTATTTCATCAGCTAGTGCCCTTCTCCCATGTATATTCACATGAGATCCAATGTCTGTGGCTCACAGCCAGTCATGCTGCCTGGGATATTTGAACCTGCTGTCCTCAGTCCCAGGAGAGCATCCTGCCAAGCATGCCTGGAGGGCATTGGCAGCAAGACCAGGCACAAGTTGCATTTTGAATCTATCACTAGGAGTGGAAGATTCACAGTTTCTTAAGAAGAGCAGGAGGTGTGAGTGAGACAGTGCAGCTCAGTTTCTGTGGTTCTGAGCAGGGTGGTGGGGAGCTCCTGATCCATCAGCAGTTGTCTGGGCTTAATGCAGTGGCTGCCTGGTGTCACATGAAAAAAAGGCATTGATAGAGACATTGAGAGGAATCGCACCAAGAGTATGTTTCTGTAAGGGCTTTCTGAACTCTGCATTTCCAAATCACACGTTGATTGTCCCTTTTTACATTTTAACTCGTAAATACTCCCTGTGATAATGGTGGTTTCCTAATGGTCCAGTTTTTACCTAAGCACTTTAAACTGCTCTTGCAGTCTCTGACTCAGGACTACAAACCTCAGTCTCAAGAGGCAGACTAAGTTTGGACTAAATGTGGGTATGCTGGCTCCCAGGTCTGTGTGCTAAAGTACTTCTTACCCACCCACTGCCAGAACCTGCCACTTTGAACTTGGTGTGATGTTAAAGCCTTTGACTCCAATTCCTCAACAAATAGTTCATGCAGAAGAAGACCTACAAGCCTTTCAGACCACAAGCAACCCATGATCTGTATCTCTGGGCCACAGCAGTGAGCTGCAATGGCTATTGAGGAAGGTCTGTAGCTGTCATTTACCCTTTTTCAGGAAGATGGACATAATTTCCATCTGTCTCGGTGACAGTTTTTCCTCACTGCAGCAGTGATTGTTATCTTACTAAGTTATATCTCCATCTTGCTTATGCAGTCATGCATCCTTGGTACCTGCTTTTTTTTGGCTAGTGTTCCATCCTCTTTCCTCCTCTCTGATCCCATTTCTTTTCACTTAAGAAAGTTCAGCTTCTCAGTATAAATCAATAGATAAACAGAGCCCAAAGGGATTCTGTGGGAGCTGTCTAGCTCATCTCCCTTGGCCACGGAAATTCAGCTGTACCTAAATTTGTATATGAGGAAGAGGGGAAAGTGGCAGAGAGATTGGCAGTCTGCAAGCTACTTTTGGCTTGGCTCTGATTAGCACCAAGCACAGGTGCTAAGCACCTCTTCGCTGTCAGCTTTTCCATTCAGTGTATGTCCTTAATACAGGCAGAAAACTATTTTTGGTTACCACACAATCAGCTATCTTTATCAAGGGTTTTTCTACAGTGCCTATCTGTATGGCAGCCAAGTACTTCCCAGACAAATCCCATCTTCACTGTCTGAATGAGACAGTGTTTCTCTGACAAATTATTTAAAAATAGTATGGGTAGATTTATTAACACCTTATAAAAATGTAGGCAGCTGCAGCTAAGTATAAACTCAGGCAGCAAAGTGATGGGGTAAAAGCTGGTTAATGTTTTACAAGAAGCTTTCTAGACATAAAAGATTACTCCTTCCAAAACTGATTGTTTCAAGAAAAAAATATGCCTTTGTAAAGTTGGGTTTTGTTTTTTTTTTTGGAACTGACTTAGGTATGCCAGATATATAACTCATGTAATAAACGTTGTAAATGTGAGTCTCACTTCAGTTTACATGATTGTAGTCAGCAATTATGGATACTACGTTTTGGTAAGTAACATCTAAACTAGCTTTACATTGTCTGCAAAAAGGTTTGCACCATTTAAATCAATTTAGAAATCTGCTAAGTAAATCTGACGCAAGTTTAGTTATAGCAAATGTCTTAGCTAATATATTTCTTGGGACTGGGTTGTATCTTTTCTGCATGCATGGATGAAACTCAAGTGCTCTCAAGGTCTCAGTGAATAAATAATAAATGATGCAAAATAGCTTTTTGATACATAATAATATCATAACTTTAAAATGTGTTTTCCCAGGGGTAGAAAGGAGTGTGGTCCCTTTGAGAAATTGTTATATACAAAGAAAAAAAGAGCTATTTCTAGTGTTGGAAGCTGGTCAATGCATCCCTCACCACACCCTGGTTCTTGGCAATCATTTACACTCATCTCTTCTAGCCTTTCAAAGGGGCTGTAAATTATTGCCAACTCAGTATGTTGCAACCACCTTATCACAGATGAAAATAAATTGCAAAGCAACGAAGATTTAGTTCTGTGGTATAAACATGGACAGAAAAGCTGCTGCTTTAGCTTATCAGATACCTTTATTTATCTTCACTATGTTGTAACCTTGTGTTTAATACTCTTAACCCTCTCTCTGATGATATTTGATCCTATGTACTGGAGGTCTGTTTCTCCCTTCTTCTGTGTTCGTAAAGCTTTCTTGCTCAGATTAATCTGTATTCAGACTAAAAGTGTTTCTCTGCTCACTAAACTGATGTTCAGTGATGCTTTGTGACTGCATGGCTTGTCCTTGGTGCTCTTGGGATTTTAGGCAGTCCAAAACTGACAAAGTCGAGTCACTTGTGTTACATTGTCAAGTGAACTACAGTCAAGTGTTACAGGTAAATAAAGTTTCTTAATCCAGTTTCAATCATGTATAAGTAGTTACAAAATATTCCTTTATATTACTTTGTTATAACCCTAGATAAACCACTTAAATGCCCAACCTTGCCCTTCTGTGGTAAGTCAGACTGGAAGTTAGACTTAACCTTTCATCTCTTTCCTGGCAGAAGCTGGAGAAGCTGAGTACTTTTTACCTGTTTCACTCTTTCTCTTCCATTTGCAGAGGAAATATCCTTCCTTTCAAAAAACCTTATGTCTTTCCCCAGGTCCCCTGCAGCAGTTACTGTCTACTATTCAGAAGCCAGGAGCTGTTTCTTAGCACTGCACAGAGGTCTTGCTTGATCCTCTGCTGCTAGCAGTATCCCAGCACTTGGGACACTTCTAGGTAAAGCAGCAGCTACTGGCCATCAGCTCTGATAGATGAAACCTGTGACCTCAGGCACAGTACTTCAGAATGGTTTTTGCAATACTTGTTAAAACCTTCAAAACAGTCTCTTTTGCAAGTATTGAAAGAAGCCCACTGGTGTCAAATGGAAGTGCTCCCCAATGAGGACATAAAGAAAATAAAAGTATCTAGGCAGTGTCAGCTTGATGTATTCTTATGCACAAGTCGTCTTTTATGATGTGATTACAGACCCCCCCTGCACCTTCTGGGGCTCCCATGGATGATAGTCATTTAACACTGGGCAGCTCAGCATGCACAGCATGAGGCACAACCTACTTAGCACATCCACACAAATCATCCTCAAGAGCATCACTCATTCTCCAAGAGCTTTTCTGTCATGATAGCAGTCAAATGTTATGCCAGCTCTAAAGCAAACATTTTCTCACTAATGTCAAAAGATGAAGTTTAGCTATTATTCTCATTTTTGATGGCAGAGAGAGATGAAATATCTTCTAATTACTGGCCATGGTTTTTCAGTGCCCTTGGTGTAGTGTGTGTTCAGGGTATGACTCCCTGCATCTCCAGTTGCAGCAGCTGCAAACCTGTTTTGTTCTGTGTACAGAAGGAATATGGCAAAAGCAGGCTGAGCAGGGCACTGTGCATTTAAAAGTGGATCTATAAAATGCACAAAAAGAAGCTGGTATGTGATCTTTATTTCAGTATGTGTTTGCTAGCTTTGTAACCTAAATATTCCTTCCTAAGTGGCTACACAGTGAATTTTTAAGTCCTTTTTTTCAATAAATTCGAAAGTTGGGAAACACAACCTGTAACAACATGTAGGTATCATCTGGACTAAATACTTTCAATTCACCATGCAAAATCCTGCCAAGCATGTTAACAGGGTAATCTACACCAGCAACAGGTCTCCATCTACCTCAAAGGAAATGGAGCATGTGACTTTCAGGTGTCTCACGTCTTTGTGAAGAGCAAAGGAATGAGGAGATTTGAAAAAGGAGAGGCTTGGTCCATGAAGTGGAAGTATTTTCAGGACAGAACTAAGAATTTGAGGCTGGAGTGTAGATCTGTGATGAGTCTTTAATGCAACAAGAGATCAGCTAAAAGGCATTTTAGGCAAGCGCTTGAAAGGAAGGACAAGGGATCTTTGTGTGCTGTTCACGCCACTGACATTAGTGCCGATTCCCTTGACAGCTGCTTTCGACTCAAACGTGCCAGGAGTGACTATGTCATATTTTATCTCAAGCTCCCTAAAGGGCCAATTACTCATCCCCACTCAAAGGCAAAATAAAGATTTCTAATGAAGCATCACCAGGTCTCAAGCAGTCTTCAAGCTGACCACCTCTATTCTGTAGATGTCTGAAGCATTTCATGAGTTTCAGCTCTGCTTTGTTCAGCCTTGTGCCTCCCTTTGCTTTATGCCTCACTTGTGTTGATTCTGGTTTTGATGACAAGGGTTCAGACTAATCATTCTTCCCCTCTTCCTTTTGTTATGAAAGCTGCAGGTCTGTCTTCCATTAGCAATAACCACATGGGAGGGAGGCTACTTCACAAGAGACTATTGTCCTCTGATGTAATATAGTAGTCTGATGACCTGTGGCCCCATTAAATTAATGTTATCCAAGATCATGATAAACTTTCTGGTTCATGTTTTTGTGAAAATGCCTTGGTGTTTAGCAACAGCACCTAAACTAACCCAAAAAATCTGGGCTGAAGTGTTGTCTGTGGTGATAGCCCTCTTCAGAGGATATGCTCTGATATTTAGCAGCATCAAATAAAGTTTCAGACCTGACTCTTCATCTTTTTTAAGCACCTTTTCTTTTTTCTTTTTTTTTCTTTATAGCAACAATAAAATGTAGTTATCCTAGAGCTGAAATAAAGCTATTTTGAAATCAAGCTCTTTTGCAAAGCAGAGTCATGGAAATTGTAGGCTGTGACCCATTATTGATGCAAATGGTATGCTGTGGCTCACAAACAAAAATTTTACATGCCAGTTGTATTGTTAATGCTTGTATTCTATAATAATACTGTTTATGGATAAAAAAAAAAATCTCAGTAGTTTTTTTGTTTTTACCCCAGAATATACAAATTAATTTATATTGGTCTTCAATCACAGATATAAGGTTTTTAGTTATCATTCTACACTGCTTCTGTTCAACTATTTTGGTCATTTAAAATAGCCTTTTCTTTACAACATTAGTCAGAGGCTATTAGTCTGTACTGTTTTATTTATGGCATTTCTTTACATCTAGGATGCTTTGAGTTTTCTATTGTAATTTCCATATTTTAGTCTACTTCTCCCTTCTCCTCACCTGTCTCTTTTTTGCTTTTCCTGTTTCCCTGCAGCTTTTTTCTGATCTGCATTCTCCCAGTGGCAGTCTGTTTCAGGTGCACCTTCTCCCAAAGTAATTGTAAACCTCATCTTTTAAAGTTTTCATTTTATATCAACTAATATGCCCTCATGGTAGGAGCTTTTGTTTTGTTTTGATTTTCATAGATATGCTTCTGATGTACTGAGACGACTGGCTGAATATTGTTCCCATCTCTGGACCCTTTCCTTCTCCTTTCCATTGGGAGCAAACTAAGGCATCATCGGATATAGAGTACATGGTGTTTTGAGGCTGCAGTGGGACCCCGGGAATTTGCAGCATGTGCTGTGACTGTGATGAGTTTGGATAGGCCTCAGGGAAGAATGGAAAAATCTCCCTAGAGAGCAGATGGGACCAGACAGCAAGTGATTTCATTGGCTGGAAGCAAAGATGCCCAGGAAGAGCAGAGGCCATGGCCAGGACGTAATTGTATGTAAACATTGCTCCTTCCATTCTAGCTCACTAAGATGAGTTTCCTTAATTTAAAAAGTGACACTTTTACTCAAAGCAAATAGATCTTTTTGGGTAGTACGCTTCCTGGGAAGAGCCTGTGCAGTTCCACCTCTCCAGTCAGGGGACTATCCTATTGCACTTACATGCCACCTCTTCAGAACAGATTTGTCCCCTGCACAAGCTGAGCATTGGTGATGTTAATTTTGTCTGCACATTCTGTATTGTAAATCAAGTATGACACTGGACTCTGCATTCAGTCTAAAATTATTAAAGAATCTGACAATGCATAAGGTAAAAATCTGCTCTGTTTAGGTGTTACTTAAATCTTTCCCATAATGAATTATGCTTAGTTTTGCAGAGGTAATGTACTTTACATCCACTTTAGTAAATTCTATTTTTCCAGCAGGCTTTTGCAGAATTGTTTTGCTTGTTGCAAAATATGGCAGCTTTCTACAAAGGCTAGATGTAAATTTGGGTTGTGTTTTCTTCCACTTCTTGTGCAGTTCTGCATGATCCTTCTTTCAAATTTTGCATGCAGTTTTCCTGTTCCTTTCTGAGCTTTTGATTTTTTCCAGTAGCTCCTTTGACTAACTCAGTTCTCTGAATAAGACCTGATTTGCTTCTGAGCTTTCAATCTGCAAATGATGTTCTCCACTTAAGGTTTAATGCCTTTTCCAAACTGCAGTCAGAATCTTTTCTGCAATCTTGTTCATGGTTTTTGCTCTCCATTACTTTTACCCCAAATTAAGGATTCCATAAACACTCCAAATAACACAGTGGATTCAACAGTTGTGATTGTTCTTAGAGACTCAAAAGTCTTTTTCCCTCTTTCTGAGTTCTCATGTGGTATATTGACAGGCATCATAAGATCTCTCTCGAAAGTTTTGTTCTGTCTAGAATGAAGTGTTTTTTCAATATCTTGATCATAACCTCATCACTAGTTTGATCTTTGCCTACATGCATATTATCAAACAAGGTTTGTGATTCTCTGATAAACAGGCTGCTTAGTCACCTTTTTTCAGCATCTTGGCTTGCCTTCATGAAGGGACAATCTTCTAGCTTGATTTGATTGCTTGCTGTACATTGATGGGCGTCAGAGCTGTTTTGGCCTTCTCAGCTCTGTGTTCTTTGCTCTGTTTCCCCTTCTATTTCTAAGTATACTCATCAGTACTTACTTCCACCTCTGGTGTCAGGTAGCATTGCAAATTCAGCATACTGCCAGCGTGGTCCCAGAATTTTCTAAATCAAATGCCAACAATCCACCAGTGCCAAAGGAAGAGCTTTCTTGTGCTGGGGCTTTTGTTTCTATGCTTTTTTACTCAATATTTGCAAGATGTTAGTTGTCTTTTGCAGATTTTCACTCGTTTGTCTCTGCATATAAGAAAAATAAGATCAAATGATGTAAGTTTCGCAAAGGTTATGAGCACCTGAAATAGTTTTTAGCGTGGGCAACTAAGATACACTTCCAGCCCACAATAAAGAGCACCTTTCCCACAGGAAAAGGACCGTGGGGCAAGGTGTGCTGTGCTTGTTGAAATGTTAGTAATGAGCATACTGACCTACAAGACTTTATCACCCTCCAAGTTTTTTACCCATCAACTGTTGATCCTACATCCCTTTCTTTGACTATTACATGCTCTGATTGTCTGTACCACAGTATCTGTCCTGCAAGCCTGTAATCAAAGCTGTGCTGGGCTTTATGTGTCTAGTTGTTGTAGGAATAAGCATCAGGGTGCTTTGTGTTACACCCTTGTCATGGATTCCTTTGAGCCTGAGCTTATTCCCTCACTTTGTGTGGAGATGAAATGGGGAAATTGGGGATGCTGAACCAATCCCATTCCCTGTCTGATCTGGCAGCAGTCCTGGGATACTGAGGGCCCAGATAACTCTGCTAGGGAACAATTTTCTGAAGGTGATTGTAAATTTCTTGTTCGCTTATAGGATTTTAGTTTGTAGAGCTGTTTTCCTTCTTTGTTTTTTTCTTTGCTTTGGTAGAGAGAAAGAAATGCTCTCTAGCAAATAGCTGTGCAGTGGGGTTAAAGGAGGACACATCCTTGGTGTGAAAGGTTGTGAGAGTTCAGACTAATTTTGAAATCTAATGCATGCATAATGCATTTCTAATATTATAAATAGGTGACAGGTCATAAGAAAACCTCACATGTTTAGAGCTAGCTGGAAACCAAAGCTGTTGATCATGCACAAGTAAAGTGAGCAGAGGTCACCATTCACATGCATTAGGATAAATCTGAAGCTGGTTCATTTTGGATCACTGGGCATTTCTACTTTTGTACTAGTAAAACGAAGACTGTGATTCAATGGCATTTTACCCACTGAATCTAATGAGCTCATCCTATCCCCAGACTGACCACAGGATATCAGCAGATGAGAAGAGGAATCTAATCCTAAAAAAGGTATGAAAAAAAGTTGGATTTGTCAAGTGTAACTAAAAGCCAGGACAGAAGCTGCTATTCAGAGTTAAGGTGACCTTAATTCACATCTGTTTAACCAACTTGGAGTACACTAACAACTGACTCTTCTGTGGGTAAGGAGGTCCAGGTTCAGCTGTTTCACAAGGAATAACATGTTGAAGCTATGCAGGGTAACTCCAAATTTCCTTCTAAACAGCTGGAGTTGTACATTAATTACAATCTTTCTATAAACATACTTTCTTCATCCTTCAAAAAGAACAAAGAACAGCTGTACTGTTGTTAGTTGTAATGTGAGTATGCACATATCTCTAGAGATTATGCCTTTCCAGGCTGATGTGCTCATCTCAGATCTGACTTTCTAAGACAGTTTGCTCTGTTTTTCATGTCCAAACTTTTCCAATTTCCTTTATACATTTATATCCTTATAGGACTAGCAGCACCATAAGACTTTCCTGACACAGCTGAGTGTCCAAACCATTCCTGCTCTGGTCATTGTTGAGTTTTTGTAATTCAGGATCAGCAAGGGATGGCATAAGCAAAATTGGTTTCTAGATGAAAATGGCACTTTTACTTCCCATTACAATCTGGCCACATGAAAGGAGCCTGGGGTTGTGCAACTCATCCCCATGCCCTCAGCACTTTGCTCTGCACTGTGACAGTGGCTTAATGAAGTGTGCTTTTGCCTCAGAGGGGTGCCCTCTGAAATTTGTCTTGAAGTTATTAATGTCCTCTGCTTCTTACCTTTTTACCTGCAGACCTTAACCCTAACTTCTTGCAATAACAGACCTCTCTAGCAGAAGTATCTCTGTAACTGCGATTTTGACATAAGGGAGTTACTACCTCTGTTGTCACAGAAGAGGTCATAGTTGGCTAATAGTGACTGGGAATCAGGCTGCTCTTCCTCTCCAGTGATGGTCCAAGAAGCTAGAGGACACAAGTTTCAGCAGATGTATTTGACTGACATCTGTGATGGATGAATTTGGAACTTCCATTCTTCAGGAATGGTCGAAGTTTGCTTTGATTTCAAATGTCATAGTAAAATAGAAAAATTATTGTTATATAAGAGCTAGAGAAGATAAACTAATTACTCTTAATGGTTTAAAAAGTCTTTCAGCTTTTCTGCTGTATGGGGATACACAAACACCTGGAATGCAGTATATAATGATGGGAAATATCAAGGGCTTCCCACAATGAAACTTCTTTTAACTTTAACTTTTAATAAACTTTTAAATTTCTCCTGCAGGGAAATGAATTCATTTTAACATAATTTTACAAGTAAAACTGCTTGACTTTGATATTTTTCCTTCCTTGAAGTGAAGCTCCCAAACCCAGGCTCTTTTGATAAAAAAGTTTCCTGTCTATTCCATCCATAGAAAAAGGACACATTGACATCTGCAAAATTTGGAGAAGATTTGGTGCAGACAATACCACTACTGAAACAGACTGTTCCACTCTTGGCAAAGTCAGAGAAAGAAATTAATGCTTTTGTTTGGAGTAGTGTGCAGTCACTGAAATGGTAGACTTTAACCATACAGATTTAGGAAGAATCGTTGGTGCTATTAAACCCTACCAACTTTATGTGTTTACACTTACTACAACCAGAAGATATAAATTTAAGTTAAGTCACACAAACCCTTTAAGGAATAGTGTAGGAGCTTCTGGCCTTCTAGAAGTGTGGATGATTTAGCATTTTTTCTGCACTGACTGGCACCGAAAGCATAAAACTGATAGAGTTCCCAACTAACATACCAGAGATAAAAAATAGCCCTGACTATTTGTGTTTATAAAAGATTTGGTATTTTGTGAAAACCTCTGACACTTCAAATCTCTACATCCTGGTTAAATTGCAACTTGTATTCTCCTCCTGTAGACATCCCTCTGCTCTCAAGAGGGGGAGGATGCTCTGCTTCCCATTTGCAACTTTATCTTTTACTTGATGGCAGTGCACACAATAGCAGTATGAGATGCTCCATGAGACCCTCCATTTTGATAATGGTGTTGTGACTGCATGTCAGACGTCCTAGAACGTGTCCTGGAGCATAGGTTCCATGGCTCTGTGTGTCAGGAGACACTGAATGCTGTAGATTTATATTAGCAGAAGCATTAGGGGTGTCAGGTTATCTTCTCTGCTCCTGGTCTTCAGGCTCTAGGCATTGTGTATAATGTACCATAAATGCTAGTGGCCATCCTAAACAGATTATTAGTAAGTTGTAACACTTCTTAGGTGCCAAATAAAACATCTGCTTGAATTTCCACCTGTTACATATTGCGCTGTCCATTTTGTTTCTTTTCTAAGTTAAGATGAATTGCATTGAATGTAAGAGATGGTGACAGTGCATGTGTGAGACATTTGCGGGTACAGTCCCAGTGTTCACTGACTGTACAGTCTCCTGCTGTCTTTTCCTAAACTCCATGCTGAACTTCTTGAAAGCATCATGTAGTCTTTTAACCAGCAGACAGTGGTATGATTTACACCATTATGTATATGTGATTTGTTCAAACAATCAGGTTTGGATAGAATTGATTATTAGTAGGCAAGTACATACGCAAGAAGATGGATTTGCATTGTAAACCTATGTATGGATGAAGGCCATCTGAGAAGTGGAAGAGACTGAAGAACATTGTTGGTTCCAGCCCATCCATCTGCTTTGAAAACCATTCAGGCACTGCAGGCTCTGTGGACAGAACAGGTATGTTCCTCATATAGAATCTCTATGGTATTACAGGGGAGCTGAGCCTGGTGATGTGTAAACCAGGCTTTATTCCCTCCTGTGACACAGATTTCATTTTTTTATCTGCTGCAACTTTTGATCTTGAGTTCTAGAAATGCAAACACAGTTGGGCCTCCTTTTGAAGGGAGAGGCCAAACTGTCTGAAGTGCAGAATGTTGAACCACCAGGATATAAAGAAACAAGGAAATAAAACCATGCACAAATGCTGTTTTCTTTAGTTTTACCAATTCACTATGAAATCATCAAAAGTTAATGCCAATCTTTCAATCTATTGTGTCTATCTGATGAGTAATATTTATTTTGGGTGAATTATGGGGGTAAATAAAGATAAACCACAAAGGCACATGTGTTTTCCTGATTATGTCTTATAAAAGAATGCACTTAGACAAAACAATTTTCAGATATTCTTAATTGTAAAAACACCCATTGCAAACCAGCTGAAATTGAAAACATATTAGACTGAATCATGTTAGTTTTTAATTCTACAACTATTTGAGTCTTATTATTTTCCCCCATTTCTTTTCATTCTCTCTAACAGAGTTGCTCTGCCTGGCTGGGTGAAAAATACCTGAATTTTGCCTCGGTACACTCTGCAGTCCCTCTTGTGATCAGCAGGGGCTCCTCTTGGACTGTGACTAGCTTGGCTCTCTGCTCTTTTCCCTCGCCATTGACGAGCCCGTGATGTTTTCACACTGGCTACCTGATGTGGATCCTACAACACTGGGCAAACACATCAGTGCAGTTTCACGTTCACAAATTCTTCCATTTTTTGCCTCACAAATCATCCAAAATGTATGGATCCCCATGGGTGTGTTGTCCCAAGACACCTTATTTGAGAAACCAGGTAAGGAAAAAGCAGCACACCACATTCAGGGGATTGCGATCGCTGATGAATGTGGACAGACTTTGATATAGTTTTACTATCCCTGTAATTAATTCATAATGAATTTCTTATCTGAATATTAGGAAAAACTTCCCAACCAACAGACAGGTGTCTTCTATGATGGAGTATTACTTCTTCACAAATGTGGAGCTGAATTTAAGTGTATCTTGAACCTACTGCTCTTGTTTGTCTGCAATAAGTTCAGCTTAACTTCATCTGAGTTCAAGGATATTTGGACTCAGTACTGAGGCTTCACAGTCCACTGAGAGCCAAGGAGTTTGATTCAGATGGCACAGGGATGTAGCTGCCTGTGGTGGCCAAGGTGGCTTATGTGATAGCATGACCTGCATACTCAGGGTGATGAAATAAGTCAGGTACTTTCCTTCACATGCTGCAGAAAACAGGAAGAGAAAGAAATAGCACCATTCTACCAACAAGATTAACTAATTGGCCACAAACCTATGTTACTGATATATAGATAGCCTGAGGAATATACAGTGCAAAGGTACAAGTGTTAAGACCAGTGCCAATGAACCTAGACAGTTGGTAAATCGTGCAGTTAACTCGGGCAGAGTTTAGGAAGGAGCCAGCCTTCAGAAGACAGCTGAAGAAGATTGAAAAGGTAATTTTTTACTAGTTTATGTTGACTAATTAATTACTGAATATCTTAGAGTATAAATTATTTACTTAGCTGTTTTCCAGCAAACAAACCCTAAATCTAGTAATAAGAAACTTTCCTGGAAGGCAATTATGGTTTATCAGGAAGCAAATAAGACATGGAGAGCAGTGGATGTGAACTGAGTTGTAGCTATATTACAGAAAGGAAATTAACAGCATGCCTTTTCCATCTTGTTAGAGAAATATGAAGAGCAGTAGTGATCACTGGCTCACTTGTGACAGTCTGTGGAGGCATGCCAATGCAGCCAGTGGGGTTCAGGTTGAGACTTGATTCACCAGAGTAAAGCCAAGGTGTATTGCACCCTAAATTGCTATTAATAGCTCTCCACTGAGTTTGTAGAGGTGTGCTCAGGTGTACATGCTTACATTATAAGCAACTACATTTGACACCACACCATTTCTCATGCCACAGGTCTTCTGTGGACTTCAATTCAAAATAGTTTGGAGGAGGTTCTTCCTCCTGCAGAGTTCACCTACAGCTCATGTGGGAGATGTAGACTCTACAGCTGTGCAGATGCTATCTGGATAAGAAGAGCATTCCAAATGTTGTGATTATTGGAATGAACATAAAATGATTGTATTTCCTATTTCTTCATGCCTGCAGTATGCTAGTACAATAAATATGAACGATCAGGTAAGGATATATTCTGAGTATGATTACTGAGGAATCATCCATGCTATTCTCCTGACAGACAACAGGATCTGTGTAGTTAATTCCCTGAGCAATGAAAGGACAATATTCTTCATTAATAGTAGACAGAAAGAAAACATTTGCACAGTGAATGCAGTGAATTTGCACGTGAATGCAATTGGCTTTGCTCAGTCTATTGCACTTCAATGATTTCTGTGTCTAGCACGCAGAGCAAAACCATTTCACAGCTCCTCATGGAAAGTGGTCAACCATTTCTGCAATCCTTAGGACTGCCTGTGATAACATCAATCAGGATGAATTGGTGTGGCATTTATAGGACCATAATATGCAGCCTTGTGAGAACACCATTGGGTTGTGCTTCAGAGTACTGCAGACTAGTTCATATTTTTCTCTTCATTCTCAGAGGACTTTTTCCAGTCACTAAAAAATATCTTACTCACAACAGCTTCTCAGCTGACTATTTGCTGTAGTGCAATGATTGGATTTTTGCTTTAGTAAGCAAGAGGTTCATGGTTCTGGCCTTACAAAGGTATCTTTTCTGATACAAAATGACTTAACCATAAACAAAGTCCAAACTATACGATCACTGAAGAAAACAGAGTCCTGAAATAATTTTTAAAACCCTGCAAGTGAAGCTGTTCCCTCTAGAAAAAAAAAAAAAGGAAAAAAGATCAAGGGAAAAACTTATCTCTTCCTGTGTGATTGATCTTTTTCTCTTGCAATTGCCCTCTGACCTACAATAAATCATTTTAGAATGTGTCAGGAAAATCTCTTCAATAGATTTAGAGCTAGGATGAGAAGTGTTTTGTCTCTCAAAGTATTATCTCACAAAACACACAAACAATTGCAGCTTTTCTATTACCTTTCCTGCACCCAGTGAGATGATGAGGTAAGGTTTTTCCCCATGTTGATGTGAGCTGATAGTGTCCAATAAATATTGCCATCTGAAATTCGTGTACAATTTTAATACTGTAGGAGGTATAAAGAGGGAGACTTGCATTTCCTTACAGATAAAGAATTTAACAGGAAAGAAATACACTAGAGAAATTATAGCCCCTCTTTATGGAGCTGCTGCTCATTTGAATATAAGGGTATTTTTCAAAATATTTTTTTTTAAATATATTGAAGTATATTGCTGAAGCCATTGTTGGTTTCAGGAAGCA
The DNA here is from genome assembly GCF_027791375.1 of Indicator indicator. Taxonomy (NCBI): domain Eukaryota; kingdom Metazoa; phylum Chordata; class Aves; order Piciformes; family Indicatoridae; genus Indicator; species Indicator indicator. The sequence goes on along the minus strand of NC_072021.1, from coordinate 15,975,257 downwards.
AGAATGAGTATAAAGACTGACTCTCCTCTGATCCCTTTTCAGGTAGTCTGATCTCATATGGTCATTTTTGCAGTAAATTGTTTGCAGTTCTTCCACAAAGAAAACCAATGTGCCTCCAAAGCTACCTTAGTTACATCACAGCCTTGCTGTGAAAACAATGTGCAGTACCTCCACTGTGAGGGGTGGCAATACCTTCTGACATGTATTGGCCTCATAAAACCTGGATTTGATGGCCTTTGTCGGATGCATCTTGCACCAAGGCACCCATTTGACAAGAAACTCGGAGGTGGCTGTTGCCTTCTACAATAAAATATACCTGGAAAGGACATTCTATATGAAGCTGAATTAGTTCCCATTAAATTATTGTTGAAAGTTATCATTATTATGTTGCGTTATTAAACATACGTTAGGACATGTGACTTGGGATTCCTGTGAGTAAATACAAGGATCTAGACCACAGATACCTACATGTGGGCTAGCAACCACACACTCTTGGTAGCCACTGGAGACCAGAGAACAGTTTGATGCATCCTGTAGTAAACATCTAAAACTGTTATCCTAAGAACATCCTAACAGAGAGATAGATCCCTATGGATCCTAGGCAATTTAATAGGGCATTTCTAAAAGCAGAATTCCTAGGCAGAGTATACTGATAGACTTGGTAAGATTTAAATACTGACTTGCTACATTTTACTTATGCGAATATTTGCTTGTTGTATGTTATGTATTACTTGAATTTCATTTGAATTTTTCTTTCATTTAGATTCAATTTCTTGTGGTTTTGCTATCCTCAACCCCCATCCCTCGCTCCAAAGAGGCCCCCCACATCTTTACAGTAAAACAGCCCAGAAGTGTCATTATGTAACTCTGATACCCTCCTAATCAGTTGAGCTCTGGCTGGGTGGGTAACCCCAAAGGCAAGGAGAATCTCCCACACCTACAGCTTGTCCAGCTTTCCGTTCTCAGAACTACCGACCACAAGAAACTCCTGTGGTTACCAACAGAAGAAACAAGTTCCCTCCAATCTCCCAGTGCACCTTGTCCGTTGTGGTTTGTGAGAATTACACTGTACTCTTATCCAAGGCAGTCAGGACTGGTGCAGGCTTTTTGCCCGTTCATGCTTCCAGTTTGGGGTCCTCAGCTTACAATTTCAAACCTTCCGGCACAGAGGCTCCTTTCTGTGGGAAATTGTTCAAATTAATTCCACAGAGAAAATCATTGTCTTGTGAAAACTACCTGCTCCCAATCACAACCACTCTGTGGGAATGAAACAAGGCTTCCCTTCAGATTTTTTAATTTTCTTCTTTTCTTTTTTTTCCCCATTTATGTCTTTGCTAATGTGTGAGATAATCTCTGGTGAAGATCTTGGTTCCTTCTTCCAACTAATAGTTTCTGAACAAAACTGAACAGTGTCTGATCATTTATATTATTGCTCTGACACTACCTGTGCTGTGACAAAGATAAGAAATGAACCATCTAATGGCAGTGAGATGGAAACTGGGTAATGTGAGATTTCCTAATTAAACCACTAATGGCAATGAAAGATACCACTGTGTTCTTCTATTATAATACATCAGGAAAACCTTTGTAATACAGTTAGCCTCTCACTCTTTCCATCTCCTTGAGGCTTTTGTGTGCATTTGTTTCTCAATATGACCTGAAAGATCAGGCCTTGCAAAACACTTTCCTTTTTAAAAAGTTACCCTGTGATCTGTCAGTGCATCTCTCACATTGCTGCTTTGTCTTGTGACTGCTTGGCTGTGATCCTGGTGGGATTGCAGCAGCCTCTAATGGGCATGTTTTCCCTGGTTGCTCCTGGCTATTCAGCAACAGAACCACTCAGCTCCATCAAGGAAATAACTGCCATTTTCTCTTCCCTAATGAATTTCGTAATGTAATCAGTGGCAGGCCATGACTGAGAATGAAACTAAAACTTGATATAATGGTCAGGCAAGAAATTTGACTGGGAGCTTTGTTTTGACTGGGTCTCAAATGAGGAGAGGCATTGCTGACAGCTCTGTGTATGCTCTGTGGATTCTGATGGCTCCAGTGGCAACAAAAATGTTCACAGTTTTTTTTGTTTTGCCTTGTTTTCATTACCACTGTCATTTTGACTCTTTCTGTGAAGTTTGGGTTGCCAGCTAAAGATCTGGTTCCAGGGGAAGGAGTGGCCTTTGGCTTCCTGCAGAGATTAATTAAAGATAATACAGTAAAATCATACTGGGAGCTTTTGTGTGGAGGCTCAGCCAACACTAAGTGCTGGGTGAAAGCAGGTAGGCAGCTGAAGATGTCACCAGGCACTTGGTGGTTCTCAGAAATACACAGCTATTGAGTGTACTTGGGATGTTGAATGTTGGTATGCTTAGGTATAAAGCATCAGGGACTACCAAGCTTCACCCACACAAGGGCACACTCCACTTTATTTTCGTATTTTTCAGCATGATCCAGTTTAGGTTTGGCCTAGCAGGGAGAGCAACAAGCAGGCAAGTACCGACAAGCCTGATGCCTGCTTCTTTCCCTGATTCTCAGTCTTCTGGGCAACTTAAGCAGCAGTTGATCACTTCAACCAGGCTGGGACAAAATTTCGCTTGGACTTGCGTGCTGTTTTAGGTTTGGGACAGGCCAGTGCAAGACTCCAAAGCCAAACACCTGTGGGAGTCTGAAGATTTATGAAGTCCAGCTCCAGGAGGTTTTAATGTAAAAAGAAATATGGCTTAGTCAACATGTGGACGTGGGAGACATCTGAATGATGCTAATCAAGAGGTGGACACTATGGCAATGAGTGGGCAAAGCAGCATGACTATTCTTGGAACACATCATCCCAAGGACATGCCACACACCACTGAAAGTGCTGCAGCTTCTCTAAGGCCTCTTGGTAAGTCTGGGCCTTGTGCTGAATCACCATGATTATTATGTCTTTGTAAATACTGATTCATCAGGTGAATGGAAGAAGATGAGGATGACTGCCTAGGGGCCTTTGGAGTTCACATCTGGAAAAACAAAAGCCAGTCATAGTTCCATTGTGCCCAGTTGTGGCTGCAGTCATTGTGCCAAATTTTCTCCCACCGAACCTGTTTCAGACACTGGTTCCTTCTCCTGGGGTTGGTAGCTCAGGATCTGGAGTCATGGGAAAGGTAGTTGAGGTTTCTCCTCACTGTGGGTGAGCTGGCTGCTGCTTCCAGACCACTGAGGATCATGGTGAACTTTTCTGATGGAGTTTTGCTGGCTCTTTGTGCTGATAAGCGGAAGCCCACACTTCTGGAGTGCTTTGGAGGATATGGCGGGCTGTGATACTTAGGTGAAGTCCATGCAAAGCTTCACAGAGTCATTTGTTATGACTGCTGTTCCACTGCCAAAATCTCTGCTATGGTCATTTGGCACCTGTCTGTGGAGTTGAGTGCAACAGTGCCAATTGCCACCAGCAGAGACTTGGCCTTCTATGCTGGAAAATCCCAGCCTTCCAGGATATGCTTATCTTGCTAGAACTATTTTATTTTGTCTGCAGTAAAGCTGGGCAAGAGATTTGGCACTGCTGGGTTGGGCTGTTAAAAGCATTTGAAAACATGAGGAGTTTTGTTACTGCAGAGGACTCAGCTTTACAACACACTGAAGACCGAACTCTCACTTCAGTGAAGACAAGCAGTCAACAGTGCTGACCCCTCTGGTTATTGTGCCCCATAAAGAGGCCAACATACCCTGCTCCATTGCCTAATACCCTTTTAGTTTGGACATGACTAACGTGACACCTTGCATTTCCATACTCCTTAGCTCACCCATTTGGGAGTATCTGCCACCTCCAGCTCTGTGCTGACCTGCTTTCCTCCCCTTGGCTGGGATACTCTGATGGTATGCCCTTGGTAATGTGGCTCTCTCTTCTCAGTGGTGGTTTATTGTTCTAGTTACTATAGGTTTCATGGTGTTTGAGCCTGTACATAGGGAAAAAAACCCTATGAAGCTGCTGATGTCCGTGAACTATTTCTAGCTGTGTTGAGTGGACTAAAATCAGAGCTGGTCCAAGGGATAGATTGGGAAGGTGGTGTTCCCAACAGATAGACACCCAATGCAAGGTAGAAAACCCAAACAGTACTTTCTAAAATATGCAGATTATGACATGTGCTGAGCTCAGTGATCTCAACCAGACAAGGGTGATATTGATGAATGCATTATGTACTGAAGCTCCACATGTATTTTTTAGGATGGCAAAACAGCTCAATATTGAAAGACAGATGAAAGAAGCAGAAGGTGAGATGCAGCAAATAGTATCGGTAATGGTAAAGGTAAACCTTGCAGATCTGTCACCTCCATGCAAACCTTCTATGAAGAGGGAAGCTGAATTGCTGAGATGAACGATTCTAAATAACTGCAATAGTTGTGAGTGGTGTTTTTGGTTGCTCTTTGTGATAATGTGATTACTTCAAGGTACACGCTGATTTCCCTCTCAGGGCTCCAGTCAAAACATGGCCTGTGGAATCCAGTTCCCTTTAACACTTGGACTGCTCAGTATTTACATTCTCTGCTCCTTGTTTGTTCTGACTTTCCTCTTGCCTCTGTAGGAGTGCCTGCTGAGAGTCATGCCATTTGTTAGGGACAGCCAGAAGATGTTGACTCTACTGCTTTCCCCACAGGAGTCTTCTTGCAGTGGTACTCACTGCAGCTGTGTCCTATTTCCTGAGTGGTGTGCAAGGTAAACATCCAATCAATTAATTGTACTGAACAAGTGATGTGATCACTTTTCCTTGGATTCCTTGATTGTAGAGACAGAAAGGACTGGTCTCATGTAACCTTGCATTTTCAAGGTTTTGTTGCACAAATTATGGAAACCCCTTTTCCTCCTTTGTGGTCTCTAGGGCTAAGTACGCATTACTGTAGATAAAGCTGATGCCCACATCCCAATTTCCAGAGATAAGACCCAGGAGGAGACCTGAACTTGGAAACCATGTGAATCAATCTTGTGTCTACCTGCTATAGCACTTAAATGCTGCTTTCAATGCTGGAAAAGTTGGACATTCTATTTAGACACTTTAAAAATTGTACATTTAACATTGCAGTTTCCTGGCACTAAATCATTTAGAAAATTAGGCCAGTGACTTTCTATAGCTCCTCAGATCTCCTACAGATATTTTAGAAAGATTTTCTGTATATTTTATCGTTAAGCACATTTTTGCGAAGATAAAAAAAGATGCTTTCACGTATAGGAAATTAACATAAAAGGGGAATTTAAATAACAATGTGAAGTCTCTGCATTTCTTAGAAGGAAGTGTTTCCCCCTTCTCTCCCTTAACTTCTATCTAGGTAATTTATTAGATTTAATTAAATGTTGATTGTTGCAGTTTCTATACAGCCAAGACTCTGATTGGATTTGATCCGAGGTAGAGGCCATGGGGTGTTCATGAGACAGTTTTTGACTTCATCTGATTTCATAGGTACAGGAAACACAGCAGGTAGGAGAGCTTGTTTGGGGCAGTTTGCAGAACAAGCCATAGCTGGGAATAGCTGACACCACACCTGGAATACTGTGTCCTGTTTTGGGCTCCCCAGTTCAAGAGAGACAGAGACCTGCTGGAGAGAATCCAATGGAGAGCCACGAGGATGATTAGGGGACTTGGGCATCTCCCCTATGAAGAGAGACTGAGAGCCCTGGGGCTGTTTAGTCTGGAGAAGACTGAGAGGGGATCTCATCAATGTGTATAAATATCTGAGGGGTGGGTGTCAAGTGGAGGGGGCCAGGCTCTTTTCAGTGGTTGACAGTGATAAGACAAGGAGCAATGGGTTCAAACTTGAACATAGAAGATTTCACCTCAACGTGAGAAGAAACTTCTTTACAGTGAGGGTGATGGAGCACTGGAACAGGCTGCCCAGGGGGATTGTGGAGTCTCCTTCTCTGGAGACTTTCAAAACCCACCTGGATGCATTCATGTGTGGACTACCCTAGGTGATTCTGCTCTGGCAGGGGGGGTTGGACCTGATGATCTCTTGAGGTCCCTTCCAACCTCTGATATACTGTGATACTGTGATACTGTGAATAGATGATGATATCCACTGCAATGTACATGGGGTATGTACCATCAGTGCCCAAAAGGGTGAGAGTGAGTATGATGTTCTTTCACTTTGATATGATGATAAGGAACCCTACACACCTACAGCAGTGCAGACCACTCTACGTAGTCCAAATTAAGTTCAGGTTACTTTCAGTACCAGACTAAGGAGTGTAGTTCTTCTGGACTGCTTTTGAGTGACTATATTTCCTAACTGAGGACATAACTTAAAGAGAAAAATGTATTGACTTAGTCACCTTAACTGGGCCCCTACAGATGTGTAGGCTGATCCCAGATCATCTAAGTGATTTCTGGTCACCATATAGCTCTTACTAATGTAGATAAAAGTAACCAGTGCTTTGTAGCTCTGAACCTTGATAGCTCCAGCAAATAGCAGTTCAAAAGTCTTCTAGAAAAGGAGCCTTGTAACCTACCAAAGGCATTAATGAAGCAAAGAGTAGAAACCAATTAATTTTTTGTTCATGTTGTGAGTCATGTAGGGCTTGTGAATCAAGAACTATTGTCCTACTCTGTGTGAGACCACCAGAAAAACCCTTGCTGATTTCTGTAGATAAGAGATCAAACCTTAAAATGTCACCCCAAAGAGGCAGAGCTAAAGGGAGACAAAAAAGGTGTAGGCAGCTGGATGAAAAACTAGGTCAGACTGGTGAGGAAAACTCAGTGGCCATTGCTTCAATGCAAATGAAGTAGCACTTGGCTTTTCTTTCATTGCACAGGCAGCCTTGCTGCTGGTACCTATATATGGTTAGGTTTCTCTGTGTAACTGAAGGGGTTGCTTCCAACAATAACAGAAAGAAAGCCTGCCTGAGCTGCTAGGGCCACAATTAAAAGAAAAAAGAAAGGTTTTTGGGACTACAGCAGTTCAACCCCTAATCTGTTCCTCCTGTCAAAATATTGTTTATTTCTGCTTGTCAGTAAAGAGTGACGGGTAAATGGAGATGCCAGCTCCATCTGGGTGCCAGATTACTAGAAGGAGAGCTGCTCTTTTGGATTTTCCTGACACATTTCCTAAATTAAAGCGAGGATCCCTCCTTCCTTCAGACTGACATCCAGCCATCATTAGAGGGAGCTGTTGCTCCAGCGAGCCCCAACATCTCCCTGTGCTGTTCCCCAGACCTGCTCAGAACTGCTGTGCAGTGAGGAAATTCAATTGATTCACGAGTTGGCACCTTTCTGTACAGTACTGTCCACCATGTCAGCTCTTAAAGGTTCTTCATAAATAAATATCTTCATTTTCATTTACTTGGCTTTCTGTATGCAACAGAAGAAAGGTGTCTGAAATAAACTGTGTTCACTTTGTGTTCTTCCACTGCTGACTAGGAGAGTTTGGCAAACTTTTTAGATATTCTGTTAACCTACATTTTAAAAAGCAAGGGAGAAATCTGATGTAATTTTCTTCTTCCATTTCTCCAGGTCGTTGTTTGCACCATCAGTCTTCCCCCTCATCCTGACCCTGTGTGGCAGTTCAGGCTGGGTGCCTCCTGTTACTGCCACATAAGCTACACCTCTGGTGTTCCGAGTGTCCAACCCAATCAGGTGCACACAAGAAACGGCGTATTTCTACCCCAAAATCCTGTGCCCTATGAATCCATCTGCAGAGTCATTCTCCTCCTCTTTCTTCCCTCTCTGCTCCCATGGGAGATGCTTCCCTATCAGGTAACAGTGGGGGAGTATCTCAAGGCCTCTTAGGCCTGTCTAGGCCTAACGCCAGGAGAAGAAAGGAGAGGGGGACGTGGCAGTCTCAGACCTGGCCAGCCTGAGACTGGCCTAGCAGTGGCGGGGGGGGAAGAAAGAGCCCTGGGGGTTTGGGTAGACCCTCAGGTGGGAGAAGGGAAGGGTTGTGAGGCCTTTGGGTGTTGTGTAAGGGACTCTGTACGCTTTGGGATGTTCTTGTCACTATGCTTTGTAGTTTTTTGTATTTTCACCAATTGCTTTTCCATGTAAACTTTCCATCACTCTCCAATCCGTTTGTGTGAGTGGCATTCTTTTGTCCCTCTCGGGGCAAGAGAGGATCTGTCTGGCCTCAAACCAGCACACCCTGCTTTCATTTACATCACAACTGGAGTAATTCAAACCAAGCTGGGGAAGTTACATGGGTGCACACTCCTTTAAATGAGATCAGAGCTGGACTTTTTGTGAAAAAGGACAAAGGCCTGGAACCAAAATCTTAGCAAAGTCAAACATCTTACTCAGTAATTAACCTTTGCTTTTAACTTGTAAGCATTTTTCTTGGAAATGAATGTGTGGATTCTGACTCTGGTTATCCTGCCTCCATGCATTCTCATGTTTTCCTAGTTGGGGATGGGCATGTTGTTAGGTTTTGTTTTCTGATGAGAAGTGTGTGGAGATTAGATACATGGTGTCACTGGTGTTATTCCAGGCTGGTAGCATCACATGGTGTATTTCATCCTAAAAGAAGGTGTAGATTGAATTACTGCAGGCCCAGCATGGGTTGTGCATCGGGTGTGTAACAGAGCATTTCAGCTACACGAAGTGATATGCAGGGTATTGTTCATGGGCTGAATTAAAAATGTCAGCTATCACATGAAGGTTGTTTTTTTAATGGACAGGAACAATTGTGTAATCAGATCCTCACTCTTATTAGACCAAATTCAGATCAGTGGATAAAATTTAAATAGGAATGAATTTGGTTGTTTACTTTTAGTATCCTGAAGCTGGGAGTTGACTCACTTGCAGCAGAGGGACTGTGTCCTGCATACCTGTAAACTGCTGTTCTTAAAAGTGTGCAATTTATATGGAGCAGATAAGGTTATCTTGGATTTTGCAGTTTTAGTTTTACTCTTCCATTTTTTCTGTGGAGATCGCTTGGCACTGCCCTTGCTCTAAGGTAATAGTATTTCATTTTCCAAAGCAATTTGTCAGGTTTCTAAGTGTGACCATTCCCCATGTAAATTCAAAGCATAATCCCTGTGCTGTCATCTTATTCATTTAAATGGACTGAATACAAGGCATGTTTTTATAATCTGTCTGTGCTCTCTCGGGACAGCTTTGTAAATGACATGTTACATTCCCAAGTCTTAGCCCCGCAAAGAGGTTCATTCAGTGCCAGTGAAGAGCAGTTGTTTCCTAATAAGTATATTAACTGCTCAAAATGCAGTTGTGAAGATCTGAGAAAAAGCTGTTAGAGAGAAAGCAAGTGGGAGTGAAGCAGTGAGTGCCTCTGCTCAGAAAGTGGGTCCATCAGGATGTCATCCAGCACACTGATAGAAGATCTGGCGTGTTTGCCTCATTGGAGCGATCCAAGTGTTGTGAGTTAAGCTGGTCTGTGGTCAAAGGGCACATCACTGAGCAGAAGGTGTCCAGGAGTCAAACCCTGTGTTTCCAGGCTTGCTTTAAGCTAGCAGCAGTTCTTTTTTCTGTCCTTCCCCGGACATCATTAATAGTAGGTTTTTCTTGACTCTGCAGCCAACTGGGTCTTGTAAGTGAGCTGGTTTAATACTATCCAGGAAATTGCAACAAAACGTCACTTTAACTGAACTGATTTATTGTACAGCCACAGATACTGGCCTCAAGGCATGGTGGCACCAGAGCAGAAATCAGTTGCAGGAAGAAGTGAGGAAGACCAGGACTGCTTCTTCTGGTTGCAGTTCTGGTTTAAGGTGGCTTATAGTGAGCATGAAGCTTCAGTTTAAGCTGACTATAAAATCAAAAGCTCCTGCTTGCCTCAACTCCACAATTCTGGGCCAATAACTCCCTGAGCTAGAGCTTCAAATGGAGGTCTGCTATGTCAACCCCTCTGACTATAACCCTTTTCTAGCTTTGTACCTCCATAGTGTCTTGGGTAGTTTGGTGCAATTAGTACCAGTATGTTCTCCAGTAAGTTCCCTTTGCTGCTTCTCCTTTTGCTGCCTAGGGCTGTCAAGTCATGGTCTTAAAGTCCAAGCAAGCAAAAGTAAGTATTATTTTCAGAGGATGCAGAACTGAGCAGTGGAACCCACTGCCACAGGACGTTGCAGTTTCCAAAATCATAAAAGAGGGTTTTGTTTTTTTTTTTTTTTAGAAGGCTTAGATAGCTCATGGAGAGCTATAGTGATAGCTATTAAATATAATGATGTCAGGAAAGCTGTTATTAGCTAAGTGATGTGAAGAGGACTGTTCTGTGCATAACCTGCTCTACTCTGTTCCTAAAATCTTACTTTTCCTCCTCAACCCCCTCCTTAATTTAGCTGAGTCTAAGGTTCAGGAGAGCAAACTGGGATGTTGGACTTCTGGTCTGATCCAGTACAGCCATTCCTAACCTTCAGAGGCAGCATTTTAATAATCTGTGAATAGAACTTAAGGCATGAATGTGCATTGTCACACTTTGTGCACAAATTATCACCTGCAAATGCAGCAGCTTATCTGGCCAACTGTATGGTCATGTATTCGCAAGGAAGAATAAGATCTGGGTGTTAGCTTACAAACATGAAGTTATCCAGTTCTGCACAGCAAAGATATGCCAAACTTCCGGTGCCTTTAGCCCAGCTGGCATTCTGCTGTGGATGCTGAGGCTTGGGAAAAAAGAATGAGTGTGAAGTTTGCTCTTTTTTGTATATAGATTTAATTATAATCAATTATTTATTGTACAAACAAGAGTTTGCAACTGAAAATCCGCAAGTATTTGGAGACTGAATTTGCTTTTACTTGCATGATAATAAATAGAGAAGGATTCTTCTGAAGTGAGAGGATGTGGGGCAGTGTGACAAAAAGCAGGATTAGGTTGTCGGTATTTCATGGGTACCTTGGTGCTTTTTCTCCCTGAGTTAGAACCAAGGACAACTCCTCCTGTCTTTCCTATACCTGTCCATCTGGAAGTTCAGGTGCATTTCTCAAATGGCAGTTAAGAACACTTGGATCACTGTTTTTTTGTAGCAAATGCTTTGTGAAACCTGTCTCCTTAATTAGGAGGGAAAAGATCAAAACCCCATCATCCCACCCCCGCCAAATGTTTTAAAGTTGAGGTGGTCAGCTTTACAAACCCATGACATTACCGTGACATACTGCTGGTCCACAATGTGTCCTACATGCACCAAACACTATCACATATCAGGTGTGAGTTTTTCCTCCCTGCTGGGAAGCCTTTGGCAGTAATACCAGGTAGCGTGTGAGAAAAAGCAAGCTTGGGGCTGGGCCCCGGGATTCCATGAGATTTTGGGAGCATCTTACCTCAGGTCCACCCAGCTCACTGAGGGCCCGTGGGATTTACAAAGAGAGAGTGAGCTGTGTTCTTCTGCTATGCAGTTTACAGAACACGCTCAGCATGGCATCACCAAGCAAACCTGATTTCCAGTGTGGTATACAGTGCAAGGCCCATGGAGCACAACAAATATTTTTGGTAGCAAAATGCAGAGAGTTCCCAGATCTCCTGTCACAGCAGCCACCAACAGAGACATGGGAATTTCAGCACTGAACCAAACTGCAGCAAGGGTGTGCAGCAGAGTGGGGGTTCTGGCCACTCAAACGGCAGAATTAGAGGTGGTTTCATTCAGAAAGGCAGTTTCTGCTTTTCATTCAGAGAGGGAAGCTTGTGAAAGGATCCAGTGAGGTGATAGAGGGAAGTAACCTTTACATGCAGTGGGAAACTGAGTTCATTGAAGAAATACCTCCCCCATCCACACCTATCTCCTAAACCAGTTTTTTACCCCATGAGAGACAATCTATCAGATGCTGACCACAGTATCATTTTTCTCAATGAAAAGTAGGAAGCTCTAAGTACCACACAGACAAGTCCTGCTTCCTCAAGCTGGCCAGGACAGGCTTGCTTGTGGGGGAAGAAACTGCTCTTTGTGGGGTTTGGCCTTCACAGAGGCTATCGTGCTTGTCTTCCAGTCATGTGCCTTAATCCTCCAAAGTGGACTGCCCTGCAGTTTAACATTCCCCGAATTCCTGCCGCTTGCTGACACGAAGCCCATTCAAAGGCAGCTCCAGAGACTGCCAGGCTGCAGGAAACCTTTGCACTAGCTAACGGGGAGGCCGCTGCTCCCTCTCATGTCCCTTGTGCCAGGCATGCCTTTCTATTCGGAGCTGCCAGGCCACCGGTGCTGGGACAGATATAGCTGGGGAGCAGCAGGAGAAAGTATCTGGAGAATCACTACCAGCACTCTGGGCTGGATGCTCTCAGAGCCCTGATGCAATGTGTGTCCCACTGCCTGCTGGAGAGTGAAACTGGGACTGGGGTGGGCAAGGTATTTTTTGGGAGGCTGGATCTCCAGTTACAGGGGGACATGGAGGTGGAGGTGGGAAGGGAAGACGATGGCCCCCTCTGCCTCAGCCTCACTGAGACTTAGCAGGGTGGGAGGTGTATTGATTCTGTCTCTTGAGTATGCTCTGCGCAAGGTCTTATACAGCTTTAGCATTCAGATGAAAGTTACATTTTTGCTGTCCCGGGAGGGTGGGAAGCCTTTGTTGGTGCCCTGACTGTGTGCTTGCAAACCTGAACTAGTATGGTTCTGAGCAGGGCTGAAAAGGGAGGCTATGGCTCTTATTGCCCTGTTTGTAAAGTGGAAACAATACATAGAATTAATAGTTCTGTCACATAAGGAGTGTTTTAATGTTGGCTATGAATTAAAAATATCCAACCACCAAGGTATCTGCAGCCTTTGGGAAAACAGAAAAATTTGCTTGACCATCTGACCATGCAAACACTTGAAACTAGAAGCCTTGACAGTATTGATAAGATGTCTCTGCTGAGTAAGGATTATGCAAGTGCTGGGGACCCAGGCAGTGGCAGAATAGAAGGGATCACAGTTATTTTTTTTTTTCTCAGTCTGTTATGGTTTCTCATTTTCTAAGAAATTTAGTGACAGGTAGGAATTTGGAAGCTTTTGTGTGCTGATAACAATGGCCGTTAGGATTTGACAAGCGTGAAAGACAGGCATATGTTGTCCCCAAAGATATGCAACGCTAACCATCCATGCATCATCTGTGGACAAGTGTTTGTATTTTACAACTTTCTGAATCAACTGTCACTTTTTCTCATTCTCTCTCTCTCCCAATCTCTCGCTCTCTCTTTTTTTTTTTTTTTTATGAATGAAGTCTGAAGCAAGCCAGACAGAAAGGAAGGCTGCAGCGTGTTTTATAGCTTGCGTTTCCTGCTGGTGAGGATGTTACATTTGCTGAGGCGAATATCTGACAGAGATGTGGAAGGGTTTTCTGGTCAGGGTTAAGGGATATTTCATTCATGCAGGAAGTTGCACAAGCTGAACAGAAAGTGTGTATTCTGGAAGTTTCAATATTTAAAAATAAAAAAAAAAAAAGTAGAATGGAGAGTAAAATTGCAAAATACCAGCTGAGGTTCGGAAGCTGAGTTCACTTCGTAGTCCTAATAAAGTTTAATGTTAATAGCAAAATTCCTTTAAATCCTAAAAAGTATTACGTAGGAATACTTTTTTAATCTAATTTTCTTGTGTAGATTTTTGAAAAAAGCTTATTTCTATAATGTATTTCTGTGACAAATAATAGATGCCTTTTATGTAAGCTGTTCCAATGCAAAAACTCTGAACTGAACTAGAGGAATTCTTCAGAGCAGAGATGGATGGGATAGACATAGTGTTGCCTGAGTTTAGGGAATTTCAAGATATTACTGCAAAGCAAATCACCAACAGAGCAAGAAAAGAGAATGCTGCTTTGTTTTTCAGAGGGGATGCAGGAGCTGATTTCAGCAGGGATTGTGGTTCGAATGCCTTTAATACTCCACATACCAGTGCATCAGGGAGTGGAAGCTAATGTGTTTTAGCTTTGTTTTGGGAAGCAATTAGGTTTTCCCATTCATTTGTCCTATACACATGGCACATAGCTTTTCTACAGACGTGTAGCCTATGTGGGCCAGATGCCAGGGGGATGGGAAGGGTGTATTGGCACAGGCAGTGAATTGTACCTTACTGAACCACAGGGATTCACGGTTTTATAGGTTTCAATGTCAGGAAGAGTTCACTGTGGACATCTAGGCTAACTCTCTGTGTCACAAGGGTGAAAGAAACTCATCCCAAACTTTCTACATCTGGCTTATAGTTTCTGTTTGAGTGAGTGTCTGTATATTTTTAGAGGCACAAATTTAATCTTTATTTTAAAGACTTCCAATGAATTTGCCACATCTCTAGTTAGAGATAGATGTAACTGAAGCTGTGTGAGCCTTTTATGCAAAGCAGTTTCAGCTAGTTTAATTCTCTTACGTCACAATTCCAAACAGATAAAATTCCCAGGTCTGAGCACAGGATAGGGAATAACAGAGTTACTGAGAAAGCCCATCATAGGAAACCTGCTAACTGACCATGTGCACGTCTTTAAGCTTGACCCAGTGAGAAGTGTGTTAGTTTAAACTGTCTCTCTAGTGGAATTCATTTTCATTAGGATCTGAGCTAGCACAATTTACTTTGCAGCTGCATTATGCTAAGGACACATGCACCGTCAGGCACCGACCATTACCCTGGCTTAGCTGACAATCAGTAGCTTGATTAACTGCCTGAATTCACTCCTGCACCCCAGCTCAAAAGAGGTGGGTGGAAAAGATCTAAATAGCTATATTGTTATCTCATTGAACTGTCCCTGGACATGTTTTATAATCTAGAGGAAGCCTTGGATGCACTTCAGAAGTCAGTTTAGTGTTAGTTGAAAGTGAAGGGCAAATGGAAGCAAAATATATGTTTTTCCAACAAGAAATGGGACCTCTAACTTTAACTTTTTTCATTAGAGAAAGCAGACTATGATCTTCAAAGGTCACAAGCGTTCACAACAGCAGCTTAGCATCTCACCCGGCAAAAGAACTTCTCCTTAGCTTAGCTGCCTCCTAAAATCACATGAGGGCACTGCTGTGAGGCCTGTAGCTGCTTTGCCTGTGTGATCGCATGTGATCAGAGCCTGGAATGGCATGTAAAGTGACAGGCTGACCCACCAGATGGTTTCATTAGTACTGCACAGGTCATGATAGCAATGCCTGTGGTTGCCTGTAAGCATATGGAGAAGCAAATGCCAGGAGTCATAGGGAAAGCAAAGACAAGTTTGCAAAATCAGAAGATTAAAAGCTCAGAGGAACAAGCAAGAGGACAGCTGAAAACTGTATGCGGAACTAGATTTCAGTTGGTATATGAACCTGCTTTTCTCATAACTCATGTCTAAGTGCCTGACACAGGCTTCAACAAGCATTCAAAACTGTGAAGCTCTTGGAGGTCTTTGCCTTGTGTTTGCCATCATTTCTAAATACTTGCAGGTAGTTTACAAGAAGGATGTTTGTTCAACAATCTGGTGTCTCTTAGATGCTTTGCAGGCTAAGTGAGCCACCATCCCCAAGCTGCAGACTCATACGCCCTGTTCAACATGAAACCCACAATGTTTGGTGTGTTGTATGGAGCAGGGACTGCTCCTAGATCTGTGCTCCAGAGGATTTCAGAAATGCTGGGTGGAAGAGAGCTTTGAAGGTTATCTAGTCCTTGCTGCTACAGGAAGCAGAACTATTTTGAAGTGGAGTGAGATGCCAGAAGGGAAGAGAAAACAAAGGAAAATCCATAGTCTTCCCAGGGTGAAAAGAGACCTTGAGAGCACATTTTGAGAACTATTATAGAGGAATTATACTGGGGAAGGAGTAGGACTGGAGAGAAGTAATTAGTTTTCTTTGTAATCCGGGTGCAAAAATGTGCCTCTAACGGGATGAAGGTTTGTGGTTCAGCAGAAATTTACAACAAGCACCCAGCTGCATCAGAAAAGAGTTTTATACCCACTCGTTATCCTAGCTCTGGCTACGGGCACAGTGGAGCAGACTGTCCCAAAATGCGCAGTCACTGGCAAGGTTTTTCCTCTGCTGAATGTGAATGCTATTGATCTGCTGAGCTTAATTAAACTGGCTATTTCAGCTTGCACAATTTAGATAAGAAAATGACTATTCCTCCCAGACTCAGGAAGAACCCACTAGCCCTCTTCCTTATTTGGTGTAATTCTACCGTTGTTGTGCTGCCCAGTTTGTGATACTGAACTGTCTGTACTCCAGTTGAAAGCTGCTCCCCACAAAGTTTCTGTCTTGCTTGCCCTCTAGATGGCAAACTCTCCTTAATTTTGGCATAGGAACAGCCACAGTGGTTGCTGATGGCTTTTGCAGTCCTTAGTTTGCAGCACAACTTCAGTTTGCAGTTTTGAATTAACCAGACGTAAAAAGATGAATCCCTGCAACGCTGCTGGAAAGGAAGGGAAGGGGAAATCAGTGGTGACATATGCGAGTTTCATAGTGAGATTTCTTGTGAGATGAAATGGGAAATAACAGGCACTGATTTACCATTTATATGTGGGAAGCTCTGGCTGTTCCCTGCAACTGGGTGCTCTGGATCTCCAGGAGTTTCTCTTGCAGGAGGGCTGCACGGTTTTGCTTAAGTGCTTTAGTTGTGAATGAAGCAGTAATGAAACAGAACTTAAAAAAATATTTATTAGTATATTTTGCTACTCAGAGAAGCCTCAGTCAAGGAGTGTGGGCTCCTAATTATTCTGTAGCCAGCAAATTCTCCTATTCTTCCCTTGGCAGCCCATCCCTTGGGTTTACCTAATGTTCTGTCTCTAATTCTTGCCTTCTGTCAAGTGTTTTCTTCCCTCATTTTCAACCAGAATCCAGCCCTGAGAGTTCATCTTTAACCCACCACCACTCCCAAACCCTGTCTCCCCTTTCTGCCCAATGCCCACCTTCCCTAAACATTCAGATCCAAAACATCGTCATCATGTGACCAAGTCACAACTGACCATCTCTCAGTGAAGATACAGATATTTTAAGTCGTACAAAATGAAGAAAGTCCAGTGGCCCAGGTTGTAACCATCCCTCCCCTTCACAGAAGCACAGGGCCTCAGGGGAGTTTGTGGCCTTCCAGGGAGGGATTTATCTGCTAGAAGTCATTGTCTACAGTGCAGGAATCTATATCTGAGCCAGTCACCTGGGCTGCCTTACAATCAGTGGAGAGCTGTCAGTAGAGTTCGGGGAATCTAAAACAATTCCGAAAGTTGTCACCCACATTGTTTAGAAGTGTTGTACTCCTTAAGCTGCCCATAAAGAGAGTCTTGGCACTCTGCTTAGATGGAAACTCACATCACAGGCAGAGTTAGTAAAGAGGAATCTCATTCTTGTACCTTTGGTCAGCTGAGGTGACATTTTTATTTTATCTGTTTCTTGGAATTCAGAATATTTCAGACTTCCTCTTTGTGCAGGAAATAGAAGTCTTTGACATGGCTAATAAGACTTCCTCCTTACTTTCTTCTGGAAAGCATTTAGAAATCAATTCTAGTACACTGTATGGAGGTAAATAACAAAATATGTGAGCTTAGCCCTTTGGAAAATAGAGAAAGAAGCTAAAAGCAGTATTTTCCAAATCAGAATTATGTAAACATAATTTCTTATGTATACTCTTGATTATAAACTTAGACAGGAATATGAGGTGTCAGAAAAGAACTAGTTCCTCTTTCATTTTTGGTATGATGAGAGGATGAGGAGATTCAGTCAAGTATCTGCATTTACTATGCTGTCTAGCACTGCTGTATTTTCCTAGAGCAAGTGAAACACCATTTGTCTTTTCTCAATCATCAGTTGTCAGGACAGAGGAAGAACAAGTAATTTCCAGTCTATATAGAGTTGACATGACAAATTGTTCCCCTCCCCACTGAAGTATTTGCTTGTTTCCTTTGTATTGATAGGTTGGTACTAAAAGAAGGTGTAGGAGATGTTCCTAGATGGATTCTCAGGATAATAGACATTTCAGAGCTGCACACAGTCAGTGTTTTCTCTGTTCATTGCTCCTTTGCTGGATTAGTGCAAGGGTTTCCACTTCCAAGCAGCTGAGCCAATGATCTTTCATTACAGAACCTGATTTCTTACACTTCATGTAATAAATTCATGTAGTTGGAAAGCTGTCAATTAATAAAAAATAATTTTTTTAAACAAATTCTACTTTTCCAGTTTGTCAGTATGTTCCACCTACAAAATTACCACATTCATATCTATAGAGTTTTAAGCACAGAGTTATGACACTATAATGGAAACCAAAGGATTTATGAATCAGAGGCTAGAGGCTGGTGCTAGAGTGAATCTGTTGAGGCGCTGCAAATACAAAAGATAGGGCTAGTAGCTGCTATGCAAAATGTGTGTAAATTCACACCAGCTCATGGCATCTGGATTTTGGTTGTATGAAGTGACCAGTGTATGTGAATTTTTAGTTGCAAATTTGTTTTAATTATCATGTGGATAGTTATAGAAGGATAAATTTTTAATTTAGGTATTTATTAACACCCTGACAAACAGGGTAGCTCTGTATGTAAACCGAGGGATATTAATGAAAGAAATGTAACTGTCTGAAGGATATCAGTGTTAAATCTCAATTTATTACTTGTTCCAAGCAAAGAGACCTCCCCAGAATTGCTCTAATTACACTATTATGAGCACACTGCAGTAGAGCTCTTATTACTCATGGGAAACTCTTATTTTTTTATTAATTGCTATGTACTTAACTGTTCCAGTCATGGCTCAGTACCTGTGTTCCGAGGATTTTTTGGGCGCAGAATTGTCATGGGTTTAGTCAATTGAATCTGCTGATGAATATTCAACACCATGCTGACTCCATGTCAGTTTGAAAATGAAGGTGTTGTCTAGAGCAAAGTATCATGGGGCTTGAAGTTAGGATTGTAACACGAGAGGCTTCCTGTTCCGGTTGCAGCTTCCAGTTTCAGGCTTGGGGGTGTTGGTCTTTTCCTCCATAAACAACGTGCCCTGACAATTCATGGATGGGGGCATTCAACCCTGTGAATGATTTGGGTGGTTTTTTAACTGTTGGTGCCATCTGGCACTAACATTTTTCTGAATCCCTGGTGCTTTGTGTGGAACAGAAATGTCACTGATGGACAAAGTGAACAGTGCAAACCTTACTCTTTACAGTGCAGTTTCCGCTGGCTGGTAGTGTTATAATGGTTCAAGCAAGCTAGGAGGTATATGGTTTAACCATTCATCTCAATTGGTTTCTCATATCTCTGTGAACATGTTTAAACACAAATTGATTACTTTTATTGCTATGTCAGGATAAACTCCATGCAAGGTAGTCTTTTGATGCTTTGTAAATGCATACCTCTCCATAAGCTGTTTATCTGACATGTCATGTGGAATTAATGATGTTTATTCCCAACTGACCAATTAGCTCTAGTGCCACCTTTACCAAGTTGTGGGACATGCTTGAGCTGACCCTCCATAATTAATCACACCCATCAACACAGCCTGTTCGACCTTCATTCAGTCACATTAACCAGCTGGCAGTTATCGATTTCTTATAGGTGGATGTACTTGTAGAAGTCCCTGTTAAGAAAAGCAGAAGTTTAGTCTCAGACTGTATTTTTTCTAGATACGTGTACCTTAGAAATATTCTGAGCTTAATTCTGTACTAAAAGAGATGAAAATTTCTCATGTGCATGGCACTCTCAGCTTACATTAATAAACTCTAATACATGACTCATTCACCCAGTTTCATTTACCTAATTCAGAAACAAGGCTGAAAATTTTTACCACAGGTAATACTCAAGGAGATACGACCTTCTCGAGGGCCTGCTGAAAATCAAACCAAAGGAGGTGTCTATATTTTTCCACTGAGGAGTGGAGTAATCACGGGCCACAATTTAAACTGTATCTTCCCCCTTAAATGAGAAGAAGAATAAGTGTTCTTTAATTTTCCTTCTTTCTTATGCATTGCTCTTCCTTTTCCTCATAAGATCCTTTTTGCAAGACAATGTCACCTTTTGCAGTATGGCATTGATTTTAATGGTGTAGGAGATTCTCTAACTGTAGGAATGGCCCAAAATTCAAGGTCTCATTGCTTGTTTCAGTTAACAGGGAAAAACATGGATGTGTCACATTTCTCTTTGTTATTGTCTTCTTATACCAAGGGCGGACAAGGTCATCGTTCCTTGGTGGGATCAGTTAGAGATGCTGAGGATGCTCACAGTGCTTCATTTTAGGTATTTGTCTTTGCAGCCTCTGCCCAGCTGCCAGCCTGCAAGCACACCTGGGTGGAGCCTAGACACATCTGTACAAGCAATTGTTAGGTTTCCATTGGAGAAATCAGATTTCCTAGAATAGATGCCTAGAATCAATGGCTTGAGCAGTTCCTGCCTCATATAGCATCTCTTTTGACAATTTCTCTTCTTTCTGCCCCATCACTCATTTCTCCTTTGTCTGAAAGCCTCATTTAATAGTCTTCTTTGAATTGGATCTGGTGCTTTATTTTTGCTATATTTTCTGTCAGCCTTTCTCACAGAACACATTTTTCAGAGACTGAAGTGGGTTCATGCTCTCGCTGTGGGGGTAGGTTGCAACTGTTTCTCTTTTCAGGAAGATCTGGCCTAAGCCAGCACATACCACTTCTCTTGAGCACACGTCAGTATTTTCCCCAACAAATACGGCTGGGCAACAGTGACTTTAAGTGATGGCTGAAACAACAGGAACTAGATTCTCCTTTTACCAGATGTGGTTTTAGCCCTCCCTCTGAACCCTTGTTAACTGTGTTGAACTTATTGGCAGTGTTTTCTGTGAGCAAGATCAGACAACAGTTAGTGTATCTCATATTCATACACCTACGTGTATCATACTGAGCCTGGGTAGAAGGGAGGGATGGAGGAAAGGTGTTTTCAAGATGTGATTTTATTTCTCATTATTCTGCTTTGATTTGATTGGCACCAAATTAAGCTAATTTCCCCAAGTCTGTTTTTCCCATGACAGTAATTAGTGAGTGACATCTCCTTGTCCTTATTGCAACCCATGAGCCTTTTTTATATTTTCTCTCCCTTGTTCAGTTGAGGAGTAGGAGTGATAGAGCAGCTTTGGTGGGCATGTAGCATCCAACTGGGTTCAACCCACCAGAAGAGACAGTTTTTGAAAAGAAGCACAAGGGAAGACTGTGGGGATGCACTCACAGAAGGACATTTGTCCACCTTCCAGTGAAAATAGAACGTAAATGAAAAGAGAAGCCACCACATCAAGTGGGAAAGAGTCACATGGAAAGATGGAGAAAAGATAACCCTGAGAAGGATCTCAATGTGTGTAAAAGCGAAGTCATTAATTAGTAGATGACAACTACTAGTTCAGAAATGTGATTTTCCTGTACATTTAGACAGTGAATCTAGGAGCTATGTAAGTTCAGTATGTGTGTGAAGAATAAAAAGGTCCCTGATGCAACGTGGTGACATTATTTCAATGACTACCCTAAATTCAGAAGCTTAGGCGCAGTGGTGACTGTGAAACTTTTAATTCCAGAACTGGTGCATTTGATGTCCTAGATGTGTCTGTGGTCTCCCATAAAAGCTCAATTAATCTTGCTTTGGTTTAGATGTCCACAGTGCAGAAACACAGGTATATGAGCCAGTCACCTATAGCTTTCTTCATAGTCAGTAGAGAGAAATACTCATTTTCAGAATATTATCCCTGTGATGTATTTTAGATGTCTACCTCAGTGGGAGATGAATCATGTCCTAGAAGAGCCTCCTTCTCTCCACTGATGATAAAGGAGATATAGATAGTTAGCTCAGAGGAAAACAACTGCAAGGACCCTACTGGAGTGCTGCCTGACAGAGCACATAGGAAAAAAAATGAATGTGATGACTTCAGGCTGTGTGTATTCTCTGCATAGCCACATTCTTCTGGCAACGGATCCCTTTCCATTTTGTTGTGATTAACGCCACATTTTCTGCAAGTAAATTTTGTCTGGACAATTTGCTGACCTTTGCAGCCCGTCTTTGCACTTCAGTATGCATTTTTAATTGGATTACCTTTGATCTTGCTGAATTTTTCATTTGAAAAGCAGAGTTTTGCCTTTACCTATAGCTATCAACTCTTTTTTTTGCTAAGTCAAGCCCATTGCTGCACTAACCTTGCTCTGACCGTGTTATAAGTTGCACTAAAATAATCTAACTAATTCATTCAGTCTTGTTCTAGCAGCTTCTAGCAGTCCTTGTGCTTCTTCCAAAGCATATTGTCAATTTCCAGTGCCTTTGAAGCTGCCACGCCCAATACTGGGAAGATTTCTATCTGTCTAACTTTCCTGCAGTAGCACTTGATTCCAGGTACAATTAGAAAGACTGCCATCATTTCTCTAATTCTGTGCCTCAAAGGAAGGACTGAATTTCTTGGATCACACTGACAGAGTTATGAAAATTCACTGCTTCTGTTATGTCTGATATTTCTAATTACTTAAGAGCCCCGCAGAATCCTGTTGGAAGTGGATAGACAGCCCCAGGTGCCACTAGACATTAGAGCTGATTGTTCAGACCAGGCCTTGGAATCGCAGTAAGAAAGGTCCAGAGAAATGAAAGAGACAGGATGATTGGACCACAAGATGAGGAACTAGGAGATGTGAAAAATGCTAACATTGTCTTCTTCATGAAAGATCATTAGATGTGTGAAGCAGTGAAGGTATGAAATCACTTAACAATGAAAAGAAGTCATGGTATTGAAAATTGCTCATAATATAAAAGGAGGATGAATGTCACTGAACTCAAAACTCAGACATCAGGCTAGGTTAAGCTTCCTTGTAATCAGTGAAGAGTGGTTAGTAGCAGGAATAGAGTTTAGGGTGCAATACGGTCTTATCTAGGAGACATTGATATTTGACCAAGTGTATTTTGTCTGGCCTCACTCTTGCAAGACTGAATAATTCCATGATGTCTCACGCATTTGTGACCAGAGAGCAAGCTGATACTATCCTCACTGTATAATCAATTTATGGATGTTTGTTTCCTGTATTGTGAATGGCATCTTCATGTATTCTTTGCTAAACATCCTGATTTTAACTTTATTAAATTACTAACAAAGAAGCATGAACCATTAAAAACAAGGAACTTTGGTGATTCTATGCACCAATGTTTGGCACTTGATCAGCAAGGCAATACTGGTTTCCTACAGGTATAGCTATACACTGGTGAGGGAAAAAACCAAAGTCAACAAACATCTTAATTACCCTGGGTACCATATCCGCAGCTATCTCATTACAGCCCATGTGCTTCAGAGGAAGCCGCAGCTTGGCTGCAAGGAGAGCAGAGCCTTTGCATCAAAGAAGGTCAGAAGTCAAAGGAAATGCCAGTGGAAGCAGTAGTCACAGTAAAGGAGCTTAATAAACCCTTCACCTTCTTGTTTACCCTTGATTTCTCATTTGTTGTATAAAGAAGCAAATCTAAATGCATAACAACACAAGAAGCAGCTGGCCTATGTTTGCTCAAGAAGGGGACTCAGCTGACAACATAGACAGGAGCTTGGTTAATCAAACCACACTGTTTTTCTGCTCATCAGCACCCCGAGGCCATGCATGCTGTAGCTGGAATTAAGTCCTCAGGTTTGCACTGATGGATAGGATGTCTTTGACAGCTCCGTGGCAGAAGGAAAAAATTACCACCGTTGTTAAGTATGTAAATAAAGCCAATGGATGTAGCTGATGCAATTACATGTCTAGTGGGCATGCAGTATGCGGTTGCTTTAACTGTATGTGGGTCCCATACAGTGTTGGAAATTGCTGGAAAACTGCATACTCAAGAGGTTAACTTCCCACCTTCCTGTAGCCAGCTAGGCCTGGCTGTGGATCACAGTTATGTTGCTATAGTCTTTCACTCTTAATGGATTTAAGTCAGATCTTAGATAAATGCACTTACAACAAGGCCCAGATGTGCAAGGACAGGCCTTTGAGTAGATGCGGTCAGGGCACAATTTTCTCATTGTGGCATGAGAACTTGTGGTTTGAGGTGGCTGGAGAATTGGGCAGCTGCTGTTGCAGACTTTGTACCAAGGTCCAATTGCCCCTGAGCAGCCTTAACCCTCACCCTGACCTCTGTTCTGAACCTTGTCTGTATGGTATCTGGTCTGTTTGGTGACTCTCATCCTCTGCCACTGCAAACAACGTGAACATGATGAAACTACCACAGTCTATTTCTGTTCTGCTTAACATGCTACAAACTGACTATCACAGGGACTGCCAGGAAGTACATCTTCATTACTAGCACTTTCAAGTGGTCCCAACATTGTGGTGCAGATCTAAAGCAATGAGCAACCCCAAGTGCATTTTCTTCTGGTTTTGGTATCTCTCTGGTGATTCTCACTTTCTTCAATCCTTGTGTCTATCCTTCCTGAGCAACTCTGGGGGTACTGCTGGGGTAGAGCATGTATGATACATCCTCACAGAATTCTAGAACTTGGCTGCTGGGGGGAGGACAGATAGCTAAATCTGATCCTGTGACATCGATTTCTTGTGTGGTGTTGGAGAGGCCCCCTAGAAACTGCTAGAAAGATGGATGTTTGTCTTTCTGTGGCTCAGACCCTTTGTGCACAACCTAGTCTTCATGCCTACTCATGTCTCCGTCTTTAAAGGTGTTCTGAGCTGACCTTTTGCTGGGCTGGGCTGAGTGAAGAGCAGAGAAGTGATAGACACAGTTAATGTAGCTGTGCCAAGGAAGTGGTCTGAACGTGAGGTCTTAGGGGCTGTGAGATGCTCAGATGCTGCACTGACTGACTTTAAACATTCAGAATTTATCAAAAGCATCACAACGTTTATCTGGATTAAATGGTTAATTTTAATATTAAAATTAGCCATTTATTTATGTGACCATTTCAAATAGCTTGTTAGATACTAAATCACAAACCTGCTCTTAAGTCAGTAATAGTTACTTACATTTTTTGCTTGTTTAATATATCTCGCTGGCACAAGCATATTCATTCCAGTAATTAGATTTATCCTGGTACATGACCTGACTTTTCATTATTACCCAAAAGCAAGCTGATACTCAGACTGACTGCAGAATTTGATTCTTAGTCCTAGCCCAGCCACCAGGAGATGGTGGTGGTTTATCAATATCCCACAGAAATGAAAGCTGTAGATTATATATTATTTGTTAAACAGTTATCCAACAATTTGTCTGAGTTTCAGAAATAGTAAGGTAGGTGCTTGTAAGTCATGCCAGCCATGGAAAAACACGAGTGGCCAAAATGACTCTTCTTCCATATTCACAAAGGATTTTAAAAATTGCTAAACCTGTTGTCAGGTCACCTGTAACAAGTTCCAATTCCCAGAAGCATATGGGAGAATTTTCAAAGTCAAAAATCAATGGCGATGAAATTGCACATTAGTCTAGGGGAGTGTTCTTTGCCTGTTTTCACAGCTAACATTCATCTTCCTATAGTAATAGCAGTGCAGACAATTTGCCACGGTAAAGTTGATCTATAAGTGTTTTAATTAAAGTTCTGACAGCAAAATTGAAATCTTATTTTACTTACAGAGCAGATAGAATTTATCTTCCTCTCACCTGAGAACTCAGGCTTAGAGGAGGACCTCAGGAATGGCATAAGTTGGAGGGAGCATTAGGAAAATAGACACACTCATCAAGTTCTAAGTTAATGCTGTTATGCCTTCTCTCCCACAATGCAGATGAGGAGCTGTAAGAACTGGATTGTGGCTTGGACACTTGGACATCAAGACTCATCAGCACCTTAGCAAAGATATCTGGGCACTCCAAATTCTGGTTTGCAGGACATATTAGGACTTCTCTTTTTGAATGGAGAAAGAAGAGCATCAAATCACTGAATCACAAAATGGTAGAAGTTGGAAGACATCAAGCAGGGTCACCTTGAGCACTGGGCACAGGAATGTGTCCAGGTGGGTTTTGAATACCTTCAGAGAAGAAGACTGCATGATCTCTCTGGGCAATTTGTTCCACACAACAGGAACAAAATGTCGTATCTGCTCTGAGGAATCTCTGACATCTTCTTTCATGCCAGAATAAGCTGCTAGCAGGAAGGAAGGAGAGGATTATCACTGGGTTTGGACAAGCCTCAAGCAAATTCTCAGAAATGATGAGTAACCTGAGGTAAGAAGCTGTTGCAAATTTTCTTGATTTCTGTAACTCTAGTGTGCTGTGTAAGACAAAACACAAGGTTGAGCAGACCTACGATAAAGGCCAAATAGGTAGCTGTCCAGAATGGGAAAATAGAAATGACAAAATTATAATTATGAGACGCAATGAGAGAGACCCCTCCAGTCTTGGAGCAGCCACTGGTGTCTGTAAGACATTCTGCAAGACAGCAGCGGTGTAAGAGGTGTGTGCTGAGTTGGTGGCAGTGGTGGGATACCCCAGGCACATGAAGTATGCTGATGCAGCAGGATCAAGAGAAACTCCCAGGAGCACTATGAAGTGCTAATGTACTCAGCCCCCACGGCTACCACCCTCCCAGCTACTTTGCCTCTTCCACTGCTGAAAAAAGGGCTGCATAAGGGGGAAGGCAGGGTGTAGGAGAACTGGCTCCTTGCTGTGTGCATCACTCCTGTGCCTTGCAGCAAGGTGTATGCACTGTCAGCCATAGCAGAGAAAGGGGTTGGAGACGAAAAGTTCAGGGCCATAATGGACTGCTGTAAGAACAAAGCACTATTTCTTGTCTTCCTGAGTCATTTAGGCAATGCTGATGCCCAGAGGAGCTGCTCTGCTTCCCCTGCCAACATGAACTTTGCAATCACTGACAAGAAATCCTTTAGTCTGTGAATTTAGAAATTCCACCTTTTACTGATTTATGCATGAGTGGTGTCTGTCCCTTTCCACTGAGTGCAGAGGGGATCTATAAAGTCATGGAGAGACACTGAAGAGATCAGGGACCTAAAAAACACTAGTATAAATCTGATGGAGTAACAAAAGCCTTGAAGCCATAGAGAGGAAAATCTTAACTACTAGCAATTCAGTGAGAGAATTAGGTGATCTACAGCATGATGTGTAGCAGTCTCATACCTCCTCAACTACACTTGAACTGAGATCAGCTGATATAAGTCAATTTTCTGTGTTCCCAGTTCTTACTGTGCAAAAGTGAGTACAAAGCATCACAAAGCAGAAATATCCACTGGGAAGGATGCTAATATTTTGATTCAGATGTGATTTGAGAAGTGACCTGAGAATTGGCACATCATGAGACCCCAACCTTTGTTTTCAAAAATATTCACTTATATATATATATATATATATATGATTTGTATATGTTTATAATCCACTACATTTTGTTATTTCTGGTTTTTTTTTTTTTTTTTTTTTTTTTACTGCCAGAATAGGAAAACCCTGGAAATCCAACAAAATATATGCTTAATTTTCACAAAGTGTGAGTGAGACCATGGAAAAGATCCATGCCTCTTTCTTTTGGTTTAACCACTAAGTCTGGCGGCTCCTTTGGGGACTCGCATAGCAGCTTGGTTTTGTAATTATTTATAGAACATTAATTTTCAGTCATGAAAGAACTAATTGTTTACTATTAGCATAACACTCAATTTGAAATAATTAAGGAGAACTCTGTTTTGCACTAATCTTAATCTAAGTCTGAAATGTATCCCCAAAGTCCATTAAAAACAAAGCAAGCCCCACTGTTAATTAGCAATTTACTCTGTTACAATAGCTGGGAGTTTTAACAAGTTCAACCAAGGACTATACAACATTATAAAATAAATCTCCTGATTTGTCACATTTGAGAGTTACTAACAATGAGGGTAGTTCAGCATTACAAAAGTGTTTACTTTGTCTGAGGAGGTCTCATGGAGTGTCTGTGCTATATAATTCACGTAACAGTGGATCAGAAGAGAGATATCAATTGTTTGGTTGGAGAAATTAACTGAGGATTGATTCTCTTAGTTTTAATTTAGCATCAGAATGCTAGAAAACTCCTAAAAGCAGATGGGCTATTGATCTGACAAGAGGATAATAAGCACATCAAAATAGAGGGAGGACAAGAACTGGGAACTCTTGAGATACACAGAGATCTTTTTGCAGCAAGTGAGTGGAGGAAGAGAGAGCTGGGGGAGGAGAAGCTGCTTTGGGACAGTCACTTACTCATGCGAGTGAAACTAAAAGAATGCATCTAGCAGAGGAGGAAATGTAAAATCGAAGAGGGAAGATCTTAAGTTATTAGAGAATAGGGGAAAGAAAGACCTCACAATCACTCACTGGTAACACACAATCTATCAATGTCCATCCTGTCTGCAGGGTATTAATGGTCATGCTCACGAAAGGAACTTAGAGTCTTGATGGCACAAGATCCCAAGAAATGGAATGCTTCTGCTATGTGAGGTCTAAGCCTTGCCATGAGCTTCCATGACTACTTATTTTTTCTATGAAGTTTTTGAAGGAATTGAAATAATTAATGAACTGGCTGTGTTCTGGCTCTGGGAGCAGAGCATTTCTGTGCCCGTTAACCACACACTGGTTAACTGGATGCTGTCTGATGGGAGCCTATGTTATGGCCAGAGTCAGAATGTTTTGACTCCTGGCACTGCAGTTATGTACAGTCTCCTAAAAGCAGCACAGCAGCATCACTGTTTGAGGAGAATAGAGAGAAGAGGAATAAAATTCTCATGTCCAGTCAGCAGTAGTTAACATAAATCCTGGAGGAAATCCAGACAGACCTAAAGCAATATTTATGTTTTCCTGATCTTTCTTGCCTTCCTGACACAGCTTCTCTCTGGCAAAAATTGGATGACCCAGGAAGAGCTGTGAGTACACACTCAGCACCTGAGAAATAGTCAGGTAAGGCTTCCCCCCTCTGCTAGATGGTGCACTCTGCTGTGTGGTGTTTATGCACATGGAGTAGGGCTATGGGAGCATGGTCTTTTGAATGATGTACTAGAATGAGACTGGTCTATGAACCACAGACTTCCTTGGTGACTCTGAGGAAACCACTGTCTCTTTCTGGCTACTTACATAAAAACAGGGTGAAAATTGCTTTCCCGTTAACACTCATGTGGCTATTTTGCTGATGTGTCTGCTTAGGCAGATATGCTTTCTCGTTGCACAGAACACCTCAAGCAAGACAGTTTGTTGTCACTTAGTTGTTAGCACTATTTCATGTATCACTGGCTATACTGCAGACCATGATCTGATGAGGGTCCTGTGTCATACCTGACAGGCCCCTGTGGACATTGTATGCCTCAGGGTTCCTCACATTGTGGTGACTCATACCTTGTTTGCTCTAGTGGACCCATCAACAGTCATTAGTTCACTTATTTGTGGTTCTAAACACTTCTAAGTCAACAAATCTTGTAAAGAAATAACTTCAGGAACTGAGTGACATTTAACCTGTTTTTATGATGTTGAACTCATTCCAAGGCATTTACTAACTTGTTGATGCTTTTCCACAAGTTCTACTAGGTTCCAGTGACTCTCAAAGTTTTCTTCCTGGGCTATCTTTAAATAACAATGTGTTCATATGGCTAATAGCCCATGCACTGGCACTGTTGTAAGGTACTTCTCCCCAGAATACTCTAGGAATGGATTCAGTGGCTTACACTCAGCACATCGATATTAGGAAAGTGGAAAACCATTTTCAGCCCATTTGATTTCAGGAACATGTCAATCCCTATTGTGCCACTGGCATCAGATCTTCCTCCAGTGTGTCAACCACATGACACAACCTGGACTCATTGCCAAACCTGTTGAGGGTGGACTCAATTGTACTGCCTGTGTTGTGGTCCCAAAACTGATTCCTAGGGAACATCACTTGTCACTGGACATTGAGCTGTTGACTCCATTGCTTTGAGTACCACCATCCACCCAACCCCTTATCCCACTGAGTGGTCCGACCATCAATCCATATCTCTCCAGTTTAGAGACAAGGATATTGTGTGAGACAGTGTCACATGTTTTACACAAATCTGAGCAGATGGTGTTTACTTATCCACCAACGTTGCAACCCCACTGTAGAAGGCCACCAAATTTATTA
Organism: Indicator indicator; assembly: GCF_027791375.1. Classification (NCBI taxonomy): domain Eukaryota; kingdom Metazoa; phylum Chordata; class Aves; order Piciformes; family Indicatoridae; genus Indicator; species Indicator indicator. The sequence goes on along the minus strand of NC_072021.1, from coordinate 15,945,482 downwards.
AGCATGTTTTACCCTCAGCGAAGCCATGTTGGCTGTCACCAGTCACCCCTTTATTTTCCATGTGCCTTAGCACAGCTTCCAGAAGGATCAAGTCCATGATCTTGCACAGAGGTGAGACTCACAGGCCTGTAGTTCCCTGGGTTTTGCTTTTTAGAAATGGTGGTTATGTTTCCTCTTTTCCAGTCAGTGGGAACTTCACCAGGCTGCTATGACTTCAAATATGATGGATAGTGGCGTAACCACTTCATCCACCAGTTCCTTTAGGACCTATAGATTAATTTCATTGGTTGGCTCCTCATCCATCCAGGCAAAGCTCCATGCACTGCATCTGGTCATTGGCATAGAGGGTGATACTTCCTTCTTGTTGTCCCTATCTCTATCCTCCCATTCTAACTCTTCAGTCATGCTAGCCATCCCACCACATCTCCACGATGCCAATAAGATCAAAGCCCTTCTGGCATGCACACATGTTCTGTGTTTGAACTGGGCAGCTGTAAACCAAGTACAATTTGTCCTGATTTTGATATTCTGAAGCAATTACTCTGCTATTGCTAGTTCAGAAATGGCTATGTAAAGAACAACTGGGCAGGGCTGGAGATATTCCCTGTAATTCTGAGGTTTGCCCCTATCTGGGGACATTCAGTTTGTGGTATTGTAAGAGGAAGCAGTTTCATATCGCAAGGACTCTGGAAAGAGAAAGCTAAATCCACTGCTTTCCATGGGCTTCTGTCTGAAGGACACCAAATAGTTCTGTCCTATTTCTGTCCTCTGGTCCTGAGTAGTTTGTGGCTCAAAACCAGGGCACTCTTTAAGAGTGCAGTTGGTTATGTTGAAACCAAACTACTGTGCTAGCTGAAGCCTTCTGGACTTGAGTCTACAAATGAGCCATAAGCACACGGGATACTTAGGGATTCACAGAAGAGTGGAAAATATTTTTTAATTAGTATTTTTTAAAATTTAGATTTATATTTCTATAAATGTCTCATAGTGTTACGGTGTTTCTACAAATTTCAGATATTTTCTAACAAAATTAAATTGTGTTTATATTTACATTAAAAATGCCAGTTTCAGAGTCTGCAGGGAAAATTTGAGTAGTAACAGAAGCTGAAGCACCTGAAAGCAGAAAAATCCCTAACCTAAACCCCCATCACTTAAAAACTCTTTAGATTCTAAGAGGATTTAGAATTGTCATAGCTTTGAAATAGGTTGATAATGCCATGAGGTAGCAGACAGAATGTAAGCCTCTTCCTACTGCTGGTCACTGCTAGCTAACTCAGCTGTCAGTCAGCATTGGTTTCTTACATAGCAGACTCTTCCTTGCACTATGTGGACAACCTGAGTGCTTACCTTAGCTCTGAAACCTCCACAAGCTGGCAGGGAGATGCTCCTCAGAGAAGGGCACTGAAATGGTTCAAAGTGATTAATGGGTGGGGGCAGGTGGTGGGGAAAAGAGCTATTAATATTTATTTGTATTAAAATGGTAAGTTCAGGCTTTATGCAAAAGCCATGCTTCTCAGGGAAGAATTCAAGATCCTACAGAGTCAAGATCCTATAGAGTATTACTTGGATGGCAGTTAACACTTCTGGCTTCTGCCTTCACTCAGCTGTGGACTGTGTCATACTTCAGAGATGAGGAAGATCATGAGTGAGTAGCACATGGATAAAGATGTATATTAAACCCAGTTTGATCCAAACTGAAGACAGAGAAATAGCAAACCCAAAAACTGAATGCACATTTCAAGAACCTAACAAAAGCAGTACATTTGCATTCTCAAGGCTTTGGAAAAGTGTATTGCTTTTAAAGGACAAACACAGTAATGGAATTGCTATTGCTTTATTCTCCTTTTCTGGGTAAGCTGAAAATGAAGAAGTTTTTTTACCATTCTCTTAAGGAAAAGTCTCATAAGAGATGCTTGTTAAAATCTTGGCAAGTGTATCATTGCAATGCACCTTTCCAAACAAACCCACAAACCTTGTGATTACTCCATGGCATTTAGTGTGTAATATGGAGTTCTGTTGCTGTTGTAAAAATACCAGCTGACTTTTAACAGGACCATTAATTGATACTGTATCTTATTAGAACTCTTGTTTAAATGGCAGTAAAATGTTAAATGCTCTTGAATGTATTAATAAAGAAGGGCAATTAGACATGCTTGTTTCAGGAGTCTTGATAAATTAATAAATCTTGAGTTAATTACAGTGCTGGGCACTGAGATTTATCTCTCAGAGGTTGCAATCAGTGCATTCCAAAAAAGACTCCTATCATGGTTAAGTAAGTGTGTGCAAGAATGGTTAACTGGCATAGTCAATCTGGCAGGAATGATTGTGAGAGATGACAACTCTATAGTTTATTCTCTTCATTATCTATCATTATTTTTTTTGAAGTTTAGATGGGATGAAGTGCACACTGCAGTCTGAACATCACCAGAGGTGTGTGGTGAGGTTTGGATACCTATTTTTCTTCATAGCCTTTGGTGCCATTCATTACCAGAGGATTTCAATTAGAATTAAGTCACATGAAATAATAGGTGACACTGTACATAAACCAAAGCCATTTCCCACTTACATTTTTCAACTCATTCTCTCTCGAAGGTGGAAGATCAAAGAGATTAACCTCATGACTGCTTTCTCGCTCAAATCACTTGCTCTAGAACTGTATCAGTAAATAAGAAGGTAATTTGCTTGAATCTTGATGTATACATGATGACCCACTTTCCATGTATTTTTACACATAAGGACTTTGATACAATACACCCTTGCTAACATCCCCAAATCTTTGTGCTGCAGTTTTTATGCCTGTCTGCATGAACATCTGCTGTGCTGTAATTGGTGTCAATGTTCTAGTTAATTTTTAAAGGTGCTCATTGATTCAGTCTATACATTTATGGATATCCTATATCCAGGAGTAATGCTGAGTAGCCTTTCTACTTTTACAACTGTTTCACTCTCTTTGAAATGTTAAATTATTCTCTTGAACTTTGCCTGTACCAGCCGAGACCCAGTGGGACTGTTCTACAGAGCATAGTGTAACTAATGTATGGATTATTTACTTTTTAATGATCTGTTCAATAACACATCATTCTCCCTCTGATGCTCAGTGTTCTGTTCAAGGTGAGGACTCCCTCTCTTGCTCCATTATGATCTTTGCGTCTTGCTGACTGTCTGTCTAGGATGCCTGGCTGGACTTTGCTGTCCTGGGCACAGAGACAACTCGAATCCTTTGGACTGAACAAATATGAGGTAGTCTATAGGTCATCAGACATTACTGCATTCTGTATCTACTTGTTTCTATCTGTATGTGTGGATACCTTTTTAAATATTCTTTAGGAGGAAAAGTTAGAGTAGTGATAATGTTGGTTACCATCCAATGCACTGTGTTTAAAAGCCACAGTCACTTCTTGGAAGCAGACCTGTGCACAGTCTGGTGTCTCAATACCACCCACAAATCAATAGCTTGAGCCTCTGCATGGACTCATGCAGGTACTGTAACAGCTTCCTTGCTCCTAACCAAAGAATTCTGCACAATGCTAGAACACAGCTGGTGGAGCTTACTTGTAAGGCTGTGATGCATCTTCATCCATATTTATCAGAGGGTTTGGTTTTTCACCTCTGCTCTAGTGAGACCTTGTGTGCAGTGTCGTGTCCAGCTCTGGAGCCTTCAGCACAGGAAAGACATAGACCTGTTGGAGCAGGTCCAGAGGAGGGCCACAAAAATGATCCCAGGTGCTGGAACGTTTCTGCTGTGAGGACAAGCTGAGAGAATCAGGATTGTTCAGTCTGGAGAAGGCCCCCTATCTCAGCTTATTGCAGACTTTCAGTAATTAAAAGAGGCAAGAGCAGGTTGAATGTAGCTCTGAGCAACCTCATTTAGCTAAAGATGTCCCTGCTTATTGAAAGGATTTGGGCTAGATGACCTTTAAAGATCCCTTCCAACCCAAAGCATTCTATGATTCTAGGAAAACTGAGCACCAGCTAGGGAACTTTTCCTCTTTGAATGATGAAGCTCACATTGCATACTGTGGTAGACAGTAATGCACCTGTTGAAGGAAAGGCTAATCGAAACTTGGCAGAAGGTGGTGTCTCTCATAGCGTAGGAGACTTACATCCACTTACACAGCATCACACTTGTTCTGTATGGAAATAACTCTAGAATTCCACCGTGACAAAATATAATTGCAACAAATTAATTCACTAATGTCCCCAAACACACAATGGACACTGGTAAAATGAACAGCTGTCTGTTGCTATAAAAGCTAATTTGCCTCTTTTCATAACTCTCTCGGTGAGAGGTTTCTTACTTTGCATTCAGTAGAAGAGTGATTGGAGGTCTTCACCTAAAACCAGACTGAAATGTAATCTCTACCCTAGATAGCCATCAGCAGGAGAGTCTCCAGACAAGTTAACTAGGTTAAAGTAGGAGAACATTCAGCTTAAAAATCGAATTCACCATACACTTTTGGTCCTGCCAAAAAACTAATCAGTGAAACAGTGGCCAGGAGCAGGAGAATCTAGATTTATTTCAACACATCTGGAGTTATTTGCTCTTTTCTTTTCAGCCACTGAAATTCAGGCTTGTGCCCATGGTTCATGTAAGCTGTTTTGTACCTCACATGGAGAATGAGGACTAATCCCAGCCAAACCTACTATCCTATCCAGCAAAACATAAGGTGTTTATCAGCATCTTTAATTTTCATTTTATGCCACCTAAATAATGCCTACTGCTCCTTAGAGCTGGATTTTACCTCAGATCAGGACACTCATTGTGACTCTATGGCAGCCAGGCAGCAAAGAAAGAAGTGGTTGATGATTTTCTGTGATGCAAGTGACACTTGTTGTCTGTGTATTTAGGTTAGTACTAGCTCATTGATATTTCTGCATACACAATTCATTGTCATTAAATATATGAAGAAAAATACAGTTCTTGAATTGAAATATTTTCTTTTCCCAGCTAAGCATTCAGAAACAGAGTTCTTTAAAATATATATACGTATGTCCTAGCCCACTGACACATATGAAGCAATGACATTTGCAGGGTCATGCCCTCTTCCTTTCCCTGGCTGACCAAGCTGTAAAATGTAAGGTTTCAACCCGTGGGGCAAAGTTTAGAAGAGCGCAAAGGCTGACACTGAGAGTTGCATTTTTAATATGTCATTGTTTCAAGTTGCACAGAACTAGGATTTTGATGTAAGGCCACTGCTGGTTTCATTCCTATTGAAAAGCAGTTGGGATTTGACTTTAAACATTTATTCACAAGATATTTTGAATATGTTCTCAATATTCATACTTAAAATTTATCACTGGCTTCACAAGTTTTGAAACCTCTAAGACTTATTTACCTTCTACATTCTGCTGTTAAAAATCTCTGCAAACTGTGACAGATCTTTTAAAAACCCCAGCCTCTTTTTGGTGATTTTACACTGGCAGCAGTCAAATTCTCTGTGCTATAAGCCTTCTGGGCATTACAAGTTAATGACTGAAACTGAGTAGCAGTAAAATAATGATTAATGGAAGGATCTCACGTCTAGCTATTGAAGCTGACTCAAGAGCTATTGTCATAAAGCAGCAGTTACAATATTTCTCAGCTTTGCACTCTCCCAACAATGAAAAATGGAATCTTATATGTTTCTAAGATAGATAGTTCCCTTAATATTGACTCTATTATTTGAGAAAATTGTGCTTTAAATAAGGATAAATATTGACATATTTTATTATGGCAAATAAACTCACATTTGAGTCAACATGCCACAGCTATCTTCGGCAGTGAATTATTGTTTAATCATTATTTAAAATTTAGTTTTATTTACTAGGGAAAAAAAATAAAAATGAAAGCCACTTCAAAAGAAGATAGTTTAAGAAGCTAAAGCAACACAGATGTAACAAGAACCCAAGCACAAATATAGGCTGAGTGGATTGAAAGTAGTCCTGAGGAGAAAACTTTTGGGCATTGGTGGATGAAAAACTGAATATGAGCCAACAGTCTGTGCTTGCAACTGAGAAAGTCAGTTGCATCCTGGACTGGAACAAGAGAAATGTAGCTAGCAGGTCAATGGAGGTGATTTTCCACCTCTGTTATTTCGTGACACCCAACTGGGAATGCTGTGTTCAGCTCTGGGGTCCTCAGCATGACAAAAATGTGGACCTGTTCAGTGGAGAGTCACAAAGATGATCAAGAGGCTGGAGCTTCTCTGTGAGGAGAGGCTGAGAGATTTGATGATTTTCAGCCTAGAAAAGAGAAGGCTCTGAAGAGACACTGTTGCAGTCCTTCAGTGCTTTAAGGAGGCCTATGGGGAAGATAGAGGGGGACCCTTTATCAGGGGGTGTAGAGATGGAATGAGGGGTAATGGTTTCAAGCTGAAAGAGGGTAAATTCAGATTAGATGTTAGGAAGAAATTCTAAACTGTGATGGTGGTGAGGCATGGGAACAAGTTGCCCAGAGAAGTTGTGGATGTCCACTCCTTGGAAGTGTTCAAGGCCATGTTGGATGGGGCTTTAAGATCAGGGACACCTGATCTCATGGAAAGTGTCCCTACCCATGGCAGAGGCAGATGGTATTAGGTGATCATTAAGGTCCCTTCTAACTCAAACTATTCTATCTTTGTGTGATTCTATGATTTAAGAGGCACAATGGGGAAAAATACTGCTAAGGAATTTTAATGGGAGAGAATCATGACATACTAATACCTCTCAAATCATGTGCCATCAACACTGTGTTTAAAGTGCTTCACATAGGCAGCTTCAGGAATGATGTATGTGAGGTTCCCAGGGAAACATGTCAGACTTTTGAATCTCATCAAACTCAGGCAAGCTCTGAAGTGTTTTAGCATCATGTAGTTGTCTCAAAACATGTCACAGCCCTTGTAACTTTTCTGCTACAGCCTTGGTGACTTCTGAGATCCCATACCATGCTGAAAACAGAAAAGGACTTTCTGGTGTGGTGTATAGTGCTGTCAATAGGCCCTGGATCCAAACATAAGTTTACAGAATAAGCAATCTTCTGACGTGAGAGAATTTGTATTGTACTGATAGTATATGCTGATGATTGTGAGATCTTTTTCACAGTATTGTTGCTCACTGTATTTCCCTTACTCCCCCCCTCCCTCCCTGCCCCCCAAATAATGTTTTCTCACTTAATTTAATTTAATTTTATTGTTTTATTTTATTATTTGTGCTAGAATTGAAGTCAGGCTGGAAGTGTTTCTTTCTACCACTCAAAGCACTTCATGGATTTGCAAAAAAGTTCTGTTTTAAATTGAAAAATACCCAGATTTCCTCAGTGTTTTGTGCAAAAAATTAGGGTACCTGGACTGTGCCCGTGTCCTACGGATTATGGCATACAGGAGATGAATGTTCAGGGCAGATGACAGAGCTGAACTGTTTGGATTTTTTTAGGTTACTGATTTGTTCTCAAACTACTTTCAGTCTGCCACAATTTGAGCATAAACAAGACCCTTGTCCTGATCTTTGCCAATAGAACTTTCCTTGTAACTAACACCTCTCTGTAAAATGATTTTGTTTCCCAGATAGGTGATTTCATTTGGACAGCAACTTTCCTCTCCTCAATTTACAAAACTGGAGTATAATTAAGGACATTGGAGAGCACAAGTGTTCATTCCTAGCTGGCAGTATCCTTGTTCTCACCAGCAGCAACTGTCAAAAGCGAAAAAATGGCAGCTGTAGAGTGAAAGGTGAGTTTCTGTGTAAGAGGCATCTAAGTCTGGAAGACTTTGGTTGCTGATATTAGAGACCAGGAGCTTGATCTTCTTTAACAGTGAAAGGACCACAGTATTTTGGTTTTGGGACACACCAAGATCTGCAGTATTTCCTCAACAAATTGCAACATAAATCTGGCCAGAAAAATTGACTCCACGATGAGATTCAGGTGAATATCCACATAGCAGTATGAAGTCTTGTAATTGCTACAGCCCCCAGGAAAATTAATTTGTAAGCCATTGGCTTTCTAAAGGCCACATGTCTACCACTACTTCCACCCCCCCTGCACCTTTGTGCCAAGATACATTCTTTCAAGTAAAAAGTACTGCTAAGCAAAGGGCACCTGTCTAAAATTACTAAGGCTCAAGTAAGAGATTTGCAGATCAGCTCTGCTGCCCTTTTCCCCTTGCAATAAAACTATATGCTTTGCCTACTGAGAACAAGAGAACACGCCCTTGCCTTGATTTGTGAACTTTAAAGAATGCTAAAAAAACTATCTGGGAGGAACAGAATGCAAAACAGGCCTTCAGCTCTGAATATTTTGTTTTTCCTAGTTTCTTAAAAAGAAAATGAGGATGCCATAAACATATCTGTCTTTATTTATTCCTGTGATCCTGTGCCTTTCCTCAAAATAATTGTTGCAAGATTTATTTGCATCATTTATTTATTTACACTCTAGGAAAACCCAGTCTATTTCCAAAAAGGAAAACAAAACAACTTTGCACATGAATTTGTTTATTTCAGTTGTATTTAGAGCTAGTCAGAAAATAGAATTTAAAACCTATGTGGAATTGTGGAATGCCTGTACTTTATTTTGATCTTCACACATTATGAAAAGACCAACTATCACTGATGGAATAAAATGATGCAGAATAGTTTGATTTAGAAATACCTAAACATTCTTTTATTTTGACATTGAAGTTGAATACAATTTTCTGCTGTGAAATAGCCATCTGCCTACCTCCTCACTACTGTGTCATCTCCTGTGTGTCTTTGAATTGAAAAGACACACAAGAGATATTAGCTATATGACACATTTTTTCCAGTGAAAATGGTAATTTTACTAAGTCATCTTCCATCAAAGTATATAATTGCCAAATTATGATCGTTAAGAACTTGATTATATCTTAGGGATAGTATAAAGCAATTTTTTTTTTCAAATTAATTTCCTATAATTGGTGTAAGAAATCCAGAAAAGACTCAGCTCAGATGGATGTGACCGATCTTGGTTCATATGTCAGACCTTTGTCATTGTCAGTCTGGGATATGCTTCTGCAGCATCTGTAATGTCTGAAGTGCTAGATCCCCACCAAAGTAATCACAATTCACACTGTATTTGCTGCAGTGTTAAATGACTGGAAGATGAAATCAGCTATGCAAGGCCAATGAGGACATTTTGTATCCTGGATTGCTGCTAGATCTTTTTCAACCTATTAGGAGAGGATTATAAAAAACCAAACCAAACCAAACCAAACCAAAAATCCCCAGATACCACAACCCCCCCAAAAAATCCCAACCAACCAACTAAAAACTCAAACAAACAAAACCCAAAAAACCCAAAACAAACAAACAAAATGTACAAACAAACCCTCCAAAAACCCCAAACACCACCAAAAAAGAGTTTGATTTGTCACCATAGTAAAGATGAGAACAAAATATCATTTCCTGCTAAGTAAGCAAAAGTATGGGACTTTTGCAGCAGTTCTGTCATGACTCAAATACGCCCAGTGTCACTCCTTACCTGGTGCATAAACTACTAAAGACTTGTTCCTGAAATCCTCTGTAAAGGAAGAAGTCATCAAGTAATAATGTCTCTATTTTCTCTACAGTTTCTCTACAGTTTATTTTATGGTAGTAAAAATTGTTATGATACTTGTTTGTTCCCGTGATAACAGAAACCAAAGTTTTTGCATGTTATTGTACACTACAAATCACTTTTCCAATAAAAATATCTTTGCAATTAGAAATATCAGGGGGGGGAAATGCAAGAAGATGTACACCCTCCTTAGTTGTTTATAGCATATTTTAACCATTGCCACTTCGTGCTGTGCATGAAAATTACATATGCAAAACAGGACTGAGTGTCAGCGTTGTAAGTGTGCATCATTGCTCCACAGTTTAGAGATTGTCCGTTCTGCTCACATCCTTCAAACCTGTGATAGTAACTCTTCAGCTCCTGCAATCAGCTAAGCTATGGCATTTACTCCAGTGCAAGATTTCTGCTCTAATTCAAATAATTAAATTTCCCTGGGCTGGAGAAAGCTGTGGATCCATCTTTCTTTTGCTAAGACAAATTCTCTCAACGCAAATTGGTGCAGCTTTTTGCGTATCAGTTCTTTCTCTCAACCAGCTGTTGAATGAAAGCAAACAGCTTGAAAATCCAGAAGCTGTTTTCCTTCCTCCAAAATAAACCCAAGTTTTTCTGTTCATCCTACTGTGTACATTCACCTGAAGTAAGAATCTAGCTCCAGCCAAGTCAAAATTAGTCTCTTTTATTTATGACCAAAACAGCTCCTGCAGGTTCTTTTCTAGATGTGTTGCTCTTGGAAAGTGTGTGTGTGTGTGTCAAGTAATGATGTATATATGTGTATCTACTTGTTCTGGGTGCATAAAAGTCAAGCATATGCTTCCAAATTTTGCACAAATATGTTTTCTCCAAGGAATTTAATGGCCACATCAAATTCATAAAAGCAGTATTAGGACAGTACTGACAGGTACTGACTGACAGGTTTAAAAAAAAATGCAAAACCAAAGCAGCTTTTCAGGCTGTTTTCTTTTTCCTTAATCCTCACTACAAATATATGTGAAGTAACTAAAGAAGCAAAACCAGGCTGCAGCTACTGACATGAGTGATGGCCCAAAGTGTGACAGTCAGTGGACCTGGGAAGTATTTCTCTCTCAGGAAGTAATGTGTGCTGATAACCGTAGATACCCTTCAGCAGGGAGAACAGCTTTTTATAGGGTTCAATTTTCTCCTTTGAACGAGATTTGCTGAGTGTCTGGTTTACTGTGAGCCATGAGACATATTTTCAAAGGCACCTCAGGTGCCAAGGAGCTCAGATTTAAAAAGACTTGGTGATTCCTGGATCCTTGAGCTGCTTCAGAATTGTTCTCATTTGGAAAAAAAATACAGAAAAACCTGAAAAAGAAACAAATCCAAGCACTTACATGGTACAAGTGACACGTGGTATCAGCATAAGAGGTGCAGCAACAGGAAATAGGGCAGTGTTTTAAAGCACAGACCGAAAGCATCACTACTACTATTAAATTTTTGTTGTTGTTGTTTACAGTGGCATTTTGAACAGGGATTGCAGATAATTAAATAATAGTGCTAAGATATAAAGATATTCATTTATCATTGAAGTCCCTGCAATGCTGGAAGCAGCAGACTGTACCCAAATCCTACTATTCTCATGGATCCTTGTCTATCCTTACCATGCTCTGCAAAACATGCTGCAGGCCCATAACCAGTTTGCATTGCATCTCCATGCACTTGGATTTCACTCCACTTTCATTATGCTAGCTCAGCTTTACAAGTTGAACATTGGTGTCTGGCATGGCTATGACTCTGACCTGGCACACACTCTCCCTGGCTTTGGGCACTGAATGCATTGCACCCAGAAGTCAGTTGCCTGCTGTTTACAGGAGCTACTTGTGATCCCACAGTAAATTGCCAGAAAGCTGCTTTCATGACAGACCACATTCCTTTCCCCCTCATCACTCCCCTCTCCCACAGCATAGCTGGATTTCCAATTATGGCTGAACACTGATGTGTCTTTTATGCCTTTTTTATTTTTGTTTCTAACCTCAGAAGCTGTTGCCAACCTGCTCTTCTCTTAAACTAACCATATTCTTCCTTCATCAACACCAACAAGTGCGGCACCATTGAGCCCTGTGTAAATAGCCACAGTGACATCTGAAACAACAGAAATGTTAGTGTTCACTTGATGGGGGTTTTTAACAACGTGTTTGGAGATGTCGAGGGTTTGCTTTACATCTGCAGCAAATTCACTGTGTGATCTGTTGATGGGTTGCAGATGGCATCATGAGCCACTGCTTGCAACAGAAGTAACAACCCTGGTCACATTTTACCACATTAAACAATTTACTTGGGTGGTAATTACATAGCAATTAACTTTGTTGCCTCACAACTGCTATGTGAGCAGTCTGTCTTCTCCAGGCTTTTTTCTTCTCCATCAGCTTCAGTCTTTTATCTAAGGCTGGGTACAAGTGTTCCTGCCAAAACGAGCTATTAGGAAACAAGGGCCAGCCATGATGTCTTTGAGAAATAATGTCTGCTCCTCTGGCCAGGACTTGGAGATGAAGTACTAGGGTAGTATTTTAGCTACCACTGGATTACTCTTACCACTTAAAGGATGAACTCCTTCTTGATCAAAACGTTTGATGCCTAGTCAAAAGCTGCTGCCCAGGCTCCTCCTGCAGTCACTGGATAGACTCTGAGCTATCTAGTGGTTGAATGAATTTCTGGAGCTGAACATAAGAAGGATGTGAATAAGATGCTACTTTTAGATGACCATATTAGATGAAAGGAGTCCTGTTATGCATGGTTATAATTCTAAAAAGTCTAAAGAATCTATGGGGTGCAAAGGAAGTCTTTACACAATGAGAAAGAGTTTGACCTACCTGTCTTAGATTTGCTTACAGGTGATAAGAAGAAGTGGTATTATTAGGTTTTATAACCAAGAAACTCACAGTGGAATATTCATGTGGAATTAAGGGTGGTATTAATTGCTGTGACACTTTGTGGTGCTCTGTGGTAGATTCCTGAACACTTGGCATGAAGACTGGGCATCTTGCCAAAAGATGTGTTGTAATACATACAAATGATGTGCTATATATTAATGGACTGAGTACTGTATGGATATTTTTATGTTTGATGGCCATTGTAATCTTTCTGGTATGAAGCTTATGAAAAATTTCTTACATATATGTTCTTTTGTTAACAAGTTTTGCTGTGATTTCCCTCCACCCTCCCCTCTTTCCCCCCACCCCCATCTTGATAGTCTGGCGATATTATTACTACTGATAATAATCTTTAAAGAAAAGTGATCATGGGGAAGGCATTGCATGAGGACTGAAGTGACTCACCTTCTGTACTGTCAGAGAATTCTTTTGCCATTTTATTTGACTCACTTCAGGTTCAGCATTTCCAGTGCTATCTTTTGAAATCAGTAGGAGGCTGATTCATAGCTGAATAGCTGAATTTCAGGCTATATAGGCTGCATATAGACTTTCTACTATAAAGAGTGTAGCAATGCCATTGCTACTTGTGTGACATCTACATTCAACAATGAACTACTGTTGCTGCCTGTTATCCAGAGCTGCCAGCCTTTCACTCCCTTATCAGTCAAGAGACAATTAGTCTCAGCTCTTAGTTTGGCACCTTCAGTAGGAGGTCTAAATGTAATCTTTATCTTCTGATTTTTTTTTCTCCTATTCTTCTTCCATTTGTAAAGAGGCTGTAATCACATTATATGTAGAGAATTGTAGATGCAGCTTTAACTGCTACCTTAGCATAACTAAATGCCAACTACACAGAGCAGTCACACTTAATAAGTTTCTTTCAAAGGCTTTTTTCATGTTGAGCAATGTTACTGGACATTGTGGAATTACCTACACTGTACAGAATAGACTGTAAAGGGATATCTTTTTCAGTATGATGGAAAGGTGGCATCTGCAGAAGACAGGAGTTTAAAGTCCATTAAAAGTCAGTAGTGTTGCTGCTTTATAATCTCCCCATGTAGCTTTTACTATCCCTGCCCATCTGTTCTGACAGAACTTCTCTATCTGCTGAATAAAACCCTAAATAAGATATTTTTCTAATGTCCTAAACTTAATAAAATCTAGGCTCTGATTGCAGTAGGATTGTGGGGTTTTTTACCTGTGTTTAGATAATTACTGTGCCAAAACTGCTGTAAAGCAAATGGTGTGCTGACTGCTTAGAAAACTAGACAACTTCAAATGTTCTCCCTTTCTAATATCTAGCAACTGTCATTTAATTCTGTGACATCTGGAAAAGAGCAGTCCAGCACAAGTTGTTAACATTATTTTGATGACATACTTCCATCCCTGACTATCTCGCTTGCTACACCAGCTGCTCAGAGAACTGAAACACAACTTCTAACAGTTTTTAGAGTTGCTATTATTATTATTTATGATTGTTTTCCTACTGCAACATACACAGGAAGAAAGAAAGTGTTGTAATAGACAAGTTAATCTGCACCTGGAACTTCCTTTCTGGCTTATTTCTTCCAAAATTACAAGAAGGTTCTGGGATTTATGCCACAATAGTTTTGGAAAGAGGTTGGTATTGTTGAGACTATTACTAAGCTACCTGAGCCATCATTCCTAATGGAGATCAGAATTTTTCCTCTATGGGAAAACAGGACTGGCCAGAAGTTCTTTGTGGAAATAAAAGTGCTACAGAAAATCCAGTTCTGGCAAAAAGCAGTTTGCTACATTTTACAGACTGTGACAACTAAATAGGAAGTTCTCATTTGCTAAACTGAACCAAAAGGTTGAATGTTGGATTCTGAGATGAATCCATGTTGTCCTAAGATTGTGACAA